>NC_050489.2:20098500-21382667 GCF_012460135.2 Molothrus ater | reverse complement strand
AACCCTAACCCTAACCCTAACCCTAACCCTAACCCTAACCCTAACCCTAACCCTAACCCTAACCCTAACCCTAACCCTAACCCTAACCCTAACCCTAACCCTAACCCTAACCCTAACCCTAACCCTAACCCTAACCCTAACCCTAACCCTAACCCTAACCCTAACCCTAACCCTAACCCTAACCCTAACCCTAACCCTAACCCTAACCCTAACCCTAACCCTAACCCTAACCCTAACCCTAACCCTAACCCTAACCCTAACCCTAACCCTAACCCTAACCCTAACCCTAACCCTAACCCTAACCCTAACCCTAACCCTAACCCTAACCCTAACCCTAACCCTAACCCTAACCCTAACCCTAACCCTAACCCTAACCCTAACCCTAACCCTAACCCTAACCCTAACCCTAACCCTAACCCTAACCCTAACCCTAACCCTAACCCTAACCCTAACCCTAACCCTAACCCTAACCCTAACCCTAACCCTAACCCTAACCCTAACCCTAACCCTAACCCTAACCCTAACCCTAACCCTAACCCTAACCCTAACCCTAACCCTAACCCTAACCCTAACCCTAACCCTAACCCTAACCCTAACCCTAACCCTAACCCTAACCCTAACCCTAACCCTAACCCTAACCCTAACCCTAACCCTAACCCTAACCCTAACCCTAACCCTAACCCTAACCCTAACCCTAACCCTAACCCTAACCCTAACCCTAACCCTAACCCTAACCCTAACCCTAACCCTAACCCTAACCCTAACCCTAACCCTAACCCTAACCCTAACCCTAACCCTAACCCTAACCCTAACCCTAACCCTAACCCTAACCCTAACCCTAACCCTAACCCTAACCCTAACCCTAACCCTAACCCTAACCCTAACCCTAACCCTAACCCTAACCCTAACCCTAACCCTAACCCTAACCCTAACCCTAACCCTAACCCTAACCCTAACCCTAACCCTAACCCTAACCCTAACCCTAACCCTAACCCTAACCCTAACCCTAACCCTAACCCTAACCCTAACCCTAACCCTAACCCTAACCCTAACCCTAACCCTAACCCTAACCCTAACCCTAACCCTAACCCTAACCCTAACCCTAACCCTAACCCTAACCCTAACCCTAACCCTAACCCTAACCCTAACCCTAACCCTAACCCTAACCCTAACCCTAACCCTAACCCTAACCCTAACCCTAACCCTAACCCTAACCCTAACCCTAACCCTAACCCTAACCCTAACCCTAACCCTAACCCTAACCCTAACCCTAACCCTAACCCTAACCCTAACCCTAACCCTAACCCTAACCCTAACCCTAACCCTAACCCTAACCCTAACCCTAACCCTAACCCTAACCCTAACCCTAACCCTAACCCTAACCCTAACCCTAACCCTAACCCTAACCCTAACCCTAACCCTAACCCTAACCCTAACCCTAACCCTAACCCTAACCCTAACCCTAACCCTAACCCTAACCCTAACCCTAACCCTAACCCTAACCCTAACCCTAACCCTAACCCTAACCCTAACCCTAACCCTAACCCTAACCCTAACCCTAACCCTAACCCTAACCCTAACCCTAACCCTAACCCTAACCCTAACCCTAACCCTAACCCTAACCCTAACCCTAACCCTAACCCTAACCCTAACCCTAACCCTAACCCTAACCCTAACCCTAACCCTAACCCTAACCCTAACCCTAACCCTAACCCTAACCCTAACCCTAACCCTAACCCTAACCCTAACCCTAACCCTAACCCTAACCCTAACCCTAACCCTAACCCTAACCCTAACCCTAACCCTAACCCTAACCCTAACCCTAACCCTAACCCTAACCCTAACCCTAACCCTAACCCTAACCCTAACCCTAACCCTAACCCTAACCCTAACCCTAACCCTAACCCTAACCCTAACCCTAACCCTAACCCTAACCCTAACCCTAACCCTAACCCTAACCCTAACCCTAACCCTAACCCTAACCCTAACCCTAACCCTAACCCTAACCCTAACCCTAACCCTAACCCTAACCCTAACCCTAACCCTAACCCTAACCCTAACCCTAACCCTAACCCTAACCCTAACCCTAACCCTAACCCTAACCCTAACCCTAACCCTAACCCTAACCCTAACCCTAACCCTAACCCTAACCCTAACCCTAACCCTAACCCTAGAAAATGGCGGCCGCTGTGACGTTGTGATGAGTCATCAAGATGGCGGCGCCCATATGGTCACATGGTATGGAACCAAGATGGCGGCGCCCAGTAGGTCACATGGTACAGAACCAAGATGGCGGCCCCCATAAGGTCATGTGACCAGGGATCAAGATGGCGGACCCTGTGATGTCATCCAAGATGGCGGCGCCCAGTATGTCACGTGACCATGGAACCAAGATGGCGGCGTCCGTGGAGTCATGTGACCCAGAATCAAGATGACGGCGGTCACGTGATTGGAGAAACCAAGATGGCGGACCTTGTGATGTCATCCAAGATGGCGGCCTCCTAGTGGTCACGTGGTGCCGTACAAGATGGCGGCGCCCAGGGGGTCACGTGGTATGGGAAGCAAGATGGCGGCCGCCAGGGATCATGTGACCCGACAGCCAAGATGGCGGCGTGTGCTCTGTGACGTCATTTACGGCAAAATGGCGGCCGTGGGGGTGACGTCATTTACGGCAACAATATGGCGGCTGCGAGTGGTCGCGTGGTGCGGGGGACAAGATGGCGGCCGCGAGGGGGGGGGGGGGGGGGGGGGTCACGTGGTGTGGGGGACAAGATGGCGGCCGTGCTGGGTGATGTCATTAGGGACAAAATGGCGGCCGCCGGGATCGGGATTTTTTTTTTCGGTTTTGCGCGGGTTTTGCGGGGTTTTTGTGGGTCGCCCGGGGCCGGAATGGCGTTCTGGTTCGCGGGGGGCTGGCGGTGGCGCGTGCGGGGGTCTGGGGGGCGTGGGGTGGGTGGCGCTGTTTTGATCGGGCGACTGGTGTGGGCGCCTGTGCACTGGGGGCCTTTTTAGGGCGGGTCGCGCTGATGATGTCATCGGGGTGCGCCGCGGGTGCAGTGTGCCGCGGCAGACAGCAGGGGGCGCTGTGAGTGCAGTACCGGCCGGCAAACACCAGGTGGCGCTGTGCATGCAGTACCGGCCGGCAAACACCAGGTGGCGCTGTGCATGCAGTACCGGCCGGCAAACACCAGGTGGCGCTGTGCATGCAGTACTCGCGAGCAAACGGCAGGGGGGGCTGTGAGTGCACTGTCTATGGGTGGGTGGCACGGGGTGGGGTGCTGGCTTGCAGGGGGTGGGTCTGGGGAGGGGGGTGGCCACGGGGGCGGGGTTTGGCTGATGGCTACTGATTACTGGCACCTGGGGTGGGGTCCCTATATACTGTATATAGTAAAAAGAAGAAAAACTATATGTCCAGTGCAGCAGTAGGAAATTTCAGGCTCCTGGGGAGTAAATGGTTTGCTTTTTTAAATTGTTTTTTTTTTTTTACTCCCCGGGAGCCTGAAATTTCCTACTGCTGCTTTTTTAAACTAAAAAGGAAAACAGCTAGGAAGAGGAGGAGAGAGAAAAGTGAGAGAAAAGGAGAGAGAAAAGAGAGAAAGCAGAGAGAAAAGAGAGAGAAGGAGAGAGAAAGCAGAGAGAAAAGAGACAGAAGGAGAGAGAAAGCACAGAGAAAAGAGAGAGAAAAGAGAGAGAAGAGAAAAGAGAGAGAAGTAGAGAGAAAAGAGAAGGAGAGAGAAAGCAGAGAGAAAAGAGACAGAAGGAGAGAGAAAACAGAGAAAAGCAGAGAGAAAACAGAGAAGCAGAGAGAAAAGAGAGAGAAGGAGAGAGAATGCAGACAGAAAAGAGAGAGAAGCAGAGAGAAAAGAGAGAGAAGCAAAGAGAAAACACAGAGAGAAGCACAGAGAAAACACAGAGAGAAGCACAAAGAGAGAGAGAAGCAAGGAGAAAAGACAGAGAAACAAAGAAAAAGGGAGAGAGAAAAAAGAGGGAGAGAAGAAAAGACAGAGAGAATAGAGGACAGAACAAGGACAAAGACAGAGAAAGAAGAGAAGAGGAGAGAACAGAGACAGAGGAGACAGCATGAGACAGAGAGAGGGAGAAGAGACAGAGAGGAAAAGACAGAGAACTGACAAGAAGACGGAGAAGAAAATAAAACAGGAAGACAGAGTGAGACGGGAAAAGGAGGGTGGGAAAACTGAAGAAGGACAGGAGTTAGAGGGAAAAAAAGTGGTTAGGATTAGAGTGAAAGTGAAAACGGAGGAGGGGGTGAAAAAGGAAAAGACTGAGAGCAAAAAAACACAAACCTGGGAAAAAGAGAACACAGAGAGAAAAAGAAGCTAGAAGACTGACATTGACAGTGACAAACAAAACAGAAACAAAGGGTTAGAGATAGATGGAGGTTAAGTTAGAAATAGAACAGTAAAGTCAGGAGCAAAAGGAAGAAATACAGTGGAAAGAAATGACAAAACCACACCAAAAAAAGGACAGGAGCCAAGATGGGGGGAAGGAAGGGCAGGGGGTATCTTTATTAGGGGTGACTCAACTTTATTAAAAGAATGTTTTTATTTATACATCAGCAAAATACATGGAAACAGTATATACAAATGCAAGTGCAGATACAATCCAAAGACGCACTGGTAAAAGTCTAGTTTACATACAGAGCAATACAGGGCAATGCAGCAGCTACAGCAAATGCAATAGAGCAAAATACAGCAAAATATACAGCAAAATAACACAGCAAAATAATACAGCAGTTAATGCAAATGCAATACAGAGCAATACAACACATATTAACACAAGATGATAACCTTTTTCTATTCTCATTACAGGTTGATTCATTGTTACAGGACAGCCAAAGCAACAAAAGCACACAGAAAACAACACTCATCTACCATTAACACCCCCTGCACATTACACACAAACTCACCATCGCTGCCATCACAACTGCTAAATTACACCACAGCAATCATTGCTCCTCGGGAACGTGGTTCCCGGGAGCCTCCAAAAAATGCTCCTGCCTGACGAAAACCCCGTCCCTGGAGGGTCCGCGCCCAAACTTTGCGATGAACGTCGCCTCGCGGACCGACCGGGACCGGGGAAAAAAAAACCCAGCCGGGGGGAAAAAAAAAAAAACCCCCGGCTGGGGATTTTTTATTCTAAATTTAAAAATGAGTTGAAAAACCTGAAAAGCAAAAGTCATACAAGGTTACAACCCTAGAACCCGTCAACACACACACACACACTTCCTTCAGCTTACACACAAACCCACACTAAATCACACCTCGACTGCTCTGCTAACCCTCGGCACACGCTCACACCCCTCCTCGGGAACGTGGTTCCCGGGAGCCTCCAAAAAATCCTCCTGCCTGACGAAAACCCCGGTCCCTGGAGGGTCCGCGCCCAAACTTTGGCGATGAACGTCGCCTCGCGGACCGACCGGGACCGGGGAAAAAAAAACCCAGCCGGGGGGAAAAAAAAAAAAAAACCCCCCGGCTGGGGATTTTTTATTCTAAATTTAAAAATGAGTTGAAAAACCTGAAAAGCAAAAGTCATACAAGGTTACAACCCTAGAACCAGTCAACACACACACACACACACTTCCTTCAGCTTACACACAAACCCACACTAAATCACACCTCGACTGCTCTGCTAACCCTCGGCACACGCTCACGCCCCTCCTCGGGAACGTGGTTCCCGGGAGCCTCCAAAAAATCCTCCTGCCTGACAAAAACCCCGGTCCCTGGAGGGTCCGCGCCCAAACTTTGGCGATGAACGTCGCCTCGCGGACCGACCGGGACCGGGGAAAAAAAAACCCAGCCGGGGGGGAAAAAAAAAAAAAAACCCCCGGCTGGGGATTTTTTATTCTAAATTTAAAAATGAGTTGAAAAACCTGAAAAGCAAAAGTCATACAAGGTTACAACCCTAGAACCAGTCAACACACACACACACACACTTCCTTCAGCTTACACACAAACCCACACTAAATCACACCTCGACTGCTCTGCTAACCCTCGGCACACGCTCACGCCCCTCCTCGGGAACGTGGTTCCCGGGAGCCTCCAAAAAATCCTCCTGCCTGACAAAAACCCCGGTCCCTGGAGGGTCCGCGCCCAAACTTTGCGATGAACGTCGCCTCGCGGACCGACCGGGACCGGGGAAAAAAAAACCCAGCCGGGGGGAAAAAAAAAAAAACCCCCGGCTGGGGATTTTTTATTCTAAATTTAAAAATGAGTTGAAAAACCTGAAAAGCAAAAGTCATACAAGGTTACAACCCTAGAACCCGTCAACACACACACACACACTTCCTTCAGCTTACACACAAACCCACACTAAATCACACCTCGACTGCTCTGCTAACCCTCGGCACACGCTCACACCCCTCCTCGGGAACGTGGTTCCCGGGAGCCTCCAAAAAATCCTCCTGCCTGACGAAAACCCCGGTCCCTGGAGGGTCCGCGCCCAAACTTTGGCGATGAACATCGCCTCGCGGACCGACCGGGACCGGGGAAAAAAAAACCCAGCCGGGGGGGAAAAAAAAAAAAAACCCCCCGGCTGGGGATTTTTTATTCTAAATTTAAAAATGAGTTGAAAAACCTGAAAGGCAAAATTCACACACACAAGGTTAAATCCACTCAGCATGCACTCACACACACAGACAGACATATGCTGTCACTCACGCTCTTCCCATGTACATGCTTGGTGTGGCCCTTACTGGAGACGCTGAATAACACGCTTCCAGGCTTCTTCTGGCTGCCACTCCTTGACATCAAATGGTAGATTCGGGGGAAATCGGTAGCCTCGGTGACCTGTGAGACGACAGGAAGCGGTCAATGAGTGGCTATCTGACAGCTAGGACTTGTCCCTGCTCTGACCGATAAATTTTCTACCCAAAACCCCATTAAACACAGATGACCGGTAAAGGTTTTAAAACTCTTCTACCTAACTGTGACTACATGCCAGGACAGGGCAGCTCCAAGCATAAGTGGTACAGTGTAAGTACATACAGTATAAACCAGCATAAGCACACACAATACAAGTACATACAGTATAAGCCAGCATATGTACACACAATTTAAGTACATACAGTATAAGCCAGCATAGGTACACACAGTGTAAGTACATACAGTACAAGTACATACAGTATAAGCCAGCATAGGTACACACAATGTAAGTACATAGAGTACAAGTACATACAGTATAAGCCACCATAGGTACACACAATGTAAGTACATAGAGTACAAGTACATACAGTATAAGCCAGCATAGGTACACACAGTGTAAGTACATACAGTATAAGCCAACACAGGTACACACAATGTAAGTACATACAGTATAAGCCAACACGGGTACACACAATATAAGGACATACAGTATAAGCCAACATAGGTACATGCAATGTAAGCCAGGACTTGAGATACCTCTCTGGAAGATGAATTCTTGAGCCCTATACCCCTCGGGAGGATGGAACCTATCGAACTCCTGCGGTCACATGAGGAGGGTGTAAGACGCTCCCTCGGGAAGTCCAAGAGAATGGCGTGGAAAAAAAGGCACTACCAAAGCCGGTAGTGAGAAGGAAGACGGATGAGAACATTTTGTCCCTTTGAGGATCTTGTCCCGTCCTGTCTCAAAGAGTAAAAATGTAAAGATGCTGGAATAAGGGATATCCGGAAAGGAACGTGAGTAGAATACGGCCTATGTGGCACAGAATAGTGCCAAGAAAGCATCAAGACATAACAAGGACCTGTGACGTGGAAGATGACAGACACAGACTACATAAGACAGACACAGACAACATAACATAGACACAGATGACACGACACAGAGACAAGTGGCAAGTGGCTGGCACTGTCCCGTTAGGGACCCGAGATGCATAGCCCAAGATGAGCCAGAGGCTGATTATGCCAAAGGAAAGGAAGCCCTATGACAAGGGCAAGTGATGACGAAATGTAACTCATCAAAACAAGTTAGTGCCAAAGCAGTTAAGAGGATGCTCGAGAGGCTCGGCGAGCATAGAGAAGGAAGCCGACTGCCGGGTGACCGTGGCCGTAGCTCCGGACGTGAAGGCGAGCTCCTCGGGGGAAAGATCCCTGACGACGTCGGGTCGAGGGAGGCGGACGACGCGAAGTACGCGAAGATGTGGAGATGGGTCGGAACTGCCCTGCCCGGCAAAGGCTCTGGAGAGGCTGAGGGGAAACCCTCTCCCTTGACTTCCAGAGAGCCCGCCCCGCTACAGACCTCTCCGCTAAGCTGACATCTGATTGCCTCCTGTGAGAGTAAAGGCTATTCCCCTTCTCCCGGCCACAGGCCCCGACACTTAGCTTTTGGAAGAGGAGCGGGCAAAATCCATCCTCAGTCAGACGTGGACGTTGACATGCTCTCCGTGTGTGCTTCGGTGCTGCCGTTTCCAAGCTTGGGCTACGAGCCTCCTCAGGGTACCTAAGACAAAACAGAAAACCTGACTATTGCCCTCAAAAACAGTAATTCCCGGACTCCTCCGCACCGCTGCCACGGCTCACCTCAAATCTTGATTTGGCTCCGGAGGGTGCCCGGAAGATACCTGCAAAGAGAAAAGGGACACGCTTAGCATGCTGCTGTGTAACGCTCACCTAGGAGGCAGCCTGCCTAAACGCCGACTCACCTGCCCTCCTCTGTTCCTTGGCGTGCCTAGGGCAGCGACAGCACCTGCAAAGAAACAAAGTGGAAAAGCATGCTGAGATACTGTGAAAACACAACCTCCCTAATCTGACAAGGATACCAGACTGATAGCTTAAGCTCTCACCCACCTGGAATAGGCCTGCTTGGCCAGGAGAGATGGCAAGTGGACCACCTAAAATAAAAAAAACAAGACAAGATGCTTAGAGCTGCACCAAAACTGAGACCTCAGCAATAACAACTGCTTCTATATGGTATTCAATGCTCACCTCACCCACTCGGCCTTGACTGCTGAACTCAGCCTTGACTTCCTAAAAAGAGAGACAAAGAACAATGCTGTAACAGCCACCATTTATGCTTCCTCTGCAGAGACAAACGGTGACTGACCTGCTCAGGGCAATCCCCACACCTGGGATTGAGGGCGCTGCCCTGGATTTTATCCTTCTGCATCTGAAAGAAAGTCAGGACAAGAGTCAAACTGTTGCAGGCTAACTTAAGAGCTCCAGATATCCTGTGTCCATCTACAAATCCCACCTAGAGTCCAACTACACCCCAAATTACAAACTCCAAGTCCCCGGGACTTCTCCTATTGCACCGGGCTATGCGGCAGGGCAGAGCAGCTCCAGCACAAATGTGTGCTGACACCCGTGACACTGGACAGGACGTGACAGCCAACAGGGACACAACACAGACAGAAATCTCAAGACAAGAAGCAGGACTGCAAGGAGCACAAGGACAGAAAATTAGATGACGGAGGTAAGACCGATGGCAAACTGATGAGGCTCAGAGAAACCTGGAGTAAGATGATGCTAAACTGAATGATTTAGTCCAAAAACTGCAAAGATGGATGCCCGAGAATCCTACGGCCAGAAGCCTCTACCTGCCCTCACCTTCTCACAAGTCCTAGTCCGACTTAATGGATCCTGGCGGGGCAGAGCTGTCCATACAGCTCAGAACAAGACCTGAAAAGACAGCTGACCGGATGCTTCTAAAGAGACAAGAGAGTCTGATGCCTGTCTGAGCTCCTGAGGCAAAAGTTCTATGGCCTGGGTTCCAGGCCGAGGAATGCAGAGATCTCAGATGCTAACAATGATACCAGGGTGTCTGACAGGCCCTTCAAAAGCCTAAGGTAAAGGACATGACATATCCAAACAACACATAACACACAAAAGACAAGTGACACGATACACACCGGGACTGCTCTGCCCTGGGCACACCAGCACTGTGATCAAAAGTCAGGCTTTGCTTTTATGGGGGCTAAGGGGTCGCCCCATAGACAGCCCCTATCACCAAAATGGACTCAAAAACCCTTCCCAGTAATTCCCAAACCAGCCCCCTGCTTTCATCCCCTCTCTGGGTCGTGGCCCTCTACTTATCTCTCACACAGCTGGAGCTGTCGGTCTCAGGTGTCAAGAAAGGCCACCTCGTCAGCTGGGAAGGTCCTGCTGGCACCGGGCTGGTGTCTCTCAGACAGCTGTATTAAAGAAAACCAAACATCAGTGCCCGATCTTGGCAGCCCCTCGGCCAAAACCCCACAAGTCTGCTACTCACCGTGCTCCTAGGAACGCTCAGCTCCTCGGGCCGCACGCTTAGGGCACGCTCGGAGACCGAGGCCGTCGTCACAGGGGGTGCCTGGGTTAAGAGGAGATGAGGTGATTGGGCATGGCTGAAAACTGAGGGGACCCTCGCTCCTCCTCCCTACTTCCCCTGCTCACCGCAACTCCTTGGCAGCTGCCCAAGGCCACCTGGATGGCACCTTGAAATAGAAGAGTTCAGGGCCTCATCACCAGGTCCTGTAACACATCCACAGGGCTCACACGGGCAGGGAACCCGGTGCATCAGGCCGGCTTGTGACGGGGGCTCGGCAGGCTCCGAGTGGATTGCCTAAAGCACAAAAAAGAGAATGGAAGCTTAGAGCTGCACCAGAAACTGAGACCTGAGCAATAACAGCTACTTCTCTCCACTGCTCACCTTGACTGCTGGTATCCAGATTTACTTCCTAAAAAGAAAGACAAAGAACAGAGCTGTAACAGAGTCACCACAAACACTTCTGCTGCAGAGACAAATGGTGCCTCACCTGCTCGGGGGAAACCACTCACCCGGGATGGGGCCCTCTGGCACCCATTCAATCCATCTGAATCTGAAAAAAAAGTTAGGACAAGAGTCAAACTGTTGCAGGATAACTTAAGAGCTCCAGATATCCTGTGTCCATCTACAAATCCCACCTAGAGTCCAACTACACCCCACATTACAAACTTCAAGTCCCCGGGACTTCTCCTATTGCACCAGGCTATGCGGCAGGGCAGAGCAGCTCCGGCACAAGTGTGTGCAGACACCCGTGACACGGGACGGGACGTGACAGACAACGGGGACACAACACGGACAGAAATCTCCTGGCAAGGAAAATGGCTGCGAGGACTGAGAGAATGCAAAAGGAGATGACCGAGCAGAGACCGAGGGTGAGCTGATGAGGCTCAGAGAAACCTGGAGGAAGAAGATGCTAACCAAATGATTTATTCCAAAAACTGCAAAGATGGATGCCCAAGAATCCTACGTCCAGAAGCCTCTACCTGCCCTGACGTTCTCACAAGTCCTAGTCCGCCATAATGGATCCTGGCGGGGCAGAGCTGTCCACACAGCTCAGAACAAGACCTGAAAAGACAGCTGACCGGATGCTTCTAAAGAGACAAGAGAGTCTGATGCCTGTCTGAGCTCCTGAGTCCAAAGTTCTATGGCCTGGGTGCCAGGCCAAGGAATGCAGAGATCGCAGATGCTAACAATGATGCCAGGGTTTCTGACAGGCCCCTCAAAGGGCTAAGGTAAAAGACATGACATATCCAAACACACATAATACACAAAAGACAAGTGACATGATACACACCGGGACTGCTCTGCCCTGCGCACCTCAGCACCATGATCAAAAGTCAGGCTTTGCTTTTATGGGGCCTAAGGGGCCGCTTCATGGACACCCCCATCTCCAAAGGAGACTCAAAAATCCCTCCCGGTGGGTCCCTACCCTGTGCCCCGCTTTCATCCTCTCTGTGGGTTGTAGCCCTCTACTTATCTCTCGGACATCTGGGGATGCAGGTCCATGTCAGGTGCAACAGAAGGCTGCCTCGACATCTGGGAAGTTCCTGCTGGCACTGTTGTTCAACAGCTCCCTGTTGTTTCTTAGTCAGCTACGTGAAAGAAATGCAAATATTAATGCATGATCAATGCAGCACACTGGCCAAAACCCAACAATTCTGCGACTCACCGTTCTCCTAAGAATGCCCGGCTCCTGGGGCCGCACCCTTCGGCCGCCCTCCGAGGCTGAGGCCGTTGTCACGGGGTAAGCCTGGGTTAAAGGAGACGAGGTGATGTGGAATTGCTGAAACCTGAGCGGACCCTCGCTCCACCTCCCTACTTCCCCGACTCACCGCAACTCCTCATCCGGTGCCCAAGGCTACCCTGGTGACACTTTTAAATAGAAAAGGCAGAGGCTTCATCGACGAGTCCCGTGATTCTTCCGCAGGGCACGGGAGAGCGGCACGCCCGGTGTGTAGGCCGGTGGGTGACGGGGGCTCGGCATACTCCGAGTGGATTGCCTAAAGCGCAGAAACAGGAACGGATGCTTAGAGTTGCACTGGAAAGTGAGACTGGAGCAATAACAACTGCTTCTGTACCCTACTCAATGCTCACCTTGCCCACCTCACCTTGACTGCTGATATCCAGCTTTACCTCCTAAAATGAAAAAGAACAGAGCTGTAACAGAGTCACACTTTACCCTCTCCCTGCAGAGACAAACGGGGACTGACCTGCTCGGGGGAACCTCCTCACCCGGGATGGGTGGATGGATTTTATCCTTCTGCGTCTGAAAGAAAGTGAGGACAAAAGTCAAAGGGCTGCGGGATGACTTCACAGCTCCAAACATCTTCTGTCTATCTAGGAATATCATCTAGAGTCTGGCAACGCCCCACAAACTGCTAGTCCCTGGGACTTGTCCTCTTGCAGCAGGCTATGCGGCAGGGCAGGGCAGAGCGGCTCCGGCACGAATATGTGCGGACACCCGTGACACGGAACGTGACAAACAGAGGGACGACAAACACGACACATTATGCTTGTGGTGAGGGTCTCGAGGGGAAAAGGCAAAAGGGACGCCAAAGACACGCTAGGTAACACGGTACGCCGGACAACACGACGGGGACCGGAACTGTTCTGCCCTGCCCGCCTGAAAGCTGCCGTCAAAAGTAGAACCTCTCCCTTCAGCTGTCCTAAGAGGCCCCTTGGAGGAGATTGCTTTTCCCTCTGCTAATTTTTAAATCTGTCCCAGGAGCTCCCAACCCACTGCTCTCCCATTGTCCCATCTCCAGGCCGTGACTCTGACTTATCTTTTGGATGATCGGTGATGAGGATCCACGTTGCACCTGAAATGAGTCTGCCTCGGAGGGCCCCGGGATCGCCCATTAGCCTCTCGGTCAGCTACAATAAAGAAAAACCAAACCAATGTATGAGCACAGAGTTATGGGGGCCAAATCCCAGCGAGTCAGCTACTTGCCCTCTCCTGAGTGTGCCTGGCTCCTTCAGGCTCCAGCTGCATCCTGATTCCAAGGCAGTGGCCGTTATTGTGAGGGGCACCTGGGTTAGAGAAAGGCAAAGTTAAATGGCATTCCTGTGAGTGCAGTGGGTGACCTTGTGTGCTGCAAGACGTGTGAATGCCTCTGCCATGCTTCTGAAAAGCCTTGGGGTGGGGGGGCCTCAAATAAACACCCTTCCTGACCCTGCTGCCTTCAAAATCACCCCCCCAACAATAACTCCGAACCGGATACCTGCTCACCCTCCCTCTCCTAGTCACAATCCTCAACTCACCTGAAGCCTCAATCTCAAACATCATCTTGGACACTGGGCAGATGCCTCTTGTGACACGATGAATCTGCTGAAAAAAGTGTTGTAGCTGACACAACCTGGAGTCTCTGGAAACTGCGCTCCTCCTAAAAAAAATACAAAACAATATAAGAACAAAACCAGAAATTACAAATGCACTTTACCACCCCTAAAAACAAAACCCAAGATTGTGAACTTAAATACGCCCTGTATTCTATGCTGTTTTCTTCACAGTATCTTCAAAGCCTCTGTTGCTTTAGAGACCAAGAAACACCTGCTGAAAACAAGCTGTGATAAGCTGAAAGATCTTCTTCACTGAATTGAGAGGAGAGCTCTTATCCCAGCACCTCCCAGAGAGGGAATGAAGGCCCTGAGCAAAGGCTGGGGTTAATATACCCCTGATGGTGCCCGCCTCTCGTTCCCGTGGCACCCGGGAAAAGGGAGGGGGCGGATCGCACCAGGTATAAAAACCCTCAGAGCAGCTGCTGCCGTTTTGCTCCTCTGACTCATATTCAAGGGGAGTAAAGAGATTGTTATAGAAGAAAACTCTTCTGAAAAATAACAGCGCTTTCATTTTTTGCAACAACTACTTGGAGTTAATGGGCAGAAAACTGGTAAGAAATAAAGTTTCTGTTTAGGCAGCATAACTAGATAAACTGGCTAATTTGCTGTTAACTTACTTAATTATTCCTTAGTGGCTACTAAGTAGGACTTAATGTGTGACTATGCTGGGTGGAAAAGAATGCTTATGATATGAATAGTCTAAGTCTCCTTGGGACCTCTAATTAGGTCTATCAACATTATAAGTAAAAATAAGGTAAATAAAAGCTTGCTAGGCAGTGTAAGGGTTAAGTGCATGCCAGGTGCCAGGCTCACCCTGCTCTGAGATACTTGATCCTATGACACAGAAAGAAGGGCCGTGAAATGCAGTTTTAAGCTCTTAAAATGCTGAAAAAGGCAGAGCTTCCTTCCAGTGAACCCCTTAAACAGAGGCAATGGGCAGTTACCTCTACTGAAACAAATATAATAGCAAATAAATAGTTTCTGCCCTTTAATTTATTCTCCTTAATACTGGGAAAAGAGGGATTTCCTCACTTTATATCTCTCCAGTGATGAAAAAAAGAGGGATTTTTCCCTCAGTTCAAACTCTTATGGAGAGATAGCTGGGCTTCTCCCTTAATTTAGGCCTCAGGACAACAAAAAGGGGGTGGCTGCCCTTAATTCAAATCCATAAGAAACATTTCCAAGATTTTGCCCTTCGACTTAAACTGTAAAATAATTGAAAATGAGGACTCCCTGTCAATTAACACCCCGAACAGCATAGAAAATGCAGGGATTCTTTCAACTGAGACCATTAAAATTGCAGGGGAAGCAGACTTCCTCCCAGTTTGAACACAAAGAATAAAGGAAAAGGATGCTTTTTCCCTTTTTTCTAAACCCTTTTTCTCCTAATAACCCCTCTCCTTTCTGGTAGTGCTGTGGAGGGTCTGGGGGCCCTGGGGAGGGACTGGCACAGTAAAAGGGGAAAGTTGAAAGCCCTCTCCTGGAACCCCACGTGCTGCCTGGCCTGCTCAGATGCTGCCCCTTGGCAAAAGGGCTCTTCCCTTGGCATTTTCTCAAAGTGTTGCTCCGTGCCCGGGTGGGTCCGGCTGCTCCCTAGTCCGTGCTGGATGCTCCGACCGTAGTTCCTGGAGGGACGCTTGGGATGCCCCTGTTAGCCCCTCTGGACTAGCGGCTCCCTGTGCGGGTGTGCCTGGGGAACCCTCTGAAAGCAGCTGGGCACACGGGGGGCTGCTAGACCTTGGAGTGGGCTTGAGGTGAAGAAAGGTCCTGTGAGGAGTTCCTTCCCCTGCACAGCCCTTCGTCTGCCCCTTAAACCATGGGCTGCCAGACTTTCTTTTCTAAGGAAATTAACCGTCTTTCCTCTCTGTGTGCCCATGGCCGAAACTGCGATTCGGCCTCCAAAACCGCAGAGAACGATTTCTCACGGACCGCGGCTGCCGACGCCGAGAACTCTTGCCGCCCTTGGAGTGCCGCGTGCCTCCTGCAAACGGACGTCGACGCGCAGCAGGGGTGAGTTTGGCTTTACGGGGAAGAGGGCCGGCGCGGGATTCCTCCGGGAGCAAAGCTGCCCCCGCCGAGAACTCGGGCTGCCCTGGCACTGCCGAGCGCCTCCTGCGAACTGGCGTCGGGAGACGCGGGGCGTGAGTTTTTTTGTGCGGAAGTTCTCCCAGACCATAGCTGAGAGCATCTAACCCTAACCGCAACAGCTTAGCTGGGTCTAAAACTTACAACCTTCGGACTGGCGGCGTGGGACCCGAACCTCTGTGCCGCCGCTGGCCCCTTGCTCGAGCATTCCACTGCGGTCCTAAAACTCTGCCTTTTCAGAGGGTGTTTCCTGTGACCCTGACCGTAATCTTCAAAATATGCTAAAGACTCATAAAATGGCTTTGAAAAAGCCCCAACAATACCCTAAGAAGTCCCAGAAAAGTCCCTTCCAAAATCTCCTAAATACCTTTAAAAGTCCTGGAATAAAAGCCTCACAAAGAATGCTCAGTCTCTGAACTCTACCTCTTGCTGTCTAGCCCACAGATGTGGTCCCTACCTTACTGCAGTGGGTCCGTTGTCCTCTGAGGGTTCTGTCATTGTGCTGCTGTGTGAGGGTTGCTGTCTGGTCTCGCTGTGAGGGTGGCTGCATTGTGCTGCTGTTGGGGGAAAAGGCTGTGCTGCGGTGCTGAGATGATGAGTTTGCCCGGCTCACGTTCAGCCCCGATCAGCGACGAAGGGGCGCTTGAGGAGCCCGGAGCTCCTATCGCGCCTATGGGTCCCGAAGAGATCCACGATACGAGAGCGAAGGAGGGCGGCAAACGCAGGGAGGCGCAGGCAAGGAAAGAGGGACTCAGCCTTCAGGAAGGGTTGGCAGGTTTATTGAAGGAAGGTCGAAGGGGGAGAAAAAGCAGGGTGGAGGGAGAAGGACTGAGCACCGAATTGAGGGCGAGTAACAGCTTATAAGGAAAGGGGGAGGGCCCGGGAGGGGCAACATAACAACCAATGAGGGTATGAAAGAACTGATACATAGGTTGATGAACGCATGAAACCGACAAATCAGCAAAAAACTGGGGAGGGGTCCCTGCCCCTGCCCAATCACTCGACACCCTGGGGAGAAGGTTCTAGAAGGAAAGGCAGGGCTGCCGAGTGATGGACAAAGGCCAGGGGTGGGGACAACAAGACACATCTGATGGATAGGGGAGGGGAAACGTGATAGACAAATAACGATAAGAAATTGGGGATTTCCAGGGAAAGAGGGGGAAACTATTCAGGATGAACCAGACCAAATCAAACAACGTTACATCACACACCACCACATCTCCCCCTTTCGCAAACAACAAAAAAAAGGAAAGGGGGGACGGGGGGACTAACTTATTATAAGTATCTGAGTTTATGTTCTCAAGGTTCGAATTCGCTGTCCTCATAGGACAGTTCTTGGTCTACAGGCTCCATGCTGTCTCCTTCGTCAGGGTCCTCCCAAGAGTTTTCTTCTGGTGAGTTAGGGGGTGCTTGGAGTCGGAGGACTTCCGGAGAGGAGAGGGCTCGGTTAATAAAGTTTTTCAGTACTTTCCATAGTATTGAGGCAGCGAGTAACACAAGTATAAGTGAAAAACATAAATAAACGATTGGCTTCAGGATGGCCACTACCCAGTTTGAAAACCCCCACCCGCGGAACATGTCCCCCAGCCAGTCGGTAGTTTGCGCTTTAATATTTTCAAGATGATTTTGCATGCGCTCAATGGAGACTCTCGCGTCTTCAGCCCTGGATGAGAGGTTGAGGCAGCAGAGACCTTCAAACTCCTCGCACTTGTGCTGGTGTAACAGGAGGAGGAAATCGATGGCGGCTCTGTTTTGGAGCGTGGCTTGCCTCGTGACTTTCTCATCATAAAGGAGGTCCGTTAGGGCGGCTGACGTAAGATTGGCCTGTTTTACAACCCAACACTCTAGGCGGCCCAATTCGCCTAGTGACTTCGCGATCGCTACCCAAGGGAGTAAAACTGTGAGGGCAGTCGCTTTTGTACGGTCCCAATGTTCAATCACAGAGTCGCAGCCTTCATCTAAATTCTTTAAATCTCTTTTGATACGTTTTGAATCGAAGGTCGAATTGAGGCTTGCGCTTTTATTTTGCCAATCAATAATATGGGTCAGGTTGGGTGTAAACAGGACAGCCGGCCTAATGCACATGGTCCCCCGATAGGATTAGATGGGATTCCCGCCCAAGCTCGGTTTCCGCAAATTAAGAACAAACCATGGGGAAGGGTCACTGCTTTGTCATTCGGGGAGGTGGCTAGAGGGATTTTTTCAACACGTTTGCACCATTGGTTCGGGAGATAGGAGGCATTGGAGGGGTTCAACAGGGTCAGAGTGCGTGGATACCGGAGTGAGGCAGAGGGGGGGTGTTGGGAACCCGGGGCTTCTCTAAAATATAGAGGATTACCGGGGCTGGGGATATATCGAAAAATGAGGCAAACTGGGGCAAGTGCAGAGCCGAGCAAATGGAGCTCTGGAGGGTTCACCTCAAGAGTAGGTTGTAAGCGGAGGTGGTCTCTCCAGGCGTTCCAAAAAGCAGTGGGGGATTTCGGGGTAGTTCTGAAGGAGTAAATATAATTGAAAGGGGAGGGAAGCTGGGAAGGGGGGAGCGGGATCCCCACGAGGCAAGACGCCATCGGGTCTTCAGCTGCCGCCGTGTTCAGGCAAAGGTGATCTTGCCCCAGGGCTTCCGCGAGGGTCCGCCAAACATTAGGTTTCGGCTGGGGGAGAGTCCATGCAGAGCAGCTGGTGGTGAGCGTGGCCCAAAGGAGGTAGGTGGCAACTAGGTGTGTCTGGGGCCGTGCCATACCTGAAAAACTAAAAAGAGGCAGTATCAGGGAAGGAGAACTGGGTTTTAAGAAACGTGAACTAAATATTCGAATGGTTCTGGCTCATCACTGAATAAAAAACAGATAGGCGGAAGAAGGGGGTCAAGGGGCTTTCTTCGGCGCCTCCAACTGGCGACACGGACTTGTTGCTCTTTCGTCCGGTGTTTCGCTTCCCTGGGCACAAAAGGCCGAACCCATTTTGAGGGCACCCACTTGGGACCAGAAGGAGTGAGGACGCAAGTGTACCCTCTCCCCCAGGTCACCAAGTCAAAGGGTCCTTGGGTCTGCCAAGTCTCCGGGTCCTTGATGAGGACCGGAGGCTTGGCTGTAGGTTGCAGCGCGTTGTGGCTCCCGAAGTGTCTAACCATGGGCGGGTTCAGGCTCTCAAAGGAACAGTTCAAAAAATTCAAAGTGAACATCGCCTTTGAGAGTCTGATGTGAGGGGGCTCTACCTTTGTGGTGGATTTCTGGTGTTCTAAAGTTTTCTTAAGGCTTTGGTGAGCCCTCTCTACCATGGCTTGGCCTGTCGGGGAATAGGGGATGCCTGTTCGATGTTCTATTCCCCATTGCTGCAGGAACTGGCGCAGTTCCCTGGACTTGTACGCAGGCCCATTATCAGTTTTGAGCAGCCTAGGGATGCCCAGAACAGCAAATGCCTGAAGTAGGTGTTTTTCGACATCCGCTGCTCTTTCCCCCGTGTGGGCGGAGGCGAATACCGCGCCGGAGAAAGTGTCTATCGAGACATGAACAAAGCTCAACCGGCCAAAGGAGGGAACATGAGTGACATCTGTTTGCCACACTTCACAGCTCGAAAGTCCTCTAGGATTTGCCCCCAGGCCCAATGATGGAAGCTGGTGGGACTGGCACTGGGGACATGTTGCCACGATAGCTTTGGCCTGTTCGCGCGTCAGATTGAACTGGCGAACAAGGCCAGGTGCGTTTTGGTGGAACAGCTGGTGGCTTAGTTTGGCCTGACCGAAGCGATCAGGGAGCGGGGCCACCTGAACAGGAGCGGCAAGGGCATCAGCGCGCCTGTTGCCCTCCGCAATGAACCCCGGCAAGTCGGTGTGCGACCTTACGTGCATTACGTAGAAGGGCTGCTCTCGGTGGGAGACTAAATTTACAATTTTGGAGAGTAGCTCGAAAAGACGAACATTCGAGACGTCCTGGAGGATTGCTCCCTCCGCTCTGGACACTACACCGGCTACATATGCCGAATCAGTTACCAAATTGAAGGGCTCAGAGAACCTCTCAAAAGCCCTGGACGACTGCATCTAACTCAGCCACTTGTGGCGATCCTTCCACCACAGAGATGTCTGCCTCCCACCGCTGAGTTTGAGGGTCCCGCCAAGTCATCACTGACTTGTGGGATGCTCCAGATGCGTCAGTGAAAACGGTCAGGGCATCGAGGGGTCTCTTGCTCTGTACTGACTTGATAGTAAAAACAAATTCTTGATTAAACAATTTGTGGGCCGGCCGATCTATTGTAATTTGGCCCGTGTAGCTGTCCAGAGATAGTTGTAAAAGTTCGTTCGTCTGAAGGACGTTCTCAAACATTGCTAATTTGAGGTGGCCCGTGCCGAATTTAATGGGAAGATGAATGCACGTCAAGTCCTCACCTGCCAGCTCCCTGATCCGTGATCTCGCTTTCCGGATCAGGTCAGCCACCAGCTCCAGTGGCGATGTCATTCTCTTGGACCTGTGGTGGCTCAGGAATACCCACTCTATGATCAAGAGGGGGTCCTTCGCCCCGCGGTCCTTGCTCTTCCCAATGGCTCCGTCCCACTGGAAGAGCATGCCGTGAAGGTGTGGCAGTTTCCCCAGAACAATAAAACGGAATGGCAGGCCCGGTTGGTACCGGTGGGCCTGCCTGGCCGAGATTAAACTCTGAATTTTCTCCAGAGCGGTTTTGGCCTCCGGGGTGAGGGTCCTGGGAGAACTCAGCTCCTCTCCCCCCTTCAACAAATTGAAGAGAGGGGTTAGGTCTTCCGTGGGAATACCCAACCAAGGTCTCACCCAATTTAAAGAACCACACAGTTGGTGGGCATCTGCTAGGCTTCGGATATTGCTTTTTATTGCCAATTTTTGCGGAACAATGGTCCGCTTGGTAATTTCAAGGCCGAGGTACCGCCAGGGTGGCATCCTTTGAATCTTTTCCTGCGCCAGCTCAAACCCTGCAGCAACCAACGCAGTGGTTGTCAGGTCAAGCGCATGGGCTAACAGGTCGTCGTCTGGCGCACAAATCAAAATGTCATCCATATAATGATGGATGACGGCTGACTCCACAGCTGCACGAACAGGGGTCAGCAGGGAAGCGACGTACCATTGGCAGATCACCGGGCTGCACTTCATGCCTTGTGGCAATACTGTCCAATGGTAGCGCTTGCCTGGGGCTTCACGGTTGATGGATGGAACCGTGAAGGCGAAGCGCGGCGCATCATCAGGGTGTAGAGGAATTTGGAAAAAACAATCTTTTATGTCAACAACTGCCAAATTCCAATCTTTAGGGAGCATCGCAGGGGACGGCATCCCTGGTTGGAGGGGTCCCATATCTTTAATAACTGCATTAATTTGACGGAGGTCATGCAGGAGTCGCCATTTGTCTTTGTTGGGCTTTTTAATGACAAAGATGGGAGAGTTCCAAGGCGACATGGACTCTACTAAATGCCCTTTCTGTAGTTGTTCCTGCACGAGCTCGTTGAGCGCCGCTAATTTTTGTTTGTTTAGCGGCCACTGCGCCACCTGTACTGGTTCATCCGAAAGCCAATCCAGCTTCCAGGTGGGGCGCTCAGCAGTGGTCGCTGCCCGAAAAACCTGGGGAGCCACTGGTAGGTCAATTCGGGCTCCCCACTGGGCCAGGAGATCCCTCCCCCACAGGGGTTCCGTATAATCTAATACAAACGGACGAACAGAAGCCAATTGTCCGTCGGGCCCCGTAATTTGTACGATGCCTTTCGATTGCCTCGCCAATTGAAGCCCTCCTACACCTCTGATGTGGCCAGGGACGCTTTGCAGTTCCCAACGCGACGGCCAATCCCGAGAGGGAATAACCGTGACGTCTGCCCCTGTGTCCAGCAAGCCGCGTAGAGCGACTTGCTCTCCCCCTTTTTTCAATTTACAAATAAGTTTGGGCTTTTCATGCCCAAGAGCTTGAGCCCAGGCTACTGTAGGTGTGTTTGAGGCCTGGGCCGCTGATTGAGGTTTTAGAGATGGTAAAGCGGAAACAGTGGATGGTCGTGGCACGACGAAGAATTGGGCTATTATCTGCCCCTTCGGTAGGAAGAGCGGGGGGTGGACACAGTGCAGCATGAGTGAGATTTGTTCCGAGCCAGCGGGAAGCAGGCTCGGGACAATACTCACTTCTGGTGGGGTCGCCTTTGTGTCGCCTAGGACGAGGAGACTGTGGCTTTGACGTTCCCAGTTTGTTAGACCCTCCGGGAGGACAGCAACGTGGTGGAAACCGGCGGAACGGAGATGTAATGGTTCTGCAAGCTGCAACCTACGGGAGGAAACACAGGATGAAAGAGCATGAGTATCAATGGGTGGTGTTTGTGTCAGTCCGGCATGAAGGTCAAGTCCAGTTGGAGGCATCATTCTACTGTTCTCCCTCTTCTCCCGCCAGGACTGATGGTGTGAACAGGCCTCCGCATTTGTGTCCTGGCGCAGGGGGCCGCTGCGCTGTTTAATTAGTTTTTTTGAATAGTTTGCCCGTGGGTCCCCTGCACGGACTTTTTGAACTCATAAAATTGTTGTTTGAGGGGACATGCGGGCATCCAGTGCCCCAGCTTCCCACACAGATGGCACGGTGTGGCTGGAGGCTTGGGCACCGGGGCTGATGTTGGTGGCAGCGGCTGCGCGGTAGTGGGACAGACGTCGGTGGTAAATGGGGGCTCCTCGACGGCGGCGGCGGCAGGACGAAAAGGTGTCTTCAGGCGGGAGGCTGCGGCAGGTGGTGGTCCGGTACCTGATGGAACTAATACCTTTTTCCCACACACCAAAAGCATGTCCCGCAGGGTGGGAGCTGGCTCCAGAGGGAGGCTGTTGATTGCATCTTTGCAAGCCGAGTTGGCATTGAGGAATGCCATCTCTTTTAACAGCTCAGCTTGCAAGTGTTCTCCTTCAACCTGATAGTTAATGGATTTTCGGAGCCGCTCCACAAACTCGAGGAATGGTTCCTCGGCACCCTGCAGGACCTTGGCATATGGGACCTGGGGTGCGGCCGCTCGCAACCCCAAGAAGGCCTTCTCGGCCGCCCGGGCAGTTTGCTGCAGGACTTCTACGGGTATGGCTCTGACTTGGGCTGCTCCGTCACTCCAGTTCCCCGTCCCAAGCATATGGTCAATGGAAATGACCTCTCCGTCTACACTCGTCCGGGAGTTCGGGGAATCCCATAGGGACGGGAGCACCTTCAAGGCTTCCTTTCTCCACGCTGCCTCCCAGAGCACTTGCTCGGTGGAATTGAGGAGGCAGCGGAAGACTCGGCGGAGGTCGGCAGGTGTAATGACCGACTCCGCCAGGACGGCCTGAAGGAGTCCCCGAAAATATTCGGAGTCCCTCCCGAACTCTTTCTGTGCTTTGCACAGCTCCTTCATGGACGAGTGAGAGAAGGGGACCCATTGAGCCAGGGTTGTCCCATCTCCCGCGGGATGAAAAACGACCGGGGCTGCTGATGGGACTGCAGACAGCTCCGGTCCCCAGCTCGGGACTCCCCCCCCGCTAGCCCCCAGAGCGTGGGAACCGGAAGGGAGGGCGTGGGAACCGGGAGCGGGGGAGGGAGGGTCCCGGCGTGGGAACTGGAGGGAGGGTTCTGCAGCAAAGTGCCTCCCCTTGTGGGAGGGGCCCCATGACGTCATTGCGGAGGCGGGGGGTGGTGGGAGAGGAGGGGAAGGGGGAGGAGTTGCAGGGGGTGAAGGCGGGGGAGGAGGGGGAGGAGTTTCGGGAGCAGGGGGCGGAGGAGGAGGGGGAGGAGAAGGGGGAGGGGGAAGGGGAGGGGACGTGGGAGGAACCCGCGAGGGGGGAAGGGGAGGGATTTGGGGGGGGGCTCGGGAAGGAGTGGGGGAACTCTGGGAAGGAGAAGGGGGTTTTTTAGGATTGAACACGCAGTCCCCTCCATTTTGGGATGATTTGACGCCATCTTGGCGAGAGGACCGCGGAGAACTGAAACGAACTTTGGGTTTAACAACTGGGGTCGAGGGGGTGCGGAAAGAGGGAGCAGGAACAGTCTCCTCCGGAGGTTGGCCAGACCTTCGGAGGCTCGGGGACCGGGTCGCCCGCGAGGAACTTAGGGACGGGTGTCTCCCTGGCGCGGGGCTGTCACGGGCTGCTCCCCGCAGGGACTCGGTTCGGGAGGGAGGGCGCGAGGAACGAAGGGCAGGTGCATGGGGACGGGGAGAACTGGGGTATAACTGGGGGTCCGCTGGCTGAGTCCGGGAAGAGGGTTTAACAGCGAGGGCAGAAATCAAAAGGGATATTAAACAAAAATGGCTCTGAAAAGACTTGCTGCCAGCTTGAATCTCTCTCTGAAGGCGGGATTGGACCCGCTTCAGGAATCTGGGATCCAAGACTGATTCAGCATTTAAATCAGGGTAGGTATGGGTCAGCCAGCGGACTAAACTTTTAACTTCCCTTTTATTAAACTTATAATTCCCACCCCCCAGGGTACCCACAACTTGGTAAAAAACCCCTTTCTGAGTGGCCGACAGTTTAGCACCCATATTTGCAGATGGAATACGCAGGGGTCAGCCACTCGCTCTACCGCTAGCAACAGGAAAATCAAAAGGAATCTAAAATAAAACTAAACGGGGTCCCCACTGACCCTGACCTCCCCCTCCCACTGGCCGAGGAGAGGACCGGGATGCCTATGCCAGGTTTTCCGTGAGGTCAGGTGGTGGGCTGTACAACACAGCCAAGAGACTCACCCGTCAGGGGGACGAACCAAGGCTGCTGCTAGCGGGAGCTGCCTGCGCCGAAGGCGGCCTCTTTAGGGTGCGCTGAGAGGGTGTCGCCTTCTTCTCTCCGGAGCACCGCACCTCCCGAAACGAGGGCGTGCTACACGGAGAGCGGTGAGTCGCCCAAAGGATTAGAGCAATCCAACCCGCGCGTCGCGGGACTCCTGTTCCGAGATGCAGTCCTCCGAACGGTGTTCAGGATCCGCAGACTGCCTCAGATGCAGGGGTCTTCACGCCACGCGTTGGGCGCCAAACTGCTGCGGTGCTGAGATGATGAGTTTGCCTGGCTCACGTTCAGCCCCGATCAGCGACGAAGGGGCGCTTGAGGAGCCCGGAGCTCCTATCGCGCCTATGGGTCCCGAAGAGATCCACGATACGAGAGCGAAGGAGGGCGGCAAACGCAGGGAGGCGCAGGCAAGGAAAGAGGGACTCAGCCTTCAGGAAGGGTTGGCAGGTTTATTGAAGGAAGGTCGAAGGGGGAGAAAAAGCAGGGTGGAGGGAGAAGGACTGAGCACCGAATTGAGGGCGAGTAACAGCTTATAAGGAAAGGGGGAGGGCCCAGGAGGGGCAACATAACAACCAATGAGGGTATGAAAGAACTGATACATAGGTTGATGAACGCATGAAACCGACAAATCAGCAAAAAACTGGGGAGGGGTCCCTGCCCCTGCCCAATCACTCGACACCCTGGGGAGAAGGTTCTAGAAGGAAAGGCAGGGCTGCCGAGTGATGGACAAAGGCCAGGGGTGGGGACAACAAGACACATCTGATGGATAGGGGAGGGGAAACGTGATAGACAAATAACGATAAGAAATTGGGGATTTCCAGGGAAAGAGGGGGAAACTATTCAGGATGAACCAGACCAAATCAAACAACGTTACATCACACACCACCACAAGGCTGTTTTCAGGGGGGCTGCTTAGGCTGAGGTTAGGGCTGGGGTGAGGGGTGGTACAGCTGTACCCTGTACCCCTGATCTCCACTGGACTGTCCAGCCCTCAAGCCCTCTCCCTTTACCCCTCAACCGGTCCCTCTGCCCCCCAGCCCTCGGCTCCTGTGTGTCACCCTTGACCCCTCTCCTTTGCCCCTCAGCCCCCAGCTTCTCTGTGTCACCCTACAGCTGCCCCTGCCACCCTCAGCATCTCTGTGTGTCACCCTGCTGTCCCCTCTCCCTCTTCCTCCCTCAGCTCCCAGCCTCTGTCACCCTCAAGCCCCGACAGTGCCCCTCGAGCTGCCCCTCATCCTCTATGTGTTGTGCCATGAAAAGACCCTAAAAAAACCTAAAAATGCCCTGAAAACCCCCTAATCTTCAAAATGTCCTATAAACCCCATGAAAAGCTAAAACCAGCCTCAGAATGCTGTTAGAATACACTGGAAATACCCTACTTTTAAAAAACCCCTAAAAATCCCCAAAGAACCTTTAGAAATCCGTAAATATACCCTAAATAGTCCAAAAAGAGCTCTAAAAGTACCCCAAAAATCCTTAAAATGCCCTGATAAGACCCTAAAAAAGCCTAAAAATTCCCTCAAAAACCCTAAAAATACCCTAGCTCTAAAAAGTCCTCCAGATCCCCTCAATAGTCCTAAAAAAGCCCCAAAAACACACAAAGCCCCCCCCAAACAATTCTTAAAAGTACTAAGAAAGCCCTTAAAATACCCTAACAAAATCTTTTAAAAGCCCTGAAAAAGCCCTAAAAGTATCCTAAATGTTCCCAGAAATTTCCTGGAAAACTCCTCCAAAAAAGCCCTAAAATATCCTTTGAAAGCCATGAGAAAAACCCTAAAAAAAAATCCTAAAAAACTGCTCAGCCCCCAACTCCTACCTGTCACTCTCTAGACCACAAACATCATTGCTACCTTTTTATTAGGGTTGCTGCCTGCAGCTGCTGGGAGACTTCTGGGGCTGTCCCAGCATTGGGGTTATTGCCTTGTGCTGCTGTTGGGGAAAACTGAGGTCCTAGGGGTGCTCTTTAGGGTGACCTTGGGGTTGGGTTGAGGGCTGCTGCACCTGTACCCTAACCCTACCTGGTACCCTGTGTCCTTTGTACCCCTAACCCTCGGTGTGAGCTCTCCATCTGTCAAGCCTCCCCCTCCTTGCCCCTCAGCCCGCAATGTCTGCGTGCCACCCCGAGACCTCTGACATTGTCCCTTGGCCCCCTGGCCTCCACCGTGCACTCTCCACCTGGTTAGGGGTGGTTTTTAGGGTAAGGTTAGGGGTGGTGTGAGGGCTGGTTCACCTGTCACCCTCAAGCAGCCCCCACTTTGCCCCTCAAGGCATCTGCTCCCCCTCACCCTTTTCTTGTCACCCTCAAGCTCCCCGCTCTCAGCCTCCCAGCATCTCTGTGCCACCCTGGAGCCCCCCAGTTGCTCCTAACACCCCCTTCTGCCTCTCAGCTCCCCCCATCCTCTGTGTCACTCTCCAGCCCCCTCCCCGCAGCCCCTTGTGACACCCTGCAGCCCACAGACGTTGTCCCTGCCTGTCTCGCCTGGGTGTTGTCCTGCTGCGAGAGCTGCGCCGCCCTCCGAGGGTTCGGGCTCCTGCGTGCTGCTGGAGGGGACTCACGGGTGGGCGGTGGGTGAAGTAACGGATGGAGCGGGAGGTGTGGTGGGACGGGTTAAGGGCGGAGTGAGGGATGGAGCAAGGACAGGCTGGAAAATAGAGTAGGGTTAGGGGCGGAGAAGGGGACGCAGCAGCAGGGGGCTGAGGTGGGGAGGTGAATGTTAGGAGGAAGCGTAACTCCGTAACTCCAAGACCGAGTCTGCGGCCAACGAAAACTCTGAGTGACCTGAGAGTGCCGAACGTCTTCGGCAAACTGATGTAAGGAAACTGGGGTGATGAGTTTTGTTTCCTGTGGAAAAGGGGTGGCATTTGTGTCCGTGGGCCTGCACCCTGCCCAGGACCTTTGATCTCGAGTGGGCTGCCGCCTCCTAAAATTCCAAACATCGCAGGTGAGACAGGGGGTTGGAAATTTTACTTGGGGTAGAAACCAATTTTGGATTTAGCTGAAGTCTGCTGGTGAAACTTGTGTAGTCTGTTAATCGGTGTGCTTGCAAAAAGGCCTGCAGAGAGAACAAAGGAAGTTCGAGGCTACTGCTGGAAAAAGAGAATCTGGGTTACCACCGAGTGCACGGCCTCGTCCCTGTCTGAGTAAAAGTCTGAGGTTTTGCTGGCAGTGTCACTGAGTGCTGAGGGGTCCCCTGGTCGATAGGGCAACTCGGGAGGGTTTGCTTCAGGCTTTGCTTGTGAAAGGTGTGAGAAAAGCAAGCAGCTCTGAAGCGGATGAGCCCCCTCTTGCCTGTTGAAGTGTTGCATAAATCAAAGATAAACCTCAAGGTCCCTTGCCACCCAAGCCATTCCGTGATTCCTTGCCCTGGAGGCGAGGGTGCACCTGTCACCGCATTTCTCTTCACAGAGAAAAGCAAGGCACAATTCTTCCCAAGAATATTTCTGGGATTCGCATTCTCTGAACTTCAGAGGAAGGAAAACAATTCTTATCTCATTTGCTGTGCCTGTGTTTGTGCTGAAGTAGAATGCAGCATGGAGATTGTTCACCCAAAGTGATGGTGTTTTGTTTCCTTGGCCTGTCGGGGCCAAGTGTGTGTGTGAGTGTGTCGGGACTGTTGGGTGACGGTCATGAGTTGTGTGCGGTGTGTGTGGGGTTGAGTACTTGGCAGATTCGGTTTAGGTGTAATGTAATATAGTATGATAAAGCAATTAATTAGCCTTCTGATAAGGCAGAATGCAGATGGGAAATATTTGCACATATGATATTAAAGGACACGTGAACCACCTTTCTGTGAGACAAAGACACCAGACTTGGCCCATCCCTAACTTAGGACAGAGCTAAAAAATAATAGATAAAATAATTTTTAACCTATTTTTGAAGAACTCTCTAAAACTAATGGCAGATGATATAGCTATTTTATCTGGCAAGCTTCCGTGCAAAGTGTCCTGCTGATGCTGCCTCGGAGGGATGGAGATTTGGGAGGAGGGGGAAGAACAAAGTGCCACGGGGCTTTATTGGATGAGCCTTGAAAGGTTTCTGCAAGCTTCTATTGCGAGGTTGATGAACTTTGTGTTTAACTGCAGTTTTGCTCAGTGTTTTAACCCTGCTTGATCTCCTGTGGTCCAGATGACACATTCACACATCTTTAGAGAATTCAGTGGGATGCTCTTCAAACAACATGTGACTTTGCATCAGTGAGGGCATAAACTTGATGGTTTTACCTCAATCTATGGTTTTTCAATATTGCTATAGAAAGTGCTTTTCTGTGAAATGTCTGCTTTGGTTAGATCATGCAAATTTAGTGCTGGCTGCTACTTCCATAAGATGAAGAGTAAGAATAACTCAGGAATGTTTCATCATTTGTCTCTGCACTGGTCAGAAATGGTAATTTGAGCTCAAATCTACAGAAATTTAGCAAAAGAAGTTGGACACTCGGAGGATAAAAATAGAAAAAACTGCATTGGAAGGATTTTTCCAGCTAGTGAGTGAGTTTCTACCTGTAGGACCATCGGGGGGTAGCACGGTCGGGACGGACGGGGACGAGAAGTCATATTGCTATAAGCTGGGTGATATGGGGTGACCTTTAAATGAGGGCTGTCTTCTCCTAGGAAATGAAAGAAGGAACAGGTATCCATAGTTAATGAGCCTAGGATTTCTAGCTCTTGAAGGTCAGATTTATCAGCTTTAGAATTATCAATATAAGTTTGGTGTTTCTGGCTGGGAGGTGGAGATACGTGATGATCATCATATGGCCAATATTTATCAGGAGTAACATTATGAAAACCCTTTGGAAAAGGTACTCCAACTAGACAGGTTGAAAAAGGTTTGTCAGGGCTTGTGTCAGATAGACAGATGGTATCGGAGCCTGCAGACCTGGCTAAAGCAACCCAGACGTTCGTCTTGGGGTGATTTACAGGTAAAGCTTCTGTTTGTGCTGCCTGTGCGACTGCTTGCGCTGTTTGAGCTGTAAGAGCCCTTTCAATTTTTTCTCCTAGAGTTTTTGCAAGTTCATTTGCCTGGATAATTGCCACTTGCTGTGGACTCCCAATTTTGTTACAGGCATCCATCATTTCAGGCACTGTGGGTTTTTCTTTTCCTAGGGCTTTGATAACTCTTTTACATTCTGCATTGCCATTATTTTCAATAATGTCCCGTATCATTATTGGGCGAGCTATATCATCGCCGCATTGTCTTTCTGCTCCTTGCGTTACCCGCCCCACAAGTGTGGTAAATGGTTCAGACGAGTCTTGCCTAATCAGATTATAGGCTTTTTCAAAAATTTCTGCAGGCTGAATTTGCAAAAAGGCTCTGCGAGCCATCTTTTTAATGTCATCTAACGCTGTTTTGGGTAAATTCACTCGATTATCATTCTGAGCATCAGGAGGGTCACCAGTCGGCTTAGACGTGACAAGGGTACAAAGGTCTGCATCGGTACTCTGTCTATAAGTGGCTTGTACCCCTGTGAGCAGTCTTTTCCATTTGAGTTCCCATAGCGTATATTGTGAGTCTGTGAGAATTATACTAGCAAGATTTTTACAGTCATTTGGTGTGAGTGTATGTCCTTCCAGGGTACTTTTCAGCAGTTGCTTAAAATATGGGGAGCAGATACCACACCCCTTATTGCTTTTCGCACTTCTTTTATCTCAGGAGGTGGGATAGCTACCCGTGTTCTAGGACTAGCGGCTTGCTGGCTGAATGGCACGGGCATAGCTAGAGGATTTAGACTTTCTTCTTTGCAAATCTGGCCTCTGACTTCATCCTAGTCTGTTAGTTGAAAATTATCAAAAGATTTTTGTGAGTTTTCTAATTTGGGATTAATGCTGATGAATTTTCAGTGTTTAGTGTCTCTTTTTGGGTCAGAAATCTGTCCCAAACACTGGGGGGACTCTGGAGCTGTTTGGGAACAGTTCTTTTTCGAAATTCTTTTGTGTTGGATCAAAGGGTTGGCATTTGCAGGGTAAAGACCCTGGAAATAATTTGGCAGATCAGGAAGCTAAAGATGCAGCAGAAAATGGAGCTGAAAGAGTTAATATTAACTCCAAATGAGGAAAAATGGGAAATTCCAAAGTTTAGGGAAGCAAAAAAAAAAAAGTGAATTAAAACAAGATAGGTGGCGAAAAAGATAAATGGGGGAAATAGAAACATCTTGATGGAAGACAGATAATAAAATGCTTACTAGGGAATAGCAGAGGACATGTATCAAAACGCCCAGTGGGATACTCAGGCTTTGTGCGATAATTTTTTTTAAGGAACTATGGATGCATTGCGATTTTTGGAGTAGAAAAACAAGTAACTGAAAGATGTATAATTTGCCAAAGGATAAATAAAAGGGTGGTGATAAAAACAACATGAGAAGGTCGTGAGTTAACTCGCCGACCATTTCAAAGTATCCAAGCAGAAGTTTGCTTTGGTAAGCTCTGGATTTATTTGTAAATACCGTTTAATCCAGGAAAAAAAGAGGATATACCACATGCTGGGCAGGAGGGAGATTGTAAGAAAATAACATTTTTAAAGGCAATAAAAGAAAAACGGTGAAAGTATAAGGCTGGGAACGAAATATTACCTCATCCATTCCCGTTTGTTCCCCGACTCGTTCGCGGCTGCCCCAGCCCCTGTGCCGGCTCCGGCACGGTCCGTCTGTCCCGGTCCGTCTGTCCCGGTCCGTCTGTCCCGGTCCGTCTGTCCCGGTCCCGGCCGCCTGGCCCGCGGCCGCTCCGCTGGCCGTGCCGGCGGAAGGGGCGGGGGGTCCGTCCTGCCGTGTGCACCGTGCTTACCGCGCTGACCGCACCGAGGGGGGGTCCCGTCTGTCCCATCCCCGGCTGCCTGGACTCTGCTCGGCTCCCGCCGCTGCAGCCGGGGTCAGTCCCGGCTTGGTCTCTGCCGGATCAGCCGCCATGAGCCATGTGGGGCTGACCCACGCTGCAGCTCGGTCTGCACCGGAAAAGCCCCTGGGGCGGTCCCGGCTGCAGACCCCGCCTTTGGAGGACCGAGACCCTGAGCTGTGCCGAGTTTCCCCGTCCTGCCCTGAGCTCCGTTCCCTTGGTAACCACAGCTCCGGCTGCTCAGCGGAACTCTCTAAAGGAATCACCTTATCGAAACACTAAAAGTTCAGGTAAAAGAAAGCCCTCTCCCGATTCTTCCTAAAAATACGGGAGAAAAGCTATAGAAGATAAAAATCCAAAAAGAATGGGATAAAGGGATTGGTCTATTTCCATTAAAAGAGGCTCCCATAGGAGGGGGCGGACCAGGGTTTGTAAATGCTCCTTTGACTTCGTCTGAGGTCTGAAATTTTAAGAAATAAATAAAAGGGATACTTGGAGGACCCCATAGGCATAGCTGAACAATTAGACCAATTTTTAGGTCCAAACATTTATACTTCAGAAGAGATGTGGTCTGTAATGAAAATAATATTTTTCTCAGGAAGAAAGGCAATTAATCACAGCAGCTGAAATAAAAGCTTAGGAAAAAAGATAATCTATGGTGACCCCCAGAGAAGACAAAATGCCAGCTGTACCTCCTGAGTGGGGTAAAAATAATGAGGAGGGGAGTAAACACGTGAATAATTATCATAATTACATAATCAAAGGAATAAATGAGACAGCATATCAAAGGCGAAATGCAAAAAAAAAAAAAGGTTTTTAAGGGACAGCTTTTCGAAGGGAAAGAAGAAACTGCAACTAAATAGATAAACAAACTTAAGAGAAATAGGAAAATGGTCCTAAGTAAGCGGAAGATCTGAAAATCTTTAAAGAGATGGGCACAGAGGAGGAATAGGGAGGTCATAAGCTCTAATTTTTTGGGGGGGACAAATACCATCTGGAGCCTGTGATAACTTTAAAAGTGGGTCCCCAAGAAGAAGAATTGGAATTTGTAATAGACACAGGGGCAGAGAGAACCTGCCTGTTAAATATTCCAAAAAGTTATAGTGGGAGCAAACATATAGTGAAAGTAACAGGGGCAAAAAGAGAAAGTTTTAAATTTCTGCTCATTAAAGATGTAGTAATTGAGGGACGAAACTAGAATTTGGATGGGAGATGTCTTATTGGTCCCAGGGGCAGGTAGCAATTTATTGGGAAGAGTCTTACAAGTGCAATTAAGAACAGGAGTTATATCAGAAAATGAGGAAATGACAGCTAGGGTTTTAAAATGAGGCCAAGAGGATGAAGGAAAAAAAAAATCAACAAAGTTTGGGGTGGAGAAGGAAATAGGGGAGGATTAAATATCGACCCCATAGGGGTTACAATTGAGAGAGAAGATTGTCCCGTACGTGTACGTCAGTATCCTGGATCTTTAGAAGGACGGGAAGGTTTGAAGCCGGTAATAGAAGGACTAATAAAGGATGGGGCATTAGAACCTTGTATGTCTCCTCATAATATCCCTTTTCCCCCAGTAAACTCTGATGGGAGTTATAGACTAGTATAAGATTAAAGGGAGGTTAATAAAAGAACTCAGACTCACTACCCAGTGGTAAAATATCTTAGACACTTAATAAATAAAAGTAGCTAGAAAACCAACGATGAGAAAATTGCAAGAATTTTATTCATTCTCCATCCCTCTTCAAAGAGAGAGATCAGAAAATTACCTAGATTATTGAGATATTATAGATTGAGGGGTACGCACAAGTAGCAAAATTCGTGTATGAAAAAAATGACAGAAGGAGATGATATAAAACAGACCAAAGAAGATATTGTTTAATTAAAAGAGTTAAGTTAAAACTAGCCTAAGTACCAGCTTTAAGCTTACCTTTGTTAGAAAAATCCTTTATCATTTATACATAAATACAGAAAATGGAGTAGCTCATAAAATTTTAATTCAAGACTAAGGAAGAGTAAAAAAATATCTAGTAACTTATATATCAAAGATGTTGGACTCAGTAAGCCACAGCTAGCCAGTAGGTATTTAACAGCTACTGCAATCCTAGTAAAAGAAAGTTGTAAGCCTACTTTTGGAAGTAATTTAGTTAGGTTCAGTTCATACCGTCTGAGGTGTGTTGAATCGAAAAAAACAGGTAAGAAGAGAAGAAAGAGAGAAGTTGAGGTAGGGAGGTGTTTAGCAAACTCTGAGATGTTAGAATGTGAAGTGATGACATCTTGGTGCTAGAAGAGAGCAGAAGTGTGAATGCGGGTTTTTGCATGAAAGGCAGGGAAGTGTCTTAACACAGGGTTGTTAGGAGGTTATTCAATGCGGAACTGGGGTCCAGAAAGGGTTTAGCAGAACGGGCCCTCCTTGAAGGGAAAAGAGGAGAAGTTGACTAGAGAAAGGAAAAGAATGTCAGGAGCACCTGGGGACGCCAGGTTTGGGGTTGTCAAGGTTGGGAGGTGTCTGACCGCTCCCTACGAGCGGCGGGGTCTCGCCGGCTGCGGCAGGCACCGATCCATGGAGGTGACCCGGCGGCGGTGCTGGCAGCAGAGGACACACGGGTTTGCCGGGCAGGAGCGGGCTGGCTCCGTGGCGGAACTGCCGGGATGGCTCCCAGACTGCTGGGGTCCCGAGGCGAGGATGGCAGCGTCGGCCCCGGTAAGTGGGCTGAGACAGAGAAGGAGAGAGAAAGAGAGGGCAAAAGGGACCCAAGGCTGCCCCCAGGGTCCCCATGCCCGTGGCTGCTCTCCCCTGCTCCGGCCCTGCAGCCAAGTGGCAGCACGGCATTGACAGCAAGGCCGTGAAAAGAGCGGGAGGGGGGCTAGCACTAAAAGATAAAATCAAAGCAGAGATTGCTGACTCTCCAAACCTCACAAAGTAGTTTGTTTTTCTTAAGTAAGAAGGTTTTTGGTCTTTTCTTTTGTGTGTTTTGTTTGCTGTTAAAAAGCAGTTTTTTGTTTTTTGGGTTTTTTTCCTGAAGAATGGGTTTGTAAGGCTAAAACAATTAAATGCTGCCCAAAAAGTAAAAAGCAATAGATGTGATACATCTCGTGTTAAAATTGGTCTAGCTTTTCTTATTTAACTAACTGTAACTCAGAAAAAGAAGAATTTGCCTCTGCAGCTATTAGCACAGCTGGATAGAAGAAGAAGAAGAAGAGGCTGCTGTGGAAAAAGCTTTTAGCTAAACCCAGAAAGTTTGGAAGAAAAGTGAATGGTAAAAGTTAATGCAGTATTATCTTTCTTTTATTACTATGCTATTAAGAAGTCCTTTCCAGGTACTACTGAAGCAACAATCAGAATCACAGAAAGAGGGTGAATTCATGCCAGCAGAATCAAAGGACTTGTGAAGGAACCTGAGGAATGGACTGTCGCATTTAAACCGGGTGATACCGAACTGACTTTCCAATGGGGACTGAGTGGTAATAGTTTCGAAAAAGGCAAATGATCCAAGAAATGTACAAAGAACAACACAGAATTAAGAATTAAGACGACGCTTATACCACTGGTTTCAAGCCCTGCCTGGTTTTATTCTGGTCATGCCTGAATAGAACATCTCCTTAGGGGAGGAATACTCCAGATAGAAGGATCAAGACTGTTTTTGTGTTCTGACCTTAGCCTGAGAATTGTACAGGGGAGAAGGGGAATTACCATTTCCATCAGTAAACTTTATTTGATTCATTCCAATACTGGACATGCTAGCTGGGTTATAAGTAAATGCTTGAATTGTGAGAATAATTAGTATTGTAGTTCACAACATTTATGCTCTTATTGCAAAAAGTGTTAAAGTAATAGCTTTGTGGATGGGAATTATTAGTGCCTGGTGAATGAGAGATACTTGAAGAACGGTAAGAGACCACAGTTAAAGGGTGTCAAAACCAACTTGCCTGGAAATTAGTTAAGAAAGTGACAAGGAAATAGAGGGCAAGTGCAGATTGGCCTCTGTATTTCGCCACCGAGAAGATCAAATACATCTGCTGTGGGTTGCAACCTCACAGGCCTGGGAGGTGGGAGTATAAGCCATGCTGGAGCTCTGTTATTCCTGTTTCTGGCACTCATTTGTTCTCTTTTCCCTTTCGGGATTCCAGCAAGATTGTGTCACAAATGCTGCAGAAAGCATCGCGTGGAAAGAAACCAAAGTTCCTCTTTTATTACACACACCTATGTCAACAGCCACTGTTATAACCCATCCAAATTAAGAACCTGTAGGCAAAATGGAATAAATTATTGGATTACAAGAAACTTAGGGAAAAGTGGTAATAGATTTGGAATTGAATGTTTAAAAGGAGAGAGATGGATTTGTTTTACATTTAATCTTGAAGATACGGTTCGAGATTTGGTAAAAAAACAAATAATAAATGAAAAGGTAAAACCAGCACAGCAACTTAACTCTGTATTGACCCCAAATTATCTATTGAGTCGTATTACAAGACTCCAAGCAGTTATAGAAATGATAGCAAATGGAGCTGCCCAGGCATTGGAGTTAATATAAAGTCAGCTAAGCCAAACAAAAGCTGTAGTGTATCAGAATAGGTTGGCTTTACGCTATTTATTGGCCAAAGAAGGGGGTGTTTGTAGAAAGTTTAATAGATCAAATTGTTGAAAATTGATGACCACAGAAAAGTGATTCTAGAAAAAGCAAAAGAAATCAAAGAAGAAAAAAATATATATGCATATAATAACCGAGGTACCGGTCCAAAAATTAGAAAACAATGTTAAAACCTAGCTGGTAGGGTAATGTATTAGAAGAAATTAAGATCTTTCATTTTATGTGTTGCAACTATTTTTATATTTCGTCCTTGTGTAATCCCCTGTTTTATTTTGCCCGCATAGTCCAGAAGATACAAGTAGATAAGAAATATTGCTCAAGCCAAAGGATTTACAAAGAATAAGAGTGGGGATTGTGAAAAATGCAGGTATTTTATGATTGGCTTTTTTGAAATATTAAAATGAATATTATATGTGTTGGGTTAGAAAGTAATGCTGTATTGATTCTCTTAATTAGTGTGTTAAATATAGTTTTAGGTTACAAAAACTGTTAATATAGAAACGATGTAAGATACTTTTTTTAAAGAAAGGACTTGCAGTGAGATAGCGGCCACAGGGCACCTGGATCTTTCAGAGAAAAAGAATTTATTGCCCTCTTATCAGAAGAAACGAACTTCTTCCTGCCTCCAAAGCGCTGTTAGGATTAGAAGGAAGAAGGGGATGATGACCAGACAGAATCCTGTGTTTGAATGGAATTTATGCACCATGTACGAAGTGTATGACTATGCAACAGGCTATTGCTTTTAAAGGTTAATCCTTTGTTAACGGGGGTCCTTTTTCGGGCTCGTGCTGCCCAGAAAAAGGTACCCGGACGTCCGTAACTCTTTGTTTTTGTTGTCTCATATTGTCCTAATTCAAATTGTCCAAATTATTATTACTCTAATTGTATTACTATTTTTATGACCATTTTATTACTATTAAACTTTCAAAAATTTTAAAAGCAAGTGATTGATGTTTTTCACACCAGTCTGTTAGGTGAAAATTATCAAAGGATTTTTGTGAGTTTTCTAATTTTGGCATTAATGCTGGCAAATTTTCAGGGTTTACTGTCTATTTGTGGGTCGAGAAATCTGTCCCAAACACTGAGGGTACTCTGGAGCTATTTGGGAACAGTTCTTTTTCAAAATTCTTTTGTGTTGGGATCAAAGAGCTGGCATTTGCAGGGGCAAAATAATTCTCTGTCTGTCCTGTATTTATTAAAGCAGCTGTCATATTCCAACCTCCTCCTCCTCCTCCTCGTCGCACGGTTTGTGTGCATGGATGTGGCTGTGCAGACGAATCGTGACACAAAGTAGTCCCACTGGGTGCTAGGAGTGTGGAAGGCGAAAACGCGGAGGCACACCAGGTATCGGTTGCTCAGGGTTACGCGCTGCTGAGGGATCTCTCGGTGCCCGGCAGAGGGAGAGACGCGGAAGGATACCTGCAAGGCGCTGCAGTTTTCCCCTGCTATGGTGTTGTGTACAGATACAGTTGCGGCAGAAGTGGCGTGACAGGGCACATGGATGCCGGCTGTGGCTGGACAGCGGCACGCAGCGACTCGGAACCGGGACCGGGCTGTACCAAAGCTGCGGCAAACGCAGTGGGGGGTGGCGGCGGGGCCGTGGAGATAGAACTGCGCATGCGTGCGGCTGATCCCGGAAGCAGCGCTGTCGTTTGATGAGTCGGCGTGGAGTGATATCGCTGGTGCTGTGTTTGTAGCAACTGCGCATGCGTGGGTTCCGTCACTACCGCAGTGCGGGCAGTCATCATGGCGCCGGGCGGGACGGAGCGTGTGGGAGGCGGCGGAGCTACGGGAACGGGGCTGCGGCTGCGGCCGTGGAAAGGAACGCCGGGACGCCCCTGGTTGCGGGAGGCGGCGGAGCCGCGCCATCCAGCAGCTCTGAAGCGGGAGGGTGCGGTGGGGAAGGCGCGGCTCGGCCCGCCATGCAGCGGCGGCGGCAGGAGAGGGGAAGCGACCACGGGCGGCGCTGACGGGAGCCTGGGCTGGAGCGCCGCGGCGCTGGCATGGGGTGCCTTGGGCGGCTGGGGCGCCCTGGTAAAACAGTCATTAAAACACCCTAAAAATTATTTTAAAAGCCCTGAAAAAGCCCTAAAGGTATCCTAAACATTTCCAGAGAATTCCTAAAAAACTCCTGAAAAAAAAACCCTAAAATATCCCTAAAAATCCCTGAAAAATCACCTGAAAGACCCTAAAAAACTGTTGAAACCCCTACCTGTAACACTGTGGCCTCCAATCATCTCTACCTATTAATCGGGGTAACTGCAAGACCCTCAAACACCACCACAATCACCAGCTTGAGTTGGTCTGGACAGCACCAAATAAAATAAATGTAAAAGCTTTAAAAATAGAAAAATTAAAAATAAAAATTAAATAAAAAATAAAATAAAAAAATAAAATAAATGCTTTAAAAATGGGAAAATAAAAAAAAAGAAAATTAAAAAAATAAAAAGCTTTAAAAACAGAAAAATTAAAACTAAAAATTAAAAAAAAATTTTAAAAAATAAAAGAAATCCTTAGAAATAGAAAAATTAAAACTAAAAATGAAAAAAATGAAATTAAAAAAATAAAAGAAATGCTTTAAAGATAAAAAAATCAAAACTAAAAAATTAAATAAAAAATAAAATTAAAAAAAAAAAGAAATGCTTTAAAAATAAATCAAAACTAAAAATAAATAAAAAATAAAATTAAAAAATAAAATTAAATAAAGTCAATGTTTAAAAATAAAAAAATTAAAACTAAAAATTAAATAAAAAATAAAAAAAGGTTTAAAAATAGAAAGATCAAAAATAAAAATTAAATAAAAAATAAAAAATAAAAAAATGTTTTAAAAATAAAAAAATCAAAACTAAAAATTAAATAAAAAGGAAAATTAAAAAAATAAAATAAATGCTTTAAAAATAGAAAAAGCAAAAACTAAAAATGAAATAAAATATAATATTTGAAAAATAAAATAAATAGTTCAAAAATAAAAAATTAAAACTAAAAATGAAATAAAAAATTAAATAAAAAAATTTTAAAAAGCTTTAAAAATAGAAAGATCAAAAATAAAAATTAAATAAAAAAATTGAAAAAAGCTTTAACAATAAAAAAATAAAAACTAAAAATTAAATAAATAATAAATTTTTTTTAAAAAGCATTATAAATAGAAAAAGCAAAAAATAAAAATTAAATAAAAAATAAAATGAAAAAATAAAATAAATGATGTAAAAATAAAAAAATTAAAACAAAAAATTAAATAAAAATAAAATTAAAAAATAAAAAAAGCTTTAAAAATAGAAAAAGCAAAAAATAAAGATGAAAAAAAAAATAAAATGAAAAAAATAAAATAAATGCTTTAAAAGTAAAAAAATTAAAACAAAAAATTTTAAAAAAATAAAATTAAAAAATAAAATAAAAAGCTTTAAAAATAGAAAAATCAAAAATAAAAATGAAATAAAAAGTAAAAAATAAAATATGCTTTAAAAATAAAAAAATCAATACTAAATATTAAATAAAAACTAAAAAAAAAACGCTTTAAAAATAGATAAAGCAAAACTAAATATGAAATAAAAAATAAAATTTAAAATATAAAATAAATAGTTTATAAATAAAAAATGAAAGCTAAAAAATAAAAAATAAATTTAAAAAAATAAATGCTTTAAAAAAAATAAAACAAAAAAATTAAATTAAAAAAATTTAAAATAAAATAAAAAGCTTTAAAAATAGATAAATCAAAAATAAAATTAAATAAAAAATAATAAAAAAAGCTTTAAAAATCAAAAACTCAAAAGTAAAAATTAAGAAAAAAATAAAATTAAAAAAATTTAAAATATGCATTAGAAATATAAAAATTAAAACTAAAAATTAAATAAAAAGGAAAATTTAAAAATAAAATAAATGCTTTAAAATAGAAAAATTAAAACTAAAAAAAAGGTTAAAAAAAGCTTTAAAAATTGCTAAATTAAAAAAATATTAAAAAAAATTAAATTTAAAAAATAGACTTAATTAAAAATAATTAAAAACAAAATAAAATCCGTAGAGTGCTGTAAAGTACTGTAAAAGTTCCATAAAAGGTAGTGTCGTAAAGCGCGACTGTCGAAAAAACGCACCTTTTACGACAGTCACGCTTTACGGCACCTTTTACGACAGTTGCGCTTTACGGCACCTTTTACGACAGTCGCGCTTTACGGCACCTTTTACGACACTTTTGCGACAGTCGCGCTTTACGGCATCTTTTACGACAGTTTTACGACAGTCGCGCTTCACGGCACCTTTTACGACAGTCACGCTTTACGGCAGTTTTACGACGTTTTATGGAAATTTTACGGCACTTTACAGCACTTTAGAGTTTTTATTTTGTTTTTCAAGTATTTTTAATTAATTTTATTTTATTAATTTTGGGTTTTTTTTAATTTTTCTATTTTTAAAGCTTTTTATTTTATTTTTAAATTTTTTTTATTGTTTTTATTTTTAATTTTCCTATTTTTAAACCTTTTTATTTTATTTTTAAAATATTTTTTAATTTAATTTTTAAATTTAATTTTTCTTTATTTAAAGCATTTATTTTTTAATTTTGTTTATTATTTAATTTTTATTTTTCTATTTTTAAGGCTTTGTATTTTTTAATTTTATTTTTTATTTATTTTTATTTTTAAACCTTTTTATTTTTTTAAATTTTTTATTAATTTTTTTTATTTTTAAAGCATTTATTTTATTTTTAAATATTTATATTTATTTTTAATTTTTCTATTATTAAAGGTTTTTATTTTTTAAATTTTATTTTTAATTTTTTAAATTTTTCTCTTTTTAAACTATTTTTTAAATTTTTTTTTATTTTCATTTTTAATTTTTCTATTTTTAAAGCATTTATTTTTTTATTTAATTTTTATATATCATTTTTTTTATTTTTAAAGCATTTATTATATTTTTTAATTTTGCTTTTTATTGATTGTTTATTTTTCTATTTTAAAAGCATTTATTTGATTTGTAAATTTTTTTTATTTAATTTTTATTTTTCTATTTTTAAAGCCTTTTTAAAATTTTTTAAATTCGTTTTTAATTTTAATTTGTCTATTTTAAAAGCTTTTTATTTTTTAATTTTTTTATTTAATTTTTATATTTACTTTTATTATTTTTAAAGCATTTATTATATTTTTTAATTTTGTTTTTTATTTTTTTAATTTTTAATTTTTCTATTTTTAAAGCTCTTTATTTTTTTAATTTTATTTTTAATTTTTTTATTTTTAAGTTTTCTATTTTTAAAGCATTTATTTTTTTAATTTTGTTTTTTATTTTTCTATTTTTAATTTTTGTATTATTAAAGCATTTCTTTTTTAATTTTGGTTTTTTTCTAATTTTTATATTTATTTTTTCTATTTTTAAAGCTTTTTTTTTTGTTTCTTATTTAATTATTATTTTTTAAATTTTCTATTTTCAAAGTTTTTGAATTTTTAAATTTAATTTTTTATTATTTTTATTCTTAATTTTTTTATTTTTAAGTTTTATATTTTTAAAGCAGTTATTTTTTTAATTTTGTTTTTTATTTATTTTTGTATTTTTAATTTTTGTATTATTAAAGCATTTATTTTTTTATTATTTTGTATTTTTTCTAATTTTTATATTTATTTTTTCTATTTTTAAAGCATTTATTTTTTAATTTTGTTTTTTATTTAATTTTTATTTTTTAAATTTTTTATTTTCAAAGTTTTTGAATTTTTAAATTTTATTTTTTATTTATTTTTATTCTTAATTTTTTTATTTTTAAAGCATTTATTTTTTTAATTTTGTTTTTTTTTAATTTTTATTTTTAATTTTTCTATTTTCAAAGCTTTTTTATTGTTTAATTTTAGTTTTTATTTAATTTTTATTTTTAATTTTATATTGTGAAACCTTTTTTTTATTTTTTAATTTAATTTTTTATTTCTATTTTTATTTTTTCTATTTTTAAACCTTTTAATTTTATTAATTTTTAATTTAATTTTAATTTTTAATTTTTCTATTTTTATAGCATTTATTTTTTTTATTTAAGTTTATTTTTATTTTATTTTTATTTTTAATTTTTCTCTTTTTAAAGCATTTTTTATATTTTATTTTTTATTTAAATTTTATTTTTAATTTTTCTATTTTTAAAGCATTTTATTTTTTTAATTTTCTTTTTATTTTTTAGTTTTAATTTTGCTATTTTTAAAGTATTTATTTTTTTAATTTTGTTTTTTATTTAATTTTTTTTTTAATTTTTCTATTTTTAAAGCTTTTTATTTTATTTTATTTGGTGCTGCCCAGACCAATTTAAGCTGGTGATTGTGGTGGTGTTTGAGGGTCTTGCATTACGGCACTACATTTTATGGAACTTGTACGGCACTTTACAGCACTTTACAGTTTGGTTTTTTTTATTATTTATTTTTAATTAATTTTGTTATTTTATTTATTTTTATTTTTAAGTTTTCTATTTTTAAAGCATTTTATTACATTTTATTTGGTGCTGCCCAAACCTGCTGTAGTGCATTTTTATACTTTGTAATACTTTGAAGTAATTTTTCCCAAATGGTTTATCCCAAACTGTACCCCCCTCCCTTTACCTGTGTTATCCCTCTCCTGGGATGAGATCATCCCCAAACCCCCACCCTGGCTCTGTGTCAATCACTCAGCCTCCCATCCCCCCCATCCAGAAGTTTCAGTCCAAGTCGTCGAGTGATCAGCCAGAGGCTCGGGGTCAGCCCCCCAAGCCTTGCCCCATACGCTGTCCTATATGTCTATCCCCCAGCATCCATCCCTTAGGGTCACTTAATGGTTGGTAGGATGTTATCTACTTTCGGTTTCCACCTCCCTCAAAATGTAACCTTGGCACATCTCCCGGGGCTCTCGGCAGGAGCCCCCTGAGGTGCAGGAGCTCCTATGGGACTCCTAATAAAACCTTGCATTAACCCCTGCTAAGAGTCGGCCCTTTATCTTCTACCGCTGTCTCTGGTGTCTCTTGTGCTGCAAAGCCGACCAGGCCAGGTGCCCTCAGCACCCTCGGGGCACACACAGAGAGTGTCTCCCCCCAGCCCAGGTGCCCTCAGTACCCTCAGGGCACAGAGAGTGTCTCCCCGCTGTTGGCCGTGTCACGGCTGCCCCCTGGTGTCTGCGAACTCGGGACCGGCCGAAGGTTACTGAGAGGCTTGCACAAACCTGCTCGGCCGCTGATTGTGGTGGTGTTTCAGGGTCCTCCAGGACAAGGGAGGAGACAAAAATCTTGACTCCCCCTTTCAGAAGGCTGAAATATTATTTTATGATCTCTATTATATTAAAAGAAAATGAGATATTAGAACTACACTAAAAGAGCAAAGAGACATCAGAAAGCTGGAAAGGAATGAATAATAAAAACCTGGGACTGCGCACAGCCCCGACACCTTTGGACCATGATTGGCCATCAAGTAGAAACAATGCACAGGAGACCAACCCAAGATGCCCCTGTTGCTAAACCATCTCCAGCCCACACTCCACAGCCAGCAGATTGTTATTGGTTCCATTTCTGTTCTGAGGCTTCTCAGGAGAAAAAACCCAGCAAAAGGATTTTCATCAAACACATCAGTGCCAGCTAATGGCACAGGCAGCATGGGCTGGCAGAGGTCACTGTGTCATCCCTGCCAGCCCAGGTGTCACAGCAAGGAGGAGAGAGTTCACCCTGTGCTCACCCTGCAATACAGAGCAATACAACACAACACACACATTAACACAAGATTATAACCTTTTTCTATTTTCATTAATTGTGGAGTTATTGTTACAGGACACCCAAAACAACAAAAGCACACAAAAAACAGCACTCATCTACCATTAACACCCCCTTCAAATGACACACAAACTCACCATCCCTCTGATCACAACTGCTAAATTACACCCCAGCAATCATTGCTCCTCGGGAACATGGTTCCCTGGAGCCTCCAAAAATTCCTCCTGCCTGAAGAAATACCCGGTCCCTGGAGGGTCTGTGCCCAAACTTTGGTGATGAACGTCGCCTCGCTGACGAGCCAGGACCGGGGAAAAAAAACCCAGCCAGGGGGAAAAAAAAAAGAAAAAAAAAACAGCCAGGGGGGGTGGGGGGGTAAACCCGGCTGGGGATTTTTTACTCTAAATTTACAAATTAGTTGAAAAACCTGAAAAGCAAAAGTCACACACACAAGGTTAAATCCCGTCAGCATGCGCTCAAACACGCAGAGACGAGCAGACGCAGACAGACAGACACGTGCTCTCACACACGCTCACACAGTCCTCCCATTTAAATGTTCCCTGCGGCTCTTCCTCGAGACGCTGAAGAACGCGCTTCCACGCTTCTTCTGGCTGCCGCTCCTCGACGTCAAATGGTAGATTCTTGGGAAATAGGCAGCCTCGGGGACCTGTGAGACGACAGGAAGCGGTCGACGAGTGGCTGACAGCTAGGACTTGTCCCCGCTCTGACCGATAAATTTTCTACCCTAAACCCCACTAAAGACAGATGAACAGTAAAGTTTTTATAACTGTTCTACCTAACTGTGACTACATGCCAGGGCAGGGCAGCTCCAACCATAAGGGGTACAACATGAGTACACACAATAAAAGCAGACGCATACAGTGCAAGTGTGCATGGAGTGTAAGTCCATACAATATAAGCCAGCATAGGTACACACAATGTAAGTACATACAGTGTAAGCCAACACAGGTACACACAATGTAAGTACATACAGTATAAGTACATACAGTATAAACCAGCATAGGTACAAACAATGTAAGTACATACAGTATAAGCCAGGACTTGAGATAGCTCTCTGGAAGATTAATTCTTGAGCCCTGTACCCTTTGAGAAGACGGAACCTATTGAACTCCTGCAGTCACGTGAGGAGGGTGTAAGATGCTCCCTCGGGAAGTCCAAGAGCATGGCGTGGAAAAAAAGGCACTACCAAAGCCGGTAGTGAAAAGGAAGACAGATGAGAACATCTTGTCCCTTTGAGACATTCCTGTCTCAAAGAGTAAAAATGTAAAGATGCCGGAATAAGGGATATCCAGAAAGGAACATGAGTAGAATATGGCCTACGTGGCACGGAATAGTGTCGATAAAGCGTTGAGACGTGACAAAGGCCTGTGACACGTAAGACAATGGACACAGACTACATAACACAGACATGGACAACATAACATAGACACAGACTACATAACACGGACATGGACGACATAACACGGACACAGATGACATAACACAGAGACGAGTGACAACTGCCTGGCACTGTCCCCGTAGGGACCCGAGATTCCTAGTGCAAGATGAGCCAGAGGCTGATGATGCCAAAGGAAAGGAAGCCCTATGACGATGGCACATGATGATGAAATGTAACTCGTTAAAAGAAGTTAGTGCCGAAGCAGTTAAGAGGATGCTCGAGAGGGGCGGTGAGCCTAGAGAAGGAAGCCGACTGCCGGGTGACCGTGGCCGTAGCTCCAGACGTGAAGGCGAGCTCCTCGGGGGAAAGATCCCTGACGACGTTGAGTCGAGGGAGGCGGACGACGCGAAGTACGCGAAGATGTGGAGATGGGTCGGAACTGTGCTGCCCGGCAAAGGCTCTGGCGAGGCTGAGGGGAAACCCTCTCCCTTTATGCCAGAGAGCCCACCCCGCTACAGAGCTCTCCACCAAGCTGACATCAAATTGCCTCCTCTGAGAGTAAAGGCTATTCCCCTTCTCCCAACCACTGGCCCGACACTTAGCTTTTGGAAGATGAGAGGACAAAATCCATCCTCGGTCAGACGTGGACGTTGAGATGCTCTCCGTGTGTGCTTCGGTGCTGCCGTTTCCAAGCTTGGGCTACGAGCCTCCTCAGGGTACCTAAGACAAAACAGAAAACCTGACTATTGCCCTCAAACACAGTAATCCCTGGGACTCCTCCGCACCACTGCCACGGCTCACCTCAAATCTTGATTTGGCTCCGGAGGGTGCCCGGAAGATACCTGCAAAGAGAAAAGGGACACGTTTAGCATGCTGCTGTGTAACGCTCACCTAGGAGTCAGCCTGCCTAAACGCCGACTCACTTGCCCTCCTCTGTTCCTTGGCGTGCCTAGGGCAGCAACAGCACCTGCAAAGAAACACAGCAGAAAAGCATGCTGAGATACTGTGAAAAAACAACCTCCCAAATCTGACAAGGATGCCACACCGATACCTGAAGCTCTCACCCACCTGGCATAGGCATGCTCGGCCAGGAGAGATGGCAAGTGGACCACCTAAAATAAAAAAACAAGAGGAGATGCTTAGAGCTGCACCAAAACTGAGACCTCAGCAATAACAACTGCTTCTGTATGCTATTCAATGCTCACCTTGCCCACTCGGCCTTGACTGCTGCTCTCGGCCTTGACCTCCTAAAAAGAGAGACAACGAACAATGCTGTAACGGCCACCATTTATGCTTCCTCTGCAGAAACATGGACTCACATGCTCGAGGCAATCCCCACACCCGGGATGGGGGGCTCTGCCCTGGATTTTATCCTTCTGCATCTGAAAGAAAGTCAGGACAAAAGTCAAACTGTTGCAGGGTAACTTAATAGCTCCAGATATCTTGTGTCCAACTACACCCCACATTACAAACTTCAAGTCCCCAGAACTTCTCCTATTGCACCAGGCTATGCGGCAGGGCAGAGCAGCTCCGGCACAAATGTGTGCACACACCCGTGACACAGGACAGACAGGACGTGACAGACGACCGGGACACAACACGGACAGAAATCTCCTGGCAAGGAAAATGGCTGCGAGGACTGAGAGAATGCAAAAGGAGATGACCGAGCAGAGACCGAGGGTGAGCTGATGAGGCTCAGAGAAACCTGGAGGAAGAAGATGCTAACCAAATGATTTATTCCAAAAACTGCAAAGATGGATGCCCGAGAATCCTACGTCCAGAAGCCTCTACCTGCCCTCACGTTCTTTCGAGTCCTAGTCCGCCATAATGGATCCTGGCGGGGCAGAGCTGTCCATACAGCTCAGAACAAGACCTGAAAAGACAGCTGACCGGATGCTTCTAAAGAGACAAGAGAGTCTGATGCCTGTCTGAGCTCCTGAGTCCAAAGTTCTATGGCCTGGGTGCCAGGCCAAGGAATGCAGAGATCGCAGATGCTAACAATGATGCCAGGGTTTCTGACAGGCCCCTCTAAGGCCTAAGGTAAAGGACATGACATATCCAATCACACATAATACACAAAAGACAAGTGACACGATACACACCGGGACTGCTCTGCCCTGCGCACCTCAGCACTGTGAGCCAAAGCCAGGCTTTGCTTTTATGGGGCCTAAGGGGCCACTTCATGGACACCACTATCTCCAAAGGAGACTCAAAAATCCCTCCCGGTGGGTCCCTACCCTGCGCTCCGCTTTCATCCCCTCTGTGGGTTGTAGCCCTCTACTTATCTCTCGGACATCTGGGGATGCAGGTCCATGTCAGGTGCAACAGAAGGCAGCCTCAACATCTGGGAAGTTCCTGCTGGCACTGTTGTTCAACAACTTCCTGTTGTTTCTTAGTCAGCTACGTGAAAGAAATCCAAATATCAGTGCAAGATCTCTGCAGCACACTGGCCAAAACCCAACAATTCTGCCACTCACCGTTCTCCTAAGAATGCCCGGCTCCTGGGGCCACACCCTTCGGCCGCGCTCCGAGGCTGATGCCGTTGTCACGGGGTAAGCCTGGGGTAAGAGGAGACGAGGTCATGTGGCATTGCTGAAACCTGAGCGGACCCTCGCTCCTCCTCCCTACTTCCCCGACTCACCGCAACTCCTTGGCAGCTGCCCAAGGCCACCTGGATGGCACCTTTAAATAGAAGAGTTCAGGGCTTCCTCACCAGATCCTGTAACGCATCCACAGAGCTCACACGTGCAGGGAACCCGGTGCATCGGCCGGCTGGTGACGGGGGCTTGGCAGGCTCTGAGTGGATTGCCTAAACCACAAAAAAGAGAATGGAAGCTTAGAGCAGCACCAGAAACAGAGACCTGAGCAATAACAACTACTTCTCTCCACTGCTCACCTTGACTGCTGGTATCCAGATTTACTTCCTAAAAAGAAAGACAAAGAACAGAGCTGTAACAGAGTCACCACATACACTTCTGCTGCAGAGACAAATGGTGCCTCACCTGCTCGGGGGAAACCACTCACCAGGGATGGGGCCCTCTGGCACGCATTTAATCCATCTGAAACTGAAAAAAAAGTCAGGACAAGAGTCAAACTGTTGCAGGATAACTTAAGAGCTCGAGATATCTTGTGTCCATCTACAAATCCCACCTAGAGTCCAACCACACCCCACATTACAAACTTCAAGTCCCCGGGACTTCTCCTATTGCACCAGGCTATGCGGCAGGGCAGAGCAGCTCCGGCACAAATGTGTGCACACACCCGTGACACAGGACGGGACGTGACAGACAACGGGGACACAACACAGACAGAAATCTCCTGGAGAGGAAAATGGCTGCGAGGACTGAGAGAATGCAAAAGGAGATGACCGAGGGGAGACCAATGGTGAGCTGATGAGGCTCAGAGAAACCTGGAGGAAGAAGATGCTAACCAAATGATTTATTCCAAAAACTGCAAAGATGGATGCCCGAGAATCCTACGGCCAGAAGCCTCTACCTGTACTCACGTTCTTTCGAGTCCTAGTCCGCCATAATGGATCCTGGCGGGGCAGAGCTGTCCATACAGCTCAGATCAAGACCTGAAAAGACAGCTGACTGGACGCTTCTAAAGAGACAAGAGAGTCTGATGCCTGTCTGAGATCCCGAGTCCAAAGTTCCATGGCTTGGCTGCCAGGCCGAGGAATGCAGAGATCACAGATGCTAACAATGATGCCACGGTTTCTGACAGGCCCCTCCAAGGCCTAAGATAAAAGACACGACATATCCAAACAACACATAATACACAAAAGACAAGTGACACAATACACACCGGGACTGCTCTGCCCTGCACACCTCAGCACTGTGATCCAAAGTCAGGCTTTGCTTTAATGGGGCCTAAGGGGCTGCTTCATGGACCCCCCCATCTCCAAAGGAGACTCAAAAACTGCTCCCAGTAATTCCCAAACCAGCACCCTGCTTTCATCCCCTCTGTGGGTCATGGCCCTCTACTTATCTCTCGCACAGCTGGGGATGCCGGTATCGGGTGCGAAGAAAGGCCACCTCGTCAGCTGGGAAGGTCCTGCTGGCACCGGGCTGGTGTCTCTTAGACAGCTGTATTAAAGAAAACCAAACATCAGTGCCCGATCTTGGCAGCCCCTCGGCCAAAACCCCACAAGTCTGCTACTCACCGTGCTCCTAAGAACGCTCAGCTGCTTGGGCCGCACGCTTCGGGCACGCTCGGAGACTGAGGCCGTCGTCACAGGGGGTGCCTGGGCTAAGAGGAGATGAGGTGATTTGGCGTGGCTGAAACCTGAGGGGACCCTCGCTCCTCCTCCCTACTTCCCCTACTCACCACAACTCCTTGGCAGCTGCCCAAGGCCACCTGGATGGCACCTTGAAATAGAAGAGTTCTGGGCTTCATCACCAGGTCCTGTAACGCGTCCACAGGGCTCACACGTGCAGGGAACCCGGTGCATCAGCCGGCTGGTGATGGGGGCTCGGCAGGCTCTGAGGGGATTGCCTAAAGCACAAAAAAGAGAATGGAGACTTAGACTAGCCCCAGGAATTGAGACCTCAGCAAAAAGAAATGCTACTGATCACCTTGCTCTCCTGAACTTAATTTCTGGGATCCAGCTATACTTCCTAAAAATAAAGACAAAAAAAAAAGAGCCGTAACAGGGTCACCCTTGACACTCCCCCTGCAGAAACAAATGGTGACTGACCTGCTTGTGGGAAGCCCCTCACCCAGGATGGGGGGCTCTGCCATGGATGCAATGCATCTGCACCTGAAAGAAAGTCAGAACATATGTCAAACACCTGCAGGATAACTCAAAACCTGCAAACCCCTTAGGTCAATCTAGGAATGGCATCTAGAGTCCAACTACACCCCACATTACAAATTTCAACTTCCCGGGACTTCTCCTATTGCACCAGGCTATGCGGCAGGGCAGAGCAGCTCTGGCACAAATGTGTGCACACACCCGTGACACAGGACAGGACGTGACAGACAACGGGGACACAACACGGACAGAAATCTCTGGGCAAGAAGGATGACTGCAAGGACTGAGAAGATGCCAAATGAGATGACCGAGGAGAGACTGATGGTGAGCTGATGAGGCTCAGAGAAACCTGGAGGAAGACGATGCTAACCGAATGATTTATTCCAAGAACTGCAAAGATAGATGCCCGAGAATCCTACGTCCAGAAGCCTCTACCTGCCCTGACGTTCTCACAAGTCCTAGTCCGCCATAATGGATCCTGGCGGGGCAGAGCTGTCCATACAGCTCAGAACAAGACCTGAAAAGACATCTGACCGGATGCTTCTAAAGAGACAAGAGAGTCTGATGCCTGTCTGAGCTCCTGAGTCCAAAGTTCTATGGCCTGGGTGCCAGGCCAAGGAATGCAGAGATCGCAGATGCTAACAATGATGCCAGGGTTTCTGACAGGCCCCTCAAAGGGCTAAGGTAAAAGACATGACATATCCAAACACACATAATACACAAAAGACAAGTGACACGATACACACCGGGACTGCTCTGCCCTGCGCACCTCAGCACTGTGATCCAAAGTCAGGCTTTGCATTTATGGGGCCTAAGGGGCCACTTCATGGACAGCCCCTATCACCAAAGTGGACTCAAAAACCCCTCCCAGTAATTCCCGACCCAGCACCCTGCTTTCATCCCCTCTGTAGGTCATGGCCCTCTACTTATCTCTCACACAGCTGGGGATGCCGGTCTCGGGTGCGAAGAAAGGCCACCTCGTCAGCCGGGAAGGTCCTGCTGGCACCGGGCTGGTGTCTCTTAGACAGCTGTATTAAAGAAAACCAAACATCAGTGCCTGATCTTGGCAGCCCCTCAGCCAAAACCCCACAAGTCTGCTACTCACCCTTCTCCTAAGAACGCTCAGCTCCATCGCCGAGCCCCGTGATTCTTCCGCAGGGCTCGGGAGAGCGGCACGCCGGTGCGTCGGCCTGTCGGTGACTGGGGCGCGGCATACTCCGAGTGGATTGCCTAAAGCACAGAAACAGGAACGGATGCTTAGAGTTGCACTGGAAAGTGAGACTGGAGCAATAACAACTGCTTCTGTACCCTACTCAATGCTCACCTTGCCCACCTCACCTTGACTGCTGATATCCAGCTTTACCTCCTAAAAAGAAAAAGAACAGAGCTGTAACAAAGTCACACTTTACACTCCCACTGCAGAGACAAACGGTGACTGACCTGCTCGGGGGAACCTCCTCACCCGGGATGGGTGGATGGATTTTGCCCTGGATTTTATCCTTCTGCGTCTGAAAGAAAGTGAGGACAAAAGTCAAAGGCCTGCAGGATAACTTCACAGCTCCAAACATCTTGTGTCTACCTAGGAATATCATCTAGAGTCTGGCAACGCCCCACAAACTGCAACTCCCTAGGACTTGTCCTGTTGCAGCAGGCTATGCGACAGGTCAGGGCAGAGCAGCTCCAGCACAAATACGTGCGGACACCCGTGACACAGAACGTGACAAACAGGGGGATGACAAACACAACACATCATGCTTGTGGTGAGGGTCTCGAGGGGAAAAGGCAAAAGGGACCCCAAAGACATGCTAGGTAACACAGTATGCCGGACAACACGACGGGGACCGGAACTGTTCTGCCCTGCCCGCCTGAAAGCTGCCATCAAAATCAGAGCCTCTCCCTTCAGCTGTCCTAAGAGGCCCCTTGGAGGAGATTGCTTTTCCCTCTGCTAATTTTTAAATCTGTCCCAGGAACTCCCAACCCGCTGCTCTCCTATTGTCCCATCTCCAGGCTGTGGCCCCGACTTATCTTTTGGATGATCGGTGATGAGGATCCACATTGCACCTGAAATGAGTCTGCCTCAGAGGGCCCCGTGATCGCCTGTTAGCCTCTCGGTCAGCTACAATAAAGAAAAACAAAACCAAAGTATGAGTTCAGAGGTATGTGGGCCAAATCCCAGTGAGTCAGCTACTTGCCCTCTCCTGAGTGTGCCTAGCTCCTTCAGGCTCCAGCTGCATCCTGATTCTAAGGCTGTGGCCATTATTATGAGTGGCACCTGGGTTAGAGAAAGGCAAAGTTAAATGGCATTCCTGTGATTGCAGTGGATGACCTTGTGTGCTGTAAGATGTGTGAATGCCTCTGCTAGGCTTCTAAAAGGCCTGGGGTGGGGGGCTCAAATAAACACCCTTTCTCACCCTGCTGCCTTCAAAATCACCCCCCCCCCACAATAACTCCTAACCGGATACCTGCTCACGCTCCCTCTCCTAGTCACAATCCTCAACTCACCTGAAGCCTCAGTCTCAAACATCATCTTGGACACTGGGCAGATGCCTCTGGTGACACAATGAATCTGCTGAAAAAAGTGTTGTAGCTGACACAACCTGGAGCCTCTGGAAGCTGCGCTCCTCCTAAAAAAAAAAAAAAAGCAAAATAAGAACAAAATCAGAAATTACAAATGCACTTTACCACCCCTAAACACAAAACCCAGAATCACGAGCTTAAATACTTGCTGTATTCCAGGCTGTTTTCTTCACAGTATCTTCAAAGCCTCTGTTGCTTTAGATGCCCAGAAACACCTGCTGAAAACAAGCTGAGATAAGCTGAAAGAGCCTCTTACCTGAAATGAGAGGAGAGCTCGGATCCCAGTACCTCCCAGAGGGGGAATGAAGGCCCTGGGCAAAGGCTGGGGTTAATATACCCCTGATGGTGCCCGCCTCTCGTTCCCATGGCACCCGGGAAAAGGGAGGGGGGTGAATCCCACCGGGTATAAAAGCTTTCAGAACAGCTGAGGCTGTTTGGCTCCTCTGACTCAAATTCAAGGGGAGCAAAGGGCTTCTTATAGAAGACAATTCTTCAGAAAAATAACAGCACTTTCTTTTTTGCAGCAACTACTTGGAGTAAGAGGGCAGAAAACTGGTAAGAAATAAAATTTTCTGTTTAGGCAGCATAACTAGATAAACGGGCTAATTTGCTGTTAACTTGCATAATTATTCCTTAGTGGCTACTAAGTAGTACTTCACGTGTGACTAAGTCCAGTGGTGAAGAATGCTTATGATGTGAATTGTCTAAGTCTCCTTGGGACCTCTAATTAGGCCTATCTACATTAGAAGTAAAAATAAGAAAAATAAAAGCTTCCCAGGCAGTGTAAGGGTTAAGTGCGTGCCTGGCTAACCCTGCTCTGAGATACTTGCTCCTATGGCACAGAAAGAAGGGCCTTGAAATGTATTTTTAAACTCTTAAAATGCTGAAAAAAGCAGAGCTTCCTTCCAGTGAACCCCTTAAACAGAGGAAATGGGGCAGTTACCTCTACTGAAACTAATACAATGGCAAATAAATAGCTTCTGCCCTTTAATTTATTCTCCTTAAGTACTGGGAAAAGAGCGGTTTTCCTCACTTTAAATCTCTCCGGTGATGGAAAAAGAGGGATTCAAACTCTTAAGATGGAGGGTACAGCTGGGCTTCTCCCTCAATTTAGGCCTCAGGACAACAAAACGGGGGCAGCTACCCTTAATTCAAACGCATAAGAAACATTGTCAAGATTTTCCCCTTCTACTTAAACTGCAAAATAATTGAAAATGAGGACTCCCTGTCAATTAACACCCCGAACAGCATAGAAAAGGCAGGGATTCTTTCAACTGAGACCATTAAAATTGCAGGGGTAGCAGAGTCCCTCCCAGTTTGAACACAAAAAATAAAGGAAAAGGAAGCTTTTTCCCTTTTTTCTAAACCCTTTTTCTCCTAATAACCCCTCTCCTTTCTGGGAGTGCTGTGGAGGGTCTGGGGGCCCTGGGGAGGGACTGGCACAGTAAAAGGGGAAAGTTGAAAGCCCTCTCCTGGACCCCCACATGCTGCCTGGCCTGCTCAGATGCTGCCCCTTGGCAAAACAGCTCTTCCCTTGGTATTTTCTCAAAGTGTTGCTCCGTGCCCGGGTGGGTCCGGCTGCTCCCTAGTCCGTGCTGGATGCTCCGACCGTAGTTCCTGGAGGGACGCTTGGGATGCCCCTGTTAGCCCCTCTGGACTAGCGGCTCCCTGTGCAGGTGTGCCTGGGTAACCCTCTGAAAGCAGCTGGGCACACGGGGGGGCTGCTAGACCTTGGAGTGGGGCTTGAGGTGAAGAAAGGTCCTGTGAGGAGCTCCTTCCCCTGCACAGCCCTTCGTCTGGCCCTTAAACCATGGGTTGGCAGACTTTCCTTTCCAAGGAAATTAACCATCTTTCCTCTCTGTGTGCCCGTGGCCGAAACCTCCTTCAAAACCGCAGAGAACGATTTCTCATGGACCGCGGCTGCCGACGCCGAGAACTTGGGCAGCCCTGGCACTGCCGAGTGCCTCCTGCGAACTGGCGTCGGGAAACGCGGGGGGTGAGTTTTTCTGTGCGGAAGTTCTCCCACACCAAAGCTGAGAGCATCTAACCCTAACCGCAACAACTTAGCTGGGTCTAAAACTTACAACCTTTGGACTGGCAGCGTGGGACCCGACCCTCTGTGCCACCGCTGGCCCCTTGCTAAAGCATTCCACTGCAGTCCTAAAACTCTGCCTTTTCAGAGGTTGTTTCCTCTGACCCTGACCGTAATCTTCCAAATATGCTAAAGACTCATAAAATGGCTTTGAAAAATCCCCAACAATACCCTAAGAAGTCCCAGAAAAGTCCCTTCCAAAATCTCCTAAATACCTTTAAAAGTCCTGAAAAAAAGCCTCACAAAGACATGCTCAGTCTCCAAACTCTACCTCTTGCTGTCTAGCCCACAGATGTCGTCCCTACCTTACTGCAGTGGGTCTGTTGTCCTCTGAGGGTTCTGTCATTGTGCTGCTGTGTGAGGGTTGCTGTCTGGTCTCGCTGTTAGGGTTGCTGCGTTGTGCTGCTGTTGGGGGAAAAGGCTGTTTTTAGGGGGGCTGCTTAGGCTGAGGTTAGGGCTGCGGTGAGGGGTGGTACAGCTGTACCCTGTACCCCTGATCTCCACTGGACTGTCCAGCCCTCAAACCCTCTCCCTTTACCCCTCAACCGGTCCCTCTGCCCCCCAGCCCTCGGCTCCTGTGTGTCACCCTTGACCCCTCTCCTTTGCCCCTCAGCCCCCAGCTTCTCTGTGTCACCCTACAGCTGCCCCTGCCACCCTCAGCATCTCTGTGTGTCACCCGCTGTCCCCTCTCCCTGTTCCTCCCTCAGCCCCCAGCCTCTGTCACCCTCAAGCCCCCACAGTGCCCCTCGAGCTGCCCCTCAGCTTCCATGTGTTGTGCCATGAAAAGACCCTAAAAAAACCTAAAAATTCCCTGAAAACCCCCTAATCTTCAAAATGTCCTATAAACCCTATGAAAACCTAAAAATAGCCTCAGAATGCTGTTAGAATACACTGGAAATACCCTACTTTTAAAAAAACCCTAAAAAATCCCCAAAGAACCTTTAGAAATCCTAAATATACCCTAAATAGTCCAAAAAGAGCTCTAAAAATACCCCAACAATCCTTAAAATGCCCTGATAAGACCCTAAAAAAGCCTAAAAATTCCCTCAAAAACCCTAAAAATACCCTAGCCCTAAAAAGTCCTCCACATCCCCTCAATAGTCCTAAAAAAGCCCCAAGAACACACAAATCCCCCCCCCAAACAATTCTTAAAAGTACTAAGAAAGCCCTTAAAATACCCTAACAAAATCTTTTAAAAGCCCTAAAATGAACATCCTAAAAGTTCCCAGAAATTTCCTGGAAAACTCCTCCAAAAAAGCCCTAAAATATCCTTTTAAGCCGTGAGAAAAACCCTAAAAATCCCCTAAAAAACTGCTCAGCCCCCAACTCCTACCTGTCACTCTCTAGACCACAAACATCATTGCTACCTTTTTATTAGGGTTGCTGCCTGCAGCTGCTGGGAGACTTCTGGGGCTGTCCCAGCATTGGGGTTATTGCCTTGTGCTGCTGTTGGGGAAAACTGGGGTCCTAGGGGTGCTCTTTAGGGTGACCTTGGGGTTGGGTTGAGGGCTGCTGCACCTGTACCCTAACCCTACCTGGTACCCTGTGTCCTTTGTACCCCTAACCCTCGGTGTGAGCTCTCCATCTGTCAAGCCTCCCCCTCCTTGCCCCTCAGCCCGCAATGTCTGCGTGCCACCCCGAGACCTCTGACATTGTCCCTTGGCCCCCTGGCCTCCACCGTGCACTCTCCACCTGGTTAGGGGTGGTTTTTAAGGTAAGGTTAGGGGTGGTGTGAGGGCTGGTTCACCTGTCACCCTCAAGCAGCCCCCACTTTGCCCCTCAAGGCATCTGCTCCCCCTCACCCTTTTCTTGTCACCCTCAAGCTCCCCGCTCTCAGCCTCTCAGCATCTCTGTGCCACCCTGGAGGCCCCCAGTTGCTCCTAACGCCCCCTTCTGCCTCTCAGCTCCCCCCATCCTCTGTGTCACTCTCCAGCCCCCTCCCCTCAGCCTGCAGCCCCTTGTGACACCCTGCAGCCCACAGACGTTGTCCCTGCCTGTCTCGCCTGGGTGTTGTCCTGCTGCGAGAGCTGCGCCGCCCTCCGAGGGTTCGGGCTCCTGCGTGCTGCTGGAGGGGACTCACGGGTGGGCGGTGGGTGAAGTAACGGATGGAGCGGGAGGTGTGGTGGGACGGGTTAAGGGCGGAGTGAGGGATGGAGCAAGGGCGGGCTGGAAAATAGAGTAGGGTTAGGGGCGGAGAAGGGGACGCAGCAGCAGGGGGCTGAGGTGGGGAGGTGAGTGTTAGGAGGAAGCGTAACTCCGTAACTCCAGGACCGAGTCTGCAGCAACGAGGACTCTGAGTGACCTGGGAGTGCCGAACGTCTTCGGCAAACTGATGTAAGGAAACTGGGGTGATGAGTTTTGTTTCCCGTGGAAAAGGGGTGGCATTTGTGTCCGTGGGCCTGCACCCTGCCCAGGACCTTTGATCTCGAGTGGGCTGCCGCCTCCTAAAATTCCAAACATCGCAGGTGAGACAGGGGGTTGGAAATTTTACTTGGGGTAGAAACCAATTTTGGATTTAGCTGAAGTCTGCTGGTGAAACTTGTGTAGTCTGTTAATTGGTGTGCTTGCAAAAAGGACTGCAGAGAGAACAAGTTCGAGGCTACTGTTGGAAAAAGTGAATCTGGGTTACAACCGAGTGCACGGCCTTGTCCCTGTGTGAGTAAAAGTTTGAGGTTTTGCTGGCAGTGTCACTGAGTGCTGAGGGGTCCCCTGGTCGATAGGGCAACTCAGGAGGGTTTGCTTCAGGCTTTGCTTGTGAAAGGTGTGAGAAAAGCAAGCAGCTCTGAAGCAGATGAGCCCCCTCTTGCCTGTTGAAGTGTTGCATAAATCAAAGATAAACCTCAAGGTCCCTTCCCACCCAAGCCATTCCGTGATTCTTTGCCCTGAAGGCAAGGGTGCACCTGTCACCTCATTTCTCTTCACAGAGAAAAGCAAGGCACAAGTCTTCCCAAGAATATTTCTGGGATTCACATTCTCTGAACCTCAGAGGAAGGAAAAACAATTCTTATCTCATTTGCTGTGCCTGTGTTTGTGCCAAAGTAGAATGCAACGTGGAGATTGTTCACCCAAAGTGATGGTGTTTTGTTTCCTTGGCCTGTCAGGGCCAAGTGTGTGTGTGTGTCAGGACTGTTGGGTGACAGTAATGAGTTGTGTGTGGTGTGTGCAGGGTGGAGTACTTGGCAGATTCAGTTTAGATGTAATGTAATATAGGATAATAAAGTAATTAGCCTTCTGATAAGGCAGAATGCAGATTGGAAATAGTTGCACATATGATATTAAAGGACACGTGAACCACCTTTCTGTGAGACAAAGACACAAGACTTGGCCCATCCCTAACTTAGGACACAGCTAAAAAATAATATATAATTTTTAATCTATTTTTGAATAACTCTAAAACTAATGGAAGATGATATAGCTATTTTATCTGGTAAGCTTCCGTGCAAAATTTCCTGCTGATGCTGGCTCAGACGGATGGAGATTTGGGAGGAGGGGGAAGAACAAAGTGCCACAGGGCTTTATTGGATGAGCCTTGAAAGGTTTCTGCAAGCTTCTATTGCAAGGTTGATGAACCTTGTGTTTGTTAACTGCAGTTTTGCTCAGTGTTTTAACCCTGCTTTATCTCCTGTGGTCCAGATGACACATTCACACATCTTTAGAAAATTCAGTGGGATGCTCTTCAAACATGTGACTTTGCTCCACTGAGGGCAGAAACTTGATGGTTTTACCTCAATCTATGGTTTTTCAATATTGCTATAGAAAGTGCTTTTCTGTGAAATGTCTACTTTGGTTAGATCATGCAAATTGAGTGGTGGCTACTTGTATAAGTTGAAGAGTAAGAATAACTCAGGAATGTTTCATCATTTGTCTCTGCACTGGTCAGAAATGGTAATTTGAGCTCAAATCTACAGAAATTTAGCAAAAGAAGTTGGACACTCGGAGGATAAAAATAGAAAAAAATACTTTGGAAGGATTTTTCCTTGCTAGTGAGTGAGTTTCTAGCTGTAGGAGCATCAGGGGGCAGCACAGTCGGGACGGACGGAGACAAGAGATCTCTGAAGCCGGGTCGTGGAACTTGGGGTTTATTGCAAAGGGCCCGGGGGCAGGAGCCTTGTGGAACTTGGGGTTCATTGCAAAGGGCCCGGGGGCAGGGGCCTTGTGGAACTTGGGGTTTATTGCAAAGGGCCCGGGGGCAGGGGCCTTTTGGAACTTGGGGTTTATCGCAAAGGTTTATTGCCAGCCACAGCTCAGAGCAGGCCTGAGAGAAGAGAGGGGTTGACAGGATGAGAGGGTAAGAGCATAAAAAGGTAAGAGAGCAAAAGCATAAGAGAGTAAAAAGGGGTAAGCGAGTAAAAGGTCAAGAGAGTGAAGTTCCCATTACAATACAAAAAATCATCTTCTGTGTTGAATAGTCTACTTCTCACTAACCAATCTAGTACAATACACAAATCCTACAGCATTTCCATACGGCCTATAAGAATCACTACCTTACCATAATGTGTTACATTTTAAACCCTAAAAGCTCCTCTTTGGACCACTTCTGCCAAGCTGGTAGGGTCTGCTCGGCCCCTTGGAGCTGTCTGCAGGCAGAGGGTGTTGTTTCATCAAAGGGGATTACCTTCAGCTGGCCACACCATTGTTTTCCTGTTGTTCAGTAACTGAGGGAGCTCAAAGCTCGCTTTCATTTCAATTTTGCTGATAGAAATATTACCTCATCCATTCCCGTTTGTTCCCCCACTCGTTGGCGGCTGCCCCAGCCCCTGTGCCGGCTCCGGCACAGTCCGTCTGTCCCGGTCTGTCTGTCCCGGCCGGCTGGCCCGCGGCCGCTCCGCTGGCCGTGCCGGCAGAAGGGGCGGGGGGTCCGTCCTGCCGTGTGCACCGTGCTTACCGCGCTGACCGCACCGAGGGGGGGTCCCGTCTGTCCCATCCCCGGCTGCCCTGACTCTGCTCGGCTCCCGCCGATGCAGCCGGGGTCAGTCCCGGCTTGGTCTCTGCCGGATCAGCCGCCGTGAGCCATGTGGGGCCGATCCACGCTGCAGCTCGGTCTGCACCGGAAAAGCCCCTGGGGCGGTCCCGGCTGCAGACCCCGCCTTTGGAGGATCCAGACCCTGAGCTGTGCCGATCCCCTTGGGTGATTCCCCCTGCAGACCCCGCCTTTGGAGGACCGAGACCCTGAGCTGTGCCGATCCCCTCTGGTGATTCCCCCTGCAGACCCCGCCTTTGGATCACCCAGAACCTGAGCTGTGCCGATCCCCTCGGGCCATCCCGGCTGCAGACCCCGCCTTTGGAGGACCAAGACCCTGAGCTGTGCCCAGCCCCTTGGGCGATTCCCCCTGCAGACCCCGCCTTTGGATCACCCAGAACCTGAGCTGTGCCGATCCCCTCCGGTGATTCCCCCTGCAGACCCTGCCTTTGGAGGACCAAGACCCTGAGCTGTGCCGATCCCCTCGGGCGATCCCTGCTGCAGACCCCGCCTTTGGAAGACCGAGACCCTGAGCTGTGCCGAGCCCCTCGGGCGATCCCTGCTGCAGACCCCGCCTTTGGAGCACTCAGACCCTGAGCTGTGCCGAGCCACTCGGATGATCCCGGCTGCAGACCCCGCCTTTGGAGCATCCAGACCCTGAGCTGTGCCCAGCCCCTCAGGTGATTCCCCCTGCAGACCCCGCCTTTGGAGGTCCCAGACCCTGAGCTGTGCCGAGCCCCTTGGGCGATCCCGGCTGCAGAACCCGCCTTTGGAGGACCGAGACCCGGAGGTGTGCCAAGCCCCTCGGCTGATTCCCCCTGCAGACCCCGCCTTTCGAGCACCCAGACCTGGAGCTGTGCCGATCCCCTCGGGAAATTCCCCCTGCAGACCCCGCCTTTGGAAGACCGAGACCCTGAGCTGTGCCGAGCCCCTCGGGCGATCCCGGCTGCAGACCCGGCCTTTGGAGGACCAAGACCCTGAGCTGTGCCGATCACCTCAGGTGATTCCCCCTGCAGACCCCGCCTTTGGAGCTTCCAGACCCTGAGCTGTGTCGAGCCCCTCGGGCGATCCCGGCTGCAGACCCCGCCTTTGGAGCACCCAGACCTTGAGCTGTGCCAAGTTCCCCCGTCCTGCCCTGAGCTCCGTTCCCTTGGTAACCACAGCTCCGGCTGCTCAGCGGAACTCTCTAAAGGAATCACCTTATCGAAACACTAAAAGTTCAGGTAAAAGAAAGCCCTCTCCCGATTCTTCCTAAAAATACGGGAGAAAAGCTATAGAAGATAAAAATCCAAAAAGAATGGGATAAAGGGATTGGTCTATTTCCATTAAAAGAGGTTCCCATAGGAGGGGGCGGACCAGGGTTTGTAAATGCTCCTTTGACTTCGTCTGATGTCTGAAATTTTAAGAAATAAATAACAGGGATACTTGGAGGATCCCATAGGCATAGCTGAACAATTAGACCAATTTTTAGGTCCAAACACTTATACTTCAGAAGAGATGTGGTCTGTAATGAAAATAATATTTTTCTCAGGAAGAAAGGCAATTAATCAGAGCAGCTGAAATAAAAGCTTAGGAAAAAAGATAATCTACGGTGACCCCCAGAGAAGACAAAATGCCAGCTGTACCTCCTGAGTGGGGTAAAAATAACGAGGAGGGGAGTAAACACATGAATAATTATTGTAATTACATAATCAAAGGAATAAATGCGACAGCATATCAAAGGCGAAATGCAGGGAAAAAAAAAAGGTTTTTAAGGGACAGCTTTTCAAGGGGAAAGAAGAAACTTCAGCTAAATAGATAAACAAACTTAAGAGAAATAGGAAAATGGTCCTAAGTAAGCAGAAGATCTGAAAATCTTTAAAGAGATGGGCACAGAGGAGGAATAGGGAGGTCATAAGCTCTAATTTTCTGGGGGGTCAAATACCATCTGGAGCCTGTGATAACTTTAAAAGTGGGTCCCCAGGAAGAAGAATTGGAATTTATAATAGACAGAGGGGCAGAGAGAACCTGCCTGTTAAATATTCCAAAAAGTTATAGTGTGAGCAAACATATAGTGAAAGTAACAGGGGCAAAGAGGGAAAGTTTTACATTTCTGCTCATTAAAGATGTAGTAATTGAGGGACGAAACTAGAATTTGGATGGGAGATGTCTTATTGGTCCCAGGGGCAGGTAGCAATTTATTGGGAAGAGTCTTAAAAGTGCAATTAAGAATAGGAGTTTTATCAGAAAATGGGAAAATGACAGCTAGAGTTTTAAAATTATTTAAGAGAGGATGAAGAAAAAAAAAAATCACCAAAGAAGTTTGGGGTGAAGAAGGAAATAGGGGAAGATTAAATATCGACCCCATAGGGGTTACAATTGAGAGAGAAGATTGTCCCGTACATGTACGTCAGTATCCGGGATCTTTAGAAGGATGGGAAGGTTTGAAGCCAGTAATAGAAGGACTAATAAAGGATGGGGCATTAGAACCTTGTATGTCTCCTCATAATATCCCTTTTCCCCCAGTAAACTCTGATGGGAGTTATAGACTAGTACAGGATTTAAGGGAGGTTAATAAAAGAACTCAGACTCACTACCCAGTGGTAAAATATCTTAGACACTTAATAAATAAAAGTAGCTGGAAACCCAACCATGAGAAATTTGCAAGAATTTTATTCCTTCTCCCTCCCTCTTCAAAGAGAGAGATCAGAAAATTACCTAGATTATTGAAATATTATAGATTATAGATTGAGGGGTACGCACAAGTAGCAAAATTTGTGTATGAAAAAACTGACAGAAGGAGATGATATAAAACAGACCAAAGAAGATATTGTTTAATTAAAAGAGTTAAGTTAAAACTAGCCTAAGTACCAGCTTTAAGCTTACCTTTGTTAGAAAAATCCTTTATCATTTATACATAAATACAGAAAATGGAGTAGCTCATAAAATTTTAATTCAAGACTAAGGAAGAGTAAAAAAATATCTAATAGCTTATATATCAAAGATGTTAGACTCAGTAGGCCACAGCTAGCCAGTAGGTATTTAACAGCTACTGCAATCCTAGTAAAAGAAAGTTGTAAGCCTACTTTTGGAAGTAATTCAGTTAGGTTCACCTCGTACCATCTGAGGTGTGTTGAATCAAAAAAAACAGGTAAGAAGAGAAGAAAGAGAGAAGTTGAAGAAGGGAGGTGGTTAGCAAACTCTGAGATGTTAGAATGTGAAGTGATGACATCTTGGTGCTAGAAGAGAGCAGGAGTGTGAATGCGGGGTTTTTGCATGAAAGGCAGGGAAGTGTCTTAACACACGGTTGTTAGGAGGTTTTTCAATGCTGAACTGGGGTCCAGAAAGGGTTTAGCAGAACAGGCCCTCCTTGAAGGGAAAGGAGGATAAGTTGACTAGAGAAAGGAAAAGAATGTCAGGAGCACCTGGGGACGCCAGGTTTGGGGTTGTCAAGGTTGGGAGGTGTCTGACTGCTCCCTACGAGCGGCGGGGTCTCGGGGGCTGCGGCAGGGACCGATTCATGGAGGTGACCCGGTGGCGGTGCTGGCAGCAGAGGACACGGGTTTGCCGGGCAGGAGCGGGCTGGCTCCGTGGCGGAACTGCCGGGGGGCTCCCAGACTGCCGGGGTCCCGAGGCGAGGATGGCAGCGTCGGCCCCGGTAAGTGGGCTGAGACAGAGAAGAAGAGAGAGAGAGGGCAAAAGGGACCCAAGGCTGCCCCCAGGGTCCCCATGCCCGTGGCTGCTCTCCCCTGCTCTGGCCCCGCAGCCAAGTGGCAGCACGGCATCGACAGCAAAGCCGTGAAAAGAGCGGGAGGGGGGCTAGCACTAAAAGATAAAATCAAAGCAGAGATTGCTGACTCCCCAAACCTCACAAAGTGGGTTGTTTTTCTTAAGTAAGAAGGTTTTTGGTTTTTTCTTTTGTGTGTTTTGTTTGCTGTTAAAAAGAAATTTTTTGGTTTTTGTTTTTTTTTTTTTCCTGAAGAATGGGTTTGTAAGGCTAAAACAATTAAATGCTGCCCAAAAAGTAAAAAGCAATAGATGTGATACATCTCGTGTTAAAATTGGTCTAGCTTTTCTTTTTAACTAACTGTAACTCACAGAAAGAAGAATTTGCCTCTGCAGCTATTAGCACAGCTGGATAGAAGAAGAAGAGGCTGCTGTGGAAAAAGCTTTTAGCTAAACCCAGAAAGTTTGGAAGAAAAGTGAATGGTAAAAGTTAATGCAGTATTATCTTTCTTTTATTACTATGCTATTAAGAAGTCCTTTCCAGGTACTACTGAAGCAACAATCAGAATCACAGAAAGAGGGTGAATTCATGCCAGCAGAATCAAAGGACTTGTGAAGGAACCTGAGGAATGGACTGTCGCATTTAAACCGGGTGATACCGAACTGACTTTCCAATGGGGACTGAGTGGTAATAGTTTCGAAAAAGGCAAATGATCCAAAAAATGTACAAAGAACAACACAGAATTAAGAATTAAGTCAACGCTTATACCACTGGTTTCAAGCCCTGCCTGGTTTTATTCTGGTCATGCCTGAATAGAACATCTCCTTAGGGGAGGAATACTCCAGATAGAAGGATCAAGACTGTTTTTGTGTTCTGACCTTAGCCTGAGAATTGTACAGGGGAGAAGGGGAATTACCATTTCCATCAGTAAACTTTATTTGATTCATTCCAATACTGGACATGCTAGCTGGGTTATAAGTAAATGCTTGAATTGTGAGAATAATTAGTATTGAAGTTCACAACATTTATGCTCTTATTGCAAAAAGTGTTAAAGTAATAGCTTTGTGGATGGGAATTATTAGTGCCTGGTGAATGAGAGATACCTGAAGAACGGTAAGAGACCACAGTTAAAGGGTGTTCAAACCAACTTGCCTGGAAATTAGTTAAGAGAAAGTGACAAGGAAATAGAGGGCAAGTGCAGATTGGCCTCTGTATTTCGCCACCGAGAAGATCAAATACACCTGCTGTGGGCTGCAACCTCACAGGCCTGGGAGGTGGGAGTATAAGGCATACTGGAGCTCTGTTATTCCTGTTTCTGGCACTCATTTGTTCTCTTTTCCCTTTCGGGATACCAGCAAGATCGTGTCACAAATGCTACAGAAAGCATCACGTGGAAAGAAACCAAAGTTCCTCTTTAATTGTGCACACCTACGTCAACAGCCACTGTTATAACACATCCAAATTAAGAACCTGTAGGCAAAACGGAATAAATTATTGGATTACAAGAAACTTAGGAAAATGTGGTAATAGATTTGGAATTGAATGTTTAAAAGGAGAGAGATGGATTTGTTTTAAATTTAATCTTGAAGATATGGTTCAAGATTTGGTAAAAAAAAACAAATAATAAACGAAAAGGTAAAACCAGCACAGCAATTGAATCTGTATTGACCCCAAATTATCTATTGAGTCGTATTACAAGACTCCAAGCAGTTATAGAAATGATAGCAAATGGAGCCGCCCAGGCATTGGAGTTAATATAAAGTCAGCTAAGCCAAACAAAAGCTGTAGTGTATCAGAATAGGTTGGCTTTACGCTATTTATTGGCCAAAGAAGGGGGTGTTTGTAGAAAGTTTAATAGATCAAATTGTTGAAAATTGATGACCACAGAAAAGTGATTCTAGAAAAAGCAAAAGAAATCAAAGAAGAAAAAAATATATATGCATATAATAACCGAGGTACCGGTCCAAAAATTAGAAAACAATGTTAAAACCTAGCTGGTAGGGTAATGTATTAGAAGAAATTAAGATCTTTCATTTTATGTGTTGCAACTATTTTTATATTTCTTCCTTGTGTAATCCCCTGTTTTATTTTGCCTGCATAGTCCAGAAGATGCAAGTAGATAAGAAATATTGCTCAAGCCAAATGATTTACAAAGAATAAGAGTGGGGATTGTGAAAAATGCAGGTATTTTATGATTGGCTTTTTGGAAATAATAAAATGAATATTATATGTGTTGTGTTAGAAAGGAATGCTGTATTAATTCTCTTAAGTAGTGTGTTAAATATAGTTTTAGGTTACAAAAACTGTTAATATAGAAACGATGCTATGTAAGATACTTTTTTTAAAGAAAGGACTTGCAGTGAGATAGCGGCCACAGGGCACCTGGATCTTTCAGGGAAAAAGAATTTATTGCCCTCTTATCAGAAGAAACGAACTTCTTCCTGCCTCCAAAGCGCTGTTAGGATTAGAAGGAAGAAGGGGATGATGACCAGACAGAATCCTGTGTTTGAATGGAATTTATGCACCATGTACGAAGTGTATGACTATGCAACAGGCTATTGCTTTTAAAGGTTAATCCTTTGTTAACGGGGGTCCTTTTTCAGGCTCGTGCTGCCCAGAAAAAGGTACCCGGACATCCGTAACTCTTTGTTTTTGTTGTCTCATATTGTCCTAATTCAAATTGTCCAAATTATTATTACTCTAATTGTATGACTATTTTTATAGCCATTTTATTACTATTAAACTTTCAAAAATTTTAAAAGCAAGTGATTGATGTTTTTCACACCAGTCTGTTAGGTGAAAACTATCAAAAGATTTTTGTGAGTTTTCTAATTTTGGCATTAATGCTGGCAAATTTTCAGGGTTTACTGTCTAATTGTGGGTCGAGAAATCTGTCCCAAACACTGAGGGTACTCTGGAGCTATTTGGGAACAGTTCTTTTTCAAAATTCTTTTGTGTTGGGATCAAAGAGCTGGCATTTGCAGGGGCAAAATAATTCTCTCTCTGTCCTGTATTTATTAAAGCAGCTGTCATATTCCAACCTCCTCCTCCTCCTCCTCGTCGCACGGTTTGTGTGCATGGATGTGGCTGTGCAGACGAATCGTGACACAAAGTAGTCCCACTGGGTGCTAGGAGTGTGGAAGGCAAAAACGCGGAGGCACACCAGGTATCGGTTGCTCAGGGTTACGCGCTGCAGAGGGATCTCTCGGTGCCCGGCAGAAGGAGAGACGCGGAAGGATACGTGCAAGGCGCTGCAGTTTTCGCCTGCTGTGGTGCCGTGTACAGATACAGTGGCGGCAGAAGTGGCGTGACAGGGCACAGGGATGCTGGCTGTGGCTGGACAGCGGCACGCAGCGGCTCTGAACCGGGACCAGGCTGTACCAAAGCTGCGGCAAACGCAGTGGGGGGTGGCGGCGGCGGGGCTGTGGAGATAGACCTGTGCATGCGTGCGGCTGATCAAGGAAGCAGCGCTGTGGTTCCATGAGTCGGCGCGGAGTGATATCGCTGGTGTGGGGCTTGTAGCAACTGCGCATGCATGGGTTCCATCACTACTGCGGCGCGGGCAGTCATCATGTCGCCGGGCAGGCCAGGGCGTGCGGGAGGTGGCGGAGCTGGGGGAACGGGAACGGGGCCGCGGTTGCGGCCGTGGAAGGGAACGCCGGGACATCCGTGGTTGCAGGAGGCGGCGGAGCCGCGCCATCCAGCAGCTCTGAAGCGGGAGGGTGCGGTGGGGAAGGCGCGGCTCGGCCCGCCATGCAGCGGCGGCGGCAGGAGAGGGGAAGCGACCACGGGCGGCACTGACGGGAGGCTGGGCTGGAGCGCCGCGGCGCTGGCATGGGGTGCCTTGGGCGGCTGGGGCGCCCCGGTAAGACAGTCATTAAAACACCCTAAAAATTATTTTAAAAGCCCTGAAAAAGCCCTAAAGGTATCCTAAACATTTCCAGAGAATTCCTAAAAAACTCCTGTAAAAAAACCCCTAAAATATCCCTAAAAATCCCTGAAAAATCACCAGAAAGACCCTAAAAACTGTTTAACCCCTACCTGTAACACTGTGGCCTCCAATCATCTCTACCTATTAATCGGGGTAACTGCAAGACCCTCAAACACCACCACAATCACCAGCTTGAGTTGGTCTGGGCAGCACAAATAAAATAAAATTAAAAGCTTTAAAAATAGAAAAATTAAAAATTAAAATTAAATAAAAAATAAAATAAAATAAAATAAATAAATGCTTTAAAAATGGGAAAATAAAAAAAAGAAAATTAAAAAAATAAAAAGCTTTAAAAACAGAAAAAATGAAACTAAAAATTAAAAAAAAAATTAAAAAAATAAAAGAAATGCTTTAAAAAAAGAAAAAGCAAAAAATAAAAATGAAATAAAAAATAAAATTAAAAAATAAAAAAAAGCTTTAAAAATAGAAAAATAAAAAAATAAAAATGAAATTAAAAAAATAAAATAAATAGTTCAAAAATAAAAAATTAAAACTAAAAATGAAATTAAAAATAATATTAAAAAAATAAATGTTTAAAAATAAAAAAAATTAAAACTGAAAATTAAAAAAAATTTTAAAAGCTTTAAAAATAGAAATATCAAAAATAAAAATTAAGTTAAAAAAACATTAAAAAATGCTTTAAAAATAAAAAAATCAAAACTAAAAAATTAAATAAAAAATACAATTAAAAAATAAAATAAATGCTTTAAAAATAGAAAAAGCAAAAAATAAAAAAGAAATAAAATATAATATTTAAAAAATAAAATAAATAGTTCAAAAATAAAAAATTAAAACTAAAAATGAAATAAAAAATTAAATAAAAAAAATTTAAAAAGCTTTAAAAATAGAAAGATCAAAAATAAAAATTAAATAAAAAATAAAAAAATGCTTTAAAAATAAAAAACCCCTAAAAATTAAATAAATAATAAAATTTTTTTAAAAAGCATTGAAAATAGAAAAAGAAAAAATAAAAATGAAATAAAAAATAAAATGAAAAAATAAAATAAATTATTTAAAAATAAAAAAATTAAAACAAAAAATTAAATAAAAATAAAATTAAAAATTAAAAAAGCTTTAAAAATAGAAAAAGCAAAAAATAAAAATGAAATTAAAAAAAAATTTAAAAAATAAAATAAATGCTTTAAAATAAAAAAATTAAAACAAAAAATTTAAAAAAATAAAATTAAAAAATAAAATAAAAAGCTTTAAAAATAGAAAAATAAAAAAATTAAATAAAAAGTAAAAAATAAAATAAATGATTTAAAAATAAAAAAATCAAAACTAAATATTAAATAAAAACTAAAAAAATAAAATAAATGCTTTAAAAATAGATAAAGCAAAAATAACTATGAAATAAAAAAAATTAAAATATAAAATAAATAGTTTATAAATAAAAAATGAAAGCTAAAAAATAAAAAATAAATTTAAAAAAATAAATGCTTTAAAAAAAATAAAACAGAAAAATTAAATTAAAAAAATTTTAAAATAAAATAAAAAGCTTTAAAAATAGATAAATCAAAAATAAAATTAAATAAAAAATTATAAAAAAAAGCTTTAAAAATCAAAAACTCAAAAGTAAAAATTAAGAAAAAAATAAAAATAAAAAAATTTAAAATATGCATTAGAAATATAAAAATTAAAACTAAAAATTAAATAAAAAGGAAAATTTAAAAATAAAATAAATGCTTTAAAATAGAAAAATTAAAACTAAAAAAAAGATTAAAAAAAGCTTTAAAAATCGGAAAATTAAAAAAATATTAAATAAAAATTAAATTTAAAAAATAGAATTAATTAAAAATAATTAAAAAACAAAATAAAATCCGTAAAGTGCTGTAAAGTACTGTAAAAGTTCCATAAAAGGTAGTGTCGTAAAGCGCGACTGTCGAAAAAACGCACCTTTTTTGACAGTCGCGCTTTACGGCACCTTTACGACAATTTTACGACAGTCGCGCTTTACGGCACCTTTTACGACAGTCGCGCTTTACGGCACCCTTTGCGACAGTTTTACGACAGTCGCGCTTTACGGCACCTTTTACGACAGTCGCGCTTTACGACAGTTTTACGACAGTCGCGCTTTACGGCACCTTTTACGACAGTCGCGCTTTACGGCAGTTTTACGACAGTCGCGCTTTACGGCACCTTTTACGACAGTCGCGCTTTACGGCAGTTTTACGACGTTTTATGGAAATTTTACGGCACTTTACAGCACTTTAGAGTTTTTATTTTGTTTTTCATGTATTTTTAATTAATTTGATTTTATTAATTTTGGGGTTTTTTAATTTTTTCTATTTTTAAAGCTTTTTATTTTATTTTTTTAATTAATTTTATTTGTTTTTATTTTTAATTTTCCTATTTTTAAAGCTTTTTATTTTATTTTTTAAATATTTTTAAATTTAATTTTTAAATTTAATTTTTCTTTTTTTTAAAGCATTTATTTTTTTAATTTTGTTTTTTTTTAATTTTTTTTTCTATTTTTAAAGCTTTGTATTTTTTAATTTTATTTTTTATTTATTTTATTTTTAAACCATTTTATTTTTTAAATTTTTTTTAATTATTTTTTTTATTTTTAAAGCATTTATTTTATTTTTTAAATATTTATATTTATTTTTAATTTTTCTATTAAAGGTTTTTATTTTTTAAATTTTATTTTTAATTTTTTAAATTTTTCTCTTTTTAAACTATTTTTTTAAATTTTTTTTATTTTTATTTTTAATTTTTCTATTTTTAAAGCTTTTTATTTTTTAATTTTTATTTAATTTTTATATTTCAATCTTTTATTTTTAAAGCATTTATTATATTTTTTAATTTTGTTTTCTATTGTTTATTTTTCTATTTTAAAAGCATTTCTTTAATTGTAAATTTTTTTTATTTAATTTTTAATTTTTCTATTTTTAAAGCTTTTTTAAAATTTTTAAATTCGTTTTTATTTTTAATTTTTCTCTTTTAAAAGCTTTTTATTTTATTAATTTTAAATTAAATTTTTATATTTAATTTTATTATTTTTAAAGCATTTATTATATTTTTTAATTTTGTTTTTTATTGAATGTTTATTTTTAAGTTTTCTATTTTTAAAGCTTTTTATTTTTTAATTTTATTTTTAATTTTTTTATTTTTAAGTTTTCTATTTTTAAAGCATTTATTTTTTTAATTTTGTTTTTTTTTCTAATTTTTATATTTATTTTTTCTATTTTTAAAGCATTTATTTTTTAATTTTTTTTATTTAAATTTTATATTTTAAATTTTTTATTTTCAAAGTTTTTGAATTTTTAAATTTTATTTTTTATTTATTTTTATTCTTAATTTTTTTATTTTTAAAGCATTTATTTTTTTAATTTTGTTTTTTTTTAATTTTTATTTTTAATTTTTCTATTTTCAAAGCTTTTTTATTGTTTAATATTATTTTTTATTTAATTTTTATTTTTAATTTTATATTTTGAAACCTTTTTTTATTTTTTAATTTTTTTCTATTTTTAATTTTTCTATTTTTAAACCTTTTAATTTTATTAATTTTTAATTTAATTTTTATATTTAATTTTTCTATTTTTAAAGCATTTATTATATTTTTTAATTTTGTTTTGTATTAAATTTTTATTTTTAATTTTTCTCTTTTTAAAGCATTTATTTTATTTATTTAATTTTATTTTTATTTAATTGTTATTTTTAATTTTTCTCTTTTTAAAGCATTTTTTATATTTTATTTTTTATTTAATTTTTATTTTTAATTTTTCTCTTTTTAAAGCATTTTATTTTTTAATTTTCTTTTTATTTTTTAGTTCTAATTTTTCTATTTTTGAAGCATTTATTTTTTTTAATTTTGTTTTTTATTTAATTTTTTTTTAATTTTTCTATTTTTCTATTTTTAAAGCTTTTTATTTTATTTTATTTGGTGCTGCCCAGACCAATTTAAGCTGGTGATTGTGGTGGTGTTTGAGGGTCTTGCATTACGGCACTACATTTTATGGAACTTGTACGGCACTTTACAGCACTTTACAGTTTGGTTTTTTTTATTATTTATTTTTAATTAATTTTGTTATTTTATTTATTTTTATTTTTAAGTTTTCTATTTTTAAAGCATTTTATTACATTTTATTTGGTGCTGCCCAAACCTGCTGTAGTGCATTTTTATACTTTGTAATACTTTGAAGTAATTTTTCCCAAATGGTTTATCCCAAACTGTACCCCCCCTCCCTTTACCTGTGTTATCCCTCTCCTGGGATGAGATCATCCCCAAACCCCCACCCTGGCTCTGTGTCAATCACTCAGCCTCCCATTCCCTCTATCCAGAAGTTTCAGTCCAAGTCCTTGAGTGATTAGCCAGAGGCTCGGGGTCAGCCCCCCAAGCCTTGCCCCATACGCTGTCCTATATGTCTATCCCCCAGCATCCATCCCTTAGGGTCACTTAATGGTTGGTAGGATGTTATCTACTGTCGGTTTCCACCTCCCTCAAAATGTAACCTTGGCACATCTCCCGGGGCTCTCGGCAGGAGCCCCCTGAGGTGCAGGAGCTCCTATGGGACTCCTAATAAAACCTTGCATTAACCCCTGCTAAGAGTCGGCCCTTTATCTTCTACCGCTGTCTCTGGTGTCTCTTGTGCTGCAAAGGCGACCAGGCCAGGTGCCCTCAGTACCCTCGGGGCACACACAGAGAGTGTCTCCCCCCAGCCCAGGTGCCCTCAGCACCCTCGGGGCACAGAGAGTGTCTCCCCCCAGCCCAGGTGCCCTCAGTACCCTCGGGGCACAGAGAGTGTCTCCCCGCTGTTGGCCGTGTCGGGGCTGCCCCCCCCCGGTGTCTGCCAACTCGGGACCGGCCGAGGGTTACTGAGGGGCTCGCACAAACCTGCTCGGCCGCTGATTGTGGTGGTGTTTGAGGGTCCTCCAGGACAAGGGAGGAGATGAGAATCTTGACTCCCCCTTTCAGAAGGCTGAAATATTATTTTATGATCTCTATTATATTAAAAGAAGATGAGATATTAGAACTACACTAAAAGAGCAAAGAGACATCAGAAAGCTGGAAAGGAATGAATAATAAAAACCTGGGACTGCTCACAGCCCCGACACCGCTGGACCATGATTGGTCATCAAGTAGAAACAATGCACAGGAGACCAACCCAAGATGCCCCTGTTGCTAAACCATCTCCAGCCCACACTCCACAGCCAGCAGATTGTTATTGGTTCCATTTCTGTTCTGAGGCTTCTCAGGAGAAAAAACCCAGCGAAAGGATTTTCATCAAACACGTCAGTGCCAGCTGATGGCACAGGCAGCATGGGCTGGCAGAGGTCACTGTGTCATCCCTGCCAGCCCAGGCATCACAGCAAGGAGGAGAGAGTTCACCCTGTGCTCACCCTGCAATACAGAGCAATACAACACAACACACATATTAACACAAGATTATAACCTTTTTCTATTTTCATTACTTGTGGATTTATTGTTACAGGACACCCAAAACAACAAAAGCACACAAAAAACAGCACTCATCTACCATTAACACCCCCTTCAAATGACACACAAACTCACCATCCCTCTCACCACAACTGCTAAATTACACCCCAGCAATCCTTGGTCCTCGGGAACGTGGTTCCCTGGAGCCTCCAAAAATTCCTCCTGCCTGAAGAAATACCCGGTCCCTGGAGGGTCTGTGCCCAAACTTTGGCGATGAACGCCGCCTCGCTGACCGAGGGGGGTGGGGGGGGTAAACCCGGCTGGGGATTTTTTACTCTAAATTTACAAATGAGTTGAAAAACCTGAAAAGCAAGTCACACACACAAGGTTAAATCCAGTCACAGCATGCGCTCACACACGCAGAGACGAGCAGACGCCGACAGACAGACACGTGCTCTCACACACGCTCATGCACTCCTCCCATTTAAACGTTCCCTGCGGCTCTTCCTCGAGACGCTGAAGAACGCGCTTCCACGCTTCTTCTGGCTGCCGCTCCTCAACGTCAAATGGTAGATTCTGGGGAAATCGGCAGCCTCGGGGACCTGTGAGAGGACAGGAAGTGGTCAACGAGTGGCTGGCAGCTAGGACTTGTCCCCGCTCTGACCGATAAATTTTCTACCCTAAACCCCACTAAAGACAGATGAACAGTAAAGTTTTTATAACTGTTCTACCTAACTGTGACTACATGCCAGGGCAGGGCAGCTCCAACCATAAGGGGTACAACATGAGTACACACAATAAAAGCAGACGCATACAGTGCAAGTGTGCATGGAGTGTAAGTCCATACAATATAAGCCAGCATAGGTACACACAATGTAAGTACATACAGTGTAAGCCAACACAGGTACACACAATGTAAGTACATACAGTATAAGTACATACAGTATAAACCAGCATAGGTACAAACAATGTAAGTACATACAGTATAAGCCAGGACTTGAGATAGCTCTCTGGAAGATTAATTCTTGAGCCCTGTACCCTTTGAGAAGATGGAACCTATGGAACTCCTGCAGTCACGTGAGGAGGGTGTAAGATGCTCCCTCAAGAAGTCCAAGAGAATGGCGTGGAAGAAAAGGCACTACCAAAGCCGGTAGTGAGAAGGAAGACGGATGAGAACATCTTGTCCCTTTGAGACATTCCTGTCTCAAAGAGTAAAAATGTAAAGATGCCGGAATAAGGGATATCCAGAAAGGAACGTGAGTAGAATATGGCCTACGTGGCACGGAATAGTGCCGATAAAGCGTTGAGACGTAACAAAGGCCTGTGACACGTAAGACAATGGACACGGACTACATAACACAGACACAGACGACATAACACGGACACGGACGACATAACACGGACACGGACGACATAACACGGACACGGACGACATAACACGGACACGGACGACATAACACGGACACGGACGACATAACACAGAGATGAGTGGCAACTGCCTGGCACTGTCCCCGTAGGGACCCGAGATGCGTAGCCCAAGATGAGCCAGAGGCTGATTATGCCAAAGGAAAGGAAGCCCTATGACGATGGCACGTGATGATGAAACGGAACTCGTTAAAAGAAGTTAGTGCCAAAGCAGTTAAGAGGATGCTCGAGAGGGGCGGTGAGCCTAGAGAAGGAAGCCAACTGCCGGGTGACCGTGGCCGTAGCTCCGGACGTGAAGGCGAGCTCCTCGGGGGAAAGATCCCTGACGACGTCGGGTCGAGGGAGGCGGACGACGCGAAGTACGCGAAGATGTGGAGATGGGTCGGAACTGTCCTGCCCGGCAAAGGCTCTGGCGAGGCTGAGGGGAAACCCTCTCCCTTTACGTCCAGAGAGCCCACGCCCCTACAGACCTCTCCGCTAAGCTGACATCAAATTGCCTCCTGTGAGAGTAAAGCTATTCCCCTTCTCCAAGCCACTGGCCCCCAACACTTAGCTTTTGGAAGAGGAGCGGACAAAATCCATCCTCTGTCGGACGTGGATGTTGAGATGCTCTCCGTGTGTGCTTCGGTGCTGCCGTTTCCAAGCTTGGGCTATGAGCCTCCTCAGGGTACCTAAGACAAAACAGAAAACCTGACTATTGCCCTCAAAAACAGTAATGCCCGGGACTCCTCCGCACCACTGCCCCGGCTCACCTCAAATCTTGATTTGACTCCGGAGGGTGCCCGGAAGATACCTGCAAAGAGAAAAGGGACACGTTTAGCATGCTGCTGTGTAACGCTCACCTAGGAGTCAGCCTGCCTAAACGCCGACTCACCTGCCCTCCTCTGTTCCTTGGCGTGCCTAGGGCAGCGACAGCACCTGCAAAGAAACAAATCGGAAAAGCATGCTGAGATACTGTGAAAACACAACCTCCCAAATCTGACAAGGATGCCACACCGATACCTGAAGCTCTCACCCACCTGGCATAGGCATGCTCGGCCAGGAGAGATGGCAAGTGGACCACCTAAAATAAAAAAACAAGAGGAGATGCTTAGAGCTGCACCAAAACTGAGACCTCAGCAATAACAACTGCTTCTGTACGCTATTCAATGCTCACCTTGCCCACTCAGCCTTGACCGCTGCTCTCGGCCTTGACTTCCTAAAAAGAGAGACAATGAACAATGCTGTAACAGCCACCATTTATGCTTCCTCTGCAGAAACAAACATGGACTCACCTTCTCACAAGTCCTAGTCCGACTTAATGGATCCCGGCGGGGCAGAGCTGTCCATACAGCTCAGAACAAGGCCTGAAGAGACATCTGACCGGATGCTTCTAAAGAGACAAGAGAGTCTGATGCCTGTCTGAGCTCCTGAGGCAAAAGTTCCATGGCCTGGGTGCCAGGCCGAGGAATGCAGAGATCACAGATGCTAACAATGATGCCAGGGTTTCTGACAGGCCCCTCTAAGGCCTAAGGTAAAGGACATGACATATCCAATCACACATGACACACAAAAGACAAGTGACACGATACACACCGGGACTGCTCTGCCCTGCGCACCTCAGCACTGTGATCCAAAGCCAGGCTTTGCTTTTATGGGGCCTAAGGGGCCACTTCATGGACACCCCCATGTCCAAAGGAGACTCAAAAATCCCTCCCGGTGGGTCCCTACCCTGCACCCCGCTTTCATCCCCTCTGTGGGTTGTAGCCCTCTACTTATCTCTCAGACATCTGGGGATGCAGGTCCGTGTCAGGTGCAACAGAAGGCAGCCTCAACATCTGGGAAGTTCCTGCTGGCACTGTTGTTCAACAACTCCCTGTTGTTTCTTAGTCAGCTACGTGAAAGAAATCCAAATATCAGTGCATGATCTCTGCAGCACACTGGCCAAAACCCAACAATTCTGCCACTCGCCGTTCTCCTAAGAATGCCCGGCTCCTGGGGCCACACCCTTCGGCCGCGCTCCAAGGCTGATGCCATTGTCACGGGGTGAGGCTGGGGTAAGAGGAGATGAGGTGATTTGGCATGGCTGAAACCTGAGGGGACCCTCGCTCCTCCTCCCCCCTACTTCCCCGACTCACCGCAACTCCTTGGCAGCTGCCCAAGGCCACCTGGATGGCACCTTCAAATAGAAGAGTTCAGGGCTTCATCACCAGGTCCTGTAACGCATCCACAGGGCTCACACTTGCAGGGAACCCGGTGCATCGGCCGGCTGGTGACGGGGGCTCGGCAGGCTCCGAGGGGATTGCCTAAACCACAAAAACGAGAATGGAAGCTTAGACTTGCCCCAGGAATTGAGACCTCAGCAAAAAGAAATGCTACTGATCACCTTGCTCTCCTGAACTTGATTTCTGCGATCCAGCTATTCTTCCTAAAAATAAAGACAAAAAAAAAAAAAGCTGTAACAGGGTCACCCTTGACACTCCCCCTGCAGAAACAAATGGTGACTGACCTGCTTGTGGGAACCCCCTCACCCAGGATGGGGGGCTCTGCCATGGATGCAATGCATCTGCACCTGAAAGAAAGTCAGAACATATGTCAAACACCTGCAGGATAACTCAAAACCTGCAAACACCTTAGGTCAATCTAGGAATGGCATCTAGAGTCCAAGTACACCCCACATTACAAATTTCAACTTCCCGGGACTTCTCCTATTGCACCAGGCTATGCAGCAGGGCAGAGCAGTTCCGGCACAAATGTGTGTGCACACACCCGTGACACAGGACAGACAGGACGTGACAGACAATGGGGACACAACACGGACAGAAATCTCTGGGCAAGAAGGATAACTATGAGGACTGAGAAGATGCCAAATTAGATGACTGAGGTAAGACCGATGGTGAGCTGATGAGGCTCAGAGAAACCTGGAGGAAGAAGATGCTAACCGAATGATTTATTCCAAGAACTGCAAAGATGGATGCCCGAGAATCCTACGGCCAAAAGCCTCTACCTGCCCTCACCTTCTCACAAGTCCTAGTCCGACTTAATGGATCCTGGCGGGGCAGAGCTGTCCATACAGCTCAGAACAAGACCTGAAAAGACATCTGACCGGATGCTTCTAAAGAGACAAGAGAGTCTGATGCCTGTCTGAGCTCCTGAGGCAAAAGTTCCGTGGCCTGGGTGCCAGGCCGAGGAATGCAGAGATCACAGATGCTAACAATGATGCCAGGGTTTCTGACAGGCCCCTCCAAGGCCTAAGGTAAAGGACATGACACATCCAAACACACATAATACACAAAAGACAAGTGACACAATACACACCGGGACTGCTCTGCGCTGTGCACCTCAGCACTGTGAGCCAAAGCCAGGCTTTGCTTTTATGGTGTCTAAGGGGCTGCTTCGTGGACAGCCCCTATCAGCAAAGTGGACTCAAAAACCCCTCCCAGTAATTCCCAAACCAGCACCCTGCTTTCATCCCCTCTGTAGGTCGTGGCCCTCTACTTATCTCTCGCACAGCTGGGGATGCCGGTCTCGGGTGCGAAGAAAGGCCACCTCGTCAGCCGGGAAGCTCCTGCTGGCACCAGGCTGGTGTCTCTCAGACAGCTGTATTAAAGAAAACCAAACATCAGTGCCCGATCTTGGCAGCCCCTCGGCCAAAACCCCACAAGTCTGCTACTCACCGTGCTCCTAAGAACGCTCAGCTCCTCGGGCCGCACACTTCGGGCACGCTCGGAGACCGAGGCCGTCATCACAGAGGGTGCCTGGGTTAAGAGGAGATGAGGTGATTTGGCATGGCTGAAACCTGAGGGGACCCTCGCTCCTCCTCCCTACTTCCCCGACTCACCGCAACTCCTTGGCAGGTGCCCAAGGCCACCTGGATGGCACCTTCAAATAGAAGAGTTCAGGGCTTCATCACCAGGTCCTGTAACGCATCCACAGGGCTCACACGTGCAGGGAACCCGGTGCATCAGCCGGCTGGTGACGGGGGCTCGGCAGGCTCTGACTGGATTGCCTAAACCACAAAAACGAGAATGGAAGCTTAGACTTGTCCCAGGAATTGAGACCTCAGCAAAAAGAAATGCTCCTGATCACCTTGCTCTCCTGAACTTAATTTCTGGGATCCAGCTATACTTCCTAAAAATAAAGACAAAAAAAAAAGAGCCGTAACAGGGTCACCCTTGACACTCCCCCTGCAGAAACAAATGGTGACTGACCTGCTTGTGGGAAGCCCCTCACCCAGGATGGGGGGCTCTGCCGTGGATGCAATGCATCTGCACCTGAAAGAAAGTCAGAACATATGTCAAACACCTGCAGGATCACTCAAAACCTGCAAACCCCTTAGGTCCATCTAGGAATGGCATCTAGAGTCCACGTACAGACCACATTACAAATTTCAACTTCCCGGGACTTTTCCTATTACACCAGGCTATGCGGCAGGGCAGAGCAGCTCCGGCACAAATGTGTGCACACACCCGTGACACAGGACGGGACGTAACAGACAACGGGGACACAACACGGACAGAAATCTCCTGGCAAGGAAAATGGCTGCGAGGACTGAGAGAATGCAAAAGGAGATGACCGAGCAGAGACCGAGGGTGAGCTGATGAGGCTCAGAGAAACCTGGAGGAAGAAGATGCTAACCGAATGATTTATTCCAAAAACTGCAAAGATGGATGCCCGAGAATCCTACAGCCAAAAGCCTCTACCTGCCCTCACCTTCTCACAAGTCCTACTCTGCCATAATGGATCCTGGCGGGGCAGAGCTGTCCACACAGCTCAGAACAAGACCTGAAAAGACAGCTGACCGGATGCTTCTAAAGAGACAAGAGAGTCTGATGCCTGTCTGAGCTCCTGAGGCAAAAGTTCTATGGCCTGGGTGCCAGGCCGAGGAATGCAGAGATCACAGATGCTAACAATGATGCCAGGGTTTCTGACAGGCCCCTCCAAGGCCTAAGGTAAAGGACATGACATATCCAAGCACACATAAAACACAAAAGACAAGTGACACGATACACACCGGGACTGCTCTGCCCTGCGCCCCTCAGCTCTGTGATCCAAAGTCAGGCTTTGCTTTTATGGGGCCTAAGGGGTCGCTTCATGGACAGCCCCTATCACCAAAGTGGACTCAAAACCCCCTCCCAGTAATTCCCAAACCAGCCCCCTGCTTTCATCCCCTCTGTGGGTCATGGCCCTCTACTTATCTCTCGCACAGCTGGGGATGCCGGTCTCGGGTGCGAAGAAAGGCCACCTCGTCAGCTGGAAAGGTCCTGCTGGCACCGGGCTGGTGTCTCTCAGACAGCTGTATTAAAGAAAACCAAACATCAGTGCCCGATCTTGGCAGCCCCTCGGCCAAAACCCCACAAGTCTGCTACTCACCGTGCTCCTAAGAACGCTCAGCTGCTTGGGCCGCACACTTCGGGCACGCACGGAGACCGAGGCCGTCGTCACAGGGGGTGCCTGGGCTAAGAGGAGATGAGGTGATTTGGCATGGCTGAAACCTGAGGGGACCCTGTCTCCTCCTCCCTACTTCCCCGACTCACCCCAACTCCTTGGCAGCTGCCCAAGGCCACCTGGATGGCACCTTCAAATAGAAGGGTTCTGGGCTTCATCACCAGGTCCTGTAACGCATCCACAGGGCTCACACGTGCAGGGAACCCGGTGCATCAGCCGGCTGGTGACGGGGGCTCGGCAGGCTCCGAGTGGATTGCCTAAACCACAAAAAAGAGAATGGAAGCTTAGAGCTGCACCGGAAACTGAGACCTGAGCAATAACAGCTACTTCTCTCCACTGCTCACCTTGACTGCTGGTATCCAGATTTACTTCCTAAAAAGAAAGACAAAGAACAGCGCTGTAACAGGGTCACCCTTGACACTCCCCCTGCAGAAACAAATGGTGACTGACCTGCTTGTGGGAACCCCCTCACCCAGGATGGGGGGCTCTGCCACGGGTGCAATGCATCTGCACCTGAAAGAAAGTCAGAACATATGTCAAACACCTGCAGGATAACTCAAAACCTGCAAACCCCTTAGGTCAATATAGAAATAGCATCTGGAGTCCAAGTACAGCCCATATTACAAATTTCAACTCCCCAGGGCTTCTCCTATTGCACCAGGCTATGCGGCAGGGCAGAGCAGCACCAGCACAAATGTGTGTGCGCACACCTGTGACACATGACAGACAGGACGTGACAGAAAACGAGGACACAACACGGACGGAAATCTCTGGGCAAGAAGGATGACTGCAAGAAGCACAAGGACAGAAAATTAGATGACTGAGGTAAGATGGATGGCGAGCTGACGAGGCTCAGAGAAACCTGGAGGAAGAAGATGCTAACCGAATGATTTAGTCCAAAAACTGCAAAGATGGATGCCCAAGAATCCTACGGCCAGAAGCCTCTACCTGCCCTCACCTTCTCACAAGTCCTACTCTGCCATAATGGATCCTGGCGGGGCAGAGCTGTCCATACAGCTCAGAACAAGACCTGAAAAGACATCTGACCGGATGCTTCTAAAGAGACAAGAGAGTCTGATGCCTGTCTGAGCTCCTGAGGCAAAAGTTCCATGGCTTGGCTGCCAGGCCGAGGAATGCAGAGATCACAGATGCTAACAATGATGCCAGGGTTTCTGACAGGCCCCTCCAAGGCCTAAGGTAAAGGACATGACACATCCAAACACACATAATACACAAAAGACAAGTGACACGATACACACCGGGACTGCTCTGCCCTGCGCCCCTCAGCACTGTGATCCAAAGTCAGGCTTTGCTTTTATGGGGCCTAAAGGGCTGCTTCAGGGACACCCCCCATGTCCAAATCGGACTCAAAACCCCCTCCCAGTAATTCCCAAACCAGCCCCCTGCTTTCATCCCCTCTGTGGGTCATGGCCCTCTACTTAACTCTCGCACAGCTGGGGATGCCGGTCTCAGGTGCGAAGAAAGGCCACCTCGTCAGCTGGGAAGGTCCTGCTGGCACCGGGCTGGTGTCTCTCAGACAGCTGTATTAAAGAAAACCAAACATCAGTGCCCGATCTTGGCAGCCCCTTGGCCAAAACCCCACAAGTCTGCTACTCACCGTGCTCCTAAGAACGCTCAGCTCCATCGCCGAGTCCCGTGATTCTTCCGCAGGGCTCGGGAGAGCGGCACGCCCGGTGCGTCGGCCTGTCGGTGACTGGGGCGCGGCGTACTCCGAGTGGATTGCCTAAAGCACAGAAACAGGAACAGATGCTTAGAGTTGCACTGGAAAGTGAGACTGGAGCAATAACAACTGCTTCTGTACCCTACTCAATGCTCACCTTGCCCACCTCACCTTGACTGCTGATATCCAGCTTTACCTCTGGAAAAGAAAAAGAACAGAGCTGTAACAAAGTCACACTTTACACTCCCACTGCAGAGACAAACGGTGACTGACCTGCTCGGGGGAACCTCCTCACTCGGGATGGGTGGATGGATTTTGCCCTGGATTTTATCCTTCTGCGTCTGAAAGAAAGCGAGGACAAAAGTCAAAGGCCTGCAGGATAACTTCACAGCTCCAAACATCTTGTGTCTATCTAGGAATATCATCTAGAGTCTGGCAACGCCCCACAAACTGCAAGTCCCTGGAACTTGTCCTGTTGCAGCAGGCTATGCGGCAGGGCAGGGCAGAGCAGCTCCAGCACAAATATGTGCGGACACCCGTGACACGGAATGTGACAAACAGGGGGACGACAAACACAACACATTATGCTTGTGGTGAGGGTCTTGAGGGGAAAAGGCAAAAGAGACCCCAAAGACACACTAGGTAACACGGTACACCGGACAACACGACGTGGACCGGAACTGTTCTGCCCTGCCCGCCTGAAAGCTGCCGTCAAAATCAGAGCCTCTCCTTTCAGCTGTCCTAAGAGGCCCCTTGGAGGAGATTGCTTTTCCCTCTGCTAATTTTTAAACCTGCCCCAGGAACTCCCAACCCGCTGCTCTCCCATTGTCCCATCTCCAGGCCGTGGCCCTGACTTATCTTTTGGATGATCGGTGATGAGGATCCACATTGCACCTGAAATGAGTCTGCCTCAGAGGGCCCCGTGATCGCCTGTTAGCCTCTCGGTCAGCTACAATAAAGAAAAACAAAACCAAAGTATGAGTTCAGAGGTATGTGGGCCAAATCCCAGTGAGTCAGCTACTTGCCCTCTCCTGAGTGTGCCTGGCTCCTTCAGGCTCCAGCTGCATCCCGATTCCAAGGCTGTGGCCGTTATTATGAGTGGCACCTGGGTTAGAGAACGACATAGTTAAATGGCATTCCTGTGAGTGCAGTGGGTGACCTTGTGTGCTGTAAGATGTGTGAATGCCTCTGCTAGGCTTCTAAAAGGCCTGGGGTGGGGGGCTCAAATAAACACCCTTTCTCACCCTGCTGCCTTCAAAACCACCCCCCCAACAATAACTCCTAACCAGATACCTGCTCACCCTCCCTCTCCTAGTCACAATCCTCAACTCACCTGAAACCTCAGTCTCAAACATCATCTTGGACACTGGGCAGATGCCTCTGGTGACACAATGAATCTGCTGAAAAAAGTGTTGTAGCTGACACAACCTGGAGCCTCTGGAAGCTGCACTCCTCCTAAAAAAAATACAAAGCAAAATAAAAACAAAACCAGAAATTACAAATGCACTTTACCACCCCTAAACACAAAACCCAGAATCACGAGCTTAAATACTCCCTGTATTCTATGCTGTTTTCTTCACAGTATCTTCAAAGCCTCTGTTGCTTTAGATGCCCAGAAACACCTGCTGAAAACAAGCTGAGATAAGCTGAAAGAGCCTCTTACCTGAAATGAGAGGAGAGCCCTGATCCCAGCACATCCCAGAGGGGGAATGAAGGCCCTGAGCAAAGGCTGGGGTTAATATACCCCTGATAGTGCCCGCCTCTCGTTCCCATGGCACCTGGAAAAAGGGAGGGGGCGAATCCCACCGGGTATAAAAGCTTTCAGAACAGCTGAGGCTGTTTGGCTCCTCTGACTCAAATTCAAGGAGAGCAAAGGGCTTGTTATAGAAGAAAATTCTTCAGAAAAATAACAGCACTTTCTTTTGTGCAGCAACTACTTGGAGTAAGAGGGCAGAAAACTGGTAAGAAATAAAATTTTCTGTTTAGGCAGCATAACTAGATAACCTGGCTATTTTGCTGTTAACTTGCATAATTATTCCTTAGTGGCTACTAAGTAGTACTTCACATGTGACTAAGTCCAGTGGTGAAGAATGCTTATGATATGAATAGTCTAAGTCTCCTTGGGACCTCTAATTAGGCCTATCTACAGTATAAGTAAAAATAAGAAAAATAAAAGCTTCCCAGGCAGTGTAAGGGTTAAGTGCGTGCCCGGCTTACCTTGCTCTGAGATACTTGATCCTATGGCACAGAAAGAAGAGCCCTGAAATGTAGTTTTAAACTCTTAAAATGCTGAAAAAAGCAGAGCTTCCTTCCAGTGAACCCCTTAAACAGAGGAAATGGGCCAGCTACCTCTACTGAAACTAATACAATGGCAAATAAATAGCTTCTGCCCTTTAATTTATTCTCCTTAAGTACTGGGAAAAGAGGGGTTTTCCTCTCCAGTGGAATCCAGAGGTTGTCCTCTCTCTTTAAGTCTCTCCAGTGATGAAAAAAGAGGGATTTTTCCCTCAGTTCAAACTCTTAAGATGGAGGGTATAGCTGGGCTTCTCCCTCAATTTAGGCCTCAGGACAACAAAAAGGAGCTGGCTACCCTTAATTCAAACCCATAAGAAACATTGTCAAGATTTTCCCCTTCTACTTAAACTGGAAAATAATCAAAAATGAGGACTCCCTGTCAATTAATACCCCGAACAGCATAGAAAAGGCAGGGATTCTTTCAACTGAGACCACTAAAATTGCAGGGGAAGCAGAGTCCCTCCCAGTTTGAACACAAAAAATAAAGGAAAAGGAAGCTTTTTCCCTTTTTTCTAAACCCTTTTTCTCTTAATAACCCCTCTCCTTTCTGGGAGTGCTGTGGAGGGTCTGGGGGCCCTGGGGAGAGACTGACACAGTAAAAGGGGAAAGTTGAAAGCCCTCTCCTGGAACCCCACATGCTGCCTGGCCTGCTCAGATGCTGCCCCTTGGCAAAAGGGCTCTTCCCTTGGCATTTTCTCAAAGTGTTGCTCCGTGCCTGGGTGGCTCCGGCTGCTCCCTAGTCCGTGCTGGCTGCTCTGCCCGTAGTTCCTGGAGGGACGCTTGGGATGCCCCTGTTAGCCCCTCTGGACTAGCGGCTCCCTGTGCGGGTGTGCCTGGGTAACCCTCTGAAAGCAGCTGGGCACACGGGGGGCTGCTAGACCTTGGAGTGGGCTTGAGGTGAAGAAAGGTCCTGTGAGGAGTTCCTTCCCCTGCACAGCCCTTCGTCTGCCCTTTAAACCATGGGGTGCCAGACTTTCTTTTCTAAGGAAATTAACCGTCTTTCCTCTCTGTGTGCCCGTGGCCGAAACTGCGATTCGGCCTCCAAAACCGCAGAGAACGATTTCTCACGGACCGCGGCTGCCGACGCCAAGAACTCGGGCCGCCCTTGGAGGGCCACGTGCCTCCTGCGAACGGACGTCGACACGCAGCGGGGGTGAGTTTGGCTTTACGGGGAAGAGGGCCGGCGCGGGATTCCTCCGGGAGCAAAGCTGCCCCCGCCGAGAGCTCGGGCTGCCCTGGCACTGCCGAGCGCCTCCTGCGAACTGGCATCGGGAGACACGGGGGGTGAGTTTTTCTGTGCAGAAGTTCTCCCACACCAAAGCTGAGAGCATCTAACCCTAACCGCAACAGCTTAGCTGGGTCTAAAACTTACAACCTTCGGACTGGCGGCGTGGGACCCGAACCTCTGTGCCGCCGCTGGCCCCTTGCTCAAGCATTCCACTGCAGTCCTAAAACTTTGCCTTTTCAGAGGGTGTTTCCTGTGACCCTGACCGTAATCTTCAAAATATGCTAAAGACTCATAAAATGGCTTTGAAAACGCCCCAACAATACCCTAAGAAGTCCCAGAAAAGTCCCTTCCAAAATCCCCTAAATACCTTTAAAAGTCCTGGAAAAAAAGCCTCACAAAGACATGCTCAGTCTCCAAACTCTACCTCTTGCTGTCTAGCCCACAGATGTCATCCCTACCTTATTGCAGTGGGTCCGTTGTCCTCTGAGGGTTCTGTCATTGTGCTGCTGTGTGAGGGTTGCTGTCTGGTCTCGCTGTTAGGGTTGCTGCGTTGTGCTGCTGTTGGGGGAAAAGGCTGTTTTCAGGGGGGTTGCTTCGGCTGAGGTTAGGGCTGCGGTGAGGGGTGGTACAGCTGTACCCTGTACCCCTGATCTCCAGTGGACTGTCCAGCCCTCAAGCCCTGTCCCTTTACCCCTCAACCGGTCCCTCTGCCCCCCAGCCCTCAGCTCCTGTGTGTCACCCTTGACCCCTCTCCTTTGCCCCTCAGCCCCCAGCTTCTCTGTGTCACCCTACAGCTGCCCCTGCCACCCTCAGCATCTCTGTGTGTCACCCGCTGTCCCCTCTCCCTGTTCCTCCCTCAGCTCCCAGCCTCTGTCACCCTCAAGCCCCCACAGTGCCCCTCAAGCTGCCCCTCAGCCTCCATGTGTTGTGCCATGAAAAGACCCTAAAAAAACCTAAAAATTCCCTGAAAACCCCCTAATCTTCAAAATGTCCTATAAACCCTATGAAAACCTAAAAATAGCCTCAGAAGGCTGTTAGAATACACTGGAAAATTTAAAAAAATAAAAGAAATGTTTTAAAAATACAAAAATTAAAACTAAAAATGAAATAAAAATGAAATTAAAAAAATAAAAGAAATGCTTTAAAGATAAAAAAATCAAAACTAAAAAATTAAATAAAAAATAAAATTAAAAAAATAAAAGAAATGCTTTAAAAATAAATCAAAACTGAAAATAAATAAAAAATAAAATTAAAAAATAAAATTAAATAAAATAAATGTTTATAAATAAAAAAAATTAAAACTAAAAATTAAATAAAAATAAAAAATGAAAAAATGTTTTAAAAATAAAAAAATCAAAACTAAAAATTAAATAAAAAGGAAAATTAAAAAAATAAAATAAATGCTTTAAAAATAGAAAAAGCAAAAAATAAAAATGAAATAAAAAATAAAAAAAATAAAAAAGCTTTAAAAATAGAAAAATTTAAAAAAATTAAATAAAAAATAAAAAAGCTTTAAAAATAGAAAGATCAAAAATAAAAATTAAATAAAAAATAATAAAAAAAAGTTTTCAAAATAAAAAAATCAAAACTAAAAATTAAATAAAAAAGAAAATTAAAAAAATAAAAGAAATGCTTTAAAAATAGATAAAGCAAAAATAAATATGAAATAAAAAATAAATAAAAATAAAAAATTAAAACCAAAAATGAAATAAAAAATAATATTAAAAAAATAAATGTTTAAAAATAAAAAAAATTAAAACTGAAAATTAAAAAAATTTTTAAAAGCTTTAAAAATAGAAAGATCAAAAATAAAAATTAAATTAAAAAAACATTAAAAAATGCTTTAAAAATAAAAAAATCAAAACTAAAAAATTAAATAAAAAATAAAAGTAAAAAAATAAAATAAATGCTTTAAAAATAGAAAAAGCAAAAAATAAAAAAGAAATAAAATATAATATTTAAAAAATAAAATAAATAGTTCAAAAATAAAAAATTAAAACTAAAAATGAAATAAAAAATTAAATAAAAAAATTTTTAAAAGCTTTAAAAATAGAAAGATCAAAAATAAAAATTAAATAAAAAATTAAAAAATGCTTTAAAAGTAAATAAAACCTAAAAATTAAATAAATAATAGATTTTTTTTAAAAAGCATTAAAATAGAAAAAGAAAAAATAAAAATGAAATAAAAAATAAAATGAAAAAAATAAAATAAATGATTTAAAAATAAAAAAATTAAAACAAAAAATTAAATAAAAATAAAATTAAAAAATAAAAAAAGCTTTAAAAACAGAAAAAGCAAAAAATAAAAATGAAATAAAAAATAAAATTTAAAAAATAAAATAAATGCTTTAAAATAAAAAAATTAAAACAAAAAATTAAAAAAAAAATTAAAAAATAAAATAAAAAGCTTTAAAAATAGAAAAATCAAAAATAAAAATTAAATAAAAAGTAAAAAATAAAATAAATGATTTAAAAATAAAAAAATCAAAACTAAATATTAAATAAAAACTAAAAAAATAAAATAAATGCTTTAAAAATAGATAAAGCAAAAATAAATATGAAATAAAAAAATTAAAATATAAAATAAATAGTTTAGAAATAAAAAATGAAAACTAAAAAATAAAAAAAAATTAAAAAAAAATAAATGCTTTAAAAAAAATAAAACAAAAATTAAATTAAAAAAATTTTTAAATAAATAAAAAGCTTTAAAAATAGATAAATCAAAACTAAAATTAAATAAAAAATTATAAAAAAAGCTTTAAAAATCAAAAACTCAAAAGTAAAAATTAAGAAAAAAATAAAAATAAAAAAATTTAAAATATGCATTAGAAATATAAAAATTAAAACTAAAAATTAAATAAAAAGGAAAATGTAAAAATAAAATAAATGCTTTAAAATAGAAAAATTAAAACTAAAAAAAAGATAACAAAAAGCTTTAAAAATCGGAAAATTAAAAAAATATTAAATAAAAATTAAATTTAAAAAATAGAATTAATTAAAAATAATTAAAAAACAAAATAAAATCCGTAAAGTGCTGTAAAGTACTGTAAAAGTTCCATAAACGGTAGTGTCGTAAAGCGCGACTGTCGAAAAAACGCACCTTTTACGACAGTCGCGCTTTACGGCACCTTTTACGACAGTCGCGCTTTAGGACACCTTTTACGACAGTCGCGCTTTACGGCACCTTTTACGACAGTTTTACGACAGTCGTGCTTTACGGCAGTTTTACGACAGTCGCGCTTTACGGCACCTTTTACGACAGTCGCGCTTTACGGCACCTTTTACGACAGTCGCGCTTTACGGCAGTTTTACGACAGTCGCGCTTTACGGCACCTTTTACGACAGTCGCGCTTTACGGCACCTTTTACGACAGTCACGCTTTACGGCACCTTTTACGACAGTTTTACGACAGTCGCGCTTTACGGCACCTTTTACGACAGTCGCGCTTTACGGCACCTTTTACGACAGTCGCGCTTTACGGCACCTTTTACGACAGTTTTACGACAGTCGCGCTTTACGGCACCTTTTACGACAGTCGCGCTTTACGGCACCTTTTACGACAGTCGCGCTTTACGGCAGTTTTACGACAGTCGCGCTTTACGGCACCTTTTACGACAGTCGCGCTTTACGGCAGTTTTACGACAGTCGCGCTTTACGGCACCTTTTACGACAGTCGCGCTTTACGGCACCTTTTACGACAGTCGCGCTTTACGGCACCTTTTACGACAGTCGCGCTTTACGGCACCTTTTACGACAGTCGCGCTTTACGGCAGTTTTACGACAGTCGCGCTTTACGGCACCTTTTACGACAGTCGCGCTTTACGGCACCTTTTACGACAGTCGCGCTTTACGGCACCTTTTACGACAGTTTTACGACAGTCGCGCTTTACGGCACCTTTTACGACAGTCGCGCTTTACGGCACCTTTTACGACAGTCGCGCTTTACGACAGTTTTACGACAGTCGCGCTTTACGGCACCTTTTACGACAGTCGCGCTTTACGGCACCTTTTACGACAGTCGCGCTTTACGGCACCTTTTACGACAGTTTTACGACAGTCGCGCTTTACGGCACCTTTTACGACAGTCGCGCTTTACGGCACCTTTTACGACAGTCGCGCTTTACGGCAGTTTTACGACAGTCGCGCTTTACGGCACCTTTTACGACAGTCGCGCTTTACGGCACCTTTTACGACAGTCGCGCTTTACGGCACCTTTTACGGCAGTTTTACGACAGTCGCGCTTTACGGCACCTTTTACGACAGTCGCGCTTTACGGCAGTTTTACGACAGTCGCGCTTTACGGCACCTTTTACGACAGTCGCGCTTTACGGCACCTTTTACGACAGTCGCGCTTTACGGCAGTTTTACGACAGTCGCGCTTTACGGCACCTTTTACGACAGTCGCGCTTTACGGCACCTTTTACGACAGTTTTACGACAGTCGCGCTTTACGGCACCTTTTACGACAGTCGCGCTTTACGGCACCTTTTACGACAGTTTTACGACAGTCGCGCTTTACGGCACCTTTTACGACAGTCGCGCTTTACGGCACCTTTTACGACAGTCGCGCTTTACGGCAGTTTTACGACAGTCGCGCTTTACGGCACCTTTTACGACAGTCGCGCTTTACGGCACCTTTTACGACAGTCGGGCTTTACGGCACCTTTTACGACAGTTTTACGACAGTCGCGCTTTACGGCACCTTTTACGACAGTCGCGCTTTACGGCACCTTTTACGACAGTTTTACGACAGTCGCGCTTTACGGCACCTTTTACGACAGTCGCGCTTTACGGCACCTTTTACGACAGTCGCGCTTTACGGCAGTTTTACGACAGTCGCGCTTTACGGCACCTTTTACGACAGTCGCGCTTTACGGCACCTTTTACGACAGTCGCGCTTTACGGCACCTTTTACGACAGTCGGGCTTTACGGCACCTTTTACGACAGTTTTACGACAGTCGCGCTTTACGGCACCTTTTACGACAGTCGCGCTTTACGGCAGTTTTACGACAGTCGCGCTTTACGGCACCTTTTACGACAGTCGCGCTTTACGGCACCTTTTACGACAGTCGCGCTTTACGGCAGTTTTACGACAGTCGCGCTTTACGGCACCTTTTACGACAGTCGCGCTTTACGGCAGTTTTACGACAGTCGCGCTTTACGGCACCTTTTACGACAGTCGCGCTTTACGGCACCTTTTACGACAGTCGCGCTTTACGGCAGTTTTACGACAGTCGCGCTTTACGGCACCTTTTACGACAGTCGCGCTTTACGGCACCTTTTACGACAGTTTTACGACAGTCGCGCTTTACGGCACCTTTTACGACAGTCGCGCTTTACGGCACCTTTTACGACAGTTTTACGACAGTCGCGCTTTACGGCACCTTTTACGACAGTCGCGCTTTACGGCACCTTTTACGACAGTCGCGCTTTACGGCAGTTTTACGACAGTCGCGCTTTACGGCACCTTTTACGACAGTCGCGCTTTACGGCACCTTTTACGACAGTCGGGCTTTACGGCACCTTTTACGACAGTTTTACGACAGTCGCGCTTTACGGCACCTTTTACGACAGTCGCGCTTTACGGCACCTTTTACGACAGTCGCGCTTTACGGCAGTTTTACGACAGTCGCGCTTTACGGCACCTTTTACGACAGTCGCGCTTTACGGCACCTTTTACGACAGTTTTACGACAGTCGCGCTTTACGGCACCTTTTACGACAGTCGCGCTTTACGGCACCTTTTACGACAGTTTTACGACAGTCGCGCTTTACGGCACCTTTTACGACAGTCGCGCTTTACGGCACCTTTTACGACAGTCGCGCTTTACGGCAGTTTTACGACAGTCGCGCTTTACGGCACCTTTTACGACAGTCGCGCTTTACGGCACCTTTTACGACAGTCGCGCTTTACGGCACCTTTTACGACAGTCGGGCTTTACGGCACCTTTTACGACAGTTTTACGACAGTCGCGCTTTACGGCACCTTTTACGACAGTCGCGCTTTACGGCAGTTTTACGACAGTCGCGCTTTACGGCACCTTTTACGACAGTCGCGCTTTACGGCACCTTTTACGACAGTCGCGCTTTACGGCACCTTTTACGACAGTCGCGCTTTACGGCAGTTTTACGACAGTCGCGCTTTACGGCACCTTTTACGACAGTCGCGCTTTACGGCACCTTTTACGACAGTTTTACGACAGTCGCGCTTTACGGCACCTTTTACGACAGTTTTACGACAGTCGCGCTTTACGGCACCTTTTACGACAGTCGCGCTTTACGGCACCTTTTACGGCAGTTTTACGACAGTCGCGCTTTACGGCAGTTTTACGACAGTCGCGCTTTACGGCACCTTTTACGACAGTCGCGCTTTACGGCAGTTTTACGACAGTCGCGCTTTACGGCACCTTTTACGACAGTCGCGCTTTACGGCACCTTTTACGACAGTCGCGCTTTACGGCAGTTTTACGACAGTCGCGCTTTACGGCACCTTTTACGACAGTCGCGCTTTACGGCACCTTTTACGACAGTTTTACGACAGTCGCGCTTTACGGCACCTTTTACGACAGTTTTACGACAGTCGCGCTTTACGGCACCTTTTACGACAGTCGCGCTTTACGGCACCTTTTACGGCAGTTTTACGACAGTCGCGCTTTACGGCAGTTTTACGACAGTCGCGCTTTACGGCACCTTTTACGACAGTCGCGCTTTACGGCAGTTTTACGACAGTCGCGCTTTACGGCACCTTTTACGACAGTCGCGCTTTACGGCACCTTTTACGACAGTCGCGCTTTACGGCAGTTTTACGACAGTCGCGCTTTACGGCACCTTTTACGACAGTTTTACGACAGTCGCGCTTTACGGCACCTTTTACGACAGTCGCGCTTTACGGCACCTTTTACGACAGTTTTACGACAGTCGCGCTTTACGGCACCTTTTACGACAGTCGCGCTTTACGGCAGTTTTACGACAGTCGCGCTTTACGGCACCTTTTACGACAGTCGCGCTTTACGGCACCTTTTACGACAGTCGCGCTTTACGGCACCTTTTACGACAGTCGGGCTTTACGGCACCTTTTACGACAGTTTTACGACAGTCGCGCTTTACGGCACCTTTTACGACAGTCGCGCTTTACGGCAGTTTTACGACAGTCGCGCTTTACGGCACCTTTTACGACAGTCGCGCTTTACGGCACCTTTTACGACAGTCGCGCTTTACGGCACCTTTTACGACAATCGCGCTTTACGGCACCTTTTACGACAGTCGCGCTTTACGGCACCTTTTACAACAGTTTTACGACAGTCGCGCTTTACGGCACCTTTTACGACAGTTTTACGACAGTCGCGCTTTACGGCACCTTTTACGACAGTCGCGCTTTACGGCACCTTTTACGACAGTTTTACGACAGTCGCGCTTTACGACACCTTTTACGACAGTCGCGCTTTACGGCACCTTTTACGACAGTCGCGCTTTACGGCACCTTTTACGACAGTCGCGCTTTACGGCAGTTTTACGACAGTCGCGCTTTACGGAACCTTTTACGACAGTCGCGCTTTACGGCACCTTTTACGACAGTCGCGCTTTACGGCACCTTTTACGACAGTTTTACGACAGTCGCGCTTTACGGCACCTTTTACGACAGTCGCGCTTTACGGCACCTTTTACGACAGTCGCGCTTTACGGCAGTTTTACGACAGTCGCGCTTTACGGCACCTTTTACGACAGTCGCGCTTTACGGCACCTTTTACGACAGTCGCGCTTTACGGCACCTTTTACGACAGTCGCGCTTTACGGCACCTTTTACGACAGTCGCGCTTTACGGCACCTTTTACGACAGTTTTACGACAGTCGGGCTTTACGGCAGTTTTACGACAGTCGCCCTTTACGGCACCTTTTACGACAGTCGCGCTTTACGGCAGTTTTACGACGTTTTATGGAAATTTTACGGCACTTTACAGCACTTTAGAGTTTTTATTTTGTTTTTCATGTATTTTTAATTAATTTTATTTTATTAATTTTGGGTTTTTTTAAATTTTTCAATTTTTAAAGCTTTTTATTTTATTTTTTTAATTAATTTTATTTGTTTTTATTTTTAATTTTCCTATTTTTAAAGCTTTTTATTTTTTAAATATTTTTAAATTTAATTTTTAAATTTAATTTTTCTTTTTTTAAAGCATTTATTTTTTTAATTTTGTTTTTTTTTAATTTTTATTTTTCCATTTTTAAAGCAGCTGTATTTTTTTAATTTTATTTTTTATTTATTTTATTTTTAAAACTTTTTATTTTTTAAATTTTTTTTAATTTTTTTTTTATTTTTAAAGCATTTATTTTATTTTTAAAATATTTATATTTATTTTTAATTTTTCTATTATTAAAGGTTTTTAATTTTATTTTTAATTTTTTTAATTTTTCTCTTTTTAAACTATTTTTTAAATTTTTTTTATTTTTCTTTTTCATTTTTCTATTTTTAAAGCTTTTTATTTTTTAATTTTTATTTAATTTTTATATTTCTTTTTTTATTTTTAAAGCATTTATTATATTTTTTAATTTTGTTTTTTATTGTTTATTTTTCTATTTTAAAAGCATTTTTTTAATTGTAAATTTTTTTTATTTAATTTTTAATTCTTCTATTTTTAAAGCCTTTTAAAAATTTTTTAAATTCGTTTTTATTTTTAATTTTTCTCTTTTAAAAGCTTTTTATTTTATTAATTTTTATATTTAATTTTATTATTTTTAAAGCATTTATTATATTTTTTAATTTTGTTTTTTATTGAATGTTTATTTTTAATTTTTCTATTTTTAAAGCTTTTTATTTTTTAATTTTATTTTTAATTTTTTTATTTTTAAGTTTTCTATTTTTAAAGCATTTATTTTTTTAATTTTGTTTTTTATTTTTCTATTTTTAATTTTTGTATTTTTAAAGCATTTATTTTTTAATTTTGGTTTTTTTCTAATTTTTATATTTATTTTTTCTATTTTTAAAGCATTTATTTTTTTGTTTTTTATTTAAGTTATATTTTTTAAATATTCTATTTTCAAAGTTTTTGAATTTTTAAATTTTATTTTTTATTTATTTTTATTCTTAATTTTTTTATTTTTCAGTTTTCTATTTTTAAAGCATTTATTTTTTTAATTTTGGTTTTTTTCTAATTTTTATATTTATTTTTTCTATTTTTAAAGCATTTATTTTTTAATTTTTTTTAATTTAATTTTTATTTTTTAAATTTTTTATTTTCAAAGTTTTTGAATTTTTGAAATTCTATATTTTATTTATTTTTATTCTTAATTTTTTTTATTTTTAAAGCATTTATTTTTTTTAATTTTGTTTTTTTTAATTTTTATTTTTAATTCTTCTATTTTCAAAGCTTTTTTATTGTTTAATTTTATTTTTTAATTAATTTTTATTTTTAATTTTATATTTTGAAATCTTTTTTTATTTTTTAATTTAATTCTTTATTTCTATTTTTAATTTTTCTATTTTTAAACCTTTTAATTTTAATAATTTTTAATTTAATTTTTATATTTAATTTTTCTATTTTTAAAGCATTTATTATATTTTTTAATTTTGTTTTGTATTAAATTTTTATTTTTAATTTTTCTCTTTTTAAAGCATTTATTTTATTTATTTAATTTTATTTTTATTTAATTGTTATTTTTAATTTTTCTCTTTTTAAAGCATTTTTTATATTTTATTTTTTATTTAATTTTTATTTTTAATTTTTCTATTTTTAAAGTATTTTATTTTTTTAATTTTCTTTTTATTTTTTAGTTCTAATTTTTCTATTTTTGAAGCATTTATTTTTTTTAATTTTGTTTTTTATTTAATTTTTTTTTAATTTTTCTATTTTTAAAGCTTTTTATTTTATTTTATTTGGTGCTGCCCAGACCAATTTAAGCTGGTGATTGTGGTGGTGTTTGAGGGTCTTGCATTATGGCACTACATTTTATGGAACTTGTACGGCACTTTACAGCACTTTACAGTTTGGGGTTTTTTTATTATTTATTTTTAATTAATTTTGTTATTTTTTTTATTTTTAAGTTTTCTATTTTTAAAGCATTTTATTACATTTTATTTGGTGCTGCCCAAACCTGCTGTAGTGCATTTTTATACTTTTTAATACTTTGAAGTAATTTTTCCCAAATGGTTTATCCCAAACTGTACCCCCCTCCCTTTACCTGTGTTATCCCTCTCCTGGGATGAGATCATCCCCAAACCCACACCCTGGCTCTCTGTCAATCACTCAGCCTCCCATTCCCTCTATCCAGAAGTTTCAGTCCAAGTCCTCGAGTGATTAGCCAGAGGCTCGGGGTCAGCCCCCCAAGCCTTGCCCCATACGCTGTCCTATGTGTCTATCCCCCAGCATCCATCCCTTAGGGTCACTTAATGGTTGGTAGGATGTTATCTACTGTCGGTTTCCACCTCCCTTAAAATGTAACCTTGGCACATCTCCCGGGGCTCTCGGCAGGAGCCCCCTGAGGTGCAGGAGCTCCTATGGGACTCCTAATAAAACCTTGCATTAACCCCTGCTAAGAGTCGGCCCTTTATCTTCTACCGCTGTCTCTGGTGTCTCTTGTGCTGCAAAGGCGACCAGGCCAGGTGCCCTCAGCACCCTCGGGGCACACACAGAGAGTGTCTCCCCCCAGCCCAGGTGCCCTCAGTACCCTCGGGGCACACACACAGAGTGTCTCCCCCCAGCCCAGGTGCCCTCAGTACCCTCAGGGCACAGAGAGTGTCTCCTCGCTCTCAGCCGTGCCGGGGCTGCCGACTCAGGACCGGCCGAGGGTTCCTGAGGGGCTCGCACAAACCCGCTCAGCCGCTGATTGTGGTGGTGTTTGAGGGTCCTCCAGGACAAGGGAGGAGATGAGAATCTTGACTCCCCCTTTCAGAAGGCTGAAATATTATTTTATGATCTCTATTATATTAAAAGAAGATGAGATATTAGAACTACACTAAAAGAGCAAGGAGACATCAGAAAGCTGGAAAGGAATGAATAATAAAAACCTGGGACTGCTCACAGCCCCGACACCGCTGGACCATGATTGGTCATCAAGTAGAAACAATGCACAGGAGACCAATCCAAGATGCCCCTGTTGCTAAACCATCTCCAGCCCACACTCCACAGCCAGCAGATTGTTATTGGTTCCATTTCTGTTCTGAGGCTTCTCAGGAGAAAAAACCCAGCGAAAGGATTTTCATCAAACACGTCAGTGCCAGCTGATGGCACAGGCAGCATGGGCTGGCAGAGGTCACTGTGTCATCCCTGCCAGCCCAGGTGTCACAGCAAGGAGGAGAGAGTTCACCCTGTGCTCACCCTGCAATACAGAGCAATACAACACAACACACACATTAACACAAGATTATAACCTTTTTCTATTTTCATTACTTGTGGATTTATTGTTACAGGACACCCAAAACAACAAAAGCACACAAAAAACAGCACTCATCTACCATTAACACCCCCTTCAAATGACACACAAACTCACCATCCCTCTCACCACAACTGCTAAATTACACCCCAGCAATCATTGCTCCTTGGGAACATGGTTCCCTGGAGCCTCCAAAAATTCCTCCTGCCTGAAGAAATACCCGGTCCCTGGAGGGTCTGTGCCCAAACTTTGGTGATGAACGTCGCCTCGCTGACGAGCGGGACCGGGGAAAAAAAACCCAGCCGGGGGAAAAAAAAAAAGAAAAAAAAACAGCCGGGGGGGGGTGGGGGGAGTAAACCCGGCTGGGGATTTTTTACTCTAAATTTACAAATGAGTTGAAAAACCTGAAAAGCAAAAGTCATACACACAAGGTTAAATCCAGTCACAGCATGCGCTCACGCACGCAGAGACAAGCAGACGCCGACAGACAGACACGTGCTCTCACACACGCTCACACAGTCCTCCCATTTAAACGTTCCCTGCGGCTCTTCCTCGAGACGCTGAAGAACGCGCTTCCACGCTTCTTCTGGCTGCCGCTCCTCGACGTCAAATGGTAGATTCGGGGGAAATCGGCAGCCTCAGGGACCTGTGAGACGACAGGAAGCGGTCAACGAGTGGCTGGCAGCTAGGACTTGTCCCCGCTCTGACCGATAAATTTTCTACCCTAAACCCCACTAAAGACAGATGAACAGTAAAGTTTTTATAACTCTGCTACCTAACTGTGACTACATGCCAGGGCAGGGCAGCTCTGAGCGTAAGTGGTACAACATGAGTACACACAATAAAAGCAGACGCATACAGTGCAAGTGTGCATGGAGTGTAAGTCCATACAATATAAGCCAGCATAGGTACACACAATGTAAGTACATACAGTGTAAGCCAACACAGGTACACACAATGTAAGTACATACAGTATAAGTACATACAGTATAAACCAGCATAGGTACAAACAATGTAAGTACATACAGTATAAGCCAGGACTTGAGATAGCTCTCTGGAAGATTAATTCTTGAGCCCTGTACCCTTTGAGAAGATGGAACCTATGGAACTCCTGCAGTCACGTGAGGAGGGTGTAAGATGCTCCCTCAAGAAGTCCAAGAGAATGGCGTGGAAGAAAAGGCACTACCAAAGCCGGTAGTGAGAAGGAAGACGGATGAGAACATCTTGTCCCTTTGAGACATTCCTGTCTCAAAGAGTAAAAATGTAAAGATGCCGGAATAAGGGATATCCGGAAAGGAACGTGAGTAGAATATGGCCTACGTGGCACGGAATAGTGCCGATAAAGCGTTGAGACGTGACAAAGGCCTGTGACACGTAAGACAATGGACACGGACTACATAACACAGACACGGACAACAAAACATAGACTACATAACACGGACACGGACAACATAACATAGACGCAGATGACATAACACAGAGACGAGTGACAACTGCCTGGCACTGTCCCCGTAGGGACCCGAGATTCCTAACGCAAGATGAGCCAGAGGCTGATGATGCCAAAGGAAAGGAAGCCCTATGACGATGGCACGTGATGATGAAATGTAACTCGTTAAAAGAAGTTAGTGCCGAAGCAGTTAAGAGGATGCTCGAGAGGGGCGGTGAGCCTAGAGAAGGAAGCCGACTGCCGGGTGACCGTGGCCGTAGCTCCGGACGTGAAGGCGAGCTCCTCGGGGGAAAGATCCGTGACGACGTCGGGTCGAGGGAGGCGGACGACGCAAAGTACGCGAAGATGTGGAGATGGGTCGGAACTGCCCTGCCCGGCAAAGGCTCTGGAGAGGCTGAGGGGAAACCCTCTCCCTTGACTTCCAGAGAGCCCGCCCCGCTACAGACCTCTCCGCTAAGCTAACATCTGATTGCCTCCTGTGAGAGTAAAGGCTTTTCCCCTTCTCCCAACCGCTGGCCCCGACACTTAGCTTTTGGAAGAGGAGCGGACAAAATCCATCCTCGGTCGGACGTTGAGATGCTCTCCGTGTGTGCTTCGGTGCTGCCGTTTCCAAGCTTTGGCTACAAGCCTCCTCAGGGTACCTAAGACAAAACAGAAAACCTGACTATTGCCCTCAAAAACAGTAATGCCTGGGACTCCTCTGCACCACTGCCACGGCTCACCTCAAATCTTGATTTGGCTCCGGAGGGTGCCCGGAAGATACCTGCAAAGAGAAAAGGGACACGCTTAGCATGCTGCTGTGTAACACTCACCTAGGAGGCAGCCTGCCTAAACTCCGACTCACCTGCCCTCCTCTGTTCCTTGGCGTGCCTAGGGCAGCGACAGCACCTGCAAAGAAACAAAGTGGAAAAGCATGCTGACATACTGTGAAAACACAACCTCCCAAATCTGACAAGGATGCCACACCGATACCTTAAGCTCTCACCCACCTGGCATAGGCCTGCTCGGCCAGGAGAGATGGCAAGTGGACCACCTAAAATAAAAAAACAAGAGGAGATGCTTAGAGCTGCACCAAAACTGAGACCTCAGCAATAACAACTGCTTCTGTACGCTATTCAATGCTCACCTTGCCCACTCGGCCTTGACTGCTGCTCTCAGCCTTGACCTCCTAAAAAGAGAGACAAAGAACAATGCTGTAACAGCCACCATTTATGCTTCCTCTGCAGATACAAATGGTGACTGACCTGCTCGGGGCAATCCCTACACCTGGGATGGGGGGCTCTGCCCTGGATTTTATCCTTCTGCATCTGAAAGAAAGTCAGGACAAAAGTCAAACTGTTGCAGGGTAACTTAATAGCTCCAGATATCCTGTGTCCATCTACAAATCCCACCTAGAGTCCAACTACACCCCACATTACAAACTTCAAGTCCCCAGAACTTCTCCTATTGCACCAGGCTATGCGGCAGGGCAGAGCAGCTCCGGCACAAATGTGTGTGCAGACACCCGTGACACGGGACAGACAGGACGTGACAGACAATGGGGACACAACACAGACAGAAATCCCCTGGCAAGGAAAATGGCTGCGAGGACTGAGAGAATGCAAAAGGAGATGACCGAGGGGAGACCGATGGTGAGCTGATGAGGCTCAGAGAAACCTGGAGGAAGAAGATGCTAACCAAATGATTTAGTCCAAAAACTGCAAAGATGGATGCCCGAGAATCCTACGGCCAGAAGCCTCTACCTGTACTCACGTTCTTTCAAGTCCTAGTCCGCCATAATGGATCCTGGCAGGGCAGAGCTGTCCGTACAGCTCAGAACAAGACCTGAAAAGACATCTGACCGGATGCTTCTAAAGAGACAAGAGAGTCTGATGCCTGTCTGAGCTCCTGAGGCAAAAGTTCTATGGCCTGGGTGCCAGGCCGAGGAATGCAGAGATCACAGATGCTAACAATGATGCCAGGGTTTCTGACAGGCCCCCCAAAGGCCTAAGGTAAAGGACATGACATATCCAAACACACATAATACACAAAAGACAAGTGACACGATACACACCGGGACTGCTCTGCCCTGCACACCTCAGCACTGTGATCCAAAGCCAGGCTTTGCTTTTATGGGGCCTAAGGGGCCGCTTCATGGACAGCCCCTATCACCAAAGGAGACTCAAAAACCCCTCCCAGTAATTCCCAAACCAGCCCCCTGCTTTCATCCCCTCTGTGGGTCATGGCCCTCTACTTATCTCTCGCACAGCTGGGGATGCCGGTCTCGGGTGCGAAGAAAGGCCACCACGCCAGCCGGGAAGGTCCTGCTGGCACCGGGCTGGTGTCTCTCAGACAGCTGTATTAAAGAAAATCAAACATCAGTGCCCGATCTTGGCAGCCCCTCGGCCAAAACCCCACAAGTCTGCTACTCACCGTGCTCCTAAGAACGCTCAGCTGCTCGGGCCGCACGCTTCGGGCACGCTCGGAGACCGGGCCGTCGTCACAGGGGGTGCCTGGGCTAAGAGGAGATGAGGTGATTTGGCATGGCTGAAACCTGAGGGGACCCTCGCTCCTCCTCCCTACTTCCCCGACTCACCGCAGCTCCTCGGCGGTTCCTGGCCCGGAACTCAGGGCTCATGAGAGCAGCAAACCCGGTCCATCGGCCACTGGGGATGGGAGCTTGGCGTGCTCCGAGCGGATGGCCTAAGGCACAAAAACGAGAATGGAGACTTAGACTTGCCCCAGGAACTGAGAGCTCAGCAACAAGAAATGCTACTGATCACCTTGCTCTCCTGAACTTGACTGCTAGGATCCAGATTTACTACCTAAAAATAAAGACAAAAAACAGCGCTGTAACAGGGTCACCCTTGACACTCCCCCTGCACAGACAAATGGTGACTGACCTGCTTGTGGGAACCCCCTCACCCAGGATGGGGGGCTCTGCCGTGGATGCAATGCATCTGCACCTGAAAGAGAGTCAGAACATATGTCAAACACCTGCAGGATAACTCAAAACCTGCAAACACCTTAGGTCAATCTAGGAATGGCATCTAGAGTCCAAGTACACCCCACATTACAAATTTCAAGTCCCCAGGGCTTCTCCTATTACACCAGGCTATGCGGCAGGGCAGAGCAGCTCCGGCACAAATGTGTGCACACACCCGTGACACAGGACAGACAGGACGTGACAGACAACGGGGACACAACACGGACAGAAATCTCCTGGCAAGGAAAATGGCTGCGAGGACTGAGAGAATGCAAAAGGAGATGACCGAGGGGAGACCGATGGTGAGCTGATGAGGCTCAGAGAAACCTGGAGGAAGAAGATGCTAAACTGAAGGTTTAGTCCAAGAGCTACAAAGATGGATGCCCGAGAATCCTACGGCCAGAAGCCTCTACCTGCCCTCATGTTCTTTCGAGTCCTAGTCCACCATAATGGATCCTGGCAGGGCAGAGCTGTCCGTACAGCTCAGAACAAGACCTGAAAAGACATCTGACCGGATGCTTCTAAAGAGACAAGAGAGTCTGATGCCTGTCTGAGCTCCTGAGGCAAAAGTTCTATGGCCTGGGTGCCAGGCCGAGGAATGCAGAGATCACAGATGCTAACAATGATGCCAGGGTTTCTGACAGGCCCCTCCAAGGCCTAAGGTAAAGGACATGACATATCCAAACACACATTACACACAAAAGACAAGTGACACGATACACACCGGGACTGCTCTGCCCTGCACACCTCAGCACTGTGATCCAAAGCCAGGCTTTGCTTTTATGGGGCCTAAGGGGCCGCTTCATGGACAGCCCCTATCACCAAAGGAGACTCAAAAACCCCTCCCAGTAATTCCCAAACCAGCCCCCTGCTTTCATCCCCTCTGTGGGTCATGGCCCTCTACTTATCTCTCGCACAGCTGGGGATGCCGGTCTCGGGTGCGAAGAAAGGCCACCACGCCAGCCGGGAAGGTCCTGCTGGCACCGGGCTGGTGTCTCTCAGACAGCTGTATTAAAGAAAATCAAACATCAGTGCCCGATCTTGGCAGCCCCTCGGCCAAAACCCCACAAGTCTGCTACTCACCCTTCTCCTAAGAACGCTCAGCTGCTCGGGCCGCACGCTTCGGGCACGCTCGGAGACCGGGCCGTCGTCACAGGGGGTGCCTGGGCTAAGAGGAGATGAGGTGATTTGGCATGGCTGAAACCTGAGGGGACCCTCGCTCCTCCTCCCTACTTCCCCGACTCACCGCAGCTCCTCGGCGGTTCCTGGCCCGGAACTCAGGGCTCATGAGAGCAGCAAACCCGGTCCATCGGCCACTGGGGATGGGAGCTTGGCGTGCTCCGAGCGGATGGCCTAAGGCACAAAAACGAGAATGGAGACTTAGACTTGCCCCAGGAACTGAGAGCTCAGCAACAAGAAATGCTACTGATCACCTTGCTCTCCTGAACTTGACTGCTAGGATCCAGATTTACTACCTAAAAATAAAGACAAAAAACAGCGCTGTAACAGGGTCACCCTTGACACTCCCCCTGCACAGACAAATGGTGACTGACCTGCTTGTGGGAACCCCCTCACCCAGGATGGGGGGCTCTGCCGTGGATGCAATGCATCTGCACCTGAAAGAGAGTCAGAACATATGTCAAACACCTGCAGGATAACTCAAAACCTGCAAACACCTTAGGTCAATCTAGGAATGGCATCTAGAGTCCAAGTACACCCCACATTACAAATTTCAAGTCCCCAGGGCTTCTCCTATTACACCAGGCTATGCGGCAGGGCAGAGCAGCTCCGGCACAAATGTGTGCACACACCCGTGACACAGGACAGACAGGACGTGACAGACAACGGGGACACAACACGGACAGAAATCTCCTGGCAAGGAAAATGGCTGCGAGGACTGAGAGAATGCAAAAGGAGATGACTGAGGGGAGACCGATGGTGAGCTGATGAGGCTCAGAGAAACCTGGAGGAAGAAGATGCTAAACTGAAGGTTTAGTCCAAGAGCTACAAAGATGGATGCCCGAGAATCCTACGGCCAGAAGCCTCTACCTGCCCTCACGTTCTTTCGAGTCCTAGTCCACCATAATGGATCCTGGCAGGGCAGAGCTGTCCATACAGCTCAGAACAAGACCTGAAAAGACATCTGACCGGATGCTTCTAAAGAGACAAGAGAGTCTGATGCCTGTCTGAGCTCCTGAGGCAAAAGTTCTATGGCCTGGGTGCCAGGCCGAGGAATGCAGAGATCACAGATGCTAACAATGATGCCAGGGTTTCTGACAGGCCCCTCCAAGGCCTAAGGTAAAGGACATGACATATCCAAACACACATAATACACAAAAGACAAGTGACACGATACACACCGGGACTGCTCTGCCCTGCGCCCCTCAGCTCTGTGATCCAAAGTCAGGCTTTGCTTTTATGGGGCCTAATGGGCCGCTTCATAGACACCCCCACCTCCAAAGCGGACTGAAAAACCCCTCCCAGTAATTACCAAACCAGCCCCCTGCTTTCATCCCCTCTGTGGTTCGTAGCCCTCTACTTATCTCTCGCACAGCTGGGGATGCCGGTCTCGGGTGCGAAGAAAGGCCACCTCGTCAGCCGGGAAGCTCCTGCTGGCACCGGGCTGGTGTCTCTCGGACAGCTGTATTAAAGAAAACCAAACATTAGTGCCCGATCTTGGCAGCCCCTCGGCCAAAACCCCACAAGTCTGCTACTCACCGTCCTCCTAAGAACGCTCAGCTGCTCGGGCCGCACGCTTCGGGCACGCTTGGAGACCGAGGCCGTTGTCACAGGGGGTGCCTGGGCTAAGAGGAGATGAGGTGATTTGGCATGGCTGAAACCTGAGGGGACCCTCGCTCCTCCTCCCTACTTCCCCTGCTCACCCCAACTCCTTGGCAGCTGCCCAAGGCCACCTGGATGGCACCTTGAAATAGAAGAGTTCAGGGTTTCATCACCAGGTCCTGTAACGCATCCACAGGGCTCACACGTGCAGGGAACCCGGTGCATCAGCCGGCTGGTGACAGGGGCTCGGCAGGCTCCGAGTGGATTGCCTAAACCACAAAAAAGAGAATAGAAGCTTAGAGCTGCACCAGAAACTGAGACCTGAGCAATAACAGCTACTTCCCTCCACTGCTCACCTTGACTGCTGGTATCCAGATTTACTTCCTAAAAAGAAAGACAAAGAACAGTGCTGTAACAGAGGCATCATTTACACTTCTGCGGCAGAGACAAATGGTGCCTCACCTGCTCGGGGGAAACCACTCACCCGGGATGGGGCCCTCTGGCACACATTTAATCCATCTGAATCTGAAAAAAAAGTTAGGACAAGAGTCAAACTGTTGCAGGATAACTTAATAGCTCCAGATATCCTGTGTCCATCTACAAATCCCACCTAGAGTCCAACTACACCCCACATTACAAACTTCAAGTCCCCGGGACTTCTCCTATTACACCAGGCTAAGTGGCAGGGCAGAGCAGCTCCGGCACAAATGTGTGGGCACACACCCGTGACACAGGACAGGACGTGACAGACAACGGGGACACAACACGGACAGAAAGCTCCAGGCAAGGAAAATGGCTGCAAGGACTGAGAGAATGCAAAAGGAGAGGACCGAGGAGAGACCGATGGTGAGCTGATGAGGCTCAGAGAAACCTGGAGGAAGAAGATGCTAACCAAATGATTTATTCCAAGAACTGCAAAGATGGATGCCCGAGAATCCTACGGCCAGAAGCCTCTACCTGCCCTCACGTTCTCTCGAGTCCTAGTCCGCCATAATGGATCCTGGCGGGGCAGAGCTGTCCATACAGCTCAGAACAAGACCTGAAAAGACATCTGACCGGATGCTTCTAAAGAGACAAGAGAGTCTGATGCCTGTCTGAGCTCCTGAGGCAAAAGTTCCATGGCCTGGGTGCCAGGCCGAGGAATGCAGAGATCACAGATGCTAACAATGATGCCAGGGTTTCTGACAGGCCCCTCCAAGGCCTAAGGTAAAGGACATGACATATCCAAACACACATAATACACAAAAGACAAGTGACACGATACACACCGGGACTGCTCTGCCCTGCGCACCTCAGCACTGTGATGAAAAGCCAGGCTTTGCTTTTATGGGGCCTAAGGGGCCGCTTCATAGACACCCCCACCTCCAAAGCGGACTGAAAAACCCCTCCCAGTAATTCCCAAACCAGCCCCCTGCTTTCATCCCCTCTGTGGGTCATGGCCCTCCTACTTATCTCTCGCACAGCTGGGGATGCCGGTCTCGGGTGCGAAGAAAGGCCACCTCGCCAGCTGGGAAGTTCCTGCTGGCACCGGGCTGGTGTCTCTCAGACAGCTGTATTAAAGAAAACCAAACATCAGTGCCCGATCTTGGCAGCCCCTCGGCCAAAACCCCACAAGTCTGCGACTCACCCTTCTCCTAAGAACGCTCAGCTGCTCGGGCCGCACGCTTCGGGCACGCACGGAGACCGAGGCCGTCGTCACAGGGGGTGCCTGGGCTAAGAGGAGATGAGGTGATTTGGCATGGCTGAAACCTGAGGGGACCCTCGCTCCTCCTCCCTACTTCCCCGACTCACCGCAGCTCCTCGGCGGTTCCTGACCCGGAACTCGGGGCTGGCGAGAGCAGCAAACCCGGTCCATCGGCCGCTGGGGATGGGAGCTTGGCGTGCTCCGAGCGGATGGCCTAAGGCACAAAAACGAGAATGGAGACTTAGACTTTCCCCAGGAATTGAGACCTCAGCAAAAAGAAATGCTACTGATCACCTTGCTCTCCTGAACTTGACTGCTGAGATCCAGATTTACTTCCTAAAAAGAAAGACAAAAAAAAAAAAAGCTGTAACAGGGTCACCCTTGACACTCCCCCTGCACAGACAAATGGTGACTGACCTGCTTGTGGGAACCCCCTCACCCAGGATGGGGGCTCTGCCACGGGTGCAATGCATCTGCACCTGAAAGAAAGTCAGAACATATGTCAAACACCTGCAGGATAACTCAAAAGCTGCAAACACCTTAGGTCAATCTAGGAATGGCATCTAGATTCCAAGTACACCCCACATTACAAATTTCAACTCCCCAGGGCTTCTCCTATTGCACCAGGCTATGCGGCAGGGCAGAGCAGCTCCGGCACAAATGTGTGCACACACCCGTGACACGGGACAGACAGGACGTGACAGACAACGAGGACACAACACGGACAGAAATCTCTGGGCAAGAAGGATGACTGCAAGGACTGAGAAGATGCCAAATGAGATGACCGAGGAGAGACCGAGGGTGAGCTGATGAGGCTCAGAGAAACCTGGAGGAAGGAGATGCTAACCAAATGATTTATTCCAAGAACTGCAAAGATGGATGCCTGAGAATCCTACGGCCAGAAGCCTCTACCTGCCCTCACGTTCTTTCAAGTCCTAGTCCGCCATAATGGATCCTGGCGGGGCAGAGCTGTCCATACAGCTCAGAACAAGACCTGAAAAGACATGTGACCGGATGCTTCTAAAGAGATAAGAGAGTCTGATGCCTGTCTGAGCTCCTGAGTCCAAAGTTCCATGGCATTGGTGCCATTCTCTAGGAATGCAGAGATCACAGATGCTAACAATGATGCCAGGGCTCCTGACAGGCCCCTCCAAGGCCTAAGGTAAAGGACATGACATATCCAAACAACACATAATACACAAAAGACAAGTGACACGATCCACACCGGGGCTCCTCTGCCCTGCGCACGTCAGCACTGTGATCCAAAGCCAGGCTTTCCTTTTATGGGGCCTAAGGGGCCGCTTCATGGACACTCCCCCATCTCCAAAGGGGACTCAAAAACCCCTCCCGGTGGGGCCCTGCCCTGCGCCCCGCTTTCATCCCCTCTGTGGGTTGTAGCCCTCTACTTATCTCTCGGACATCTGGGGATGCAGGTCCATATCAGGTGCAAAAGAAGGCAGCCTCAACATCTGGGAAGTTCCTGCTGGCACTGTTGTTCAACAACTCCCTGTTGTTTCTTAGTCAGCTACGTGAAAGAAATGCAAATATTAATGCATGATCAATGCAGCACACTGGCCAAAACCCAACAATTCTGCCACTCACCGTTCTGCTAAGAATGCCTGGCTCCTGGGGCCGCACCCTTCGGCTGTGCTCCGAGGCTGATGCCGTTGTCACGGGTTAAGCCTGGGGTAAGAGGAGACGAGGTCATGTGGCATGGCTGAAACCTGAGGGGACCCTCGCTCCTCCTTCCTGCTTCCCCTGCTCACCCCAACTCCTTGGCAGCTGCCCAAGGCCACCCTGGTGACACCTTTAAATAGAAAAGATCAGGGTTTCCTCACCAGATCCTGTAACGCATCCACAGGGCTCGCACGTGCAGGGAACCCAGTGCATCGGCCGGCTGGTGACAGGGGCTTGGCAGGCTCCGAGTGGATTGCCTAAGGTACAAAAAAGAGAATGGAAACTTAGAGCAGCACCAGAAACTGAGACTGGAGCAATAACAACTACTTCTCTCCACTGCTCACCTTGACTGCTGGTACCCAGATTTACTTCCTAAAAAGAAAGACAAAGAATAGAGCTGTAACAGAGTCACCACATACACTTCTGCTGCAGAGACAAATGGTGCCTCACCTGCTCGGGGGAAACCACTCACCCGGGATGGGGCCCTCTGGCACACATTTAATCCATCTGAATCTGAAAAAAAAGTTAGGACAAGAGTCAAACTGTTGCAGGATAACTTAAGAGCTCCAGATATCCTGTGTCCATCTACAAATCCCACCTAGAGTCCAACTATACCCCACATTACAAACTTCAAGTCCCAGGGACTTCTCCTATTGCACCAGGCTATGCGGCAGGGCAGAGCAGCTCCAGCACAAATATGTGTGCAGACACCCGTGACACGGGACGGGACGTGACAGACAACGGGGACACAACACGGACAGAAAGCTCCTGGCAAGGAAATGGCTGCGAGGACTGAGAGAATGCAAAAGGAGATGACCGAGGGGAGACCGATGGTGAGCTGATGAGGCTCAGAGAAACCTGGAGGAAGAAGAAGATGCTAACTGAATGATTTATTCCAAGAACTGCAAAGATGGATGCCCGAGAACCTGACGGCCAGAAGCCTCTACCTGCCCTCACGTTCTTTCGAGTCCTAGTCCGCCATAATGGATCCTGGCGGGGCAGAGCTGTCCACACAGCTCAGAACAAGACCTGAAAAGGCATCTGACCGGATGCTTCTAAAGAGACAAGAGAGTCTGATGCCTGTCTGAGCTCCTGAGGCAAAAGTTCCATGGCCTGGGTGCCAGGCCGAGGAATGCAGAGATCACAGATGCTAACAACGATGCCAGGGTTTCTGACAGGCCCCTCCAAGGCCTAAGGTAAAGGACATGACATATCCAAACAACACATAATACACAAAAGACAAGTGACACGATACACACCGGGACTGCTCTGCCCTGCGCACCTCAGCACTGTGATCCAAAGTCAGGCTTTGCTTTTATGGGGCCTAAGGGGCCGCTTCAGGGACATCCCCCCACCTCCAAAGCAGACTAAAAAACCGCTCCCAGTAATTCCCAAACCAGCACCCTGCTTTCATCCCCTCTGTGGGTCATGGCCCTCTACTTATCTCTCGCACAGCTGGGGATGCCGGTCTCGGGTGCGAAGAAAGGCCACCTCGTCAGCCGGGAAGCTCCTGCTGGCACCGGGCTGGTGTCTCTTAGACAGCTGTATTAAAGAAAACCAAACATCAGTGCCCGATCTTGGCAGCCCCTCGGCCAAAACCCCACAAGTCTGCTACTCACCGTGCTCCTAAGAACGCTCAGCTCCTCGGGCCGCACGCTTCGGGCACGCACGGAGACCGAGGCCGTCGTCACAGGGGGTGCCTGGGCTAAGAGGAGATGAGGTGATTTGGCATGGCTGAAACCTGAGTGGACCCTCGCTCCTCCTCCCTACTTCCCCGACTCACCGCAACTCCTCGGCGGTTCCTGACCCGGAACTCAGGGCTGGCGAGAGCGGCAAACCTGGTCCATCGGCCGCTGGGGATGGGAGCTTGGCGTGCTCCGAGCGGATGGCCTAAGGCACAAAAACGAGAATGGAGACTTAGACTTTCCCCAGGAATTGAGACCTCAGCAAAAAGAAAGGCTACTGATCACCTTGCTCTCCTGAACTTGACTGCTAGGATCCAGATTTACTTCCTAAAAAGAAAGACAAAGAACAGAGCTGTAACAGGGTCACCCTTGACACTCCCCCTGCAGAGACCAATGGTGACTGACCTGCTTGTGGGAACCCCCTCACCCAGGATGGGGGGCTCTGCCATGGATGCAATGCATCTGCAACTGAAAGAGAGTTAGAACATAAGTCAAACACCTGCAGAAAATCTCAAAAGCTGTAAACACCTCAGGTCAATATAGGAATAGCATCTGGAGTCCAAGTACAGCCCACATTACAAATTTCAACCCCCCAGGGCTTGGTCCTATTACACCAGGCTATGCAGCAGGGCAGAGCAGCTCCGGCACAAATGTGTGCACACACCCGTGACACAGGACAGACAGGACGTGACAGACAACGAGGACACAACACGGACAGAAATCTCCTGGCAAGGAAAATGGCTGCGAGGACTGAGAGAATGCAAAAGGAGATGACCGAGGGGAGACCGATGGTGAGCTGATGAGGCTCAGAGAAACCTGGAGGAAGAAGAAAATGCTAACCGAATGATTTATTCCAAGAACTGCAAAGATGGATGCCTGAGAATCCTACGGCCAGAAGCCTCTACCTGCCCTCACGTTCTTTCGAGTCCTAGTCCGCCATAATGGATCCTGGCGGGGCAGAGCTGTCCATACAGCTCAGAACAAGACCTGAAAAGACAGCTGACCGGATGCTTTTTAAGAGACAAGAGAGTCTGATGCCTGTCTGAGCTCCTGAGGCAAAAGTTCTATGGCATTGGTGCCATTCTCTAGGAATGCAGAGATCACAGATGCTAACAACTATGCCAGGGCTTCTGACAGGCCCCTCCAAGGCCTAAGGTAAAGGACATGACATATCCAAACAACACATAATACACAAAAGACAAGTGACACGATACACACCGGGACTGCTCTGCCCTGCGCACGTCAGCACTGTGATCCAAAGTCAGGCTTTGCTTTTATGGGGCCTAAGGGGCCGCTTCATGGACGCCCCCCCATCTCCAAAGGGGACTCAAAAACCCCTCCCGGTGGGTCCCTACCCTGCGCCCCGCTTTCATCCCCTCTGTGGGTTGTAGCCCTCTACTTATCTCTCGGACATCTGGGGATGCAGGTCCATATCAGGTGCAAAAGAAGGCAGCCTCAACATCTGGGAAGTTCCTGCTGGCACTGTTGTTCAACAACTCCCTGTTGTTTCTTAGTCAGCTACATGAAAAAATGCCAATATCAGTGCATGATCTCTGCAGCACACTGGCCAAAACCCAACAATTCTGCCACTCACCGTTCTCCTAAGAATGCCCGGCTCCTGGGGCCGCACCCTTCGGCCGTGCTCCGAGGCTGATGAAAGCACAGGAACGGATGCTTAGAGTTGCACCGGAAAGTGAGACTGGAGCAATAACAACTGCTTCTGGACGCTACTCAATGCTCACCTTGCCCACCTCACCTTGACTGCTGACATCCAGCTTTACCTCCTAAAAAGAAAAAGAACAGAGCTGTAACAAAGTCACACTTTACACTCTCCCTGCAGAGACAAACGGTGACTGACCTGCTCGGGGGAACCTCCTCGCCCGGGATGGGTGGATAGATTTTGCCCTGGATTTTATCCTTCTGCGTCTGGAAGAAAGCGAGGACAAAAGTCAAAGGCCTGCAGGATAACTTCACAGCTCCAAACATCTTGTGTCTATCTAGGAATATCATCTAGAGTCTGGCAACACCCCACAAACTGCAATTCCCTGGAACTTGTCCTGTTGCAGCAGGCTATGCGGCAGGGCAGAGCAGCTCCGGCACAAATATGTGCGGACACCCGTGACACAGAACGTGACAAACAGGGGGACAACAAACACAACACATTATGCTTGTGGTGAGGGTCTCGAGGGGAAAAGGCAAAAGAGACCCCAAAGACACACTAGGTAACACGGTACACTGGACAACACGACGGGGACCGGAACTGTTCTGCGCTGCCCGCCTGAAAGCTGCCGTCAAAATCAGAGCCTCTCCCTTCAGCTGTCCTAAGAGGCCCCTTGGAGGAGATTGCTTTTCCCTCTGCTAATTTTTAAATCTGCCCCAGGAACTCCCAACCCGCTGCTCTCCCATTGTCCCATCTCCAGGCCGTGGCCCTGACTTATCTTTTGGATGATCGGTGATGAGGATCCACGTTGCACCTGAAATGAGTCTGCCTCGGAGGGCCCCGTGATCACCTGTTAGCCTCTCGGTCAGCTACAATAAAGAAAACCAAAACCAATGTATGAGTACAGAGTTATGTGGGCCAAATCCCAGCGAGTCAGCTACTTGCCCTCTCCTGAGTGTGCCTGGCTCCTTCAGGCTCCAGCTTCATCCTGATTCCAAGGCTGTGGCTGTTATTATGAGTGACACCTGGGTTAGAGAAAGGCAAAGTGAAATGGCATTCCTGTGAGTGCAGTGGGTGACATTGTGTGCTGTAAGACGTGTGAATGCCTCTGCTCGGCTTCTAAAAGGCCTGGGGTAGGGGGCTCAAATAAACACCCTTTCTCACCCTGCTGCCTTCAAAACCACCCCCCCAACAATAACTCCTAACTGGATACCTGCTCACCCTCCCTCTCCTAGTCACAATCCTCAACTCACCTGAAGCCTCAATCTCAAACATCATCTTGAACACTGGGCAGATGCCTCTTGGGACACGATGAATCTGCTGAGAAAAGTGTTGTAGCTGACACAACCTGGAGCCTCTGGAAGCTGCACTCCTCCTAAAAAAAAAAAAAACAGAACAAAATCAGAAATTACAAATGCACTTTACCACCCCTAAACACAAAACCCAAAATTGTGAACTTAAATACTCCCTGTATTCCAGGCTGTTTTCTTCACAGTATCTTCAAAGCCTCTGTTGCTTTAGATGCCCAGAAACACCTGCTGAAAACAAGCTGAGGTAAACTGAAAGAGCCTCTTACCTGAAATGAGAGGAGAGCTCTTATCCCAGCACCTCCCAGAGGGGGAATGAAGGCCCTGGGCAAAGGCTGGGGTTAATATACCCCTGATGGTGCCCGCCTCTCGTTCCCATGGCACCTGGGAAAAGGGAGGGGGCGAATCCCACCGGGTATAAAACCCCTCAGAGTGGCTGCAGGTGTTTGGCATTTCTAATTTGATTTCAAGGGGAGTAGAGGGCTTGTTATAGAAGAAAACTCTCCAGAAAAATATCAGTGATTTTTTTTTTGCAACATCTATTTGGAGCAAAAGGGTACAAAACTGGTAAGAAATAAAAGTTTCTGTTTAGACAGCATAACTAGATAAATTGGGTAATTTGCTGTTAACTTTCCTAATCATTCCTTAGTGGCTACTAAGTAGTATTTCACGTGTGACTAAGCTGGGTGGAGAAAATTGTCTAAGTCTCCTTGGGACCTCTAATTAGGCCTATCTACAGTATAAGTAAAAATAAGAAAAACAAAAGCTTCCCAGGCAGTGTAAGGGTTAAGTGCGTGCCCGGCTTACCCTGCTCTGAGATACTTGGTCCTACGGCACAGAAAGAAGAGCCCTGAAATGTAGTTTTAAACCCTTAAAATGCTGAAAAAAGCAGAGCTTCCTTCCAGTGAACCCCTTAAACAGAGGAAATGGGCCAGCTACCTCTACTGAAACTAATACAATGGCAAATAAATAGCTTCTGCCCTTTAATTTATTCTCCTTAAGTACTGGGAAAAGAGGGGTTTTCCTCTCCAGTGGAATCCAGAGGTTGTCCTCTCTCTTTAAATCTCTCCGGTGATGAAAAAAGAGGGATTTTTCCCTCAGTTCAAACTCTTAAGATGGAGGGTACAGCTGGGCTTCTCCCTCAATTTAGGCCTCAGGACAACAAAAAGAGGCTGGCTACCCTTAATTCAAACCCATAAGAAACATTGTCAAGATTTTCCCCTTCTACTTAAACTGGAAAATAATCAAAAATGAGTACTCCCTGTCAATTAACACCCCGAACAGCATGGAAAAGGCAGGGATTCTTTCAACTGAGACCACTAAAATTGCAGGGGAAGCAGAGTCCCTCCCAGTTTGAACACAAAAAATAAAGGAAAAGGAAGCTTTTTCCCTTTTTTCTAAACCCTTTTTCTCCTAATAACCCCTCTCCTTTCTGGGAGTGCTGTGGAGGGTCTGGGGGCCCTGGGGAGGGACTGACACAGTAAAAGGGGAAAGTTGAAAGCCCTCTCCTGGAACCCCACATGCTGCCTGGCCTGCTCAGATGCTGCCCCTTGGCAAAAGGGCTCTTCCCTTGGCATTTTCTCAAAGTGTTGCTCCGTGCCCGGGTGGGTCCGGCTGCTCCCTAGTCCGTGCTGGATGCTCCGACCGTAGTTCCTGGAGGGACGCTTGGGATGCCCCTGTTAGCCCCTCTGGACTAGCGGCTCCCTGTGCGGGTGTGCCCGGGGAACCCTCTGAAAGCAGCTGGGCACACGGGGGGCTGCTAGACCTTGGAGTGGGCTTGAGGTGAAGAAAAGTCCTGTGAGGAGTTCCTTCCCCTGCACAGCCCTTCGTCTGCCCCTTAAACCATGGGCTGCCAGACTTTCCTTTCCAAGGAAATTAACCATCTTTCCTCTCTGTGTGCCCGTGGCCGAAACTGCGATTCGGCCTCCAAAACCGCAGGGAACGATTTCTCATGGACCGCGGCTGCCGACGCCGAGAACTCTTGCCGCCCTTGGAGTGCCACGTGCCTCCTGCGAACGGACGTCGACACGCAGCGGGGGTGAGTTTGGCTTTACGGGGAAGAGGGCCGGCGCAGGATTTCTCCGGGAGCAAAGCTGCCCCCGCTGAGAGCTCGGGCTGCCCTGGCAGTGCCGAGCACCTCCTGCAAACTGGCATCGGGAGACGCGGGGGGTGAGTTTTTCTGTGCGGAAGTTCTCCCAGACCAAAGCTGAGAGCATCTAACCCTAACCACAACAACTTAGCTGGATCTAAAACTTACAACCTTCGGACTGGCAGCGTGGGACCCGACCCGCTGTGCCACCGCTGGCCCCTTGCTCAAGCATTCCACTGCAGTCCTAAAACTCTGCCTTTTCAGAGGGTGTTTCCTCTGACCCTGACCGTAATCTTCAAAATATGCTAAAGACTCATAAAATGGCTTTGAAAAATCCCCAACAATACCCTAAGAAGTCCGAGAAAAGTCCCTTCCAAAATCCCCTAAATACCTTTAAAAGTCCTGGAAAAAAAGCCTCACAAAGACATGCTCAGTCTCCAAACTCTACCTCTTGCTGTCTAGCCCACAGATGTCGTTCCTACCTTTTTGCAGTGGCTCTGTTGTCCTCTGAGGGTTCTGTCATTGTGCTGCTGTGTGAGGGTTGCTGTCTGGTCTCGCTGTTAGGGTTGCTGCGTTGTGCTGCTGTTGGGGGAAAAGGCTGTTTTTAGGGGGGCTGCTTAGGCTGAGGTTAGGGCTGGGGTGAGGGGTGGTACAGCTGTACCCTGTACCCCTGATCTCCAGTGGACTGTCCAGCCCTCAAGCCCTCTCCCTTTACCCCTCAACCGGTCCCTCTGCCCCCCAGCCCTCAGCTCCTGTGTGTCACCCTTGACCCCTCTCCTTTGCCCCTCAGCCCCCAGCTTCTCTGTGTCACCCTACAGCTGCCCCTGCCACCCTCAGCATCTCTGTGTGTCACCCGCTGTCCCCTCTCCCTGTTCCTCCCTCAGCTCCCAGCCTCTGTCACTCTCAAGCCCCCACAGTGCCCCTCAAGCTGGCCCTCAGCCTCCATGTGTTGTGCCATGAAAAGACCCTAAAAAAACCTAAAAATTCCCTGAAAAACCCTAAGAATACCCTAGCCCTAAAAAGTCCTTCTCATACCCTCAATAGTCCTAAAAAACCCCCAAAAACACCCAACCCCCCCCCCAAAACAATTCTTCAAAGTACAACCGAGTGCACGGCCTCGTCCCTATGTGAGTAAAAGTTTGAGGTTTTGCTGGCAGCGTCGCCGAGTGCTGAGGGGTCCCCTGGTCGATAGGGCAACTTGGGAGGGTTTGCTTCAGGCTTTGCTCGTGAAAGGTGTGAGAAAAGCAAGCAGCTCTGAGGCAGATGAGCCCCCTCTTGCCTGTTGAAGTGTTGCATAAATCAAAGATAAACCTCAAGGTCCCTTCCCACCCAAACCATTCCGTGATTCTTTGCCCTGGAGGCAAGGGTGCACCTGTCACCGCATTTCTCTTCACAGAGAAAAGCAAGGCACAATTCTCCCCAAGAATATTTCTGGGATTCACATTCTCTGAACCTCAGAGGAGGTAAAAACAATTCTTATCTCATTTGCTGTGCCTGTGTTTGTGCCGAAGTAGAATGCAGCGTGGAGATTGTTTACCCAAAGTGATGGTGTTTTGTTTCCTTGGCCTGTCAGGGCCAAGTGTGTGTGTGTGTTGGGACTGTTGGGTGACAGTCATGAGTTGTGTGCGGGGTTGAGTACTTGGCAGATTGGGTTTAGATGTAATGTAATATAGTATAATAAAGCAATTAATTAGCCTTCTGATAAGGCAGAATGCAGACTGGAAATATTTGCACATATGATATTAAAGGACATGTGAACCACCTTTCTGTGAGGCACGGAGGGATACATGCAAGGCGCTGCAGTTTTCGCCTGCTGTGGTGCCGTGTATAAACACAGTGGTGGCAGAAGTGGCGTGAAAGGGCACAGGGATGCCGGCTGTGGCCGGACAGCGGCACACAGCGGCTCGGAAGTGGGACTGGGCTGTACCAAAGCTGCGGCGAATGCAGTAGGGGGTGGCGGCGGGGCCGTGGAGATAGAACTGCGCATGCGTGCGGCTGATCCCGGAAGCAGCGCTGTGGTTCCATGAGTCGGCGCGGAGTGATATCGCTGGTGCTGGGGTTGTAGCAACTGCGCATGCGTGGGTTCTGTCACTACCGCAGTGCGGGCAGTCATCATGGCGCCGGGCGGGCCGGGGCGTGCGGGAGGCGGCGGAGCTGCAGGAACGGGAACGGGGCTAGGGCTGCGGCCGTGGAAGGGAACGCCGGGACGTCCCTGGTTGCAGGAGGCGGCGGAGCCACGCCATCCAGCAGCTCTGAAGCGGGAGGGTGCGGTGGGGAAGGCGCGGCTCGGCCCGCCATGCAGCGGCGGCGGCAGGAGAGGGGAAGCGACCACGGGCGGCGCTGACGGGAGCCTGGGCTGGAGCGCCGCGGCGCTGGCATGGGGTGCCTTGGGTGGCTGGGGCGCCCGGGTAAAACAGTCATTAAAACACCCTAAAAATTATTGAAAAAGCCCTAAAGGTATCCTAAACATTTCCAGAGAATTCCTAAAAAACTCCTGCAAAAAAAACCCTGAAATATCCCTAAAAATCCCTGAAAAATCACCTGAAAGACCCTAAAAAACTGTTTAACCCCTACCTGTAACACTGTGGCCTCCAAACATCATCTCTACCTATTAATCGGGGTAACTGCAAGACCCTCAAACACCACCACAATCACCAGCTTGAGTTGGTCTGTAGCTTCTTTACAGAGCTAAAACTGACTGGGTCTTATAGACATCTGAGAAAAACAAAGTTTCAAGTCCCTGTTATGGGATGAAAGGAAGAAAGCACTGACATTCCTTCTCATTATTCTTGTTCTGTGGTCGATTTTGCCAGAGATGTTACAAAATGTGTAAGTGGCAAGATTAAGTTTTGTAACTGATATAATCCTAATTAGGAAAAGTTACAAAAATACAAAAATCCCATTAATCAGCAACTATCTGAAATGGTTTCATATAATTCATATAATTATCGATTCATATACTTTCAAATTGTTTCATGCTTTTTTATGTGTTTCATATTAAAAAATAGTAACAGTCTTACAAACAATCCCAGCAGCCTTCAACATGAGACTAGTTCCATTCGAGACCAAACAAGAACTTAGCATAAGCATCTTCATCTGGCTCCCCATTGCTAGCTGAGTAGTACTCTAAGACTGTCTGGTACACACTGTAGCCTAGTTGCTTATACATATTTACAGCAACCTGATTTGATACTCTCACAAAGAGATCGACAAAAAATCCACCCTTTCTTTAGCAGGGGAGGAAAAGAAACAAAAAAACAAAACCACATTAAGGAATAGTAGGTAAATGTATTTCTAAATAACAACCCATAAATTGTAATGAAACACAAGCAAGTCCAATGTAGTATACTAATTAAACATCTTTCCCAATGTAATAACAGATACTCTCATTTACTAAGGGAAAATTCAATCATAGACGTTTAATTTTATTTTTATCGCATGGCCATTTTTCACCAGTCAGTGGGTTCAGAAATTTGATCAGAAAGAACAAGACGAGTTACATGCCCCCACAGGCCTAAATCCAATTTTAAAAGTATCCACATTTTAGATTGCTTGTATTAGGAGAAGTGGAATCAGTCACAAAATTCAGTTGCCTAACAGGAGATGATAGACCCTTAATTCCACAAGGCAAATTTTTCATACTACTTTCCAATCTTACCAACCGTAGTGGGGTTGCCCTACTAGAATCAGTTAAGGACATTTCCCAGTGGGTTCATCTGACACTAAATTAAATTTTCTCAGGTACAAGTAACCAAGCAGGGGATGGCAAGTAAACTAAGATACTCTCTGCAGTACAAAATTTGTTCAGGACTGTGCCTGAAGGCATTGCACAAAGCCCACAGTTACTGAACAAGTATGTTGGAGGCCCTACAGGAAACAGTGCTGATGTTTCACAAAGCTCTTTTTCTGTCAAGGAATGTTCTTTTATACACTATCTGTACTGGAATTCAGGCTATTTCCTCCTCCCTCTGGCAAGTCAGCTTTCAGAGAAACCCTGAGATTTTAAACTGCTAAGCAACTTTCATAACTCTTTTTCTCCAGCTGTGAGGAATTTCAGAAAATCAGAACACCACATAAAGCAAAATTCTGCCACATAAAAAAGAGACAGCTTTCTGTAGAAATGCTACTTTTAAATGTTACTGTAAAAGATAAATTTAAAGATAGCCATACTACTCACTTTTCTGAAATTTCTTCCAGGAGCTCCATCAATTTAGCAGCCAAACCCAGCCATCAAAATTGTGGTGCAACAGAGAGAGCAGTAACATGTCCATGCCATTCTTCCCTAGTCACAGAGCCTTCGGCTTTGCCCATGACTGTGAACATACAGAGCATCAGCACAGCAGCACCTTTGGAGTAATGCACTGCCTGCAGCCAGACAACTTCACATGAGGAATAAGCCATGGATTAACACATGATACAATGGTTGTGGTAAAGGCTAAAACAGGGATGTCTACCTTTTCACTCTATGATTCAGCAGCCACTAAAGATGGCATTTTACTCAAATATTACAGCAGTTTCTTGACTGCTCCGAGCCCCCATCATCCTCACAGTTCACACCTGGGGCTGCTCTGAGCCTCCATCATCCTCACACTCACACCTGGCGCTGTTACCACTCTCCAACAGCGCCTCTCCCTGTCCAGCGCACAGCCCACTTCTCACAGAAACTGAGCAAACAGAAATCTGCTCCGGGTATTGGCTTTTCTTAGTCCGTCTGCTTCCACAATTCAGACACGTACGTGCGCTGATGGCATTGAGGGAAAGCTTTCCAGTGGAGAAAACTGTCATTCTCGTAGCACACTTTGATACACCTTCAGAAAAAGCAGAATCAGCGCCACCTCCTAAGAGCCCTGCTGAGGAACCCCGCCCTCCTTGGGACACCCAATGCAGCAGACCTCGAAAAAGGAGGAGAAAAGTCAAGCTTGGTGTGGAAAAAGAGAATATAAGTACACCAGCTTTTAAAAAAAAAACCTTCACACAGCAATAGTGGGAACCAGTCACATTTCTCCTTTCCTTGCTTTATGTGGTGACATAAATATAAAGTAAAAACACATTAAACACAAGGCAGACCTAGGATTTTACAGGTCTTTGTTTTGGATGACAAATGTCTGGATGACAAATGTCTCTTCCTAACCCTAACCCTAACACCCAGCCCAGTTTAAATCTGTCTTTAGCCCGACTCTTCCTTACCTCCCATTTCCCACTGCTCCGCTAAGGGCTTTGCACCTCATGCTCCTTCCTCCCGCAGCGGCGTGGCACCGGAACACAGAGAGGTTTTGGCTGGCACTCACGTTCCCACCAAGATGATCTTACCAAGAACTCTTCCGCTTTTCACTGCACCAGCCACAACAATGTTTGCTCACTAAAAGAAATCTTTTCCACAATGAACTGCAGATGCAAGGGAACAAGTGCTGCCCAGAAACACTACTTTTCAACTTAAGGACAAATAAATGCTTTCTGAGGTCCTAATTCTGTTTCAGTGCACCAGCACCAAATCAATCTGCTTTGGCTCTGAAAACATCTGCAAAGGAAGTATTTGTACTGTTGAGTGTGTAGTTACTTTATCTATGCATCCAGCTTCCGTTAAGGAAAATAACAGGTGGTATGAACTTCATTCAGACACTGTGATGAGACATACAAAGTGATTTCAGTGCAAATGAAACGAAGTAGCTTGTGTACTAAGAATGTAAGTAGAACTCGGAAAAGCTGGATGGGATTGAGGGAGGATGAAAGAGCCTCAAGACCATAAAACTTCATCAAATGATTGAAGCTGATTAAGGTAAGCAAGCCTTATTCTGTATCTTAGAGCAATTGAGTTTCTCACATCAAAATGGAAATCAGTCACTATTAAATTGTTTCATAGCGAGTGGTATAATTCTTATACAAAACCATAGAATTATTTATGAATTATATTAATGAACATCGTATGAGGACTATGCCCGCATGTTACTACAGACTTTTTTTTTTCTTGCAGCTGGGACATTCTTCTTGTCCAGTTGTTATCCAGGGATAACAATGTACATAATGTTGACATGGATTCAGGGTAGTGGTATGATCACCTTCCTGACATACGGGATACTTTTTTGACTGAAGCTGAAAAATTACCTGTAAAAATATTATTGCAGCCCTCATCATCCTCACAGCTCACACCTGAAATAATTTTATTTCAAAGTATACAGTTTTGTTCTAGCAAATTTATGTTTAGCTGTTCCAAATAAAAAAAAAATCTAAATTAACAGCACAAAGGACTGAGGGAGATTAGATCAGAGTACATGCAACTTTTAAAGTAGTGCAGTTAGAGGAGTTTAGGACTGAAATTGTCCTGCATAATTGGGATTAGTGATGCAAACCAACAAATTAAAAAAAAAAAAAAGAGGAAATAAACGTTTTCTACTATCATTTACTCCCCCATTTTGCCATTTAAAACCACTGTTACATCTTCTCATGCTGTGGAAGGTGTTTTCACTGGGTCAAAATGGAAGCATCCTAAATGTGCTATACTTAGAATAAATCTACTGATACAGACTTCATGGAGGATGCTACAACTGCAAATTAATTTCTCCATTCAATAAGCTATATATTAACCCTATTAAGGAACAAGAATACCTCATAAGCATCTAACAGCTGCATTAATTTTCAAAGGGCAAGACATGGTTTGGATTAAGAATCCAGAATGCTATATGTGGCACTCCCTAAAACAGAAGAGCTAGGTGAGCGGAGTCCACAGTGGTAAAGGCAACCTGAGAAACTGAGGAGCTGGAAAACATCGTGTTGGTTGTGATGAGGGTTGCCCGGCAGCCGAGTGATGGAAAACCACAACACCCAGCATGCCCCGGGAACCAACACGGACTATAGCAAGTTCCGTCCCCGGGACCGCAGCTCCCGACGTGCGGTGAGGCGCCCCCTTGCCCGCTCAGTTCCCCCGCCGAGAGGCGATTGCACCACGCCGCGGCGCCACCGTAGCTCCGCGCGGCTCCGGACAGACCGTGCCACCCGCTCCCGCCCGGCGCCGTCCTCGGCAACCCCCGCTGCCCGCTCCCGCTCGGCACTGCCGCCCGCGCCGCTCCATCCGCAGGCAGTCCCCGCCACTCGCTGCTTGTGCCGCGGGCCCCGCAGGCACCGTCGCCCTCCTCGGGTCTTCCCCTGGACTCGCCACGCGGTCGCCCGTTCACCATTCACCTTCAAGTAGCAGTACCAGCGTGAGGCAGAGCGCAGCCACGGAAAGCGCCACTACGGGTTTCTTACCTGGAGCTCTGGTCAGCAGCTGGCACCGGCGACGTCTCAAAACCGCCAAGTACGCGCTGCATGCTCAGCGGCGGGTCTGGGGACAGCCTCCCACGGCCCCCACCCGCGCTCATTCCGAGCGTCTGCGCCCGCGCGGTGCTGGAGCATCACCGCTGCCCCAGGAGTTTCTCGGGCGCGGCACCGAATATGAACCGTACACGAGCATCTGTCTGTGCTATCAAAGTTGAACGGATCACTTCCATGCAGCAATATAATCGATACGCAAATTTTCAAGGCTTACTAAACTTCTCAGTGATCTTCACAAATTGCTTATAGTTGTACAGAGAGAGGATAACAGTATGGAGTGCGGTGGCAAGAGCAAGCGTGCACTTATTCTTTGTCACAGTATTAGAACACAACAGGGACAGCATTAAAACGCTATTTCCACTATGATTCCACTGAAAGTTTCTTCATATCCTTTGGTTCTTGCAATCCAAGCAAACATCACATTCAAGTATCTGATTGTAAATATTGCTATTCCAAATAAACCACTATGAAATCTATCAATAAATGAAGTTTCCATTTAAGCCTTTTACAACACAGCTGCTGCAGTTGCCCCACCTTTTGGAAAACTTGTATGTTAAGATTTAAAATATCAACAGAAGTCTGAAAAAAAATATACAACTGAAAAACAACTTTAAAGAAGAAAGTCAAGTGAAGGAATTTACTATTTACTTTGTTCCATATATACAAATAAAGAATTATGATTCTTAAAAACTTAAAGCATGAAAAAAAAAAGAAGTGAAGTATTATCAATAAACAGACATCTTCGAGAATCCATCTTTTAATAGAAAGTGCTTAAATTATATTCCTAAAATAATAATGTGAGCAGCACAGTAACAGGCTGACAAGTATCTTGCTCTTTTTTTTTTAATATGTAAAAAACTCAGGGGAAAAAAAAACTTCTTACATTAACAGAAAAGGAGTAGACGAAAAGATAAAGTCACAGCCAAGGATTTTCCAATTACTATATACTGTGCAGTATAGAAATATTCAAACAACTACCCTGCCCCAACTCCCCAGATCTCTCAAAAATGTCTCAGTGCTTTGGATTAAATGATGACCAACTGAATTGATTTTGTCGTCTTGGCAACACCAAATCCAATGTCAGATCTCTTTGTTCTTTTTCTGAATCCACTAGCTGATAACCAAGAATGTTTATAGCACCTTTGCAAACTTCCTGTATTTTCTTAACTTTCTGAAAGGAAAGAATATTTCTCCAGGCCTGTGAAACACTAACTGCATCTCGGGATGTTATTTTGAAGGCTTCTTTTTTTTTCCCCGGTCCCTGTCCATGAGTGATATTATAAACCCAGCTTTTGAGCCTGGGAGTCAAACTAAGATCTGCAAATTTATACATTTCTGAGATTTCTGATAATGGATCTCTTACCAGATCTTCAAAACGGACCATTAAATAGCGATCTTTCAGGAAATTAGGTGGTTTTAGAGTAGCTGTTTCATAAATCTGAACATGACTTCTACAAACCTCTTGCATTACTTTGTATTTGCTATCTTCCACTTTAGTGCCATTGGTACTCAAGACAATTCCATTGTCACGGGCTAATGCTTTCACCGATTGTTCCCGTGACTTGACGACTGCCCTGGGGTCACGGACCAGGTGAATAATTTTGAGATTCAGGGACGGATCAGTGAGGAGGGGGTATAGGACCTTCAAGTCAAAGAATCTAACTTCCTTGATGACAACATGGCTGTAAGTTTTACAGGCTTCTTCCACCTTGCTGAATGGATACCGTCCACAAAGAGTCTTGCATGCCAGTTCACTGGTTATGTCGGTACGTTGAAAAGAGTCACAAGCAGGAGCTGAACACAGAGCCCGACTTGCTGCCCACTGGAAAAGATCGGATAAGTTTCTTTTCCAAGGCATGTAAGCATCAAACACAGACATGTCACACAGAAAGACCGACCTGACTAAGTCCCGCACTGCCATGTGTAAGACTTTGGCACTGTTCTGGTACATTGTAACCCACACGTGCCATGCAGGCTCCATCAAGTAGAAGACACTGGGGTGCTGGCTGAAAAGTTGACCAACAAAAGAAGATCCTGACCGCCAAGAGGAGAGAATAAGTATGTGGACTTGTGATGGTTTCTCCTCAGACTGAGGCATGAAGCTACTGTACCGGGCATACATGAAGAGTAAGAATCCAGTCTGAACTGTAACAAAAATTATAACAATTGTGCTAGGAATCCGAATCCTTGCCATTCTCACCGAGGAAGGGTAATGAAAAAAACTGAAAAAGAGAAGGGAAATACTGGTGAACCATTGCTCCTGTGGCACAATAACAATACAGCTTAGACAATACAAACTCTTGCATTAGTAAAACCTTTCTTCAAATGTGTATGTATGTATGTGGCATTAACTGCTTCTTTAATCAGCTGCACTTGGGGATGATCACTGCAGGTGACAGCTGTTGGGGGAAAAAAAAGAAGTAATGTGTGACACTAAGATCACTGCAGAAATAAGGAACTAAGTAAATGTTCAATGTTGAAGAAAACCTTGGGTTGATGCAGCTCAACCCTTGGATTAAAAAAAAATCAAAACAGAACTACAAAATACGCAAGGCCCTCAAATTGAACACTGGTAAACACTGTGCTAAAAAAAAAGAAGAAAAAAAAAGTTTCTGACTTGCTCAACTGTATTTCTATTTCAATTTAACATTACAAGGATTTCTATCCCCTAAAAGGAGTGGATGCGAACATTGGTAGCTGTGGGTGCTGAAATTAAAATCATCTTATCTAATGTGAGTGCTGTACCCTACAGTGGCCATAGGCTGCTATACCAATTGGTGTTTGTCCACAACCCTCTATTTTCCAAACTGCAGAAGGCAGAAGATGGATGAAAACTCACAACCTGAAGCCACACCTGGCCACAGGTGACAAAATTTAAAAGCTGCTGACACGTATCTTTGGTCTGGAGTGCATACACCCCAAGACAGAATACCCTGAGTTTGCATTCAAGTTAGATTTGTCTGCATATAACTCCTAGAAAATCTTAGGCATGTCAAGCCCAAGTGGATTTCTGCTTTACTTTGCAGTCAAAGTTCAAGACACATGCACTCCTCCCCCCAGCTTTTTACTAGAGATTTTTGGCACCTACCCTTTTGTACTCTCACTCATGCAGATTCCACTTGCAAGCAGGCAGTAAATGCTAGCAGGCAAGGTAAAGGAAAGTACTCCTCATGTATGCAGATCATCTCAGAAGTTCTACATATACCTATTTGTTATCTAGTCGCATTTGCAATTACAATGTTTTTCTTGTTACAGTGAAAGACACATTTTTCAACACTCTGAACACTTGAAATAAAATCATGCAGACTAGTAAACAAAGATACATATTCATTTGACATAATAAATTGAATTGAATTAAATGATCACCCATTACAAAACCTTTATGTACACTGCATATTAAAAATGTGAAACTCTGCTTCAAAATTCTGTAGCAGCAAAAGTATACAGGAGTTCAACAAATAATCACATTGATTTAAAGTAAGTAAGGGAAGAAAAGCCTTCCAAGGACTGTTAAAGGCAAAAATGAGGCTACAGCCCATGGCTTAGCAATTCCCTAAGCCATGGATAGCCCATGGTATACTGTATTGCAGTGACATGCTGCAAGAAACAAGGCTTAATGTATTACTTTCTCCTTAGCAGTCCGCTGCTTGCTACTCTCAGGCACAAGAGCAGATAGATAAATCCTTAGTTTAGTTCAGCTTGGCCGGCCATTCTTCATAGATAAAATCTGCCTTGTTCTAATACTGAACATATTACATCTTTTTTTTGCATATTACATCTCCAGAAGCATCTACAAGTTTCTCTGTGCTGTGAGGATCACCAGCAATCCAGCAGCCTGCACTGACACTTCACCAAACAGAGGGGATGAAAGAATCTAAGCTGAAGTCAAAGCTGAAGTTGCATTTGCTAATTGAAAGATTTTTCTTGAAACAGGCTCTATGCCTGAAAGTCAGCCAGACACAACTATCTCAGATCTTTTTCTTGAGTGCAAAACGTGAGTCATTATCTGCACTAAGACTGCATTCTGCAGCTCATTGCAGTCTCACTTATTATGTAGCTTTCAGAAACTCAATTGTGCTTTTTAAAGAATGTGTTTCTACTCTAGCTATGCAGAACTGTTGCTCCACTCTAATCATGCTGCAGAGCTGCAACACTAACTGCTCTTTACATGTTATTAGCAGAGTGTGGGAGACTGAGGAATAAAAGCCAAAAGCTGTTTTTTACATTCACTTTTGCCTTGACTTTCTCAGACCTCTCCTTGCTCCAGGTTCCCACACAAGTAGTGTTGCAGACAACACTGTGCCAATGAAAAAGCAGATAACGTGAGTATTAGTCCACAATATGTCTGGACTAACAAGACTCAAACACTACAAATAACATCAAATGACTACAGCTGAGGTATTTCCCTACACTTCATTATGATAGAAACTGCAAGAAAAAGTAAAACACTAAGTAGATATCAGTTTTCTATATTTAAGATTAATTTTCTTTCCTTTTAGAAAAGTTGGAGTGTTTCTAAGGAATATACACACATGTAGACACCATCAAATAAAAAGCATAATTACGCAGGACAATACAGCATCTGTAAAGTATTCTCTTGTGTGGCTTCCAGTGCATAAGGCCGAATATACCACTTTTTCTGTGAACAGTGCCCTTTATTTCTGCACTTTTCTTGTTGGGCATGTGTAATTCTATTTTCATGTAAACAACCACTTACCATTTCCAATTGCATTCTGCAGTTAAGGTGATTTTAGCCCAGGTTAAACTCACATTCCCCTAAAGTACAATTTTTTTAACCCAACAAGGTCTTCTGTGATTTTTGATGAACTTTAGCTGAGGCAGAAAGCAGCTGTTGAAAAGCCCATAGAATAACCTTCTCATAGAGTTGCTGAAGATCCATATATGTATACACACATTTATAAATCTACTGAATAGATTACATTATATCATTGCCTTAGTTGTGGACTTGGCATTGTTGGATTAACAGTTGGACTTCATGATCTTAAAGGTCTTTTCCAATGTAAATGATTCTACAATTCCAAATGCGAGGAACGGGACGTCGCAATACAGACTACTTCTGATCCTCTACCTATTCCATTGCAGGACTCGCCAGATGGTGCTGTTAGGCAAGCTTGCTCTTTCAGCACAGAAAGGCAATATGCCAAAACTGCACACTGAAGCTGCATGCTGAAACACTAGCCTGTGACTTGCTTTGCATTGCCTCTTTCTGCTAGTGCCCTCCTCCTCCACCAACAGCTCAGTGGCACTACCTGCTCACACCAAGCTCCTCTCCAGAAAGCAAAATTGGGGTTTGTTACACCTCCTTTTATCCTGCTCTGTTCCACATAAGTGCTTCCTCGTAGTGCACCTGCCTGACTATAGCATGCCTGCCAACTGCAAACATGGGGGGGAGAAAGGAGAACCAACAGAGGGGCCAGATGTTTTGGCGTTACCGCCACTTCAGCTGCCATCTCAGAGACAAAATCAGACTGACCCCAAGTGGCAAGGGAGCTACAACAAGCAGAAAAACAGGCTGCAACGGGCCTCAAGTTGCAGCAGACAGCACTCTGACGCCTCTCACATCTCTCAGCTGAGACACATGAAGTATGGCAACACTCAGAAGCATCACAATACGTGTTTCTGTAAGTAATGAATACTCCTTAATGTAAGTTATTTTACTAACAGTTACACTGTTATTCCTTTTCTGTGATAGTAGTAGTACTTCTTTGGTGATACTATTTCTTCAAGGAGAGCTCTGGTAAAGAGAATCATCAGAAGTCTCTCAAATTCTTGAGGCACAATCATCTCTTCACAGGGCAATGCAAATTTTCAAAATGTGGTCTGAAAAGCATTAGCTTCTATGGTTTAGTTGCCAGTCCTGAATCAAGCTCTGCTCCTGGGCTTCCCTGCTAACAGCTACTAATGGAAACAAGATTCTACACTAGATGAGCCCTGGGACAATTCCACAACAACTATTCTTACATATTGTTCAAAGAAAATTAATTATACAAACTGGCCAATAGAGCAATCGTTTTCTTCATCACTTAAACTGTCTTTGATAGACTGCTGAGCTGCAGGGCCACTAGTATCTGCTTGCCAAGAAACTAGATACATTACAGAAAGCTATCCAGTTTTACTAAGCAGGGTAAAAATACAGTCAGTGGTAGTACTGATCCAAAAAAGATCTCATTTCTAAGATGAGCACTTTTCAGACCCAGAAAGGCAGAAAAGAAAGAAAGAAATGATGATCATTTAGCTCGTGCTTCCAGGGACTTTTATTCGTTTGTCACGTAAGACATATAATGTTGGAATTAAGTAATCAGATCTTTTCAGGTCAGCTCTGAAAGGAGTAGAGTTTCTTAGTAACTTCTTTCAGCACAGAATTCAACCTGAAGAGACTTAATCAAGTAGCAAAAACTAACTTTCTAGCTAAAAAAGACCCTCCTATTAAACTGCAAATTTTTTTTCTGGGATATTAAAAAGACTGTAGAAAGACAGAAAGTGCCTCATATTAGAGCTGTCAAAAACATGCTCTGTCTTTGAGCTTTGGACAATAGGCTGGGATGAAACACTCCCTTAGAACAAACAGTTCTGGGTCTGTTGTGGGAAGACTGAAAAACCAGGCTGGATTAAAGCAAAAACATTTCAGTGAAGAATTACAAATACCTGCTCCCCTACAATGACTTCTGAGCAACTGAATCTTAGCTGTCTTTGTCAGTGGTCTTCCCTGGCCATTTTCTGTCTGAGAAAATTTCCAGCATACTTTCATTTTAAACAGTCTGTGCAGCATTTTTAAAGTCAAAGAACTTACAGATTAATGTACTCAGTTGTGGTCCCTTCCAGCTCAGAATATGCCGTGATTCTGTTGATTTCCCAGATTGATTTCTTCCACTGAAAAATGAATACCTAATGCGGGATTATGTGCACAACCTTTTGTTACCCAAAAATGACTGTCCTGTATGCTGACCTTTCAGAGCAATCATACGAGATGAATGTAATTATCTCTTATGTACCTAAAATTCACCAAATGCAGCAATACTGACTGTAAAAAGAATGATAACAGTGAATGTCATCATGCATTTTATAGAATTAAGAGGAAAACATTTGTTCATGGCATGATAAATAGAGCAAAGATCACCTGAAGGTCTACTTCTCCTCATCAAATTTACTCACTGCGTTCTTCACCTATCAGACATTGCACCAATGCAATTACCGCCAAAAAAGGTTCTGTGAGCTAACGTTAGAAACATAGTTTGCTACTCAAAAAAGTAAAATGCTGGAACACGACAAAGCTGGTCAAAGAATAACACACAACAATATTACTAGTAATTCTTGCAGTAAATCACCCCACTGACAAAACATCACTTTCCAGTATTCTTATGCAGCTAGAAATCTCACATCTTCATAAGGCAGAAGCTTATTGTATCAACAATATGCAGATTGGTATTTGAATGGGTACAGGAAAAAAAATCACCTAAAATAACCAGGCTGATTTTCGACAGCTTTACCTCTATCGGTGCGACAGCGGCTCCCCCGTAACTAGTATTACCGCTAGTCCGCCGCCACAGGCAGGGGCGTGTGTAACCCGCTCAAAAACATCTCCTTTAAAGTACCGTTGTTTGAGACCGGAAAGAAAAGGTCCGACCGGGCCTTCCAATCCCGTGGCATAACCGCACCCCCACCCGCATCAGCCTGTCCGTACCTTGTCGCCGCCTCCCGCCACCGCCGCGGCTCCGAGCTGCCGACAGAGACAATGAACCGCTTTCATACGTGGCCGAGGCGCCGGGGCAGCGGGAGGAGCCCGAGGAGCCGACCCGCCCGCCCCCGGAGCATCCCCGGGCAAAGGCGCAGCCCGGCAGGGGCGGTCCGCTGGCCTGTCCCGCCCAGCACGAGTGGGACCGGCGCGGCGGGGCAGGCCGCCCGCCCCACGGGGTCCCGCCTGGCTCGCCGAAACCGGCTCCGGGCGCCGCAGCAGCCAGCGCCCCGCCGCCTCTCCTCCGCGGGGTCCCGCGTGCCTCGGGCCTTCCCGCGGCAGCAGCCCCCTCCTCCCGGCCCCCGCCCCCTCCCTCCATCGCGGCTCGGCACCCCAAGGCGAACGGAGCTCGGCGCGGCCGCGTCCCGCTCGCCTCGTGCGAGTAGAGCGAGAAGATAATACCCCCTACAAAACGGGCTGCTTGGTGAGTTAAAAAGCAGCGAGGTGGTTTCTTTTCTCCTAGTTCTACCTCTTAAAACACTCCCGAAGCATGGCTCTTACACGGCCATGTAAGAGCCGTGTTCCCACGTCAGTTAATGCGTAGGACTTTTAACTTAAAACCTTGATTAATCCTAGCGAGCCACCATGTCCTCGAGCCACCATGTCCTTTCTCAATGACGAGCATTTAGATTGCTCTGTCATATGTCTACAGAGATCTGTGCAGTACAACTGTGGTGCATGGTGGTGGTTTTGACTTTTTGTGTTGCTTAGCAAGCCAAAGGAAGAGTCCTTGCAGATAGCTTTCTGAGAAAGGCTCTTCCTTCCTAAACCTCTTCTAATGCTGGTTGCAGTGGATCCTCAGGTATATATTTTTCCCGTGTAGTTCAGTTTGTTGCTTAAGCTATAAAATCTTGCTTTTTTTCTATTGCTTGGTTACTTAAAAAAGCAGAATGTCTCTTCAAGCTCAAGAAAGGAGTCAGAACTGTGAACCAAGAACTACAGTCAGTATAAAAATCATCTAGGAAGTGACCACAGCAGATGTATCACAGGGTTTTTCTTCCCCGCTGTGGTAACATCTGCCTTTACAGCTCCTTTTACCCTGCATTCAGTTATTAGTCCAGTCATGAAAGACCTCTTTGACAAGAAATGGAGGGGTGGCTTCAGGTCATATTAAACAATTACATGCCACCTGCAAGTAACAAACTCTTTTGATTGCCTCCTTTTAATGTATATAGTTCTTTGCTTACATTACTGAACAGGATTTTTTCCAGTTTTTGCCATCTAAAGGAAAAGAGAAACTTAAGGATATTTTTCTCTGTATTTCTGGAACTAGGCCTGATCTCCATTTCTTATTTCACATGCATTCACTGAAGTGTTGCTGTCAGCAGCATCACTTGTTCTAACTTAATGTGAAAGGCTACAACAGGAGAAAAAAGGGAGAGGGATTAATGGAGTCTCCCGGTACTGTGGCTTTCGAGCATTAGTCTCTTCTGTGTTTCTGTTGCTACTGAAACAGACTTCTGTTCAGCTTGGAGGAAGATTCTTATGCATTCCATTTTTGTGGGAGTAGTACATTCAAACCCTTAAATTGCGGTCCTGTGGTCTCTCCAGAGATTTCTAGCCTTTGCTCATGTCCACCTTAATGCTTGTGCAGATACATACCAAGTTCAGTCAGGGAACTGACTTGTCTGAAAAAGTGATTATATATTTGGTAAAGATCATCTTCACTGAATTAACTCATGCAGTCACACAAGCACCATTACTGCTGCAAAGGAGAGCACACCAAATGTACACCAGCAGGAGATATGGTGGCAACAAGCTCACAGCCCCCTTCGTTCATGCTGTGCAGTGGCTAGAAGCACAAAAAAGCAGTAGACAGTTGCTTTGACTCTGGAGATGTTGATACGAAGCCAGTTATCAGTAGCCCTATGCTGCCACATAGAGACTTCAAAGATCTAAGAGCAAACTGGAGACTTCTGGAAAAAGTAGCTCTCCCAGCTGCCAGGATGTTCAGTTCTAGAGGATGATGGCCAAAAGATGGCCTACTGCTCAGCTGCTCTTTCATATTTCATAGCTGCACCGTGTCTTAACAGTTCAAAAGAACCAAAGACACTTGGATTTTTTTGCAGAATTCTAGCATCTAGAATTGTTTTAAATTCTAGATTTAAATGTCCTGCCATAACACTGCTTTGCTAGAATTAATTCTTTAATAAAAAAACTGAAAATATAATGGAAATTCTGTTGTTTTCTCTTGTAAGCTTGCCTAGCATAAAAAGTAAGCCCAGAAAAAGAAGATAAAATAATCTTCCCTATGACCACCACCATCAAGAATGAGGGACATAGTCTTTCAATGTCTACCAGGTGATTATAATCTTTATCTGTTCTAAACAATTTAAGCTCTGAAGGTAATTATTCACTTGCTTTGAAACTCTGAGGCTTGCCTGGCAGAATTTTTTGCTAGTTTTCTTTCAATAGATAAAAGGATTCTCTGTTTTACTATTCACAATTCACAATTAATGGTCAGGTGCTACAGTAATAATACTGGTAGTAAATGGTTGTGCAAATTTTGCACACGCTATCACCCAAAACCTGATTTCTCACATCAACCTTGAATTTATTCATCATCCAATTTAATAATTAAATTGCTGAATAAGTATAGTCACAGTTACAGAAGCGCATCTCTGACCTTAACTCATCCCTGCAGTTTTTCACTTCATAGTGCACATACATAAATGCATGTACAAATAACTCTTGACAACTCTAAGAGTGCAGTGAATTGATTTACAAGAAGTAAAATCAGTTAATATTGTTACTTTTAGCATATTTTTATTTTCAGTTTTCAAAAAATGGTTTTTGACGCATGCTCCATTTGCAAAAAAATAACTAGGCTGTTTTTTACTGTCAAAAATATAAACTTTTCCAGCTCCAAAGCAGTGTTCCTAAAGAAATTAGGTGAATGAACATGTATTTTAAAAAGGATGCACAAACAGAGCATACTTGAAATATACTTACAAAATTCTGATCTTCTGAAGTAAGAAGTGTATAGAGAATAAAATCAGGGAACTATTTTTGAATGGCATGTCTATAAAGTCTTCTCAGGCATCTCTTCAGGACTGGTGTTGTTTGTAGGATAGGACTGGAGATACAGGCAGAACTGGTGATACTGGAATTGTAGTCAACACCTGATTCTGGAACAAAAATGTCTTAATCCTACCGAACACCCAAAGAAAGATAAGGAGGATGCTGACATACTGGATCCAGGCAAATTTAATAATTTCCCAAAATCCTGGCTGATATTTAAGCAAAGTCAAGGAGTGTTAATAGAGAACCTTCTGATGCTACCATTGCAATATCTAAACAAGGAAACTCATAGACAGAAAGGCACAAACCTTGTTAAGACATCAGTTTGTGTCACAAATGCTAAGCCTCTGAACCACAGAAACACCTAAAAGCCTTCCACCACAGTAGGTAACAAAAGCTGGAGAGAACATCTGTCCTAGAAGACATTTAAACCAATTCTGGGTAAAGTACCTGCTTTGTGCCTGAGTCATCAGGAAGTACTTATTGTTAATATTCAGGCAGGTAAACAAATCTTGTAAGAAGTGTGCTCCATACAGATTCTTCTAAATGCAGATTTGTTCTTGTCTCAGAAAAAGAACAAAGAACATAATCAATGAAGAATTACTTTTTCAAAAGATAAAAATTCTGATCTGTCTGCACATGAACAAATGTAACAGCCTCCCACTGCAGGAGTTATTATTTGGTGAGATGATCTTGCATACAGATTTCCAATCATTTGCTTTAGGTCACAGACTACAGTATCATGCTTTGTGAGTGACATCTGTGACAGATCGGGACAGCAGGTGCTGCAGAACCAAAGCGAGATGTACTATGAATATTCCATGACAATAGCTAACAAACTGCTTTAAAGGCCTTTTTAGCAAAGCTGAAAAGCAACACGGGTTACCAATAAAGAAAGGCAAAAAGTGGTTACGAAGGCACAACCATCTGAAGGAATGGACAAATAGGTATTTCATCAGCTCCAGAACTGTAACATTTGCTTAGCTAACAAAAAAAAAAAAAGTTTAGCAACACATCTAAGAGAAAACATTTTCATTTGGCCTGCATGTGGTGGAGACTGAAATAATATAACCCTGTTATGTCACAGTTTGTGCAGTTTTTGAAGGATATAAGATAACTTCCACTGGGTAATGAATAGTGGCATTAATGATAAATGGTGTATCCATTGCTCTTCCAGTCATCCAAACAGGGCTGGGATCTGAAAAGACTGTTGTCACTATAATGGAGAAAGGAAACGTCCAGGTTAAAGGGCTTTTAGGTATTAATACAGAAGTCATATACCTCACAAAACAGCTGCCAATATGCTAACTACTACTGTCCTGTAGCTACACATTCAGGCTTACCATTTCTAGCCCAATATGCTGCAATGATATTTGCCAGATCATAGTCACTTGCAAAAGGACTTGTGCCATTGACCACGGACACCTGTTACAACAAGGAGACACTTTATTATTCATCCAGTCTTCAAGACAGTAATTCTACTGAGTTTCTTACACAAAGTAACCATGCCTTTCAAGGAATGAACATAAACATCAGACTGAACATCTTGGCAGAATAACCTCTTCCTTCTTGTAGTCTAACAAGAAAACACCAGTTCAAAAGTCTTACAGTTCACTCTGTGCAATAGTACAAATAATTAGGGTGTCACCTAAGATACTAGGAGGATTAAGAGATTGGGGTGGGGGGGGGGGGGGGGTTGAATTGATGGGGAAGGGAAAAACATTTCCTCACATTGTATCTGGTATCCAGTCCACAGTGGTTAAGTAATTGCCTCTGGTTTAATTTCAAGTCTCCATTCACGTAGAGCTGAGACCCTGGCACAGGAGAAAAAAACTGAAGAAAAGCCATGCTCTGCATCACAAATGTTGACATCCTCTGAAAAAGTGAACACAAAAAAGGAGAATTTAGCAGGGAGGAGGAGGGACACTACGTACTTTTCTATGTCTTGGTATCTACACATTTTTCTACATGGATTTGATTTTTCTAGGGCTCCCAAGTTTCAGATCATCACCTTAGTCTATACAAGAGACCACCAAATAAAAAATACTGCTTTTTTAAAAAGCGAACTACCGTAGCTAATAGCTAACTAACTTTATTATGTCAACAAAGTTGAGATTCAGTGAAGTGCAATGTCTGTGGCCAATGACCGAAAGTTTTGACTAGCCATAACATGTAAAAAGCAGCAAGATGACTAAAACACATTCATTGGAGACACACTTTAAAAAAACTCGGCAGTCAAAATCAAGGACTTGTACTCTGCAACAAGAACCAAATAAAGAAGGGAGGTCCTTAGTTCTTATCAACCACTCAGTCTGAAGGAAAATTTCCACATTTACAGTGGGATAAAAAAAAAGTGTTGTGAATATGGTAACTCTGTGATACTAATACCTGACCAAATACTTCAGCCCAAAATCAGGACTGTTGGGCCTTTATTCTGGGCCTCAGGCTTAAGAATGTTTTCTACACCACATAGCTATGCTTGCTAAGCTTGTCAATCTGCAATCAGCAAGACTCTCTACAGAAATAGCCTAATCTCCCTAGGAAAACAACTTTTTGTCTGTGTGGCTGCACCCAAGCAGCTCTGTATTACTGCTCCTTTCAGATGTATCCCTGGGTTCTCTGTGTGCTGGCGGTTTTCTCTTTGCTTTAAGGTATTAATTGCACTGCCATTTGAGGTACAATGGCAGCAGAATTGCACTGTCTTGTCTTCCTATAACACTTCCTCCTCCCAGTTACAAGATATAAAAGATCCTGGCAGATGATTATCGATGCTTCACGAACTGTTAAGCAAAATCTAAGGAGTTTTAGGCTGCTGCAACAGCCTGACTCCCCACCTCAGAAAATGAACTGGTTATGTCAAGACGCAGCAGTCTGTAGGAATGCACATCCTTCTGCCTATTGCAAGAATCTCAGTTATTTTCAGGTGCCACCCACACTGATACTCACTGTTGTGCATTTCTGTCCTGTATAGTGAGTGCACTACAGCCCAAGAGTATATAGAGCTTAAAAACCAAAAACCAAAAAAACCAAACCCTAACAAAGCGTATCAAAATACACAAGAGAGCTAGACTAGGAATGACACAGCAGAGGGGGAGAAAATTAAGTATTTTTCAGTAAAACACATATTTTGGATAGGAATTTCAAATGTGGAAGGTTTCTTTTCATGTTTTGTATAACCACTACTGGAATTTTACAATAGGTCTATACATCACAACAAACAAAACTAAAAATGCTCACATAAAGCTGGTAGGAAAAGAGTAGAATCAGCTGAACGCCAACTACATGCTCTGTTGGTTGTAATGGAAGTTCCAGTTTAAAATGCAACTGATCCATTTTGCCATCTTGATTTTTGTCTTCTTCTCTCGTCTAAATAAATTTTTTTTAAAGACAGGAATTTCTGTTAGAAAGAAAAACAAAAAAAGTAAAACCCCAGGGGACCCTACAACTGCAGCATGCACATACCAAGGAAGCAAACGGACTGCACAGTCAGGAATGTAATAAAAAGCTACTTGACTATTTACAGAGGACTAGAGACAAAAAGCCAACACTGTTGTCTGTTATACAAGGTCTCATACACCCCTCCAGGGAGGAAAAGTTTACTTCAAGGTCTTTTCTGCCCTAGACCATTCCAACCATCTTCCTTGCACGCCACAAAGCATGCCTTGGTGCTGGATCTTCTGTGCAAGACACAGTGCAAATATATGACTGGTGGTCAGGCCTGTGCCTCCTGCTATTGTAGCATGCCTCTTAAATGGCTTCTGTATGCTGATGCCTGGCAGTAAGCCAAGGCTTGCTATGCTTGTGTGCCAGAGTGTCCAATACTTCAGCTACTTGCAAAATACAGAAGGGCTCATAAAGAGGCAGACAGAAAAATAACTGCCACTGTGCAATCCCAGAAAGAAAAGTGACTGCAAGGCAGAGATTATGTGTTTCTGAAGGCACATATCTACTTCCAAATCTAGGTGTACCCTGCAGACTTCATATAATGACAAGCCATGTGGCCAGGGTAGAGCGGCACAACTAATTTGATTAAAGTAAACCGACGTGTTCACACAAACCACCAGCGGTGTTTATGGACTTGGTTTAGTGGCAAAATTGGTAGGGTTTGATTAATGACTGGACTTGGTCTTACGGGCTTTTTCCAACCTCAGTAATGCTACGATTCAGTAACACTGAGAGGGAGTGAAACGGGATTCATTAAAATTCCAGCAAATCCCAATGTGAGGCACAAGGTTATACATAAAGCTGCTGCTACCTGAAGGCAGCAGTGCCTGACGGGCCACAGGCTCAAAAGCGCCATCAGCACTCGTGCCCTGAGCCGGCTGCCGGTCCACTGGCCCCACTCTGCAGCCTCGCTTCTCGCCAGTGTTGCCGGGCCGCCCCGGGCAGGCCTACCGACAGGAGCGGGACTCGTAGCCGGTCCTCCTGGAGCCTGTTGAACGCTGGGAATGTGCTCCACGCCAAGAAGCTGCCCGGGCCGGACCCGATGGTGGCGACGAAGAGAGCCTCGTACCGGAAACGAACAGTGGGCTGCTCCAGGTACGCGCTCTGCTTCAGCCAGAAACCTGAGGGCAAAAACAGCACGAGATTTCAGGGCTGCGCCAGGCCCGGCCGGGCCGCGTGGGGTCCAGCGGCGCTCACCGTGGCTCCGGTAGGCCACCAGCAGCGGCGGCACATAGGTGAGCGCCGTGATGAGCAACAGCGCCAGTGCAGCGGCGGAGCAGAACCCAGCCCGGTAGCGCGTGTACAGCGCGGGATGCGAGTACAGCTCCACGCCCGCCATGGCGAGCGGCCCTCAGCGCCGGCTGCCCCCGCCCGCGCCTACAGCCCTGCACTGGGCGGAGCGTCGGACTGACGAGACGCCGCACCAATCAGCGCCGAGGAGACGGGCCCATCAGCCAATGAACGCGCACCGCTGCCTCCCGGGGCCGTGGGCGAGATAGCGCCCGGCAGCGGGATGGGGACACACGGATGGGGACACCTGCCGGGGCGATGAAGTCTGTGGAGCAGCTTCGAGTGCCCCGGGAGCCCTGCGGGCGGCTTCACAGCCGGCAGGTGACTCCGTGTCAAGACGCCACAGCCCCGCCCCGTGATCCCCGGCCGGAAGCAACGGCTGCTCAAGCCGTTGCCGGGGAACAGGCGAGCCGGAAGTCCCGCCTGCCGAGCCGCGGCTGTTGTTGTGACAGGGACCGTGAAGCGACAGGCCCGGCACGAGCCCCGGCCCCCGCACACGGGCCTCGCCGCCTCTGGCTTCTCTCTCTGCCCGCCTGCACCATGAAGTGGATGTTCAAGGAGGACCACGCGCTGGGTAAGGGTGGGTCTGGGCCAGGCGCTGCCTGGCAGCGGCCCCGCTGCCCTCCGTCTCCCGTGTCGCCATCTGTCGCGGTCGGCTTCCCCAGGCAGTCGTCTTGTATGTGGGCGGACAGCCGCTGGCGGCCCTCACCGAAGGGTAGTGCGATGCCCGGGGACGGTCTCCCCGAAAATCTAGAGACCCACTCGGAGACGGGAATGTGATCGCGATCCCCGCAGGCTCACGGCCCTGCCGGCGCTGCCCTCTCGGCCTAGGACACCAGCAATATAATTACTATGCAATGACTAATTACGAGTTTTGTTCACAGAGCACAGATGTGTCGAGTCGGCAAAAATCCGAGCCAAATACCCCGACCGTGTCCCGGTGAGTAGCCAAGCCAGCTTCAATAGAGTACTTACAGGCAAAGGTGGATACAATGCTTCCATCCTGCCCACTCTGATGAGTTCCTACTACGAAAATTCATTTTCCTTTTTGTGTCCTTAGATGTTTTAAAGAAGTCCCAAACACGTATAACTAGTCCAACATTTCCTCCTGTGCCCCAGTGCATATTGACAAAAACGCTTTCTAAAAACTTTCCAGGGATTTTTATGGTATATCATGGTCCTGCTTTCTTCTAATGGCAGTTATATCCCAGCAAATACCTTCATTGTCTTGAAGATTGTGCCTGATCCTTAGAAAGATTATAAAGACTATTGAAACCTTGACCATCTTCCATTCTGGCTAAATTAGTTAGATGATATCCCTCATGTATTCCACGCCTATAACCAGTCATCATGGTGAGTTTCCCCATGCAAACCCTGTTTGAAGAGCCAATGCGAGTGGTGACCCCTCCTTTCTTGTAGGAGCATTAATACCTACCAATCTGCTAAAGAGTGAATGAGCTCTCTTCTTCTCTCCGCAATCCCTTTTACCATGTTTCAGTCTCTGAAAAGACCACAGTTCACATCCTTATGTAACAGCTAGCAACATGTCTACATTCTCAAATGACTTGCTTGGGTATAAAATTCCCACATCCCCTCTGACTACATGCCAGTTAATGCCACTCCTGCGTCTAACCTTTTGGTTAACTTTTCCATTAGCACAGCCCAGAGAAGAATCTTCATTCCCATTGACTTTTTCTGCTGCTCAGTTGCACAAAGTCACACGATTTTCTCCAGCTGCAATCTGGCGAGCTGATATGATCCATGCTGTTCTCTCTTGACTAACTATTCCCTCACGCATAGACTGCAGCATCCTTAATGACCGTACATCTTCACAGTATCCATGTATCCATTTCAAAAATATCCTGGATAACCTATGGGGAAAAAGAAACATAGAAACTCGCTGTCAGAATGACTGAGTCAGAATGACATACTGCTGTATCAGGGATGGACAGCAAGGTGTAGACAAATACAGGAATTGAATCTCAAATTGCAGCAATCCTTTGTCTGGACCAGTATGTGTTTTCTGCTTGATGATTCAAATTGAGCTGCATACCATTGATACCAAATAGTTGGTGTCAATTTAACAGTCAGAAGTATTTTTCAAACTTAATGTTTCACTTGGAATGTAGAGCTAAGGAATGGAGACCCTGGAACCTCTTGTAAACCCCATTTCCTGACCTTCTGAATTTTTCCTTCAAGAATCAGTCTTTGTAGTACAATGAGCATCGGGTCTTTTTCACTAGCAATACTTAATTATCCTTTCCCCTGCACTTGTTGCTTTCTGTTTGGTTTATTTTTGTTTGGTTTTGTTTGTGGTCACCTTGCTATCTTTCCTTGCTGTAGTCAGTTTCTGATTTCCGAAGCAATGATGGAATACTCCAAATGTCAGTTCAGCAGAATACAAATGTAGCCTCACCAGTGCCAGCACAGAGGAAGGATCACCTCCCAGTCCTTTGCCTAATGCAGTCCAGGACACTATTAGCCTTACTTGTGTCTAGGGTACACCGCTGGTTCATTTTCAGCTTTGGGTCCACGCTGCAGTAATTTCATATCATCAGTGTACAAAAGGTTAAGTGGTGTGCATACTTTCCTGTCACAGGTGTCTTTAAGGCATAATACACCTTTTTACCCCATGACTGCCAAACATGGGCATAGGAAGTTTCAAGCCATTGTGTATATAAACGTAGGTTTCAGTGCAGCTGTAAAATCAGGTTTTACAGTGCTGAGCCAGTTCTACCTCTGATTTGGTTGTGATCAGGAAACCTTATATATTCATCTCCTCTACTCACCACTGTAAGCCTGTATGAGCATACAATCTACCAAAGCCATCTGTTCGTACCAATCCTGAACAGCCTGACCTTCACACCTGCACTTTACAGGTCATAGTGGAGAAGGTCTCAGGATCTCAGATTGTTGATATTGACAAGAGGAAGTACTTAGTTCCGTCTGACATCACCGTGGCCCAGTTCATGTGGATCATCAGGAAGAGGATTCAACTGCCATCTGAGAAGGCAATATTCCTCTTTGTAGACAAGACAGTCCCACAATCCAGGTGAGAGGCTATTCACTTGGTATTCAGAATCATTACAGCAAGCCTGTGCATATTAGAGGGTCAGTAACACCGCTCTTCAAGGCTCATTTGGTGATTTTGGGAGATGTCTGTCACATCTTAATCTCACTAAAAGTTTTTTTTCCCTCATGAATTTGATAAACGTCTTATTTCTTGAGCTAGGCTGAAAAGAAAGGTGACTGAAAAATATATTATGATTTACTTCCACGGCAAAAGGGTGAGCTTTGCAGTTACGATGTTGTTGCATTTGGTTGAGTGCAAAAACACGTACATCATCAATATCAAGAAAACAATGATTCTCAGTATAACAAAAAAAGTTGCACATTAAATACTCAATAGCAAATGCCATAAATTATTCTGAAAAAAACCAATAAGCTGTCAGTTTACAAAGAAATTGTAACATTACAAACTGCTGGTTCTTTTTTTAATGATTTTTTTCTATGAAAAAAAAATAATTGCAATAGAAAAGTTTTTTGCATTGCTTTTATATAGGAATATGTTTCATTGTTTTCTGCTACATAACAGAATATAGCAGAAGCAGCAACTACAACTTTCTACACTAGATACTTTAGTAGCATTTAAGGAAATAGTATGTCATTACATGCCTTAGATGTGATATCATTCTTAATACTTAATTGTAAAAGAAAGAGTCCCTCCAGGTAACCCAATACACAATAGGGATTCATGAGAACCATCCTTTTCTGCTTGTTTTCTTCTAACAGTACTGAGAATGCCTATATGTCATCTTTAAAACCGTATTACAGAATTGCTGGGCACAGGAAAGGGAGATCCATTGTCTCTTCTCACATGTTCATAATAAGATGTAACATCTCAGCTAGAAAAACAGGGCTTTGATCATTCAATATTAATGTAAAAATGGTAACTTCTTAACCAATAAACAAAACCACAATCTGTTCATGGTTCTGCTCGTTTCACAGGCTTCAGTTTATGTAATAAACCTCTGTATGAGGAGAGAAGGATGTCAAGGATTGGTAATATATTTACTACTCACCAATTTGCTTCCATTGCAAGTACTGCTTACAAATCTTCCCAGCTCCTCTTGGGCAGAATGATGTTGTTGTTTTTCCTGCAACATCCATCTCCATCTTTCAGTTCATTAGCCTTTTCTCAGTTTTGGGAAGTCAGAGAAAGGTAAGCTGAGGAGGCTTCATTTGTGCACCCAACTGATGTCTACTGCTCCAACTATCTGTAAATAGATGGTTGGAGCAGTTGACCAGCCAAGTAATTGCTAGGGTTTCTTTTTGTTTTCAAAATAGAGACTAATTTCCAACAAAATAAGGAAGCATTCTGACAAAGGCATTTGTGAAGAAATACAAAAAATTTACTCTGCAGAGAGTCCAGGATCATTTCTCTAAATTAGGAGCCAACTGCTTTTCATTTACCCTCGTTTTTTTGTATTCTAACCTATACACAGACTTAAAAGTTTTAGCTTTTATTAATCCTTGTTTATATGAAGTTCTGTTAACACTGACAACTTACATGAGCCGAGCAAACCATTTCTCTTTTTTTCCCTTTCAAGCTTAACTATGGGACAACTTTATGAGAAAGAAAAGGATGAGGATGGATTCTTGTATGTTGCCTACAGTGGAGAGAACACATTTGGTTTCTGAATGGTGGGTCTTGGCTACTGTTATCATCCTGCTGTGTATCTTGTAAATAGCTGATCATTTTCTGTTTTGACATCCTCAGAAGTTCCTTCTGTATACATGCATTTGTAACTGGATTTATTTCTTAATATATTGCTAGGTCTTGTTTTATTAGACTGTTAAATTATAAAAAGAAAGTTTTGTTAGTTTTGTGCATTTTTTTTTCTCACAGCTATGAATTCCCAGAGCCTCAGTTCTTTGGGGGGATACATTTGATGACATTGATTAAATAATAAAGCAAAGTAGTTGGGCTACTAAAACATGAAGAGAAGAACACACATTTATTCTGTTTTGAGATGTCAGTGTAAGAAAAATAAAAAGAATAAATTAGTATTGGAAACACTGGATTTGCTAGTGTATCCAAAGCCAGGAGCAAGATGCTGATTGTGTTGAATTGAGCTGGTATGTTCCTTTCTCAATTAACAAACAAGTACAATAAAAATTCCTGTCACAAACAGGCAGTGCTGTCATTTCTTTACCTTCATTTTGGCCAGAAAGTTGCTCATCACATTTACTAGATGCTACACAGCTGCTTCTGTTACTTACTAGACATTGTACAGCTTCTCAAACTTTACTGTGTGGCTGCTGATACCACCAGGAAGAAACAAGGAGCTCTTTGTAGGTTTCAAAACAAACAGCTTCAGAGCTCCTATATCTCACAGCTACTTCTGCTTAGAGGCAAATCCTTGGATTGTGTGGGAGAGGGTGGAAAAACCAGCTAACTGACCTAATTGCACAGTGCTGGAGTTCGCACTCTGATATTAAAGGATAACACTGCATTGAAGAAGTATCATCACTTTGACCTTCCTAAGCCAGCAAGGAAACACTAAATACAGTTTAGATTCCTGTTAAAAAGTTTTAATTCATTTTCACACTATGTGGTGCCTAAGAATCTAGTTCTTAAAACGCTTCCAGTTATAGTGGAAATTTACCACTTCCAAACTTAAAACAAATTCATACTAACTCAAACCCCCACGACGATACATTACGCCTAGAATTGTTTAGCTCTGCAGTCATTCATACGTATTGGCAAAAGGACTCAAAAATGTGAACGTAGGAGCCTGTGAAAGGTTGACACTACCCTATTACTGCGGGTTGACACTCTAACTGTCATGCATGTGCTTACTGCATCTTAAAATGTGCTGTTGATCTCAGTAAGCCTTTCATTAGTCAGACTAGCGCTGCATTGTAAACCACTGCTTTAGGCAACATTCTGTCAGTGCATCCATCCTAAATTACTTCTAACTCCCTTTTCACACATTAATGTTTGCTCTTAACAGAATTTTTGATTCAGAATGAAGAAAAGTGGTTTCACCTGTCATTTTCTGAATTACCTTTTATTACTGGAAAATGTTCTGTTTCCTTTATGCTGAAACGTTACCCTTTTTCTACACTCACCAAGTAATATTTTTTCTTAGCTGTTAACAGAGGAGTAAGAAACACTTAAAAATGCTAAAGTTAGTTACATGCTAGCGAACAGATCTAAAACCAAGGGAAGATGTTATGATTGAGGTAACTTTTGGATTACCCTTCATAAGCCCCTAAAACCCCCACATAACTGCTCTAACATCTCTGTATTTATTAGTTTAGATTCAGGAGCCCAGACACGCAAGCGTTCCAGAGAATGTAAGGATAAATGTTCTACAGCAGTAACTTCACTTTTCATCTGCAGATACACGTTAAATGGCAATAAAACATCAAGAGGTTTCCTTTTGAAATGCAGAGGTGAAATGCATCCCTTTAGATAGAACGCTCCTGTAAAATTTTACAAAGCATTTGAGCCCATATGATCTTCATTTTCTGTTAACCCTTCAACTGATGCACTGAACAAAAAACAAAGACAGCAACACCTCTATGTCACTTATCTTTAAGCCAAATTGAAATGTTATCTCCAATATAACTAAACCAGTACTGGATGAATTTAGTATTCAGTCAATATTTAGTATATTATTATAGACCATTATTACATTATAGACATTATTATAGACCAAATTTAGACCATTTACGTGGTCTTTCCTCAAAAAATACCTTGCTTCTACATGTATATATGTTAGTTGTATGTATTATGTATCTGTTGTTGCTGCAGCCCTCTTATGACATTATCAGATAGTCTGAGAGAAAACTCCAACGCCTTTCTTTCCTCCTTGCCAATAGAATTCTGCCCTCAGCCGCACAACCCCGGCTCTTCCTTTCCTCTAATGCTTAATGGATTTATTGCAGAAGTCTTAACTCCTAGTGAAAGGCTGCATCTTGTTTTTTGGGTTGATGGTTTGTTTTTCTACAAATACAGTATCTTAAATATTTTTCAGTTTACTCGCAATGTACTGAGATCAGTAAGCCTTCCAGCCTGTGTTAAGGTGAGCAGTGGAAGTACACGGTGAAGATCAAAACCTTGCTTTTCCAAAGACAGTGGGATGCTAACATCTGGTCTTGTGGAACTGCAGCCTCAAGGTCAAACATGATTACTCCCACCCTTGGAGAAAACCACTTGTTTCTATGCTCCGGTTTAGACTTCCTTAAAGATATGCAGGGAGTCTGTCCTGCCTTCTTACTAGGACTGAAAACAGAATAACACCTCTAACAGTGATGCTGTTAAAGACATTGTACTCAATGATTACAGTTTCTTTGTCCTGGCAATTAACAGCCACTGGTCCCCAAACAAGTTTGGGACAGGCAAGGCCCTATCTGGGTAATACAGATGTGCTCATTTTACACATATGGTGGGAATCTTGCTGCCCTAATGTGCTCTGCCGCTCCCACTCCCACTTGTTTGCTCGTCCTCATTAACTATGCACTGTGGGCACTTCATTCCTGCTGCTTCTCTCCCTGCCAACTCTGCTCTCCTGTGGCAGAGTCTCTGCATTCTGCTGTCCTCCCCGTGCCTTGCCTATCTTTGTTTTTCGGGGTATCAGCTATCCCAGCGCAAAGGAATGATACAGGCTTGGAACATGTCAACTGTTCCTTTCCAGGAGCAATTCTTCCAAAGACCTGCTGACAGTGATCCAAGTTTAGTTTGTTACCAATTACAAAAGCAGAGACTGTTCTTTCCTATCTCTGCATTTTTCCATTCTGATTTTTAGAGCAGTTTCATGGTACTGCCAACAGCGTTTCCTGACATTTTCAAATGAAACAAATGCAGCATTTAAATACTGATTTTCCATCACAGAAATGCCATCCAGTTGAGGATGAGATCCCACAGGCTTAGCCCCTCAGCCTTTTAAATGCTGTTCTGTTTCAGCACCTTCCTTCTCTTTGCATATTCACTGACTTGCTCTAGGCTTAAATATGTCCTCAGCTCCATCCAAGAAGTGAGGTTAGCATCAGTGTTCAGCACCTCAAAATCTACTTTTAAATCTGACAGGTAAACAGCAACAGTCTACAGTTCACAACTACTTTAGAAATTTACAAAAAAATCTTACCAGGAACAATCCAAACAGCCAGGCTCAAATTGTAGAAAAGAGTTAAAAGAATTTAAACCGTATAACTGCTTATGTGAAAACTGATGCATGACTACAGAACTAGTCTTATGTAACCCATTTTAATATTGCAGCTGAATAGGAAATGGGAACATTCCAGTCTGGTCAGCAGGTTCACTGCAGACATTGTTGATTAACTATGCGAAACTAGGTATGGTAAGTTAATCGTTTCTGCAAGATTTCAGCGAAGAACAAAGGCAAATTTCAGGAACCTGAAATCTACTGATAGCTCTTTAGGTACACTGTAGAACCCTGTCCTTGGAGTACTACGTGCTCGATTACAGGAACAGCTACCATTTATTTTCAGCAGTTCACCCTGTAACCCATGTGCAATGGCATCTGGCCATTTTTTATCCTCTGATGACTACTGCAAGTCCCTAATCTCCATAATCCCTTGCCCTCTACAAACACATAAAATTACTTCCCCCACACCAGTACAACTGGTATTTCTGCATGTTAGTGCTGGATTTGAGAGAACCGGCCTATACACACAGAATTCAAGCTGTTACTTCTTCAACAAGAGAACTATTCCTACTTGACAAGTCAACCTGAGTGTGAAGTAACAAGGATTTGCTGCTATCACTTCTCATACTGTAATGTTATGTGTACTGTTTGGTCCCATATGTAGCTCAGTAAGTTGACAACAAAGGCTGTTTGGAGAACTGCTGTGCCCATTTTTCAAATCCAAAACTACAGACCACCAAAGAACAAAAAAGATTCAAATCACTAAGGAGGTTTTAAATTCTAAATTATCCACTTCTTTCATCCTGACATTGCCTTGTCCAAATATTTTATGAATTGTGATTTACAAGAGAAAAATACAAAAGGGGAATGTGCTCGGGAGCAGTTACACAGTCCTGAAATTGCTCACAAAAGGCAATAGCTGGGACAGAAGGTTTAAGGAGGATTACACACTGCTTCCCCCACAGCTGCTCACAGTGTTGACTGTCTTGTCATGCAGATGTTAGTTGGTAATAAAGCATAATGGCAAGAGAGAATAGAAGGAACATGCCAGAGACTACTTTCAATACTCCCCAAAGCATCTCCACTTTTGCCAGGCTATAAATGAACACAAGGACCAGTGACATAAATGGCTGAAGCATTTCTGCTTTTAATTGACCATTTAACACAAGGGAGCATGGAGGTGGACGTTGCTTGAAACACTGAAAAGCAGGTAAATGTTTGCCTGTAATTACACAGGACTGGCCAATTTGAACCAAGTCATTCAGGAGTTTTCATTCCTGCCTACAGAAGCAAAGCAGTTGAAATGTTATCTGGCAAAGTCCTGAAATTGAGATGCACAGAATATCATAAGTAGTATTACTTGAAACAGACTCCTTCCCAGTGCTTTTGCTTCTGCTGTGGCAATACCTGTGGCTATGTTTAGTAAATAGCAGCATATATGAAGGATTCCCAAAAAAAGAGACACTTCAACAGAACTAGTTTTTCCAGTTAGAAGCAATGGGGCTGAGGGACATAGAAAATTCTTCCATGCACCAGACAAGAAGAGCTCAGAATTATGAAAGTATTACTTATTATACATGAGGGTTGTCCCAACAACAGAAAAACAGCCACAACATTATGAGAAGTGGAAGAAAAATGTGGCACTAAAATTTTCCATAATAATGCTTGAATTTCAGTTGACATTTCTTTCACTGCAATGACTATGGCTGGTAGGCCATACCTTCAGATACCAGGATAGCGCAGCACTGCTTCCTTTCTTTTGGAGGCATATTATTTCATGCAGCTCAGAATTTAAAGTTAGCAATGACCCTTTTCTATATTTCAATGAAAAGGGGGCTTCAACTCAGTAAAAATAAATGTATTCTCTAAATGGCTTTCCTTTTCACTCCTGTCTCTTTACAGCACATAAACTAGAGGGTGTCTTTTTCTGGCCCTTGAACTACAGAGGTATCTGCTGTGGACCAGAGCTTATTCCTGGATTCAAATAGTCACATGGATTCTCATGTGAAGTGCAGGTATTCCTTGGCATTCTTGACCCAACCCAGCAGAGCTTGGCTACGTAGCACTCTCCAGGCTTCTTGATAATTTAACGCAGCTTCCTTGTAGTCCCAGTAGGTTTTTAGTGTCTTCATCCTGACAGAAAATGCACAAAAATGAAAACAATTCTATGATCCTATTGAATATGAGGTCACAGAATGAAAAAAGAAATCAAACATCTAAGGACCTGACGATCTCCTATGAACTCTTCCATACTACTTAGTGAAATTCTCTTCTAGGGAGACTGGAGACGCCCAGGCTTTAAAGCTAGACATCGTCATCAATCTTGCAAAAGGAACCAAAACAACTCTTCTAGCACTAGAAACGTTTGTGTTTGACTGTGTGACCACAGAAAACTTCCATGACAGCAAAAACCACTGAAGCAAAGCTGAAAAGGTAGCTAGGGTGCTTTGAATTGGGTGAAAGTAGCTTTAGCATGCTAGAAAACAGGCTGGAAAAGGACAGAATGAACTAGACAGTTTTTCTTTTCCAACAAAAAACTAACAGGGAAGAATGAGACAAAGGAGAAAACACTCTCTTTTCTTTCCCTAAAGCAAAAGAGACACGTCAATTTTGGTGTCATTCCCCTTCCTCAAATAGCAACTATGCCCCACAATCTCAGCAGAACAATTGGTCACTGCTGAGTACATTACACCAATGATTTTAAAAACAGGGAAATTCAGGTCTAGAGTATCCGAACACAAGTGCCTGTAAGACAATTTCATCAAGATTTTTTTTTCCTTTCCTTGCATTCCGTTCCCAACCTCTTTCATCTTCCTTTGCCAAAACATCTGTCAGCCGCATGGGATAGGCAATGTTTATACATTAAACCCAATATGAAGGGAAGATCATAGGTAACATGACCTCACCAAGAAAGAGAAAGAGCCAAACTACTGCAGGAATCCTAATCTGTGAGGTCTGAGAACTACTGCACTAACCTCTAAAACAGGCTTTCAAGCTCAAAGGCAATTATGATCACGCCCAAAAAAACCCCACAGCTCTACTATAACAGCAGATCATCAGAAGCTGGGTTTGAGGCACTCAGCATTCTGCCATGAATTTATTTCTAAAATACTGTGACATGCAAAGCAAGCCATATATCTATCCTTTAAACCTTGTGTTCAGAAAGGTGCAAGAGTGGACAACCTGTCGATGCCAGGAAATGTATTCTCTCTTAAAAAACCTGCCCTGCACTCTTACCACAGCCAATCCGTTTTGCTTTCTCCACCTCTTTCACATTATTCATACTCTGTGAAACTAACCTGTGAGATGCTCTCAAAAGTCCCACGTAAGGGCCCCACTAGAACTCTCCCCCACCTGGCCAGTGGAATGGTAACGGAACCCCATAATCTGTACTGGATCTGGAACTGGAATCCTCCATATTGTGAACTGAGCAGGAAGGAAGAATAATAGTACAATCTTAATTGTGATGGCTCCTGACAACAATTTAAGAGAAAAGAGGATTAGTCATTAATTTAACAAGGCCAGCAAGAAAGTCAGGGCAGGTTTATTTTACAAACTCTCCCTTAGATTCAAACAAAGGGCCACACAGCCAGCCACACCTTGTTCAAACAGCAGTGCCTGGAGACTCTCTATGGTGGATGCCAATGTATGACAAGAGAAGGTTTTCACTTCCCCAGGTGGTCACTAAGGCATGTTTTTTTTTCCTAACAGCAGGGGAAAAAAAAACCCACAGTAATGCAATAATCTCCTTTGCCACATTACCATCAAGTGATCTGCAAACAATATTGCAGAGGATTTTATGTAACAATTCAGATTAGCAATAGCACAAGACTGTCCAATGGTGTGTCACCATTCCCTTGACAGTGAGCATAGAAAACATGAAAAGAAAAAAAAAAAAAGATGGACCAGTAATTTCAAAATGATAATGTGATGATAATGTGAGAGGGAATCAACAGAAGAAAATTAGGTATATGATAGGTGACAGTAACAGGTAATCAAAAAACAACATTAGTCTGCCTATTGAGAGGAGTGAGAATTTAAGTAAGGCACAGAAGACAGATTGTAAGAATTATTGCAAAGGAAGAAAGAAGATGGGACAGCATTGTACAGTACTATCTGGTTCTTGGTGAAGTAGTTCATACCAGCCTAACACCACCACCTTCTCAGTCTCATCTGAAAGCAAATAAACTAAATCCTGAAAAAACCCAAATTGATGAATGTCATGCTTAACATCTTAGATAAGCTATACTACTACAAATAACTAAATTTGCCTTTTAGAAGAGCCAGCAAAGTTCTGGCCCCAGTAGGCTGTCCACTGTTCCAATTCAACAGTACCCACACAGATTCTCTGTGTCAAGAATGAGTAAGAAAGTCACAAAAAGCAGGACAAGCAGATTTAGATACACACACACCAAAAAAAAAAAAAACAAAAAAAAACCCCCCAAACCAAAACCAACCAAAAAAAAAACCCTAAGCAAAACCAAACCAAAGCAGCAAAACAAACAAACAAAAAAAAAATTAAAAAAAACCAAACACAAAAAACCAAACCAAAATAACATCAGAATATAATCAGTTCCATGTCAAGCTTTAAATTCCCAGTTTCCAAGTCTGACAGTGGACAACAGTAAATGAAGGCAGCATTACATGAAGAACAACCCTTGTCCTAATGTACCCTACAACTACAAAACAAGCTATTCAGCAAATCTGAAAGTATTACAGAATGAGCATTCCTTGATGGATCAGAAAAAATGGAAGGCAAGAGAAGTGGACTAGAAGAGTCAGGGAAGGAACTTAGGGTCAAAGTGGAAAAAGGAAACTGCGTGATAGCACAGCTTTAGAGCCAACCATTTGTGGGACGAGATAACAAGATAAATTTGAATGCGAAGAAAATACAAAACTGGTAACAGTTAAATACACAGAAGTTTAAAGAAAGAATTTGAGAGTGTAGGATTTCTTATCTGAAGTTCACTCACACTCTAAGGGGAAAAGAAAAATCAAAACATCAGAATATCATGTAGGGAAAAAAAGGGAAGATGAAGGAAACAGCAACACGAAGACATTTTTTAATTTTGCTTTTCAAGAGAAGAGGAAGAAAAACAAAAGACTTCCAAGGCAACCAGCTGCACAAGCTGACTGGTGAGCTAGCGCCTCCTCTGTATAATTAAGAGTTTGTGCAGTGAAAAGAATGTCACATCTGTGAATCAGCTGGACTTTGTCAGGAGAAGCCCAGACAGACAAACAGTAGAGGACAAAAAAGTCAAAGGAAACAAGGCCAGTGGTCTAGAAAAGCCCTGAGGTGAAGTGACTTTATGTAAGCAGCATGTGATCAGCATAATGAGTCACCTACCCAACAATGCACAAGTTCACAGTCCGTTGAGGAAATTATGACGGCTAAACAAGTGAGGAGGAACTCCCACCCAAAAGAGGCTAAAAATTTTCTATTTCAAACTGATTTAAGGACAAAGTATCTCTACTTATAGAATCAGTTGAAAGCATCTCAGCAATAGCATGGTCCATATTGACACTGAAACTTTGAAACAGTTACAAGACACTTCCATAGACACAGAAGGTAACTGCAATCTTTAATTCAACAGAACTCAAAAGCAAGCAAGATCCATTAATTAAAGAGCCAGGGTGCACTTTGGCTAAGTTTGTTGCACCTGCTATCTTAGTACCATGAAGGGCTGAAATGGCCTATCTCCCCTACTTTCAGTCACATATGCCTCCTATTTCCTTGGAATGGGTTTTATCTGTTTCAGATTTCCATTAAGTTCTCGTTAGTCCGAGAGAAAACACAGAAGACAAGGAAATTGTTTTCAGCCACAGTACCTACTCGAACTGGTTCATCATGAGATTGGAGAAGTGCTACTGATACAAGGGAGTAAACAGGAATCAACAGCCAGTAGCAGCATTGAACTGCTGTGGGACCACCTCATCAGCAGCTACAAGCAGTTAAACTGGCTCAAGAGTTGGGATAACTGCATCCTAAAGCTGATGAAATTATATCTGGAAGTAAGTCTAAAATAAAATAAACCTTCCGTGGCAATGGATTTGGAACCCTCTACATCTCCCAGAGTCTCTAAAACAAAGAGAACTAAGTTTCTGTACATGTGAAACTATGCTTTGCTTTATAGTACACCACCAAATATATAATGCACCTAATGCTATGCGATACTGGATGATTACTGGAAGTAATTAACTCCAGACTGATAAACCAAATTTGTTCTTAATAATGTAAAGGAAAATTCCAATTATGGTGTCTTCAGACAAAAGCTGCTTTATTTTCTTCACAGAAGGTCTCTGTTTATGCAACATATGCACTGCAGAAAGAGCCCTATCTATCCTTACCAACCATATGAGAGAAAAATGCAGAAAGAGCACTATCTCTCTCTTACTCCACCATATGCTAAGCTGAAAACTGATTTTAACCTAAACTTAAAAAAAAAAAAAAAGAAAAAAAGAAAAAAGTGGGTTTTTTTACTCAAACTTTTCCTTCTTGTGAATCAAAGAAGTGGAATTTGACAGAATTACTGAACACCAACTAGATATCAGTAACTCCATGGTAATTTTGGGATGTAGGATTTTAATACATCCAAGGGTAGAGAGCTGCAGGCAGCTGATCCAATAGCTCATGTTTTCAAAAACAAATACCACTTCCTCATCTTGCGTCTCTTTCCACATTTTTCAAGTATCAAACTTTAACAATGGACTTATCTAAAATGAGATTCATGAGCAGATACTGTATCATTACAGTACTCTTCACTTTCATTAAGATAAATTCCTTCTTCTAAAGGCAATGATAATGTCTTTACCGTAGAGTGTCTGGTAGATCCTCTTGTGAAATACTTGTCACCAGCTTTTGGAATTTATGGAAGAGTTCCACTTTACAGATTTTGGATCTGATATAAAAAAATGTTAAAAATTAGGAATTCTGATGGAAAAAAAAAATCATAAATTCACTCCACCTTACAGCAGAACATCCCAGCTAAACACTTTTGATAGAAAGCATTATGTTCACTTCTCAGTGAATGTAAAAACTTCTCTATCATTTAACTTTTTCTACCCCATCCAAGCTGCCCGTATGCCTTTTCCCTTAGTTTTAAATGCTATATTGACAAAAAGCTGCATTGCTCCATTCTCCCAGCCAGCACTCACCAGTTTGCAGAACGAACACTTTAATATCACACTGTTATCTGCATGAAACTGCACTGTCATCAGTTCAGAGCTGCACTAAGGTTTAACCAGAGGGACTAGCCCCAGAACAGATCAAACAAGCGCACCTTTTTACAAACTGTTAAATTTTGTATTATTCAAAACAAATAAAAGGAGGAGCAGAAGTATCTGGAACAATGCTGATATTTTCACAATGGCGATGAGGACACATTCAGCAACAGCTGCAGGGCAGTTAAATACAAAGAGGCTCATCAAAAAATAAAGTGAGACAAAGTTTTAAAGATCTTTAGAAGATACTATATACATCCGTCAGCTTTGAGCCCTTCTACTTCCCCAAAGAGATGGCAACCAGAATCCAATCACTGTTTATTAAGTGTAGTTTTGTTTTGAATGGCCCAGCTGTTTCCTCTATTTAATTATCTTTGCGTACTTGTCTTAACAATGACAGATTCAGTTCTCCAACAAATGCAAGCTGATTCTCCACAAACACTGAAACAAAATCAATTAAAAAAAAAAATCCTCCTATGTTGCTAGCATGTGTTTTAAGAACATCAAAAATTGGGTAGTATCATAGAATCTCCACAAGGATCATCGAGTCCAACTCCTGGCTCAGGAAAACCCCAATAATCCCAGCATGTGCCTGAGAGCATTGTCCAAATGCTCCTTGAACTCGGACCACTGTGACCACTGCCCTGGGGAGCCTGTTCCAGCACCCGACCACCTCTGGGTGAAGAACCTTTACCTAATATTCAGCCTAAACCTCCCCTGACAGAGCTCCAGCCATTCCTCAGGCCCTGCCACCGGTCACCAGAGAGCAGAGAACAGCGCCTGCACCTCTGTGTCACCCCACAAGGAAGCTGTAGCCTGCTGTGAGGCCGGACCTCAGTTTGCCCTTCTCCAGGCTGAACAAATCAAGTGACCTCAGCTACTCTTGTAGGGCTTCCCCTCCACACCCTTCATGGCCCCCCCACTTTGGACGCTTAGAGCTTTATCTTCTTATATTCCTGTGCCTAACACTGCCTACAGGAGGTAAGGCTGCATCAGAGCAGCGCAGAGCAGGACAGTTCCCTCCTTCACTCAGCCACCCGTGCTGAGCCTGATGCCCCCCAGGATGAGAGTGGCCCTCCTGGCTGCCAGGACACTGCGGACTCATATTCAACTTGCCATTAACCAGGACCCCTAGGTCCCCTTCCATGGCCCCGCATTCCAGCCTCTCACTCCCCAATCTGTCCATACATGCATGTCACTCTGTGCCATGTGCAGAAACTGGCATTTGTCTTTGTTAAACTTCATATGGTTGGTGATTGCCCAACCATTTTATTTGTCAAGGTCTTTCTGCAGGGCCTGTCTTCTTTCAAGGGAGTCAACAGCTTCTTCCAATTTAGTGTCCCTGGCAAACTTAGTGTACCTTTGAGTCCTGCATCCAAGTCATTTATTAGGAGGCTGAAAAGCACTGGCCTTAAAACAGAGCCCTGCTGAACCCCACTGGTGATGAGAGCGTGCAAAGATGCTCTAAAATTTAATATTCAATTTAATCTGTCAAAGTTTCATCTTGTAGTTTTTGGTGCTTTAGTTAATTAAGCATTAACAAAAGCACATACCAGACATTTACCTACAAATTCCTGTTAGTCAGTCAGCCTTACCATCCTTGTATTTAATGTTATCTAGCATTGAAAGGGGGATGTTATCTATATTGAAAGGGGGAAAAAAACTTCAAAGAACACTTCCCAGCAATCACCCTGAGATTCCTTGAGAGGAAAAAGAATGTTGAAATACAAGTCCTGTTTATTATTAATCACCACCAGTCCCAATAAGGCTGTAAATTCCTTATATTCGTTATAGAAGTTCCTTTTGTGACTGTTTACCTCAAAAGCATAAATAGTTCACTTGTGCATTGACGTTGGTTTTAATTCTGATTTCCTAAGGAAATGAGATGTTTGTAATCACACAGTCTTGTAGACTCTAGTAACTTTTGAAAGTTTTAGTGAACTTCAAACACACGTTGAGAAGAGGATCTTTCAACAATAATTGAGTTCTTACGCTTTTGTGCTAATTGCCAGCTAGGAGATGGCTCTCAAGTTTTAGAGCTGATGCACGAATGCTGTGTTACAAATTTAATCCTACTGAGAAAAAGGGTTAGCTGGTTTGTTTGATCTTTCACATGTCTTCTGGAATGCTTACATATCGCATATTGAAAATAAATATTCTACAGAGCACATGGAGCCTGTCTTAAAAGATGCACTAAGTCACCCAGGTCACCTATGTTAGCAATACCGCAGACACCAATACAGGTCACAAACCACAAAGTTCCTGGTCCTCTTCTTTCCACTGAAAATTTGGAAATACTAGGATATACCAGGATAAACTTCAGTCAAATCAGGCCTAACTTCAAAAAGCTCAGAATGTGCAACTTGCAGGCAAATTAATAAATTCTCCAAAAGAATTATCTGAGCTGTATTTGCTATGCTTGTCAGGATTGTCATCATCCTTCCAAAAAGTCTGGGAAACATGAACAATTGATAATTTGGTAGTATAATCAGCCAACAGCTAAAACACGAACACCAATCCTTCAGCTGAATTTCTACAGAACAATGATAATTTTGGCACCTCACCCAAAATGAAGATAACATAGAGATGGAGAAATTTGTCTGCAGTTGCTTATAAGTAATTTCTCTCAACCTCAAGAAAAGTAAGTAACTATTTCTTTAAACTATGATTGTTGATAGAGGATTTCTTAAAGAGCCAAGTGACAAGCTGGCTGAACCGAGTGCCAAGATGACAGCTGGAAAGGTGACATGTTCATGTTAGGAGTGTGCTGCCATCATTTCAACACCTTTTCAAACTTTAAGGCAGAAAGTCATGTTTCAAAGCTACACTTTTAATAATCATACATCATTAAAAGGATGGACATTAAATGGAGGATAGCTGGCTTGACTATTCAAGTAAAAGAAATCTCTAGAAAGAGAAAATGCAATGCACACATTTCCTTCACAGTCAAAACCAGAAAGCAAAAATTCTGTTTCCTTCAACAGTAAACATCCTTTTTAATAAAAAACTGATCACAGTTCCTCACCACCATTATCTACAATGTTCTCAACAGGGATAAAGAAATAGGATAAACTTGTTAATTCTCATCTAACTTCCATTATTCCAACTGCCCTTTCTCCCTTACACAGTGACTCTTCCCCAACTCTCTACCTTCCTCCTTCTTCACCACTCTCTAGATTTCCTCCTGCTCTGACAACATCACATGAGCTGACAAAGGCACGTAAGCTAACAAATGAAACACGTCTAGACATTACAACACTCTCACACCTGCTCTGATGGCTCCCAATCCCCTTCTTTGTTGTTCCCTGGCGGAAGCCGTCTGAGGTGACATCCAGAGGTTGTTCAGGGACTGCACTCCAACTGATAGCTGTGGAAGACATTGTTATGAACAAGGGAGACGCTCTTGTCACAAAAGCAGAACCTAACAGTTCCTTTCATTCTATTTGTTCATGTGTTGCTTCCCAAAATAATTCAAACTAGAAAGAGGACCATGGTTTTCCAGGGCCAGAATTCCAGTATGTCACAGAATGTTTACTTTAAAAAAACAAAAACACACACACAGAGCTTTCATCTTAGTTAGATCATTTAATAATTCATGCCTCTAAATAATTGGCCTTCAGCTTTGTAATTCTCCATTTCTGTGGGGAATTCTACTGTCTTTTGTGCATCCAGTCCAGACAACGCATGAAGAAATTTCCGAGTTAGATGGCTTATTTTCACATCGGGCTGTGAAATACTGCCCTAAACTACTTGCACCAGTCACTTTGCTTTTCTTAATTTATCGTCTGCTGCTATTTTATTGTGTACTCTAAGTAGTTTCATGTTTGATAACTGACATACACCAAATAGTGGTAGACTTTACTTGAAAAAACATTATTAGGTAGCAGTCATACAAAAATAATTTGTTGAAAGAGATAGCAAGTGCCAACAGCCTTAAACTCTACCCCAAGTCTGAGAACTTTGTAATCTTCTCAGACTGTAAACTTCTAAATGCTGAAACTCTACATACAATACCTTACAATTTCTAAGTAATGAGCAAAGCATCAGCAGCATGTCAACAGAAACTGACATGTCAAATCTGTCCTTCCATAGCATAACAGCAGATTCTTCAACTTCTACTACCATGAGACAGCTTCCATTTCCTAAATTCTCCCTCTTCTCTGTGTTCCTAACAGGCAAAATAGTTGCACATGCATTCACTCCTAAGACCATCTTGTTACTCAAGATGCTCAAAGACTGTTTATGTTACTCATCCTTGTATTACAATTCAGCTGTATGCTGCCAATTGTACTTACACAGTGATTCAAGTACAATGCTGTATCACTCTAACATGAAATAACATTAGATACATATGACTGGTATTAAATCCTCCACATGTGAAAAATCTAAAAATCACTTGATTAGAGGATATTAGTTTCTGACAAGCAGCTACAAAGTTACTTAAAAATTAAAACATTTTCCATTCTTTCGGTTTTTCATCATTATCTCAAACTTCAAAGCACTAAACAGAAAAGATACTTTCCTAAATTAACAGCTGAAATGTTCCTATCAAGCATCTTTCAATACTCTGTGTAACAGTCCTAAATTTAGAGCTTATTCTGATTTTTACTCCTTCAAGAAAAGAAACCATCTGGCATAAAAAAGTGTGCTAAGGCATCATTCATCTTTCTTTAACAGAATGACTTGAGAAGTGTACGGCAAGAAAGACATACACTGAATTTAGTCACAGCTGCTTTCAGGCCTTTTTTGGTAACTCAACTGGCACTACTTTTCAATGATGAAATTTGTTTTCTATCTCACAAAATGAAAGTATTTTCCTTCCTGGCACTTGTAAATAACTCCAATTTAAGGAATGTGAATTTCTTTAAGGAACCCTTTGTTTCCATTCTATTCTATCGTTAGCTGTATTGTAATAGAAAACTTCCAGTTCTGATTCAGACAGAAAGTCTGATCAGAAGCAGAAGGCAGGCATGTCCAAGTTAAAGAAACTGCTTAGCCATGCACATAGAGTGGCAGTTCCTTTTTCCCAAATGAGACCATGTTGCAAAATCACATTGAGATTTAAGCATTCATTCATCATCATCATGGCAAAAAATTGCCACGCCTAAAATATCTATCAATACAACTTTTACACTACACTACTCTGTATTCTTTCTTCATTCACAGATTTTTGGAGCAATTACAAACATAACTCAGCATGGCAAGTCTTTTGTTCATTACCAAAGAGAACGCAAAACTAACTGAAACAAAAAGTCTTTTGTTTTCTTCTTGTACTCAACTTTTGTTTCCCCTGGTTATTTTCTGTCTGTGTTTAATTATAAACTCTTAATCACATCAACCAAATGTTTATTCAGCCTGAAAACTTCCTACTGGAAACTAGAGGCTGAGACAAATATTATTAATAATAAGTCATGACCTGAAAATAATTTCTTGCTTTTTGTATTTTGCCAGTAGCATACTGGCAAGGAATGATGTTCTATTCCAAACAACCAGACCCACCTCATTTCTATTTGGACTTTTGCACACAGTTACGCAACTAGCCCAAATTAACTCACCTGCACTACAAGGAACAAGTTTTGTTTTGCTGTTACTTTGAACTTCCTGAATTGCCTGTCGGCTATGTTCAAATTGAAGATCTGATTGCAGCAGCTCAACCTCCTGAGTGAGAAAACCATCCGGTAAAGATGAGATGTGCTGACACCTACAGGAAACACAGAAATTTTCAGTATGCTCTTCCCAAACAAGACCATTTTGCACCGTTTCCCTTCATTATCTAAAATACATTTCTTTTACATTAAAACTGAATCGAAAATGAATTATATAGGTGAGACAATGAGTATTGGAGGCATTTTTCCCTTCAGAAAAATATTTATTAAATAAAACCCCAAAGTCACATTAGTTTATTAGGACCTTGTCCACCCTAAAAAAAATATATAAATTGACTTTTAAAAAGGTCTATTTAAAAGCTATTATCAATTAAGTCAAATTCAGGACAAAATCTGCAATATCCTTCTGCAATCACAAAGAAAAATAAAAATCATAAGGTATTTACATAGTCAACTGCATTACATCGGGAATTGTTTTATGAGGCTAACGGTTTACAATCAATGCCTAAAAACACACAAAGTACACCTAGAGTTCCATGTATAATCTCATCTTTGTTACCTTAAATTATGGTTGCATACTGAATGACATTAGGATCATAAAAGGAAAAAACAGCATGTGTTTAATCACTACAATATTTACACAGAGCAGGAATTATTACTGAGATTCATACTGTCAGACTCAATAGTCTGAAAAAGTGCCTGACTACACTAGGACTAACAAGGCTAGGCAAATTCTTGTTACGTGTCACAGAATGAGGAAAGGATTATTCAGAAAGCTCTACCGGGTATGTCACTAGAGTTTATCCATTAACAGACTTATGACCACTTTTATAATCATTCTAGAAGGATGAAGGGCTATACAGAAGAGGAGTTACTAAATAAAGTCAAGCCTTTCATATTAACTGGTCTAGTAACTACCACTTAAAAGAATGGTTCGGCTCCCTGGTTTTTTCCTTGCTCTCCTTTCCCTTCACTCTGCCCAAATCCATTTACCATTCTCTACTGCTCTACTTTACTTATTTAGCCTCCCCCCAAGTAAGAAAAATATTCACTTCCTATCCTTGTTGCCGGGATAGTTTTCATCAACTGAAGAATCTGAGTAGAAAGAAGGCCACTGCACAACAGATAACCTTCCTCATTTTGAAGCAGTTCAGTTCATCTCTCATACAGATTTCCCTGAGGTGACAGTTACGAGAGCTCTAGTACTCACAGCAAGAAAAAGATCAGGTCTTGGATGTAACTGAGAGTAAAGAAGCAGACAAATTTTTACAACCATGAAAACACATATAAGCTTTCCCTCTCCAGTGTAACATAACTGTCTTCTTCCAGCTGACCAGTAAAATCTGTCACGTACTATGTATCCTGAAGCACTGTAGTAAATCAGAGAACAGCTGAGGTGGGAGGGGACTTCTTGTAGGTCATCTAGTCCAACCACCATTCTCCAGATGGGCAACCTACAGACAACTGCTCAGGACAGTGTCCAGATAATTTCTGAGTACCTCAAAGACAGGAGACTCCACAACTTCTCAGGGCAACCTCTGCCAGTGCTCCATCACCCTCAAAGTAAACAAGTGCTTCCTGACATTCCAAGGGAACTTCCCATGCTTCAGTTTGTGCCCGTTACCTTTGTCCTATCACCAACACCACTGCAAACAGCCTGGGTCCATTTTCCCTGCCACCTCCCTTCACGTATGTATACAAAGTGATAGGATGCTCACAAGCCTTCTCTTCTCCAGGCTGAGTAGTCCCAGCTTTTCTCATATGAGAGATGCTAAAAATCCATTATGCATCTTCGAGGCCCTCTGCTGGCCTCTCTCCAGTATGTCCACATCCCTCTTGTACTGAGGCCCAGAACTAGACACAGCCTTCAAATGTGGTCTCACCACATCTGAAGGGGTAGGATCATCTCCCTGGACCCACTGCGATACTTTGCCTAAAGTGGCCTGAGACACCATTAGCCTTCTTTGTTGCTAGAGCACACTGCTGGCTCATTTTCAACTTCACGTCTAGCAGGAACCCCTAGGCCTTTTCTGTGAAGCTGCTTTCCAACCAGGCAGCCCCAGCATATATTGGTGCATGGGACTGTTTCTTTCCCAGGTGCAGGTTTTTACTTCCCCTTGCTGAACTTCATGAAGTTCCCACTTTTCTCCAGCCTGCTGAGGTTGCTGTGGATGGCAGCACAATGCACTGGTTGATCAGCCACTCCTCAGTCTTGAGTCTTCAGCAAACTGTCTGGGCACACAGTCTGCACCATCATCCAGATGACTGATTAATGAAGATATTAAGTAAGTTTGGACCTAGTATTGATCCCTGGGGTACGTGGCTACTTACACCTTTAACTACATTTAGCCTAATGATCACTACCTTCTCGGCCCAGTCATTCAGATAGTTTTCAATCCACATCTGCTCATCCAGCTCACACTTTACCAGATTCTCTATCAGGATTTTACAAGACGCATTATCGAAAGCTTGCTAAAGTTCTAATATTTGTATGACACGTGTTGCCTTCCAAGGTTCCCTGTCTCCATACGCACCATCTGAGGAGAGCACTTACCTTTCAATAACTGCTCTCCGCATTGCTTCTTGGCTATATGGACACTTTCCCACTATAACTGCTGACAGATACACTGGATACTGCAGAAAATGCATCAGAAGAGCTCCTTGACACCCTAACACATTCCAGCGAGCCAGTTTATCACTGCAGGACATAGAGCACGTTCTGTCTCCTCGACCTGGCTTCACTCGTAATAAGCCGACAGAGTGGTACCCCAGCCCAGGTATTCGGGCATCATCCAGCTCTCCAGGTACACATTTTGCTCCAGTTCTATGAACATCTACTACCTTTGGTCTCACTAAGCCACTCTCCTTATTAGCTGTCTGCATCTCTGCAGAACATTCACAGCTCTTCTGATTTGCGCTGTCTTCTCGTTTCACAGATTCATGACGAACAGCCAGGTCTTCAGTGGTTATGGAAAAACAACCACCATCATCAGTTTTCATTCTCTTGATTATACAATCCCTTGCCATCTTCTCTGATTTTCTTTTATCTTCTGGACATAAGTGATTACGGTCACTTCTACATTCTGCTGATTGTCCAGCTGCATGACCTTCAGTCATTGGCTTAGGAAGCTGGTTCTCTGGTTCACTGATTGGAAAAATAGAAGCATCTCCACCTGGAACAAAAGAAATAGCATGAAAGTGGCCAAAAACCCATCTTGTGATGGGAACACATCATACCAGTAACATTACAACTACTAGTAGCTTTCACAGATCTGCACTCAGGAAAACTTAACTATGAGAACACATTTTTGAAACAACATTGTCCTGTGCCAAGGTGAATCAAATCTCACTAAAATTTGAGCCAATATATGCTTCATTTCAAGTTCTGCTTTCTATGTAAGCGACAACCAAGAAAGCAAAATTTACAACCTATAAAGTAAAAGGTAACAAAGGCATTTGACAGACTACAAGAAGTGCTGAAGACTCACAGGAAAACCAGCCTGATCTAACCAAGCAATATGAATCTCGAAAGATTAATGAAAGAATAATCTGTCAGGGTGAAAACTTTAATCTGCATCACTGAAACAAGCTCAGAACCAAAATTCTGAAACTCAGTTCAAAGCTAAGCAAACCTGACAGGCCTGCTGATTTATGTGAGAAATTTCTCACAATGTGAGAAAAAAAAAGGCAATGAAATTATTCTCACTAATAAATTTGGAGATCTAATTTCTATTCTCAAATGCACTAATGAAGAAAAATAATATTGCATATTTCAGCAATGCACTCAAGATCATGAAAAAGTATGAGCAACTAACTCGCTCTGAAGTACTGATGAGGCGTATTTTGAGAGTTCTTAAAACTCCTTTGCTCCGTAACAGACTAGCAGTTGAAGAACACACCAGTGAGAGAGCATGGTAACATCAAGATGCCTGATATGTTGGCAGACCATGAGGCCGCATTCCTTCGTTCTGTCAACAGATCTTCATCTTTGTGGTGCTGTTTTTTTTAAACACACAAAGAATGTTTTCCATGACAGAAGTTTCATTACATTCCCAAAGAAGTTTTTTGTTGGAGAGCTAGTGATGATTCATGAATGGGGCTTTTTTTCCTGTTTTTCAGGAGCGTGGTTTTGGTTTGCTGGGGGGTTTTGTATGAGTCAGTGTTGGCTCTTCTTCCTTGTTTTTCTTTTTGCTTGGTTTTGGGTTTTTTCTTTGCTTGTTGGTTTGGGGGTTTTTTGGTGTTCGTTTGGGGTTTTTTTTTCTTTGTTTGCTTCATGAGGTTGGGGGTGGTTGTTGGCTGGGTGTGGGGTATCTTTTGTTTGGTTGTTTTTAGGGATGGTGGTAAATGCCAGTAGTTTTTATTAAAATTTTAATCCAAGGAGATAACGCTTGAAGCAAAGCAACTAGGCAATATGGCAGGACCTCTGACAAGTATATTATTTTCTGGAAGAAAAATAATAGCTACTGTTTAAAGTGAAACATTCCACTATATAATAAACTGTACATCAGACTTACTGAGTTCTCCTGAATCATATCCAGTGAGATAAAATGCCAAATCTATCTGTGGAGTCAAATACATCTTGGGGCATGTATCGGTAAACATGAATTACTGCCTCACTCTCAATCCAGACCAAAGAGAGACAAAAGAAAGACACAGGGCAGAAAAGACTCTACAAGTGGGACCAATGTACTTGGTTCACTCCAGCATACTCACATGGGGTATGGCTGGAGAAGAAAATAAAGATAATATTTGGTTTGAGTTTCCATTTCCCAGTTTCAGTTCCCGGACTAAAAATGCATTGCTGATGGGAAGCTGCAAGCCACAGCTGATGGAGAAGATACCTGTTAGGCAGAAAGTTTTCATGAAACATTGACTTCCTTTTTGATGCATGAGAAAAAAACAAAGCTTAAATGCCCTCTAGAGTCTGTTCTTTCCTGATGGGAGTCTATCAGGAGCCAATCACTTCTACGGAGAGCTGGCATCCAACATAATAAATGTAAACTCATCATTGGAACTTTAATAACAGACCTCAAAGAATTGGGTCCAGTGGAGTTAACGTTAACCATCTCGAACTGTATAGATAAGGTCCTCTCCTCCTACTGTGTTTTTATCAACTCTGCAATTCATCTTATTCAACGAGACTCAGTTTAGTGACGTGGAATTGCAAGAAACGTACTCATTTCTGCAGAATTACTGTTCCCCTGGCTCAGTTCCCTGAACCAGTTTATCCCATGTAAACAAGAGGACTAGCATGTGGGAAAGAGCAAAAATTCTATCCTTGAATAACAGTCACCAGATCTGCATTGTTGTCACATGGAATCAGATCCTAATTCTTCATACAGAGGCTCCAGAAGAACAAGGAAGAAGCTTCTGTGAAAAGGCCTTAACACTACCTAGAAGTATAAATATTAGGCTAAAATCCTGCTGACAACAGGAAAAAGTGTGTTGCCCACACAGAAGTAATGCAGCCTTTCACTACATTCTCATATGTGAAGCTACAAAATTTGGCTACTTCAGCAATAGGTCAAAACGATTTTTATCACAACAACCTCAGGCGGCACTGTTACAGCATTGAGTAAAACTTCATTCATGCCTCACCTCTGGAAGCTCCTCTTGGCCACAATTTCAGCATGGCTGTCATTCAGAATGTCTCCTAAACCAAAACCCAAATGCAAATACTAAATCATTACTAAAAAAAGACAAAACAAATGGAATTCAACATAGGACAGTTCTCCATATTTATTAGTATTGGATGGTTTCCATTGATTTTAGACTATTGCAAGATATTTAAATTTCCAATCATGACAAAAGGAGGTCAACAGACTACACAAATGAAGGATAAAAGTACTCAGTCTGCAGCAAGTCAGAGACTTTTTTGAATACCAAATTTTAACTCTTCTGATATTTGAGTTGATTAAACATTACCATCCTTCAAAATCTTCCTGACTTTTGTTTTCAAGGGTAAATCCTGATATTCTCAAAACACATTCCACCAGAAAATTTCAAATGCTTGTTAAGCTTTTGGCTGAAGATTCTTTTTGAACTATGTCCTACAATTTAAACTATTTTTCCTGCAAATAATTCTGATACTTACTAAGTATGCACACCTCATCTTCAGCTTTCCTGAACAGTATCTGCCTGTTATGCCACATAAAGGAACAGGAGCTGTAGATCATCTTTTATTTCAGGCAAAAAAGGCCAAGCGACAGAAATCCTCCTGAACAACTTTAAAAGTTTAGAAGTGATCTAAGAGATAACCATTAACATGACCTACCACCAAGTTTAAAATGTTATCGTAAGAAGAGAGTATTTTCTAAATTTGAGATCACTGAAGAGAAACAATGGCAAAACAAACTAGTGTTACTTTTTCCTAGTCAATTTTCTACTTAGACCCTTAATATCTAGATTGTAAATGATACAACAGTTTGATCATAATTTTCCTAAATCAGTCAGAAAAATGTCTTTATCAAAACTCTTCTGAGATGGCCAAATCACAACAAACATGAAAAAAGTCTAAGATACAAAATCTAGTTTCTTCTCTTTTGCTCCACTAATTAATTTCAAAATGAAGGACACTATAGAGAACATGAATTAGCCTAAACCAGATACAGGCAAAACCCTTTCTCATATCTCAGTCTAGTCCTCCTCTGAAGTCTAAAGAGGGTAGAAAGCCCTGTACCTTCACATGCATGAACACTTTGCACCCTTAGCCACTTTTCAGCATTCATCATAACTACAGCTTCTTCCCTGCCCTAGCGGAGGAGACAGATACAGCATGAATTTAAAAAACGGACACAGAGAGCAAGGAAAGTCTCCTACAATACACAGTAAGAAATGGTAGTTGTGAGAAGCTGTGTATGTATCCCATACATTTACTGTACAACACTTAAAACTATCCAGCAGTAATATGCAGTCAGAAAGAAAAACCCTATTAGTACCTTCCTGCTGCTTAGTACCAGCAGTGGTAACCTCTTGCATCAGACCCCAACAAAATTACACTGCAACAGGTAATCAAAGCACAATTATTTGGCTTATGTTTTGTTTTGCTTTTTGTTATGAAGTCTTCGAGTATGCAGAGTCAGGGTCTAAACCACAAATTTCCAAATAGAAAAAGTTCATTCACCTTTGAGGCAGCAAGTGCAGCAAACCTTCCTGGCAGCCATTGTGGCTGCCTAAGCTCCTCTCTCATTGATGAAGGAAGGTTGCCTTAACACTTCTGGCTTCAATCCAAAACCAGTCTAAGCAGTACACCTTGGACATCTTCATTGATTCTATGACACCAGCAAGAAAGAAGGTAGCATAGGTAGTCTGCTCTTGACTTTAATATCATACTTACCAGTTTTTCGCATTTTGTTTTGGCCAATACATTTTGTTCCAGTTCCCATAGCAACAACTTCCTTAGTTACTGAAAGAGAAACAACATTAATTGAAAAAAACAACATTAACTGAAAAAACTATCACCTCCAACTGTTGCCAGAAGCATTGCTCTCATACAGTCATTCTAGTAAGACAACACACAGAACACTGAGTAGAAGGGAATGTACAGAGAGGCAGATCATGCAAGCTTACAGAAAGGAAACAGATTGAGAACTGAATACAGAAGCATTAGTGCTAGGAAAAGTCTAGGACCGCATAGGAGGAATGCTAAGACAGGCTTGATATGCTAGACAGCACACAGCAGACACTGCCATAGCATTCCTAGGCACATAAAAATAAGAAATATGGGATACAATCTGCCTAACAACACTGAAGTGCCACTAAGGGAAAAGAAGATGACGACAAACTAACACAAACACAGGATGTAATAACCTGTTACAGGAGAGCAAACCCTTCCCGCATTCTATCAAATTAAACATGTTTTTTCAAGAGTTTGTATTAGGAATTCAGGCCCTGCCTAGACTTTCACCACATATTGAACGGCCAAATGAAGGCTTTCATTGTCTTGTTTACAGTCTGGGAAGAACAGCATTTCACTAAAACCACCTCTTTCCAGACAGAAGCTGTGAATCACAACAAACACAGAGTAAAGAATTTGGGTGGAGATCGATGGAATAGGAAAGGATGTATGTTTTTTTAAAGGCATCTTAAAAAAAGTAAATATAAAGAAAGCATGAAGAGCCTTCTCTGCCCCTCCCTTCTCTCCCACCCCTATCTCCAAAATTCATTCTTACCCTGCAGGTTTCCTGGACTATCAAGAGCCTCTCTTTGGGCTGCAGATTCCACTTTGACAATAGCTGCCAGGGAAGTCCATTCCCTGTTTGGATCTGGTTTCCCCTGCTTAGGAAGTCTGGTCCTGTAATGCAGGTAACATAACCCAGCGATTTCATCAGCTGACCACATGGCTCTTGATTCGAGTGTGCAGGTTCTACACAGAATTGGATTCCATCACAACACTCGAATAACAACCCCCGTGTCTTCAAACGCTATCAACCTTGTTCTGCATGACACTTTCCTGCACCACATTTCAACAACAAAGACCTAACTGCATCATCCCTTTCAGGACTACTTATAGGAAACGAGTTCTTCCAAATCGCAAGAAATAAAAAGCAACGCTAGAACCCTTAAGTGCAACAGCAGGTGGGTCTGCTGGGTTCCCAAAGCTCGTACTATGCAGCAATCAACCGCATGCATCACGCCACCACTCCGGTGAAGTCTCTGCAGCACACCTGAGGCGCCTGGCACCACCAGCCTCCTTCCGAGGCCTCCCCCTTGCCGAAAGACCCGAGGCAGCCCACGCTCCGAGGGCGCTGCCTCCGCGCTCGGGCGCACCTCCCGCCACCCCGCCTGCAATCCCTGCAGGCCCCTGCCTACCCGCCGGGACACCGGCGCCGCTGCTCCTCGCCAGGACGGGCGGCGACAACCGAACCTCCGGCGCCGCGCCTCTCGCAGAGCGCCCTAGGGCCCGCGCACGCGCAGCCGCTTCTCGCGCGTAGCAGCCGCCGCTCCCGGCGGCTCTCGCGCAAGCGCAGAAAGACTCAGAGACGGGTGCAGAGAAAGCTGCCTTTATTGAAGGTATGCGCCACGCCGAAGTTCAAGCGGAGGTGCCCTCGCCGCGCTCGGGCCTCACGCGGAGGTGCCCGCGGCGGTCTGGAGGCTCACACAGAGGTGCCCTCGCCGGGCTGCGCCTCCTTCTTGCTGTCCTCCGGTTTCATGGCGGGGAAGAGCAGCACCTCCTGCGAACAGCGACAGAGTCAGCGGCCGCAGCGACCGGCATCACCACATCCCGTGCGCAGGTCTCGCGAGAGCTGCCCGAGCGCGGACTCCGCTGCTCAGCCGCGGGCCTCAGCTGAGCAAATGCCCCAAGGGGCTTTGCCCAGGTGGGATTCCACGGCTTCAAACATCTCACACAGCTCCATTGTCCGGCACTGGATCCGTCGAAGAGATGGCCAGCTTTGCCGAATCCCATTCCCTTTTCCCTGACAAAGCCAGCAGTAGGAAGGCACTACCACTGCTTATGCTTACCTTGATGTTATTGGAATCTGTAAGGAACATGGTCAAGCGATCAATTCCCATGCCCCAGCCAGCTGTAGGAGGAAGACCATACTCCAGTGCGGTGCAGAAGTTTTCATCAATAAACATAGCTTCATCATCACCTGCAGCTTTTGCCTAAATGAGGAAATTAATAGTAAAACGTGAGTTGTACAGAGTTAGACACTCCTGCTAACCCCTACCAAAGAGGAGGAATACTGCTATTTGTAGCAGCCATGTAACTGATGAAACCAAAGCGCAATAGAGCTGTGCGAATGAGTAACAGACGACGAAATCTCAGCACAGAGAACTGTGGAGGTCCTTTGTATAGGTGCTCCCAAATTAGTTCTAGACTCCATTCCTTTCTGACATATGTTTTCCTATCTTGGCAAAGGCCCAGGCTCTTTACATCAGTAAAAGCCGTCTTTCAGAGCCATATGGCAGCAGATGAGAGCAGAATGAATTGCCTTCAAAGGCTTATGAGGTTCTTTATTGGTAGCAACTCTCCTTTCAATGTTTGCAGAAACCACAAAGCAGCATAATTAGTGGAATCATCAGTAGCTGCTCCACAAATAGGGCCTGTTTTTTTTCCTCTAAAGTAGAAGACTAAAAAACCCTACACTGAGATGTTAACTAATATACCTGACCCTGACAGCCTCCAAGTGACAAAAGCCATAGTAATAAAAATACAGATTAGCCAACCATTTCAAATTGAGAAAAAAAGCCAAAAATAAGTGTCAAAACAGCAAACATTTTTGCTCACAGGTTCGAGGAAGACTTTGCAAAGACTGTTACAGCAAATTTTTTTCCTTGAAATCCTGAAAATCTACAGCAAACTGTCATCCTTCATCTCAGTCTCCACCTTTACATTAAATTTTGAGGCTAATTTTCATTCAATACATATAATCATATGTCTGCAAAGTCTAGCTATAATCATGAGGGAACTGCAGCAAGCATAAATATAACAGACCAAAAATTAAAGGTACTTGTAATATTATTCATTCTGACTGAACATTTTGAAATTTACTATCAAGTTCGTTAGTTAACATAAATCTATTTTCCTGGCTTTGACAACTGTTTAAACCTCTCAGGCACTGTGAAGCCATTAGAAAGAACATGAAGATCAGGAACTCTGTTTCTGCAGACCACATCATTTGAACTCAGTCATGTGTGGCCAAGCATGCATTCATGGATGTGTATACCAAATTAATAACAAAATGAATTTCAGTCACTCCTTTTGGAGGCTCACAGAGAGAAATCCACTATTATAAATCTGCAAGCCTAATAGTTCCCAATGTGCACCTCTATCCTGTGAATCAACCTAATATATTAGTACTCTGCTCAGGAAATTAAGATATTTCTTAGACAGCATTTAAAGTCTTACAGGACATGAAAATTTATTTAAGAACCTAGAAGTATGATGTTGTACGACTACATAAATACTTAACTAGGGGAAAAAAAAACCCTTTCAACCTGGGAAAGACAAAGAGAACTTTTTGCACATTTGTGTTTTTCCAGATTAGTACTTTAGGTGGAACAAAAGGGAAGAAATTCCAAAACAAAGTTGCACTAAAAAAACCCTCATCAACAGCAGTATTTCACCTTGTTTACCTTAAAGAGCAAGATTCCTATAAAAGGAATGGCATTTTAATGCCAGACTTTTACTTGAGTGACGAACACTCACTCAAACTAGTAACAATTCTTTTCAGCAGTAGGTACGAATGACAGATTTGGGACAGACATAGGAAATACGCTTTGCTTACATGCCTGTATTACATTCACTATCAGCAAGACACCATACCTTGGCCTGATCCTCAAAAAGCTGACGCTGTCGGAAAGGATCATTAAGTTCTGTGTATGCATTGCACACTTCCTTCTTCATTACAAAGAGCTCAAAGCGTTCTGTTAGTCCCGGAAGAGAGCGATGCCTATGTGAAGTAGACAAAACAGACATACCTTAAAATAATCTTACTTACAGAAGCAAACAGCACATACATTACTTAGGGGCATTGCTCACACTTAACACTAACAGCTGTCAAAATTTCAAAGTACTAAGCATTGACACACCTCTTCCCTGGATGATGGGTTTCACAGCTCAGGAACCAATATCTATCTTGGTTTGTGTTAGAATTCCTAAACTAGTACGCAACACCAAAATCTGTTTTCACATATCCAACTTTTTTTTTTTTAATTAATTAAGTAGAAGATTTGAGCTACACACTGACCATGTGTCATACTCTTACCATTTGGCAAGTGGACTCATGACCTGTGGGTGATCACAGATGAATGTAGGGTTGATACAAGTGACTTCCAGGAATTCACCAACTAACTGGGAAAACAAAAACAAAACAATGTAGGGTTGATACAAGTGACTTCCAGGAATTCACCAACTAACTGGGAAAACAAAAACAAAACAATGTAGGGTTGATACAAGTGACTTCCAGGAATTCACCAACTAACTGGGAAAACAAAAGTGAAACAATTATGCAGTGTACAATTATGTACGTTCCTAGCACTGCCTTCACCAAGCACCCTAATTTCCTCTCTTTTGCTACTGAAGAAGGTATCAAAAATCTGAAACGTTTCCAAAGTATTTCTGGTTATGGTAATGTCTTCATCAACAGAGAGTGCATCCTAGTCATGAAAGGTAAGGAAAAATGACACAGCCAAAACTGCATAATAATTCAATTCGCACATTACAGCAAGGGCCAATAGGAAAAGCATCAAAAGAACAGCTATCAGACAATATTTGGGTACAAAGAAATACAGCTGATAGAACGACATTGTACTCCTACCCTTTTGGTCAGCTACATACAGATGCACACATCTCACAGATAAAACTGACCTACAATAAAGCAAATCTGTTTTAAACACAAGCAACCAGTTATCCAACTAAAATCCCCTAATGCTCAAGTTAAGCAGACATAAGTAAACTACACTTTGGTGTAGACGACATGAAAGAGGATTTTGACACTGCAAGTTTTCTCACTGTAATATAACAACAGCTGAAGTGCACTGCAGCATGCTTTTCCTGGTGCAGCTAAACCTTTTCTTCTAAGAGACTTCTGTTGACACAGAGAGATCCTCAAAGACATTAGGATTATAAAAATAGCACTCTTACTTTGTCAAGAAGCCTGGCTGTTGTCCTGGGAGGTGGACACTCAACATTTCTCTCCACACAAAGGTTATCAAAGAACCTGCGAGTTTCTGAATTTGCAGATGAAAATTAGAACAGCCATCCCAACAACCATTTTTTGTTCTTACTAAATCCTTCAACATTTCTTAGAGTCACTTGTAAAATCCCAATAGTAGACATCATGGAAAACATGAGCTTAAATGTTAATCTACAGAAATGGTGTTTGGTTTTAATTGTTTACAGTAAAATAGTAGTTATTTTATACTTCAGAAATTTGACAACAGTTAAGCACACACCACATAACTGCTGGACATTATTATTTGGGGGCTGGGGGGGGGGAGAGAGGAGGGAACCGGGGGGGGAAAAACAATCACTATAAATTATATGAACTTGTTTCCTTATGTCTCTCGATTCCAGGAATAAAATAGCACATAATTACATTTTTAAGAAGGTCCCAAATAATCATACACCCAAGCTACAATTACAGGCATGGAAACTCAACTGCACATGAGATAAGAAATAAGAAGCAAAAAGCTGGATCTCTTCAACAAATCAAGAACTCCATACATCAAGCTTCTTGAGTATATCCTTTCACATATATTCAACAAGGAAGAGCCAAAAGAGTCAGATCCTGCCAAAGATGGCAAGGAATGAACGCTTCTTTCTGGACTCACGTAAACCAACAAAACCAGAGGAAAGACATCCCATGTGTTAGTACTACTGCAAAAAAAGCAGCTAACAGACTGCAGCCTGAGAGCTGGCAACCTTTTGCCTGCTTTCTGTTAACGAAGAACTACAGGACATTCATACTCAGCATCTAACCTTCAGTTTCAAAACACTCAGTTGATGGAAACTTCACTCCCAGGACCTTTTCCAGATCATACACCATGCTAATTCGCCGGAAGGGAGGAGTAAAATCTATCTCATAGGCCTGTCCATCTTGACCATCTGGGTGGTAAGTGATCTTGTAAGTCCCAGTAATATGTTTCACCATCCCTACAAAATGAATGTGAGGTTTAGAAAAGGAGTATGCTACATAACATCTGATTCTTCCAGAGATTCTTACTCTTTTTTAAATTGCATACATCACCTGAAAGCAACTTCTCTGTAATTTCCATTAAGTCATGGTAGTCCGCGTAAGCCATATAAAATTCACAAGTTGTGAACTCAGGGTTGTGAGTCAAATCAATTCCTTCATTCCGGAACTGACGCCCAATTTCATATACTCTGTCCAGACCACCAACCACCAACATCTAGACAAAATGAAAATCTAGTATATACACTTTCTCAAAAGAACCTAAGAGAACCCAAACACATGCAACTGCAACACAACCTTACGAAACTCATTCATGAGACAAATCCACCTTTCTTCAAAAATAATCTCCATTTTAGCTACATTTGCTTTTTTAATACAGTTTGAAAAATATAGGCTTAGCCATGAGAGGCTTGCATTTTACCTTATGGTAAAGTTCTGGAGCAATTCTCATATATAAATTCATATCCAGTTCATTGTGGTATGTGATAAATGGCTTTGCCACAGCTCCGCCTGGAATTACATTCATCATAGGAGTTTCTACCTGTAACAACAAAAAAAAATTCCCCTGTTTTCATGAAATCTGTTTCCAAACCAGAAATGCATAGATCAAACAAACAAAAAAACCCAAACCAGCTAGTTTTGATGAAAAATCTGTATTTCACTTACAGGTCAGCATTTCAGTGTATGAAAACAATTCTAAACTAAAGTCCACTGGACAAAACTGCACTTTTTTCATCCAGTCAGTAATAACAAATTCATCTGTTGCTCTGAAGAGTCACTCATATTTACTACAAATGTGAACCTGCTGGCTTCATGTTATCAAAGCCAGGAACAGCGCTGTGGCATTATCACAAAACTCTCTCTCTACACTACAGAAAATTGAACTCAAGAAGGCCAAGTGCAATTTCCTGCACCTAGGTCAACACAATCCAATTCTGCCTACAGGACATAGAACTGGCTTCAGCTCTATGTCCTGTAGGCAGGACAACATTTCAAAGATGCAAAACAACATTTCAAAGATGTTGTTTTCACCCTAATTTACTGAAATATGGAAAGGACAGTAGTAGTTTGGAGTATTACCTTCAAAAAAGGTTCCCAAGCCCTAACCTCACCAACTGATAAATAATCTTAACTTTACAAAGAGAGGAAAGGAATTGCTCCCATTACATTAAGCTGATAAAATACACCATGCTGAGGCAATTATTGTCAGTTCTGTAAGTGCTACGTATATGAGCCTGAATATAAAACATCCTTGAAGCTAAAAAACTGTAAACACATTCAGTATGCAGAGAGAAAAAACACTGATGCCTTACCTCAAGAAAGCCCAACTCATCTAGAAAGCTACGAAGGTAAGTGATGATCTTTGCACGGGTTATAAATTTCTGCCTCACATAATCATTAAGAATTAAATCCAAGTATCTCTGACGATATCTGGTTTCCTGAAAAGAACACCTATCTTTAGAACAAGCTAGATAAAATGTCACGCCAAAGGAAAAAAATACCAAAACAAAACTAATATTCCTTTGTTGACTGATAATATCAGCAGGTCACAAACATCATCCATTCAGATCTATCTGTGGCATTCTTGCCCATGGCAGGGATGTTAAATTAAATGATCCCAAAGGTCCCTTCCAACCCAAACCATTCCATGATCTGTCAAATTGCTTCCAAGACTGACAGGTATGACAAATACCTTATCTTTGAGGCCAAAATGAAGATGAGGCAACATATGCAGGCATGGAGACAAGAGAGTGATTTCATAAGGAATAATACTCAGTTCCCCTTTCCTTGTTTTCCCAGGATTCCCCTCTACACCAATAATGTCCCCACGACGCAGCTTGCTGTTAACACGGAAATATTCTTCCTCGGATTTGTAGAGGCTGCAATTGTAAGCACGTTTATTTAAAATTCAATACTCAAAACTGTCCCCAGGTGTCTCACAAGACAAAATCCATTTAAAAATATATACATATATAAGTTATTTTACCCAGAAGTCAACCACAACATCTAAAGCAAAACATTACTTGGCTGCCTAAGCCAAACCACAGATGAAATCACAGAATCACAGAAATTCTAGGTTGGAAGAGACCTTTAAGATCATCGAGTCCAACCCATGTTCTAATACCTCAACTAGATCATGGCACCAAGTGCCACATCCAGTCTTTTTTTAAACTCTTCGAGGGATGGTGACTCCACGACCTCCCTGGGTAGATGATTCCAGTATTTGACTACTCTTTCTGTAAAATACTTCCTCCTTATTTCTAGCTTGCATCTCCCTTGGCGCAGCTTGAGACTGTGTCCTCTTGTTCTGTCTGTTGTTGCCCGGAGAAAGAGACCGACCCCCAGCTCACCACAGCTACCCTTCAGGAAGTTGAAGAGGGTGATAAGGTCACCCCTGAGTCTCCTTCTCCAGGCTAAAATAGAATATTTTATCTCAAAATACATACATCTAGACCCAGAATGCTAAACTGAATGCTGGGAATACCTCTACTTACCTGGAATTTGCCATGACCTGCAGCTTGACTCCTTCACCACGAAGATCATAGAAAATCAGTTTCCCTCCAGAAGCACGCTTTGCGTGGATTCGACCTAAATATCAAAAGTATGCTAGACATCAGGAAGAGAGTCCCTACCAGAAAGGGTACAGGAGCAAAAGCCACAGTACTATCACTTAGAATCAGCAGCTCTGAACTATTTAACTGATTTGTGATTTAAGTGAAAGAGAAGCAGTTAAGTCTCAAAATCAAATCTAGTGGAAATAAGACTGTAAAAACTTTGGATCCCAGAACCCATGTTACATACAACCTGATCTTATAGTTGCAAGGGATGTTGCATAGATCCACTCAGTCTGAAGGGTATGTCCTGAATAGTTTAACACTGCTACAAGGCTTCACAACTGAGTAAGAGATCAGCAAAATTCAAAAAAGACCAACCCATCAATAAAAGCAGCTAAAACTTTATATTTTTCTGTATCCCAGGTAAACTTTTACCTGCCACTCTCACGGTAATGTTTGTCAGGTGATCTCCTGGCTGCAGGTGACTGTACTTGTCTATAAAATCTGAGAGAGATATGTCAACATGGAACTTGTGGGGATAGGGATCTTCACTGGAGCCCTTAAGCTGTTGGACTGCATGGCTACGGATCTTGTAGTATTGCTGTCACCAGAAACAAACAAAATCAAATTATTTTATTAGAATCTGAAAATATGTTACAGGCTGTGAATTTAAATGTAGCTGCCCTAATGTAGAAACATACATCTCTTCCCTTTTAACCTTTTAATTACCCATGAATAAAAAAGTCAAATGCAAGTCAATAAGACCGATTCACAGAACATCTAATAAGCATGGGACCAGATGCTCACATTTGGATCCAAGCTCTCCTCATCAGTACCAACATTATCCTCAGAAGTCAAGGAAGGCTTATTTGAATGCTTTTCACTTTGCTCTTTCTGCTTTGCTTCTTTTTCAGCTATTTTTCTCTCAGCCTTTAAACGTCTCTTCAGCTCACTACAAAAGAGAAGGAAACCGGATGCAGCAAGTACTCTAATACTTCTACAGGAAAATGATTGGCAGGATTCTGCCAAAACCCAATTGTACAAATAAACCCACCACTTCTCTTACTTTTTCCAATAGTCAAAAGAATTCTTTAACACGTTAAAATATTTTCTACTTTGAACTCCTTCAGTTAATCCCCTACGATACAAACACTCACAGAAAGTGAAAGCGAAATTAAACATAGTTTAGACAGACCTTGACGACGCGTGCCTACGTGCTCAAGGACTTGAAGCACTCCATTTTGTCCATAAGAGCCTATCAGCCCCAGGCAGCGTGTAAGTGAGAGAAGGCAAACTCCCCCCTAAGTAACGTAGGGTTCCCGAAGACCCTTCGCGGTCTAGCCTACTCCCCCATGCCCTCAGGCTCCCGTCGCGCTCCTGACCCCACCTTCCACGACTCCATAAGGAAAGAAGCGGGCCAAGCCAGACGCAAAGCACCGACCTGCTTTGGTCATGAAGCGCCTGCTGCCTTCGGAGCGCGGGCGCGGCCCTCCAGACCCAGCTGCGGAGCCGCACAGCGCCGGAGCTCAGCATAGCGCTCCGACGGGCGCCTTGACGGAGACAACGCGCCGGATCAGCTGGACACACTTCACTTTCACCTCCCCGGCCCGGCCCCACCTGATCACCCGCCCACCCTCACTTTTTGCTGAGGTGCGACTCAGTCTCCTCCACGTCGCACTCGCGCGCCGCCGCCGCCGCCGCCATCATCGCCCCGCAGCTGCCGCCGCCTCCGCCCTTCCGCCCTTGCACGCCTGCGCAGGCGGTGACGGCGGCGGGCGGAGCTGGGGCGGCCATGGCGGGCGGCCAGGCCGGAGCAGCGCGATCCCGATCGCTGTTCTTGTGGGATGACGGGCATCCTATGCGGTTCTACCTGCGGCCCGGCCTGGCCAAGCTGCGCCTGGCGCCCCTAGTGCTGGCGGGCGGCGGGCGCCTGTGTCGGGTGCAGGAGCCAGGGGCCGTGCTCCTGGCGCAGCCCGGCGAGGTGGCTCCCGACGGGGCCGTCTCAACCGAGTACGTGGCGGAGTGCGTGAAGCGCAACCAGCGGCTGCCGCTGGAGCCGTTCCTACTGACAGCCCGCGGCCGCCTGGCCTTCACGGAGGCGGAGGATGCGGCGCTGCTCCAGGCGGTGCGCGGCCAGGGCATGGTGCGGGTGAGCGGCCGTGCGCTGTGGATAGAGCTGGAGCGGAGCGGCCTGACGCGGCACAGCTGGCAGGCCATGCGGGACCGCTACCTGCGGCACCTGCTGCCGCGGCTCTGGGGTGAGCGGGGGCCACAGCGGCGGGGCAGGGTTGCGAGGGGGCGTGGTGGCGGCGGCGACCGGCGTGGGTCGCTGTGGCCTGGCAGACGATCCGCGCCTGTTTCCGCAGAGCCCCCGCAGACGGAGGATCCCACGCAGATCAGGGGTCTGTTCGCGGCAGCTAATCGGGAGTTCGAAAGCACGGAGGTGAGCGACCGGGGCCAGCCTGGGGAGCAGCAGCCTCTACTGCGCGCAGTGCTCGGGGCAGGCCTTCCCCGGTGTCACAGATGGCACAACAGAAACTCATGATTAACACGTGAAATGAGTTTGCGCCGCGATATCCCTTCTGCTCTGGCTGAACTGTGAGCTGTCATCTATGTGGTTTGCGATAAATGGCGCCTGGCTGGTGCATTTTTTCTTCCCTGTGCAAGTTAGCATGTGGAGGTTTACGTGATGGGGGTTGTCACATTAAAAACTGTACTAGCAAATGAAAGTCATCCTTTCACCTCAGGCAAAAAACGTTCCTGCCGTTGCATCAACACTTACTTTTGCCTTTTATGCTTAGTTTGCTCAAATTCTCTCTTATGGTTTATGGATTTCTGTGATCATGTGCAGCCTCATTAACACAAACGGCTTCAGTCACTAACTTTTACTATACTTACTAATTTCTGAGGTTTTAATACACTGTAGAGTCAGAGTAAAAGGTGCTTGATTGCAGTGGTAAAAGATTTGCCAGAAAATACCATCTCTAATTGGTGATTCCACTTCTCTTACTGTTAGTCAGAAAGTGACTCTTCAGATGTTGCAGAACTTTCCACACAAGATGGAGTGAGAAGGTCCCCAGGAGAAACAGCATCTGAGCTGAAAACTGGGCCAGAGGACTCTGCATTCCCTGACATTCAGTTACAAAGGCAAGAAAGACCACAAAGCACTTGTTCTTCTTCCAATGTGGTGGGACAGGTAATAAAAACTATGGAGCACTTCATGGAGAAGTTTGCTGTGGACCTGCACACTGTTACACAGGCCTTTCTGAAAAACAGTGGTGACGTGGAAGCTACTTCATACTTTCTGCAGACAGGGCAGCGCTTGGATGGGTACCCTGTATGGAGCAGAGAGGATGATTTAGAATTGCAAAAGGATGATGAACAGGTCAGAAATAAATTGATAGCCAAATTTGGAGCTGAAAATGTAGCAAAGCGGATAATGTTTAGAGAGAGTTAACAAGAGGACCTTACTGATCCAGAACAGTTGCATAAGTGTAATAGTCATTTCAGAAACACAGTGGAAAATTTGATCGAGTTCTGAAGTTTCAGAAATGCTTTAATTTTTTTGTATTAAAAGGCCTGTTTTGCATCTCTGCAGATCTAAGATGCAGCTGCTTTAATCAAAGGAATGCTTGTACCAAGCCGTATATTCTACTTGGGAAACATACACCAGCTCTCAGGGCTATGAGTAATAGTTGAAGTAGGAAATTAAAGTTAAGAGGGAATTATCAGAGGTTATGTATCTATCACCTAAGCTGCATTTGAGAGAGAACACTATTACTAGGATAAAGTCATAATCTGAAAAACTCAGTACTTTTAGCCTGAAATTGTGCTCTGGTTACTTATTTTAATAGTATTTGAAGTGAGTCCTAAAAATCTGGAATTCACTCTTTTGGTGAAATAAAATGGGCTGGCAAAGGCGAAGTTTGGTTTGTCCCTTTTTTAACCTCTCTAAAGAGTTAACATTTTAGGTTTTTAGCATATTGCACTGTGGCACTCGGAAAATTAAAGTGGATTGTGAAATAGCTGATGTTAAGCCAAATTAAAATTATAATTAATAATTATATTGAACATAAAAAACAATATAATGAGACTGCTGTTTCAGGAAACCACTGCAACACCTACTGATTACTCAAAGAGTTAACCAGTGTTACCAAATAAATGCTAAAACAGCACTACACAGTGTTTCACTGGATTGAAAAAGTGAGAATTATTTGGCATAGTCATGCTATTCAGACTTTGAATAGTTATTTGAGATTCGTGTGGAAGCCAGACAAGCACTTAATGAGGGAATGCAAGACAACATAGCTAATGAAGTAATTTTTTTTTTTACATTAGATACATTACCAGCTTGGTTTGAAATTCAAGTTTTGCTGATGACCAGGTTCATGAACAGGAGACCCGTCACCTCTTGTAGCTGAACACTGCCATTCTAGCTTGGACTGCTTACACACGTCAGCAGCACCATAGCGTTGCAATGGTCTTGTTAAACAAAACTGCTCTAGAATACAATGTGAGAGGTAGAATGAATTAAATAGTTGCAATGGTCAGATTTATTCTATCTTTTTATAATTCTAAGTAGCACTTATTTTAAGAGTGAGTTTGTCTTGTTGGAGCAATTAATCTTAGGTGCAGTGCGAACTTCTGAGTTCACATACAGTGTTTTTGCATTTGGAGAGCCTTATGGACATATTGTCTAACACTGAGAATCTTTCCACGTGTGTTTGTGCACTCAGTAGGAGTAGGAACTGAGACACAAAGACCACAGTTTACTCAAGGCTGCCCTCTTTCTTCTGTTACAAACTCCTGAAAGGCACTGCTTGTTCAGAGATGCTCTTTCTTGTGCATGCACGTAGGTCTAGGTCTCTTTTACCCGGTTAAAACCTGGAGGACCCAGAGATGACACCATATTGTATGGTTCTACTTCCAGTTCTCTCTGTTCCCATGATAAAAATCCTTGTTTTCTGTGCTTTGTCTTACCTACGACACAGTTATGCTCCTTTCAACATGCTGGAACAGTTTGGTTTTCCGTATTCCTATCAGGTTCCTCTACTATCACAGAAGGTCAGGAAAGTTCTTTTTGTGGCTCAAAGAAGTTTCTTTCTATTATTGCCTGGAGCAGCAATATTTGTATACCTGGAAACGTGAGCAAAGTGGCAAAGCGCATACAAGAACTTTGAGTTAAAGAGAATTCTACAGCCAGAAATTCTGGGTCTACAAACTATTAGCTGGAATTTGGGTATTACCTATTTGCTTCCTTTTAGAGTTAGCCAGCATTTATCAAAATAAATTAATTTCTATGCTTTCATAACTAGAGTTACCAATAAAAAACTGATTGTATGCACTAGTTTGAAGAGCAACAGAGTCAGCTTTTAAATGTCCTTTTGACTGGAGACTTCGCCATCTTACATTTCATTGGTATAAAAACAGAGTTTACTCTTTTAAACTTATACAATGTAAACTTAATGTTTGTTTTTAAACAGACTTCTGTGATCTTTATTGCATATGCCAAAGGACTTCGTCATAGTTTTACATGTCACCATCAGCATCTTGAGATTTTGAGGGATTTTTGTTGGGTTTTCTTTTCCTCCTCCAAAAAGTATTTTAAGTTATTTTTGCTCAAATCAAGACAACTTTACATTTTCATGTAACAAGACTGGCGGCAGACGTTGCTGTATCCAGAAAAAAAGAAAATCTTACAAATTGTTGTATACAGGAAACATACCTAAAGGACTGTAATAAAGACACACTGGAATCAACAATTCTGCATTTTCTCTGATTAAGCTTAGGAAGCAGAGGTGTAAGTAATTTTCAAAACAGTACATTAGGGAAATGCATCATATGTTACTTTTACCCAATTTTTTTACTGACTGGAAACACTGTGGAGGCTTTTATTCAGGTAAACACGTGGTACACAGAATTGCATCCACTGAAAACAAGTATTCATAATAAAACTTAAGCCACTCAAGCTGGCATTGGTTAATGTCAAGATAAGTAGCAATGTACCAAAAAGAATCTATTTTTGCTCAAAATCCAGCTGCTTAGCACTTAGAGGAGGAAGCTCTTTACTATAACTTCAGTAAGAATGGGCTTTTAGCTGCTTTTAGCTGAATATGTTAAGGTCTATTTTAAAGGGACTATAAAGAAAAACAGTGGCTCTGTGCTTCTGTTGCTTAGTGCAACTCCCACTTCTCTATGTCAGCTTGCCTGCCCAAAATTTGCATAAACACAGTGTAAAGGAGGATACCTTGCTTTCAGTGAACTTACTACCAGGAGGCCAATGCTGCCTGCTCAGCATGGATTTTGTCCTTCAACACAATCCCTAGTAATAAGACTATTATTTCCATAATACAATATCCCGCCCTTTTCAGGGATTAGGGGTTTAGCTCTAGGAATACAGATACCCGTATTGCTAAGGCAGTGAGTGTTCTGTGTTAAAGGGACTCTGCAGTTTACACATGGAAAAGGATATTCAGAAATAGGGATCTGTAGGCATTTCACTCCTCCCCAAATCTGGTAGCAAGTTTTTCTCCTTGTCTTCTGGAACACTTAAAACCAGGTGAAAACCATTCTGTTGTTCAGGTTTGAACTATATATTCCCATTGGAGGTGGGAGAATGGCACCTCCAATGGAGGCAGTGGAGAATGGCATCGACCATTAAATTTATTTTTTTGTGCTCCAAGACTAGAAATACTCTCACCAAATATTTCAATAGGAGAACTTCCCAATCTTCTCTTGGTTTCTTCAATCCACTCCCATTAACCTGTCTTCTCAGTTTTGGTATTTATGCCAATGAAATCTATGTCTTTACCTTGTCTTTAGGATCTCAACCTTAGCATGAATTCTTCTGCCACCCATGTGGACTGTGGGAATTCCCAGGAAAACAACTGTTCTTGGGTTTGAAAGCTAGAAGACAGAATTATTTCAGCTAAAAAATAAATGGATTCACATAATCACAGAAATGGTTTTCCACACGAAACCCAGGAGTTTTTATTTTCAGCATTAGCTGGTTTAATCCATTTTCCCATTATACAGTAAGTGAACACAAACATTTCCCCACCTTTGCCACCAAGGCTGGATACTCAGGCAAGTGGAGCAAATGGAGCAAAAGGAAAACTGGACTTGAAAATGCAACTATTAAAAAAAACCAAACAACAAAAAACAAAAAAAAAACAAACCACAAAAACAACCAAAACCCCAAGACCCACAAAACAAAAAACCCAACACAAAATCAAACCAAAGCCCAACATCTTTCCAGAAACCAAATGTCTGGTCATCCCTGCGTCTTTTCTGGCACTACGTATCCTGCATGGCAGCATGTCAAGCAATGTTTTCTTTATTCAGCTTCCTTTTATATTTCCTCCTCCTTGGCAGTGCAATTGCTCCATGTGGTTTCTCTAGTCTTCAGCTGTGGTCTGTGGGGGGTTTGAGCTTCTGCCATCTGGTCCTACTCCTTTGGCATTCTGTGTGCTCCAACCTAAACATAATTAATTTGGAAAACAAACTTGCATTACTTTAGCCTCCATTGTGGCTGTATCTCCAGGGGTCTTGGAGAGTGACCCTGTGCTGCTGAGAGCTCTCCTGAATGTAGTCAGGGTTCTTGTACCACTTGTTCTTGCATCCACGCATGCTCCTACACTTCTATGCCTGCACCTCTGTCCTCCTTGGCTCTAGTGAATAGTTCAGCACTCTGCAGCCTTCAGAAAGTAGATGCAGAGACCAGCTCTTCTGCCTTCAAAATTTGATACTCAGAGGAGTTCTGGGCAAACAAAAGATCCAGAGACATATTTTTCTGCTCTTCTTCAGACTGAACAAGCCGGTAGCCCAGCAAATCCATTGCATCTTTGCACACATTTTGCACTTTTTCTATTTTCTGGAAGGGAAGTGTGTTTCTCCAGGCCTGGGATACTCTCAGTGCATCTCTCGACCCAATATCAAAGGCCTGTGCTCCATCACCTTTTCCATGGGTGATGTTGTGGACCCACTTCTGAAGCTCTGGTGTGAAATGGAGTTCTGCAAACCTGTACATCTCAGCAGCCCTTGCTAGGGGGTCTCTGACAATGTCTTCATAGCGAACCAGCAGATACCGGTCTTTCAGGAAGCTTGGAGCAGCCTGACTTCCTGCCTTGTATATCTCAACGTGGCTTTTGCAGATTACCTGCATTGTGTTGTAGGGCCCCATTTCTCCCTTTGTCTTCCGAGACCCCACAACAATGTTACTGTCGCGTTTCAGGTCTGCCATTGTATTCTCTCGGGACCTGAACACAGCCCGAGGATCACGTACCAAGTGAATGATTTTGAGGTTCAGGGATGGATCGGTGAGAAGGGGATAGAGAACTTTCAGGTCAAAGAACCTAACTTCCTTGATGGCAACATGGCTATAGGTTTTACAAGCTTCCTCCACCTTGCTGAATGGGTACTTGCCACAGATGGTTTTGCAATTCCCTGCAGTGATTATGTCACTGCGACTGAATGAGTCACAGGCAGGTGGGGAGCACAAGGCTCGGCTAGTCTCCCACTGAAATAAATCAGACTTTTTCTTCTGGCTAGACATGTAAGCATCAAACACAGACATGTCACACAGAAAGACTGACCTGACTAAGTCCCGCACTGCCATGTGTAAGACTTTGGCACTGTTCTGGTACATCTTAACCCACACGTGCCATGCAGGCTCCATCAGGTAGAAGACACTGGGGTGCTGGCTGAAAATTTGTCCAGTGAAGGAGGATCCTGACCGCCAGGAGGAGAGAATGAGGATGTGGACAGGAGAAGGTTTTTCCTCCATATGGGCATCGTTGCTGCAGGGTAGGAAGTGGATAAGAAGGAAGGACAGAGCTACCAGAATCAGGAGCACCTGCACTCTTCTAGACTTCACCATGATTGCAGGGGACCTGCAGAGACAGAGGAAGTTCAGCATCACATGATGAAAAAGGCAAGATGTGGTACATCAGGCTCCTGTGCATCCCTCTGCAGGCACAAGATTTTTGAAAGCTGCCACACTACTAGTGACACTGTGACAACCACCACACAAGGTGTCTTTGCAAAGGACATAAGTACTGCAGGGCTGAAGGTTTTCTGCAGCAAAACCATTGTCTGTCAGGAAGCCACTCTAATACAGTCTTAGAAGATAGTGAAAAGCTTGTCTGTACTTTTATCAAAGTTTAACAGCTAGTTGAGTGCACTGAAGTTGGCACAGACAAATGTGTACTTAATGTGCATAATCCCTGCAAATGATCCTGGCAATTTTTATGAAGGAAAAATGCAAACCTTCCCTTTTTGCTGAGGTGTTCAGAATTCAACAGTTCCACATTTTACTTTTAAACACCTTACTCTGACTAATATTTACAATTATTTTTATGCCAAAATGCTGTAAACATACAACGTAGGTTTCCTTTTGTTTTGATTATACTCCTTTTGAAATTTCAGGAAACATTTATTGTCACCACACATTTATTGTTACCAAAGGAAGAAGCTTGGCACTGTAATAAATCCAAGAACAGTATCTCCACCAGACAGAGCTTTGTAGGCAATTTTGCTAGAAAGACCCATCTTTGTGTAGGCATGTTTAACTGCTTACCCGCCCCAATAACCCCCTTCTTAGCCTAACTCCTTTTTAAAGACTGTCACTTGCTATCCCTCCTTCCCAGCCCACTCATCCTATTGGTCTTTTATGAGAAGACATACAAAAGAATGTGCTAGTTGAACTCAAAGGTCTGCCCAAAGCTGGGTCCTTGTTTCATACACTAAACCTCTCTTCTGCCTGTGGAAGATGAACTGAATTATTGGAAAGTGTCTAAAAACTTACATGCCATTGGGGACATGGCATGAAAATACCACAGAAACAATTCATAACCTGAATACCAGCTGGCACAGTAATCTGGAGGAAATACACCACTGAAGATGAGATCTGAGGCAGAAAGAATTAATTAATTTTTTAAAAAATACATTAAAGGACACTTTGCCTATTACTCCTGGCTTGTGTGCTCTCTTTCTGTTACCCAGCTGTGCCTGACTGTGCCTCAAATACAGGTTGGGTATCCTGCAGCATGGGCTGCACCTGGGGACAGGCTCCTTGTGCAGCACTGAAGCCCAGGCAGGATGGAGTGCTTCCCATCACCATCTGCCAGGTTTGTCAGTTTAGCTGTGCCACAGGGGAGACAGACCTCTCTTGCTAGTGCAGCTGCTTTGTCTTTTCTAAGGTGAACTAAAACTGAAAAAACTTTTCTGTTTCCTAGTCATGGTCAGTCCTTCTGGATGATGCACAGCAAGACAGGACAGAGAGAGCAGGGCTTTTAGGGCAAGATGTTAATCCCATACAGAGCAGCATCCGAGCCCAGGCCCTTACAGCTTCATACACTCCTTTTGTGCGGTCCATATTACATGAGACCCAAGCAACTATTCCCATGCCGAGCAGCAGCCCCCCTACTCAAGCAGCAGAGGTATAAAATAACTCAGCTGCAATGCAGACATTGCCTCCCTACTACATGCTTGCCATGCCATCTGGGTCCACAGTAATTTTGAATGTTCCCAAAGTTTCCCTAACCTCCTCCTTATGGCCTACCTCAGTTTTCCTCTGCAGCAAAGCTTTCAGACTAATTTGCACAGGGGTGCCTCCTCTCATGATTTCAGTTCCTCTAGTACTGATGTTTTAGATTTTCACATACAGTCACTGCTGCTAACCAATGATGAGCAGTACTAATCTGTGCCTCCAAAATACATGCATAAACTGGCTTTTTTATCTTAGTAACCTGCTGTGCATTTGTGTTGAGCTTAGGGTTTATAAGGCAGCAATTATAATTTCTTGGAGTAAGGAAAATACCCAGCCTGATGGGTAATTCTGGTTGTTGCCACCAGGTGCTACCACAATATGAATTTTACTTTAGTAATGTCTGGCAAGGATGGGGCTGTGCATTTAGAGAGGGACCACATCATTCCTGTCTCCTGGACAAGAAGCCCTCTGATTCTTTTTGGTTACACAAATGGCCTGTAGTGTTCAGGTCTGACAAGGAGCTGAATCAGGTTGCTATTTGGACCAACCCTAGGAAGAGCTGCAAACAAAGACCGTTGTGAAAATAAGTGATATATCAGTTTCTTCCTTCCAAATGAATACAAGCAGTGTTTACCAAAAGTCCTGGCTTCCAAATGAACTTTGATGATATCACTTCCATCTGGCACCATTAATATTGTTATTCTAACTCCTGACAGAGTTCCTGGAATATAGCCAGAAGCTATTAATTGAGAAAAATTCTGTTGAGCAGACATGGCATGAAGGTAGATACACAGGCAGATTTAAAACCACAGAAATAGTTGTTTCTTTGGAAACCTACATGTGAATTTCCCGGGTATGAGAATGAAATCAGGTTTTTTTTCAGGAAACAAGAGTATACTTTTATCCCAGGGTGTGATAGCTGGATGTTCTATCAAAAGTGACTGCTTTTGATAGAAAGCAGCAGATGACCTCATGTGAGACCACAGTTTCAACAGCTTCTTCACTCATATAAGAAGCAGCAATAATTGTTGCCATCACAAGTCTGTTCCACAGAGCGTAGAAGGACTGAAGTGAATTGTGTGCCTGATGAAGAGGAAGGAAAGAGCAGCATCATACTATACTACATATCATACATTCCCTAATATGAGAGAAATACTAATTATATAACCTTATTTTTCACCACTGTATTTCTCAATCATGGCAGCTGGGATGTTTCTAAACTAAGGTCTTAAGCTTAACTACATTTTTTCTACAGCAAACATCCACAGTCACCAGTGATAGAATTAATTTCATATTGCAAAAGTGAAAATATGAAGTTCTCACAGAGCTGGCAAGTATAAGATCAGCCCAGAATAATTGAGACAATCTCAGCTGCAGAACAAGAAAAGCACACTGTTAGCAGTGTGTGTGCTAACAGAGAAGAGCCAAGATTTGGCTGAAAGCAGAAAGAAATGGAAGAATCTCAGGGCACAAAGGATGCAATATAGAAACTATCAAAAAGTACAACAATCCAGTGTCAACATGTTAATGTCTCCCACAGCAAAGGTATTAAAATACTGCCTGAGCAGCTTGTTCCAAAAAAAAAAAAAAAAAAAAGCAGAGACTTAGACTTTTCCAGAAACACATAGGGACCTTGGAAAAGCTTGAAACTGGCAAAGAGCAAGTGTTAAAGAAAGCAGCAAGCAGCCCAAGGGAAATGTACCCATGAAAAGCACTCAGCATTAGGCACCATATCCCCAGATTACAGGGAATTTATTGAATATGTGCATGTCTCTGGCAGGTGTGAGACAGTTACAGCCCAAAACCACCTTGTGCTGTGCAAACCAATGCTGAGTGTTCAGCCAGTCTGAGGGACTTCTCCAGACATGTACAGGCTCCCCACTGCTGTAGCGGCCCCAGTGTAGCAAAGAGGATCTGGCACCAGAGAAGCTCCTGTCACTGGTCTTTGATGGCACTGATGGTTGCTCACAGTTTTTTCAAATGCTGCTTCAATTTGGCCTGGTCGGTTTCTGCAGAATTAGAAGTCGTCTGCCCATTCAGGGGTGAGCAGCTGGCATGACTGTCACTAGTGGGAGAAGCTGAGCAAGGGCACTGAGAAATTACCCTCTAAGCCAGACCCACAGCTTCTGTCTGCAGAAAATTGTCACAATTTGCTGGCATCAAGAGCATCTACACTAGATACCAAGAAATGGTTGAAAATCTCACCTTAACAAGTCCTTGTGAAGCACCACCAGACCTGATTCAAGCAAAGTTGCCCTCACACACGTTCGCTGCTGTGGTACACACGCCTCCAGGCAGTCACACAAACAGTGCATTCATGCACAGGCGCTCTGTCTTCATGCTGGGGTCTCGTATACACGTGTACTTAGCTCCTACCTACACCTGTGCCTGCCCCTTCCCGTCCTCTTTGTGTACATCCCAGCTCTAAGACTGACTGCTCTACACTGCCCGCCTACTTTGACCAGCCTTAAACTAGAAAACTCCACCCTGCACTAAGCAAAAGGTACGGAAATGGCAGTTTCTTGCAGGGATGTGAATGACCAGGCGCTGCTAGTAAAGGAACAGGGCCAGAAAGTTCATGAAGGAGACTGAGAGATACTTTAAACTCCTATTACAAGCCCCAAAAAAGACTGCTGCCTGTAAGAGCAGGAACAGGGATGTCTGTAGCATGTCAGAGCAAAGGACAAACAAGTTGCAAAGAGGACCAGCTTGCCCACCATGAGTGCAGAGATAGGGCATACTTTCCTACTATTGCTCTGGCTGCTTGTCATGTCAGCAGATGCAGATTCACATGAAATCTTTTTTACTCTTCTCTATCTGTACCTTGCTTGAATTAAACATTTGTGGGCTGGGAAAGAAAACTGTGTGAAAGGAGAAGCTGTGAAAGGAGCAGCTGGACTTGGCCTGTTAATGATTCACAAGGGCACTGGAGTTGCAATGGGACTGTGCCAGGTAAGGTAGTGAAGCAGGGCAGCACTGGGCTCAAGAGAAATACTTACACACAGGGACAGTTGTTTTGGGTCATTCCTATTCTAGATCTCATAGATTCTGTCACACAGTCTGGAGACATCTAGACCTCTTAATGGTGTCCTCTTTGTGTTCCCAATGACCTCATTGCTGCTCTCAGGGCAAGGAGAGTATAGGAGACAGCAAAAGAAAAAATCTGGGCAAGGCTGGTGCTTCCAGCAGGAGGAACAATCTGAATGGGGCAGGTCATGTTCCCTTTCATTTGTTGCATTGCAAACACAGATGGTCAAGCCCTGGTAACCCTGGGCTGGGAAACAAGGTGAGAAGCTGGCAGTGGTCCAGGTAGGGCCCTGTGGAGGACCATGCAATGTTTGGTGCAATCTGGACTTCTGTTATGTGTTCCCATGCTCTGCACTGACACACAGGATTTACCTGTACGTCATTAGGTGTTAGAAAATCTTTGTAAAGACCACACCACTTGAGTGGCTCTTCCTGAAGGATTATTTCTCCCTGTCTAACAGTTGCAGAAAACAAAGATGGATCAAAACTTCTGTTCCAGCTGTATGTAGTTTGCCCAAGAAATGCTGATCCCTTGGCATCAATATGTAGGCTTTATGACAGCACTGAATACTACCGTGCAGTCATCTTGTCAAAGGGTTGAACAGATTTTTCTACTTGTATATATGCCATGTCCCAGTTATTTGTCTGGGCTTTCCACAGGGCATCCTCTGTAGTATGAGCAGTTGCACAGAGGAGGAGAATATGCTCTTCCTTGGATTTGAGATTTGGGAGGACAAACTAGTCTGGCACACTGTATTTCCTGAGACCTGCACATTGTGACACTTGAAGGACGAAACCTCTGGCTCCTGGAAACAAACAACACGCTCCCCATATGTCTAACTCAAAAGCTTTATGATGCAAAGCAGAAGCGTATGGGGTTGGAGTAATCCCAAGCACAAATACAGGCCATGTGGAAAATGGATTGATATCAGCTCTAAGAAGAAGGTCTTTGGGGGTGTTGGCGGACAAGAAGTTTCACATGAGGCAGCAATGTGTGCTAACAGCCCAGAAACCAGTCATGTTCTGGGCTGTGTGTCACCAACAGCATGGGCTGCAGGATGAAGGAGGAGATTCTTCCCCTCTACTCTGTTCTGGCAAGATCCCACCTGGAATACTGCATCCAGCTCTGGGCTCCTCAGCACAGGAAAAACAAAGGCCTGTTACAGTACGTCCAGGGAATTACACATTTCTATTTTCTACCCTCACTCTGTGGACTCAGAGACTAGTGATCTCTGTGAACTGCCCATGCAATCACACTCTGTATTTCTTACACCCTGAAGTGAGCAACATGTACTGTGCTCCCAAGCATGCATAAACAGATCACACCTGACCCAGTGCAGAAGCAAAAAAAGTAGGCTGAGGAGTAATGCAAATGGTGTAGACTAGAGTTTAACTCCACAGTGCTTACACTGGAGATGCCTCCCTACCTGAGAGCACGTTTTTGACAGCTGATAAGAGAGCCAGGCATACCTATGGCAGTGAAACCTGATTCAGCTCTAAGGCTTGACTAACCCCGTGCCCTGTCTTCTGCCATCATCTAGAGGAGATGCCTAGAGAAGAGAACAAGAAAAACATTTCCTCCCTGAAGCCAGGGATCTGGAGTACACGATTCACCTCTCTGAATGCAGATGTTAAAAATAAGCTAGTGAGTGATGCCCTGGAAAATCCTGTTTCTTTCTCTTGGCTGTGACAAGAGTGGAGAGTGTTGTCTGTCAGTAGACAGAAGCTGTCTAAAATTAGTTCAGATCAAGCTTGTCTTTGCATTTTATATCACCTAGACGTTTTTCTATTCACTTTTCCAGTCTTGTTTTGAACTTAAGATACTTTTGACAGCAACAGGATTTCCTGGTAATATGGGTACATTTAGCTGCATGTTGTGGGAACTACTTTCCTCTGCCATGGACCTACAATAAAAACTGTATTTGGTATAGTCACAATTTTTTAAATCAAGACACAGGAGTAATTTCTCCCTATTTGCAGGCTTCAACCTATAAAAGTCTTTAATATCTGCTGTTATATGCCCCGAAGAACACAACTCATACCAGGCTGATATGTAAAGCAGCTCATGGTAATCATGCTGCCAAAATCTCTATCACTTTCAGGTGTGTGATGGGATAGTTCACATTTTCTGCATCTCAAAGGTATGATGCTGGGGAGCCGCTGTAAGAGTCAATGCTGTGATTATGCATTAGTGAATGTTTCCCTTTCAAAGCAGAGGGATTTCAGTTGTTTTCTAGCTTACACTTCTGAAGCTGTAGAGGAAACTGAAAATTTATGGTTCTGCAATGTCACTGAGTATGACACAAAGCTGCAATGTTGCTGTTCACACAAGGGCCATGCATGGTCTCCTGTGCTGATCAGTGGATTTGAGTACTGCTATATTGTGGTTTGAAATGCACAGGAAAAACCCTGCTCATTGCAGTAAACAAACTTGACAGTAACCTATAAAAAAAAAAGTCTCTATGTCAATTTCTCATTACTTTCAATGGGATGAAGGCAACAGAACAGAATTCTGCTTTCAGAAAAGAGTCTTTTTTGGTAGGGATGCTGTATACAGTCACCCTGGTTGCTTTAGAAGTCATCATTCATAGAGGATGGAAAGAATGCAGCAGTGAGAGAAGCTGGAGAATGCATAGGAGCAGAGGTGCAATGCCTATGTTAAATTCCAGTCAGAGCAAGTTCTTTCTGAGCTAGAGCAGATGTTGCCCCATATGCCTTCCAGAACGACAAAAAATGAGACAAATTATTGATATGGTGTCCTATATGGCAGCAAGGACAGGCTGATGCGCCTGTGGCTTTTTTCTTGTGTTTGAAGTAAGTTTTAAAGTTATATTTTTATTTAGAGGCAGTTTGAGATAAATAGACTTGTCTGAATTGGCACACAAGAACCCAAAGTTGTGTCAGGCAAGAGCAAGGATAGTGGCTGACCTTCTCCCTCTCTTGCCCTTACACAGTTGCAGTATCATTTCTTGCCTTCATTGTAATGCAGCACTCTAATATCAAGTAGTGGGGGAACAGGAAAACACGAGAGAAAGAAGGAGGTCACATAATACTTAACCAACACATTACAGAAATGGGAAAAATAGTAAGAAAAAAATAAATCTATTCAACTTTTGAATTAATTTCACTGGTCAGCTTCTGCCTTCTTTATGTACATAGGCAGTCTAAAACTGGAAATCAGCACAGGAACTGAAGGGGGAGCAGAACAGCTAGTTTAGAGTGGAGAGAAACAACAGCAACAAACAGACCTGAAGCATGCATAGCCCATGCAATGCGCTGGAGTGCAGAAGACCCTGTGCTAGCACCAACTATTTCTGTCAGGTATCCAGGAAATAACTCATTCAGAGTCATTGACAACACCTCTTTGCTTTGGCAAAGCTTCAGGGAACACTGACCCAAGACAAATAAGGAAAACAAAGACAATGTATGACAAAGCAAAGGGCTGGTATTGATCTGGGCTCCCAGCACTGTAAGAGCCCATGCCAGACAGCCAAACCATGAGGAAGATTCCAGTGCTTCTGCCCTTCAGGGGGCTCTCCCCAGTGCTAGGGACCAAGGCTGAAGGCTAGTGTAGAACACACAGACTCAATCTTGTTGTGACTGGTTTTTAAGTTTAGCTGGCTTGGTAGGTGCCTTCTAGCTACTGGAACCCTGCTGAGGATGTGTCTTGTGTGGCTGTCCTGTCAATGGTATGACTTTGACCATGCTAAGCCTTCCTTCTCCTGCGGAGCTCCTCTACACTCTCACAGTCTGGTTTACAAAATCCCTCCCATTCACCTCGAGAAAGTACTGTCTCCCAGCCCACTGCTACTACCTCCTCTCACATCCACGGTCTCTTCCTGGCCACTTCTCATGCTTGTGGAAACCTGTGCCTCTGGTGGGTAATGCCACCAGAGCAGGTCAGCTCCTTTGGCCCCTGACAAAGCAGCATGCCCCAGGAGAACAAGGTTATGTGCTAGGCCTCACATAACAAAGTTTTTCACAGACACCTCCCCTTGGGCTTCCACTGCCATGCACTGCTCAGGCCTTACCTGAGCTCCCGGAAAGGCTGGGCTCTGATTCACCAGGGCCTCCACGATCATCCCCCAGACCGCTTCCTTGGAACCATCCTTGGTCCAAATCAGTGAAAACCACATCTTTCCACTGCTGGCCACAGCATGGCTACATGATGGTAGAGAACAGGCTAGTGTAGACAGGCTCTTGCAGCCAAAGGCCATGTCCCCAAGGCAGGAAGACCCTGAGGGACCTCCCCTTTGGTCTACAGACCAGCTGAAGGCAGTAAGGGCTACTGGAAGAGGGAGTGGGTGAGGCCAGTGCCAGGAGCCAGGCTACACTGAGATTCCTAAAACCTGGGGGAACTGATGATCTCATTGCTGGCAGGTGCAATTTATCCCAGCTTGCCTGCAGTGCCGGTTTCCCTGTCAGGCTTGAACCTACTGCCAGCCCCTTTGGAAGCTGTGGACTAGTACACTTAAAGCTGAGAAGTTCCTTAATTTCCCAAAGAGAGCCCTAGGCATGAGGCTGCCTCCTTGCCTAGGTCCCCATATCTGAAGTAAATCACCCTAATCCTAAACATGGCCAGCCCAGACAGCACAGAAAAGGGCAGACACACAATGCAAGCCTGTGCCAGGGTATAGCACTGCTGGTCCCCAGCTAAGACAGGGAGGATTGCTGTGGATGGGTGTGTGAGCCGGCACAGGCAGCATGCAGTAACAACCACAAAAACACAGATGAAATGCACAGTAAATTTATTTCCATTACCTCACCAACCAGGGAATCCTCAAAGCAGGACCCAGGCAGAGACATACAAACAGGGATGCCAGCACTGTGGAGTCTAGTCCATGCTCAAGGATCACCAAACCTGCTGTTTTCACATGTATATCAGGGATTATTGCAGGCACAGTTTACCATTGAGATTTGATCTTTACCACAGCAAAGCAGGAATGCCAAGCATGTTCAATAGGGTGGTTCTAAGTCTAGCACAGGCCTATGTTATATAAAGACAGATGTACCACTTACCAAACACACAAGACTAAACAGCAATTAGTATAATATATGTGGTTTTCTACACTTCACCTGCAAGACACTTGAGTGTATTTATAATCCTCCTTGCCAATCTTCCCTTATTTTCCCACAATCAGTTATAAGGCCACTGGGCAGCTCTGCTAAAGCTCTGCAGATCTTGTCTGAGCACCTCCAAAGAGCAGCTTCAGATCTGTCTTGACTTCTTCCTTGGTCTCAATGCTGCAGGGGTTTCCTTTGGCACAGAGTACCTCCAAACTCCAACTTAGGCTAGTTTGTATGGCTGGCAGGGTGCTCTAACCTATGTCCACACTGTGACGCAAAGCATCTGTGAGAATAATACCTGAAAAATGATACTAGCACATTTGTGGTTTAATGCTAGTTTGCTATTGCCTCAGAGAAAACCTAGGTGTGGTCAAAAGGATATGTTTACAAAAGATGACAATGGAGGATGTGGCTTTGAGAAATCAAGATATCCTGAGATTTATGATATATATATATGCCTATGTCTCTGGCTCTCTCAGCCTTCTCAGTCAAATGTGGCTGGGTCAAAAAGAAACAGGATTGTGTTAATTATTGCAGAATATTTGCATATTAACAGACATCTTTTTTTTTTTCTGAAAGAAAAGGGGTTCCTGAAGGAAGAGTGATCTCAAAGGATCAGCTTTCTCTAAAACCAGGATCGGTTTATTAGTAATGGGAATTAAAGCCACAGAACCTAAGGTACATGGAGAAGAGTTGAAGGAAGCAGATGGTACATGAAAGCTGTAGTAGGTTCAAGATGGCATAACAATGCAGCAACATCATGCTGTAAAGGTCTCCTGGTCCAACAGACCCTTCATACACCACCCTGCTTGTTACTTGTCAATGTCTTTTCTTAAGCGGTTCTGGTTATTCGGCTCTATTTGAAGGTCTAATGGCATGAAATCTCTGAAGCTGTGTACCATTCACTCATAGCCCCAGCTTTCCTCTCTTTTTGTTCTGGGATTGCTTTCTGTGAAAGGAAAAGATGTAGCATGGACACCCAGCTGATATGTCAAAGACTTTTCCATACACTGCTATCTTTCTCATTTAGCCCTCCCCTCTAATGGAGTACTGGTACCCAGACTTTGTACTGGGCAAGGTAAGGGGAGATAAAGAGACCATTATGGAACCTGGCAGGACTGGACAGGTGTAATCTAGAGCTGGCTCCGGTCACTGGGGAAGCAGGGTTGACCTGTGCATCCCAACCCTGTGGGAGGACACATGAACAGAGCTGCAGGTGGCAATGTAAAGCACTCCACAAGTTGCCTCTCTGATAGTTCCAGAAATGGAACATCTCACCTGAACATCTGACCAGAACACGTGTTGCAATGGGCATTATCATCTCCTCCCATTTCCACTGAATAAACAGACAACAGGCCACCAGTTCCTTATTACTTTATGGAGCTGACGTATTCAGCAATCAGTAACCCTGGTACCACTGGCATGTCACAAACACCACATATAGTATGAGCCGTGGGGTGCCACCCCATGATTCACCACTACAGCAGGAAAGGCATGCCAAGCCTTGAGTATTTAGGCATGGCTGGCAGCAGCAAGCACAGCACTCACTGCTCTGCTGGGGTCCACACTGGGGGAGGCTGTGAGGGCCAAGGAGAAGGTGCAGACATGACTGTTCTGTGGGGAGTGGACAGGCTGCCACAGCAAGCTGCCAACATCATCAGGGCAGGAGGGGCTGGCTCCAGTTGGTGTCAAGCTTTCAGGGCCCATCCTGCTCTAAGGGTTGGTGGGTTTCTTTGGGGGTCTGAATCACTCCCACCATATCCCCGCTGGCACACAGGATGGCTCTGGGCATGCAGGCACATGCCTGGTGCACTGCAATACCATGAGGTGAGCAAAGGTGACCGAAACAGTGACCAAGCCTAACCTAGCACAACAGTAGGACAGTGCAGGACTGCCATGTCAGAATTTTTATTAATAAAAAAGTTACAATAACTTACTCCCTTTATCACACAAAGGGCTCAGTATAAAGAGCTCTGGCCTCCTAAGGTAACACAGGGAAGTGAGAGGTGGGTACTTTTCTCTTATCCTCCAGGACAGCAGCCTTCTCCTGTCCCCAAGGGGAAGTGTGGCCAACACAGGAGCCACAGGCCAACTGGGCCCTTGCCACAGGGCCCAACCCAGGAACAACCTTTTGCCCCTGCTTGCAGCTGGTTCACAGGTAGCACAGACCAACACAGGGCACAGATGCTGAGTCTACAGAGACATGGGGGACTGGAAGCAAGAGGATGTGCAAGCTCTAGTGGAGGAGGAGAGAGAAGTGTCTTTCTCTTTCCATAATGCTGGGTCATCTGTGGAGCACAAAAAGTGAAGCAACAGGACAGTGGCTGCTTACAGGCAGGGAGAGGTGGGGCTGGCTGGAAGCAGCCTTGCCTGCCCAGCTGCTGCCTCATACAAGGTCTAGCCTGACAGAGGCAGGGGGCCAGCTGTAGCTACTTGTCACACTCCAGATCCTGGGCCCCCTCAGCACCCTGGTAGTGCATCTCACAGAACTCCTGAATGCGACTGCAGGCCTCCAAGATCATCTCCTCAGGCACGGTGGTCACTACGCGGAAGAAGTTTGGGTACTCAAAGCACTGAAATGAGAAAAGATGAAGCTGGCAGATTACCTGGGATAGTGCCAGTTTTAGAGCCCTGCCTTGGCACCATGAGCTGCATCAGCACATGAATACAGCCAGTGTAGAAGAGGAGGGCTTGGTTCTTGGTGCCTTAGACCGTTTTTCCTGTTCCAAGCAAATCTCCCATCTCCATCAGTCTAGACATGATGCTGTGAGGGGGACAGGCCAGAGGAACTCTGTGTGAACTGTGCAGACCAGACTGTGCAGGGAATGGGCTGAAAGGAGTTAGCGAAGGAGAGGGCTGGAGAATATTTAAGGCCCTGTCCATATTCAATGCTGGAAGTGAATGCAAGGCACAGATGTTCTCAGCCTTCCCTGTGTCTGGAGGGGTGAAGGACTGGAAACAGACTGAGGAAAGGAACACAGGTGGGAGCACTCCTCTGAGGGAGCACCTTCAGCAAGGAAGTGTGGGGTATATGGATTTCAGGGATACAGCTCTGCCAGGCTGAGAAATACTGGGCAAGTCTGGAGTTGGGAAGATCCTGGCAGCCTGACTGAGGGCTGTCAGAGAGCCAGAGACTGCCACACATAGCACGGGTCGCTGACAGCAAGCTCCTACACACTATTACATTACTATGGACACTTGCATACACAACTCCCAGCTTGTCCTCAGAGCTCAGGAATGCAAACCCCTACAGTTTCTCCCACCCTGCTTTAACCTTGCAGCTCCTTGGGGCTCTCAGTGTTAGGCTCACCGTGGCTGGCAAGCAGAACACAGACTGCTCCGAGATGAGTCGCTCAGTGAACTCCACATCATTCTCAAACTCCGGAAAATGCTCCATCTCTATCTCAACCTGCAGCAGAGGGATGTAACATGGCAATCAAGGGCACCAAAACTATCTACAGTGTCCTTGTTTACACATATGGCCCAGTGACTTCCCAGTCAAGAGCAACTGTCTGCCCTCAATTTTTGCTTAGGATTTGGGCTGCCTGGGATGCAAGAGAGAAACATATAAAAAAACCAAAACCTGGGCTTCTGAAAAAGCCTTCATTAACTACCTAAAGATGGAATTTCAGTTAATGCTGCTTCAATTAAAAAAAAAAAAAAAAAACTGATAGAAAAGACATGGTAACCAATTAGAAGTAAAAAGGAATAAATAAGACATCGAGACAAAGCTTGGTAGAGAACTCAATATGCATTAATAATCCTGTCATGAAAGAAAAAAAACTAATGCTTTGGTTTAAAATAAAAAGAAATATAGCAAGGTCTAGAATATTATGAACAAAATAAATCCGTGTAGGATGATATAATTGGTAAAATGACATGAAAATGGTAAAATCTTCAATAAATATTTCTTTTTTGTATTTGGAAATAAGGCAGCTGTCCGTCTCTTACATAAAGACAGTGCTATTCTGGCCATTTGTTTATAGAATCCCAGAATGGTTTGGATTGGAAGGGACCTTTAAGCTCATTTAGTTCAATGCTTCCACTACGGGCACGGCTGCCACCCACTAGATCAGCTTGTTCAGGGCCTCATCCAGACTGACCTTTACAACCAAAGAAGATTTTTAAAATCTCATGAAAATATTCTTAAACAGGTAATTTGAGAGATACTTTGCATACATAAGTTCTGAAAGAGCTAGTAGAAAATAAAAATAAACACGTGATTTAATTAGAAATAGATGGCCAGCCACTGCAGAAATACAATAAATGTGAAAGAATCTGAGAGCTGTGCCTCTACCTAAAAAGCATAAGCAAAATGACCTGTGTAGCTCTGAGTAAAATTTGAAACAGGGTCAAGTGATAAGGATTTTTCTATAGAAATGAGTGAGACATATACTGCAGTATTGTCCAGTTCTGAGTCCACATTTTAAGAGTGAATGAAAAACTGGAGACATTATGAAATGGAACAAAATAAAAGGAAAAAAAATTCAAATGTGTCAAAGTGTCATAAATTTCTCAATTGAGCTTGATGAGATGAAAAAGGAAATTTCAGCAATTTATGAACTTTAAAGCAAACAGGCATAGGAAAAGGCAGAAGAAAAGGCAACACCACAGGCAGAAGACAGGCATGCTAGTATGAAGAAGGCTTCATCTTCTACAGGAGGTATGATATTCTGCCTTGTTTTATAATAGGGGCTTCTAATTGCCAGCAGGCTTCATATCCAGGTGAAACAGCCTTGTCTTGAAAAGTCATGGAGTTCTGTGCGGAAGCAAGTGGGTTAAGTGCACTGGCCTCTGCTCTGTGAGCAGTGAACAGCATATCCTGGCCTTCTAAGGTGACCAGGGATGCATTTACTGCACAAGGCAATTTGAAAATGCACACTAATGGAGACCTGGTGGCAAGTACCAATCTGAAACATTGACTAGCTCTGGCAACCAGACCTAGTGTGAGTGTTGGCAATCCTCACTTACCATAAGGTACATGGCTCCAGCAGGCCTGACAGGCTGAAGGCCAGGGATAGCTGATAAGGCAGCATAACAAAGGTCAGCATTAGACTGAAAAGCAAGAAGGAGAAATTTCAAAACAGGATAAATTCCAGAAAACAGGTAAATGATTGGAAGCCAAACTCTGGACTGGGACTATGAACAGGTTTGCCTACTGTAAATAAAGGGACAACAAATGCAAACAGTATGGGAGATCATGGCCTTGAGTGCAGCAGGTGTTACTGAGCTGAGCTCAGAAAGTCAGTGCCAAACTCCATCCCCTGATGGCAGCTACAGCTGCAGAGGTAGGCTGCCTGAACATTATCACAGTCATTATTTATGCCCATTACAATGTCTCCTGCTGGAATTTGATCTGTTGGGTCATCCTAATCACAGACAAAACTCACCTCCAAGTGGGGAGGAGGAGAGGAAGAATGATGAACTAGAGAGAAAGGACTCCCTCCAAACAATTTGTGAACAGCCCTTCTTGATCTATAACAGCCCGTTTACCTTGAGGATGCTTAGGGTGTTGTGATAGAACTCAGGTGGTGTTCGGTGCAAGATACGCTCCAGTGCTCCTTGGACAATTGTACAGGGTCCTAGGATCCTCTGACTCAGTCTTAGAAGGCCGTCCCTGATCTGAGAAAACATAGCTTTTGCAGCTTAGATGATGCTTCCCTAAAGGAAAGGAACAGCTCCAAGGCTCACTTCCTGTATTTCTACAGCTGTTCACACCCTTCTCTTCAGTGAGCATACAAAGTACTAAAGAACATTTGTTTGACTATATGCCAGGTTTAGCAGACTATTTACAGTGTCATTCTCTGTCCCTCCATTGCAGATTGAAATGCCAACAGAGACAACTTTTGGAGCTTCCCAATCTGACTCAAACCAGGCTGGAATATAGATAATACAAATAAAGCCAGAGCTGTTCCAAATACAACTTTGCATTTCTCTTTGGTTTGTGCCCACAATCCACACTTTCAAAGCCAGGTAAGGACAATCAATATTAGCTTTTCTGCTCACTCATTTGGTCCTCTCTTCTCCCTCTTCCTCTGCAGAGAGCCTTCTAGGTGGAAAGGTCACTGCAGTAGATGGTTGTCCTTGTAACACTGCTGAAAAATAGCCAGATAAAGTACTGGCAGCACTGCAAGGTGCTTTGTTCTTACTTTTAAGAGAAACCATGTAAGACCACATAGACACCACACATGGACTCCACATGCCTGATAAGCCATGCAATACTTTCAGTGCACACTGGAGCTCTCTGAGAAGTTAGAAGCACAGAAAAAGGACAAGGCATATATTAATGAGCAGCAGAGACAGAGTGAGTTACAGTGTAGATGTGGGTAGAAGACCATGTCTGGGAGCAGATGCAGTAAGGAAGGGACATGAAAGAGGGGCAGAAAAGCAGGTAAGCACGATTGGGTGACACCTACATGAGAGCAAAAGAGCAGTACCTGCCTGTATCAGTTAAAGACCTGGTGATCCACATACTGAAGACTCTGCAAGTCTGTTGCCATGACAGCAACACATTGGTTCTCACCTCATTACCAAAGATGTCTCTCCTGTCATGAATTAGGATCCAGCCCATCCGCCAGCCAGGGACTAGCCATCGCTTTGCCAAGCCACCGCAGGACAAGACTGGCACATTGGTGCTGAGAGTTGCAATGGGTTCATACTTGCAGTCAGCGAATACCTATGACCAGAGACTGTGTTAGGGCTGTCCCTGCCTCCTACTGTGAGCATGGGTGTGAGCATGAGGCTTAGCAAGAAGGGATGCAGGGAAGCAATGGGAAACCAATGGTGAAAACTCACAGCTTCAAAGTATGAACATGGTAAGTGCACAGGCATAAAAGCAAGCTGTTCGGGAAGTGGAAGGGAGCTGGACATGAGAGGTTCCCCTAAGACTGTGCCCCAAAGGACTGGGAGCTCCAGGCATGGACCCAGGCTCAGGGAAGTGGAGCTGTCCCTCACCTCTAGAGACCCGGCTGCCAAGGCCAAGGATTAGTACATCAAAAGGGACAGGCAGCATTGCGAGTGGAAAGGACTGTAGGGTATGCTCACCATGTCTCCGTAGATCTCATCAGCCAGGATGGGCACACACTGTCTTGATGCCACTGTGGAAGAGAGGGCATTCAGCCTGGCCACCTGCATCCTCCATGGGAACAGACTTGCCCTTTGCTGCAAAGCCTGGCAGAGCTCTGAGGGAAGCTCTGTCTCAGGGCACAGGGTCCCTATCTTCCTCCTACAGACTGTTCATTTGGAGAGCCTGACCATGGAGATCCCTGCCCTGACTGAGCCTAGTTGTGCTCCAGTTGGTGGGGAGTGGCAGCAAAGCACAGGGCTCCTGTGAACACCCCCAGTGCAGAGCCAGAGGGGAGAAATGAGCAGTCCAAGTCACACAGAGCTCTTGAGGAAGACACATGATCTGCATGTTCTTGCCTAGATAAGACAGCACCTCCACACTGAGCAAGCCCTCATTCCTGAGGTGGAGTCAGTCAGAAGCAAAGCCTTTGGCCATGGTGCTGCAGTGATTGAGACACGAGCAATGGGGGCAGACACGAGACTGCAACCATGCCCCAGGCCCCAGAAACACACAGGCAGGCTCACCTGCCAGGATCTCCTGGAGGTGGCTCTTGCTGAACACAGAGCCACAGGGGTTTGATGGGTTGTTCACAATGAGGCAAGCTGTTTTCTCATCCACCAAAGACTCCAAGTGCTCCAAATCAATTTCCCAGGCCTTCTCTGGCTAGTGAAGTGAAGAGAAAGGGAAGTAAAAGCTGAGGAACTGGACTTGCCACACAAGGTCAGTTGTGCCAGGGCACCCAGGTGACTCATGTCACCTTCCCTTGCCACACAAGGTCAGGTGTGCCAGGGTACCTAGGGTTACTCTGCCACTTCCCAGGCAGAGCCAGGGTATTTCTGAGAGGAGAAATGTCAGGGCTGCCCCTTCCAGGCCTGCCACTACTTACCAAGAGATTATAGAGTTTGACCTCTATCCCCAAAGACAATGCCAGAGTCTTGTAGAGGGAGAAGCCAGGCCGTGGCACCAGAATGTTCTGGCCTGGGTTGGCCAGCACTGCCAAGGCAAGCTCTATGGCCTGGCTGCAGCCACTTGTTAAGATGACATCCTGCAAAGAGCACAGAGAGGTCAGTGGGAAGCACAACCACTCTGAAGTACTCCAGACACACAGGAGTGACCTAACATCCAGGCTCAGCTCTGCCAGGGAAAGCTGCTCAGCCAAAAAAGACAGTGCCAAGGCCTGACTGAAAGCAGGGAAACTTCAGCTGGTGAAAAGAAAAATCTCCTCCTGGGGAGGGTGGAGGTGAAGGGCTCCAGGAAGGGATGAGAGCAGCAGGAGGCCACCTTGGGACAAGGTGATTTGACTAGCCTTTAGTCCCATAACTGGGCAGGCAGGGAGAGCTGGGGTAGGGCCCCCATGCCCCATGGTCTGCAGGCAGCAGCACCCTGTCTGCACTGCACTGGGAGTGCCTTGGCTGGGCACCAGTACCTGGGCCTTCAGTGGTGCCTCCGGGCAGTTGTAGTATGCAGCCACAGCTTCCCGGCAGGAATGGTAGCCTGAGGAAAGATGAGTCAGACATGGAAAGGAGGTTTTTACAGATTCTTTCCTTCTTGTTACCAGTACTGTTTTTTTCTTCTTACCAGTACAAGGCTCACAGCTGCTGCCCAGCTGGGGAAAGGCCATTTGGTGGCAGAGACTGTCCTACCTCAGGCCAAGCACCATGCAGCCCCAAGGCTGGGCCAGGATGGCCAAGAGCAGGGAGAAACCTTGGGCAGGGAGGCAAATTCAGACCCCAGTATGTCCCAGGGACAGAACTGACAGGAGCAGAGTGGAAGGTAGCCAGAGAGTTTTCTGAGCCAGAGGCTTTCATTGTTTAGTGATGCCACTCTATGCCAGATCTATGCTCTGTACATGCTTTTGGCACTAACTTCAAATAAGGCTCATGGTGTCAGTGAAGTCAGGGAGCCCAAGAGAACTCCTGGTTAAGGCAGATCAGAAAGGAGCTTGGCTATAACCCATGGCAGGGACACACAGTACCCAAGCTCTTCTAGGTTCTTGATATCCTGTCTGCCCCAATGGCTGGGGCAGCAAACAGCTTCTGCAGGATCTCCAGGCCTCAAACAACCCACACAGGAGAGAGCACACAGGTGTATCTGGGGGATACACATACCTGTGTGTTCATGTGACTGTGGTGAGGACAGCTGTAGGGTGCTAATGGAAAGATGTCTGTGGGCTCCATATACCTACTGGGGGATAGGACCTGGCATATGACTTCATCCAACTCTCACAGGATGAGCTTTGTCAACTTACCAACAGATGGAGCATAACCATTGTACTGTCCTGAGTCCAAAACCTCCTTCACAGCCCGTGTGACCTCATCATTTGTGGGAAGGTTTCCAAAGACCGTCGGGTCTCCTTTTCAAAGATTGAAAAAACAGTAAAGTTCTCGCTGATCTGTGACAGGCACAGAGCTGTGTGGTTGTCTGACCTATCCCTTGGTGTTCACACAAACTTTGTGCTTGAGAGCCCTGTCATCTGTCAGCCACACAGTTGATCCAAATACCTGGAGGCTTCAGCCACAGGACTATGCTCACCTAAGGATAAGGAGATCATGGCTTTCTTTGGGTTGGGTTCCACCTTCATGCTGTCTACAATGGCTCGGATGGGATTGAAAGTCTTCTTTGACATTTCAGAAGCCCTGACAGCCCATCTTGGCTTCCGACCCTTCACCTTCCCTGGTGATATGGTGTTCCCAGTGTTCTTGAGATGAACATCTAACACAGGGGCATGATCTCCGTGGCCATTCACTTGGATCAGGTACGAGTCCATCCTGAGAGCTGTCAGTGCAAAGTGAATTTCCTGGGTTTAGTTAACACATGTCAAACAAGGAATCTTGTCTGGAGATGCATTTGGGGATGCAGCCCATAAGTAAAACTTCCAAAAGCCGTAGACACTACTTACTGCCTATGGACAACGCAGCAGCAGCAAGTAGGGCCCTATTTGGTGCTAGGATGTAGTGAAACCCCATGCATAAGTGAGAGAGCAATACAGTGGGAAAGATTAAGGCACTTCTGTGTGTTAGCTGTACCTGTGCCTAGCATGTGCCTCCTGCACTGAGGAGGAAAAAGCCCTGCTAAAGCCAGAAGCCAAGAATTAGCAGCATGTTGTAGTCACTGCATGACTGCAGATTCAATAGTCCACTGACAGAAGGACCAGGTCACCCACAGCTATCAACTTGTACACCTCAACCTGCAAACACAAGGGCTGGCCCACTATGTGTGTTCATATGCAGTATGATCCTCCAGTCTACAGACAGAAATGCAGCACTACAAATCAAATATCAGATGCCAAGAAGGTAGTTCTTCTTCAATGTTATCAGGATGCACTGGGCAGTGGCAGGATAGAGGTTAGACACTTACTTCTGTCAGCGGAGAACAGCCCAGCCCAGAGAGCCTAGAGCAAAAGGCAATGCTTAGGAAATGGAGCAAGACTGGTATGGCCAAGAGGGAAATCCAGGAGGCAGTGCCCCAAAGAGTCTGTAGTTCAACCTGAGTAAAAAGCAAGGCACAGCAGAGGACAGCTGCCTCCAAGGCCCAAAAATGGACACAAAAGCGACTTACACATCCCAGCATGTTATACCCAGAACACAAGCTAGATCAGGCAGAAAAAGCCTAACTTACAAACTGATGATGACTCAGGGATTTCCACCTGCAGCTCAGGGATGGGCCACAGAAGAGGCAGACCTCCTGAGCCACAAAGTCTGTTCTTCCTAATACTGGCACACTCCCTTGTAATCCTGCCACAAACTGCTTATGCTTCCTATTCTGTCCTATTTCTCTGCTCCACTGAAAAGCAAGTCAGTAAACAGTGGCCCTTTCCTGATGGTAGTTGCATAGCCCCACACTCGCAGATAGAGCACAGCTTCCCCTTCCTTGATGCAGAGACTGAGCCAGGAGGGCTGTAGTGTTACTTGGTTCAGACAGGATTTGCTATCTGAACAAATTTCTCACTGTTTCAGTGAAGTTTGCACCTAGAGATGCCCCATGCTGCTGCAGTTACTCTACCAGCAATGCATTATTAGGCCATTTATAACAACCCAGGCTGATCTAACAGGGTCACAAAGCAAGACTTCAGCTTTTCTGCTGAAACCTTCTGCATTTCCTTTCCACCAGAAGAAAGTCAGGTGAAGAAATATCCAGCAGGGCTGCACAAAAAACTGAGTCTAGAAATGAGCCACATATCTCAATTCGACAGCTGGGCTGTGTCCCAAATACACAGTCTATCCTAGCAGAGCCCTTACACCACCCTGAAATATGGCTCTTCTAGAAAGGGGAACTGTAGACACAGGCACAATAGATACCTTCAGTGTAGGCAGCCAGGGAAGAACTCCCCACTACCCACCTGAAAGAAACAAGGCACCAGAACACAGCACCTTACCTTCTACAGCACAGACAGGAAGACACCAACAAGCCTGGGGGTCCAGTCCCTAGTTTTCATCCAGGACAAATCCCCTTGAGAGGAAAGTCCTGTGAATTTTTGCCCATGAAATAATCCCCAAAACTGGGCGTTGAGACTGAATCATTTAGCCATTGGCCCACAGAGAGGGCTGCTCTCTCCACCCAAAAATGACCTCTCCTCCCCTTTGCAATTGTAGTCACTTCAAACACCTGGAACATGGCTCTGCATTAACTCTTTCTGGAGGCAGCCTAAGGACACAGCTTGGCTTTCTGGCATGCCTAGGCTGCCATCCTTTGTCACCACTTTCCTCGGTCTGCAAACACTGCTGGGGGCAAATCTGCAGAGTCCAGGTATTCCAGCACTAGCACCTTGTAAATCACTGAGAGTGGATTGATGGACCGTAAAGCTTGAGGACACCATCAGTCTGTCCTGACCTAAGAATTTCTGGGATCCCAGCGCACCAGCTGACAAACACCAGTTTGTGGCTTCATTACAATTGATTACAATTGGAAGGTATCTTCCTCAATAAACTAAAGGGAAGAAAGCATTTCCCTAGCCAGTGCTTTGGAGGCACCAGGACCTGAAGGATTAAAGTAAGCTCAAGTTGTCATTGGTTTGGAGGGGTTTTTTTTGTTTTTGTTTTTTTTTTTTTTGTTTTGTTTTGTTTTGTTTTTTGGTGTTTTTTTTTTTTTGTTGTTGTTTTTTTTTTTTTGTTTTGTTTTTTGTGGTTTTTTTGGTTTTTTTTTTGTTTTTTTTTTGTTGGTTTGGTTTTTTTCGTTTTTTTTTTTGGTTGCTGCAAGACCCAAGTAAACTCATAATTCTGGCAGCCAGCAGAAATTAGGCAATTCTTCCCTCTTTGATGGTATTGCAAACCACAGATGATACCATTCCCAGAAGGCCACTTTTGCTAAGTGATGTGAACCTATGACTTCCTGCCTCAATTCCTCCATGGCTAGGATAAATCAGAGACATCTGCACTCTTCCTTACCTTTCAAGGGCTGCTCCAAGTCTTCCCGTATTGCCATGGCAGCAAATGGCCAGAGACTGAAGAGTTGCTCAGGGACAAGAGGGACTTGCCAACCTTCGAGCAAACACACTGCTGATGCCTTCAGTGCAGAGGCCAGTGGTCACTGTGTATTTTACCTGTTTATACCTGCACTGGAGTTGGAGGACAAAGGACCTTGCATTCAACCCATGCTCACTACACAACCATGAGTAAGGCTGCAGCTCCCCAGGTGGCATGAGTAGCCCCTTCCCTCACTGCTGTAGCTGGGCTGACACTGCTGGGGAGCCATGACCTGTGTCGACCACACTATTGCAATGGGCACTTCTGAGGCCACAATGGGGGCCAAGGATTCAGGCTGGAGACAGGTTGGAAGGCGGTGGAGTGTGCTCAGCAGGTCTAGCCGGGATCCTTAGGCCCAGACTGGAGAGCAGACTTCTCATTCCAACTAGCCCCAAGGCCTTTGGACAAGGAATAGCACCTTTCAAAACCCTTTCACAGAGCAACATCTTGTATTGAAGCTGTTTGGACTGTCTTCTGCTGAGGGCTGCAAAATTTCTCTCTTCTTTTGACTGAAACCTGACATGAGTGACCTTTGGAAGTTTATGCAGGCCCTCTCCAAGCACCTATGGGTTATTTTCTCACTTCCCTCAGCTAGCCCCATGTCTTGTCATGCTGCAGCCCTGGCAGGGTTAAACATGGCATTGGGAGGCCTCAAGGACGATGCTGTATGTTCTGCCTAGCAACAGTCCCCAAAGTGACGCAACTGGAGCCCTACCCGTCATACTGCACACAGCAGTGGGGTTCAGGGAAGGCCACAGTCGAAGTCTGTTGCCAAGGTGGGGACAAATGTGGCTCTGGAGACATAGGAGGCTCAGTTACATAATGTTGAGAACCTGGTGAGAAGCAGGGTGAGGACAGACGTGTACAACGGCATCTGTGGGTCTCTCCTGCTATTACAATGCCCTTCTCCTCTCACTGAATGACCCCAGTCCTCCTCCAGACACTTTCACATGGGGTATGCAGCCCCTATCCTCCCACCCCTTGTTGTGCAGTGTTTCACAGGACAAAAGCATGAACACACAACTCAGCAATTAGTGTTCTAGAAATATGGCCAAGCCATCCTTCTATGGTGCGGTGAAAGAGGCAGCCATACCCTGCAGGATGCATTTCTGCCAGCAAGGCTGCCATCTCTCTGCACTGTCAGGCCCCTATGCTCCCCACTGACACCTCACCCCACTCACTTGCCTCCACCCTCTGTAGTTTGCTTCTCTGTCCCAGCAGGTCAACATCACAGGTATCTTGTGCATACCGCTTCAGCTCCCTCTTTCTTGTGTACCTTGAGCAGTTGATTTTTATCTCTTCCCACTGGAAGGAGAAACTAGTGATAACTTCAGCATTTTTATGGTACTGCCTTTCTCTGGTACCAAGGCTCCCAGAGTCCCATTTCTGTGAGCAGAGGTGAAGCCATTAAGACCAAGCAATTCGGCTTCCAGACTGAGCTGCAGACACAAAGCGGGACTGACAAACAGCTGCTTGAGGAGAGCACAGGCTCAAGCATTGCTGCACTGACAAACCTGTCTCTGTCAGACTGCAGGTAGGTCATACACAAGGACAGTTTTGCCAATTCAGGCTGCACTGGGAGGTGCAGGGACAGACAGCCAACTAGTACTCTGCATAAAAATTTGTTACCAGGGTCGGTAACAAATCACTTCACTTGTTACCTACCCCCCAAAAAAATTTTTTTTGCTTTAATTTCCAGCAATTTATGTCTACTCCTTTCAGCAGTAGACTGCACTACCCAGCCTCTGACCACTGTGGTGCTGGGAGGGTACAGAGTCCAGCAGGGATAGGAGCCTTTGCTTGCTCAGCCTGGGCACTGAGTCCATAGCCAGCACATTGACAGACACAGAGTGCACTCCAGGTTTGCGGGGAGTTGGAAGCATCAGTGAGCTACAGGCCCAACAGCCACGATGAAAGACTTGCAATTCCTGTTACAGCTGCTGAGAAGAATGTTCCACAAAGTGTGAGTGTTACTGGCTCCTGAGTGCAGGCACAGTGAAAAAAACCATCTTGTCCAGACTTGTGTCTGTTTACATCCAGGTAAATATTATCCAGGTAAGTGCATATCCTGTGTTTGACTTACGACTTCAGAGACTTGAGCTGTTGCATGATATGTCATAGCAACTGTCCTCCAAAGGCCTTGCAGCCACTGGGACAGTGCCCAGCTAATGGGGGTGGTGCGGAAAGGGGCACAGTGGCTTTGTGGGGTGAGATGACACTGTGCGGTTATAGTGAGTGCCGTGGGCAGCACCAGCACTTCCTTCTCACAAGAACACAGACAGGCCAGCCTTCTCATGACTGAATTACAGCCCCAGTGATGGAAACCTACCATCTTCTGACTCATCCACTCCTGCAATAACTGTTCATCTCCTTATAAAATGGTGGAGTTGGAGTGTGCGTGAGAAACATTGAGGGTGCCTAAAATAAATCCCTTTTGCTTCAAGCTAAGCTCTCTGTTTTCTGACCATGCCAACAGCAAACAGAGTGAACAAAATATTTCCCTGCTCTTGACAAGAGGTTTTTACAAGTTTGCAAGTTGTCTAGACACCTCTCTATTAACAAGCTTGCAGCTTTTAAGAGATGCTTGTTATTTGAAATGAGATGTCTGTGATCAATCTTTTTCTCAGAGGTTGTATTTCTAGATATTTCTTTTGCTTTCTTCTGAATCCCCTCCAGCTGATCCACTTGCCCCTGGAAACACAGTGTGCAAGACTGGGGCCAAGCCAGTCTGAAGTGGGGGCAGAAGAATTTCTTCACACGTCCTACATGTGACATTCCTGTTCATACACCCTAGAAATGTTAGTTTTTTCGCAACAGGATGACATTGTGGACTTGAGTTCAGTTTGTCATTCACAGTAACCTCCAGTTCTTTTCTACAGTACTGCTCTATCGTCATCATGCTGCACTCATTGTCCCTGTGATTATTTATTTATGTGGGACAGTCAATAAATCTGGTTGTGGTGTTCAGCAGTGATTGTGCTGCAGCTCCCAGCTGCCTCAAACTGGAGACATACAAGGCAGTTCATTACTTGCTCCTACCACTTTACCCTCCAAGTTCCCAGGGAGGGCACTGAACCAGGTCAGAGCTCTTGGTCCATGGCAAGCCAAACCACAACATTCCCTCCCTTAGCACAGCAATGATACCAGAAGTAGCCAGAAACAAGGAAGCCAAAAATAATAATAATAAATAATTACAAAGAGAAGCCTAAACAGTGGAGAAGATTAATACTGGCATCCTCAACTTCCTATTGCTCTGTTCTGCTGACTGGTATTTGTTGCAGTGAAAACAGGAACCCAGAAGATGATGCTGACCAAGTTCAGCTACAGTACTTTGAGCAGGAGTGAAGTGACACAAAGTATTTTTAAGATTTCTCATTATAGCAACAGAAATTAAATAAGATTGACTCACTTCTGTGGTATCTTAAGCTCGTACTTCACTTTTTAGCAGCAAACACTCTAGTAAAACACTGAACACATCTCCAACAGACCAATACTTCCTGTCTCTGTCTTTGAACAAGTAAATCACAGACAAATCCAAAGAAAGCTTTATCTCAGTTTGTTGGATGACCAGCAGCAACACTCTGCGTAAGAAACACTTATTTCATCCCTTCTTGTGACTCATGACTATTCAGCTTAGTTCTTCATGTCCCTTTCAGCCAAAAGATCTACTAAGAAAAATGGCACTGTGCATGACCCTGAAAGTTCACAAAGGGTTGCTAAAATTTTTAAACCCATCCATCAAGGAGGCCTGCTTTCTGGCACGTCAACATGAGTGATGCAACATATGCTGATGAAAGGTTGTGTGCAACAGCCTCACTGCTGAGCACCTGCACTATCTCCAGACTGCTCGTCCTAAGCTCCCTATGGATTCTCCATTTTCTAACTTTGCACACAATTTCTGTCCCCTCTATCTGACCTGGGCTTTGAAACAATGGTTCTTTTGTTTTCCTTCTCTCTTACCTCAACCTAAGTAAATTCTAAGATGCATTTTCAGATCTCCAGACCTTTGTGGAATCAGGTGAAGTGTTGAGGAGAGTGTTTTCCCACAGTGCTGAGGTGCAGTTTTTTGCCTTTTCACCATATAAGTCTATAGGGTTATTGCTGTTGCTCCTGTAGAGACAGAAGAGTGAAACAGTCTGTTGCCACCGGTCTTGCAGATGGAGGAAATGCATTTCTGCATTTTAGAGACAAATTTGGAATGTGTGCCTCTCAGGGCACATATTCAGGTACTGTGTCTGAGACCTTACAGTGTAACTGTTTTCCTAAAGGTAATGAAAGTATTTCTTTGCAATTTTTTTTGCTGTAAAAGCAAAGAGCTTTTACAGACAGTGTTTGGTCAAACTCTTGAATAAAAGCATTTGCTCTGAATGTGGAGTTTTCTGTATTTTCAAATTGTCCTGCTGTCCTTACTTTTCTCCCTTTCCTGAATCAGCTCTGCCCTTACCAGTCCTGAGAAATGCTGACACTTGTAAATGGGTAAGATCCTGACTTGCCTTCGCTCCAGCCACTGCCAATAACCACAGGAATAATTCATCACCTCCTCTGCTGGAAAGTGATGGCTGCTGTGCTAAGGGGTCTACCAGGATGGGAGGACAGACGGAGGGCAGCAGGACATTATTGTCAGTAAAAAGGTCCCATCACATAGTCTGAAGTGCCCTCCGGCAAAAAGACACAAAAGGGGTCTATTTTGTTCTGTATGGCTAAATATAAGGTAACATATCTAAAGAAAATTACCTGAACATGATCTGCCAAGGGCTGAACTGGAACCTCACAGCTGCACTGCAGGACAGATCCCACGGTGTTAGTGACTGTATCTGGAGACACTGGCTCTGTGCTGGGGCAGCTGGAGAAGCAACAAAATGCTGAGCATTGCCAGGACAAGACAGACAGCTGTTCTGCTGATGTAAACTGCCAGTGCACTTGTGTCTTGAGTGCTGCATAGAGGTGCAATCACTGCTTCACAGGATGGGTTTAGGGGAGTTAGGACAGGCCCAGAGAAGCTGGGAGTGGGGTTTGCATAAGGAGCAGAGAGGCACGGATGAAGTTTACAGAGGCACGAGGAGGCAGAAAAACTGAATTAAGAACACTCACCAAAACTCACAGCACAGGAAAAGGCAGAACTTGTACAATTGTGAAAATTTAGTTAGATAAATTTAGTCAGTTTCCAGTGGGTTCTAACAAGCATGTTCTGTGGCAGGTGAGAAACCTCGAGACGTTATCGCCACAAGGGGCTGCGAGGACCGCGGGACCGCGTCCGTGGAAGCGAAGGGGAGCGGGCATACACAGCCAGCAGCTGGTGAATCGTGCGCAGGTGCCGGAAGACCGCGCACCTGCGCCGGGGAGCTGAGCACCTTCAGACGGGGCAGGGCCTAGCCCGGTCGGAGCTTCCACCACTTTAGAGAAGCGCCGGCGGGGCGGAGGCGAGAGGACGAGACGGAGTTCACCGCGCCAGCGGTACCCCGGGGCGGCCCGGCCCGGGCCCCCGGCCCCAGCGCCGGCGGAGCGGGGCCGCGCCGGGCCATGGCGGAGCGGGGCTGCCCCCGTGCCGCGCGGGGGGAACGTGCCGGGGCGGGCAGGCGGTGAGGGCAGCGGCGGGCAGCGGGCGGTGAGGGCAGCGGGCGGTGAGGGCAGCGGGCGGGAGGCCGCGAGGGCTCCGGGTCGCCACCGGGGCTGGGCGGACCGGACTGGCGGCGGCGAGGGGCCTGGACGGGTCACTGCCATCCCTGCCATCATCTCTCCTTAGCGCCATACCCGCACCAGAGGCAGAGGGGCCGCGGGGAAGACGCACCGTGCCGGGGTCGCTGGAGCGCCGCCACTGCCTGTACCTGCACACAGGCCGGGGTGAGCGCGGCCGGCGGGAGCCGCTCCCTCTGTCCTGCGGAGCGCAGCGGCTGGCCCGGCTCCCTCCCGGGCGCTCCTCTGCGGCCGCAGACTCACCTCGGCCTCCCCTCCAGCCTTCTGCCAGATGGTGGAGGTCCTGCTCGCCGTCCTGATCCTGGTCTGCAGCTCCGTGTCCTGTGGCTCAGCGGGAGGATACACCGGCCTCCCCGCCCTGGGGGGCATCTACTACTACCAGTACGGCGGGGCCTACAGCGGCTTCGGCGGAGCGGAGGGGGAGCGAGCCCAGCAGCTTGACCAACGTTTCTACCTACTGAAGCTGCCCATTGCAAGGGCAGCGATGGTCGTGGGAGGGTGTCTCCTGGTCTTCCCTTGTGTTCTAATTTTGGTTAGTGTTCTGCAGGTCCCGTGGCACTTCCCAGCATGGCTGCTAATTGAATGCACCTTGTACGTAGTGATTGCAGTTAGCACAGTTCCTGCTCTGTACTATTTCCTCCATTCTCTGCTGAGCGTTTATAATTCATCAGTGTGCAAAGAGAGAGAGCAGCTTTATCAAAGCAAAGGCTATCAGGGCTTCTGGTGCAGCCTGCATGGGGCAGAGATTGCTGCTGGCCTATTGGGCTGCATGGCTGCTATGGCATACCTGCTCAGTGCAGGCCTAGCTGTCAGAGATTACAGGACAGTTCATGAACAGAAACAGAAGCCACTGCAATTATAAGAACTTTCAAATGATTCCTCCACTCCAGTCTTGATTTTTGCCAGTCTTACTGAGATGAAGCAGTATGCTTTCCTTTCTTCTGTAGCCTTAATGCTACAGAACACTCACCAAGCTAGCATAGCTCTAAATATGGTAGAGTCAGGTTATCCCTAACTTGAATTTGCATTATTGAGTTATTAGTGGCTCAAAGCTGATGCAATGGATTGTCTCTGCTTCACAGGCAGCCCTTCCATCCCACTCTCAGGTGTCCTCTTCTCCAGTGAGGCCTTGCTACAAGTACTGCCACTACATGCTTTTGTCAATGAACAGCTTTTTGTAGCTGAAACTGTCTTTACAAAAGGCACGTGACTCTGCTGACAAAAGAGCTCTTAAAAACAAGTGACTGAGGCCCATGGTTGTGACAATTAAGCATTGCTTCCTTGTAGGTCTCTTGGAATTAACAGACCAGTGTGAACATCACATTTACAAAGCCATGAAAATATCTTGAAAAAAACCTCTCAAACTCAGTCAAACTTGTGATAAAATGCCTTTTCAAACTCCTGGAGAGGGTGCATTTATGTATGAAATGGTCTTTTTATATGACTTGTATACAAGAGTTTTGCTTAACAAGATGTCCTGGATTGGGATAGTCAGACAAAAGCTTTATGAGATCAAATGGGTGATTGAATATAGAAGTATATTGTTTTCAAAATACATTTTCAATGTACAAGTTGGAGAAATGAGATGCTGCTCTTAATTTTTTTTTTTTTTACAAAAACTTATAGGAAATTTAACTGGGAAAAGTAGCACTAGAATCACCAACTCATGTCTTAAAATAAAATGCCACTTCAGAGCAGTGTCCACTGTGTGCATTGTTCATGGAACCACCGTAGTTTCACAGATGAGTTCTGCCCATATTAAAAAAACTAAACATACTAGAAACATGCTTTGCCTTGGACATACCTCTTCTTTCACTGGCACCAGTGACCAAATATCCTCACAATTACCAAAACCATGGAACACTAGAGACACTAAAGTAAAACAGATGTCAAGTAGGAACACACTAGCTGCTTTGGGGTTTGTTTGATTTAGTTTGTTTTTAGTTCAAGTTTTTTTTGCCTTTTAACATCAAGTGTCTTAGCACAGGGATTTACGTGGACAGTCCATTGTTGTCCTGTTTCTGTTAACATTTCTGTATTTCCTCTTGTTGCAGCTACTTCTAGAGCTGTACAGTGCTATTGAGAGCAAGTTCACAGGGCAGCATTCCTCTAGCAGGAAACAAAGCTGCCTTAATAATTGGTAAGCCTAATTCTACCCTCACAGTGTTCTGAAAGAAGTTTTTGTACGGAAGGCTGATGAGTGAAGTAGCACACAGAGCTCAGTGAATAACCTGCAGCACAGCTGCTGCTAGACACAGCTACCTTTGACTGGGATATTGCAGAGATTTTTTTTCCATCACAGTAACAGAATCAGAATAAGCTGTTAGATGAAAGTAAAAATCTTTATTGCTAAGTCAGCTGAAAATTCAATGCAAAAATACTCTTCCTCCCTGAACCGCTCTATACATCTGAATAAAGAATCAGTGGACTAGTGTTTTCCAGCAATCTTACGTTATTTGCCTTTCCAAAGCAATACATAGGCCACAGTGCTGAGGGCACATTCATTAGACAACCTACTCCCACACACAATAAAAACAGGGATCCTTATAGGTGCATGCTAGAGTGGGATACAGAAAATACTCTCCTTTTTAAAAACAAAACAAAGCATGAAAAAGGATTATTTAGTAAACAGTTGGTACACTGCAATATTTAACATGCGCCAGATCATATGAATAATTTTAAAAAGGTAACATTTTAAAATGTGAAAAAAGAGGAAAAGTACAGTTGAGTCTTTAGAGAGCAATAGAACAGCAGAACACAAGACCAAAGAGGAGATCTGCCTGAAGCAAGGCCTTCAGCAAGTGACACAAAAGCCACCAGCATCTATCTGGAAGGAGTGCAGAAACCCCACAGGTCCAAAGCCTTAAGTGTGGCTGAAGGTCCTGTGTACTACAGGAAAGATTTCAGACTTCACAGCAGCTTGTCCCCGAGAGAGGGGAATACTTCCTCCTTCTTGGAACAGGATGTTATCCTCCCATCTAACTGAAGATTCCAGTCTGGTATGAACAGTCTGTGATGCTGCCTCCACTGGGGCCTGTTCCTTGTTCTAGGGGCAACTTGGGGGCTATCTCTTACCTTTAACACCTGAGACCCCGCTACCCACCAGTCAATATAACCCTTAGGGGTTCCTTTTACAGAAGCCTTTCTGGACAGGACAGGACAGAGCAGTGCCTTCAGAGTACCTTTCTCAGCAAGCATGCTTATCAGCAGAGCCAGAATTACTGAAAAGATGGACCAGCAACCTCCTTGGCTGTGGCTGCGTGCAGCGTGGGAGGGCTTGCATTGCTCAGCAGGGACAAAATAGCCTGAGGACCTCAAGGTGAGAATCCCTCTCTAACAGCAAGTCTGCAAATGAGTGGGACATTCTCAGTGATGTGGCTATGTGATGATCACATAGTATCTCTGCAAACTCCAAAAACAAAAATTAGGGAAGAAACTGGAGAAGAGAAAGATAACTGGGAAGACACTTTCTGAAGACTGCTATGAGTCCTTCAGTAAACTCGCCCTTTCATACCTGTTCCACCTACAGCAGTGCTCCTTGGGAGCTTGAAATCTAAGGTAGTGTTAATAAATAAAGTAGGGGAGACACACAGGAGGAAGGAAAACAAAAGGTAGTGGAGGGAAGCACTTTGTTCTGAGAGTTGTTCTCACCAGACAGATGAAGATAACCCAGCCACTGTCTGACCAATGTCAGAAAAAAACCCCTTTTCTTTGGATGACAGTGACCTTGAAGCATGTCTCAGCAGTTGGAATCTTGTGTTAGAAAATCCAAGACACTTGCGTGAAAAAAATTACGCCAGTGTCTTTGCTGACTCCCAAAACTGGCCTAGGAAAAAGCAGTACTTTTTGTGATGAACAGGCACTATTTTTAATGCATGAAAAAGATTTTGGATGACTGGAGAAAAAGCATCACAATGCTGTGGCTGAAATGGAAAAGGAAAAGCTTAATCCTTGGAAGAAGCACATGGGAAATATGCAAAAGCTGCTTGAGGACACCAGCACTTGTCTTAGTCAAAAAGAGAAAGACTATTTGGAACAGGTGAAGTCAAGTCAGCCTGTGCTGCCTGGAGTCCGTAATACCAGCTTCACATAAATCTGTGGATTCTGCCTGGAATGTAAGAAAGATAACAAGCCATGTCTTCCATGACAGTTCACACCCATAGAAAATAGGAGCTGGCTGTATTTAAACTCCCTTTCTGCTTCAAAACCAGAGACAGCACTGGAGAAAAAGTTCAAGTAAGAATTCCTTCTGTTCCATTCTTTCACTACCTCTAAGAGGTGCAGTTCAGGAATCTGCATGCTCTATTGCAGATAGATGTGTTTTCCTTATTCCTTCAACGCTGAGCTAGGGAGAGCCATTCATTACTAACTCCTTGTGGCAATTCTGCATGCAATACTATTGATTCAGACTGGCAAGGACACACTGGACTTTCCATATCAGTGCAAGAAATTGAGAACTGATTTGCATTCATACATGCTACTCAGAGTGCAGGGCTTGTCAGAGTCTTACTCAGAAATAAGGGTTTCTGCATCAGTCCCATACTGAATGGAGGCTGTTCTACAGCCCTTTCAGGTATCACAAACTGTGAGGCTAGGCACAGATTTTTGGTAAAATTATCACCAGTGACAGAATCAAAAGTTGCAGTTGAAAACATTGGAATGAACTTCTCCTGCATACTTACATGATGATAACATGAAAGAATTTTGGTGTTTAGCATTTGAATCTTTTCTGCTGCTTTTCCTCTGCATAAAGGATTTAAACACTGTTGTTTCTGTGATTTTAAGAATTAGCTTCAACCTCCAGTTCCAAATGAAATAGGCTTTTAAACAACCAAAATTGTGAGAGTTTAAACTTTGCAAAAAGTTGGGTTGTTTCATGATTACACTGCAACTAGCACAAAGTAGATCCTAAAATGTTGCTCCTCATGCATGATAGAAATACCTTTTCTTCCTAGTGATAAGAAATTCAGGGTGCTCTGGAATCTCAGTAAAACTCCATTAGATTTTGTGAAAAGATCTATATTGACAGAATTCCACAAATAGTCTGCACAGTATTTCCTTCTGAGCAAGGCCCAAATTTGATCCAAAAATAGACAACTCAAGCCCTTCAGATCTCTTCAGAAGAAATGTTTAGTTTCTTCATAAATATATAATTAATGAAGAAAAGGCACTAGCCCACATCACAGTCAGGATTATTGCACCACTGACATGACAGGGACAGCTGCTATCCAGCTCTGTCAGAAAGGAAGACAAATCTGCATGCTACAGAGGCAGTGATCTCCACAACTCTTATACAAAATGACAACATGGGCAGCCAACTTACAACCTGCACCAAAAATCCTAATGGAAACACAAGGCCTCTGAGTGCAGACTAGCAAGTTCATCATTAGTGGGACTGTTTTAAACTTCTTTTTCAGTGCTGATAAAAATGTTAATAAGATGAAAAGTTTAATTTTTGCTTTTGTGCTGAAGGCTAAGCAGGAACAAGTTTCACCTTGTTTGTGGCCAAACTGGGCACATACCATGAAATGCTGGTTGCTGTGTATTTGGAATATGACTCCTGCTTCCAGAGGCAAGCAAAGACACTGCAGCTGACAATGCAGAGGTTTATGCTGGATGGAAAAGAGCACTGGATGCTTCTGCCAGTCTTAGAGCAGCACACCACTGTTTACAGCTTGGCTCTTCTGACTGACCACTGGGACAAGCACAAGCTCCTGGCTTTATCCCATGTCTTCTGTAGAGGAAGCCTCTGCTGTGAAGCATCCATGATGAAGGTAGCCAGGCTGCTGCTGAGGTGGGTCTGTGCTCTGCAGCTAGATGCACTAGATATACATGTTGCCTTAATCAATCAGTCCTGAGCTGATCTTTCCTATGCTTCATATAAAATGCTTTGTTTGGCACCTGCTTATCACTCAGCTATGTATTTTCTCATCCTGCAGAGAATGATCCCACCATAACCTTAACTCTCCCCTACACCAGTGCTCATCAGAACACTGGTACCCTGAGTCCTCCACTGTCCTAAGAACATCCATTGGGAAAAGTCCACAGCATACCTGCTGCAGAGTGCTTTCTCCCCTAACCCTAAATAATAAAGTGCTGGGCTGAAATGGAAATAACAGCTTAAGTGCAATAAATAAAAGTGCTAGCAATTAATGTAGGAAACCATTCTCAGGTCAGCTTCATTGCAACTGTCTGTATTCTTTCAAGGAATAACAAAGTCAGGTGCTGGGGGGAGGGTGGGACACTGCATCAGAAATATTCACAGGACTCTAAACACTGAGCATTTCTCTCTCAGCAGCCTCCTCACCCCCCCCCCCCCCACACACACACACACCAGCCCCTTTCCAGCAGAGCTGGCAGAACCTCAGGGTTCAAGGACTTACCAGACAGTCCCTAACACAGAGCTCAGCTGCTGATCTGCGTGCTCATAGAACAACTGAGACGCTATAGTGGTTAAGTGGGCAGCCCAGACATTGGCCTTCCTGATTCTTCCTCAACTTCATTAAGGAAGCAGCAGGTGTCTGTACTCCTTGCAGAATCCCAGCTCCCTCAGAGGGCATGACAGCCCTTATTAAACAGAGCTTCCTGGGACAGATAATGTGGGAATGGTACTCATAGGGTTACAAAGCTGTATCAAACTCCTCTGGCAGGGATGCTGCATGTTCTTCTTTCAGCTCCTGATCTGCTCTATCCTCCTGGTGCTGCTTCATTTGTTCCTGCACTTCCTCTTCCAGATCAGGTGGCACCACAAATTGATCTTCTGGCTCCATCTGGGATGGAGCAGCAAAATAGCCTGTCTTCTTCTTGGGTGCCTCTGTCGCTACTTCGATGAGGTTGAGGCTGTCCTCCAAGGGCACTATGGAGCCATTGGAAAGCTTCTTTCCATAAAGACAACATGTGGAAAGAGATTTTTGGAGTTCACACTTCTCCTTAACCCCTCTCTGCACAGTGTTGCTGTTTACACTGTTCTGCCTCCGAATGATGAGTACAAGCCCAGAGTCATCCTCTGGCCCTGGAGCAGAAGAGCTGTACTCTGCAGCAGGATGTTCTAATTCCATACCCTTTCCTTTACAGCAATGGATGTCCACCTCTACCTCCACTTTACTGCCATTTGTCATCACACCTTCCACAGGCTGCTCATCATCACTATCTAGACCATTGTCAGACTGGTTGCTAGAGAAGGTGGCACTGGAAGGTTGGCGCTGAAAGATGCTTGAGGGGGGCACAGGATGTAGGCTGCAACGTCGTTCTTGTCGTGGTAGCAAGCTGCCATCGAGACCAACAGCACTGTGTTCATCTGATGCAGTAGAGCCCACCTCACTGCTCACCTCAGAAGCAGACAGTTCACTGCTGAACTCTGAAGCAATTCCACTGCTACATGAAGGTGTAGCTGGTTTGGTGGTGGTAGAACTAAATCCCCCAGGGCCTGTCAGAGTGAGGCCGTGCATCTCACACGTGCAGTTGTCCTCACTGATGTTCAGACATACCACCATTGCACCAACATTGTCTTGGCAACCATAGCTTTGTGCTAAAGTGCATAGTTTCTTTGCAGCAGCTAGTGGGTCGTGTAGGTGCCGCACAGCTGAGACAGCTTCTGCATAAGAAAGGTGTTCCCAGAGAGCTTTGTTCCCTAGAAGTAGCAACTCATCTTGTACAGTCAGTGGAACAGAATAGACATGTGGTTTGGGCAGGATCCAAGGATGCAGGTACGTGCAGCCCAGCATCCGAGTACAGCAAGTCACACCATTGACTTTATTGTCCTGCAGACAAGAGAAATAAGGCAGTAGCATTGGATGTGCTATTGGGATCACTTAGAAATCAAACTTTCCCCTGCTCATATGCTGGTTTGGAGCCTCGAGAAATGCCAGTTACACAGCTGCAGCATTGGAAAAAGGAATCTAGGTACAGGTACTACAGCAAAAAACATTCACTATACCTGATGACCAGGTACAATAACCACCATCAACCATACTGGCAATAACACACTTCTATCCCACAAGACTTTTTGTTGCACTCTGAAGAATTGTAGCAGACAATTCTGAAATGTGCAGCTAGACTACCTGCAGTACACTGATCAGAGAGTCTCACTGATTAGTCTTATGTGAAACTTATTTTTTTTAGTACAAGACAGTGACTTTCAACTTTCTCAGTGCAAGACAGGTTACCCAGACATTAACCTATTTCTATGTATTATCTGAAGTATTTCCCTCTTTATTAATATATAACTGCATTCTGAAGTGTGGACACTACAACCCAAGGATAAAAAGAACAGGTAGGTATCTCAAACTGTTTCTGTAATCAGGATGTATTACCCCCTTCTGCTAGATGGTCTCCTGGCCAGCCTGGCAGTGGTCTCCCATAAAGAGAAGTGCCCACAACCCTCAGTCCTTTTTCCAAATCAGTGTTTTGAGTTTAATTTCAGTGTTCTTAATTTCTGTATCCTCTGGGTGTCAGCACTGCTGCTGCCGCCAAGTATTAAAACCCAGCAGATGAGACGCACAGGGAAGTCTCTTATACAATAATTTCACATTTCTTTTTCAGAATCCATTAATGAGCCAGTTTTTAAACTATTTAACGTGATACATTAATCCCACAGTTATTTTCAGTCAGTAGCCACAGTGCTACGCCTTGAAGAGCTGTAACACAGTGACCCATTATCAGCAAATGAAGCAGAGCAGGAAGCACTAGATCAGAACCTTCATGTCACCCTCTCCCCTGTAATGTTATGCAGACAGCTGAGCTCATATATTTGTGCCCAGCTTTTATGTGAGTGTGGAAGCTGAAGTGAAAAGGGTCCAAACCAACCTCTGTTATAATGGCTTTTTGTTCCTTGACTCTCCTGGCTTCTTCTGAACATTGTTCAAGACTGAAGACTTTGGAGAGAGGCAGTGCTTTTCCACTTCGGCACAGAACGGCTTGGCACGTCCCCACATTGGCCACCGTCAGAGAAAAGTTGCTGGCTGGATCAGCCACCTCATTACGAATGTAGCAAAGGACAGCAGAGGAACCCAGCTTCTGCCCAGCCATGCCCAGCTTCCTGTTGGAGGAGAAGGTGTAGGAGGCTCCAGACTCTACTGACAGGCATTCTGGAGCGCTGCCTCACCCCAGCTAACATTGATATACCTTATGCAAGTCCCACCAGGACCAGCCTGCTCACTGTCCTACCTGTGGGAGACCAAGAAGGTGTTGGACATGAACATGGTGTCAGACTGCTGTACCTCCTCCAGGAGCACATCAGCCATGGTGCACTGCAGCAAACGTGGCAGTTCTTCATTCTTGTCACCATCAAACATGCCATACACAGCCTCCACCCCCTCTGCAAAGCTCCCCAGTGCCAGGGATGACACACACAGCCTGTCAGAAAAGCATACAAGCTAAGTTAATATGTCTCAAAAATTATCTTGTTCTCAAAACCACAGCCATCAGGCACCTTGCTGTGAGTGCCATTCTCACAGGGCAGCAAAGCCACTATCCCTACATTCACTAGCCTGGGAGATGTACAGGTGCATTTCATTATTGGAACTCCCAAATCCTCCTTGACCACATGCAGGAGAGGGCCACAGGCACAGCTGGCAAGAGAAAAAGCATCTTTGCTGCAGAGGGAAGGAGAGTCCAAGTGTACTGGGAAAAGTGTGAAAGTTGAGGCAAAAGGTAATGTGGAGACATGAGTTACCAAGATTTAGTAAGAGATCCAGAGAGAAAAAGGGAAGGATGAGCTCTTGGGCAAAACAGGTCTGCTTGAGTGCTCAGCAGTGCACTCTGCCCAGTATCCTGAGAAGACAGTGTCAGTGTTCAGCAGACCATAATACTCACTTATTTCTTTGGCCTGCCATCTCAGCTACTCCGTGACTCCAGAAGACAGAAGTGAGTGCCGAGTCTGCCGTGAGGGAGGGCTTAGCATCAATCTTCAGTGTGCTAATGTGACTACAGAGAGAACAGAAGTTATGCTTTTCTAGAACCTGCTGAACAGGCCTTAGGACCTTGTCCAGTCTAGTTTTAGACAGCAGTCTGTGGAAAGAACTGCATCAAGGAAAGGAGTTTAAGGTGTAGGTCTTCTGGAGATGCCTGGCTGCTTATGCCAGAGACACCTGGGAAAACTTCATACCATCTGAAAAATTCCTTGCTCTGATGTTTCAGACCCAGACTTTTCCCTTCCCAAAGACAGCTGCCTCAGGCAGGGAACATTATTCCACCATGCAGTGATAAAGTGCTTTTACTTTACTATCCCATTTCCTCTCCTGGCAAGAGTTACCCTTCCCTGTGCAGGTCACTACTGGGTTGACATGTCAATGGCTCACCTGAAGATATCCAGTGTCTTGTGTTCTAACACCAGGTTTGTGTTTCCACTCAGATCCAGCTCTTGCAAGGCACCTGGCAGTGCCTCAGGGATTAGGATTTCTGTTAACTCATTGCAGCTCAAATCCACAAACTGCAGTAGCAACAAACAGCATGACAAAGAAAATACTGTGTTGTGTTGTGTCATCAGTTACTCCAGTGCTCCTTACAAACATCATAGAACCCTGCTACTTATTGTATCTCACACACAGGTTATGGAAGTGGATCTGACTTGTCAGAAGAACGATTTATAAGCAACTTGTAATAGCCATGACTCCAATACTGAAAGACTAGGTCACACCAAAGATAAAGGAAAGCCTCTATATGCAAACCTGCCTAGCTATTTAGCACTGCCCACTGTCTCAAATGCAAGCAACCAGAAATGTCAGAGACAAGGGGTAAAGGTGACATGATCTTTGATCAACTCAGAAAGGTGAGAGATCTAGAATGCATATTGTGTGGCCTCTTCTCGGGTTGATCAAGCAAAATCATAGAGCCACAGAATATCTGTGCTGGAAGAGACCTTAGAGCTCATTTTTTCAACACATCTGCCATGGGCAGGGACACCTTTCACTACAAGAAGTTGCTCCAAGACCTGTCCAACCTGGCCTTGAAACTTCCAGGGATGGGGCAGCCACAGCTTCTCTGGGCAACCTGTGCCACGGTCTCCCCACCCCCACAGGGAAGAGTTTCTTCCTAATATCCAACCTAGACCTACTCTCTTTCACTTTAAAGCCATTCCCCCTTATGCTGTCAACCGATGCCTTTGTCCAAAGTCCCTCTCAAGTTCTCTTTTAGTCACTTTAGGTAATGCAAGGTTGCAATAAGGTTACTCCAGAACCCTTTTCTTCTCCAAGCTGAACAACTCCAAACCACTCAGCCCATTGCCACAGCAGAGATGCTCCAGCCTTCTGATCAGCTTCATGGACGCCTCTGGACCCACTCCAACAGGTCTAAGTCCTTCTTGTGCTGAGGACCTGGGTGCAGCCCTCCAGGTGGGATCTCATCTGAGCAGGGCAGGGGGGCAGAATCCCCTCCTTACCCGCTGTCTATGCCACTGGGGATGAGCCCGGGATGTGTGGGGGGTTTCTGGGTGCCAGCACATATGGCCAGGGCATGTCCAGCCTCTCATCCAGCAGCATCCCCAAGCCCTTCTCAGCAGGGCTGCTCTCGACCATTCATGCCCAGTCTGGATTGACACCAGGGGCAGCCCTGACCCAGGTACAGCACCTTGCACTTGGCCTTGCTGGGACCTCCTGTTCTCTCCTAGCAGTTACTCATTTTATAGCCCAAACTCTACCCAGATATCTCTTTATCTTCTCCATACAAATACCTGAATACGGGGCAAATGCAGGATTTCTGGAAAAATGCTGATTTCATTAGAGTGTGCAATAAGTGTATGAAGTAGCTTGCAGTTTGCAACCGTTGTAGGAATCGTTTTCAGTTTGTTTCCGCTCAGATTCAGTTCTTCCAAGTGCTCCAGCTTACTAAGTTTGCTGAAATGGAAACAAAAAAATACTGTATCTTACAGACATTGTAACTTTCTGAAGTTGCAGATGAGGTATCTATAGACACTGCCCTTGATGAGCTACTTTTCTGATTTACTGACAGGAGATCCAAAGTCCTAGGAGATGCTCTAGTAAGATGCAGGGTCCCCAAGCCTGGCTTGGATTTGTACAACAGACAGACCCTTCACCATCAGTGCTGAAGTTGCAAAGAAATATCACCCCATCCCCACACATATGCAACACAAGAAGTTACATCCCTTGGTCCCCCTGGATGGCACCTTAACTAGAACAGGAAAACCTACAGACAGCACGACCCTGTGCCAATCCCCCTTAACATGCTTCTCCTCCTTTTGTGTGTAGAAAATGTCAGGTTTTTGTCTTCAAACCACAGGGAGAGCATCTCACTCTGACTTTGACTCACATACAATCATGGGGAGGTGGCAGCTTCCTCCCAGCATTGTCTTGCCTAACAGCCTTACTGACTTACCTTGCAGGGAAAGTCTGCAGGTTGTTGTTTGCCAGATGCAGGATCCGTAGGTTTGGGTGTCCCACCAAGACAGGGATGCATTGATCTGTGAGGTTGTTATTAGTCAAGTATAGCAGCTGCAGCATGCTCAAACTCTCCTCCCCCGGACACGTGGAGGGCAAGGACTCCAGGCTGTTGGCAGATGCATTCAGGTACCTGAGGCTAACCACAGCAAGTGCAAGAATCAGACTTCACATCATCCAAACCACTCCATTAACATGGAAAAGGAGCTGTACAAATGCCAGTGTAGACAGCAGTATGAGACAGGAGGCCAGACAATACTGTAACATCCCTAGTCATATTAAGCTTAGCTTAATTAAAGCACCTGAGTTGCATTGAGGGGATGCAGGGTAGTGGCCTGCGGACTTTAGCAGAAACTAAGAGGATTTAACTCTTGTTTAAGGCTTTGAAGGCCTTTGGTTTAGGTAATCCTAAATTTCTTAGACAATGGTAAGGATTATAGGGGAGATAGGAAGAAGTATGACAGACATGGTGGTTAAGATAGCAATTGTGATGCTGGTTGGTTTGTTAGTGCATCATTGTTTTATGTGGTTTGTAGTGTGCGGGGGGAGTGTGATAGTTGTGCAGTGAGTCTACTAATGACTTACTAGCTATATGCACTGTGGATGCATTTTTACAGTAAACAGTGAGTACTGAAAAGCCCATGGGTAATACTGGTGGAAGCAGACAACATAAAACTTTACTTAAAGAAGGGCTTCTTTAAAGAAGGGCTAACTCCTGTGTGAATACAGTTAGGAGAGACTGTTCATTTGTAAAGGGTCTCTCTTGTTGCTCTCGAATGACCTGAATCTAACTGGCTTCTTTTCTTTGCACTTGAACTTATGACTACTTTTAAAGACAAAGTTCTTCTGGCAGCTTCTGTTTTCCTGTAATTATACAGTAACATGGACTGATTCCTTCGAATCAGCTTGATGGCTTCCCTTATGGCACCTGAATAACCTCCTCACCAAGAGCATACCTCGTTATCTCTTATGCAAATGGAACCTTGCAAGGACAGTCACACAGGTGCCACTTTCAGCCCATACACTCCAAAGGATAATGCGGACAAAAGATGTTTGATACTGACACTCACTTCAGAGCTTTGACAAAGAGTGTCTCTGGGAGTTTAGTCAACAGATTGTGCTGAAGGTCCAGCACCTCCAGTGGAATGTGTTCTTGAAGAGGTGGAAGGCTCTGCAGATGATTGTGCCCCACCATCAACTTCCGAAGACTTAAGCTTCTGAGGATCCTAGAAAGACAGAGGGTTTTCTATTTAACTTGGTTCATTCCTCTTGACATTCACAGAATGGAAAGGTAGTATTTAATCCACTTAATTTGCTTGTACAACAGGGAAAAATTAAAATACACTGATCCATAAAATGTAAACAATTATAAAGCAGAACAACACACAGGGTAAGATGACTCAAGTCTCTCTGAATGCTTGGATGCGTATCTTCGCTTCCCTCTACACTACTACTCTTTGGTATCTTGCGGTTCGAGTCGGTGTGCATGTGCCCAGCATTCTCTCAGGCAGACAAAGAAAGAAGTCACAAAGGAATGTTTTAAATGCCTGTTGTCACTTGTAGGTAGAAAGATGTGCTTCCACAGTGCCAACATAAATTCAAAGCTTTAACTAGCGGCTTAACACTCCTGTATTATTTCTGAGGCAGTAAATTATTCTTTGCATAATATACTTAAAATATTGGTCCCTTCAATCCACTGGATTGGCTAAAATTCTCTTCTAAGTTCTCACCATCACATCCTTGCTGTGTCCTTTTCTTGCTTTTGATGTATACAGTTTTTCTGTGGCAATCACTGGAATGTCACTGCTGTTCACCTCCTATGTCTCTTGCTTCAACTTCTCCAACCCATGTTCTGCATTTCTTCCCTGTTAACCACTTCTCCATTCAATTTTAGTGCAACTTACCCCAGGCACTGTGTCATTCATCAAATCACAGCCCCATCAAACACCCTTATTAGGCTGAGAATGCTTATGGTTTGCTTCTTCCTAGGCTAAATAACTGCAAAATTGTATTAGTTCTTGGCTCTCATTCACTGCATTTCTGCAGAAACTGAAAGGGAAATAGGGAGAAAGGAGCAGGCTGATGGTGTACTGTGAAAGCTACATTTGAGATCAGCTGAATTGTCCCTTTGTGATAACTGCCTGTCAAAGGTAACAGATGAAATTTCTGTGGCATGATGCAAAATGTATTAGGGTCTCACCTATGACCTGTGTTTACAGACAGCATGATGACACATATAAATCACAGCAGCATGTTCTATGCCAGGTGCAAATAGCTGCAGTAGCAGCCGAAAGCACAGGATAGAATTACCTATCCTCTACTGTTCAAAATGCTGACCTAGAAACTGGTTCTTTCCAACATTTGAATGCAGAGAATTTATGATGCTACACAGAAAAAAAAAGTAAGTGAGAGTAAGTATCTTGACATAACAAGGAATTAAGCAACGGGAATAGCACCGCTTTTCTCTTCCCAGACAGCCCATTGTAGAAAAAAGCTCAGCTCTGTTTATGAAGGTTTTCTGACCTCGATGGAAGCTCCAAGAGTAGATTGTAGCTCACATCCAAAACTTCCAGCTTCTTTGCTTCACAGGCCCAGTCTGGGACACACTGTAGTTGATTGCTGAGAAAAGCAAGTGGGAAAAGCTAGAAACCAGCACTACATATGGAAAAGACTCTGAATGCTGCATGATTTTAGTGACAGCCAAACCAAAAGCAACAGGCAAAAAATGAACAGCATCTGAGTTAGTCACGGATAATGCAAACTGAACTGGCTCATGACTTGGCAGGGCATCCTATCTTACAGGTCTCACAATGCTGCTCCAAGGGCAGGTCTAGGCAATGAAACCAACAGCAGAGATCACTTGGAACTACTCTAAATATTTGATCCACAGATCCCCCCCCACTCAGTTCAGTAAGCTGCCAAAGTTCAGTGGTCCCTGCTTGGATTTTTTTTTCCTAATCACAGCCTACAGCTGAAGGACAGCGAAGTCACCTGAAAAGGTCATACTGGTTCAGAAGGGCTTCTGGTCTGGGACACTTTCATCATTGTTTAGTGCTGGGCTTTGAAGTTCTATTGTTTTTAATTGCTCTCAAGATGTCCAGATACTTGCTTTAAATTCTGTTATTATCACTTACTGAGAGAGTTCTAGACATGTCAGTAGACCAGGAACCGGATAAATATTGACAGCTGTCAGACCTGATGAAGTAAAGCAAATAAGTATGATTGCAGAGCTTCAGAGAGAAAACAGCACAGAGATGCAGCTTAGTTATCAAATGAGACTCACAGTCTTTCTTTATGGAGACTCAAGGTCCCCATTGATACTTCCCATCACGGAGTTCACACTTCATACATCTACCATATGACACACTATAGTGTCTCACTATCCAGTTCTCCATCTGTCATGTGGAGCACCAGAACAAGGGAGAACTGTACTTTTCTTTGTGGGCTCCCAAACAGATCTCAATGGAACATGAATTCCTTGGATATAACACTACAATCTCCACACTGTTACACAGCCTATGTACACCCACACGTATGTGTGACCCATAGGAGCTAACCTCAGAGGACCCATTGCATATGGTTCCACCACAATGACATCAACATAAGTATTTTTTTAATGCGTGAGAGAGGACAAAAGGCTGTTTTCCTTTCCTCTCAGGGCTTAAAGAGAAAAGGCAAGTGAAGAAGACAAAGAGACATACAGTTGCTGTTGGCATACAGGGCCCGAAGGGAGAAGCCGCTCAGAGTCAGCTCTCTCAGCTTATTTCGCTCGCAGTGCAGCTGCTCCAGGCTGACCAAGGAGCTCAGATCCAGATCTGTCATCTGATTGTCTCGTAAATCCATGTAAGCCAAAGATTTGTTCCCCTCCAGAGTGTCAGCTGCTGCTCTCTTCAGGTTGTTCAGCCTAAACACTCAGAGATGAGTTAAAAAGTCAGAAAATAAGACACTGAACACTGGACATTGGTAAGAGAAAAGAAAGAAGAGGAAATGAAGAATTCTGGTGAAGGCTAACATCAGAGGTGAGTACAGTGAATGAGATGTGTGACAAGCAATGGCAAATTTCAGGCAGTGAATACAAAGAAAAACATTGTCTACACTGCTACACATAATCATTTTAATGATTCCCAAATTCTTAAGAGATTCTGAAAAAAGACCCAGTCTAGAAAACAGAAACCAGGTCAAGGGGCAGCTACTCTGCATGGACACAGGAAGCTAATGCAGAGAACAGATACTAGACTGCCTTGCCACACACAAAAAGATCTTTGTTCCTTTCTGAGAGATCTGCAGTTGGCAGCCTGGAGAATCAGGATCACATCTCTAGGGCAGGGAGGCAAAGAAGGGAAGAAGAGAACAAGGTTTGAGTACCTTGAGCTACCAAAGCTCAACTAGAGCTGGAAACCAGAGAGCTGGGTCACATTCAGCATCTGGCACTGCTCAGTTAAGCTTGCTTTTCCAAGTGGATTCTGCACACCCTCAGAAACAGAACTCCATAAAAGCTAAAGAACCAGTAAGAGAAAAAGCTGAACCTAGTTATTATAGCAAAATGTACCAGAAGTTGCACAGATCCTCTGCTGTAAATGGAAAGTACCAATCTATTTTATAGACACCTGCCAGTTTCACCCCTTACCTCAGGTCCACACTTTTGATGTGACCCATGCGGTTCAGCACTGTCAGGTCCAGGGTCTCTATCAAGTTCCCTGCCAGGGCTAGTTTCTCTAAGGTGACAAGTTTCTCACAAATTGCTGGCAGTTCACAGAAGTTATTGAAGGAAAGCCCAAGACAGCTGAGCTGCTGCAGGTTTCCCATGTCTTCTGGTAAGGATGTGAGGAAATTGCCATCAAGACAGAAGGTCTGGAGACTGCAACAGTGAAAAAGAGAAAGAAAATACTTCTGCAATGAGCAGTGAACATCACATTTCGTATTTTTAGTGAATTTTCTCATATAGTTAGCTGATCTCAATGTGGTTATTTTTAAATAACAGCTAATTTTATTCTTATACACGTAAATTTACTGAAGTACTTTTATCACACATGTAATAGGCTTGGAACTTCCAGTTGTGCCAAAGATTGTAAGTTAACATAAGCAAAATACAAACCAGTACTTACACTGTAAATGAAAGATATTTACTTAATTGCTTAATTTTCTACAAATGGCACAGTTTAATCACACCTCCTACCACATTAATGCACTAGTAGAAGATTTTTACACTCCAGTTGTCCGTTCCAACACACACTCAGAAAAGAATAAGGTAGCTCTGTTGTATAATGAATTGTTTCAAAGGTTGTATGGCTTTTGAGACTCAGATCCCAAGTATACAATTCCCTTACTATGATTATGTTCCAACAGAGATCTTTCTGTGTTTAGTGGTGGTAGAAATTAAATCCAAGGCCACAAAAAGTTCTTATGAATAAGGGCTCAAGGAGTCATCAAGATAACTGGACCCATAACTATACTATAAACCTCCAGGAGGTGTATGCCTACATATAACTTTATCCTCACAGTTTGCATATGGCTAAAAGATTATTGAGGAAATTACTTGTTCACATCCAGTGTGGCTGCAGACACGCCTTTTTTAAAGATACAAGTTGGAGGAAAAGAAGGCCCCAACAAATCAACAGTTCAATATTAATGTTTATCCATATGTACATTTAGATAAACATCTGTTGATGTTTATCTAAATGTACTAACAGTCTTGCAATTAAATTTGCCTAAGCTTAAGCTCTTATGCATTTGGGGCAGCTACTGGGGAAAATGGACAAGGCTCCAGCAAACACTTTAAGACAAAATTTTCAGAGGGGATTGCTCAAGTTTTTTCATGTTAAAATCCTCTAACACAAAAGCAGCTAAATCTGTAGAACACAATCAAACATACCAGTGCTGACAAAAATCACTAGACCCCTGTGAGAAGTTATCACAGAAAAGTTTTTACAATAAATTAAAACTTCAATAGAAATTACATCAGTACTGAAAATATTAAATTCAAATAACAAATGCAGAAAGTCAAACAACTCTGAAGCTGCAGAAAAATGCACATAGACTTATTTGAGAAACAATGCAGTTGCCTTCAGTGCTTTATCTGTATCAAGTTTCCTTATGTTTTCTGCGCTAGCAGTTGTGATGTTTTCCTGGTAGTGATTAAGGGATTGCACATCTTAGTTCTTGACCTTCTGCTGGAGTCAAATTAATCATTCAGCCTTCATGGATATAACAGGCTGCCCTAGTTTTTTTTTTTTTTCACACTTTCAGAAACAGTAGCTGCACATCAGTAGTGCTCAGCTGAGGCACCAAGGGTACTTATGATCACAGATGTAAAGAACATACTCACTTCAACAGTTTGCCAATCTGACTTGGCAAGTAATGAAGTCCATTACAGGAAATATTAAGCTCTGTCAGAGTAGAGATCTCACACAGTGATACAGGAAACTCTCCCAGTCTATTATGAGACAAGTTCAGACTCTTCAACTGAGAAAACCTATTAGCAAGAACACTAGTTAATGCACAAAATACATGTCTAAAAGCAAAAATACACAAACCAGTCATAAAGAATTTTAAAGTATTTGTACACTGGTGATACAGTCAGCTAACTCATTACAGGAGTCTCTGCATAAATTTGGGTTTAAGTCATTGATATTCTTCTCAACTGTCATGCTGAAAGTGATCAAATACCACGGGTTTACTGCAGCAACTGATAATGACCTTCTACACCGACCTAACAAGCTTCGTCCTAGTGACTGCTACTAAGATTAAGGTGAATAAAATGCTCAGTTAAAAAATTTACCTTAGAAGAATTAACTACAGTAAGAGTCTACAATTATTTAGCTTGGGAAAAGAGGAGCTGAAAATATTTATTAGGACTATTCTGAGAATAAAACAGAAAGCCAAGCCAAGCTGTAAAAGGGAAAACTAGGAAAGCGCTTGCTTCATGCTGGGAAGCCCAAGAGCTGCACCCAGAGGTCCTGGAACAAGATTGCACAGCCACAGTGCTCCTCGCTCAGCAGACTGCATGGCACACACTGCCCCAAGAACAGGCAGCCCCACAGTCACCACAGCCCCTCCAGTGCCTGCAAAAGGGTTACCTAGCTCTAGCTCCTTCAGCTAGCTCCAAAGACAGAGAAGGAACTTAGCATGGCTGGGGTAACACACAGCAGGGTTCTCCTCCAAGAGTTCCTGCCTCCTTCTACAGGAAGCAAAAGTATTGTTCCCCAAGCATTGTTCCCTCTTCATCCCAAACTGGAACCACCAAAAATTAATTCAGTGGGGAAATTAGTATCTCACTTCAATGAGATAACTGCACATTTCACGTACCAGAGAACTACTTCTTGGAAACATGCAGTTTTTCATCTGCCTCCCCCACCTGACTTTTCCCAGGCATTGGTGAGTAGCTCTTATTTTGAAACAAATGTTCTAATATCAGTAACAAAACCAAGGTTAATTAGCTTGAGGGAGAATATTACTTCTAGCTTGAGATGTCTTGAAATATAGAACTGAAAGGTTTTGGAGTTGTTTTCTTCTTTATAGTGACGTTTTTTGGATTCAAAATACTTGTAATGATCTGTGTAGGAATTATGCATAATATTCCTCCATGCTTTATAACCTTGGGGGATGTTATTCTTTTGAAAGAGGGAGCATAGCTGAAACTTGGATATGAGTTGTTTGCTTTGAGCACCCCATCATATGAATAAGGGCACAGGCATTTTTGTTTGCTACAGCCACAGACTCTCTTGTACTGCAACTGAAAGCCAAAGAGAAAAAGATGCTATGTTGGTAAAAGCCTTCCTCAAAGGAAGGATAATGCAAAGGCCTAACAATGATACAAAAATTAGAAACTTGCACACAAAACTCCATCATAGTATTGGAAAAGAAGGAAACAATGAGGATGAACCTAAAGATTTTAGCAATCTCATTAGCTGGTTCAACTTTAAGAGATTTAGGACAGGTCATGGCTCTCAGGGTTTGAAATCAGCAAATGCTTTAATAAAACTGCTTTCTCAGGAGTTCTGCAATGGCTTTTGCGGCACCTGTTCTTAGTGCCAAGCAGTGTTTCCTCTCTCTAAGAGCATAGTGAGCAGCTGCTCTGAGAGACGCAGCATTAAACACAACAGCACAACTAATGTTTAGAATTCATCCCTCTGCAAAAATATCAAGGCAAGCACAAGAGGGGCATTACAGTTTCCAAAAGCTGAAGGGAAACTGGTATATGACACAGCTTGGTCTGAGTTTCCTCACGCAGACTTCCATACTCAGTGGGAAGGACAGTACTCTAAAGCCTTTTGAGCTCTCCTTCTGTTCCTTCTTCTTTGCCTCAGTAAGCTCATGTAGTGATGTAGGAGTGGAGTGGAGTGGAAATGCAACTCTCATTCAAGCTGTATATATGAACCAGGTATTATAAGGGATAAAGATTCCAAAATCGTTGTGGCTCCGCAGGTTATGGTTTCTGCTCTCACAGGGCATACTGAGACAACAAAGAAGTATGGAAACACAGCAGTGCATCTTCCATGGCATTGCCATGTGACCGTGTTCACAGGGGTTCTTTGATGAGGGAAGAGACGAGAATGTTGACTCCATGTTCAGAAGGCTTGATTTATTATTTTATGATATATATATATATATATTACATTATAACTATAATAAAAGAAAAAGAAGGACAGGTTTTCTCAGAAGCTAACTAAGCTAAGAATAGAAAAGAATGATAACAAAGGCAGCTCTGTCAGACTCGGTCCTTGATTGGCCATTAATTATAAACATCCAAGATGGGCCAATCACAGGTGGACCTGTTGCATTCCACAGCAGCAGATAACCATTGTTTACATTCTGTCTCTCAGGCCTCTTAGCTTCTCAGAAGGAAAAATCCTAAGAAAGGATTTTTAGTGAAAAGATGTCTGCGACATTACCATCCTCTGTTTAGCAGCCCAAACTGGTGCTGCCCTGAAATATTCCAAGTTTAACACATCCTGTTCTGCCACCAAAGCACACCAGCACAAATATGTATCAACTAGCTAAAATGCTGACAAGAGACATGCAGATGTATACATGTGTGCGCACACATGTATCAATGAAGACCAGATCTCAGAGTTTGTCAGATAAGGGAGATGCTTGAAAGGCACTACAATCCATAAAAAATAAACTAGGTGATGTAACAAAGCAGTTAGGGCTATTTAATGCTCTTTGCTTAACATTTTCCCTTTAGCCAGTTATTTTTGCTCCGTTACTATAGTTATAGGTAATTAGACTCCTAGAGCTTGAAGATCTCAGAGGAAGAGATCTGATCATTGTGAAAAATTCTGCTGTTGGGAATTGACAGTCTCAATGCACTGAGAGCACCTACTGCAAGTGAGCAAGGGTCTTCCTGTGGTGCTGTAATCTTAGAAGCATCCTAAAAACCTCAGATAGAAAATCTTTTCAAAAGGCAATGAGCAGCCTTATGTGGGCAACCTAATGCTATCTGCTTATTCAAGATTGTGTGAAGTGAGAGCTTCTTTTATGGCTTTTGTTTGTTTGCGGATTTCAGCTTCATCAGACAGTCACTGCCAGGAAAAGAGTTGAGTTTCTGACATGTCAGATTTCTTGTTGACTACATGCAAGGTCAAAAGAAATTTCAAGCCCCTTTCTGATCCTGTGAACCAAGGATACTCCATTTTAGAAAATGAAGTTCTGATGTGCTTTTCAAAATCATACAATGTAGCTGAAGAGACAAGTAGAAAGCAAAATCTTAAATGATTTTAAGCAGCTTCTCCAGTAACAGAATCTATTACAATTCAGCATTAGAAAACTTTTAAACAAATTTGGAAAACCAGACTAGATTCTGGCTTGCAAGGAAACTGCAAAGAATTCCCAAAAGTGAGCAATTTTTTTTCATTGTATATTCTCATAGATACCTGGGCATCTCATTACCCTAGAGGAAGAAAAACTAAATAGCACAGTAGTAGGCCCCTAGAGACAAAGAAAACAAAAATAAAGCCTTCCCCACCCCACCCCGCCTTGAAAAAAAAAAAAAAAACCCAACAAACCAAAATGACAAAAACAACCAAACCTCAAAACCACAACAACAACAAACCAAAACAAACAAAAAACCAAAAAGCAGTTTTGCAAAGTTTCTCCACATACATTTTCCTTAGGGAAATGTATTCCAAACAGAGCCATTGGACAATATTACTATAAGCTTCCTAACAGTTTCCAAAACTCATAGAGCAACTCCTTGAATTCTGTTTAGCATGGCTGGTATACATATTAACAGACTAATCTCCCTCTAGATTTGTATGATTTTGGGAAATTAATTTAAAAATATTTTTGTAAGACTCCTTCACTTACCTAAGATGACTACATCATGCTTCCATACCATCACACAACTGCTACTCTCTTAAAAGCAGATCATCACAAGTTTCCAAAGCAAAGCTGGAGTCTCACAGGCCCTCTGCCAATTCCAAATACACATTAAGAACTTGCCGAAACAAGGTTTTTCAGACCTAAACTTTTTCCTACAAACTTATTCACAGCAGCAGCATTATGCTTTTCCTTGCTTTTTATTTTATACCCCAAGATGGTCTCTGCTTAGCAAGCAGCCTAATATTACTATTGCATCTTGTCCACAGAAATGGCATGTCACCCCACAAGGCTTATCTCACATCAGAGTTAGCACAGAATTTGTGGAAGGGAGCTCATGAATACTATAAATTGTTGGAAGTTTATTCCTGCTTGTGCTGCTCAGTTCTGCTTCCAACCCCCTCACTTGTTAGAGCTTCCTAAAGATCAATTTTTTACCATCCCCAAGAGAACAGGCAATACTTCCTTCCTGTATCCATATGTCAAGGACTCCAAATGTAGGAGAAAAATGATTCTTTGCAGACCTGCAAAGAGAGTCAAGACTCCCTGCTCCACTTGTTCTCATAAAATTGTGGCGTAAGTTGAGGTAGGTGATATCTTGACTGTAGAAGAGGTGCTCTGGTACTTCCTCAAGGCTGTAGCATGAAAGATCAACCATGCTAAATCGCATAGACACAATCTGAAAAGAAAGAGAAAAAGCTGCAGCTGTGCAACAAATTTTCTCTGGAAGTCTAATGGAAGACCAAAGAATACAAGTAATAAACAATTTGCAAGAACATGAAAGAACCCCTTGTACCTACCAGGTAGAGTCCATGTAGGAAATGGGAGTCCATGAAGTACAAGCCTATGCCCCTTGCTACATCCCTGACAAGGATGCATAGCTGGATACCAGCCAGGATTCACACAAAGCCCTGCTCTGTATGTGCACTGGGCACACTGCCTAAAGGCAAGGCTGTAAGAGAGCCAGGGTAATAGAGGAAAACGGATCTTTCAGGAAACTCTATTGAGAAATCTCAAGTGCCTTCCAAAGGTGCAAGAAGCAACAGGAAGCAGCTGATTTTCCAGTTCAGTTCTGTGAGGTTTACAGAACCTCTGCCTAGCATAGCTGCTTCTTCTGTACTTCTAGCTACTTCTTTCTTTTATTAGCTTGTGGAAAGTATAAAATTTGAAACATAACTTGTTATAAAAAGGCTTCATAAATTATGGTTTTGCAGCATTTCATAAAGTCTCTGCAAATCTCATGTCCTTTCATAAAGTATGTTTTGTCTTGAGGTCTTCGGTGATTAATTTGACATTTTATGACCTGCTTTACCCTGAACTCATTTTGTATTTCTTAATATCCTTGCTGACCTACAATGTCTCTGTATCTCAAACCTCAAGGCAGCCCTGTGTATGTTCAGGTCATACTTCAAGCACATTCAAGTAGGGCAAATGCAATCTGTAGGTTTCTATGGCTGTAGTCAGCCAGTCCCTGAGGTTTGCTCTAGGGACCTGTGATTAAGTTAGTCTTGTAGGTGCAGCAGAGGTTAAAACAGCACAGAACTACTGCTCAACAATGTTGCACAGGTAGAGGAAAAGAGAAGGCTAAGAGAAAAATCTCTGTAGCCCAGAGCATGAAGGAAATAAAGCTGGAAAATGTCCTGGGTACTTTCTCCAGCATCGTAGCATCATCTCTGACTGCAGATCAAGCTTGCATCATAATAACCTTCCTGTGGTGTACCCTGCACCCACATCCAAACCACAGTGTCCCCATGGCCTCACCGTGGATGCCTGCCGGTGCCACCGCTGGCACTCTGCCAGCGTTTCAAAGGAAATGTGGTAGGTCTGAGCTTGCGCTCCAGCAGATGTGAAAGCAAGGGTGTACTGCCGACGTTTCATCTCTTCCACCTGCGGAGGGAGAATTGACAACAGCAGTCTGCCTAAGAGCCAGCAATGACAACTACTTGAAGTCTAGGGTGAAGTATTACTGACCACCAGTAACACTGCATTTTGCCGAAAATACTGCTGTAGTCACTGGAGAAAAACACAGAAGTAAATCCTGCTTAACATATTTCTGTTGAAATGGATACAAGAAGTAGTAATTTCCAGAGAGCCCATGCACATTGGCTACTGCTGTGAAAGCTGAGCAGTGTTTCTTTGTTTTATTAGCCTTCAGACTACTACCTAAGCAGAGCAAGTAGAAAGAGGTTTGGGCACGTTAATGCAATAATCTGTTAAAAAAGCCTACGTTAATCTCTTGTGGGCAATTCCCATCACTACTACATTTCTTCTTCCTTCCCAGGCTACAGAGAACTAAAAACAAAAAAAAAGCCTTACCTTCCCTCCAACGAGAGGCAAGATGTGCATCTTCCCTGCATGGCTGTCCTTCACTGAGGATACAATGAGGCACGTGCCACAGAGAGTGACGGAGCGCTCTGCCCACTTGTGCAGCTGGGTCTTTCCTTTGCGTACGTTATAGACTCCGGAGAGCAGGATGCGATCCAGCTGTTCCACCTGACATGGCTTTTCTGAAGAAAAAGGGGACATTAGCATTTACTGTCCATATGTTCTTCATTCTTATCTGTGAGTACAAATAAAACGGCTCTAACATGCAAAACCAGGTGTTGTAAAGAACAAGCAGACAAACTGCACTCCAAAAAAAAGTCTCATGCAGAGGACAAGCAACATCCTCAGTGCAGGAACAGCGGCTGACCAGCACCACTTGTGCCTCCCAGAGCAATGTTAGAATGGTTGCCATGCATCGTGTTTTTAATCCACAGACCTTAGCAAATCCACATGCTTGCCAAATATCCTTCGTTCAAATGCAACAGAAAAATAATTTTAAACTCTCATTGAGTCAGCTGAAGTCACTGAAATCATTAAATAAGTGGCTTCTACTGGACTTAAAAGGAAGTCCTGGAAAATCAACTACAAAGGAAGTTCTTTCCCTGAAGATGACCATCCTGGTTTTGCCTGAGATAGAATTAATTTTCTTCCTGGCAGATGGTACAAGGCTGTGTTTTGGCCTCAGTGTGAGAATAACGTTGATAACATAAAAAAAATAACACTAAAAAAACTGCTGTTTCGGTTGGTTCAGCAGCGCTCACCCAAGTCAAGGACTTTACAGCGTGCCATTCTCTGCAGGAAGCAGGTGCAGAAGAAACTGCAAGGGAGCATGGTTGTACCAGGTGATCCAAACTAGCAAAGGGGATATTTCCCACCACAGAACACCATGCAGTATACAAACTTAAGGAACTGGGAGAGGAGGGCTGAGCACTGTTAGAGAAAGGGCACTGGTGTGATGAGCAGTGTATTGTGGATCACTTGTGTCTTATTCCTCTCTCTTTGTTATTTCCCTTTTAATTACAATTATTATTAATTTACTTTATTTCAATTATTAAACTGTTTTCAGTCCACAGGTATCATCTTTTTCCCATTCTCCTTCCCATCCCATGGGGGAAAGCAGTGTGTGAGTGAGCAGATGAGTGGTGCTAATTGGGTGGCTGAGGTAAAACCACAAAAGTCCTTTTAGGTGCCAAACCTGGAGCACTAAGGGCAGAGACAGATCTGACCAGAGTGTGTTAAAACAGATTTGCTATAAGCATTTATTGCTTTAACAGTGGCTGGTCACAATATTGATTGGTTTGCTCAATTTTCTTGCACTTGTTCTCAAGGCTGCATTATGTAACACCTTATCTGCTATAAAGGCTGGGTTAAGGTTATGGTGTATTTTGTAATGTGGTCTGTGTGCTCAGCATGGCCCCTACCTTTGTGCTCTGGTGCCATTTAGTGGAAAATATCAATAATGACACCATTTGCCTTTTCTCCTCAGAGAGCCCGCCTAGGGAGTGGATACTTCCCACATCCTCTTTTTCTCCTCCAGGTTAATTACAACAATTACATTTGGGAATTTTTAATATCCTTGGGATGTTGAAACCAGTCTGGTTCCCTATTGCTAGGCATCATGAATGTGGTTCAGGTCTTGTTTAGGGAGAAGCAACTATTTGTGGCTACTCCAACCCTGTGACAAGCCACTGCAACTACTCCGACTGGACTGGAGTCAGACTGCTGCCAATTGCTGCTGTGCTGGCCATACTCAAGGTCGACCATTCAGCTTCTGGAGTCGGGGTTACAGAGGATTTGGAGCCCACAATATTGGGCTGAACTGAAAGAGATACTGGTAGCATATGAAGAGGTTTGAGCTGTTTCAGAGCTGATTGGCACTAAGGTCCAGCTGCTCCTGGCACCCTACTGGGGTCCTGGGCTGGATGTTCAAAATGATGCTATGTGGAGTAAGCAGGTCACACTGATCACACAGCAAGTTTGAATAAGAAAACCATACTCCAAACATTTATCAGGAGCAAACAGTTAACTACGAACTAAAGCTGTAACATTCTTTCTCAGTTAGCAGGATTTTCAGCTTGCCAAATCTAAAATACTGACGTGATGTCCATATCTGGCTGAATTTAGCTGAAACATGCAGTTGTTTATTTACAACAATAGCTTTGTTTCACACACATGACATTTGACATAAGATATCCTTTACTGGTAAGAAACTGTGAGAACCCACAGAAAAAATTGCTTTGATTTCACCAGGCTGAAAGACCAGCCCCATACTTTTAAGAAAACACTATTATGGGACTAAAAGTGGTATCCTACTACTAACTGCCACAGCAGCACTGCTCCAAGCATTACTACGCAGCTGCACCAATGCTCCAGTTTCCCCCTCTGTCCAAAACCATGACACCTCTCCTATGGAGACGGGCTGAGAGAGTTGGGGTTGTTCAGCCCAGAGCAAAGAAGGCTCTGGGAAGACCTTCTTGCAGCTTTTCTATATATAAAGGCAGCTTATAAGAAAGACATAGAGAGACATTTTATGAAGGCCTATAACGGCAGAACAATGGGCCATTGTTTCTAAACAGAAAGAGGGCAAATTTACACTGGACATAAGGAAGAAATGTTTTATGGGGAGGGTGGGGAGGCCCTAGCACAGGTTGCCCAGAGAAGCTGTGGCTGCTCCATCTCTGGAACTGTCCAAGGCCAGGCTGGGTGGGGCTTGGAGAAATCTGGTCTAGTGGAAAGTGTCCCAGCCCATGACAGGAGGGTGGAACTAGATGATCTTTAAGGTTCCTTCCAACCCAAACCAGTCTGTGACGCCACGATTCTAAGTAAAGTTTTTCTGTGTAAAATCCATTACTTCCTCCCTTATGTTCTCAGGTGCAGACTTTGCAAAATTATTGTATCATCCTCCATAGCATTCCCTCTAATTCCTCCCCTACCTTTGAGAATCACTTTGTCAGCATTTGCTTAAAACAGGTCTCCTGAAAACACTTCAACCCTTATCCTTCTTCCTTCATCACTTTCTTCTAAGCAGACCAGACACCCATGCTGACTGAAACTATTCAATTACATTTTCTATCTACTTGGTTCCATTAAGTTGAGTTGCTGTTTGTGAATCCTCGGCAGTTCCTGCTTGACATACCCAAGCTTTCATTTTTTCCTCAGAAGTTCTCCATACCCCTATCCTTGATGCCTCTACTCCTTCCAGCTGAAGTAACTTCCGACTCCCTTGCTCCATAAATCCAGACTAGGCATGTCAGACTTCATTCCATCTGTTACACTCCTTGTTTTGCAAAAAAAAAAAAAAAAATTTATATTTTTATATATATGGTGTATACAGTATCCACGCTGTTTTGCCTGTTCTTACACACAGTTCCCAGACAAAATGGGTTTGTCTCAGATAGCAGGGTGAAGAAGCTGATTTCTTATAAATGCATTTTTTTGACACTGAATAACCAAAAGATGGCTAGCAGCTTAGCCTGGCTGCCCAGATCCACAGTGCAGAAACAATTTTCCATTAAAAACATCTTGTTGTTTTTTTTTTTTCTGAAATGCAAAAAGTAGACAGGTGAAGTACTTACAAGTAAGAAAACAATCTCCTCATTATCTTTCCTCACCCTCATTTCTTTTATATTTCCTGTTTACTTCAGTGAATTCCTTTTCTGACTGCTAGTACCACATGCCCACAGGCCTATGCTTGCTATCTGTGGCTCCTTGTGTATACTGTCTCCTGCCCAAACCAATTCAACAGGCCACACTCCAAAGTCTTGCTTCTGCAATCCAGTGCCCTAGGGTTCTGATGGCAGCCTGCATTATCATTAACCAGCTGGCACCTTCACTCTTCACTATTAAAAGGTTGTGGAGGTATTTGACCAGGAGCTTCCTTGCACATATCCACAAACTTTTTGTAAATACAATCTTCATGCATATCTAAACAGAACTCCCTAAGTCATCAGTTGCAATATTTGAATCTAAAGACAACAGAGCAATCTTGTGCCCTCCTGTGGACCTGTCTTTTCTCAAGTCATGGACAGGATCAAGAAAACTACAGAAGTGTGATTTTTTTCCTAATAATCTTTAAAATGCTTTATTTTAAGAAATGCTTACTGGTGCTGCAGGTGCTTGATGTAGCCCTCTATAAGCCCAGCAGGCTGATGACTCAGGCTTTAGCCAAGCTCCAGCTCATAGTTACAGCTGCAGGAACAGTGACAGTGCACACACACAATTTCTTACCACTGTAAAAGCGAATCATACAGCTGAGATCAGAGTTTGCTGCCTCTTCCTGCATTCTGAGAGGATCATCAAAACCCAACCGAGCCAAGTAGTCATACACAATCTGAAGGGGTTTTTCTGTGGGCTCCAGCCTCCTGTCAAAACATACAAGAAAGAAGTTTGAGAATGCAAAAGAGATTAAACAAGTCTCAGTACAGCTAAAGCATGAGGAATACTGACACACATCTGCTCCTCTGAAAAGGTCTGGCAAGCACAGACTCTTGGGTCTCTGCTCCCTGCTTGACAAGCAGCACTTAAGAACTGCAGCACTTGTGAATTACATTGCAGAAGAGAAACACAGAGAAACAGCAATTAGCATAAGCCACACAATTCATGGTGAATATTTCTATTTCATGATTTAAGGAGCACCAGGAGGAATCCATGACAAGACACAAAACCAGAAATACAAAAAAAAAAGCAGATGGCAAGTAATTAAAAAACCCTGTGTATAATGCCTCAAAAATATAAAAAAAATTGTAAATTTTTCTTCTGAATGCAGCTTAGAGCAAAGCATTTGAAGAATCCTCATGAAGAATCATAAAAAATCCCAAAGCAAACATAAGACAAATTTCCTACTCTCTTCAATTCACATCAGTGGCTAGATTCTTATGCTTTGGCAAGTTAACTCAACCAGTATATTTAAAAGGATGTTTTAGAACTATGGCAGAACACAGGAAGGACTCAGTGGCTAGCTTGAATTAACAGCAATAAGAGAAGGTTCTCCTGAAACATCAGATTTAGTGTATTCAGAATGGAAAACATCTTTTCTGATCCTCTCTTCTCACTTTTTCCAGGGACCCCGTATTGTGATTTTCTTCAATAAAAACAACAGAGTTTCTTGCTAAATTACAAGTTTTATTTTAGGGAAAAAAATATTAGTATAAAAGATTAGGCACTGTTAGGTAGGAGTTAAAATATATGGTAGGAGTTAAAATATATTGTTCCAATAGTCTACTCATTATCCAACGTTAAAAATCCCCATTTTTAATCTAAACATACCTACCTTCAGATTACAGTTACTGGATCTTAATGGTCTCCTCTTTTTTAAACAGGAGTTTATAAACCATGTCACGAAACATTTGAAACTTCCACTTCAATATAAGGCGCAAGGTACTTTTAAAACTATTCTTGCAGTAGAATGGGTCTACTTTTGTTCAAAAGGACTTTTACCACCAATTTTTTTTTTAGTTTATCCCTACTCTGTAAGCACTAACATGATTGTTCCCTGTATCCATGTACTGACTTCACAAAACCGCACATACACTTTAGTTCAGCCCAAACACTTTTCTGTTCTTGGATCAAACCTGCTCTAGACGCATATCCCTCAAATGCGCAAGTCCTCCTGAACTGCATCTTTTGGCAACCTATAGCCTCCTTCCTCTCCTTTGCAGTATTTAGTACACTTGTCTTTTACATAAATCTACCCAGTGATACTGAAAAGCAGTGTTTTCCAGGAAATACTGCATACTAAACCGTCTAGAGCAATCTGCTGCACTGATTTCTCAGTACCCATCACTCCCTCCATTCATGCCCTCCTGAGCTCATACCTTTTAGCCACAGGTTATTAACAGGGCAAACTGAACAATGCAAGTTTACATTTTTTCCTTCAAACAGCTCCTCACCCAAAACAAGATGCTTACACTGAATAACAGTTTCCAGTTTGTAAGATATTAGCCAATAAGTTCTACTGGTTTGTGCATTGCTTTTCTCCCCATGACATCAGAACACAGAACCTGAGGCATTTTGGGCAGGAAGGGCCTTTAAAGATCATCTACTCAAACCATCCCACCATGGACAGGGACATCTTCGACTTGAACAGACTGCTCAGAGCCCAGTCCAACATCTCACTGCAATGAATGACTAATACCTTTGGCAACCAAGCTCAAAATTTTGAAGCATCAAGATAGAATTTGCTAGGCAGGACCTGTTTTGCATTAAACTTTGTTGACTTGCATACATTATTTATACTGTGCGTCTTAATGGGAAACATTTCATTGCTGTATGTACCAAACCTTTTCACTTCTTCTCATATCTTCTTAGGAATAAGAATATTTCTGATTGCTTTTAATTACTATATCAGAGTATTTCACTATTACTGACAGCTTTACAAATGTCATCAAATAATTAAGGCAGGACTGATTTCATAAAACATGCACCATTTACAAGTACCTAGTCATCCAGGCTTCCTTTGGAGTCACCAAGACACATCTCAAGAAGTATAATAACTCAGGTATTACAAGCAGATACATTGCAACTCTCACTTCACACACAGGACCTCTGGATCAGAAGAAGGATTACTCTCAAACAAAGTTTATAGCCTAAAAAGGCAATGTAGCTGATAGTTGGAGAGCAAGCAATGTGGTGTGAAACTGGCATCAGCTCACATTAGAACTGCACAAACTCATCCGGTTCAGAGCTCAACACAATGAGCTCTGAACACTGGCACATGCGAGAACACGTGGCTGTCACAGCAGCTGCAATCTGGCGCAAACAGCCCATGACATCCTCAGCGGTATCACACATCAGGGACTGAATATTTCATTTGCTCACAGCAGCTCTCGGGAGAACAGGTGCAAAGGCTTAAGGAGACAGAAAAGCCAAAAAGAAGGAGCAACAGTTTCAGTTTCATTCCTGTTGCAACTGTAGCTCTCCATAAGTAAGGGTCAAGTTTTCGCATCTTGGAAGCTAAAATTTTGGTTGCGAGCGGTATCCAGAGCAAAGAAGGTATCCCTGCAATTCTCGTTTAACCCTTCCCTCTGCAGGAAGATATAATTTCCAGATATGAATGGATACAAGCATAAAAAAAGATTCTGGCTAGGAGAAAGCTCAAGATCCTTGAGGTGCATTGTGGAGAAGAAAAAGTTCTTCCAGAAACTGACTTGAACTCATAGAATTGAAAAGGAAACAGAATGATCACAAGGACATTGCTGAATATTTAGACTGAATACATAAAAGAGCTTCTGCTATTCTTCCATGCAGCTTTCAGTCTTCCAAGCCAGGTGCCAAACCAACATCTGTGATGCTCTGGAAAGAAAGTCACCTGCTGATATTAAAAGGGCGAAGAATTCAGAAGCTGTCTGGGAGACGCATGTAGTTATGGTAAGATGTGATCAGATATTTAACAAAGCAATTTGTATAATGAACATGTTATTAAAGTAATTGGTAAAGTTTGTTTGAGGAAGGAATTATCTCAACGGGGCATGAGGATAATCTTGGGCACTCTGTCATCTTCCTGTGGACATGCAAGTAGATACCACTGAGGTCTGCTTCCTGCTACTAACACAGGGGTTAGTGAAGCAATACTGGTAACTCCTGCTTCCCTACCAAGAACCGCTCCAGTGGGAAGTATTTCAAGGATCTCTCCTGTGACAAACACCTTCTGAGAATTACAAGGAATAGACACATCATAACCAAGAACTCTTTACAAAATTTATGACAAATCTTAGCCAAGTCCTAGACATACCAAGAGGTAAAAGGAGTGGGAAGTAATAATTTAAAGCTCAGGACTTGCTTCCAAAAGGCTGGCAGCAATTTGCTGCCAATTTCCTAATCAGTGCAAAATCTGCAACAAATCAAAGACAGGCACAGCTAGCTAGCATGAGAAGAGAGGCTGAAAAGAATTCAAATGCAAAAGCCACTTCAAAAGTTAAATAAAGTCAAAATGTATCTCTCTGAACACATCTGCAACCTTTACCTAAGCTTTTTCAGGATCTGCATGAAAGGCTCTGCCCTTCCTTAAAAATGCTGAAAAATCTGCTTGCTATTAGGGTCCTAAACATGGCAACTTCCTTACAAATTTTTCAAGCAAGAAACAGAGGTTTCCAGCTGCCTCAGTGGCAGTGTTCAAGTGTCCATCTGTTCTCATACAGCATTTCTAACTAATCCATCCCTAATTCCTGTAACCCTGCAAATGGTTCTAATCAACCTTTTCCAACAGTCAGTTTTAAACAAGTCCTGCTCTCTCTGCATCTCCCACCACCAGCATTCCCACCCCATTACAGAGCAAACATACATGAGAGTTTTAAGAGCTGTACACATTTGACCTGTAACCTTCATTTCACATCAAAAATGCAGCTACTAGATCTGTTCAAAATGCATTGTATCTACTGCTTAGCCTTTAAGTAAGGAGACCACAGCAATTATTTGCTCCTGAGAACAGGAGCAGCAATTTTTTATAACTGAATCTTAAGTCCAGAAGAATCAGTGCAAAGTTTAAATCCTAACAAACTGAATGGGAGCTTCTAAACCTAGAGGAGTCCATTACACACTCACAGAATAAAGTTCACACACATTAAACCCTGAGCCATCTATTTTCAGCCTAAATTGACTTCTGGCATAAAACATAGCATCTGATGCTTAAGCCTTCTTTATACAACCCTTGCTACAATTTCTGTCTGCCTTTAATTATTTAGCTGGCAACTCTTCTCAGCGAAAAAAATTACTCACACGTAAATATTAAATTACATAACTGTGAAAGCACCTTACTTCTTTTGCTGAGTCAAAGTAACTGTTTACAGCCTCTTAAATAGATTAGGTTGTCCAGAGGCTAAAACCTCCATAACACAGAACATAACAAAGGAATATATAAACAGGTGTCTCTACTCAGAAAACGAGGACATATTTCTGGCTAGAGCAACAGTCAAACCCTCCTTGTTAAAACACATAACTACGAAGTGTGTAACCTCTATTTCACCACCATCTAATTTTTATGAAGTGCATGACTCAAGGCTGTACCTGACTGCCAGTTACTACCTCTGCCTGTTCCCTACCTGCCCTGCCAACAGGCATAGAGACACGCTGAACAACAGCCTCGCAGACCTATACAAAACATTTCTCAGTCAGGTTTATCCTTTCTCGGCCCTCACCTGACCAGGTCTCCATGAAGCTGCAAAAAGAGGTTTTTCCTCCCTTCTCCGTCGCAGATCTCCGAGGCTTGGGTGTCCACTGTACAGAGGACCAGGCGCAAGTCCGAGGGAGCCGCAGCCGCTGAGTCTCTTCCATAAACATACACGCAGCCTCGTCCGACGTCCCCTTTCAGCCAGATCCTCTCACGGGAGCCAACCCGACTCCTGCTCTGGCAGCTCCTGCTCCCGGTGCGCTTCACGTTCCTCTGCAAGGCAGCCCAGACCGAGCGTCAGCACCGCCTGCGGCCGCGCTCCGGCCCGGCCCCGCACCGGCCCGCTCCGCACCGGCAGCAGCCACTGCCATGGGAAAGACCAAGGTCGCAGCGGGCAAATGTCTCCCGCGTCCCGCAGCCGACTCTCCTCCACCCCACCGAGTCGCCCGGAGCGGCGGAGGCCTCGGTCCCCTCCTCACCTTCAGCACCCGGATGCCGCCGCGGGATCCGGCCCGGCACCCCCGTGTGCCTCCCGGCGCCGCCGCCTCGTCCTCCTCGGGCTCCTGCGCCTCCCTGGGCCCCAGCCCCGCAGCCGGGCCGGCCTCCCCCATGGCCGGCCGGACCCACAGCCGGGCCTCCGCGGCGCCGCCCCGGAAGCGCACGGGCCGTCCGGCCCAGGCCCCGCCCCGGGCGGCGGCACCGGCGGGCAGCGCTGCCCCTCCGGAGCCGCTCCGGGCCGGGCCCCCCGAGCTCCGTGCCCGCCTGCGTCCGTGTCTTCCGCCAGCGAGAGGTGCCCAGTGCGAGCGGGGAAAAGGCACAGCTCACAGGAACGCCGCAAACGCACCTGTCACCGCTCGCCCCTCACAGAGCTCCAGCGCCGGTCGCCGGTCACCCGCGGCTGGAGGGACGCTGCTCAGCAGCACAACATGCTCCTGCTGCCCTGCAGGTCCAGCACGTAAGCTCTGCCAGTCTTAACTAGTGGCTGCTACTAAGAATGTCAACAACTACTAGAGACGTCATAATCTACAAATGACATCATCATGACAGATTGCAAGAATTTGAGTATGTTTTAGGGCAGCCACCGCTTCTGCCTCAACAGGATCAAGAACATTTAAAAAAAGCCTCCCACCTTCTCCACAGTGAAATTACAGGTTTGAAAAGACATGAAAGGTCATCTAGTGAAATGTGACCGTGACTAGAAAACACAAAGCAGGCACACGTGGGGACAGAGATATGGTGACAATCCTTGTCCAAGAGCCACATGGAGTATGAAAGGGGTCTTTTAACAGGCTCCAAAGCAGGCCCCAAACATATTCCTTGTGTTCAGATCCCACCACACCTTTCTAGCATCTGGACAAGCATTGGCTGCTCATAACTAACACGCTCTCTTCTCAGGCTGATATTCCACAGGAATTGCTCAAGTGTTTTGCAACTGTCCAACCATCTTGATCTCCAAAATTTCCTGTAAAGTTTTTTCAAAACATGGCCTTACTATTTTGTGTCATCTGATGTTGCCACGGCCAAACATTAAGAATCAAAACATTCTATCCCACTGTATTGGTAGAAAGCAACAAGGCAATTTTAAATCATTAAATATTGACTCATTTTATTAGTCACTTCATAATTTGTTTCAACCAAAAGACAATACACACAGCAGAAGTCTAATGCATCCCATGTAAATGTTCACATCTGTTAAGCTCCTCACTCACCTATGACTCAGCATTTACCTAAATTTTTCACATCTCAAAAATAGGTCTCCAGAATTTCAAGTGCCAACAGGTGCCCTGCCTCAAATGGTATGTTTTTCACTTTAAATTTGATGGGTTTGTTGGGGGTTTGTATTTTAGTAGTTTTTTGTTTGCCTTTTTTTTCCTCTATACTGTCAAAGAGGTGGGATGGGGCTCTGTGTAAAATTTAAATTACAACATCACGAAAGAAAAAGGATATACAGGAGTAGAGTGAAAGTTAAAAGGGAAGCAGTCCAGCAGCTCCTTCCCTCACAGCCTCCAAGTAGAAAATAAACACATAAAATTGCACCAGCATCACTGCTGCTGCAGCTCACAGCTAGTACCAGCCTTAGGCAAGGCACTGGTACCTTTCCCAGCTGCTTCAGTATCTTCTGAGTTTTAGATCCAAGGTACTGTAAAGACAGTCCCCTCACTGCTATTGCTTCAATAAGTTGTTCAAGGCCATATTTTGTGCCATCAAGACCTGGACAAAGTCGACTCTTAGGACCTCTCCATGTCTTCTCCCCCTTCAGGCCCATTATGGCCACTATTGTTTCTGTCATTTTTTGACTGAAAATACATTCACTTAGAAAAAGACATCCAGTCTCTCCCAGTTCCAAAGCCTCCCATGCAGATACTAGTAAGATTAGCCATGAAGTCCATATCTTGCTGCCCTTATATTCCCCTTACACCGAAGCAAGGAAAACGTTGACCAGACCCTGTAATTGTTGCATTCAACCGGCGGGAAGAGGACTCAGCGTGTGCTTGGAGTGCCTCAGACGTGCGAGTACTCTCCAGAGGAAAACCACAGCAACAGCACAGAGCTTGGAATGCACATGGGGGTCAAGGAGCAAGCAGCATTATCTGGTATTGCAGATAGGGGAAGGTGTGAAGCCTGGCCTTCCTTCTTGTGTAATGTCAGCATCCATCCCTTAGTGAGGAGGGGAGAGCTCCAAGGACAACTGGAATGTTTGGCTGCTATAGAGGAGTACTTCATAGCCAAGGGATGGCTTCCTGCAAAGTGTATTTTGGGTACACACTGGCCTCCTCCTGCTCGACTCAAATACAGGACAAAATGCCCATTTCCCCACAGACACAGTGCAAGGGTGGCTGAAGGAGCCAAGAACACAGAAAGAATTCACCCCACAAGCTTACCAGAGACAGACAGCTGCTCTAGGGGACAGAAAACAAGCATGACGAGAGGGACAACATACACTGTTCCCAACTCTGCTGCAACAAACTGGCCAGGCGAGAGACCATTTTCTTCTTCCTTCCCATCTAATTTCCTGTACCAGTGCTCTTTCCCAGCAAAACCAAAGGGAGAGTGAGGCATGCTGGCTTTCAGTACGAGTGATCATGTACAACTCTGTGAAGAGAATGGTAGAGCTTATGAGGAGTTCAGGAACCAAGGCAAAGACTTCCCATTAGCTTTTTATCCATAATGCTCTCAGAACTCACTGGGGTATGGATTTAACACACTCAGTCTTCAACACTGAGTATTAGCTAGTGGGGCAATGAATAACCACAACTGCAGTGAAAACGATTAAGCTAAATGCTCAGCACCAGAAATGGACCTGATTCAGCCATTTCCTGCAAAACTGCCTGTTTCATGATGCTTCCAGCTAAGCACAGGATAGATCTCTCCACTGATAGCCAAGGCATGACCCTACCACAACCCAAAGTTAATTTTAAGGAAATCATATATTGTTCTTCTAGATTTTATAACCCTACTGATGCCAGTTCCAGGAAAAAAAAAAAAAAAGCTCTTTGCTAATCCAAAGGCCCAAAGCAGTTCAATCAGTTCAATCAGTAAGGTAGCAAAAATACCCTTCAAGAGAAGATCAATTTACTCCACTACACATGGACCAGCACTTAAATTAGTGTCAGTCCTACATTATATTGCTTAATGCAGTCAAGACCAGACCAGACTGAACAACACTCAGTGGCCTCCTGCTCCCAATTCAAGGGCAGAACAGGTCTTCAGTTTTCCCTAAGTACACTGTGGATCACTCTTGCAATATTTTTGGCAAGTTCTGGAGCCCAGTGTTAGCACTTCTGTGGACACAAGAAGCTATGTCTAAACTTGTGCTCACAGCACTCAATGATTTGGAAAGCCCTAAACCAGAACTGAAGCAGAAGTGCCGAACCTTCAGCTTACCAGCACATTCAAAAATGAAGACCTAAGATATATCCTAAAGAGCACTGAACATCTGGAGTTTGTCACACTGTGCTCTTGTCTGTCTTACACATCACCTCCTAAAGACTGCCCAGAACTGCACCACCTCCCAGGAGTTCCTGCAGGGACATCCCTGAACACAGATTTCTGTGAGCTCAGAGGGGTACCAACCAGATCTTGCATCTCTGGATCCAAATACTCAAACAACTGGCTTCCGTTCAAAACACAGCTTAGTTACTTTCAGTCTGAATGTGAACTGGCACATTAATTCTGAAAGGGGAGCAAGGATCAACTAAGTAAAAAAATGGGAAAAGGTCTCTTTAAACTGCATGGTCTTTATTTCAGTGCCAATATTACAGATACAACACAAATATCCCAGTCAGAAGTAACTCAAATGGAACCCAGGGGGTCTACAACAGGCTCTGGAAATAAAATTGGGGAGAAGTTCTGGAATAACCAGGAAGAGCAACTTTGCAGCATAGTCTGTGATGAGTCTCCCAGCAGGAGCAAAGCCCTTGCCCAAAAACTGATCTACAAAATTGAATGTGTCTTTTCTACCCATAAACCACAACTAATAGGTTGAAAGACTTTGAAACCGTACGTGGTAGAAAACCAGCTGCTCCTTTTATCTCTACATCTCTCATAACTCACTTCACTTTCTGGGGAAGCTACAGAAGACTCTGAATCTGCATGACTGTGCCTACTGATGGAAGGAAAGAAAATTCAGGTGTAAGGGCTTCATTTTCAAGTACAGCACCGAAGCAATTTTACCAACTCTTACCAGCACCTCTTCTCCTGCACTGTGTTCCAGGTTTGCAGATGAACTCCAAAGGCCTCACTTGCTCTTGGTATGCAGCACATAACTAAGAAGTGCGTGTATACAATAATGCACTGAGTAGGTCATAAGAAGCCTCCAGCCCCTTAAGACCTAGGGGATACAAGAAGAAAGACGAAGGGCAGCCTGGCATTCCCCAAGACCCCATCTGAGTCCCAGATGAAAATGTGTGAAGGAATCCAGCTAGAAATGAATGACAACACGCCTTACCCACCCCAGGGAAAAACAGACAGCAGAAAGAAGGAGCAACTGCTCACTTGCTGCAGAGAGAAGAAAGTTTCCCTGCTAGAAATTCCAGACTTCTCTTCCAACCAGGCTGTGTTCCTTTTTGAGAGGGAAGGAGGGTGGGGAAGGGGAGAAGGGAATGTTGCTTCTGGCTGTGAATGCATGTGTGAGGGAGTGCACAGTAGCCCCCACAAGCCACCAGCCTCATCAGCAGAGGAGAGGAGATTAATCTTAACAGATATGCTTCAAAGTCAGCAATCACTTCAGGAAAATTCCTCCTCATCAGCAGGTCTCTTTTGTTCCCCATGCCCATGGTGCAGTTTGGGGGATTGCCAAGGATCACAACCTTCTTCCCAGAGTTCTTTTGATTGGGTGGGATGAGAGTAAGAATGGTGCCAGAGCCTCATTGCCAAGACTGAGGGGGGAAGTTGTTGACTTCTGCTAGATCCTGCATTGCTGAGCCCTTGTGATTATATGTCAACTTGATCCGCATACGTAGTTGTTGCTACAAGAGAAAAGGGGGAAACAAAAAAACACAAAACAAATTCAGGTCTTCATTAAAGGTCAGAGACTCCCACCTCATCCAGTTCCTCTCCCCCACCCCACAAATACTCAACACTGACTTTTCCTGAACACAAGAGCGTGTTGGTGTGTGCAGGGTGAGCTATGACACTGCAGATAAACGCTCCATCTGGTGGGACATTCATCGGTCACTGTTGTTCTCAGACCAGGTACAAGCTCGTAGAAAAGTTACAGCACAGCTTCTACCCATGTTTGTGTCTGCACTGGCCCTGCTCTTGCAAGCACTGAAGTCCTTAAATACAAAATTAACCTCCTTGAAATTCCAGTTAACAACAGAAAAAAGCAGGTGGCAGATCTGTACTCTGTTGCACTGCACTTGGGCCTGCAGGGAGAGATGGGCTGTCCATTCAATGCAGCAGTCTGACAACTTCAAGTACTGCACAGCTCAGCAGCACTGTGAAGGATATAGCCTACGAAAGACTGGAAAGAGAATCTCTAAGAACATTCCCTTCTGCTGTAACTAAATGATGAAATAGCTCAGAGATCGCTTTACACTGTCATTTGGCTGTCACTCAGATACCAGGGGGCCCTTAAAAACAGCTAGAGTACAGCATGCTCCAGTTAGGTTCCCTATTCTCTCTCTCAAAAAATCCAAAAATAAAAAGCCAGAAGTTGATAATTTCTGTCTATTTTCTCCACACCTACAGGCAAATACACAAAAGGGATAGCAGAGGGAAAAAAGGAAGACAGTGACTGCTTCAACAAGGCTTAGGATAAAGAAGTGATGCTCTATGACTAATAGATCAACATCACTGTCACTTTTTGGTTTATTTGTTGTTTTGGAAAACTAGCCATTAGTTTCAATCCAGCATGATGGCCTTATTTTGCACCTCTGTACTCTGAAGTGTTCCTAGGAGTTGTGGCATTCCTACAAGAAAGCATGCCACTACCCTAGCTGTGCTTCACCTTGCAGGTCCCATTCTGGCACATTACAGGAAAATACCTAAACCCTTCAGAAAGTAACTTTCAAGGTGATCTTTGAAGGGTGCTCTACAGCATCACAGAGAAACTGGTAACAGATGTATATAAGACACAAATAATTAAGTCTTGTGGCTTAATATAGGCAGAGGTGAGCAGACTACATGGAAATAGAGGAAGATGCATGGAAACCACAAAAACTATGTACTAGAAGACTGACATTCAGTGAAACTTGGGCTGAAATTTGTGATTTTTTTTTCCTCGCTTGCACATCAACACAGCAGAAACACTTTACATCTACAGCACTACATCAGTTTTAACCTATGAAAAGCTTCACATGTTTTAAGTTCCTAGAGTCATTTAGGGTCATAAGGCTGTTTCAAAGAAAGAAATATGATCTCAATTTTATTTTTCTTTCTGATGCCATCTGAGCACTTGCAAACCCTCTTAAGGAGGAAATGTGGGCCACATCCCTCCCTCCCCTCAAGTCTGTTGTGTCCCAGTCTTGAAGCCTGTCCCTGAAGGCTGTAAAACAAATGGAATTACAATTACATCACTCCTGAAGATGCTTTCCATCAACTATTTAAAACTACACTCATCACATTAAAAACAAATGAGACTACTTAACAGACAATTTTAAGAATATGAATCAAGCTGCTTTTTTGTGTAAAAATATTTCAATAACACCACCACAGATAGCAAGAACAAATGCTGAATATCTTTATGTGTCAAGATGCTTGCCTTCCAAACATTACTTTTACAACCCATAGAAACACTAGGTTAAGCTCCTCTGGCCATTTGAAAACTTAACCACTGCAATGCAAGACATGAATGACTTCAAGATAGCAAAGCTATTAAACTGTTTTAGCAGTATAACCAAATAAAGACCAAACCTGCGTCCATAACCTCCTGTGTTTTTCATAACTTTTTCCTAACTCTAACTGAAGTGACTGCCATGAAAAATGTATCATTCACTACCATTACTCCCTACCTCTCATCAGAGATGCACCCCTGACTGGCATTAAATGAATGATTACAAGACAGTATCTTCAACAATTCTTCTTGGAATCACTCACCTTCTGTGGATTCAGGACTTTAATGACCTGTGTGATGGTCCCAGAATTAAATGCAGGGATGACACTGCTGCTGGGAGACAGAAGCTGCAGCTGGAATGTCTGAAAACAGGGCAAAAAAAACCCCAATTTGATCTGTAATCAAGTAAGAAGTGACTTGTTTGCACTGAAAGGAAGCAAGGAAAAGTTCAGTTTCTGGCCCTGAATAATCAGTTCTTGTATTCCCTATCTTGTTGTTCCCTAAGAACAACACACTCACTGGCCCACCTGCTTTCTATGCAAGTAGGATCCAGGTAACAAAAATAATAGGAGCTGAGGGCTTACTGCAGTGTACCAAGACCAGCAGCAATGCTTGCTTCCATGTGTTGCACTCAGAGGAACAGTCAGCACACCTCTAACTTCAGGACTGCTCTTTCCCTGACTCCTTCCTACGGTAGGTGTAAAACCTACCTCTACCAAGTTAGAGGAATACTAGTTCCTAGAAATGAATGTACTTTCCCAAATTTGGAGAGCATTCCAGTAACATGCTGCTTCAATAGTCTGCTCTGCTATAAACTAGGCACTATCTGTCACTCGCATTTTGTGCTGCAGCTGAGTGCAAGGGGAAACAATTCACTTCCTTAAATGAGGAATGCCATTAATCACCATATTGTGACTCATTTAATTTTTTATAAGCAACTAATAGCTTCAAAAGATTTTTTCTTTCATGTATTCATAGCTACAAAAAACACAGTATATTTCTTAGAAATTAAGAATAAAGGGTATGATTAGTGTCTCCAAAATACTGATTTTGACCCAAATGTTTTTTTTTTCCTGAGGTTTAGCCATTTTTCTAGAAAGTAGTGATTTCAAAACGCAATTTTGTCCAAGCAGAAGTGGTCCAATTTGATTAGAATCTGTGTTTTATTGCATTTACAACATGTACTTTCAGACTGGAAAGAGATGACCTAACTGTACACTAAGAGAAACTTGGAATAGTTCTCAGCCTTGTTTACCTTGAAAGTTTCTATCTACATGAAAGCACCAATTAGGAAGTGTTTGCAACTGGCCCTTCAACTTCTCACTGTAGCTGCCCTAAGTGGCTCTACCTTTGGTACTGCAGCTTGGAAAACAAAATCTGTCATCTCCAGCTCTGTGCTGTTGGAGGCCTGTATCGTGATTACAGTGACACTAGGGTTGGTGTTCGACCTCTCAAAGGTGAAGTCAATCTTCAGCCCATTCTTGTTGTATGCAGTAATGGAGGGGATTCCTGTAGGAAACAAAAGAGCAGAAGACCTACAGAATCTGGAAATCATTCTCAACATCATAGTATGCACTGACTTGGCCCCAGACTCTTCTGAAAATTAAACACACCCCCATGTGCTCCAGTATCTATGGCACACTTTCAAATTGCCTCCCTTTAATTTTTTTTTTCTACTATTCCTTATTTCCTCTTCTAGTTAGGTGTTGGGGCACTTCAGGCAAAGGATTTACAAGGTCCCTAACCTGCAGCAATATCATTGAAGAGAGGCTGAGTTGTAAGTCCATCGAGCAGGAACGGAGGCTGTGCTATCTGGGGTGCAGGGGCAGATACTGGAGAACCTACAAGAAATGTTGAAGGATTAATACTTTGCTGTCAGGAAATGAAGAGTAATTACTCCTTTGCCAAAGACTGACTGCTGCATTTTGTATTTCTTTACATGAAGCTCTATAAATCACCTGTGTTGTCATCCTCCCCTTCTTTGCTTTCAAGAACTAGCAAGGATTCAGATGGAATTAATTCCTCACATCCCACAGTCCTCTCTGTAAAGGCTCACAGCATTCCCAAACTCAGGTGTGAAAATGCTCAAGTCTCATCAGCTAATCATGCAGAATCAACCTGTGACTTCATTCCCTAACTCCCACCTGCTAATATGGATCTTGGTAAGAGTAAATGTAAACACTAGGACTTAAAAGACAATGAAGAAGTAGCCCACCCTCATCCCATCCCAGGGACGAGAATGTAGATGTCTAAGAAATGCAGCCTGCTCACCTGTTAGGTTGAGGTCTCCCAGGAGGTCAAGCAGCTCCCCACCAGCAGTGGCTGGCTTGCTTGTAGGTGCAGTGGGAATTACAGGTGTTATATCACTTCCCCCCAACAAGTCCAATAAATCATTTGCCTAATGAGAGAGTGGATGTAATACTTACATATATTCAACGTTCTGCTACTTTTCCTTGCAAATGCAGTGTGTTCTATTTGTTCTCAAACTGAAGACCACCAGAGCTGATGGCCAGTTAGAGGGGTTCTTAGTTTCACTGTGATCCCATGCCCCACAAGAAATCTAGTTTCCATGCTTGAGGGACTGAAGAGATAGGGAATGACTGGGTTCATGCACACTAAGTTTGGGGAATCACAAGATATTCTGAGCTGGAAGGGACCCACAAGAATCATTGAGTCCAACTCTAAAGTGAATGGCCCATAAGGGGATCAAACACACAACCTTGGCATTATTAGCACCATAACCAACTGATACAATCCCACCCTGCTCCTCAGCCTACAATGACCTGTCCCACACACCTGTTCTGGACATTAGAGCCATCAGAGCAGAGCAATGATACAATCATCACCAGTCAGAAACAGCAAAGAAGCAGACAGGGCGAGGGAGATGGTGTCAGCTTGCTGTAGGCACAGGCTGGATCGTGGTCTGACAGGCAGTGGAAATTTATCCTGGCTCAGTTTCTGTTACCTGGTTAGCAGGCTGCAGTCCAGAGGGTGGAGGTTTGGTTTCCAGTACTGCTGTCTCTGTCTCTCCATTGGTCTGTACAATCTCAGCAGGGCCATTTGTGGTGACTTTCTCCATTACTGGCATTCTCTCAAGCAGTGCTGGCCTGAAAGAAGCTGACATAGTTACACTGTGCCATCTTCCTGCATCCCAATCCAAATACTATGACATTCAAGAGCTGATATATACAGGAGAACCTGTCTTTTCCCTTAAGTTCCAACACAGGGGAACTGCAAAACTGCATGACAGTTTGAAGCAATCCCTGGCATTCTGTGCTAGTGCAAATACACTAGTTGATAGCTAAAAGACAAACAAGGCCTCCTGTCTCCTGCTTCCCCCCAGCACCCGACAGGCTCAGGCTCAAAGCAGGACAAATTCTTTGGCAGACAATCTCTGATCACAGAACAGTAACACAGGATACATTAAGTCCTTAAAACGCTCCCTAAGCCTGTAGAAGGGAAGGGATTCTAGTTCCTCTGTAACCTTAACAAAAATCACCAAAGTTCTCACAGCACACTGTCATCCACAGGAGATCAGAGCAGATAATGATCCTTTTCAAACACCAAATCTCTATCAGCACTTACCTCATGTGATCATATTTCTTGAAAAGTGCATTATATTCCACAGCTCTCTGCTGCAGCTCCACATCAATGCTGCTGCCATAGATGGAAACTACCTTCTTAATGCGACTGTTGGGGGCAAGGGAAAACAAACACACCATGGAATTAGCAGCAATAAGCAAGGGATTAGCATGTGTCATCCTGAAGATGATACTGAGTTTCTGTTCAACAGGAGTCCACATAACTCATGTAAAACAGCAGTATCCATGTATCATCCATATATGAACTGTCCCTTCACAAAAGCATCAGCAGGTGAGTAATACACCACCTTAGGTATAGCATTAAAAAGCTCAACTACCCACAGTGAGAAGTGTCCAACAGGAAACAAGGCTATTTTTCTCTCCAGCATCCAAAAAAGGAACGAGAAAAAATAGTCCACTGAAAATAAGGAGTTTTCAAGAAACAGCAGAATGGATTAAGTTCCCACACAGCAGAGGGCATCCCTAGAGAAAACAGTACCCACAGCTGACATTTCCACCATGTGAGCAAAGGAGGACTGTAAAAGCCAACAAGTAAGATGATGACTCTTGTAAATCACAAAAGCAGAACACGTTCAAGGAATACTCCTATTGAAGACAGCGGACGTCGGTATATTTGCAACAAAGCCCTGTGCAGTGTACCACCAAAGGGTACTCACTTGACAGTGCAGGTGAACCTTGTGGAAAGCTTCATGATGGCAGTGAGAGCATAGCCTCGTGTCACAGATGCGGACATATTAGATATCAGGACGCTTTCTAAAATATCAAGAACTTCATCCTCTGTTACCTGAAAAGGTACAGTGAGGTTAGGCTAAGACAGAGAGGAGGTTACAGCAAGCCTTCCAGACCATACTGTAAAAACCTGTCTCTTGCCTAATGGCCATGTCACACTCCTCTGCAACTCTGAGCCTGTAACATTATGTTCAGAGTGTGAGAGACACGCATCCAGGTGGAGATCTTATGGTATGAGTTTTAAAATACAGTTCCTGTTTCACACATTGAAGAGCAGGTTTATCACTGAAATACACTAAGACCCTAGCAGATTTCTTTCAAATCACTTGGCACTAAAACCACACCATTCTGCCAGTTGTAGCAACACTCCACACGTCCAGTATTTATACAGTCCATGCCTGCAGCAGGGGAAGGAGATTCCTGTCCAGGGTCCATTACCATCATGGACATCAGTGCTAGGGAACTGCTGAAAGCACTCCCTTCACCTAGCCAGCACCAAGTGGGTCCAGCCTCAGCCAGGTGTGCAGTTGCAGCTCCTTCCCAAGGCATACCTGTATTGGTTCCTCCTCTTCACACTGACCGGACACCAGAAGATCTCCATACTCTCCTATGCACCAGGAGGCAACTTGTACCAGGGGTTGCTGTTGGAAGAAAAACCAGAGAAAGCTAAGAGATGCCTGCATGATAAATTAAACCATCCGCATTTCCAGAGGCAAGCTTAGCCTTCCACAGCAGAAGAAAGAGGAATATCTGATTCAATCAAGAATTCCGTAAGAGAATTGGAGAAACTAAAAAGAACACGAATTTATAGAAGACATACCTGCTCAGCAGTCTCTCCCTTGGAGCCAGACAATGTGATGCTGACTTTCCCTGAGATGCTTAGTAAACATGCATAATTACTGCAGTACTACAAAGAAACTGAAGCCAGCTGCGTTTGGTTTTACCTGGGAGTAATCTCCAAGGATGGCTTTGTAGAGTCTCTGCACAGTGTAGGCATGCATCTCCACGCTATTAGTTATTAACTGGATCAGATTGGGAACAGCATCATCACGAACATAACTTCCTGCCTGCAAGAACAATTGTTAGGTTTTACTATCGACCTTCTTAGAGTAACACTCAGCAGCTGTGATACCCTTCACAAAACCACCTGATGCATCTGGAAATACAAATCAACCCTTTCATCCATGAGCACTTTATGGTTGACTTTGAGCAACCTCAGGGGGGCAGAAGTACAGGACAGTACATTTACCAACAAATGAAGCTATACTCAGAGAAATCCACACTACAGATACCCTGAAACTGCAAGAGGATAGAGTGCAGAAATAAATACAACCTTATGAGTGGTTTATCTAGCAGACAAGAAAAGGCAATTACTCTCCTGGAGAAAGTAATCTGAGAACAATTCTCACAGCCAACCTTCTGACAGAAATTAATCCTCACTTCAGACAAAACTACTTCTCTCTGTTTCAAGGTGACAAAAGAGCATCCCAGCCCAACTTATTTCTTGCTGAACTTCTCAAATTTGAACACTCATACTGATAAATCTCTTCTAATTCCTTTGCCTCACAGAACACACTGCCTACCCAAGTTACCAAGATCTCTTCCCTCGGTTGCCAAAGCACTGCTCCAGTTCCACCTCAGCTGTGATGTTTACAGATAAATTCAAGCAGATAAAAGAGTAATAATTAAACCCAAAGAAGGTGAACTAGAAGGCTGTTGACACGGTTTCATTAAAAAGTTTTGATAAACTCAACTTGGAGTAATTCCAAGAAACTCCTTCACCCCCTTTCTCTTTGCAAGTCATTCCAGGCTGCATTCACTCTCCTCTGAAAGGACTGTATATTGGAATCAGACACTACAAGAGCTGTCCTTAGAAGCTACTGTGATTACTGCAGTAGAAACACTGCTACACAGTGTTACTCTTGTGTGTTTCTGAAATAGTACAGTTCTTCTAAAAAAAAAATAAAAAAATCACTCAGTGATCCAAGGCAGCCAGTCAGAAATATGCAAACTCAGTAAATATGACTAATCATAAGTACGCTTCCTCTATGTATTTTAGCATTTGTTATCTGCCAGCCTTTAGAAACATCTCCAACTTGATGGTAACTTTCTCCAGAATTAGGAAAATTTTATGTAGTCACACACAAGAGAGGCAATTTCACGTACCGTTGTTAAGACTCTCATAATTGTGTCTATGTGCCAGCGCTTGGAAGGAGCATATCTGACAAAATTAAGAAAACAAGTTAGAACAGTAACTGCCAGTCTTCAACACCAGAAAGAAACCCAGCATCATCAGAACTCCCCCTTTCAGTTACTTCCTGGCCCACTGCTTTGTGAGGAAGGACACCAATACTGAGGGAGGGCTACAACTGACAAACCACACATAAATCAGTGAACAGAGAGGAAATGAATCAACACACTCTCTCTTGGGAACAAGCAGGGAGAGAAACAACACGAAAGGTGTTCACAATCCCGAGGATGTACCAAAAATTATTAGCAAGTAAAACAACGCCATACTTTTCAGCTGCAAGAAATATTCCAGATGCACAGTCTGCCTTGAACTCTGGTTCACAAGAATCTAGGAAATACAGTAACTCCTTCATCATTCCACGGACATTGTTCCCATTAACAAGAGCGAAACTCAGTTCCATTGCACGCCTAGGGCAAGAGACAGAAAACCAATCAAGTAACTTCACCTAGTGAAGGAAGTAAAAAATACCCAAATCCAGCTACAAAAATGCAGTTAACTTTTAATTAAGAGGAGATCAATACTTACTAATCCTGTGAGAACAGCCCTTCCCATTTAATGCGTAGTATTTTTTTTTGTTCATAAGCAGACAAATATCCACTCTCCAAAAAATTAAGGGGGAGTGGGGCTATGGGGTGCTCTAGAAACATCTATCCATATGTTAAAGATAGCTTAAGGCTAGCAATATCTTTCAGCAGCCAGAGTCCAACAGGATTAAAGTCTAACTGTCCAAGTGTAATTAAATACTGGTCATTTCTGACACACACCTGTAACAATTAAAGCATGCCACAACAACTGACACAATTAAAGCATGCCACAACAACTGTCACAATTAAAGCATGCCACAGCATATTTTCTCCACCTTCAGGGATCCAGAACAGACCTGTTTCCAATTCCATATATTAGGGATTCAAATACAGTAGAGATTTAAAATATTAACTGAGAAGCTTTACTGTATCCAGTTGGATAAACTGGATACAGTAAAGCTTCTTATACTGTAGCACAAGATTTCTAGAACCCAAAGTTACCCTGGTATTGTTTTTTCCTCCTCAGCACAGACCTGCTGACACCACAACTAGTCAGAGTACTAGCTCCTTGCTATTCCTTTTCGTGCACATTGAGAGCTCAGAGGCTACTCCCAGACCCTTCTACTTGAAGCTTCTGTAGTTGACTTTAGCACAGGTGTCTCATTCTTCTGCCATATTTTTGAATGAAGACTACTAACTTCAGATGTGATTGATTTCTGCACAACTTTGCAACAGCTGTATTCAAATGCATTAGAACAGGCTTGCTAAATAACCCTGAGTGAATTTTGATATGGAATTGGGCACACACTATTTGTTCTCAAAAATCTGAGAACATCCAGACAGCACTACTTCTCTACATTTTCCTAGTTATTATCGTAATTAGGATTTTTACAGAATGGTGAATTGTAAATGTGTTACTTTGCTTTTTACCCAGCGAGTACCCAGGGACTGAAAAAATACAGAGATATTCAGAATTAGGTTGGAAATACCAAACTAAATTGCTACCTTTTAACATTTAAATCTGTGTTTAGCTGATGACCTACACAATTATTAGAACTGTTTCCATCCTCCCAACTAGTTCCCAGTTCCCAACTCCCTTATACCTGTCCGAACTGGGTTACAAGTTTTCCCTGTTTATGTTTAATATTTCAGTCACTTTATAGCAGATGCATCAATACTGCAGCTGTGCAGGAATACAATGTTGTCTTCATACCAGGCATTTATCTCAGCACATATTGCTTACCTTCAGTCATATTACATGGTTCATTCCTGTCACAAAGCTCTTAATCATGCAGTTTAATCAAATCAAGCAGAAAAAAAAGGCTTTAATTAAATGGCAAAGCCATTCTGAATTATGCTACATGGACCAAATATGAACTGCACCAGTTACAAGATGATGAGCAGAAGCCGTGCTTCAGATAACCAAAAGCAGATATCATGTCCTTCCCTCAAGTCCTTGAAGCTTGCTGCCTGAGGACTCTGACATATATCCAGTCAATATAATGCTTCAATGAAGACAGTGCATTGTCAGCAGCATGAGTGTCAGCATGGCAACATTGTGCTCTGCTGATGGATCACTCAAAGGCTTCATCCTCCAACAGCACTCAGACATGAAGCTCAGTTGTTTGTAGCCTACCTGTGTTTTCCTAGCAAGTGCCAATAAAACGTTTTTGTTGTCTTCTACCCAAAATCTAGATAAGGCTCTGCTGTTCCACAACCGAGCCCCATGCTGCCTCTGACACCAAACAATGGCAGCCTGGCTTGCTCAGCATTTAAGATACAAATTTGTGGTTTGGGATAGTTTGCAACTGTAAAGAGAGATTACATGATACCCAGTACATAGCAGTTAAAAGTAAGTTTCAGAAGCAAGACAAATCAATTTTTTTTCCTGTTTTACACATGTTAGTCTGAGAAGAGCTGTTAAAAAAATCTACAGCTGATTCAAAGATGGGCATAAGTTTGAAGAATGACTATCAGAATGAGGATCTATGGTGTATCTAATCAGTTTGAGTAGATGGAAAAGAAGAGGTTGAGCAATTCTGAGGGCATATTCACATGATGAGTGCTCAGTGGAATTCTGGCCTGTAGCAGAGAGATTCTATGAAATGCAGCAGGAAAAATGCTGCTGTCCCCAACACTGCATGCTGTATGCTGCACTGAGCCCAGACCTTTCTTTGCAACCCAGTTACAGAAAGAATAATGAGGAGGAGGAGAGAGTTTTGAAATAAAGAACAAGAAATCAAGAAGCTGAAAGACTCAGTTTAGAAGAGCAGCCTTCCACATACGCTGGGCAAAGTGAGACCAAACAGTTCAAGAATTTCCATAAGTGACAGAAACAGGAGGGAGTTACTATCATGAGTAAAAGGAACATAACTGAAGTAATGAGAATAAACTGGAAGAAATTAAGACAGAGTACAAGACAAAGTATTTCTCTGGTGAGAAGTAAGGTTGCAAGCTTTCCCAATGCCCAGAGAAGTAGCAACACACTACTTAAATGACAAATGAACACCAAGAATGATAAAAGGATGTGGTTTGTACACAAATTGTTTGAGCAATCAATTAAGTCTGAATTCTACTACTCCATAATACATCTAAGAATACATTATTTGGATGACTTAACACTGCTCCAAGACAACATGGCACTGCCCGTTCATCTGGGAAAGAAAACCAACACGGAGTAAATCAGAGTAGCTTTGATCATAATCATAGTGCATAGAGGCTTTCCATCTTGCTGAGAGCACACAAATCTAATCTCCACTGATATTGCATTCTGGAAAAATTCAGGCAAACAGAATTTTTTTCCCCCCATGAATAGTAACAGCAGCTTTCCAAAGAAGGTAGAAGTATATCTTCATTATCTTGTTTGAATTATGGAACTGTATTATACCTTCACAGTAGTCTCACTCACAGTTCCCCAGGATTATTGTAATTTTCCCCTCTGCTCTGCTCACTTTCCACAGACTGTCAATCTCAAGAGTCTGTTTCACTGATAATCTGATTACCTTTTAATGGAGACATCCAGATCCTTCAGGCAGTCCACAATGGTGCTTCGGTGTCGCTGTACTGCATTATGGTCTGTCTGCACAGTTTTCAACAATGACGTCAAAGCTACATATCTGCAAACAGGACATAAGATCATCAGTAGCTGACAGGAACCATTTAATTTGTATGCACAGACACTGTCCCCTTGCCCCAAACCTAGTCTTATCTTGCAACTGAATAGGATTCTCTTGCACTTGGTAATGAATGAAAACCCTGTAGGGGACTTCCTGACCTATCTTCACAGGCGAGCTACCACAGGAAATTGTAACATGCCTCCAACTTATCAACTAACAAGGGCAGGGCCACAGATAAGATTGGCATAGAGAAAAGAACACACCAAGAAAAAAGCAAGCTCAACAGCCACACTAACCCCAAGAGCAGTGATCCCAACATGGTCTCCTGGAAGGCTTTACTTCAGCATCATCTTTGTGTAATTGCTTCTCACATATTTTAAATTGCGTGTTGTCAAAACACATTTTGTACAACTTACCTAATATTTTTGTCGTTGTTTAATAAGAAACGGCCTAGGATGTTAATGGCTAAGACCTGCAGAAAGAGTTAGGGAAGATCAATGATCTAAAAGGGCTGTTGGTTATCTCCATCATTTCACGATGACTTCAAAGGCAACATGTCAAAACTAGCATTGCGGTTCTTAGCCAAAAAGAGTTCTAGAAGCTGCCAAAGCAGAGGAAACGCTAAGGGATGCATCACAGGCTCTCACTTGCACTCAGGACACGCACTCTGCAGGAAATTTTGCCTTTTCGTTTTTATTTTAAGAAATCCAAACACCCTCTCTCCTCCAAAACAAGCACCCTTTCTGCAAAGGTTACAGACTTATCTAGAGCCAGATGCAGAACTGTGTTATAGTGAAACAACCTTGCTTCATGTCCTCCACACAAATTACTCTAATACAATCCTAGGAAAAAGAAAAGGCCACAGCAAAGGCAACTTACTCTCAGGCCACTCTCAGATTTTATATCCATAATAGTCAGCACAGTTTCATAGAGAATGGCATTTCCCACATTTTTACTTGTTTCAGTATTAGTGGCAACCTGCAGAAAGGAAACAAAATAACTTCAATGCATTCAAAGCAGATCCCCTTTGTGCTGCTCTGCAGAACAGGCAGCAAAAGTAACCAACCCCTACAAAATAGCATCACACTTGTAAATATTCATCTCTTTCAACAAAATTTCACTCAGCACGGCAAGCAGCTGTATCCTCACTAGTGCTGCAGAACCTAAATTATTAAGAAACTAAGAGAAAGTTTCAACCAATCATCAACCTTGCAGACCTTACCTGTGCAAGTATATCATTCATTGCTTCACTAGAATCATCATCATTTCTCCCTAAAATTCTTAGTAACCGCAGGATTCGTACCTATTTTATAAAACAAAGCAAAGAAAAGCTTGGATGGCAGTGTTTGACATAGGGTCGTAGTGGCAAAAAAGCAAAAGAAGCTGCTGATTTCCACTCTTAAGCAAAATGCTTATGCCAGGTAAGAACTTTATCAACAAAAACAGGCTTCTGCTGTGCTTATTTTCTTCCCACTAGCCAGAACTGTTCAGAGTCCCCTCTCTACCAGGCACAGCCTTCCAAAATGAATACGTGCTGCTTCTTTCTTTTGTCACATAACATGGTAAAGCACTACAACTGCTGGTTAAACTAAAGCAGGTGTCTTTCACTAGGGCAGATGAACAGCATTTGCACAATCAGCTCAAAGGAAGACCAAAGAAGCCTTAAAATCAACACAGGTGTGGTGGTAACCCCCTCATCACACATAAGGCTCAAAACAGAGTCCTAGAATTAAAGCTATCAGTCACTGTTTGCATCAGTCCTTACCTGCAAAAAGGGGTCACTGATCCCAGACACATCATGCTCTGGTGAATATCCAGACATGATAAGGTTCTTCAGAATACGAACTAATTGGGGAACAAGCTGCGAAGAAGAGAGTTGTCCTATTAGGGCACTGTTGTTTCCCTGACCCCAGCTTTGAAGCAAGGTCCAAGAACAAATCTTGTATTTGAAAGCAAGTCAGTCTCTGGATTCTTCCACAAAGTTCAACTTGCACACCTAGAGCTGATGCTCTATGAATACCTCCAGCTTGGCCAAGACACAACTAGAAACAGTTGAGCTGGGACCAGAGCACCATATTGTGTCTTCAAAGTAGTAAATCTACATCTGTGGTATAGTGTAAAAAGAAAACCAGCCTAGTTTCCCTGCCATCTCCTTTTGTTCCTACCTTTGCTCTTCAGGAACTACAAACTCCTCTGAAAACATGCATTTCATGAAACACACAAAATTAACCCTCAACTTCCTGTATCTGCCTTAAAGAGGAAACAGGAGGGTGCTGCAACATCTTCCCTCCAGACATAGTAACAGACAAGTGGAGCATTCCTGGAATCCTTATTCACCTTTGCTTTGCCTTCCAACATGCATGAATTATCAGGACTGAGGACAGAACAAAGGTAAAAATTACAGCCGTGGAGATTGGTTGAAGGCCACCCACCCCCGCCCCCATCTTCCGGAAAGAACAAATTACACCCATGAAGACTATCGGCACTGCAGTTGGACTGGGTAGCTCCTTGCAGCACAGAAAGCCTTTACAGCCTCTCACAGGCAGTTAACTGTCTGTCCTGCTCCTTTCTGGGAATTACCCAAAGTTGCCCCATGATTCAGACAAAACACAAAGCCCAGGGCTACAACTTGCACAGGCACAAAAAAAAAAAAAATCCGTCAAGAATTCCTCAAATGAGGGAAGGCTTGAGGAAAGCAAGTTGATGTTCGCAGAAGGCCGCAACTGAGATTCAGAGATGCCATGGATGAAGAGATTTAGTGACAAGACCAGCACACAAAGAGCATTAGACAAGTACAGATGATCTAAGCATGTGGCATCAATCACAGCTGTGTCATTCAGAGGCACTGCCTCACAAGGGACAAACATCTACAGATTCAAGGCAAACATGCATCATCTAGAAAAATTAACTCTTACCTTTTCATTCTAACTCAGCAGGATTCCAAACAGACAAAAGGGACAAAACAGATGAAGCAAGCATTAGGGATAGGTCAATGTTATACCATTCATAGCATAACAACTATAAGAAATAGCTAGAAAGAATGCCCCAGTGACAAAATTTTGTGCACTCAGCTCTTCTCTCTTTTCCCATAGCTATCACATTAACCAAGCAATTAGTAGCAGGGATGGTACCTGCAAAATGAACCTCATCTGACTTTTTTTCCTGCTTTGACATTTACAAGCAAGGCAAGGGAAGATGCATGCCAAAATGCTAAGATGCACCAAAGAATGTACAGTTTTAAATCCCTAATGATACAGACAAAGAAGAAAGTAAATGGGCATGCAAATAAACAAACACCTTCAAGACTTTTCAGAGGACCAAATGGCTTGCTCTGTTCTACCAGCTTTGTTCAATTTCTCCTTTTTGATCAAGAATTTAGAATGACAATCAAAGCAATTTTCAGGTGCTCTTCTATCGGTAGTCTTTCACATGGCAATAATACAGCAGATTATAGCAAACAACACAAGGAAGTCAGGAGGGTGATGGGAAGCAAACATTCCTAACCAGAGGAGGAAGAGTGACAGTGACTCTCAAACCCCTAAATTAAAATGGAAAATTGTGTAGCATAGTATGCATCAGGCATGAGGTATCTATACAACTAGAATTTAGATCGGTGTTTTTGAACTGAGTGCATATAACTGTTTGGCTGTGGTTAAGGCATTCAGGTGTTGGTATAAGCTTCCATTTTTCATCTTACTCTCTATGCTTACTTCATTTGTGATTCCAGTGTCACCATGCAATTAGATAGAAGGATTGAGGAAAAACCTAAGGGACCATCAAAGACAACTTTAAATCTAACTCTAGGATGAGTTACAGCACAATCTTAAGACTGATTGTTTGTAACTTAACCACTCAGTGAAGGGGATTAGGCCTGGATACACATGAAATTCCCACATTTAATGATTAAAAAAATAATTTAGCAAACAGACAATATCATTAAATTCTTCACCCAAACAGTTGTAATGATTTTACTAGAAGGCCATGAATATTAACTTTGCAATATTACCAGTTCACACTTACCTTTCTAAAGTGTGCAAGCATGTCTGGGCTTCTCTCACACATCTCTGTGAGGAGAACAACTGATGTGTGAAGAACACCTAAAGGTGAGGGAGGGGGAAAAGAAAAATATATCTCCATTTAACATCATTCCACTGGCTCTAGACATTTGATAAACATCACAAGGAAACAACAGGAAATCCTTAAAAATGTTCTTGAATTCAACATATCATATCTTGCAGCTGTGTCCAAGGGAAAGCAGATAGCAATGTTCTCCTGTCTTAAAGCTGCAATTAAAGGCCAAGGCAGGAGATAAATTGGACTTGGTCTGCAGAAACTCGCATACTAAACATACAGTAATGGTCATAGTTGGGCTCCTGCCCTCTAAGGTCTCTTCTAAAACCAACCATTCTATGATTCAATACAAATGTAAGACTCCAGAGGGACAGCATGTGTTAATTGCATTGTGGGTGTCAAGTTCCTCACACTTCCTAATTTTCTCTTCTGATTTGGGTTGCCTAGCAGACCTTCTGTCACCTTCCTCAGAACTCCATTTAAAGAAAGACTACACAAAAATAATACCTCCTAAGAAGCCTAAGAAGCCGCTTCCTTAGAGTCACTTTAGGCAGTGTACAGGATAAAAATCAAACGTTCCCATTTCACCCACTCTGAAGTGTATCAAAACACAATGAAAGAGTTCCTTTTGTCACCTATGCCATGTTAAAGTCCTGTTGACTAGCAGAGTCATACACATCTCTTCCTTCTAAATGACATTTGCATTCACTGTGTAGAAATGGAAAGAAACAAATCATACAAATACACCTCTGAAGTTCCCTCCAAACAAAAGGCTTAGGTAGCAAGTGCACTATCCTCTAGAGAATGGCCTAGCCTTGCTAAGTACAATCTCAGCTATTACCGTGGTTCTTCTCGTTCAGCAAGTTTTTGGTGGCTGGCAGGAACATCTCCATAAGTTCAGGCACCTTTCTGATGACATGAACAGCGCACAGTGCTGCCTGGATAGGAAAAACACTTTTTATTACACACTGCAAAGACAACAATACCTATTTTGGGAATATCTAGCACAGTGGGAACTATAACAATCTTCATGATAAACAAAGGCCTGGCACATTTTTTCATCTCTCTATTACAAGTGTTACTCAACAGCATTCCAGAAGAGAGTTCAATAAATGGGGAGCACTGAACTACAAACTAATACTCCCCCTAGTAATGGTTCATTTTTACATTATTCACATAAGAAGTGCTATTATTTGCAAAGCAGCTCTGCCTTTAATAGGGCTACTTCAGCCTGTCTTCTTCTTGCTGGGAAGGAGAAAATGCATTGGAAAAAAATAATTAAACTTACTGTAAAATTATGGCTTATTTACTTTCCCTCCTTCCCCCAAAAACAACTTCCTCCTGGAGGTGGTGGGTACTATGAGAAACAAAACTACATTTCCAGGGTTTTTTGAAAAAACACGTGCCTATTTCTTCTAGGATGGAGAAGCAACAGGAGACACTATTCCCTGCAACTGCCTGAAAATCAAGTGCCTCTTTCCAGAACACAGCAAGACCTCTTGGCATTGCCTTCTCTCCAAACTCTCTCTAGATCTAGCACTAGACAAAGGAGTAACAATGCATCTCTTCCTAAATCTTAGTGCTTCACACTCTCACCAAGACTTATCAATAAATAAACCTAAAAGAATAGGGGCAATCACACTTCGCTGATGCTATGGCACATTTGCTACAGAAATGAGACAATTTATAAGTGTTTGTCCATTTCAAGACCTTAACCCTTCTAGTTCTCATACTACTGTTACCATCATCAACAGAAGACATCAAATAGGTTCAAATATTCTGATACCAGCCTGCATTGTTAATAACCAGGGTCTTCTCTTATCTGAGAAGATAAATCAAACTGGTGACCAGAATTTTGAGGCTAATGTCCAGGAGGGGGCAAGCGTTCACATTATCACCAATAACATCATGGGAGAAGAGTGCAAAACCAGAAGCAACTGCCTCGCCAAATGGATGCTTGCTTATCTTTTAGAGGCTTACTTACATTCCTGCTATTAACAGACAGGGAGTTTTGAGCTCTGTCTTGCACACTGGGAAAATATTCACTCAGTGTGATCTCAGTCATCTGGTATTCCAGATATTAACAAGGTATTCAATCAATCTTGCCTTTTAATCCATAACAAAGTATTCAAGAGTTTCCTGAAGTACCTTCTTCCTAAGATAGGAATTGGAAGTTTTGAGGAGCTTTTCCACCTCTCCTGCAAGGTCTCTGCACATTTCTGAGGAGCCCATGCAGCCAAGAGTACAAAGTGCCAGCCCCTGCACATACTGCGTGCTGTGATTAAGGTCACTGCAAAGGAGAACAAAAAAAGTCAATCAGCATGCACACACAGAAATTGAACACACAAAAAAGGGCATCTACAGCTAGAGTCATCTATCCAGCAACACATGGCCTGAAAGAACTTTCTGGATTCACAGCTCTGTGGGAGCACAACTCAGGATCAATGAAAGCTCTGAGTGCATGTACCACAGGATTTGCTACTCATTCTACTTAGAATCCTCAATTAAAAAGATAAAAATACTTGGTTTAACTATCAGGTTGACCTGTCAGGGTATCCAAGGATTGAGCTGAGAAGAGGGAAGACTATACAGAATTCCATTTAATATGGTTTTAGCTTTGGAACTTGCATGCAAAGTACAGACCAGCAGTGACACTGTGGGCTGACCCAGTTTAAATATGTTCTACAACAGGCTTTAGCTTCTGCATTTACAAACCAAACAGTATAGAAAAAACTGTGCAAAAGTATTCTCTATCCTTACCAAAACCCACAAACCCCACCATTCACACACCTTGAAAATAATTCATACAAGAATTCTGTTCAGCAATTTTTCCTATCCATATGCCTAAGGAAGTTGTGAAAAGTGGTCACTACGAAGCTAAACTACCTAACAGGAGATGCTATTCATAAGGCCAGCTACAATGTCACACTAAGCACAAGACAATATAGCTTCTACATGGCAATCCCAACAGCCTTGAAAATCAAATTCTACACCACTTCTCCATCTGTGTTTGGTACTAAGGTTGCCACAGCACCCAGGATTCAATGCTGAAGAAAGTAAAAAATACAGTTCGTGGTCTGGGAGGCAACGAGAGCTGGGGACTGCAAGATGGAAGAGCTGAGGAAAGAAGTGGTTCTGAATCAAACATGCAAGAGGTACTGAATGCAAAGACAGTATTCTAGTTGTAACATGAAGCAGTTATGGCAACATGCAGATGAAGGAACAGGTAGCACATGCTCTTAAATAGGTTTAGTTTTTTGTTTCCTTCCTTTATCAATTTTTTGGCAGCTATATAAAGCTGTGCGTATCACAAGTACATGCTTCAAGAGGTTGCTTTCCTTTTTGTCTCAAAAATCTGGGTCTTGCTATGAAACACTAAAAAACAATGCCATAAATAAATCCCTTAATGTCTAGATAAAAGCAAGACACAATGGCAGATATAGAAGCTGAAGGAGAAAGCAATATACAACCCAGAAGATGATGGGAAGCTGTCCACCATGTTTGCTCAGCTTCCATCTGACCCATTTCCAGTTAAAACTCACTACACCCTTACCAAATTCACTGTAGCATAAGCCCTGGTTCTAACGGAAGCACCTCACAGGTATAGCACTTCAATGAAAGATCTTTAGACGAAAATCTTGTCTCCTGGATGCTAGGTTCAAAGTTAGCATATCCTCAGGCCCACAGTTTTGTCAAGTTTCTTTTAAAGCACTTTGAGGCCACCGTCTAATTGAAGATCAATACTTTACTTGCTAATATCTGAGAGACTTAATTGCTAATAATACATACATAAGTACATAATAATAAAAACCAGTACACCACACACAACCTTCGGGTAGGTCAACCAGAACCCAGCTGTTCCATACCTGCTCCAATCCATCTCGAAAAGAAAACACACTCATCATCACCCACTGAACTATGATGTAAGAAAGTCCCACTTTAACATTGCTTTGCTGAGAGAAGTATGAAAAAAATAGTCATTCCCATCCCCTCTTGTCTGATTTCAGCAAAATGACAGCACATCCCAAGCTGCGGCCTTGCTTCCAATGAAAACCATTCGTCAGGACCATTACATTTTAAAAAGAAGGCAAGATACATAGCCTTGTTCCTTGACAACTCTTCAGAGTTTGTCAGCAGAAGCAAACAAACACACAGGACATGTGTTGCTTGCTACATATGCCTCTTCAAAACCAATGCAATTTTATATTCTGTTCCCACTAAAGAAGCTAGACAGGACGGCCCAATACAGAGCACTACAACAACAGCCTTTTTATGGTCAACAGCACACAACAATTTCAAGGCACCAGTTTTCTAACACAAAGGAAAAACCCTAAAATACTCTAAGTATCACTGTCAGAAGGATACTTTCTGATACTGAAACCTCAAATCATCGTTTGATGGAGGGGTGGTACCCTTACTTCTTGATGCAATTGGTCATAAGAAGATGAACATCCTGTCTCTCATCCAGCAGCAACATGGCACCTAAATACCCAATGCGCTTGTCTGTGAATTTCTGAGACGCAATAAGCTTGAGGCACTCCAACTGGAAAAAAAGGAAAAAAAGAAAAAAAAGACATAATTAGCTTGAAAACGACTTCTTAGCTAGAGAAGAAACAGTTTGAATTTTGATGTGTAGTAACGTATGTATCTCAGAGTACACTTTTAAAGGTGTATTCGGTTTCCATTTTGGTGATGTGGAAAACCAAGAAAGATTAAATGACCTGGCTAAAGTTCCAACAAAGCCAGCAAGAAGGTCATTAGCAGCTACGGTGCCTTGAAGTGGTCAGACACTGTCGGTCCTCCATGACCTCAGATACACCAGATATGTTGGTTAATGTCAGACCACAAAAGTAAATGATAGCACATTGATAGAGAGGAAAGATACATCAGTAAACTCAAAATAATAAGGATCTGGAAATCTAGATCATGTGTCATGTTTGATATGCACATAAAATTTTTTAACTAAACTTAAAAGGTTCAATTTACCTACTAGGAAGAGGATCAATGCTCTGTAAGCTGCCAAAACAAGGACATGTAGTGATAGGACAAGGGGTCGTGACTTCAAATGGAAAAAGGGGCAAGTTTAGGTTCAATATTAGGAAGAAATTCTTGGCAGTGAGCATGGTGAGGCCCTGGCACAGGCTGCCCAGAGAAGCTGTGCCTGCCCCTGGATCCCTGGAAGTGTTCAAGGCTGGGCTGGACTGGGCTTGGAACAACCTGGACTAGCAGGTGTCCCTGCCCACGGCAGTTAGAGCTAGATGACCTTTCAACCCAAACCATTTTAGGATTCTATGACTCTAAAACCAGGTTATGTTTATTGTGATCTGTAACTAACTTGCTATCTAGGCAAAAAGTAGATTGTCAGAGATAGTTATGTTTTCGCACGCCTCTGTAATCTCTGAACACCAGAAGTTTACTAAAATCATGTGCATTCCAGTCACTACAAGTTTCCCTTTCCCCCTGTAGAAATGGCAACTGTGATCAATAGCACAGAAGAGATTCCCAAGACAACATACATAGTTTTCACCTGCACTCTGCGAATTTAAAATTTAACTGCCAGCTCATTTTTATATCTGACACTTTGAAAAACAAATACCATCCACCAGAGAGATATTCTGACATTACAATGCACTAAAATAGTTTTCTGTAACAGATAATCAATTATAATCTATGTCTACTTTCCTGACAGGGAAGTAAAGTTCTATCCCTCACAAACAATTTCTGTAAGTCTGCTTTACTAGCTGGGGCAGCAAATAAGCATGCACAATAGGTCTGAGGAGGGGTCACACAGAGCTGGCAACAGATCCATAGCAAAGGGGGCACACACAGGCAAAGACACGAGGTGTCAGGAAAAGGGATTCATATCTTCAGCTAGACAGAAGCTTGAACAGGGCAACAGACACAGGTGAGATGCAAGAAACACACACATCAACAAGAGTAAAGCTGCACAGTCTATTGGTAAGAAAATTAAAGGTGAAGTGCCAGAGAAAGAAAGTGCTATGGCCTAGTCCCCATCCTGCAAGTTCTCATGACCACGTGGCATTAGAACGCACACTCAGCTGTTGACATTGTTATCATATGCAAAAGCCCAGCTACTGCAAAGATGACAAATCGGGAAGAAAAGGCTTGAAAGAAATGGAGTTCAGTCTGCAAGGCTAAATAGGATGAAAACCTCGAATAAACACCTCTGAACAATAAGACCAGTCCTCTGCAAAGATAACTGCATTTGCCCAAATGCCCGAGATCAGCCACAAATAATATACAGAACACTAGATATCAAGCTCTCATGTTTCCAGTGCTTTCTGTGAAAGAATAATGCACCTCTGAAACAACCTTCTTTCCTGGGTTTACAAGATACTTATACAATCCTCTGCAAAAATGCAACATAAAATTGATGACACCTAAGCTACAGAGTAAGAGCCAATGAAGGCAGAAGAGGAAGAGCGTAAGAAAACTGATGACTGCAACAGATACTCTAAGATATATTTTAAATTCAAAAGTACTAGAAATGTATTAGTGAAATTTACCCCATGAAAGGCTGATGAGTACTTGCTTAACTTGTATAGAAGCACACGCAAACTAGATTCATGCACAGCAATACTAAGAAACATGATCAGCTGAAGCTCTTACTAGGTGTAATTAGTGGAAAAAATCTTGATACTGTTAAATCCATTTCATTCAAAGGAACAATTAAAATCTGCTACATCACCACTGTAACAGATACTACTGGCATGTAACCAGACTACAACTGACGCAGCTTTTACTGACATAGGCACTCTTCCAACTGCAATTTTTTTTCAAATAGAAACAATGACAATAATAAAGTTATCTGACCATTTGTCCAGGCTGTCTGACGACTTCCAAACTTGCACAAACAGCATTTGCACATGCTCAGGAGACAGCATGCCATCCAGTGCATATCAGCATGCACTGGCTAAATACAGCGCTCATTCTCATACTTGTGTACAAGATATCCCAGGTCAAATTTGTGGAGCCCTGGGTTGGATAGAAGTAGACCAACCACTCACTCCTGGTTACCCAGACTGTTAGCTGCTGTGTGCTTACAGCTTTAAAAGAGACTGTAAGGCCACTTGTGGCTCTCCTGTTTTTTAGCAAAACTTCTTTCCTGCATATTTATCCTATCACTCTCAGAAGCTTACTGTCTACATTGCAGGACTTTCTATCTGCAAGACTCCACTGTTGGTAGAGCCTGTGTCCTCAACAGGTCCCCAGCTCACACAAACTATACTCCTATACAACAGTAGCACCTTGAAAGAATTCCCTCCAGTGATAAGTGTTAAGGACATGCAAAGTTCTCTAACTCACTCTCTTGCAGAACACTTGTTTAAAACCCTTTTCAGCATTGGGCCCTCCTGAAAATGCAGCTGATGAATTACAAGAGAACCAAGGGCATTGGATGAAGTACTCTGCTCTCCAAATAGTCAGAATAGATGCTTCTTTTCAAGATGTAGCAAGCCTGGCAATAACAGATACTGAACAATCTGCTTTAGCCTTCTTTCATTAACAGCGAATTTACCATTACTAACCAAAGCAGAAACTGAAAATTTCTGCTTTAGTTAGTAATGGTAAATTAGTAAATTGACTTAGTAATGGTAAATTAAATCATTAAACTAAATGGCAAATTATAATCTTCCTTGGATGGGATTAAATACTTGAGCAACAAGATAGAAGAATGAAATTTTGCTCTTAACATAGCCAAACGTTGAAATTCTAGATGACACTTTTGTAACACTTTTCATTATTCTTAAGGCCCCAAGATAATTAATGTTTGTGACAGGAAGTTTCTCCCTTGGACCAGAGAGCCCGGCTATGAATAATGCTAAGAACAGAATAATACACAACTTCACTTGCTCTTTTTCAAAACTCTTTACCCTGAGAGAATAATCCAATAATATAGAAGTAAGATGAGGCACTTCATATGCTATAGCAGAGCCCAAACTCCAAACTCACTAATCCTAACTATCTGCAATTTGATTTCACTGATTTGAGCTTACTGTTTCAGACATATTAGGACTGGTAAATTCAGTCACAAATGGACAGACACACAAGACATGAAGCTACTTGAAGGGATACAACAATTTGACTGATTTAAGCTTTATTGAAGACCCAGGTTAGATTACTACTAACAGGACACTTACTGACTTCTAAGCAAAACTATGTCACCTATGCACCCTAACCCAAAGACTAAACAAAGCTAACCTGAGGGACACCTTGTAGATCAAGAGCTTCCATCTTTCTGTCTCCTTTCCCTAAAATTTCTGTCAAAAATAGCACATCAAAAATAAGCCAAGTGATGGAAAACTCACACCTGCATTCTCCATGTCACCTGACTAAGATGGGGATAAGGAACACCAGCTTCTGATTGCCAGGAACAGAGCAGCTCTTTTCTGTCTCAAATACATTACTTTGTATGGAAAAGGGCATAGAACCTCCTTTGAACTATGTGGTATTTTTCAGAGACAGAACTCCAAAGTGCTATTTTGATCCAATCTAAAAACATCCCTATGTCTTGGACTGTGGTTTAAGCACTACTGCTCTGCAGAAACAGGGATGGTGAGGAGGAGATAGTATGGCAAAAGCAGACTAACCTCAAGTTTCAAAACAAAATATGTAAGCCCCAAACAGCAAATATCACTAATGAAGTCTAAACTAACTAACATAGGTTCAGAACATACGTGAAAACAGACCTCAAAACAGCCCAAAGGTGTGAAGAAGAACTGTGCCTAGGAATGCTCTGAACAAGTTAATGTGCCCAAAACACAGAAGACAGACTGGCTTATGCACAGAAGGCACTAAATTTTAACCTACCTGGCCAAAATGCGCAGGATATCCCAGCATGTGCATATACAGCAGCTTTGCCACGTTTCTGCATCGGTACGTGTTATCTTCCTCTCGGAAGGATGACCGGATAGCAGCACATTCTTTTTGGATCATCTCACGCTCTTCTGCCTGGGTTCTTGCTGTCCGGATGGTCCGGATCAACTCCCGCAGTCTGATGGGGGCTGGCATCCTCTGAGAGAAGAAAGAGGACTGTAAAACTTTTACTGTCTCTAAAGGTTTCATAAGGGTCTCACACTTCCAGGTATTCTTTTTTCTTTCTTAATCTTCAACTATGTAAGTAAAAGAATGAAGAAAATGTAGGCTACCTCAGTAGCATGGCTAAGAGTAAACTTGAGAACCTGAGGACTTCACTGTACCTCACATCTGCTCTTCCAGAACCTTAGAAATGGGAATTACTCCAATTTGAGCCAGCTGTCAAATGAACATAACATGATTCCCCACCTGAGACAGGCATAAACAGCACTCTGCAAGGTACTCTCATATTCACATCATTGCCTCTCTCCAGAAAAGGCAGGCTCCAAAGAGAAATGATCCCAGAATCATGACAACTTGGGGACAGAAATCCTCTACAAAACACACCTCTGTTTAACAACTTGCACAAGATTTCATCTAAGCGGCCATTTCAGATGGCTATGCTTCAAAAAGCCTGCTAACTTGTGCCGTACACACTTCCTTCTTAGAAGTGTGGAAGTCAGCAGAAAAGCACATGGAGAGCAATCTTAGGTGTGTGGATATTTCAGAGAATCCTGCTTCAAATAGAAATAATCAGGTTTACATCATCCTTTCATTACACCCCAATTAGAACAGCCCTTTGTGAAACAAACAAGCCTGTGGCATTACTGTCTGGCAGTATGGGTATGAAAGGTGTATACAAGAACACAGAGTTGTTTCCCCTCATCAGATGGAATACCAATGGAGTCATCTGACCCACAGAGCAATTTAGTCTACCAAGTTCCTGTTAAGAGGAAAGTGGCTATCAAACAGAACCCAAACTTTAGGATTTATGTTTAACAGTTGAACTTTTTTAGTTCATGTTCACCAAAGCAGACTTCTGACTTTCAGGGAGCTCAGACTATATAAACATCTTTACAACCTTCTTTCATCCATGCCAGCGTTTGAACAGAACTGAGCCCTTCTGATAAGGTATCAGACCAACTTGTAAGAAGTTGCCATGTCAGTCTGCTAGAGATTTTGTCTGGATCACCATTCCCCCTGAATACTGTGTCATACAGTTTAAGCACTGCCATATAAGAAAAAGATGTGCATTCAGGTGCTGCACTTAACTGGCTTACATGATGGCACTGAACAGAGAGGCTGGAACACAGAGCTAACGGGATTTCTTTGCTTGCAGAAAAGCAGAGAGAGATGCATGTACAAGTGAAAAGGTGGCCTTACAGTAAGCCAGACAAAGGCAGCTCCGAGTCTCGATTACAAACTCATACATACACTAGGCCTCTTCAGCCAAACCATGTAGACTCCTCATATTTAAGTTCCCCATCTTCATACTTTAAAAAGCTTGAATTTACAGAGACACAAAACATTCAGTTTTGAAAATGGAAGAGCAGAGATATTCTTCTTGCATAAGGAAACTTTGTCCCAAAATGCTGATGTGTAGGATCAAGACTATTGGACACATTAATCCTTACTTTTGTCTTGTCTCTCCATGTGAATTCACAACACTTCCTCACATTAGTGTGATATGAATAAATTAATGGTTGCTATGCACTCATGCTGCACTAACAAGCATAACAGAAATAGTCAGGGAAAAGTAAGAAATCCATCTCCAGAACAAGCCCTTCCATGACCACTTCCTTTGCTGCCATGCCTTCATGTAATACAGTTCTACATCCTTTCTCAAGGGGAACAAAAGCGATATGCTGCATGTAGCACTTAAGGGGTAGATGTCATATTGATGTATTTATATAAAATGCCTTCTATTTTTTTGCCTCACTATTAGTTTCCTGAAAATTGGTAACACTCTGTGGAGTTTTGATTGTGGCAAAGTACTCAGCTTGTGTTTTTCACAACAGTATCATAAATGCAAAAATCTCTTTCCTGGGTGACAACTGTCCATGTTAAGTGTTGAATTTTTAAGCCTAGACTCGTCTACTACACACACATAACACATAATTCTAAACTGATCTTGATAAGCCACATTCTTGTTGGAAAATTGAGCAGAAGTTACAAAGATAAAAGCGCTACTGCAGAAATATTCCTCCGCAGCCCATAGGCGATAATTTCATAATCACTAAGACCCCTCATGCTGAAAAAGGTGAGTCCAGTGCACCAACCTGCGCGCACAAAAAACAGCTTTGCCCCCTTCCTCCCGAAAGCAGGCCCCAGACACACCAGCCTGGCTTGTGCACAGACAGGCAGCAGTGAGAACATGCAGCTTTGGGAGACCTCAGATGGGCTGGAAAAGAGGTGAAAGGTTCGCTCCAGCATGAATCCACACTTATGCTATGGCTCTGCACCCTAATTAAGTTTATCGACAACACTGCTGTTCCTGACAAGAAAAGCAGTGGCTACTGCTAGTCTACCTATTACAAACATGACTGACTCCTTTATTTTAAAGGAAGTGTTCTTTACAAAGTTTTTGAAACACTAACACATAACCTGCAAACAAACTGAGGTTTGCCAACAAATTGTTTAGATACCACAAAAGCTGTTTTGTTCTCACTCTGTATCTGAAGGTTTATAAACTGCTGAACACTGATATCTGCAGCCTGTGACTTGTACAAGCCCACTCCTTTCCTTGCCAGTGGACCAAAAACTTTCTGTAGGTATGCCCATGGAAGGCTTCAGCATCTTAAGCTTGGCCCTGGACAGCAGAAAATAAAAGGAAATACTGCGTAAATAGTTCTGGTCAAGGGAAAAACAGAATTCAACAACATTACTATATATGTGAAGTACAGCGTTTTATGAATACTTTTTTTCATCCTTCTCCAGTGTTTAGGCAGGACTTCCTGTCTCACCAAAAAGGCAGGTACTGTGATGACAAACTGAAGATCTAACATCATTCAGATATTGAAAAAAGTGAATAGTCAGTATTTACAAATACCCTTGCATAAATAAAGAATTAGCAAAGCACACTGTAAAGATTATTTTTTCTCCTCACTTCATAATCACAGGAAAGCAAGCAGAACCAACACTTCAGAAAGCAAGGATTGATGAGTAAGACCCAAAAAATAATTTCTGAGGCTTCCTGCTGTTCTCACTTGTGTAACAGCTAACACAGTTACACAGACAGTCTAACCCAAAGGACTAAGAGCAACTGTATCTCACACACACACACACACACTCCCTGCCTGATGAGAACAGAAAAATTCAGACCTGCTCTGATGGAGGATTACAAAAGGACAAAAGACAGGGCTGTGATTTATTTTCCAATATTCAGAAAAAGGACTTCTAGCCTTGTGCTGCAACTACATACTTGTTTTTAGTCAATATCAAATCGTTCAGCTTTTAATATACCTTTGAATCCATCCCATACAAAAGGTTTTGCACCCATCTATGTAAAATAGCATCTTCCCCTCACAAATCACCCTACATGTTTATCCTTGAAGCTTGAGCTCTTCTTATGTACATTCCTCCAGTATTTCAATACGAGGTAATTCCCATGCAATGCAGCACATTGTTTTTTTCCCCTCCACAAGAAAATGTTCTCTTAACATCAAAAATTCTTGCATCAGGTACCTGCTCTTTGCCTTCAGCGACTTTAAGATTCTTCTGCATGCTAATACTCATCATCATACTCATGGAAATCTCATCAGTTTTGAGTTTCAGACATTTCAAGTATGCGTAAGCAGTAGTTACTGCAGATGAGAAGAAACTTTGGACACAAGAACAATTAAATTCAGAAACATTACAGAAGAGATTAACATTTACCTAGTTTCAGCAATTCCTAAGCCTACTGTAATGCCAACAGACCTTTACTGCAATAAAGGGAGGATAACTGTATCATCTAGCAGCAGCAGACAGTGGAGCTTCCCTTTAGCTGGTGCCTAAGTGCTTCTTAGAACTTCCTCCAAAGTAGCAAATCTTGTTCTTCAGGATTAGTTAACATTTTCACCAGTACAGACACATTCTTTTACTCTTTGCACATGAACATAAATGACAAGGCAGTTTGTAGAAGTCGTTACCTATTTCCTCCTTGGGTTGAAAACAGGAGTTTCCTTTAGCCATTTCTTTGCTAATTACAAGCTCCAAAAATCAGAGATGATTTCTAAATACTTGAAAAGAGCCTACTGTTAATATTTACAATATCTGGTAGTGTTGAACACAGAATTCTTCAACCTTATGAGATCTTTTTCCTCTTCTAATTTCAAAAGCCTTGCTCCTTAGAAGAACATACTATCAAGATCAAAACCTCTGAGAGAGTCGGAGACCTAATTCAGATTAGTTCAAGTTGTATAGGTGGCTGGTGTTTAAGTTCCTTAGAAAAAAAAATTCCAGCTTCTTTCCTGAAATCCAGAGACTAGGAAAGGTGTCGCCTCAGTGATCCTCCTCCCTCTGCTGTTCAGGAATCCTTCCCATGAACTAATAAAAAGGCATTCTCTCTCTTTGTGTAACTCATTCCTACTATACACAAGTGGAAAAAAAACAACCAAACCAAACCCAACAAAAATCTTCATGAATTACACCATTTAGTTTTCATTTAAATTGTACTGATAAATTACTGTTTTCTCCTTCATATGGTCTGTTACTAGTGGAAGCTTGTCACATTTGAAAGTTAAATATTTTATTCAACAGGCCATTATACCAAAAACATTTGTGTATAGAACTTCACCAGAAATCTCTCTTAGAATACAGCCACATTCAAATACAATGGGTCACCTCTTATACTTACAACACACACCTAATATTATCAAAACCCACCTTGAAAATGCTCAAGTGCTTTAGTTAAGCTTTATTCCTCTATCAGGAATTGCAGAGTAAAGACAAAGGATAGTCCTTAAACACTGAGTTGAGAGCACGTCCTCTGGAAACTATTCAGAAATGTTAGCTTACATTTAAAATATCCTATGCGTTTCTAAGACAATAAAACTTTAAAAAATAACAGCTGTTTTAAAACTTCTTTAGGACAAGTTATCAGACATTTAACATTCCATTATTATTTAACCTTTAATTCTGGAAACATTAAGACATAAAGGCCATCAAAAGAATGAAATTATTTATAGAAGAGACCTACTGTTTGGGGAAATGATCTGAATTTTCACTTGTGGTGATATACACACCAAGTTACAGCTTTTCATGTAAATAGCATTTCTGAACTTGGTTCTGTCTAGAAAACACCCCAAGCCTGAAGCAGCATAGGTTTCAAACACATGTAAAACACACAACTCCAGTTGCTCCACCCCAACACATGCAGAAGCAATCACACTCCTCAAGCAACCCCAGCTTTTGGGAAGTTACACAACTGAAGCCAGACCAAACTCCCAACTGAAAGCAACAACAGAACTCCCCTACTTGCTTAGGTGCAACTGAATCCAGCCTACTACACACAAGAGCAGAGGATCTGTCCAGACTCCATGAAAGGAGTAATTGCAGTGCTGACACCCAACACTGATGGCTTCAACTCCACATTGCTATAAGTAGGCTTCCCACTTCTATCAGACACTTAAAAAGAAAAATATTTTAGTAATAAAACCAAAAACATACTCTCCAAGTAGAAATGAGGGTGTCAACAAACGCAGAGATATTAGTATATGGTCTGGTGTTATCAATATTTATACAGGTAACAGTAAATATTAAATTATTATAACTATTTTTACAATAAACACCAAAGCAAGGAGCACCATCATCATCATCAAGGGCAAAGGCAACACAAATGAGCTGAGAGAAAGAGCAACCAACCACAGAACACGGTAAGTGTGACAATCTCTGGTGAGGAAAAAGCTATTGAATGCAATAGAGAACTAGAAAGCAACATCAGAAAATCAGAGACCAATTAAGTCAGCAGGGGGCTTCAAAATGCATTCTCCTAAGAAAAGGCATCAGAGTTACACTTTGCTTTATGCAGAGACAGCTGGAGGAGAGCAGGGGAGGTCAAATAAGAAAAAAAGTATCCCAAAACAAGAGCTAAAAAATGGTCTTGGAAGAAGAGATGGTCCCACTTCAGTTACATTGAAAAAAACAAACTCACCAACAAGAAATGAAGCACAACAGTACTCAAGAAGCAAGGCTCGGTGCTGCTCAAGAGCTGAGAGGAAGAGGAGAGGCAGGACAGAGACTGGGGACACTGGCAGTGGGATTGGGTGGGATCTGTGCAAACAACTGCAGACCCCTCCCAGTCCCTGCTGACTGAGGCAAGGTCCTGGAGCACAAGTCAGCACTTTGGATGAGGTATCCCATTCCTGCACAACTGTGTATATACACCAAACACAGCAACTCCTGAACTGCATTGGAAAGACATACTGAGCTCCCAATCAGTACGAACGTTAACCTCGACAACTGCCAAAAAGAAAAGAAATATCTCCCTATTTTTTTTAGAAGCTAAAAAATGTAGGAAGAAGAATAAGCACAGCTATATAGCTGATGACCATGACAGTTACAAGCAGAATTCCAGATTTTCTGGCTTGTGTTTCAATACTTCAATCACCACTGACCTATAGGTACTCTGGCTATTTTACTTCCTGTTCACTCACTTTCCTGCAGAGTTAAACTTTAAATAATAATAAAAAAGCCACTAGTTTGTCACAAAAAACCCCTACACCCTTCTTTATCCTAGCTAACGCCAGAGGAAGACAAGATGCCACATTTTTACATTAATGAACATGAACTGTACAACAGGCCACGTAACTTCAGCAATGCCCTAGAAGTTCTAATCTTTGATTTCACTTGTAGCATTTCTGCCAAATAGCAGATATAGGTTGCACTAATACCTGTAATATCAGCAGATTCACTTGTACTCACATTACTGTAGCTCTGTCTTTTGAGTTGCAGCCTCATCCTGTAATTACTTATTAAGTCCAAAACTCTCCTCCAGTGAAGTAATGCTCCTCCCATGGCAGAATAGAGCCTTTCCCTAAAGAACAGTTGAGTATCATCTAGGACAAATTAGCATCACCTGCATTCAGAAGGACTTGCTCTATCATTAAAAAATGGGATGAGCTCAAACAACCCATCCCCTGCAGTTATACAGGGCCAGCTCACAAATACAAATATTCACGCTGGAGATGCACCAGCTGCTTTACTGAGTGCTGTCACTTTTAGCAGCAGTGAAGGTGTGCGTGAGCCTGCACGCTTGGAAAGCTGATGTTCCACACCTGAGCTGCACTCAGCAGGGTGGGCTCTGTATGCCTGAGAACAGCCAGCCTGGACTCTGTGCCACTGCCCACCCTTCTCACACCATGGCCTGACACACTCACTGACCGCCCTGCACATCAAGAATTAGAACATTCCTGTTATCCCTTCACCTCTCACAGGACACCATCAAGGTACTACAGGATCTTTCCATCTCTACCATACCACCTTCAAGAAAACAGATCAGCACTTACAGGAACAGAAAGGAAAAACAACAAAGAAGGAAGAAAATGCTTTTTATCATAAAAGGAGGAAACTTGAAAGTTATCTTACACAATGGAAACACAAAAGCTGGATCCCTTCACAAAACAATTACCCAAGACTTACTTTTCCCTCCTCAAGAAATAGGCATCTAAATACCTTTCCTCTCCTTCTCCCAGCACAGAAGAATGGAAGGGTTCACACCAGCCTCCTCAGATAAAAACCCACAACATCTCCTGCCTTCATTCAGCTCTCGAGTACCCAACAAGTTTTCAAATCCTGTGCCAAACACCAGAGAGCACACGAGCAAAGAGAAGAAAGAATCTGGCAACAGAATGAGATATGCAAACAAACAAAGGAAAAAATATCAAGTGTAGTCTGGAGGAGCAGTAGCAGGGAAACAGGTACAAAAAGCTGTTGTGCTCTACCACACAGAAGTGAATCGCACACAAAAAAAAAAGGAGAAACAAAACAGCACAAATTTCTCTGCCATTTTAAATGTAGGACGCTAGGAGCATCCCTAAATGAATTCCCTGCATTTACAGGCGAAAACACACATATATTTTACTGTTTAAGCCACCATGGACCAAACACCTTTTGGCCACACATGCGACACTCCTATCCTTTCAAAGATGTTCCACTGGGATTCTGTGCTGTCCCGTTAAAATTTCAAGCATCAGAAACTGAAATTTGTCACTCAACACTTTTACACATCACTTTCAACACAATAAAATACATGCCTATTCCATCTGTTAACTTTAAAAACAACGTCTACTATAAAATAAATTACAATTTATCTTATAGCTCGTGCGAGAACTCAACCAGCCTTGAAGAAGGGACTTGAAGGCGCCCTTACAGACCGGCCGTCAGACGGCAGCTCACTGCGAATACCTTTAGCCAGAGCGAACATCTCCTGCTGCCATTAAAACCCGTGAACGGTAAGTAATGCAGACGCTGTAACCCTCGGAGCGCTTGTGCAGCCTAGGCAATAAGATACCGAGGGAAGGACGAGCACAAGTCCCGGCTTCTCCCCAGACGGCCCCGGGCCACAGCACGAACCAGCTCCCGAGGTACGCGCTCCGCTCCCGCTGCCCCCGAGCACCGGGAACGCCGGCCGAGGCAGAACCCGCACCGCTGTCTGCCCGGCAAAGAACGGCCAGGGCAGGCACGGACCGCTCCCGACGCCCGAGCAGAAGGCCCCGAGGCGCAGGGCAGAGTTCGAAGCGGGCCGGGCAGAGGCGGCGAGAGGGCAGGGGGCGGCCTCGCGGACAGAGCGGCCGAGGCCCAGCCGCGGAGTTGGGCCCCAAGACTCGCGGGGCCCCAGGTGGCGGGAGCTGGAGGTCAGGGGAGGCCCGGCCTGGGCGGCAGAGGCCCGAACCGGTCCCACTCACCAGGCCGGTCCCTGCAGCAGCAGTGGCGGACAGAGCCGGGCATTCAAAATGGCGGCGGCGCGGCCGCAGCACCGATACCGCAGGCGGAGGGATCCGAGCGCCGGCTCGTCCCCCGCGACCCCGCAGGCTCTCCCGACAGCGGGTGGGAGCGCAGCCGCGCCGGGTTCGGCGGGAACGGGGCGGGGATGGCGAGAGCGCGGCGAAGCACCGCTGGTGGCGGGAGGGAAAATACTGCTTGCACTACTTTTCTTGGCGGAAGCACCCGTGAGGTTGTTCTTACACGAAGAGGTGCGTCTGCACCGTGGCAGTCCCTGATGACGTCACGCGCGGGGCGGTCCCATCACCGCGCGCACCCCGCGGCGGGGCCGGGCGGGACCCGACGCCCGTGTCCGCGGTTCCGGGATCGAGGGGTTCCGAGGCCGGAGAGGCCAGGCCGCTCCGAGCCCGCCGAATCTCGCACAGTTTAAACGTCCACCGGCGGGAACGCAGCGTGCCGCAGTAAACGAGGCGTCTCTGGAAGAGAGTACAGAGCCACCCCCGCCCCAGGCAGCTGTTCAGTTCCCGCTTCTAGAACCTTATGTCACATTAACGATCACCGAATGACGAGGAGCCCGGTCAGCAGCACGGGGCCGGCCGGACACTGCGGGAGTGCGAGACAGGCACGGGCACTTCAGACCGAAGGCTCCCGCAGGGGAGCCGAGCCACTCTGCCGCTGTGCCCGCGCTGCCAGCCAACTGCCGACAGAGCCCGTCTGGGGCGTGGGACCAACAAAAGCCACGCGGCGCTGCCGCCAGGTGACCCGCGCTGGTGGCGGGGCCCCGGGCCCGTCCCGCAGGCGGGCCGCTCTGAGCCCCGGGCGGACGCAGCTGGTTGCCACGGCAACGGCGCTGCGGGTGCCCCGTGACGTCATCCGGGTGCGGCGGAGTCACGACCCCTGAGCGGTTCCGGCGGTCGGCGCGCGCGTCATTACCATGCGCCGCGTCATCGGCGTGCGCCGCGGGTGGGGAGGAGCCGGTCCGGGCGCCGGGCGGGCCCGCGGGGCCGGTCCGGGCCATGGCGGGTGAGCCGCGGGCACCGGGCGAGCACCGGGCGGGCCCGCGGGACGCGACGGGGCGGGGCGCGCAGCAGTGCGGCCGGGGCTTTGGGGCCGGGGTTGGGGGCGGCGACCAGGCTCGGGCGTCTTCCGTCCCCGCGTTCCGACCCTGGGCCAGGGGCGGTCGTCGTGCCCGTTCCCGGAGCCGGGGCTTGGGCCGCCCCCCGTTCCCGAGGCGAGGACTCACGGCTCCCTCTGTTCCTGGCGCAGGTGAGGCGGCGGCCGGCGGCGCGGATCCAGGAGCCCGCGCGTGGCAGCCCCAGTGGGTGCCCCCATGAACGAGCGTCGCGGCCGGGGCTGCCGGGTCACCGAGGGGCGCCATGAGAGCGGGCCACGAGCGGAGCCAAGAGTGTCTCCCGCCCAAGAAGCGGGAACTTGCCGCCACCAACACTGGCACCGAGGCGGGACGGGCGGGGGGAGCCCAGGGCTCGGGCGAGGGCCCCGAGTGGGCCCGCACGGCTCGGCCGGCTCCCACCACGCCGCGCTACGGTCCTGGCGACGCCCCCGAGGCGGCGGCGGGGCTGACGGTGGACCAGTACGGAATGCTCTACAAAGTGGCAGCACCGCCTGCCACCTTCTCTCCCACGGGCCTCCACCCTGTGGTGAACGTGAGCCCCCTGCCCCCCGCCTTCAACGTGACCTCGCCCATCATCCAGCACCCGGCGGTGCCCTTCCCCTCCATCCACTATGCACAGATCCCTTCGGCTTCCCTGCAGCTCATCGGTTCCCACTACACAGTGCCCTATGCCGTCCCTCCTGCCTTCATGCCTAGTCCTCTCCTGTCTCCTTCCACCAACCTCACTGCCCCCCATGTCCCCCACTTTGTGCCATATGCCTCCCTGTTCACGGAAGAAGCTGCTCCTTCCCCCCAGACTACCTCTCCTACCCACAGCTTCAACAAATCCACCTCCGCAGCCTCTCCTGGGCAGATGCAGCACCATGCTGCGCCCCAACCAGTGGACATGGCACCGGGGAGAATTCCTGTTTATTACCAGATGTCCCGCCTCCCACCCGGCTATTCAGCCTATGAGGCACCTGTGGCAGGTGGGAGCCCAGAGTCTCCTCAGCAAGACAGCCAGCTGAGCTCAGAGGGGGCTGCGACCAATGGTGGGCAGAGGCCCCTGGAGCAAAGTGTGGCCAGGAGGCCCAGCGAGGCTGTGGATTCTGCCAGCAGTGCAGCTGAGGACTGTCTTCCCCCAGGGGCTGCAGCAGCATGTGTGGGTGATGGACAGTTCCTTCCAGGTTACCAGATGCTGGGAAGAGAGATCTCTGTGCCTACTCACAGGAGCACCCCAGATGCTGATCTGGAGGTTCAGAGGGTGGTGGGGGTGTTGGCATCTCAGGATTATCATGTTCTGGCAGCCCCGAGGAAAGACGACCCAAGCCCTTTGAACCTTTGCCATAATACCCCTGATGGGCAGGGAGACGAGCTGAGGAACGCCACAGATAGGGCTGCAGCTGGGAACAGCCAGTCCCGGAGCCCGTGTGGAATGTCCCCCGAAGAGACTGTTAGACAGAGACAGTTAGCCAAAGGAATGGTGATAGCCAATGGCAAGCCAGTACTTGTTCCCATTGGATCTGAGCCCATCAGGTCTTCCACTTCAGAAGCCCTGCTGAGGGAGAGCCCAAATGCCCAGGCTCGAGGAAATGTGCTTGAAAAGGAGCTGGCCCAGTGTCAGCCACCCAGCTCCTCGCAGCTGCCCTCTCACTTCATGAAGGGAGCCATCATCCAGCTGGCAACGGGCGAGCTGAAGCGGGTGGAGGAGCTGCAGACTCAAGACTTTGTTCGCAGCGCTGAGGTGAGCGGAGGCCTGAAGATTGACTCCAGCACTGTGGTGGATATTCAGGAAAGCCAGTGGCCTGGGCTCGTCACACTGCATTTTGTGGTTGGGGAGCAACAAAGTAAAGTGAGCATTGATGTGCCCCCGGAGCATCCCTTCTTTGTGTATGGCCAGGGCTGGTCCTCCTGCAGCCCCGCGAGGACTGCTCAGCTCTTTGCTTTGCCCTGTCACAGGCTGCAGGTGGGGGATGTCTGCATATCAATCAGTTTACAGAGCGTGAATGGCAACTCTGCTTCTCAGGCCAACTCCCCTCTCGGGGATCAGCTGGTATCTGCTAGGGAGAGATTGGAACGAACAGCTCAGGGGCCCCGAGAGCCATCTGACAGAGCTGCTGAAAGGAAGAGCCACACAGATAGAGCCAGCACGGCCCAGAGCTCCCGTGCAGAATCTTCTCAGCCCGAGGCTGGCAGTCTGTACAGTTTGGCCCCAGGCTTCCAAAGATACAGCGTGCAGGCAGAGGAGCCTCGGCCTCCTCTGCTCCGTCCTTCTTTCATTCCCCAGGAGGTCAAACTGTCTATTGAAGGGCGTTCGAATGCAGGGAAATGATCCCTTAGAGGTGTGAGCTAGGGCAGCCACAGCAGGTGACCCTCACCATCAGGTGGAGGAATTGCACAGACTCTGTCATAGGCTCACCAACAAAGGCTGCTCTCTGCCTTGCGGGAATGGCTCCGTTCCAGTTCCATGGCTGACCAGTTCTTCTTGGGGAGTCAGGAGGCCTCCAGTGCCTCAGGGAGCAGCGACAGGCTGGCTGGGGTGGGGAGCAGGGATGTGGTCATGAGTTTGTGATGAGAGCATTCCAGAGGCTGCTGGAGGCTGGGGCTTTCTCCCCCCTCCTGGGATAACTGACTCCCTGCGGGGCAGGGGACGAGCATTCGGGGCAGGGAGGGAGATGAGGAGGGCAGACTTGGCTTAAGGTAGCAGATAAAATTGCTGAAGATTTTATTTCTCCTTTCTCATGATGGGGAGAGATGGGTCCCCACTGGAGTTTGGGGGCTCTACTCCCAGTATCCCCTTTCTTCACACATGCACTTTAAAAGGACCGTTCACCGATGGAGCTCTCAAGGGCAGGATGGAGGTGCTTCTCTGGTGGTTCTGATTAATGTCTCTTCCACTGAATCCAACTGCTCTTTCTTCTTGCAAAGAATGTACAGATTTGAATGAATCACAGAAATTCAAGAGGAAGGACCAAAAGGATGGGCTTGGGTGCAGGTGAATAGGGAACTTGAGCACTTGAGATGGGACACAGTTGGGATGGGAGATATTGTTTCCTGCTATAAAGTCTACTTAGTTGTTTTGCCACCAAATCAAATCTTTCTTCCCATGTTAATAACTTTCAAAAAACCCTCCTGGGCTTATAGATTTTGCAGAGGCTTAACCTGGAGATGAATGGGGTTGGATTTTTTTGTTTGGTTGAATTTTGGTTTTGGATATTTTATTAGTTTGGTTTTTTTTTTTTTTTGTTGGAAATCTGGAGCAAAATACATTCAGCATTCTTCTTTGAGAAGACCAATACTATCTTGTAATTAAGTCAGAAAAATGTTCCAGATGGCTAATTCTTCCCTGCAGGCAGTTTCCTGAATAAGCTCTAGACAAGAGAGACAAGTGTTTGTGCACGTGCAGGCAAGGTACAAAGTTTGTGCTAAGTACAATTCCATGATTAATGTAGGGGCTCTAAAAATACCATAGTGTCACAGGGCATTTTGGGGTCATTTTGTGTTAGTTTTTCTGATGCTTCATTTCAGAGTTCCTCTGTAGAACAATGTGGTCAAATCAAGAGTAGTCTTTTTCATGGTGAGATTTAATACAATTGTGTATGAACGGCTGATTGTGGTGGTAACACTATTGAGTGAAGTCTCCCGTAGTTACACTAATCTGGCCTCTCTGATGGTGTGCTATGACACCATTGCTCAGCTAGGACAAAAAATATACATCACTGTTCATCACAGAACATCACTGTTCTGGTGACAAAACGGTTTTCACTGACTTAACCTGGATTGGGTATTCCTTGTGTTCAGGTGCCCATCTCTGTGCTAGGACCAGGCTTTGGAGGGGGCCTTTCTTAGTGTGCAGAGTCCTGATGTTCAGCATGCTGTTTCTGTCTCCCTGCCTGAAATTTGTCAAGTGTGCCTGACTCTTGGGGTGCCACTCCTCTCTGTCACAGAATGGTGTGTGTCAGCACCTCTCCTTGCAGTGGTGCTGTCTCAGGGCTGTTCTGCACTCCCCAGGAGTGTGTCCTGTAACTGGTTGGCTTCTGCTGACTGCAATGGATGCATGCTCTGCCTGTGTATTAGGCAAGTTAGTCTCCAGAATGTCCCTTCCATCCCGGCCTCAGTCCTGTTTTCCTAGCGCATTGCTAGCCATTTCTGTTGCCTTTAAAATGCCTGCACCAGGACAGGCCTTAGGTGAGATGTGTGCTAAACATGCCCTCAGTGTTTGTGCCTCACAGGGTTCTCAGAATGAGGATGCTGCCTGTACCATGTGTAGCTGCTCCCAAATGACACACTACTTCTGATTTCATCAGCTGCATTTGGGATGTGTGAAGTTGCAGTGATGCTGTTGTGTGAAGATTCTGCCTTCTCAGGTGCAGCAGCTGTGGGAACAGATGCTGTTTTCACAATCCCTTTGTCAGTGAGTGTCCACCTGGGCCCCTTTGTCACCCGGGGGTGTCACAGCTCCTGCTGACTGGACTCCCCTACGTAAAACTCTCTGTTAGTGTTGGTAATTAGTACTTAATGCTCAGGATATCTGAGGTGTCTGTGGCCAAAGGCAGGAGGCAGAGGAGCCTGGGTTCTCCTGCCTGTTCTATGCATGGTGCACGCAGAGGAGTTCTGGGCTGCGACAGGCACTTGAGGAAGGGATCTCGTATGGCATGTGAATGTAGAAGGGCTGGTTACACCGTAGGGGCAATGTCTCAGCAACTGATGCTGCAGAGCCCCTTGAGTGTCTCTGAACCCCGAAGTCTGTCTTAGAGTGAGGGTTTGGAGAGCTTGCCTTAACACCATGTGTGTTACTCTAACTCCTTGATCTCAGCCACACTGCAGTGATCTGAATGGGCAGCACTGACAAATGAGGCAAGATGCTGTGACTTAAATAGCTTTGTCCTGTAGGCAGGTGAAGGGCTGTGAAGGTGCTCGCCCTGTTGTTTACCTGGCTGCTGACCTGGACTTTGGCTTGCTGCACCTCTGTTGGGTGTGGTCCTGAGCTCTGTGGGACAGGCCGTGCTGAACTGGACCTTGGTGCTGTTATCCAGACTCTGTCAGTCCCGCTGTTGTGTGTTTCACCTGCCAGCTCTTCCCTGGAAGCAGTGGTTTGAAGCACAGCTCGTGACGGGGGACTGAGATGAAGAATTCATGTATCTGGCTGTTTGCTCCAAAGGGTGGGCAGGAGGGGGCCACTGGCAACTCGTCAGCCCAGCTCAGCAGTACTGGTATCACAGGAACCTGTCCTTACTGGACAGGGCTGTATGGCTTAGTACCACAGTGGTGGTTGTGCTGAGCACTGAGGCTCTCCTGGGACAGGGAGTGTGTGGGACAGGGAGTGTATGAGACAGGCTCTGCTGCAGTGAGAAAGGCTGTGAATGAGCCCATGGAGGAGGCTTTTATTTCTCGGGTTTACAGGGAAAGGAGGAGATAAAGCCAGGAAGACATTGCAGAGTGGGCTGGTTACCTGGGCTTTTCTGCTGGCAGAGATGTGACAGACTTCTCAGAGAAATATACCATGTTCCTGCTGCTATTGTCTAGGGTAGGGGAGCCGTGGTCTGTCCTGCCTGGAGGAGGCCCTAATCTTATCCAGCTCACACTCTGTAGCAGGAGTCCGTGGGATGCAATAATGGGTGTCTGTAGCCATCTGCCCCATCCCATGGAACATGCCTTGGGTTAGCTGCACAGCAGAGCCAAGCCTATCTCTGGGCTGTGCATTCACAGCAATGAGAGCTCATCACTACCAGACTATGCAGAGGAAGCTCTGTCTGGAAGGGAAGGCAGCTGCAGAGGGCTCTCTGCCTTCCCCTTCCAGCTGCTGAGCAGCTTTTTATATTGCACTTTTCACATTGTGTCCCTGTCCCCACCCCACACTTCAAGTCACTTTGTCCCATAGAGAACTAACAATCCTTGTTACTCAGAAAATATTGTAAAAGAAACTACAGCAGCTGGAGTAGCCCAAATGCTAGTTCCTGCCCGCAGCAGCACGCGTGCCTTCCCCAGCGTCACTCACAACTGTTCCCTGTCTTTCAAGCTGTGGTAGAGCCTGACACTTGTCAGAAGCTGCTAAGATGGCTACAAATACACATTCTGTACAGTTTGGCCCAGGGTGTTCCGCATATAGTTTAAAATGCTGATGGTCCAGGCCCTTCCACGGCCTTCACACTGTCTGTCAAGGACAGAATTGCCCTGTAGGTCTGGGCTGCTGCCGCCCACCCTGCCAACACGCCCCTGGCACACTCGAGTTGTTTTCGGCTTTCATGGCACCTTAGCGCCGGGGAGGGTGTGCTCAGAGAGAGAGAGAGAGAGAGAGACATGGGGGAGCTGGCTGGGCTGCCCTGAGGCAGAGAGATGTTTGTAGATAAGTGCTGACCCCTCACTATAACCCCCAGTATATGGCTGTATTAACATGTAACCGATGCAGTGTATCTAAAGCCTTAGAACTAGTCAGGTGCTCCCCTCCAACTTTGTCCCTGCCCCTTTCCTCCTACCTGATCTTTAACAAAGCATTAATAATTCTAAGGATAATCTCTATTTTGTTGTGCTTTTTTTGTAACTGTTTTAAATAAATCAATTTGTACTGTATATTTGTACTTTGGTGAGATCCTTTTTCCTGTTTTACCATTTTAAGTCTGTACTTGCCTACAAACAGATTGTATTTTTATTGTTAATGCTTTTATGAATATTGCATTTAACTTGTTGACTCTGTAAACACAGTATATATCTATATACATATATATATCTATATATAAACCAATAGCTTTTCCTTTGGTGTTTGAGACTTTTTGCTTGTCTGCAGTATCAGTGGTCATTAGCATGTGGCTTCTCTGGATTTACACAGTGATCTGGAGACTCGTGTCAAGGGCAAGATACAGGGTGACACATGGATTATAAGTCATAAATCTGGGTCTTCAGATACTTCAGTGTTATGTGGTCTCTCCTGAACCCCCTGGAATAAAGATAAGGTGTCAGTGATGCTACAGGGAAAGTTCCAACTGCAGGTTGCAGAGTAGAGGTACATCTCTGCTGGGCAAGTAAAACATGAGGCAGAGCAAAAGCAGATACTGCCAGAAGCAAACTCGGGGTTTGAGTGTGAAAATGAACACAAGTAAGGATAAAAGTGAGAGATCATAGAACAAAGGAGGATATGAACAAAGGAACATGGAACTCAACAGCTCCTTTACAGTGCCTTTTCCCAAAGAGAGAGAAGCAGGGATGGCTCCTGGGTGTCAGTTCTCCGTGATGAATGAACATCATGTTAAAACAGCTTCTGTACAGGGAGGAAACTAGATGTTGCAGTGGCAGGAGGAGAAAACTTGCACTGAAAAGGTTCAATGCTGTTTCCTAGCAGCATCCCCAGGGCTGACTGTGAGAGTGGTTCATTATTGCCAGAAAAATGCAACATTATGCATTTTGAAGGTAACTATTTTAACTAGGGCTTTAAGGGACTGCAATCAAATGGTTTTCAAACTGAAAAATGAGGAGGAAATGAGGGTTTCAAGTAGTCTGATAAAAAGATTTTGCTTCTTGTTTTAACTTTACTCTTCTGATCTCAAGTAGCAGTCTTGTGGTTACCATTTCTGACTTAAAGAGAAACAGCCATCAGAGAGAAGACAGTACTTCCCAAGGTGTTTGATCCACTGTATGACTCTAGACCTTAACTGGAAATGCTATGGAGGTAATAGGGCTTTTCAGGCTACAAACACAGAAGTGTGGCACACTGGCTTTTGGTGGGCTGATGTCTCAAAACCACAAAGCTAACACCATGCATTTTCAGGTGCTCATTCTTAAAGAAGCCAAATAATGGAGAGTGTACCACTTCTTTGCTCTGCCATGAGTCCTTCTGTGCCACTGCTTTGCCTTTTGCAATTTAAAGATGCCTAGGTATCATTTCCATAGTTGCATAGTTTTGATAGTGATTTCTATTAGTAACAGGAACCTTTTCCTGTAGGCACAGGCTACGATGACATTTTGCCTCCAGTATGTCTGTGTTGCTCTTGCACTGGGGACTCCAGCACTGGACACAGGTCTCCAGATGTGGCCTCACCAGTGCTGAATAAAGGGAAAAGCACACCCATAAAGTCCTAGAAACTGACCTACACTATTATTTACCGTTCAATCAACTCTTTCAGTTGCAAGCCTGAAATGCTGTTTAAGTGAAAATAACTTGTGAGTAAAGCAGCAAACTTGTTTGCTATTTGTTTACCTTGGCCAGCCTTTCTTTCACTGTTTTTACGAGTGAAAACTTTCGTTCACTGTTTTTATCTTAAAACAAGACCTCAGGTTCTTTAGTTTTTCCATGGATGACACTGCAAAATACGTAAATATGTAATAACGATGTTTTAAAAAAGGGTGTGCACAGGCATTTCCAGAAGGACATCCTCCTTTCTTTCCTTCTTATGGGCACAAATTGCAAAGGATTTACTCCTGGAGGAGTTTATGGACTATCTGTCTGCAGCTCTGTAATTCATGCTGCAGTAAACAAGACCCTTTTTTATTGAGGTGGAATACTGCAGAATTGCAGTAGCCTAGACCCATTAATGGGACAAGGGCCCAAAACCATGACAAAGCACAAAGGGTAAAGAAGGGGACTAATACATGTGAACATTAATTAATGTTAATTAATACATTAATTTATTTTTGTTCTGTCACAGGCTGTGACTTGGCCCCCAGAGCAGACTGTATCCTCAGAATCTGCTCCCACCAGAGCTGCTTAGGCAGGCATCTCTCAGCTCTGTTCTCCTCCTGAGTTCAGAGGAAAACCAGAACCACCTGTCAGGGAGGGTCAGGCAGGGACCCACAGCAGCCTCCTGGGCGCAGAAGCCTGCTAGTGCACATGTGGCAGGTGCAGCAAAGGCAGCACAGTTCTTGGCTGTGGTTTAGTGCAACGCACTGTTGCTCTGCTCCTCAAAGGTCATTTTGCCCAGCAGCTGGCTCTCCAGCTCCACATTGCTCACTGGCAGCTGAAAGAAGTTCATCTCAGCTGCCAAAGCAGCCATGGCAGAGGGGTCCTGGCCGAACTGTGCCCGGAGCATCATATCCATTTTCTCCAGGCGCCGCTTGAGCCTCTTGGCTTCGCGCTCGCGGATGAGCCGGGCCTGTCGCTTCTCGGGGGTCTCGTTGGCGCGTTTCAGCCGCATGGCCTCCCGGTCCCTCTGCAGCCGCCGCGCCCGCTGCTCGTCCGTCTCCTGCATGCGCTGCAGCCGCTTGGCCTCCCGGTCCCGCATGCGCCTCACCTCGCGCTCCTCGGGCGTCTCATTGTCCCGCCGGCTCTTCTTGGCTGTGCGCTCCCGCTCCAGGCGCTGCAGCCGCACCTCCAGGGGCTCGTTCTGGCGCCGCAGGGCCCACTTGCGCACACCGGGGCTCTGTGCCTCGAGCAGCTTGCGGTACGCGGCGCAGTTGTTGCACACCAGCAGGATGCCCGCGGGATACACGGGGGTGCAGAAGGCAACATCCTTACCCTCAGCGCTGGAGGGGCCCTGGCTCTGTGGTGCCGGCAGCCGATTCGCACTGAGCACCTCTGGCAGCTTCTCACTGCAAAGCCGGAGGAACGGAGTCAGAGGCTTGGTGCTGTGGGCAGAGTCCCCGTGAGCTGCCATGAACACTGCTCCCACTACAGCCCATGGCAGAGCCCTCTGCTAAATCATTTGCCCACAGATATGTCTGAGTATCTAAAATAAAGCACGGTCCTGTCCAGGGCAAGGAAGTGGATTAGCCCAGAGCAGTATCTGGGTTGGAAGAGTGCAGGAGTGGGAATAAACCAGCAAGCTGTTCCTCCCCATCATCTCTGAATTTCTTTTTAGCCCCACTCCACTGGCCAGTGGATAATCTCCCACTAGGCAGGACACAAAGAAAGAACATTTTGGTCTCTGCCTGTAGTCCTCCTCTGGTCATGATGAACCCATCTGGATAGTGCAGCCTTGCTCCAATGGAGTGCTGGGCAAGGGAAGGGGTGGATTGTTCTCCAGTGACTGGAGCCCACAGCGCTTTCTCTAGCTCTGCACAGCGCTAAGAAAGACCCTTTTACCAGCACAGCCTGCAGACCTCTTGGCAGGGGATGCAGAGCTGCAGACAGGAAGGGATCAAGAGAATCTAACTCACTGGGGGTGTTTAGCACTGTCCTACAGGCCTCAGTGGGTCCAGAGCCACAACTTCTGAATCATTCAAGGCAACCCACCTAATCTTTAATGTGCTACCTAGCCCACTCATTGGCCAGGGTGACCCTGACCTGTTGAAGGTGGCGTGGCTGGTGAAGCGTGCTCCACAAACTGCACAGTTGGACAGCTGGTCCTCTGAGTGGATCAGGAGATGTCTCCCAAGGGATCCTGGGGAGCTGAGGGCTCTGCCACACACAGGACACAGGTAGCTCTTGGCACTCACCACCGCTCCAGTGTGCTGCAAAACAACCACTCAGGTGGTAGTTACATATTTCCCAGCTCCTTGCCCAGTCCAAGGCATGCTCAAACCATTCTGTTCAGCCTCTTGGAATGGGAACCCTTTACCACTAAACCTCTGTCTGCCAGCTTTTAGACCAAACTCAAGACAAGTAATTCATTGTGTCATAGGTTAAACAAGGAGAAAAGCCCTTTATAGCTCAACTCCAGTGCAGGAGAAAAAATTAAGACCAAACCACTTGGACTGTAAGACCTGACCCTTGTTTTCAGGAATGCATTTGAGGAACTGCTGGTGCAGGACAAAGCATGACTCAATAAAAGCAAGGCTGGATGCTGGTAAAGAAGCACTTACAGGGAGACAACTGGCACGGGTAAGTTCTGTTTCATTCCTTCTGCTACAGACTTTGATGTGCTATGAAGAAAGCACTGACAACAAAACCTAAGATTTCACGGCAGATTTCTTGCAAAACTGGAATAATTTTGAGGAAGTACAGCTACTGTCATGGATAATTAGAGGAACTGTAATGAAGTATAACATAAATGATCAGGAGGAAGGTTTTTTATCTCACTGAATGATATAAAAATTGCTTCCATGTTTAGTTTGAAGGAACTGCTTGGTTTTAGCCTGAAACACTTGCAGAGACTGCAAGTATAGAGTTATGTTATATATATATATATGTTATAGAGTTATAGGCATAGAGTTATGTTTTCCAGATCTGTAGACCAGGGCCTTGCTAATTCTTTCCCCAAGACACTCTCTGGACACAGTTTACAGCTGTAAACTTCAGTCACATCCTAGCTAGAAACTCAGTTCTGTGGTTGCAAAGACCAGAACAAAGTTACCCTGTGCTTTGAGTTGTTTCTGGATTTGAGGCTTCAGGCCAGAGACACTCCAGTTGGAACTATCCCTACCTGGTAGACGTGTGCAATAAGTTGATCTCTGCTTCCACACTCGAGCTGGCAGAGGGGGCATTGTGACAGTCCCAGTACGGGCTCAGCGTTCACACTCTCAGGCACCTACGGGCAGGAACAGCCATTGGCTGTGAGGCACACCGACCCCCGCAGGCACCCCGCCCTTCCTCGGCTCCTCCCAGTCCTGCCAGGCCTGCCTTGGGCGCTTGACATCTGGAAAAAGCCTCCTTCATGTAGCCCCTGAGCAAAACCCCTGCATCTCACGGAGAGGGGGCAGAGGCCTCATAGCCTCACTTGCACCCAGGTTCTTGCTAGCACAGTGACTCTAAAAGGCAGGGCCTTTTCTGTGGCAAGGGGAAGCCAATCAGAAAATGGTACTGGAACCAAGGGAAGGGTTTGCACTCTGCAAACATCTTGGCCAGTTTGTGCCTGCTGTCTCCTATTCCAGGCAGCCAAAAGGCTCTTCATACCCTTTCCTCCTGCCAGGAGACATTGTTTGGAGGAGGTGGAGGGAGAGAAAGATAAAGAAACATGATGGGGAGAGGAAGTGTTCAGATAGTACCCAGTACCCTTCTCTCTCCCTGGAGGCTAGAGTGAGTGCAGAGCCAGTACACACTTGCCTCATTTTCTCTTATCAATGGGGTTCCAGCCACAGGTCGTTCTGCATTTTCTAATTCCTTCTTCACTTTCACCACTGAGCCATCTTCCTCAGACGTATGGGAAGAAACTTCATCCTGAGTGGTTTCCTCATCATCGCTGCCACCTGAAATGTGCAGAACAGTTTTACCACGTGTCAGGACACCGATGGCACTCACAGGCTTTAACTGTCCTGACCAGCATTACAAGGGGCCTCTGCCCACTCCCTCCAAATACGGCTTCCATTTAAACTCAGTCTAGGGCACTTGAGTCCTGGGCATGGCATTTTACACTGCCTTGCTCAATGACTTCCAGATCTTCAGGCAGAGCTGCTGCTGTCCCCACCCTGCTCTGGTGAAATGGCACTGGGTCCCATGGCATTGCCCGGTCTGTGCTGTGCTGGTCTGGTCCTTAGGACAAAGTCCTGCACTGGAGCAAAGGGCTAACCCAGAGGAGGATCTGGGTAAGATGGCCCTCAGAGGACTCGGACACACTGTGCAGCCCTCAGCCTCACCCCTTTCCAGTCTTCCCAGTCTACAACCTTAATGCTACTGGAAGGGGAAGAACTCACTGCTGCTGGAGTCAGGGTCTTGGAGTGGACGAATTGTTGGCCTTTGGTCCCCAAGAGTTCCACGAAAGTTATTTTTCATCATGGCTTGGCGGGCTTGCTCCTCCAGCCCTGCAAAGACTTGCTCCCCTAGCAGCCACAAAGACAAAGAGTCAGACTGGTGCTGTTCCACTGCTTCGCACCACTAAGGCTTGCCAAAAATACAACAGGCATGGGGTTGCTCACCTGCACTGTGCAGAACCTCTGGAGTCACCTCTTGGAAAGCACTTAGGTAACTTCTCTGCTTGCCTACCCTGCCACACCAGCCTCTGGCACCTGCTGATGTGAGTCCAGTGCCTGGATGTAGAAGAGTCTCACTAGTGGCAATGTGCAGCACTGGGCTGCCCTCCGCATACTATGTGTATGCCACTCCAGCCACAAAATGCCTGTGACCCCATATATCTGCCATAAATAGCCAAGTGGCTCTTACTGCTGCCAAGCTATCCACCAATATCCTACAGCACAGCTCAGGATGAGGGGAAGCACCTGGGGACTGTGACAATATCCCAGATCAGGGATAGTACTGTACAGCTCTTATAAATTATTAACTCTTATTCCTGGCTATAGCAGGCATTTTGCACAAAAATAGCACCTCCCTAAGTGCTGGTACCTCACCTGCCCTCCACAGTGTCACTTTCTTCTGTCCCAGGAGGGATGAGGACAAGCTGCCTTTACAGAAGGTGTCTATGCTTGAAACTGGTGTTCTCCTGTGTATATGATGAATAGAAAACTACCCTGCCTTGCCCAGGAATGGCTCTCGCTAAAATAAATCTCATTGGCACTTCATGTGCTCAAAACAGAAACCTAAGGGAATGACCCCAGAGGGCTGAGATGCATGCTTAGGACAAAACAATTTTAGTTGAAAACAGTGACCACTAGTACCTCAGCTCAATAGGACGTGGCAAACACCTTGAAATAAAGTATTTATTTGTACTCTGAATGAAAAGTTCTTACAGCAATCCCTGCTCAAAGAAGTTTTGGTTCCAGAGAATAATAGTAAAAGGCAACCGTTAATTTTCATATTAAAGCAAACAAATTACATTGTTCCAGGTGTAGTCGTGATTTACCTTTTCCAGTGGATGAGCTGGGAGGCTTGGGAAAGGTGCTGAAGTTCCCAGCAGGCCGGCTTTTGGGTTGCATTTATCAACTGATTTGAAAGTGCTCAAGAACCATTCAAAGCACAAATGTGAAAATGCCAAGGAAAACGCAGTGCATTTTTGACATAAAATCAAAACATAGCTTTCAGAAGACAAAGTTACCTTTTAGTACAGGGCCACAGCTGGCACCACTATAACCAGGAAACTGAACTCCTGAGAGAGAGCACCAGTCCTATCACAAGGACAGGTACATTCCCACGTGCTGAACTGTTCCAGCCAGTGCTGCTCCATGTTTCCACTCACACTGCCTTCCTTGGGGCTCACCTTGCAATTTTGGCAGGGCTTTAAAAAGCTGTGATTTATGGAAGATTTCAAACACCTTCAGAAGTTTTACTGAGACTGTGGGAGAAGAATTTTAGTTCCCCATGTCCCCATGTAGGTTTCCGAAAGCATTTGAAGGCTTTTATCATTCTCTTTCAGAAATGTGAGAAAGTGCTGTAGAGAAGATTTGAGAGCACAATCCATGTGCCTGAGGAGAGGTGCTGAGGAGGGCCAAGTCTACTTGTCATTGAAAGCAGCAGGGACCATCATGACTGCTGAGACACCCCTTCAGAAGCCATTCTAGCACTGAATGGTTTTCATGACCTGGAGCGCTGTTTTTATATCGGGACCACAGCCTCACATTGGTGGGACTGAGATACAGACTGTACAAGCAGCCGACACCACAGAAATCCAGTGCCTCTCCAAGAAGCAGAAACCCACAAATCACCAGGATAAAAGTCCATAGACCAAAAAAGCATTGCAAGTGAAAGAGAAAGCTTGATGAAATGAGGAAACCTGCAGAACACAGGACAGATATAAAACTACGATGGGAGACGTGCTGCTGCCTTTGACAGAGTTCCAAAACAGAATTCCCAAATGCCACAGGCTGCTCGTGGAAGCAATTACTTGATTTCTTCCCCCTATTCCCTTTCAGACAGATTACACTCCCACTGAGCAGCAGCCTGGAGTCGTAAGGCAGGGCAGGTTCCTGCTCAGCTATACAAACCATGCAGACAGTTTGCAGGATTTAAGAGCTGGGATCTTTATCTGAGGTGACAGAAGACGGAACTTCTCACATAAGGAACACTGGTATCAGTCACAGTTACTGAGCAATTGTGTGTGCCTCCAGCCTCTGTGCAACACCCCTAGAGCCCAGTGAGTATTGACTCAGCACAGTGCAGAGAACAACCAGCTTACAGCCAGCAATGCAAGCTGTTAACCAAACCCGTGCTGTTAGCAGGCCATGTCCTGTGCATCCTCCCCAGCCTCTATCTAAAAACATCACGGGACTGGGAAAGGCAAACATGGAAAAATACTGTCTTCCCCTTGTACAAAATTTCTTATGTATTATAGTAATAGCGTACAAAAGAACTTAGGAAAGAGTGTCCTGTTCATCTGCTGACAGACTAAGTCCTCCTTTGATAAAACTTTACAACTTTAATGTTGGATAGGTCCAGGGTTATACTTTTGATGTTTCTGCACACACATGCTCATAAACAGACACACCCCCACCTCCACCCCACTTTGGGTACGCTTCCATTCACTTGGAAGAGGAGTTGGACAGGCAACAGCTTTAGGATCACTGCCATAAGTAAAGGATGTTATGCTCAACAGTGAATTCACAGACTCTTCTCCAGAAGTTTCTTTATTAAATACAAACAGGCCTGCAGGCTGACCACAACACCAAAACAAGTCACTGTAGTTGTTTACAAGCAGCTAGAGATGTAAGACAAGAGAGACGATACAAATGCCTCTGCTCTGTATTCCATTCTCCTCTCCATACTGCTGGGAATGAGAGGGATGCCAAGTCAGCAGTGGTGGAAATAGGGGACAGCCCTGTGGTACTGTGTAACATGGGCAGGCATGACTGCTAGGGTACCAGCCCTGAGCCCTTCCCTTCTTGAACTGTATAAATGCAGGATAACTCTCAGGTGTTCTGGAAAATAAACACGTAAACAAACAACTCCCACCCCAAAATCCACAAAACAAAACGCAAAGGGACTACATCATTCTCCTGCCTTCCTTCCTAAACAGAACGGTCTCTCACAGATGAGTCAGTTTATTCCCTCCTTGTACATAAATTTAAAGTCCCTGTTCATGTAGGTCTTCTCTGTGTTCCTGGACCTGAAATTTGCAAGTCTTTCCACCACTGTGGATCTATTCCACCTGCCCCATGGCTATTCTGGGTTGTCCACACTGCTGTAGTGGTTACTGAAATGAAAAACAACACAATTGAAACGGTTAACAATGGCAGTCCACGGAGCCCTTCAGAACCAAGGGATTTGATGCACGTAACATTTCTGCTCAGTTGTGAATGCTGGGTTCTATTTCTTGCAAGGTACCTTCCCTTCAAAATGGGACTATTATAGACAGGAGAATCCAAGGAACACCAAAGAGCACAGAACATGTGTGTGTTAGAGAGAGAGGGAAGGAAATGGAGGATTAATGGGATATTGGAGCCATGATAAATAGAGCTCAGAAGCAGGAATTAATCTGACTAACAAAAGCTCTTATCCAGAGTTCTAAAATCATCTAAGCATCAGCTGCAGAGGACACAGGCAATAGAAAGCAAAGCAGCTTGTGGACAGCAGGGAGGGAGAAGTGCATGCTAATACCTGCAACAAATTTTGGCAAGCACAAAGACAGTAAGTAGTCCACGACTGGTGGGGTGACAGCACGGTACAGATGAATGCAAGAACAGATGAATTGCTTAGAGTTTTTATACTTTTATACTGCATACTCTGGGAGAAAATAAAGACGAAATTGAACCAAATGACCAAATTAAGGTATCTCCCCACAAGCAATCTAACTGCATTTTATTTTTCAACAGGCATATTCCACTATTACTGCTCAGTTTGTTAGTACTTTGTAAGGTATGTTTTTCATGCACCACATGGCAAAAAAAAATTATACTCTTAAGAGCCATTTATGTGCTGCAGAGGCAATGACTAAATTAAAATTGTGGGACTGGCCATCATGCACAGAAAGACTTTTGTGATAAATTTTACCATAATTTTTATCATTGTTTCAGTATTATTTTGACTTTCCTTACATATCAACTTCTATTGAAAACTGTTTTGATTTGTAACCATACAATCTCCTAGCTGGTTTGCTCTGCTTGCCAAGCAAAGTGATTCTGTCCTAAGCGAGAACAGAAAACCATGGTGTTGTGAGAGCAAGGTGAAATGAGGGCCATGCCAAGCCTGCAAAGTAATCCTGGAAAGAGGAGACACCAAGCAAGCCAACGAGAGGAAATCAGCAGCTGTTACTCGCCCTAGTCAGTCCAAGAAGGAAGAGAAGATGGAAGTGGCCATGCAAGGAAGAAGTAGGCACCATCCTCCCATCAAATTTGTCCAGTCGTATATGCACAGTCGTATTTATGCAAATCCAAAAGGCAGTCCCCCAGCCCCATAGCCTGCCAAATCAGACCCCAGCTGCAGGCAACTGCATAAAAAGCTGCATACCTGCTGTCCCTTTCATTCCTCTCCTCCCAACCACTGCAGTCCCTGTGAAGAAGTCCCAGTAACGTGTCTGCTATGTCTCAGCCTGACTCCTCATTCTGCTGGCTCACCCCGTTCTTGGAGCCGGTGTTTTCTCCGATTATCCTCGTCAGGGCACTGCACGGCATTTCTGGGCCCTCCAGACACACAGCAGGCTAGGTAGACAGAGAAGTCCCAACGATTTCGTGGTGTTCATCATAAGACAGACAAGATTTTCCATCCCAAGGTGAAGACATCACCATTGACAAGTTTCTGGTATCTCTCGGTCCCCTTATTTTCTTGTGGTCCTACTTGCTGCTCTCGATGGCTCCTGCTGAACAGTTGCTCTGTAGCAACGTACTGCATGTAAAGGAGATGAACAGGTCCCAGAACTCCACTCCGTGGCATACCTGATGCTATAACCTCCTGCCCCCTGGCAGTGTGTTTGTCAGACAGCTTCCTCCAAAACCAGGACTGGACATACAATCGTTTGTATTGCAGATAAAAAAGCATTGTTCACTGTGAAAACAGTGCTCCACTGAATTTTGTGATACGTAGAGTTTTGTATATGATAGTACAAGCTTCTGAAGAACACAGCCCTTATGCAGTGAAGTGCAGAAAAGTACCCAGCTAAACACCATGGAAACTCTATCTGCACAATTAGAGCTACTGTAGCGCTTGGTTTCCATACTCAAGAAATCCCAACTCCGGACCAAGGAAGATAGCTTAATTGCATACATGACATAAACCTGAGCTCAATAACAGCAGTAATACCTGGGCACTCTAAGAAGCAGAAGTGTGTGGACACAAGGCATGTTATTGGCATCACAGGATAAAATACCAGACATATCAAATTTCTCTAAGAACAACAACTCCAAAGTCATTAATGTACTATCAGACAAATTAAATCTATACTCTGCCCACAGTGGAACCCAACAACCAGAAGCAGGAATCAGAGAGCACAAGGCAATGCAGGTGCCACAAGCCACACTCCTTGAGAACCTCACTCTGGCCAGCAAGGACAGCTCGGCTGGCTCTGCAAGCTGCCCAGCCAGTGGGGCTGCAAGTCCCAGGCAGAGACAGCTCTTCCCGGTGCACTCACGGAGTGTGCAAGGTGTCAGCTCCAGCCCAGAGTTTCCCCTTGCACTGAGAGCAGCATGCACAGATGCCTGTTGCGTACCTGTGCACAGAGGCAGCACGCATACACACAGACATGCAAGCCAGCAGCACCAGCAATGAGGCAGTGTTAGGGCTGCAGCACTCAGCTCTGTCTCGCACTCCTGACAGCTACTGCAGCCAAAACCACACAGGGCCCTCTCAGCAGCCTTGCTCTCACAGATCTACAGAAATTGAAACTTGTTTTCCTAATTCCAGCCCAAATTCCAAGCATGTTTCCAGCCACAAACCTGAGTATGAACAAGGGCATAATTTCAGGCCCCTCAAATTCCCTCTGCTGCCAAACAAAAGCTGTACATGTGCAGTTTCCCCTCTGCAGCCAAACCTTCATCTCTGCCTCCCAGCTCCACTGGTGCCTGGCTGTAGCCTGACCATGAGAAGTGCTGATGCACAGCATCTTCAACCCTTTCACTGTCAAACAAATGCTTAGGCCTTGGCAATGATGGAGAAACAGAGATCCATCTTACCCACCTCAGCTCAAGAATGATCTGGCAGACAGCAGTTATTTGTCCTGTAATTTACTTGGCCACCACCCATTCCTTGACAGGAAAGAGCAAATGGCTTTATTTCATCATCTGGTAGAAACTGAGGTACAGTGAGCTTAAGTAACATGCCCAAGGCCAACCATTTGGGTCTGTGGTAGGATGAAGATCAAAACCCAGGACTTGCTGGCTTTTAGCCAGCATGCTCCAACCACCTTGCCTAGAACTTCCTTTGCTAGCAAGAGGCCAGAGCCTCAAGCCACATTTTCTAGTGTTCTAACTTGTACTTTTGACAGTGTGAATGCAAAGCCCAGCTACAGGCCCTGCATATACAAACCTATGCTCACAGCATTAGCTGTTCAAGCCTACCCCTGTCCTGCTATGCCAGGACACAGCCAGCTTCCCTAATGCACAGAGCTCAGTTTCTCTTCTTTTACACCCTAAGATAAAAGATGAGTAACCACCATTCCCCACAAGCTGTCCCTTCCCATCACTCCCATCATTCCACTCCTCCCCACCTCACTCCACAACCCAGCCAGAGCAAGGGTCCCACAATGCTGCATAACATCATACTCACAGTGAACTTTGTTAGGAGTGGTCTGTTTCCGACGGGACATGTTTCCCTGACCTGGGGGCAGAGAGTGTTCCTCCCCTCTGCAGAGGGCTCATCTGAGAAGAGAAGAGTCTGTCACACACTTCACTGAAACCCTCCAAGTCCCTGGCCAAGCTCTGCTGGCTGTCCCAGAGTCATTCCCCACCCTTCTACCTATGGGGCTCATTCTGCATCACCACAGCTGGATTCCAGGCCAGCATCCAACACAATCCACAAGCAAGTCACAAAGCATTCTGCATGGGCAGTCCTACCCAGTTCTCAGGTAAAGATTTAAGCAATCCTGATGCCCTCAAAAAATGCGCGTCCCCTTCAAAAATTACCGCAACCGCAGTCCAAACACCTTTCTCTCTCCTGCTTATTCCTGCAGTGAAGTATTCATCCTTGTCGTTGAACTGACAGAGGAAGGTGGCATTTCCAACAGTCCTCTCAGACAGACAGACAAAAGGAGGAGCTGAACCCATTTCCCACAAGACACATGGACATAGAGATCCCGTCAGCCTCCTCAGAGGGACAAACACACGGATTTCATCAGCCTCTTGCTGACAGAGAAACATGGACATCAGACAGACAGACAAAAGGATCCTGTCAGCCTCGCACTGCCAGACAGACACAGGGATCGCATCAGCCTTCTCAGATAGACGGACACGAAGATCTCGGACACCTCCCCAGACAGCGGAATCCATCCGGCAGTCCCAGCGCACGGGAGACAGCAGGAAGGACCAGGCCCGCAAGCGGCCAGACATACAGACAAAGGGATGCGGCTCCTCTAGCATCAGGACGGACGCGGGAACCCTGCCCAGGCCTCCGACGTCCCGACCGGGCATCCCTGACAGACCGACCGGCTCTGGCAGCGAAGGTCCCGCCGCGGGGCCCGTTTCACTCCTCGCGGGCGGCAACCTCAGCCCGGCCCGGCTTACCCGGTCCCGCCGCAGGCACCGGGAGCCGCAGACAGACAAAGGGCAGCGGACAGACAGACGGGCAAGATGGCGGAGGGCAACGCCAGGCTGCGCGAGCGCGGGCACGGGGGCCACGGCAGGCACCGGCAGGGCACAGCTCACCCGCAGAGCTCAGGGGCCGGCTTTTCGTTACCTGAAGCGTCTCACCTGTATGCCATGGATCCAGCCCAGCGCGTGACTCCCGACCACCCGAGGGAGCTCATCCGTGCCTGCGACGGGGCCCGCCTGCCCCGGCCGTCTCCGCCGGCAGATTACCGCGAGCCCTCGTGCCACCCCGGCTCGCCAGAATCTCGCGTACCCTGCAAGGCCAAAACGCAGGGTGTAGTATTAACTCAGACCCACCGCGCGCGTTACGAGCTCGCGCACCTGCTGAGGAGAACCGCCCCGCCCCGGGGGCTCGGGGCCGCCTCCCCTCACGGGCTACTGAGCGCCGCCGCGGGAGCAGCGGGCCCGCTCGGAACGTCCGCTAGGCCCACTTACCCGGGAGCTGCGGCTCCGGTCCCAGGCCCGGGCTGGACTTCGGTCCGACTCTCCTTCGCGGTGGCGCCAGCGCCGTGCGACCCTCAGAGAACCGAGGACCCCGTGGCCAGGTCACAGCAGCCGGCGGAACGCCGCGCTGCCGGAACCGCCACGCCGGGGGCGGGCACCGGCGGGCGCCTATCAGGCGTGGTACCGGCTAGACGCGCGCAGGATCCCTCCGCCGGGCCATGTAGTCCCTCTGCGCCGCTCTCCCAGACTGTGCCCCTCTCTCCCCGGCCGTTGGTGCGCCATGTCCGCATTTGCGGAAGCGGGTCGGGACAGCGCCCTGCCGCGCCAGCTCGACTGTGCCCCGGGCTGTGCCGGAGACTGGGTACGGAGAGTGCCGGCTATGAGGATCACTCCGCACGCGATGAAGGATTGCGGAAGCCGCGCGCCATTTTGGGTGGCGGAGCTGCGGAGCGGCGGGTGGTGAGTCGGACCGTGGGACGCGTGAGCGGGGCCGCGGGGAGCACTCGGTGTCCGAGAAACTGACGGGGAGCCTTGCCTCAGGGTCTCCCGCAGCCCTGGGACTTGCCCCGGGACCTGCTCCGCTCGTGGTGTGGGATGTTCTCTCGCTGCTACCTAGCTGGAGAGGGAGAGGGATTTCTCCCCTCAGCCCTCAGGTGCAGCTGCGCCTGTGGGGCTCATGCAGGGCCTCCTGCGCACTGTCCGAACTGTCCCTGGGCATTAGGCCAGACGCGGCGAGTCTCGCCGAGCGGCTGGTGTGGCTGCCGGCCGTCCCGGCAGCCGGATCAGGTCATGACTCGCTCGCTCTGGGCGGTGGAGCCGCCGGCACAGAGGGACGGGGAGGTGAGATGCAAACAGAGGTGATTCTATGCGCTGTCTTTTAAGGAAGCTTTTCCTTGATGAACGGATTTTGGCAAACAAAATGCTATAATTAAATAATATTAGGATTTGCTTTTTGTAGGGTTAATAAGTTGAACTGGTTCCTGGGAGACTAAGCGTGTGTTCAGTAGGCAGGAAGAGTGTGAGGAATGTGAAACGGCAACTTTTTCCTTCTGATGACGACATTGTTACAACCTTAGTTTCTAATAGTCCTCTAGTTAATTATATAGCTGGTTTATAACTTGTATTTCGATAGGACAGAGGTGGGCTTGGCTCTTCAGTTGACTTTTCCGTTTTTAAAACAATGTCCAGTAAGTCTCCTTGAAGTTCTAAGGCCAATCCTATTGGTCTTGGTGAGGTGCAGGGTTATGAAGTGGGAAAGGCAATAATAAGCACTCGAGGTTCAGTCACTTATAAATAACTAGATTCAGGATTGGCAGACTAGGGCTTGTTTGTTTGGGGCATTTCTTGGCCTCCCCCGCAGTAAAACAGTGTCTGGTGACAGACACTGACTGGCAGTTGTTGGTTCCAGTGGCCATCCCTCTTCTCCACAGAAAGTGTTTATCATGTTGGGCTCTGGGTTCAAGGCAGAGCGCTTGCGAGTCAACCTGCGCCTTGTCATCAATCGCCTCAAGCTACTGGAGAAAAAAAAGAGTGAGTATTAAGGGGGCAGGTGTATTAAGTATTAAGAGTGATTATTAGGGGGAGTATTAAGGGACCCAGGATGCTTTTGGGGCTCAGGAGACTTGGGAAGGTATTTCTGGAGTTGGGGGTGCTTTCATGGGCCAAGTATGGAGTAGCTTTTTGCTCTTCCTTGCTGGGCCCAGGCCTTAACAATCTGCCCTGGTGCACAAGGAGCTGGAAGAGCAGGCTGGCCACAGTGTGGCCTCTGTCCACCTTCCTGGCAGCTGTTGGAGTGCAGTTTGTGGGGTGGTAGCTAACAGCTAATATATGTGGGCTATGTGTGCTAAGAGCACAGTGGAGAACTCCCTGGGTGCTGTGGGAGATCCTCCCCACCTGCCCTGCCCTGACACAGGTCAGGCCTGTGTTCCTGGTTAACTCTGTAGGGAGGTTGTAGGTACAGGAGTGTTTCCAGCAGCCTGAAGTCCACTTTCCCTACTCCCATGAGTTAAGTGTGCTGGGAGCTGGACATGAGGGCTCTGCCAAGCCATGCCCGAGTGTCTCGGGATGCAGAGGTTAGATAGGGGGGAGAAGCTGGTGGTGGTTTTATGTGTAATGGGGACTTGTGGGCAGTCTGGAGGCAGCAGCCTAGGCCGGCACAGTGACCGGACTCGGGATGTGTGCTGCAGCTGAGTTGGCCCAGAAGGCAAGGAAGGAGATTGCAGATTACCTGGCAGCTGGAAAAGATGAGCGCGCCAGGATTCGCGTGGAGCACATCATCCGTGAAGATTACCTTGTGGAGGCCATGGAGATCCTGGAGCTGTACTGTGATCTGCTGCTCGCCCGCTTTGGCTTGATCCAGTCCATGAAGTAAGCTCTGGCTGGGAGGGTCATGGACTCGGGAAGGGGCACTGTTGGGGGCAGGTCTGGGGTACAGAAAGGCATCCATGTTTGTCTCTCCAGAGACCTTTTCTTCCCCATATACGGGAGACTGTGGAGCCCAGTGCATGGGATGGGAACTTAAAGGCTAAGGAGATTGAGGGCAGCAAAGGCTGGGTGCATGGGGTGGAGAGAGAATTGTTTTCTTTGGTCATAGGGAGCTGGATTCTGGCCTGGCAGAGGCAGTATCGACACTGATTTGGGCTGCACCACGCCTCCAGTCAGAAGTGGCCGAGTTGAAGATTGTGAGTAGGGTTGCTTGAGGGATGCTGCACATGCAGGGTGGGGGTGATGGAAGCCCTTGTCTGGGACTTTATACCAGAGGATTTTATGGGCTCTGCAGATGGAAATCAGATGTCCTTGGAGCATCTGGGGTGGCTGCAGCTGCTGAACTGGAGTGCTCAGTGGGAAAAATGAGGGAGGGAGCTGAGTGGATGTGAGGTTTGAGGTGGGAGAAAGCAGGAGTGTGCATGTTCTAGAGTTTCTCTCCTGCTGCAGGTTGCTGATCAGTTGTGTGCTAAGTACAGCAAGGAGTATGGGAAGCTGTGCCGGACAAACCAAATTGGGACAGTCAATGACAGGGTAAGGAACTGGTAGAACAGGCAGAGCTGGCAGACCAGCCACTCCTGCCAAGGCTTGCTGCCCCTTGGGCCCGTGGCTGGTGGCTGATGCTTGCCATCACTCTGGAGCACAGCAGGTGCTGTGCAGCCAGGGCCCACCTGCATTGGAGCATGGTGCTGAGGCCTTGCTCTACTGGTTGTGGATGGGGAAGGGTAGAGCAAATAGAGCCCTGGCTTATGGCTGCCTGCAGTATGTTGTACTGGGTTCAGGGGCCTCCCCACGGCTGCCTGCTGCACCTCCCTGGCTGGGATGGCACTGGTACAGAGCTGTTGGATGCTGCATTGCCCTGGCTCTGCTAAGTCTCTCCACCCTTGTGTTCCAGCTGATGCACAAGTTGAGTGTGGAAGCACCACCCAAGATCCTGGTGGAGAGATACCTCATTGAGATTGCAAAGAACTACAATGTGCCCTATGAGCCTGACTCAGTGGTGATGGTGAGTCCACCTCAGGATGTGGCATTGCAGTGAACTGGGTCGTCCTTGTGCTTTGGTGTCTTCTAGACAGCCCTAGCAAAGCATGATCCTTCTTCCTTCAGGCACTCCTGTGTTATGTGGCAGTAGTTACACATGCTACAACCTGGTTCACATTCTGTTTTCCATTAATACCACTGTATAGCTGCTCTCTGTTCTGTTGTGTATTCCCATCTTGTCCATTGACAAATGCTTCATCTAATGTGTATAGAGGGCAGTGATCATAAGAGATGTGTTGGTGAGCAGAATTCTTCTGCCCTTTCCAGGCTGAAGCCCCGCCAGGTGGAGAGGCAGATCTAATTGATGTGGGCTTCACGGATGATGTGAAGAAGGGTGGCCATGGAGGGGGCGGAGGTGGTGGATTTACAGCCCCAATGATAGGTCATGATGGGTTAGTACCCATGCCCGTGATGATGCCTATGCCCATGCCAACGACAAATCCACCCTTCTCTTATCCACCTCCTAAGGGACCGGTAAGTTCCTGGGCTTTGTGTGTTTCCTTTTTCTGTGAAAGACTTCTATTGTAGCGCTTAGCCCTGTGCCTGCTGACTGTACCTGTTAGCTCAGTGTGCCATCTTCTCAGTGTGAGACTGCATGGGACGGAGGCTGCTGGCAGTACAGCTGAAGCTTAATCTTGCATCTTGACTGTGGAGGTTCCTAACCCTGTTCTGGAGCCAGCCCTCTTTGCCTTCAGGGAACAGAGGAGTCCAGACTTAACTCCTGAGGCAGTCTTCTGACTGCCAGGCTTTTGTCCAACTTTGAAGTTGGTAGGCTGGTAGTGTACCAGGATTCAGTCAAGGAAATCAGGTGAGTGTTGTGGGGTGGGAATAGCACAGAAAAATGCAGAAGAGCCCTGCCTGCAGACCTGCAAGGGGAGAAGACTGAGCCAATGGCTCTTGCAGAGGATTTGTTGTAAGGGTGGAAGGTGGGCGCTGAAAAGAACTCCTCCGTTCTCTGAATTAAGTAATTTACAGGATATCTGAGTAGACTGGAGAGCAGAATAGTGGGATGGCTTTGAGTCTTAATGTGGTCCCAGTAGTGCTGAAGTACTTTTTGTGGAAAATCTGGGCCAAGTATCATCACCTGGCTGTTGGCCCAGGCATAAACATGCTGAGGGCTTGTGCCAGGTCTGGGTCCTTGAGGTGCTGTTGTGTGACAAATGAGGGCAACTCAAAGCCTTGTGTGAGCCAGAAACCTCTTTCCTATTCTGCAGTACTGCACACAGGGCCAGAAATGGCAGAGTATTTCCTTTATTGGCCTGGTGCTTCTTGTGCCTTGAAAGATGAAATGTTTACCTGTGCTGGTTCTTTAGAATAACCCACAGTCCAGTTAGCTGGGTCTGCCTGCTCCAGGTGACTACATCTGTCTTAATACTTGAGAATCTCTTCCTTGTAAGCATAAACTCTTACCCACTTGAATACGTGCTTGCACTTATCTAAGACTCTACTTCCTGTGACTCCCATGGCAGCTGTAGGCGTGTGGTGTCTCAGATGAGTGGCGTGCTGCATGACTGATCTCTCTGTACAGGAGAACTTCAGTGGCCTGCCAGTGGGGACCTACCAGCCTTTCAGTAACATCCACCCACCACCAATTCCAGCAAACCCACCCACATACGAGTCCGTAAGTACCTGAGATGAATGGCCATTGCAGGCAGCAGAGGGATCCTCAGAGTGCAGTGATAGCCACAGAGAAGAGAAATGTTTGTAAAGGATACTAAGCTAAGCTTTCGAGCTTTTGGGGTGGTGCTGGCATTGCTTGCTACTGTAGTGAATCAGTGAATGCACATGATGGAAGGATGACTTATGGAGAGAAGTTCCTCATTCAGCTCTGTGCTTTGGCTGCAAAGGAAACCCAAGATTTCTCTTGCTGCATTGTTAAAGTGGTGTTAAACAGTTAATAAGCAGAATCCACAAGTTATGGTTTTTGCAATGCGAAGAGTTTATCATCTTGAGTCTGTTTAATTATGGCTTTTGAACTAATTAACAGCCTGGATGACATTTTTGACTGACCCGGATGCTGTATGTTTAGAGACTCTTCCTTTCACAGACTTTCCTCAGTCCTTGGGGAAAACAAAGCAGAGGCTGGAGACTTCCCTTTCTACACTTGTCTCTGGTTTTGTTGCTGCAGTTTGTCATCATGCCTGCTACTCTGCTTTTGGTGATATGCTGTTTTTGCATTATCCTGAGTAGGGAGGAGCATAGTTGAGCATTGTGGTGCTGACACTTTTGTGTTCTCACAGGTGCAGCAGTGCAGGTGAATTGGGTAGGAATGGGTGTTGAGGGCTGCAGCATGCAGGGAATAAGAAGTTTTACTAGCACAGCTGCGTGTGCCATGAGCCTTTTTCCCAGACAGACCAAGACCCTGCTGCTAGTCACAAGGGCCTGTCAGTGGTTTTTGAAGAAAGGCAGCAAGGAGCTGTGATGATGTGGATGAAGAGGGCGGTGTTTTCTCACTGGTGGCCTTGATAAATATTTCAGACCTGATAGTGGATACGCTCGATTGATCCAGTTCAGAATATGGTCAGTGAAGATACTTTAGTTGACAAGGAGGGAGAGAAAAGCTGAAGAGCTGCCTCTGTTTCTTGGAAGAGAGGCACATTGTTGCAAAGCCATGGCTGCCTGCTAGGAGTGGGGAGGAGTGTGCACTGATCTGCCGGAGCTGTGCCTCTGAGCTCTGCTTGTGTGCTGGTGTGACCATGCCTGGTGGACAGAGCTGTAGTAACTGAGAGTCTTTTTCAGATTGATGAGCCTAACGCTGACAAGGATGCTGCTGCACTAGTGCCTGGTGAGTATGTTGAGGTTTGGAAAAGCTTGGATATTAGGGGCTGTTCTGAAAAACCCTCTGGTACTGCCTGTTTCTGGAATGACTGTTCCTTCGTGGGGCTCTATTTGGCCCGGTGAGTGTATGCTGATGGTGAGGTGCAGTGATACTTCTCTTATCAACAGGGCCTGAGCCCAAGCCAGAAGCTTCTCCTAAACCACGAGCTGGAGCTCCTAATACCTTTGATAACTTTGTACTGCCTGAATTGCCATCTGTGCCAGACACACTACCAACAGCATCTGCTGGCGCCAACTCTTCTGCCTCAGAAGACATTGACTTCGATGATCTTTCACGGAGATTTGAGGAGCTGAAGAAGAAAACATAAAACTTCCTGGGCTGCAGGAAGGAGGGGAAGGAGCTGTGTGATACCTCCTCTCTGAAACAGACTCTCTTTGAAATTGCTTTCCTGTATTAACCTCCAATGAACATGCTCTTCTTTTTGAACTCTCTTCCTGCTGTACTTACACCAAGTGCTGCCACTTTCCTGATCTTTGCTGCTCCAGGAGATGAACTGTGGGGAATGTTGTGAGAGTGAGGCAAGGAAGAACGCCTGTCAGTCTGAGTAGCTGTATGGGGAAGCTGTGCATGATGTTCTGGGCACTGTTCCTGGCTGCCTCCATGACGGCTCCATGCCTGCCAGCAGAGGCTTTCTCTTGGGGAGCCCTCATTGGCCTTGATGGTGTTCTCGGTGGAGTCCATTTGCAGTTTGCAGAAGGGTACCAGTATCTGCCTGGGCCTGTTGGGTATGTGACTAGCCCCCGAGAGGGCAGAGCGAGACAGGCTCTGCCGCTGCCTCGGGGTTTTGATGCGGGTGCTGAGCAGCTATGGCCCATCGAGGTCTGGAGGCAAGGCACTGAGGGTGGTCTGATGGGATACGCAGCAGCACCTTGTTTACCCTATCCGAGTCGCGGGCGAGGCATCCCGGGACTGTGGTGACACTCTGCACCTGTGCCGTGGCTGTCCCTGTCCCTGTCCCCGTCCCGTCCTTGCTCGCTTCCCGGGGCTCGCCTTCTGCCCCTCCTTCAATAAAGCGCGGGCCGGGCCTCTCGTCGCCGCCTCTGCTGCGCCGCTATTGGCTGGAGCGGTACGGCCTCGGCCAATCACAGAAGGGGTCCCCGGAAGTGTCCTCGCGTGTCGGGCTGAGCGTGATGGCGGCGCCGCTGCGCGTGAGCGGTCGGGGGGGCCCCGGGGCCCTGTGGGGAGCCGGGGCCGGCCTGGCGGGGCCGCCCATGGGAGCCTGGGGACCGCTGGCCTTGGCCGGTGGCAGCTGGGGCGGGCAGTGCCGGGGCGGGACGGGAAGGGACGGGTGGTGAGGGATCGGGGCCGGGCTGCGGGGTGGGGAAGGGAGGGGATGGGCTGAGTGCGGTTGCGGTGGGGAACCGTGGCTGGTGCGCTGCTGACGCCCTGGCACAGGGACGGCTGCGGGCGCTGGCGCTGGGAGGCTGCGGGCTGCTTCTGGGATCGGCGCTGGCGGCAGGCGACGAGCGGCTGTACACGGCGGTGATGCCCGCGCTCCGGGCGCTGCCTCCCGAGGCCGCCCATGGCCTGGCTCTACGCGCCGCCGCCCTTGGGCTGCTGCCCTCCACCCGTCCCGACAGCCCCGCGCTGGTGCGTCTCGAGGGCGGCGGAGGAGGAGGGGGGAACCGCGCGGGAAGCAGGGCGGGGAGTGGGAAGGTCGGAGGGCGCTCAGAACCGAGGGGTGAGGGCTGGGTGGCAGAGCCCGGCGTGGTGCGCGGGCGGCTGCGTCCCGTCAAGTCCGTGGCGGGCGACGAGGGACCCTTGGCAGGCACCCCATAAGGACACCCTGAAGGGCAGGGGAGGCGGCCGGCTCTGTCGGGAGGGGGGCTGGAGTGAGGCCTTGGCAACGGTTCCTGGAGTCTGTGGGCTCTGCCTCAGCCCCGCAGGAGGTGCGAGTCTTCGGGCAGCGATTCCGCAACCCATTGGGCCTGGCTGCTGGCTTCGACAAGCAGTGTGAGGCTGTGGACGGGCTGTACAAGATGGGCTTTGGCTTTGTGGAAGTGGGGACTGTGACGCCCAAGCCCCAGGAAGGGAACCCGAAGCCCAGGGTCTTCCGGCTGGCAGAGGACGAGGCAGTCATCAACAGGTGGGATCCGAGGGCAGCTGTTCTGCAATGTCCTACAGTCTGCCCACCGTGAGGGAGGGTGAATATTTGGGTGGCCCTATGTCTTTGGAGCTGTGGTGGCTTTTGGTTGGATGTGCTGAGCAAAGCTGCAGAGACCACACATCTGCCTCGCGTTTCTCACATGTCCTGTTCAGGACCTGCAGACATAACCCAGCCTTGAACCCCCTCTGTCCTGGTGCAGGTATGGATTCAACAGCCATGGCCACATCGCGGTGGAGCGCAGGCTGCGAGCCCGGCAGGAGACACAGATCAGGCTCACTGCTGGTGAGACAAGCTTGTAAGCCTTTGCTCTTGGGGTCTGCAGGGTAGGTTTGGGCATCTCCCAGGTACCTGTAGGCCAGGATTCGTGTGTAATGCCAGTATCCAGGCACAGGAGCACCTTGGCTGGAGGAACACTTGGACAGCAGGACTCTCTTGGGGCTATAGTCTCACCCCTGGCATTGTGACTAGACACATTTCTCCTGCTGTTTTCTCTGGGATCAAGCTCCATTTGCTGCTTTGGGGAGGATGTGTCTGCTAACATAGCCAAAGCCAAGAGGACCCCAGCAGAGCAGGTCCTGTGGGCAGCCTCTGCCAGGCTGAAGGCTGTGGTGCTGAAAGGTGCTGACTGGGGTGGCTGAGGCAATGTGGTTGCAGGACAGTCCCAGGCCATTCTCATTAAATACATGGGCTATATATATATATATATCCTCATCTTAACTTTAGCTGGTCCTGGGACCTCCTTTTTTGGGTGATCTGGCCATTGGGTGGTGGTTGGTCCTGCTGCCCTGGTTCAGCTGTGTCTGGGTTGCAGCTGGGATGCCTCTTGGAGTCAACCTGGGCAAGAACAAGAGCTCTACTGATGCTGCAGCTGACTATGTGGCTGGGGTCCGGACACTGGGCCCTTTGGCTGACTACCTTGTTGTGAACGTGTCCAGCCCGAACACCCCGGGGCTGCGGGACCTGCAGGGCAAGGCTGAGCTGCGGGACCTGCTGAGCAAGGTAGGTGCCTCCCCCCAGCCAGCCCAAAGCACAGCTAGAGCACTGGATGCACCTCATTTCCTGGCAGTAGCTGCACTGCTGCAGCCAGTGGATTTGCCTGAGCACAGGGAGGAATGGGGGTGGTTTTCCTGCATGGTGGGCAGGACCACTGAGATGTCCCTGTTGGCTGCTGCCGTGGGCTGTACTAGGGCACTGTATCCCAGCAAAGGGCTCAGGAGCAGTGAGGCATTACCCTCTATTTGCTCCTGCAAGAGGCAGCGAGCCATCCACCCCACAACTTCAGGCATCACTGGGGTCCTGTGCCTGCTGTGTGCTCCAGGCCCTGTGCCAAGGGTCCCTTTCCTGGTTTTGGTGCCAAGTAGAGGAGCAGGGCCTGTCCCTGTACTGCCTGTGGTAGTGGGTGTCCGTAGCTCCTAGCTGGGGCAGGAGGCCTCTCCCTGCCGTGCACTGCCATGTGCACCAACAGGTGCTGGTGGAGAGGGACCTGCTGCCCTGCAAGCAGAAGCCAGCCCTGCTGGTGAAGATTGCCCCTGACCTCACTGCACAGGACAAGCAGGACATCGCCAGCGTTGTCTGTGAGGTGAGGAAGTAGGAAGGGGAGGCCACTGGAGGCAGGACCATGGTGGTCCCGGCAAGTCACCTCTTGGAAGGACACGTATGCCTGCAGCTCTCTGGCTGCTACAGGGATGGTGTCCTGGGTTGGTCAGAGTCTGTGAAGGCCCACGTGTGTCACCCAGGCAGTGAGGGCCAGCTTTGTCCCCAGGCACGCTTTGGGTTATGTGCTGGGTGGTCCTGACCTGGCAGGAGGGGAAGGGGAGGTTGGGCTGCTTGTGGGAGCTGTGTCCTCACACTACTGCCCCTGCAGCTCGGTGTGGATGGGCTGATAGTGAGCAACACCACGGTGAGCCGGCCCAGCAGCCTCCGGAGCCGGCAGCGCACGGAGCCCGGCGGCCTCAGCGGGAAGCCCCTGCGGGAGCTCTCCACGCAGACCATCAGGGACATGTACGCTCTCACTCAAGGTGAGGGCACAGCAGGGCTGGGGGCACCTGCTGGCACTGCCTGTGCCAGCTTGACCTGGCGCCCTGCCCTCAGGCCGGGTGCCCATCATTGGCGTGGGGGGGGTGAGCAGTGGGCAAGATGCCCTGGAGAAGATCCGTGCCGGAGCCTCGCTCGTGCAGCTGTACACAGCGCTTGTGTTCCACGGGCCACCAGTGGTGGGGACAGTCAAGCGCGAACTGGAGGAGCTGCTCAGGTGAGTGGAGGCCAGGCACGTCCCCAGAGAGCCCCTGGTCCTAGCACAGCTCAGGACAGCTGTGTGCTGGTGCCCAAGCAGTGCCAGCCCAGTCCTAGCACACACCATCCCTGGTTAGGGAGCAGGGCTTCAAGAATGTCATGGAGGCAGTTGGAGCAGATCACCGCTGCTGACAGGCTGCAAAATGAAAGTCTAGCTGGGAGGAGCCGTGGCAGACAGGGACAGGTGTGACAATTCCAGTGCTGGGCAGACTGGGACTGAGATGAGGTCCTGGTTCCAGGACCTTCATGACACTGCTGCTTTTTCAGGGCTGTGTTTTGGCTTCCCTGTGGACAGCAGAACTGAGTGTCAATAAACATTTTGCTCACCTGGTCCTCTGTGCTGCTCTTGGAACACCCCATGGGCTGGAGTGATGCAGCTTAGCTCTCCTCAGCTGAGCAGAATCAGCTCTCCATGTTGCTCTCACTTTTCCTGGTGGGAGAAGCCGCCAGGGTAGCTGAGCTCTGGGCTGGACTGACAAGTGCATCCGGCCTTCCCTGGCAGAGACTGCTGCCTGAGGCTAGGCCCTGGGGCAGGAGGGAAGGCAGTGATGGTGCTGGGTGCCAGGACACAGCTGTTTCAGAGATGGCTGCAAGTCATGTCCTCTTAGCTCTGGAAAGGGCCTGATCAAAGGTGCTGCTGTTTGTTGGTTTTGTCTCTGGGATCTCTGGTGCTGACTTTTCCTTCACCCCGAGCTCACTGCAGTCATCTCGGGCTTTTCCTGAGCAACAGCTCGCCCTGCAGAAAGCATTCCCTCAGCAGCCTCTCACAATCCACGCTGCAGAGCAAGATTGCACAACAGCACTTCACCAAAATTGTTTACCGCTGGTGGGAAACTTGGCACACTGGCTTCCTGTCAGGGCTTGGCAGCTTCCCGGGAGCCTGGTGCTAAGCAAGGTGGGCCTGTTTGTACTCTTCCTGCTGGGAACTATGCTGGCTGCAGGCACCAGGGGTAGGCGATCTGGAGCCCACGCGCTGCGCCAGGGCGAACGAGGTGGTGAGAAAAGGGGCGAGGAGGCAGCCCCAAGCAGAAATGACCTGCAGGAGGAGACTATTATGAGCTGTCCGTCCTGCTGTCCCCGCTGTCCGTCCGGGACTCCGCGCCCATGTGACCACGGGCAGGTTGCGTAGCCGGAAGTCCGCTCCGGCAGGGGGCGCGGCCTGTCGGCACTCTATGGTGGCAGCTCTGCCATAGGCTCTGCCCGCCGTCTCTATGGTGCGCGAGGCTAGAGCGGCTCCTCCCGCCGAGCACTGTGGGGCGGCTATGGCGGCGCTCTGGGAGCCGCGTTACCGGCGTTGAGGGAACTGCGGGGCCCGCGCAGCGCTGCGGCCACGATGGAGGCAGGCGAGGAGTCGCTGCATCGGCTGTCGGGGACGGGCCCGAGCGGCGAGGCGGGCGGGCTGGTGCTGCGGGCGCGGGGCGCCGAGCAGCACGTCTTTAAGGCCCCGGCCCCGCGCGTCTCCCTGCTGGGACTGGACGTGCTGGCCGCGCAGAAGCGGCGGGAGCGGCAGGAGGAGGCGGCCGGGGGGAAGCGATCCCGTGTCGCATCCTATAAGGACTGGGAAGAGGGCCGTGACGAGGCGGGCAGCGCCGAGGAAGAGGAAGAGGACGAGGCCAACCGGAGCGACCGCAGAGCTCGCAGGAACAGGTGGCGTTTGCAGGGGGGCTCCGGGTGCCGGCGCTGGCGCGCCCGGCCGGGCTGGCAGCGCAGGGTGGGCACAGTCGGTGACAGGCGGGCCTGCGGCCGCTGGTTTGGAGGGAGGGAGACTGCGGGGACTGCGGGTCCATGCAGCACAGACTCCGACTGGAGCTGTGCGGGACCAGCCGAAGGGCATCTGTTGCTCAGCATTTCTGAGCATTTCTCCTCTCTGCTCTGCCTGTCCAGACATTACCGCTCAGTCCACGTGGAGACACCTTCCTACACAGGGGGTGTAAGCGAGGAGTTCTTGGAGCGCAGCCGGCAGCGGGAAAGGGAGCGGCGGGAACATGGAGTCTTTGCCTCCTCCAAGGAGAAGGAGCGGAAGAAGGAACGCAGTAGGGATCGGGACCACGATCGTAAACGAGACCGTGGTAATTGCTCAGAGACCTTTGCGTGCTTCTTGGTTTGGGTCTGGGTTTGTCCTTTGCCTTTTTTGTAGCCTTTACTAATGTTTGTGGTGATTGAACAGGCAGCAGACTTGCGAAGCCTGTTTGTGCGATAGGCACCTGATCCTATTTTGTTTTTGCAGAGGAGCGGGACAGGAGTCATCACAGCAGATCAGAGAGGGACGGCTCATCAGAGCGGAGCAGCAGGAGGGGTGAACCTGAGAGCCCCCGACATCGGCCCAAAGGTAGGAGTGGGACCTGCTAAAACTCTTTTGTGAGACCTAACAGAGTTTGGATTTTTTTATGCTTGGAGTTTTTTATGCTTCCTCCTGTTTTTGCAGGACACGGGTGATAGAAAAGCTTGTACCTTGTAATGTTTGTGGTTGAGGCAAGCATAAAACTCCCAGCTCAACTCGGATCTGGGAGCAATGTGCCAGCTGTGCGTGTTTGAAACTCTGGCAGATCTTAGCAGAGATCTCGGTGGGGTCTGCTCTGGGTCTTTGTGATGGAAATATGATCCTTTGAAATTCCTTGGAATCACTAAGTCAGTCCCTTCTCTTAGAGGGAGGGCCAGTGGGTATCCTCTTTCCATGCTCCTTGAAAGTCGTTAGGTGGCTCCAGGTGCCCAGAGCTGCTGCTGGAACAACAGGTGTCAAACCCCATCTCTTGTACCAGATGCAGCCACACCGTCTCGCTCCAGCTGGGAGGAGGATGATGGTGGCTACAGCAGTGCCCATCGCTCACAGTGGGAGTCTCCATCTCCCAGCCCTTCCTACAGGGACTCAGAGCGTGGCCACCGGCTGCCATCGCTGCGGGACACGGACCGGCGGGAGCGGGACAGGTACCGCGGCCTGAGGCTGTGCTCTGGGCTATGGGGCTGCAGAGGGGACTCTGTGTGTGTGAGAAGGCTCTGGCTGGGCACCAGTCCGTGCCACCTGCTGTGTTTCAGGTCTGTGAGGAGCCGGTACTCTGATAAGACGCCGTTACCGACCCCATCATACAAGTACAACGAATGGGCTGATGACCGGAGGCACTTGGGGGCCACACCACGCCTGTCCAGAGGGAGAGGTGAGCAATCTGGGCTGAGCTGCCTGGGGTGGGCAGTGTGGAATCCCCTTTCCTGTGGCACAGAGTTCGAGTTTCCTTGGGAACATTCTGGGCTCTCTGGCTCACCCCAGGGCGGCGCACCGAAGGGGAGGAGGGCATTGCCTTTGAGACGGAAGAGGAGCGGCAGCAGTGGGAAGACGACCAGCGGGTGAGTCTGGCACGGGCCAGGGGCTTGGGGCCTCCTGGATGGGGATGGGGATGGGCAGAACTCAGTGCTGCACCTCTCCCTTCCCAGCAAGCTGACCGGGACTGGTACATGATGGATGAGGGCTATGATGAGTTTCACAACCCTCTGGCTTACTCCTCTGAGGAGTACGTGAAGAAGCGTGAGCAGCACTTGCACAAGCAGAGGCAGAAGCGGATCTCGGCACAGCGGCGGCAGATCAATGAGGTAAGGCCAAGACGCAGGGTTGGCTGCTCTGAACACCTGGGGTTTGCTGCCTCTTGAAAGATCCACTTGTTGAGCCCTTGCTCCCAGGTGGAGAAGGACACTCTTGGGCCAGGCTGAAGGAGTGCTCAGAGGGAAACTGTGGTTGAGTTCCCCTGGAAAACCCAGCCCTGCAACTCCTGTATGGGCAGAATTCCCAGTTGGAGTGGCTGGTGGATTGCAGTGTCCAGGGTAGCAGAAGTGCAGAGGACCATGCTCCTGCTGTTCTAAGTGCAAGGTACATTACTGGGGCTGTCTGCTGTTGGCCCTGTGGATGCTGGAGACAGCTGCTCTTTTTACATGAGCAGGATGGTGTCCAGGCTTCCTGATGTATTCTGACTGCCTTGCAGGCAGTGTCTGTCCTGCATTTTCTTGGGGACAAACCTGTTGACCATGTGTTTCGTGTGGGTAGTTTCCTGTACTCTACTCTTTCCAATTACTGTTCCTTCCCTTTTGCTTACTTTGAGGCTCACTAGGTTTGAACCATCCTGTTGCCAGTGCAGAGCCCAGGCCCAAGCTTGGTGTTCTAGTGTGATGTCTGTGGCTTTTTGTGGGGCTTCATTGTGTTTCTGGTACATTGTTTTCTGCAGGATAATGAGCGCTGGGAGACAAATCGCATGCTGACCAGTGGTGTGGTCCATCGGATTGAGGTGGATGAAGATTTTGAGGAGGATAACTCTGCTAAAGTGCATTTGTTGGTGCACAATCTAGTGCCTCCTTTCTTAGATGGAAGGATTGTCTTCACCAAGCAGGTAGAGACTGTGGCTGAAGGCACTGATGGCAGGGAGCCCTGTACATGTGAGGCCTTTTTAGTAAAGCAATGCCTTTTCTCTGCAGCCAGAGCCAGTCATCCCTGTGAAGGATGCCACCTCGGATTTGGCCATCATCGCTCGGAAAGGCAGCCAGCTGGTGCGCAAGCACCGGGAGCAGAAGGAGCGTAAGAGGGTATGCTGTAGCCCTGTGCCTTACTGCCTGCTGTACACCCTATGTAGTTCCTCAGAGCTTTGTTTGGACTCTGCAGCATTCAGGCTTTGGCAGCAGGGACGATAAGGAGTTCATATTTTTGTGACCTGGGACATCGTAGCAGCCCAGCTTACTGCATTGCCTCACAGCAGCGGTTGTGGTGTGATTTTCTTGTGCGCTGCCTTAGGACATGAATCACCATGCATTTGAACATTTGGATTATGGGAGAAGGAAGCAGGTGAAAGAATGCCAGGTAGCTTAGGGACTGTCAGCAGGCAGTATGGCAGCAGGATTTACCTTGTCACATCTCAGCAGAAGAGTTGTGAGGAGAAGTATGGGGTAAGGTAGCAGGTTAGTTTTTGGGAGTGTTTTCTAGGGACTTTTTCTAAAGCTCACGTAATAGCAGTGGGGAAAGTACAGGTGTGTTCCTTGTACATTGAAACTGGGCTGGATTTGACCTACTTAAATTATGAGTGGAATGGTGGTGGTGGCTATATTGGCAGCAGAGATGGGAGAAAAGCCTGTTAGCGCTTGGCAAGGGCAGGAAGATTATCTCTGGTTCACATCTGTTTAGGTTTAATGGAAGGGTCAGCAGCTGGAGCTATTTTCTTAGGAGGCCGTTGGTAATCCTTTGCCTGAAGTCTCTGTATCTATCTCAGTGCCTTAAAATTCTGCTTTAGTTCATTTGGAAGAGGGGAACCTGATGTAGGAGTGGAGTGTGCATTCTGCATTGGGGAACTGGGGTACTAATATCCTTTTCTTAGTCTTAGGAGTAGGATTGGGGAAGAATTTTGTCTGTGTTTGCTGTGGCAAAGTTACGCTGTTCGCTCTACTTCCAGGCTCAGCACAAGCACTGGGAGCTAGCAGGCACCAAACTGGGAGACATTATGGGGATCAAGAAAGAGGAGGAGAAGGACGAGATGGTGACAGAAGATGGCAAAGTGGATTATAAGTAGGGGCTTGTTCTGAATTACCCTGCTCAGCTGGTAACGGGGGCTACGGGCATAGCGAAGTGTGTGGAGAGGCAGTTTCAGGACTTGCAGTGTTTCCTTAGAACAGAGCAGAAGTTTGCTGAACACATGAAAGAAAAAAGTGAAGCCAGCAGCGAGTTTGCCAAGAAGAAATCGATCCTGGAGCAGAGACAATACCTGCCCATCTTTGCTGTACAGCAGGAACTGCTCTCCATCCTCAGGTATGGCTGCCAGGGCATCCCCAGGGCATTGGCCTACGTTTGGGAGCTCCGTTGAGGAATTGTAGAATCATGACCATTGGGAAGCTGTACTCTCAGGAAACAAAACCCATTGCTTTGTGTTTGCTCAGCTCTCCCACCTGACTAGGATGATGCTTAGCTAGAGAACACAAGAGCCCTTCTTTGAAGGTGTATGAAGAAATACCTTTTCCTTTCCCTCAGAGACAACAGCATTGTGATCGTGGTGGGGGAGACAGGGAGTGGGAAGACAACTCAGCTGACACAGTATCTCCATGAGGACGGCTACACTGATTATGGCATGATCGGCTGCACACAGCCCCGTAGAGTGGCTGCCATGTCAGTGGCCAAGCGGGTCAGCGAGGAGATGGGGGTGCGTCTGGGGGAGGAGGTGAGTCTGGAAGGGAGTGCAGGGGTGTCACCCCAAGACAGAGAGTGCATGGGACTGTTGGAAGACTGCTGGTATCTCTGCCCTGCCAGGTGGGCTATGCCATCCGCTTTGAGGACTGCACGTCTGAGAACACGGTGATCAAGTACATGACAGATGGGATCCTGCTCCGTGAGTCGCTGCGGGAGGCTGACCTGGACAACTACAGTGCCATCATCATGGACGAGGCACACGAGCGCTCGCTCAACACTGACGTGCTGTTTGGGCTGCTCCGGGAGGTGGGTGTGATCCTGGGCTGTGACAGCAGCAGGGGCCACATCATCTGGGACAGCCCTTCTCTGACAGGACTAGGAGAGGGAGGCAGAGCTGCCACATCTCTGCACTTAACTGCTCCAGCATCCTGGTCCTTGGATCTGGGGGGTTCAGTTTTCTGTAATCCTACCAGAGTCTTGCTGGCTAAATGTCAGAACTGCCTATACAGAGGACTTTGCTGGATTAAGGTTTCCTGGACCGAGGCTGGCGGGTCTTTTCAACTGCACTGACCATAGAGCATCAGTGTTGCCTGGCATGCACAGCCAGTGCCTCTGGAGTACAGCAGAAGTTCTGTCCTGTGCCATTGTCTCAGTAAGAATGAAAACAGCCCACAGCCATGCATAAATGTGCCTTATATTGTTCCTTTCATCTGATTCCTAGGTGGTCGCCCGACGCTCGGATCTGAAGCTTGTTGTTACTTCAGCCACCATGGATGCAGACAAGTTTGCCTCCTTCTTTGGAAACGTTCCCATTTTCCACATTCCTGGGCGAACTTTTCCTGTGGATATTCTTTTCAGCAAGGTGTCGTTACTTTTGTGGATGGAAATGCTGTTGGCAGGAGGGGGTTGTGACCTAGCTGTACTGTTTCTGAGGGAGACACACAGGACAGGGGAGGAGCGGCTATGGTGTGCTACAGTCTTGTACGTAGGACAGGGCAGGTAAGGATACTGGTCCATATTAACCTGGGCTGTGCTGTTCAGACCCCACAGGAGGATTATGTGGAGGCTGCAGTGAAACAAGCCTTGCAGGTCCACTTGTCTGGTGCTCCTGGAGACATCCTCGTCTTTATGCCTGGCCAGGAGGATATCGAGGTGAGTTGGAAGGACAGGCACTATCCTACCCCCTCGTTTCAGTCTGATGTTTTCACCCCTCTTTGTGTCTAGGTGACCTCAGAGCAAATTGTGGAGCACCTTGAGGAGCTGGAGAAGGCACCTGCTCTTGCTGTACTGCCAATCTACTCTCAGCTGCCCTCAGACTTGCAGGCCAAGATCTTCCAGAAGGTGCTGATGTGTGCTTTGTGATTAGGGTGGGGACAGGGAAAGCTGGAGCAGGAGACAGTACAGAGCAGGAGTGAGAAGTGTAGATATATGTTAGTATTGTACGTGGAGGGTGAGAGAAAGCATGTACCACACCCCACTTCCCAGGAGTCACCCCCATCCATCTGCCGCTCTGCACTCGTCCTCAGTGGAGCAGAGCCATGCCCAGGGGTGTGACTGACATGCAGTGTGCTTGCAGGCTCCTGATGGGGTCAGGAAGTGCATCGTTGCCACTAACATTGCAGAGACCTCACTGACAGTGGATGGTATCATGTTTGTGATTGACTCTGGCTACTGCAAATTGAAGGTGAGCCAGGGTTTTCTATACTGTCTGTCTCTGGTTTCTGGGGTAGGTTGAGGGAGTTCTGAGGTCACGATCCAGCCTTCCTCTTACTTCTGTGTGACTTTCTTGTGCCCTGAAGGTTTTCAACCCCCGTATAGGCATGGATGCACTGCAGATCTACCCCATCAGTCAGGCCAATGCCAATCAGAGGGCTGGCCGAGCTGGCCGGACAGGCCCAGGCCACTGTTTCAGGTAGGCATGTCACTGGTGTTCCTGTTGTATCCTCAGCTTGGCATCAAGTTTTGTAGATCTTTTTCTCACTGGAGCTGTTCATTATCTTGAACTTTGGTGAGGGTGTGGGCAGTAGGCAGGCCTGAAGGCCTTCTCTGGACCCAGTCCTTCAGCAGAGAAAAAGATGTGCTCCACTTTCTTCCTATGCCCATCTTCACTTGTGGCTGGTCTGCCCTGGATGCCATTGAGATAAGAACCAAGCCAAAGGCCTTTCCCCGGCTATGCTGTGAGACCAGGGAGGGGCTGTGCTTGGGCATGTGCTGTGCTGCAGCCCAAATACCCCAATGTGATGGGGAGACCCCACTTTGGCTGGACTGTTAGTGGCTCCCCAGAGTCCTACTGTTGGGTGCAGGGTTGCTGCCCTGTGCCAAGCTGGCACATCTGTAAGGAGCGCAGTGGCCGAACAGGAGGAGCATGCTCTTGGCCTCTCTTCCCAGGCTCTACACCCAGAGTGCCTACAAGAATGAGCTCCTGACGACCACGGTGCCTGAGATCCAGCGCACCAACCTTGCCAATGTAGTGCTATTGCTCAAGTCCCTGGGTGTGCAAGACCTGTTGCAGTTCCACTTCATGGATCCGCCCCCTGAAGACAATATGCTGAACTCCATGTACCAGCTGTGGATCCTGGGGGCCCTGGATAACACAGGTATTGGCAGCTGGGGTAGGCTGCCAGCCCATGGAACTGGGGCCTGCCCAGCTGCTGATCAGTGATCCCTGTTCTGTTCCTACAGGTGGTCTGACTTCTACGGGGCGCCTCATGGTGGAGTTCCCACTGGACCCTGCACTCTCCAAAATGCTTATTGTCTCCTGTGACATGGGTTGCAGCTCTGAGATCTTGCTTGTTGTCTCCATGTTGTCGGTGCCTGCCATCTTTTACCGGCCTAAGGTATGAGATGCTGCTGTTCCAGCAGCTCAGGGCCCTTCCCTGCCCTTTGACTAACCCATGTTCTTTGCTTACCCTTCAGGGCCGAGAGGAGGAGAGTGACCAAGTGCGGGAGAAATTTGCTGTTCCAGAGAGTGATCACTTGACTTACCTGAATGTTTACCTGCAGTGGAAAAACAACAGCTATTCTACCCTGTGGTGCAATCAGCACTTCATCCATGCCAAGGCCATGCGGAAGGTGAGGCTGTGGCTGTAAGGCTGGGGGAGACAGCCTTGTGCAGAAGAGGGATCTGATCAGCACACACCTTTGCAGGTGCGGGAGGTGCGTGCCCAGCTCAAGGACATTATGGTGCAGCAGCGCATGAGCCTGGCATCCTGTGGTACAGACTGGGATGTTGTCAGGAAGTGCATCTGTGCTGCATATTTCCATCAGGCTGCAAAGCTGAAGGTGAGAGGTGTCTGAGCTGCCTGGGGACTGCAAGGGAACAGCAGCCTGGGAACAGGTGGCCTAAGCACACTTGTCTTTGCAGGGTATTGGGGAGTATGTGAACATCCGCACAGGGATGCCCTGCCACCTGCACCCCACGAGCTCTCTGTTTGGCATGGGCTACACACCAGACTACATTGTGTACCATGAATTGGTTATGACTACCAAGGTGAGCTTGAGCTGAGGGCTAGCAGGAAGGGTGATGAGTGCTCCAGGGGAGATGGGAGGGCTTTGCTGTGAGACTGAGATCAGTCTGAGTGGCAGATATCAGCTTTTTCCATCTATACCAATTAGACATGTTTGTGTCATCTGTTTGTCCCTTCCCCGTTATTTTTCTCTGGCTTCTGTGGGATATGTTTGATCCTCCTTATGGTCAAATCCAACCTGTAGCAGTTTCTGAGGCCAGGAGGAATTGTCTGGAAGGGGTATGGTCTCAGCCTGAGAAGTGCCATCAGCAACTGGCGAGGAATGGAGCTGCTGTGGCTCTAGGAATGGTGCCTAGGCCCCAAGAATGCCATCCTGCTATCCTAGTCTGTTTGTCCCTGCAGGAGTACATGCAGTGTGTCACTGCTGTGGATGGTGAGTGGCTGGCAGAGCTGGGTCCTATGTTCTACAGTATCAAACATGCTGGCAAGTCACGCCAGGTAAGTATTCTGTCCTGGATGAGCTGGCAAACTGCAGGCCCTCTGCATTCTGCTGCTGTGTGTGTGTTTTGACATGAAGGGAGCAAGCTTGTGGGCCTACAGGGAGTCTGCTGTCCCTGACCTGCTGCTGCCTTGCTCCAGGAGAACCGGCGCCGTGCCAAGGAGGAGGTGTCTGCCATGGAGGAGGAAATGGCTTTGGCAGAGGAGCAGCTGCGTGCCCGCCGGGAGGAGCAGGAGCGCCGTAACCCGCTGGGCAGCGCAAGGTGCGTGATAGCCCTGCCTGCCCATGGCTTGCCTGCTTCCCTGTGGGAGTTCAGGTGCAGGAAAAGGTTGCATTTTCCATTAATTGCCCTTGTCCTCTTTGACAGATCTACTAAAATCTATACCCCTGGGCGAAAGGAACAGGGGGAGGCCCTGACGCCACGACGCACCCCAGCCCGCTTTGGTCTCTGAGAAGGCACAACCTGTTGCTTTGAGGCCTAGGGTGGTGCCCACCTACCCTAATCAATGTATTCTGAGGTCTCTACAGCTTGTAGCCCTGGAAGGCTTTGGTGCTTGGCACTAATTTTATTACAGAACAGAAAGAATTTTATTTGTTTAAAGGTTGTCAGTCTAGTCCTTGCTTTGTTTTGTGCTGCTTCTTGTCCTGGAAGAGGTAGCTCTGGTAGCTCTACCTCCTGGTGGAGGTAGCTCTGCAGAGTCACGCAGGGCTGGTGCTGTCAGGTTGTTGCTCTGTAGAACCTGGAACAGGGCACAAAATTTAATTGACCTGGAGGACAAATACAGCCTGTCCCTGTTTTGAGCCTGACCTATACCCCTGCAAAGGCAATTCTCCCACAGCCCATGCCCTGGACAGGCAGCTGGTGCCCAGCTGTCTCTGCACAGCTGGGACCATCGGCCTGGCCCTGTTTCAGGCCAGGCTGTGCCAGGAATTCTGCTCACTTTTTCAGCTGCTCACACTTGGGCTGCTCAGGTGTTCTGAACCTTAGGTGCGGGTTCTCCTCCTACATCCTGCCTAGTGTGTCTTGAATGCCTGTTTGTATCCTGCTCCTGCTCTGTCACCTTGCTGAGTTCTTCCTTAAGGAAAGACAGTTGCAGACAACCAGCTCCTCTTCTCTCAGAGCCAGAATTTGCTCACTGTCCAGGTGTAGCTGCTGCCAGTGTTGGACTAGGCTGCTCAGTTCCTGCAGCTTCTCCTGGAGGGAGTAGGTCTGCCCATGGCACAGTAAGAGACACAGGCTGAGCACAGACTCCTGATCTTTCACAGGAAGACTTGAGACATCCTTACCTCCTGTTTGCTTTGCTCCTTGAAGGTCTGCATCCTTCTCAGCTCCCGATGAAGCTGTTGCCTGTGTGTCTTGTAGGCTGCAATCTTTTCCGCCTGCTTGGTGCTCTCTTGCCGAGCTTGGGCCAGCTCTGCCTGGAGGTTCTCCATGTCCTGCACCTGCCAGCAAAGCTGTGGGGCAGAGAGCGTGGTTGGCCATGGTTGGGCCTCTCCTGGAGGCAGGAGAGGGGTCTGGGACTGAGGCTGCATCTCTGTGCTGTTGTGCCTTGCCCTCACCTGTTGCTGCAGCTCTGCCACTTTTCTGTGTAGGCCTTGGATGGCTTCGTTGGTTCTGCTGAGCTGCTGCAGACTCTGTTGCTCCTGGGCCTGGGTGGCTCCCAGCTGCTCCTGCAGCCGGGCTGGGCTGTACTGCAGGCCTTGACTCTGTTTCTGTGCCCCCAGCTGCAGAGAAGGCAGTGTGTTGGTGGGTTGGCCTTGTGCCATGTGCCCTGCCCTGAGCACAGGCACAGCTGCCCTCTGTGAGCTGCAGGATGCTCAGGGCTGTGTGAGGTGGTGGGGGCAGGCTGGCATTGTTGTCTCCCACCCTCTCCCAGGGCTTCTGGGGGAAGGGGAGCAGGGGTGAGCCCTGCAATGTGGTTGTCATGGCTCCTGTGCCCCCCTGGCTGTGCTCCCCTTGCTCCTAGGCTTGATGTAGTGGCTGGGGGGCTGCTGGCACTAACCTGCTTGACCAGCTCTCTGCTTTCCTGTGGGATATCATGGCTGGTGCCAAAATCACTGTGGGCACCCAAGGAGGAGGTAACCTCTGTCTCCACTGCCTGGTCCTTCAGGTGGAGGGGTGCATCACTGACCTGTGAGTACCCAGCAGGGTGTGGGATCACCCTGTGCCCCTGTTGTGTAGAGCTGAGGCTGCAGAAGGAACCTTCTGCTCAGCTGGGTGGGCTGTGCCAGCCAGGCTTGTCATGTGGCTAGGCTGCTCTGTACAGGTGGTACTAGAGCCACATGTGGCTGGCAGGATGTTCTCTACCCTCCCCTAAGGGGTCACCAGGTGTTTGCACAGGCTGCTGGGCAGGCAGGGTGCCTAGCCTGTAGTGGAGTGGCAGTGGGGGACACATGCAGCTTGGTCTGTGGCCGCTGTGCCAGCACTGGTACCTTGCCCATCAGTGCCTGGAACTGCTGCATCAGAATGACCAAGTCCTGGTGCTCCTGCTCCACTGCACACTCTTGCTCCTGCACCTGGACCAGCTGTTTGTGGTTTGTGCCCCTGCAGAAGTCCAGGTCCAGTTGCAATGCCTGTATCGTGGTTAGCACCTCAGCTGTGTCCAGATCTTCCTGCTGTGTGTCCTGGCATGCTCTGGGCTCCTGCTGTGGCTCCAGTACCAATGCTTGCCTTTGGCCCTAGGACAAGGCATGAGCAGCATCTGTCCAGCTCACCACTGTAGCCAGCCCATCTTGCAGCTCCTGTGTGGGCAGGCACTGGGGCTGGACAATGCTGGCAGTCCTTGTATTGTGCAGAGCAACAATGGACCGTGTTGCCAACGGGTGGATGCAGTCCTTCCCCACCAGGTAGCACTGCCCCATGTGTGTGCATGTTCTGACAGTTCCTTTGGGCTCACAAATAGCCAAGCCCCTGACACCACTGGCCCTCCACACTGCAGTGAACTGTGGCCACTGTGGGAAATGGTGGCAGTGGGACCAGTGCAGCCACAGGAGGACTGGATCCCCCTGAGCCCTTGTGTTCTCCCCAGACCTGGGGAAGAGGTGTCTGGTGGTGCAGGCAAGGGCTGGTCAGGGCCTCCAATCTGGCCACCTGGCCACCAATCTGTGGCTATGCAACCAGTGCCTGGGTTGAGCATATGGTTGGCACTGCTCACCTTGAGCTGCCAGGCCTCTGTCTCCTGCTGAAGCCGCTGGCTGGAGCTGGTCAGCTCTGGTGGTGTTTCCTTTGCCCCTGGCAGATCTCTACAGGAGCCTTCAGGCTGATCTTGAGGTGCAGAAACCTCTCCGTATGTGCCAAATTTTGGCCACTCTCTCACTGTTGGAAGGACCATAACCTTTCCAGACAACCCTTAGTTCCACAAAGTCACTCAGCCCTACCTGGGGCAGCCCCACCCTCCCACAGTACTGGCACTGCCACTCCCTGTCTGAGGAGCACCTGCTGCCAGCAGGAGAAGCCTAGCCTGGGGCTCCTGGAAAAGTGGGGCAGAGCTCTGTGAGCCCTCTTCTCAGCAGCAACTGGTCCTACTGCTGCCCACAGTCCTCACCACAGCCTTCCTGTGCCATGCTCCTCACCATCTTGTGTCCCTGGCATGCTGTGTGACACTACTCCATATGCCACTGTGAGGTCACCAGGTCCTGGGCATCATCCTCAGGACTGGTCCAGGACATGGCAGCACCCCTGTATCAGGGCAGGGCCTTGCCACCCTCATGGTGCCCTGCTGGGCTGTGGCCAGGGCCAGGTGACAGTGGGGATGACAGTGCTCAGGGCTGTGCCCTGTGCTCAGCCACCCACACAAGGGACAGGGCTGAGGGGACCTACTGCAGGGGCACGTCCTGACAGGGCCATGGGCCACAGGCCCCTGGGGAGGCTGAGTGTGCACAGGAAAGGCTGAGAGTGCGTGTCCACTTGTCCTGCCCTGCCTGGGGCCACCCCACAGTGCCCAGGTGGGATCAGTGACACGGGTCTCTGGGTGCCAGTGGTGGTGTGAGCATAGACCTGCTGCTGCCTGCGCAGGTGACACAGGACTCTCTGGGCTGTGTGTGCTCCCTTGCCAACGCTCAGTGCAGTTTCACAGGTACGTGCTTTAACTGGAAATTTCCAAGGCTGAACTGGGCCCAGAAGGTGAACGCAGATGTACCATAGCAGAAATCATCAGTTGCCATGACAACCTGCTCCACCAGCAGGTCACAGTCACGGGTGATGGGATCAGGCACAGCACCAACAGTCCTGTGAGCAGAGCTGCTGAACCCCCTGCTTCCAGAACACAACTGAATTTGGCCACAGTTTCTGCCACTGTGAGGAAATAAAATTTCCCTGCAGACTTCAGTCTTGTTCAGGCAGTGACAGCCAGGGCACAAAGTATCCACAGTGCACGGAGCCTTTATGGGACAAAGCCTCATGCCATGTATGCTGCACTGTGCCATGTTACGTGGTGCCACAGGCAATGCCGCTCTGTACCACAGATGTGCCACACCGTGCTGAGCTGCAAGCAGCGCTTGCCTTGAAGGGTTCAACACTGCTCCAGCTCCTTGTGAGCATGTGGGGCAGCCCCACAGCCCTGACCCACAGCTGCCTGCCCATACTCAGCTGGTGCTGGGAGGATGGGGGGGTCAAAATTGGCCCCTCTGCTGTGTGAGCGCAGTCCTGGGGGTGGGAGTTGTCTCACTTTAATTACTGCCGTAATGCTACTCTTTTCAGTGCCACCTTAATTGAAATTAAACAGCTGCCATGTTCAGGCTGGGACAAAAGTGAATCCTTTTTCATTCCCCTCCAGTTTAATGAAGACTGACATGCTGGGAGCAAACAAAGGCGATCCAGCTGCTGCCTCTTGCTGGCACATGCGTCAGCAATTACCGGTGACCCTGCGGGCCGGCAGAGACACCCCGAGCACCCCGCAGTTGTCAGCCCCAGGCAGCCCAGCCCTGGGTCTTGAAGAACTCCTGCCCAAAAGGGGTGTGCAGGGAATGGGGTGCCCACAACATGGGGCATGCCAGCACGGGGGTCTCAGTGCCCAGGTTCTGTATCCAGGCTTTCACTCCATCTGTTAAGAAGTGTCTGGCCACCAACCATGACCCAGTGTGGCTCCTCACCCCCCCCCCCCCCCCATGCTGCCAGGGTCCTGCCATCCCTGTGGGCTCACCCAGTTTCAGCCTCACAATGTTCAAAGTCACCAACTAGCCTATGCAGTGCCTCAGCCTCAAGCCTGGGCAGCAATGTCAGCCCAGGAGTCCTCTCCAGTCTCAAGGTTTTTTCTGTTTTAGGACCAGGATTTTGCTTCATGCCATTCAGTACGTTAAAATATGCAAAATGAGGTGCTGCTACAAACCTCATTAACATCCGCCTCCAACATCATTAAGATGTTTCCAAGAAAATTAATTGAGAGACTCATTAAAAATAAATTAAGAAAAATGTGTTGCAGAGCGCCTGCTCCAAGCTCGTAAATCACGGCTCAGAGCTCCAGGCCGCTGCACAGGCAATTAACGCCAGCCAATTTGTTTTATCCTGGCTGCGAAAATTAGAAAGCAGACATGGAGATTAGATTAGGCATGTCTGTCAAGCGGAACTTGGAGTGAATATTTTAGGATACAAAATGGAAATCAGAAAAACAAAGCTGGGACTTCATTCAGGAGAGCTGGAGGGCAGAGTGGCTGGGGTGGAAGGAGGTTTGCATGTTCCCGGTGCCATGGCTGTGTGTCGATGACACCCATCTCGTGACCGTGCCACCACCAGCTCCGTCCTCCCCTGCACGTCACCCATCCTTGGTGGCTGCGCAGACACCAATCACCCTTCTTTGGGGTGCATGAGCTCACAGTGAGAGTGTTCTGAGCTGCTGTGTGACACAGCCCAAGCCAACATGTTGCCCGTATGTGCTGATTACACACTTGGATTAGCAAACAGGGCAGCTGGGTGAGACCACTGCTTGGGCCTCCATCAGCTTTAGGCCATTGGTGCCCCTTTGTCCATCTCCAGTATCTTCCATCACAGGAGCTCAAACCACTTGATAATCATGAACCAAACTGCAGGGCCCCTCTGCAAAACAAGTGCTGTGATCCCTGTTTCACAGAGATGAGCCAAAGAAGACATGACTTAAGGTCTTGTTTGTACTTACCTGAATGCACAAGCAGCTCATGCAGCAGCTGCTGCACTGGTACATCCCAGTAGCGTGTGGGACACACTGGTGGCTGCTCGTGCGGCCAAACATCCAGCTGCAGTGGTGGCACAGCCCTTCGTGGCTGCGGGAACTTGTGTGCTGCCAGTGCTCTTGTGCAGGGGGACCATGGAGCTCTAGGAAAGGTTCCAGAAGGAGTCATGGGCACTGCACAACTCAAGTGCTGTTCTGTGAGGGGTTTAGTGCAGAGCAAGGCGTAGTTTGGTCACACATGAGAATGCAAGATGAAAGTGGGAACAGAGCAGACGAGGCTCTTGTATCAGCAGGCAGAAGTGCACCCCGGTCTGATGTCTGTGAGATGACACAAACCAAACTGAAACTGGAATTCAGCACAGAGAAATGGTTACCCCTTGGCAGAGCAAGTGAACACTGTGGATGGACCATCCATGGCCACTTGGAACCAAGTCTGGATGGCACATTTCCAGCTCTGTCCACCTATCAGCCCCTGATCCCAAAGCAGACACTGATGCTGGTCCTTTAATGAGGTCCTCACTGCTCTGCTGTCCTGAGCCAGGACTCCCCATCTGCTCATGTTGTTCCACCCCTGCCATGGGCAAGGACACCTTCCACCTTCCAGGGTGCTCCAAGCCCCGTCCAGCCTGGCCTTGGACACTGCCAGGGATGCGGCAGCCACAGCTGCTCTGGGCACCTTGTAGCAGTGGTGGACAGGGGCTGAGAGGGAGCTGAGGTGCCCGAAGGGGCTGAGGGGGAGCTGCGGTGACGGGACTGAGGGGAAGCTGCGGTGCCCCAAGGGGCTGAGGGGGAGCTGCGGTGAGCGGAGCGGGGCTGAGGGGGAGCTGGGGTGAGCGGAGCGGGGCTGAGGGGGAGCTGAGGTGCCCGAAGGGGCTGAGGGGGAGCTGCGGTGCCCCAAGGGGCTGAGGGGAAGCTGCGGTGCCCCAAGGGGCTGAGGGGGAGCTGCGGTGAGCGGAGCGGGGCTGAGGGGGAGCTGCGGTGCCCCAAGGGGCTGAGGGGGAGCTGCGGTGCCCCAAGGGGCTGAGGGGGAGCTGCGGTGAGCGGAGCGGGGCTGAGGGGGAGCTGCGGTGCCCCAAGGGGCTGAGGGGGAGCTGCGGTGAGCGGAGCGGGGCTGAGGGGGAGCTGCGGTGAGCGGAGCGGGGCTGAGGGGGAGCTGCGGTGAGCGGAGCGGGGCTGAGGGGGAGCTGCGGTGCCCCAAGGGGCTGAGGGGGAGCTGAGGTGCCCGAAGGGGCTGAGGGGGAGCTGCGGTGACGGGACTGAGGGGAAGCTGCGGTGCCCCAAGGGGCTGAGGGGGAGCTGCGGTGAGCGGAGCGGGGCTGAGGGGGAGCTGCGGTGCCCCAAGGGGCTGAGGGGGAGCTGCGGTGCCCCAAGGGGCTGAGGGGGAGCTGCGGTGAGCGGAGCGGGGCTCGGGGGGCCGGGGCTGCCCCGGGAGTCCGCAGTGCCGGGCGGCTGCGGCGGCAGCTCGCGCATGCGCGCTGGCAAGCCCCGCTCCGCCTCGTTCCCGCCCGGCAGGGGTCGCTCTCGGCCCGCGCGGCGCTGCCCGTGAGGGCGGCTCCGCACCGAGCACCCCCGGCCGCCCGCCGAGCATCCCCCGGCCATCCCCCGAGCAACCTCTCCGGGCGCCCCTCGAGCATCCCCGAGCACCGTCTGGGCACCCTCCTTGCACCACCGGGCACCCTCCTTGCACCACCAAGCACCCCCCGGGCACGCCCCAAGCACCCCTCAGAACCTTTGTTCTGCCGCGGTCCCGGTCGGGGCTGAGCCGGGGGTTCCCGGCCGGCGTTGCCGAGCCGAGGTTCCCAGAGCGGGGCTGTCCCAGGGATGGGGGTGCCCGTGCCGGGGGAGCAGGTGCAGGGAGTGCCGGGCCGGGGCTGCCCGGAGCAGGAGTGCCCGGTGGTGGGAGTGCCCGTGCCGGGTCTGCCCGCTGCTCCCGCCGCAGCTCAGCCTCAGCCCGGGGCAGGCGGAGCGCTGGCAGGTCTTGAACTGGGAATGGGATTCATGAGCGGGAAAGCGAGATCGACGTCTCCGTCGGCAGAATCTTAATAAGCCTTAAAGGTTACTTCTGAGCGGTTCCAGTGACAATTCATGGTGTTGGCAGGGAGCCGTACCCCGGCCGATCCCATCCGGTACTGCCCGGGGCATGCTGCTGTGTTTGGGATGAGGAACAGCGACAGAAATACAGGCCCTGTGGGCACAGTCCACCGGGAGCGATAGCAATCGGGACTTGCAGGGCTCTGCACTCTGCGGTGCGAATGATCTCATTATCCTTGTGAGGGTCTCAGCCAGCTACTTGAAAAATACTTATTAAAAACCACAGCAGCTCTAGGGAGAGGGAAGGGAGAGAGAACAAACTGGATGTGTAAAAACAGAAGGGGGAAACAGCCACAGTAGCAATAATGGGTCGGGACCTGCTCTGCCCTGCTGTCTTTCTAGTGGAAGCTGAAAGGCCATGACACATCCCAGAGTGAACATCAGTGCTTTGCCTCTGCTCTACTCCTCCAGCTACCACATGTTCCCAGGAAACCTCGTGGTGGGGAGTGTTGGTGCATGAGGAGGCCCACTCAGCCCAGTCACCCAGGAGCCAGCCCCTGACATTGGCCCTGGTCAAACACCGGGTCACCTGGCTCATCCCCCTGGCCTGCCCCGGCAGCGTTGGCCAGAAGAGGCCACCCAGGGCTAGCCTGGTTGTGTTTAAACACGTCCCTCCAGGGTCAGGCACAGACGGGCACAGGAGGGAGCCCACAGGTGTGCAGCGGTCCCTGGGGCTGCCTCCTGCCCGCTGCTGGTGCTGCTGTGTATTCACACCATCACGGCACATTCCCAGTGCTGCTTCTGACAACTGCATCTCTGTTTTTTGACTCTGTGAGTTAAGGGCATACACAAGCTCTGGAGGACCTGTCATGTGTTCCTCTAAGGAACCAAGAAATGGAAATCAGCAGGAAGTAGAAATTCTGCTGGAAAATGGAAGGAGCAAATTAAAAGAAAGCAGTGCTTCTTGTGTCTGGTCACAGGACACAAGGCATTGGTGGTTCTTGCAATTACAATCACTAAGTTGCTGGAAGAGGGATAGCGCCCCTGGACAGCCACATCAGCAGCTCTGGGGCATCCTTCCGAGCCAGCAGTGATGGCCGCACTGTGTGGGAGTCAAGAAAAAGCAAGAGGCCTGAGGGGAGACAAAAACGAGAGGGAGCTGGGTAAATGGAAAGTGACTGGTGGTGGGGAGCACAAGGAGAACATCCAAAGGGCAGGAGGTAATGGGGGTACAGACATGAAGCAGAGAGGGTCCCCCACTTCCCTTCCCTTCCCTTCCCTTCCCTTCCCTTCCCTTCCCTTCCCTTCCCTTCCCTTCCCTTCCCTTCCCTTCCCTTCCCTTCCCTTCCCTTCCCTTCCCTTCCCTTCCCTTCCCTTCCCTTCCCTTCCCTTCCCTTCCCTTCCCTTCCCTTCCCTTCATGGTTAACCTTAAGTCTCTGGCCAAAAAGAAAGGAGTATTCTAAGACAAAGGATAAAACCCAAGGGAAACAAAGTAGAGACCATATTGCTGCTGCATAGAAAGCTTCATTAGCCCTGTTGGCATAGCAGTCATGAGAGAAAAAAGCCAAAACAGTAGGAGTGATGTGAAGGGACTGACTGCCAGGGGAGGATGTCATGCATTTGCCATCTCTTGATGTCTTCAAGCCTAGCCAAATGCCTGTCTGAAGCTATCTTAGAAAAGTTACTGACTTCAGAGTAACAGGCAAATTTTCATGACTGTAGGTACTGGAGGTCAGGCAGCCCAATCCCTTCCTGCTCACCCCGGAATCTGCAGGAAGGAAATGCAAAGGAGGATCACAAGAACATGGTGCTATTTGTGCTCTTGGATAGGAGTTCACACCAGCACTGATTCATCTGGCTACATCGGCATTCCACAGCATTACTCAGCCCCTCAGGTGGCCAAACACTCGAGGGTAGATCTGTCTGGAAGAGGCCAGGTCTGCTGACCTTATATAATTTCTTCCTTTTTTCAGATGTTTAGCAGCTGTCCCCAGTCTCCAAGGTATGACACAGCCAGGTGGTCCTAACCTTGCTGAAGATCTGGGGCATTTGCACCATTTTTCTCACAAGATCTCACTGCAGTCTCAGCTGCTGTAGCTCTGTTCCTTCTCAGGAATTAGGCTTGGGGCTGTGCTAGAAAAAAATCAGATGAAGATGGAGAGATAGATCTGTGGAAACGTTTGTTTGGTGCCCAGGAGCAGCCCAAAAGGCAAACTGACTGTTAACAATTATGAAGAAAATAATGGAGAGCAGATCACAGTTCTGCCAATGAACAGATTCATAGTGAAAGCTGCACTGTGATTTCTATATGCAGCTCTGTCTGCCTCTCTCAAGAAAAAGATTTGGAAGTGTTTCAGAGAAGACCAACAAGGACGATCAAATACAAAGAATATTTTCCATGTGAGTAAAAAGTGGATAGTCTTTTTAGGCTGGAAAAAAATAGACTGAAGGGGATTATAGTACAAAGTTTAGCAAATAGAGTTTGCCTGCAGTATGAGTTCTCGTCACCCCTTCAATGTAAGAACCGGTAGCACCCCATAAATTAGCAGGTAATAACAAAAAAAGCAAAAACCAGATAGTTTTTGAATGTTGTGCTGTGTCAGACTGCTTAACACAGGGTGTGGTGCAACTCCAAAGCTCATATATATTCAAAAATAAATAAAACATTTTAATGGGAGAAAAATATCCACTCACATTGATGGAATGCAAGAGCCCATTTCTGCTTCTGGAGCCCATGGGCTGCGGGTGGCTGAGGCTGGCAGAGTGTTCCTGGAAGCACTGTGGGACCTGTGGCCTCTGTACCCCAGCATGGATGCACCAACCAGACTCCAGGAACCAATCACCAAATTGCACTCTCTTCTCCTAGAACAAGCTACCAGTGGAGAAATAGAAAACAGGTTTTTTGTAGCTATACTGAAACTTCACAGTTGATTTTAAGCCTCTTAGACGGTATAATACTGACTGCAAGTTCCTGCTGAGGGCTATCGACTCCAGCCTGTGCCAAGCTGCAGGGAACAGCCTGTGCCATGCCTGCGTGTGATGGAGCGTGTCTCTGCACCAACAGCGTGACTGACTCAGATCAGAAACCAGCTTCCTGGGATTTCCCACCAGCATCCTTTCACACTGCCATCCAGCAGTAGAGATCTGTGCATCCACGAGGTGACAGGCACCAGAAGACAGCATCATCTTCAAACCACACGGAGGGATTAGTGCAGGCTGGAAGCAGCCCCCCGCTGCCCTCTGTCCAGGGTGGGACACACTGCCTGGTGTGCTGTGGGGAAGGAGGGGGCTTGCACTGCAGAGGTGGCTTTCCCAAGTCGTGTGCTTGTAAGCAGACACCATGGCAAACAAATTGAATGTTGTAGTGTAACTCCTAATCTGGTTCTTTTGAAGCGCCTGCTGTTGTGCTGCTGTGGTGCTAAGGAATGTCTGCATGATGGAATGCAAGGCTATACCTTAAGTACTTCAAATTAATTGAGAGCAGTAGTGTTTCTTGCTGTGGGACCACATCGAGGCCACTGACTATTTACAGTCCTGTAGGTAAGAGCTGCAGGCAGCATGGACTGTGTGGGCAGGATGGGCAGGATGGCCAGTGTGGGCTGTGCAGACCGGGCACCAGAGCAGCAGCTGACAGAGGTCAGCTGTGTGGTGCTGTTTTGTTATTACTTCAGGCAGCATCTCTGCTTCATCACACACTTCCTATTTTGTGACACAGCGCTCTCACCAATGATTCAGCAGTCACAGATTCTCCATCTTTTTATCAAGGTTAATTCCCCATCACCATTATTTTTGCATACCTTCTACTGCAAGAATGAAGAGGCCAATACTGAGCAGTAGTGAACGCTCAACCAGCATAGTAACCAGCCAAATTCCATATTAGCGGCATGGTTTAAATACCCAGCCTGCTTCTACATGGTGATCAATAACACAGTGGAAGGGAGTGGAAGGGGCCCCTGCTCCAGTTGGGTAATGCTCCCCTATTTCTGGAGTTTGTAAGCACAATATCAAAATTACAAAGCACAACACTTTCCATTTCTTGCTATCATTTTGAATTAAAGACTTTCTATTGAAGACACTCACTTCAAAAACCAGCCAGGCACTTTCTAATATCAAGCAAAATGCCTGAAGAATAAATTGCTCCTATCAGAAATAAAGCATTTTAGTTCTGCCAGAAGCAGAGAGATCTGTGTTTGTAAGTCCCTCCAAAGGCAACTCCATCTTTCCTGTTTTCCTCTCATTTTCTTTTGATGCACGAAGCCTGCACATTGCAGTGCTGTGATTGGATTCAGCTTTGGAGCAGTGTAATTGTAAATATTCATTGGAATCCAAGCCAGTTTTCCCAAGTCTCTCTTAAAAGCTTTGCAGTTATACAAACAGCCATGGCTCTGCATTAGCCTCACAGCCTGGAGGCTGCCTATTCCTCCCCAGCCCCAAAGTCTGCTCCGTCAGAGGCTGCATGGAGAGAAATCAGCCTTGCCAACCATTTTAATCAATGCTCTATTATTTTCTTTATTCCCTCTTTAATGACGGTGCTGTAGAGCTGGCTCTCAGATACAAGTATCCAGTGGGGCTCCTCACTGGTGTCTACACAAATAACATGGCTCACCTTGGCTCCCCTGAGTGTCCTGGCCGTGTATTTCAGTCCCTGTCTCTCTGCTGATGTTGACAGGGTGTCTGTGAAGGGCTCTGAGTCCTGGTATGTGGCATACAGTGCATGGTACAGGGTACATGTGGCACAGGGTACAGGGCATTATGCCTGTGACCATTCCTCCCCCCTCTGTGAATGCTCTGTGGCTGCTCTCCGACTGTGGGGCAAGGCAAAGGGCAGCAGACTCCCACAGCCCCTGAGGAGCTGAGGCAGGCTCTGTCCATCAGCCAGAGCCTGCCCTTGCCTGTGCCAGCCCTGCACGGCCAAACTGCATGCTCCAAGCAGATCATGCTCTCCAGGTGGTCTCTGACTGCAGCCGTGCCCTGCACAGCTCATTTGCAGAGCAGCACATGTAAGAAACTGCACACAGCTATTCTGCTGAGAAGGGAAATTGAATCCAAAAGTTCTGATAGCATATCTACACTCCTATCTCTGCCTCATCCACTCATGTGTTCCCCACCATGGGTGGGACTCTGGCCAAAGCCTGTGGCACAGCAGGACATGTAATGCAGATGGTGGGATTGGAGCCTTCATCACCCAGTGACCTCCTCCAGGCTCTGCTTGCTCCTTTTCAGCATGTGTTACAGCCTCCTGGGGAACCTGGAACCAGGCAGGCTGGCAGTAAAAGGGAAAACACCGCAGGAGACTGTGGTGGGGCTCTGGAAAGGCAGAGCTGTATTACAAGGTAGGAGCAGGGATAGATTTAGGAAATGAGCAATGCTGATGTGAACATCAAGAGACTGATAGTCTGTCTTCCAGTTCTGAGACAGGGGAACCTAGAAGTACCCTGCATATTGTGTGTCTGTCCTTAAAGCTCTCCTGTGAGCAGGATCCTTGGGCCCTCGCAGTCTGCTCACCTGCTCTGTTCTCCTTCCCTTTAGAAAACTGTTCCTAATCCAAATGTTTCCTGATGGAGGCTCTGGCCAGTAGTTCTTGAGTGTTCCTGCAATGGACATAGAAAGCAGATGGCTTTTTTCCCTTTTTCCAGGAGTTTCTTACACACAGCTGATATTGTGATCTCCCTCAGTCGTACAGAAATAAAAACCAAAAACCCAAACCCCAACAAAGTAGCCAGATGAGAAATCACAAAAGAAATCACCCTGTCTAGTAGAAGTCCTTGCCACACAGAGCAGTAGCTGTGAGAGCAGATGCCCTGTGAAAGCAGATGAAGTAATGAGGCCTTTATAAAGATAGCAGGTTCCAATGTCAAAACAGCTCATGGAGAGAAATTCCCTGCTTCTGTAGATCCACATGTCCTGGCAGCAGCCACCAAAGTGTCCTCTTCATCTCTTTTCCCAGCTCAAGGCCAGCTGCCTTCAGAATGTGGTGAAGGAGACATCTCCGGGGAAAATCCAACCCCCAGCTGAAGGGAAGGAATGTGGAAAACCACATGGTCACGAAGAAGGGCTGGATGTTGAAACCTGCCCAATGGCAGGAGCAGAGGGAACCTGTCCCTGAAGTCCCTGTGGGAATTCATCCTCTCTTCTCCAGACACAACACATCACCTTTTCCCACCTGTGGTGTGACGCTGTGACCCCTCAGCAGCTGCCAGGGGAGGGGCTGTACCAGTGAACACACAGCCTGGAGCCCCATCAGGGTCTCTGGTGTAAGAACACATGGGTCCTTTTGCTGCCCTGGTGCAGAGGAGTCTTCATGGCATGAGCTGGAAGCACAGACCTTCCCTTCCAACTCCGTTTTGCAAAACAGCCAGAGCACTGTTCTCCAGTGCTCCTGCTTGGATGATTTATCCAGGTCACGGTGAGGACAGCTGGCTAACCGAGGTTAACAGCTTTCTCAGCTTCATTTCAAAAAGACATTAGCATGGGGGCTGTATTAAACGACGATACGCCAAATCTTAATTCATCCACTAGGAGAGCTCATGATCAGGTGGGGGACTGGGCTGACAAGCAGTGCTGCCAGTCTTTCTGTAAAGGGCAGGACCACAGCTCATGCTCCCAGTGCTAAATTACACCTGGCACTCCTTGCACAGGAGTCCTGCTGCCTGCTGCAGGGAGCCAGGACCACCAGCCTTAGGAGGTCCAGGGTCCCCCAACAGGAAATGCATCAGCAGCTGGGATTGGCTCAGAAAAATACATTGGAGTCCTTCTATCTAGAAGAAGGGTGTTGGGAAGAAAACATGACAAAGACCTATAAATCAGAAGTGTCATAGGAAGGTGATTAAGGAGCGACTGTTGTGGCCTTTTCCAAGAAAACAGTGGAATTTGTCAGGGGACAGGCTCAAAACAAGCCAAAGGAGGTGTCTTCTTATCCAAGCATGGTCAAACAAGGGAACTCACTGCTACAGGACTTTGCAGAAGCTGGATAAGATCTGAGTTACAGAATTAGTTTGACAAGTTATGGATGAAAATTCCTCAAGGGCTGTTAAACACAAAGGCTCCCCCTTGGGCTCAGGAAGCCCCTTCACCACAGAAGGTGACTGAGCATTTTGGTGAATTTCACAAGCTTCCCCTGTTCTTCCCAGGGGAAAAGAGCTCTTTCCTAGACAAGGCCATAAACTGCTGCCAGACACTGAGCCAGGTGGAACACTGTTCTGCCACAGAATAGTGTTATATTTATATATAACAAGGCTTGATGCTTAATTGGGAGGTTTGTAAGAGAAAGTTGAGAGTTAGGCTGTTTTATCTGCCACTTTCACACTGAAACCAACAGCAAGGCTCAGCTGAATTTGGTATCAGTGGGTGGAGAGAGGGAAGGGAAGGGAAGGGAAGGGAAGGGAAGGGAAGGGAAGGGAAGGGAAGGGAAGGGAAGGGAAGGGAAGGGAAGGGAAGGGAAGGGAAGGGAAGGGAAGGGAAGGGAAGGGAAGGGAAGGGAAGGGAAGGGAAGGGAAGGGAAGGGAAGGGAAGGGAAGGGAAGGGAAGGGAGTAGGAAGAAGCAGAGTGTCATTCCTACCCTGCCATGCTGTCTTTGCACAAATCAACACACAATCATCCATATGCATATGCAGAGCAAAACAAAGGCACATGCTGACCCTCTCCCACATTCATCCATCTGCCACCATCCACAAACACAGACAAAGGCACACATATCCTGCTCCCACCTTCACTGTGGGCAGTTGGAATGCAAGCTTGCCACGCACAGCTCAGCCCATATGCTGGGCTGACTCCTCACACACAAAACAATGGATGATGTGCGAGTAAATAGAACAACACCTTGTAACTTTCCTTCAAATTCAATAAATGTAATCAGTGCATTGTGTTCATGTATATTGCAATGTATTGATATATGAACATATATGATATAGAATAGATATAGCTATATGAACATATTCATAGGAATATATTTATCATCACCACATCAAATGAAACAAAATGTCTCCACTTTGACTAATAAGGGGGACACCCCCCCCAACTCTATTTTAAATGCTGTCCTCTGAGCTGCTTTAGACAAACCAGCGGTGCTGAGCATCCAATATGCTGGTACCTGGTGCTCCAATGTCATAAGTACCTCGTTTATTCTACCAGAACCCCAAGCATATTTCACTAGCAAGTTGTTAAAATAGACACATTTTTTTAATGGCATGTGTGGTGCTGAAGGGAATGGCAAGTGGATACCAGGTTAAGCAAGTAATGCTGCAGTGTGCAGCTGCAGGAGTTCCCCAGGTTTCCAGGATCAGCTCTCCTCATCCTTGTTTGCCATGTGGCAGACAGCCTGATGGCTGCAGAGGTGGGAGCAATGTGCTTTCCCAAGCCAGGCTCACACACGGGAGCACACTGAACAAAGGATCTGACTCTACAGCTTTTGAAATACAGGGGTGGGCGGCGGGGCAGGGGCAAACAGACCCAGCACAGGGGTAGAGTGGCACAGGCTGCCCAGCAGGCCTGCAGCAGGAACAAGGGTGCTCCCACCCTGATGTCCAGGAGCAAGCTGAGGGTTTTGTCTACAGCAGCATGGCTGAACAGGTCTGAGCAATCCTAATCTCCTGGCACACAGCATGTAAATGTCACCACTAGCCAGGACAGCTCTGCCCTGAGGCAGTGTTTTTGTGGCCATCCTCTTCTTGTCTCTCCAAGGTCAGCAGCAGAGCAACACCCACAACATCTGTGCATGACAGCCATCACACCCCCACAGCCACTGAAATCCCACCACCCATTCACAGCCAGCACAGCTGTAGCCATCTCCCTGCTGCCTCCCATCTTCCCTCCTCACTGGGAGGTGACAGATTCTACTGTCACATCTTCAGCCCTTCCTCATGCTGCCATGTAAACAAGAGCAGCAGATTATTATTACTGCTATGAATGCAGCAAATAGAGCTCCCTTCTCAGCCTGGGCTGCTGAGCTCGAGTGGACTGGTATCTTCTCCTACCTGCTCCAAGCTCCCTTCCGTAGCTGGTGGCTGGCCCCCAGGTCCTGGCTGAGCTGCTGCTCTGGCTGCATTTCTGCTCCAGGTCTGCCTGCCTCTCCCTCTGCTTGGTCTGCAGTTGATAGATCCTCTGCTCTTGAGCATCCAGCTATTGACCCGCCCAGGGAAAGAAAGAAAAAATGGAAAAAAAAATCAATTAATACTAAACGGCTTAACAAAACCCCGAACAGCACAGACCTGATGCTGCTGGGGGTGGGGATTGGCAGGAGGAGACACCCCCCACACATTAGCTGCAAAAATCTGATGTTCTGGGGACAGGAAGCCAATATGGTAGGTGTGATTTGACATGCTTGCCCGCAGCAGGCAGACATGTCCAGCTCAGGAAAGCAGAAACCCTGCTGGCTGGGGCACCTGCCTCTGCTCGCAGGAGGGGTGTCAGACCCCTGCAGTGAGGGAAGCAAAGAGCAGCTGAGCAAGACCAAAATTATTCTAACCAGTAACCAAACACCCAGCTCCTGTTGCAGCTGCACGCTGAGCTCTTCAGGCATTTTCCCTGTGTCTGCTGTCCGCAGAGCAGAAGGGGCTCAGGCACCCCACAGCCTGTCCATCTGTCTGAATAGGGGCAGCTCTAAGGGTTCAGCATATTCATTTCTTGGTGTTCCAGCTCTAAGGTGTTTGCACAAGGTGGAAGCAGGGAAGAATCATAACTGTCAACCAAGGAGCATCAGCATGACAAGACTCAAGTGTTGACCCCAGCATGGAACCACTCTCCCTGCTACCTTGGCCATTTACTCCTCAGGGATGCTGCTCATCTTCTTGTGATGGGCCAGAGAAGGCACAGTCAGCAGGCACTGTATGGCTCCTGCCCTGCTAAGGATGGGGAGGCAAGAGAAAATGCTGCCCAGGCAGCTTAGGAGTTGGTCTTTGGCTTGGTGGTTTAAATGCAGCATACAGACTCCTCTGCATTGCTGGCAGGGGATTGCCCTGCCATGACCAAGGGTCCTGCGTGCAGGTGAGAGCAGCATCCTCCTTCTGCTGCTCAGATATACCCGCAAGCAGCCCTGTGTCCTGGAGAAAGGGGTCTCCAGAGCTTCTTGCAAGCACTGCCTGGCCACTACCACCTTGGCTCAAGCTGGCAGCCCCCCTGCCCTCAGGCAGGCCCTGCTGCATGGGTGGTTCTCCCAAAAGCAATGTTTCCCTGAAGCTTCTCTCTTGGGGCATGTGTCCATCTGTCCTTCCAGCACTGCCACTGCCCCTGGACCCCCTGGGCCCACTTGTGCTCCACAGCGCTGCCAGGCACAGCTGAGTGCTGCCAGCAACACTGCCAACATCCAGCAACACTGGCAGCAACAGAGGGGCCTCACCAATGTTCACTGACTTGCTAAACCTACAGAGGATTTCAATATTAATTAATGCTAACTGATTAGTAAAACATATTTATTGAAGACTGTCACCCTGATGTCAACATTCAATAAATATACTAATAATCAATTTGCATGTAATTAACATGAAATCATGTTAATGTCTACATTAAAGATGTATTTCAGCACACAGAGGCAGTGCACAGCCCATGGTGCCAGGTCCTGGCTTCCATTGATGGGAGGGCTGAGTGGTGTGCCAGGTCACAGGGAGGCACTGGGAGGTCCTTGGCAGAAGGGTGAGCATCCAGCAGCACCAGGAGACTGGATGGATTCCAAAATCATAGGCTCACAGAGCTTTGTCAACAGGGATACATTAGAGACGGAGAGGAGCTGATGCCTCCCCCTCATCATCCCCCTCTCCCAGCTGCCAGGCAGGTGAGTGGGCTTGGCAGGCAGGTGATTCTGGGATTTTCAGTGCAATGAAGCTGCCTGCCCGCTCTCAGGCACCAGGAGTGCCTGTGACAGCAGGGCATGTCACATCACATGTCTCCACAGCCTCTGCCCGTGGGTCCGAGGTCACCTAGGGGTGCATCCTGCCCACAGCAGCACTGCCTGCCCTAGCTTCCCTCCTTCCCCTGCCATCCAGACAAGCCCACCTTTCTTGTGTCCCAGCGCAGCCCCACGCAGCGACGTGCTTGCAGCAGGAAGGGAGGTGGCATGTTTAGGGTGAGCATCCCCCACCCCCAGCCCTTCTCCTCTCATTTAAGTGGAATCAATTGTGCCATTTCTGCTTTGCTTTTCAAAAGCAATTACTTTCATGTCATTTTTACAGACATGCACGGAGAGAGAGAGAGAGTGAGGGCTTGATTATGCCCCCTCCCATCCCCACCGTACGGCTTCCGCAGCGTGGTGGAGTATTAAATTAAATGAGGTATCTATGGAGCGGCGATGGTTTCAGGTCAGAGGCGCTGTGGAAAGCTGTATGCTGCACTGCTCCTGTATATGTAAATGGATATATTAAAACCACTGATGTCAACTTGCAGCACTCATCTCTTCTGCTCTCGGGTGATCAAAGCTGATTGCAGAGGCAATTACTGCAAAGGAAAAGAAAATCACGGCCTCCTGCTCATCCCTGAGCTACTGGAGTTTAATTGCTTAGTGTAGCTGAAGCTGCCTCTCCATCTCCCTGGTATGCACACACACATGTGGCAGCATCTCACGCCTAGAGACAGACAGCAATGGGCATTTCTGGGGAGGGGTGGGGAGAAGCACCCGAAGCAGGGGAGGACCACAACATGAAAAATAATGATGCTTAAAAATGAATTAGACCACTACAGCAGGCAGGGCTGTATCTTAGCAAGCTGCTGGATCGATAGCACAGGGAAACAGGGCAGCATAAATACATGCCTGTGAGACAGCCTCTCCTGCTCTGTGGTCTCTGGTCCAGGATTTACAGTAAGGCTGCTTCAGTCTTTTACAGGATGTGGCTAATCAGACTCCCAAATTCTGGTGACACAGGTAAGAATCATGACCCCTGTTTTACAGCTGAAGTCACTTGAAGGGAAGATGCCGGTGCTGTCCTGAGGAGTCCCAGCTCCTCACCCTGGTCATACCTTTGTGTTTCACGTGTTTCTGCAGGTGCACCACAAAGGCAGGGAACACTGTAATGCAAACACAACACTTGGCCAAGTTGCCATCAGGCCTGTGCCACACACCTGCCCAGGTTGCCCACGTGTAGCACAGGGTCACCTCAGTGCTGGTCAGGCTTTGGCTGTGGAGCCTGACCTGCCCTGAAGCAGGGCTGAGCACGTGCCCTTTGTATGCACACCTGTACCTGTTCCGAAGCAGGGCTGAGCAAAGGGTAAGGCACCAGATCTGCCACTGACATGTAACAGGGGAGCAGAGGGGCAGGAAAGAAGGTGGGGAGGGGGGCAAATAAAAGCTCTGCCTTCCCACCTGCAGGAAGCCACAGCCACCTCCGTGGCACCGCGGGGGCGTGGGCACCACACCCCCAAGGCAGGAGAGACCCCAAAGGTGTCCTGTCTGCTGTGACCCAGTTCTCTCTGGTGGCTGTGGCTCTCCTCCAGCCTTGGCCAGGATGAGTGCTCCTGTGAAACCATCCTCACCTGACACCTGGGGAATAGGAGAGCCAGAGAAATCCAGGTGCTGCAGTGCATGGCCAGAGCAGCCACCAGCAGCCATTCCCTCAAAGGCAGAGGAACAAAAACACCTAATGTGAGAACAGTTCTACCACCTCACAGCTGCATTTGGGAATGATGAGTCTGGCCCCCAACAGAAAGTTACTTCTGAATTTTTGACCCTTGAGAGTTTTGCTTTTGTGCTTTTCTCCTGAACCACTGGAAAGTGAAGAATACGGGTTTTTTTTAATTGCAACCAAAGCCTGAGATTCTGTTCTTCCTGCTTGATTTTACAACAGGGGCTTCAAAAAATCAACAGAAAATCAGGAAACCCAGAAATGAGCCTTGTGATCTGCTCTGGCTGCAGGAGTGCCAGAAGCCCTCAGCAGTGCTGCCTGGCCCCTGCCCATGGGTGGGCTCTGCCACGCAGCCTCCTCCCTGCCCTGTGAATCCAGACTCTCAACTCAAGGGTGCAATTCCTTTTTTATGAGCTGCCTGTCTCTTTTTGTTTAGCTAAGAGTGCTTGGAGCCCTTCCCCCACCTCCTTTTCCACTGCTGCTCTGGTTTTATTCAATTCAACACTTGAGGGAACTGCAGATGAAATGTCTCTGAATCTAAATTGCCAGCGATAGATCTAACAGCCTTTTTCCCTCTCCCCTCCCCAAGCTCCCTCAGACAGAAAGCTCCAGCACATTGTCACAGTGCAGAAGGGCAGCACCAGGATGGGTGCACACCCTCCCTGCCTCACGTGCAGGCAGGTGAGGGGACTGGGGAGCCCCTCGCTGCTGGTCCTGCCTGGGTGCCCAAGCACTGCCAGCCTTGCTGTGGGGCTGCTGATGCTGGGTGGCCAAATGGTGTGGGAAAGACTGGGAAAGGCTAAACTTTTTCCTTCCATAGGGAAAACCCTTGACCTTAGAGCATAGAAAAGTAGTCAAAAGGAAAAATAAGGCAAAGAGAAAGGAGGAATCAAAGCTGGGAGACACAGAGGAATTAGGAGCCCGAGGGAGTCTGTACCCAGGGAAGAGGCTCTCGAGCACTCCTGTAGAGCAGCTCCCTCCACAGAGCTGGGATTCATGGCATTATCTTCATGCTGGGGAAATTAAATTATTTTTGTCCTTTGGCGTCAGAGAAAAATAATAAAATATTGTCAGAATATTACTGAAACAATAAACATTTTTTTTCTGAGTTTGGAGACAGAAGGTGAAGCATTAAGTGTAATGAGAAATTAAATACTTCACTGGACTCTAAAGCCTGGTAATACTGAAACCTAAAGACAACAGCTTAAAAATATCAACTTTGCAATGTAAATATTATTCTATGGAAAAGACCAGTTAGTGTGTTAATTCACAGCTGTAAATGGTGCCCATTTCCACTCAGATAACAAAAACCCCAACTGACCTCTGTCTTGATCCCATAGTCCTTAAGTCCCATTCACTCCTCATACACAGGTGGTATAGAAAATTCCATCTCAATGGAAGGAGATGTTGAGAACAAAACAAATAATTGGAGTATAAAAATAAGCATACCAAGAAGCATCATGCTGACTGCATTCTAGATTTTCATATTAAGTTAAAAGAAAATCTGACTTTGGGTATCTGTTACGAGAACAGAATCCTGCTGTAGAACCTGTGGCCTGTCCAGGGTCTGGAACCGTGCAGGTTTCCACAGAAATCTGGCTTATTATTTGCAGTGAGAGCTTCCTCATCACAAGAGGTTTTCTGCTGTGGATCCAGCATTTTTACACTTGTCATGAGGAATAATCAGACAGCCTGGCTTGGTTTGAAGCACTGGAAAGGGCACTGCTGGGAAAATGTGTGTTTTCACACACTGTGTGTGAAAAGGAGTGGAAAAGGGATCATGTGGCAACATCTGAACACCATCAGGTCAGTCCCTCTGGCAGAGCTCTGGATCGCATCAGTGGAAATTCAGGGTTTTCTGGTGAAACAACAAATCTGCTACTAGGCAGCTCAGATAATATAGATCTTCCCTGCCTGATTCGCTGTGCCCTGATTTGCTGGGCGAAGGGTGCAAAGATGTTCCTGCCCCTGCTCATTCCCCTCGCTGCAGCACCCTCAGCTCTGCCTGGAGAATCAGGGGGTGACACACGAAACACCAGTCACTGGGCACACACTGAAGTGACAAGCACAGGCTCTGGTTTTCAGGAGCAATGGATCTGTGCAGCCTCTGTGAGCACCACATGGATGCTGGATGCTGAGGAAGGGGAAGCAGAAGCTGTAAAATGACTACACCCATCACTGAGAGGCACATGCTCTCACAAGAGTGAGGGGAAACCCAGAAAAAAAAGATGAATGCTGGACTGAATAGCCAGAGGAGCACAGACAAACGCAGGAGTAAGCAAAGGCTTTAAAAATTTAGCAGGTTATTCTGAGGTCCTGGTGGCTACAGTGATGTTACTGCCAAGCTGCAAACCAGAGCAGTTTATGATGGAAGATCATTGACACTGAAATCAACCTGGTTGCTCGGTGTCTGCGTGATGAACAGCACCGAAAAGGGCCTCCCCACACCCGCTGGCTTTCACCTCTTTACCACTGCCATGAGACAGTCCTGAGCTCACAACTGTGCCTCCACTGCAGCTGCTTTGAGCACCTACCTGCTTCCACTGACTGACCATGGCTGCAGGCAAGTGTGAAAATACTGAATAACAACCAAGAACTTCACTGGAAAAACCCTCAAGGAAATTCCTGAGATTTCCTGAGGACACAATTTCCCCCAGGAAACACCTGAGATGCAAATATGAGGACTTGATACACATGGCTGTATCACCCTGCTGTTCACTTTAAAGTCAGTTTATATGTGTTCACTGGAGACCAAGGACATGCAAAAAACTCCCACAGGTGAAGGCTGTGGCTTTTGAAGCTGCTGCCAATGGCTCCATGGTTGCTTTAGGGACAGCTGAGGCACATCTGTCAATAGTGAGAGCCCTATAATCTCTGGATAAAGCAATACACAGTACTTACAAACACTGTAATAGAAACCTTTTCTGTGAACATGTTGCAGCCATGATGCAGAGCCCCACTTCACCCATTTTCATGGCTGAGGCTTTAGCAAGGAAGCAAACCTCAGCTCCAGTCTCCTTTTCAGGCTGTAAGAGCTGTCTACCCCAAACCACCCACCAACCCCAGACACCCCTGATTCTGCAGCTCAGCATGAGCCCTCATGAAAACAGCTCTTCTGAGGGGACAGGGATTCCCAGCACATGCTGTCACTTACTGGAACACCCCTCTGAATCCTGCATTTCAGAGAGGTCACCTGTCTGGAGCAAGGCCTGCAGGTGAGAGAAAGCAGCTTGAGCTAAGGCAAGTAGATGGCCCCTGGAGAGTGTAGAGCAGACACAGGCAAAGGGCTCCAGGGCAGGGCAGGGCAGCAGAGAGGAGAATTGACCTTACCTGGGCTACAGCCTGCACTGGCAAACAGCAGGACCCAGCTGAGCTCAGGCAGGGAGCAGCAGCACGGGGCCCTGGCTGCCCTGGCACAGGCTGGGCTGGGGTTAGGGTTGGGGTTGGGGTTGGGGTTGGGGCACAGGGTCCCCCTGCAGTGGCAGCCCCATGGGCAGATTGAGGGCTGCCAGTGGAGCCCCCCTCCCTCTGAAGAGCTCTCAATGGCACTGAGGTTCTGGCAGAACCTCATCACCATTGCTGACAGGTTTCAAGGTGAGATGGAAAAGTGTCATGCAGCTTAAAGTAAAAGATAGGAGGAAGACTTTAACCTCACTGTACAATCATGCTAGCTTTGTCAGAATAAAAGTCAGAGCAAATCCTGCTGCCTCACAACTTGCCACTGAGGAAAGTGCTCAGGCACAGACATTTTCCATTGGCTGCCCCTGGCAGGCACAAGGGAGAGACTCCAGCATCATATCAGCACAGCAGCAGCACCAACAAATCCTGCAGCAGTAGTGGAAGGCTGTCGTGATGCAAAGCAACAAGATCACACAATGTGTCCAAGAACCCTTGGAAAGGCAAAGGCTCTCAAGATATTGCAGAGGGAAGCTCAGAATTGCTCTCAGTTCATTAGGCTTTGCCTGAGGGGTTTTCTTCCAATATTAACTACAAACAAGCTTAAGGTTTCGTGCATGCAATGCAGAAAGGTGAAGGGGAAGGTTTACCAAAAGCCATTTGTAAATATGCTAAGGCAATTCATATCTGTTTTTAAAACTCATCAAATATCTTGTGTACTAAGTCACCTTAAACAAGACCGTTGAAAAAGATCTGTCAATACAACAGCATCTTTTTCTGCATAGAAATTTTACATCAATGCTGGCTAAGAGTCTGTGCATAAATTACAGATGGCAGAACACAGAGTGCAATTTCCTTCCCTCCAGGCACCGCCACTGTGTTCCCCTGCAGCCGCCTGCTCCTCCGAGCTTTATGACCCCGGTGAGATGAGCTCTCGCTGGTTTTTTCCTCGTTACATTCTGATATTTCAAAGCATGGCCTGTTCTCACTCCCATCTCCCTGCTTCACATTATTAATGAATTGGAAAGCAGACATCATTAGTTTTTGGAGACCATTTCTTTTAAAATTTACAGAACCCTTCATCTGAATCCCCAGAGCCAGTCTGCTGTTCTCATCTTGGAATCTTATTAGCATCATATCTCCTGGATCCTGCCATGCAAACTGCATTGCTATGCACTTTCCAGCACTTGACCCTTTTGCGGACGGAATTAATTTTCTCTTTGAAGCCGGAGCAGCATGCTGTTGTGCTTGTTAAAGGAATAAAACTCATGGTGGAAGAGAGGAAATAAGCAGAGGTTATTCTCAGTTAAATATAGGCCACAATGAGTTTTATATAGGCAGGCTGAGAGAGATTGGCCAAAAGAAATAATAGATTGATGACGCTTTATTACCAGAAACACTTCCCAAAATAGCAGGCAAATAAACTGATGGATAATGCTCACTGGGAATTTCTGGGTTTAGCTTCTCCTGTTCAGCAGCATCACCCCTCTTTGCAACAATCTGAATCTGCCACCTGTTTCAGTAGCCAAAATACCCCCAGAGTTCTGGTGAATTAATGGTGACTTTTGATGGAATTAATCTGAAAAATGCAAAGAACCAGAATTTGCTCCTTGCTCCCAGCAATGGAAAGGTGCCCAACTTCCTGTGAAGTGCCTAAATGAAAGCCCTGGTACAAAGAGGTCTTTCTCTAAAAGAGTGTAATATCTAGCACCCCAAGAACATCTGTGTCATTGCTACTATCCCCTTAAAAGGCACAACGTCCCTAACACCTGAAGTAAAGTAGTACTAGAAAATGTAAAGTGTTTGTTGCTCAGTCTGGGCTATTCTTATTGCGCAGGACGCCTGGAACTGAAAAACGTCCCTCCCTCATCTGCAGGGTTTTTACAATTTTGTTCCTGCTGTCTGGTTTCAGCAGCAATCTTTACTATGACTGCTCTAGAGGAAGTTCCTTAGATGAAGACTTCATCCCTTTCCAAAAACTCATCAGGAATATGTTAAGAAAAACAGCAGAAATTTATTAACATAACTTGCAAAAAATACAAAGCCAGAGAGCCCAGAATAGCAGAGCAAGTCTTACACCTTCACTATCAGTAATGGGACCAGGCTGCACTCGGGAGCTGGAACAGGTTCACACCCCTTGCATGGTTCACACCCCTGGCTGTGGGGTGGGTCACCAGTTTAAACCAATAGCTGACTGGATTGCTCTTTCCTTATGGCTGGGCAGTGGTCCAAGCGGAAGGAGGAAAGAGGAATCCAGCTCATCCCAATCACACAAGGAAGCCACAACCCTGGAGTCCTACTCATGTCATGGAATCTAAAGGAAGAGTAAAAGCTCCTGAGCCAGGCAGGACTGAAGCAATTCATTCCTCTCTGCATACACCTGCCCTGTCCATCAGAGCCAGCCCAGAGCTCAGCCCTGGAGATGGTCCTTGCCTTTGAAGGTTGATTTTACCTTATTTAGCTCACAAACAGCCAAATCTTGACAGCACCATCCAGACACTTCTTCCAACACTCCAGAAGCCATGTCAGAGGCATACCCAGCACCCCAACCACCTTTGCCTCCCCTTCCTATCTTGCCATGACCCATAACATTGGTCTGCCTGGGAAAGAAAAGATCCCAGGCACAGGTACCTCAGGCAGTGGTGGGACAGTGCCTCATGGTGAAGAGCAAACCCAAATGCATTTTCCAGGCTACTGTGCTAGTAACACTGGGTGAGCGAGTATCATGTCCATTACCTTATCCTTTCACCTGTCCTCCAAAGAGTGAGAGCTGGCACTCACTGTCTTCTCCTCTTCACCTTCTGGAAGCGTGGCAGCTGGTGCAGAATGATTCAGGCAAACAGTGTTACAGCAGCAGCAGTGCCAGAGACAGACTGGCAAGAGCTTATGAATAGCACAGAGGATGATCTATAGCCAAAGCCATGGGCAAGTGCTAGCCATTAGTCTGGGTGCTGGTAATGCACTCCCTGAGTCCATTACTCACCAATCCATCAGGCAGCCTGCTACAGACAGAGAGATTCCAGCACTTCTAAATCTGCAAAGCGATGGCTGGCAGCCTGCACTACATGCCCTAGGTTACAAGGGCATGGAGGAAGACAATTCATTTTATGTCATAGCCAGTATTTCTTCTTCTCCTTTTTTGTGTGTACTTAAGAAATGGACCTTCTATTATCTGCAGATTGATAGCCAAGAGAATGCTCTGGTGTCTCTGATCACATTTACTACTGAGAAAGCTTTCAAAGGACAATGAACCTCGCAGTTCTCATTAGGTGGACTAAGTATGGGAACATGCACAAGTGCAGATGGAATTTCTAATTTATGAACAGTGCTTACAGTAGAACTATTTTAGAAAAACACTACAATTACAAGACATTATTGGAACATTGGATATGACAGAATCAAGGTTGCCAGAATAGTCTGGGATATTCTGCATAAGCATTTGCTATGGGCTCTGATGCACATCTCACACTATCCTGTACTTATTAATTCATACATGCACAGAAAAGGCATCAGTCACTGCTTCCTACCACAGCTCAGTGTGTGGCTCCAGCTCCAACTTGCATTTAGTGCCCACTTTTCAAACCTCTCACAAAACTTTGCTATTAATCTGCTTGTGACATTTCTATGACATTCATCACTCTCGTTCTCCAAGGGCAGTCCCTAATCTCAACACCCTTGCAAGAAAAAAGTTTCATCATCTGCACTTTCCAAGTGCCAAACAGAGACAGAGAGAGACTCAAGAGCAAGACTTATCCTCTAATTTTGGTTCAAGGTGTCTAGCTCTAATTTGTGATGCACTTAACAACTTTATAGCACTTTGTATGTTTCAAGCAAAACTGTGAGTGCTTGGCAATTCCACAAAGAAATACATTCCTGCTCTGGCTGTGGAAGACAAGGAGCTGTCTGCCAGGATCCTGGCTTGTGTGCTGCCTCCAGTGACACAACCACCACTCCAACCCTGCGGCTGCATCTGCCACTAAAGGCCACTCCAGGCCACTCCAGGCAGCTCTGGAGCCACTGCTTGACATCCACCAACACTTTCAGGTTCCACAACAGAGGGATGAGGAACCCCTCACATGACAACCACTCACCATGTTTGCCACATACTGATCCATTTCCATTGCAGGATCTGTGCACACAGCAGGTCACCAAAGAACAGGCACTCACACCTGAGGCTGGGCTGAACCACACCAGCATGGCAGGTTCTGTGGTTTGGGAATGTAGGTCAAGAAATGGCAAGCAATCAAAAAGAGAATCTTTCCATGGAAAGTGTCAATACTACTTTTATGTAACAATATAACTCAATATTTACATGCAAATTGAACACAGGAACTTCACACATTACTATACAAATAGGAAATTCATTTTGAATACCTGGTTCTAGGCACCTCTTTAACTTTCCTTTGCCACAGCCAAAGTGTGTAATGATGAACACACCAAACCCTCCCTCTTCTTCAACCTGATGCTGTTTTCTCCGTCCACAGCTGCCTTGACATCTGTTTTAACTTTGTATTCAAGAGTCTGAGCATAAATAGGAAATGCCACTCATGTCCAACACAGGTGGATTCATGTTGCAGTAAGCACCCGAAATTTCTCATTTCATGCATTTTGAACACCCAGATTTGTAATTCAAAACCACTGGCATGTTTTTGTTTGTTTTCCTTTTTGGGAGTCAGTCTGGCCATAGAAGAAACAGGCATGAGAAGCATGAGGCATGGCCAACACAACCATTGGAGCTCCCACTCCCTGCCTGGCCAGAACGAGGACTGGGAAGCAGGGAAATGGAAGAACAAATGACAAATGGAAAAAGCATATGAGCCTGGCAGAACTAAAATCAAAGCTCTGTCATCCCAAAGAACATCCCCATCCCAAAGAAGGAGGAAGAGGCACACAGTGATGAAATGGGAGCAGTAGGAATTCATTTGCCTTGGAGGCATCCCTACACATGAACTCACACAGGCACAGAGGAAACCTCACTCTGCTATTCCTGCAGGGAACCCTCACCCTCAGGCTAACCCTAAAGCAAGCATTAACCTACTTATTGTGCCCTGGGGCAGTCTGTAGGGTGAGGAAGCTGCCTGTTTGGGAGGAAGGGGAGCAGATGTCACCTCAGTACAGCATCTGAGTACATATTGTATGGTCACCTGAGAGCAACAACACGAACCTCTTGTCATTTTGGGAGAGTTGGGCTAAGGCAGGGCACCCTCCCGCCCTTGTTTTGAGCCATCTCCTTCCTGAACAGATAAAGTGTAACTTCATTAGAACAAAAGTGTCACCATTTTAGGAGCCCTTTTCTGGGGCAGCTTTGGAAACTTCAGCTTCTTCCTTCTGCCATTAAAGCTCTCTGAGCAGTGAGGGCCCAGACTGAGTCACCTGTGCCAGGTCTGTTCCGCTCATCTCACGGGATGGGAGAGGGACAAGGGACATGACCACCCACCCAGTTTGCAAAACCCTCCCAAATCTCAGCTGCTCTCAAAGAGCCAAACACCACCTGCCAAAGTGAGCGAGTGCCAAATCTCCCTTCTCTGGGCATATGCTCGTGAGTTTGAGCAGCCTTTGTCCCTTCAGAAGATTTGTCCTGCATCACCTGTTTCTCTGGCTCACCAGCAAACCCCAAGAACCTGCTGCTATCCCAGATCTTCAGGATCAAACACCAGTGCTTCCATTCAAGTGTATGATGGCAGCAGCAGGAGATACTGCTGCAGTTTTTAGCAGGGGTCATCATGGTGCTACCTTTGAGACACATCTGTAGGTACTGGAGCAGAAAGTCCCAGTGCTGGGTCTGGGGACAGCACAGTGACAGTGGCAAAACAAAGTAAACAGAATCACTGAGCTGGCAAAGTGAGTGGGCACCACTAGGCAGGGCAAAGCAGGAGAAAGGGTGACAGAGTGTCTGGGGAGCAGGAGGCACAGGCACTGCGTGAGCAGGCAGACGGGGCAGCAGCAGCTGGCACTGAGTGACTGGCACTGCTGAGTGGCTGCAGGGATGGCCTGCAGCAGCACTGCTGGCCTTGGCTGGAGCGCTTCCCCTGCACGTGACAGCTGCGGCCCGCGATGCTCCTCTACCTGATACTGAAATACACACTTAAGAAAGGAACGCATGGCTCTAAGGAAGAGAAACACCAGATCTCTCCAGATAGGAGCCTAATCCTACAAAATTTGCTCCTTCAGTCACTGAAGAAAAGTCTAAGTGGCTGAACTCCACTGAGCCAAGATACTTAACCATATAATTTCCAATCCCAGCTATCTTTACAAACACACATCAGCTGCAGTGAGCACTGTGAAGAGAGTACCAGAGCCACAAACAGGCTGGTCTGATGCTCGGGACCTTAACACCAGGATGAATCTTAACAAGGATCCTGATTTCTGCCTGGGAATTCAGCAGCCTGTCCTGTTTTGCTGAAGAAGCTGTCCACACAGCACCACTTTGTTCCCCAGGTGTGCAGCATCCTGATAAAATCTGCCTGCAGCATCTTTGATGCTTTTGAGTCATTATTTTGATACAGAATTGTGCTGTATTGCCTCATCTCACTGAATCTTTGCCTCCATCAAACCAGCACCAGTGGTCTGGCTGTCATCCTGCCACCCTAATTTTATCTGCACCAGGAACATGGGAGCTGCACATTTACACTGTGATTGTTTTAATTTTATTTATTTTCTCTGTCCTGCAAGTGATCAGCTTCCTTCTTTTTAAAGCCTGCAGTCAGCTTTAATCTACTTAGCTGGGAATTATGAGAGATTTGTTAAAGATTTAAAGATTTTACACGCTTTGCTTAGAACTATAACCATCAGGCAAAAAGGCCCATGCAGGCAAGCTGTTCCTAATGCTGGGCACATCCCTCAGATGTGCCAAGGTTGGTGATGTGATGCCAATGGCTGATGCTTTTTGCTGGCACACTGGTGCCCTCATGGACCTGCTCAGACAGTGCTTTGAGTCTGTCTGTACATCACCCTTCTTCTGGAAGACTGAATAAGGGAGGGAAAGAGCTGCCAGCTCAGAATGTGGGTCATTGCATTGGCATCAGCAGCTGCCACTGCCACAGAGTTTGGCATCAACAAGAGTGGAAAATTGGGATTATCCATCCAGCCGAGGCTGGCATTGCCTGATGGTGCATGCCTTGCCCAGGAGAGGTGGGAAGGAAACTGCAGTTTCCTGAGAGCTCTCTGTAACTGTATCCTACTGCTCAAAACAGCATTGGTACTGGGAGAATGGAAGCAGGAGGTGGAGTGACTCTAAGCTGAATGGGAACCCTTGTTGGAAATGATAACAACAGGCAATGCCAGTATGGCTAAACTGTGCTCTGCTGGGGAGCCCCAGGCACAGAGGAGCCACAGATCCAAGGCCCTGGATCTGTGTTTCAGACAATTTATCTCATTGAGGGACAGAGAGCAAGTCCTGCACACAAAGGCCCCAGGAAGTCCCAAGTATGGAGCTGCAGGGAATTCTTCCAATGCCACAGGTGAGGAATCACAGGAGAACTCTGGAAGAGAGCAACAGGAATCTGTCAGGTGTGCTCTGTTCAGCTGGCAAAAGCCACCACCTCAACAGAAACCCAGAGCATGAATGAGCAGCGGTGTGAGTGAGAGATTCCCCATGAGCTGTCCCTTGTTACTGACCTGCAGAGACCAGACAATCCTGTCTGGCAGACAGAGGTTTTGGTGCCCCTTCTGGATGACCTTTCCTTCTCCCACCCAAAAAAAGCTGTTTCATCCCTAAACATTCTCCAGCCCTTGGTGCAGCATCAAAACCACAACAGAACACTCATGTGTTTTGGTGTTTCATAAAAATATCAGAAAGCAGCATAGAGTGTGAGCTGGGGACCAGAACCAGCCCACTGAGCAGCCCAGAGCAGGATGGGGACTGGGACCAGCTCCCCATGCAGCCCTTGGCACAAGGAGTGAGACTGGGACCGGTCCCCACAGCAGCCCAGGATACGCTGGGGCAGCTCCAGACACAGCAATGGGCTCTCCCCAAACAAAGAGTGAGTACCCCTGGCACCTGCACATTGCCCCACAGCAAGAGCTCTTCCTGCCAGCCATGGCCCAGCCTTGGTGCTGGGCAGCCCTGCCCATCCCTGGTCCCCATCTGGAGCACCACACCAGTCCAGTGTAGGATCTGCTGGTGCTACACCCAAGACCCCAACAGGGAAGCAGACATCCTTCTCTCCTTTCCAGCCCGCAGGAGCCTTTGTGACAGGTGAAACAGGGTGGTTTGCCTTGAGGTTAAAAAGATCTCTGACTCCTGGCATTGCAGGATGTATCCACTGATCATGGAGCTGTGGGGAATTCCCCAGGGCCACCATCCTGCTTCCTCCCACTGCCCTCAGCCCTTCCTGCTCTCCACAAAGCCCCCTACCTCCAGGGGGACACACCAGTTGTTCCCTGCCCTTGCACCTTCTCCAGGTCAGACTCAGCTGCTTTTCTGTTCAGCAAGGACCAGCATGGGGACAGTCACCCCTTGGTGCAGGGGCAGGCACCACCCCTGAGCAGCAACAAGCATAAGATGCTGCAGAGCCTGGCTGTGCTGCTGCCTCTCGCTGGCATGTCACACAGACTACAGGATGGTTTGCCTTGTACCTGATGTGAGGGTCTCTTCATGTTCCCACACCAGAAATGTGCAGCCACAGGTAAAAGCACAGTCTATGAACTCACTGCTTTGTCCTGGGGATGCTCAGTGTGACTGCCACTGTCACTGCCTGTACCTGCATCCACTAAACAAACCACACACACAGCCACAGTATTTTGAAAATGATGGAAAGTGTGAGATTCTTCACTTTGGAGACATCTAACACCAAAAATGATTTGGAACTAGGGAGACAAACATTTGGGTTTTACAATTGAAACGCAGACTATTGAGAACAGCAAATCACACTTGCTTGCCCAAAAGCCCTTTCAGGGACTTCCCAGAGCTGAGGAAGGCTGACACTGAGCTCTCCTGACCCCTGGGCTCTCCCATCCCTCTGCTTCTCCTCAGATGCTGCCCAGAGTGGCAGACTGTGACCCACACAGCTTTCCACGGGCCTGCACATTATTATCTATCCCTGTGCAGACAGCTCAAAACTGTGCAGTGGCTTGCCCAGGTGCAAGATCCCAAATGCACCCTCTTGGTGCTCCCCAGATCAGCAGACATGCAAAGAAGAGGGAGAAAAGAAAAGAAAATGTCTTAATACCTGCCTGAATGTCCGGATATTCCAGAGCCTTTCCAGTGCTGACACCGTGGCGTTGGGCAGGACCCTCCGGGTCCCTCGGCTGGCAGTGCCAGCCCTGCGCTGCGCCTGCAGCTGTCCCCAGGGTCACGGGGCTCAGATCCGAGCAGGGACGGAGCTGGCACAGAGCAAACCAGCAGGAATCCATCCCACTGCGGCTGGCGAGGGGCTCCGGGCGGCTCCTCAGCGCACACCGCGCCTGTGAGCTCGCTCACCTGAGCGGTGCCGGGCCCCGCGGCCGGTGACAGCCCCGGGGGACGCGAGGGAGCCCGGCTGAGCCACCTGTGGGGCTGCCCGTCCATCCAGCCCGTCCATCCAGCCCGCCCATCCAGCCCGCTGCCCGGGCCCTGCCTCCTCAGAGAAGTTCGAGGGGAGCAGGTGGGAGCTTGGTGGAGGGAGTAATGGGAAATAAATAAAGCACGAGGACAGGGTGGGAAGGGGGGCTCCGCTCCCATTCCCAGACGTTTGCACTCCCAGACTCAGGCGGACTTTGCAAAGCAAGTGTGGACCCTCCTGGCAGGGCAGCCAGCAGCTGCCTCTCCACGCTGCAGTTTTTATAAATTCTGGGAAACACTTTTAGACAGACACTGGCACTCATAAATTATACAACTCATTTGCATATTCCAGTCATGAGACATTATGCAAATGTGACCTGATTTGCATAATGGATTCCTCTTGTCGCTTCACTTGCTTCATGCTTTTAAAAAACAAAATGAAATAAAATGAAAGCACAGGAAGGTGAAAGCAGCAAGTTCCCAGCGCTGCTGCGCCTCCTCCTGCCACACTGTCACCCTCACCAGCGGCACACTGGGGCAAGGGAGAGTGAAAAACCGAAGCCCAGATGGGTTATTTCTCTCGCAATCACAACAAACTAACTTTGCCTTGGTGTTGATGCTTCACCCCAAGCCACACACCGGAGCCGATGAGGGGAGCTGGGTTCTGGCGGGCAGGACGGGCCGTGGCGGCCGGGGGCCCCTGGTGCTGCTCGCTGCCGCTCGGGGTGCCCGGGCCGGGACGGAGCGCCGAGAGCCGCCCGTGGCTGCCGAGGGCTCGGGGCCGCCGTGCCGCAGCTCCTGCTGACAGACAGGTGCCTGGCAGAGCGAGGGAGGGCTCGTGCCGGCTGTTGACAGCAAACAGAGCGGTGCTGATTCGGAAGGACGAGGCAGCGGTGCCAGCCGCCCGGCCGGCCCCAGCAGCCCGAGCAGCCCTGGCAGGGCCGGCCCGGCCGCCGCCCCCGCGCCGCGCCAGGCGTAGCGTGCCAGGCGGCCGGACCCTGTGGGAAAACTTAACTGTAATTCTTCAGCTTTTAAAATCAATTAACCCGTGTGTTAATTAACATCAAGTCGACGGGAGGAGGAGGAGGAGGGGAGAGCGGGAGGGAGGAGGGAGGAAAAGAGCTGCAAGGGCGGATGGCAGCGGAGTTGGCACAGTGCCATCCATTCAGTGGCAACGCCACAGCTCCCTGCGATCGCGGCAGCGGGTATATGTTACGGGGGCCCTGAGCGCGGGCCAGACAGTGCCGTAGAGCCAAGGGAGATTATCCAGAGCCCCAGGAGCAAGCGGCAGGCAGCGACCGGAGGCACAAGTGCCAGGATTACAGACCAGGCTCCTCCGCCGAGAGCCCTTCCTCGGACGCGCACCATGGGGATGGGGCTCCCCCGCCAGCGCCGCACTACTCGGACTTCCAGCACTTTTCCCCCCTTTAGACATCATTCTGCCGCAGTGGAGCCAGCACAACGGATGCTTTCACACCCTGCGAGACAAAGGCCGTCGTCTCCGCCATGACACCGCTCCGTTCCAAGCCGAGGCCGGCATCTTGGAGTCTTTAGAAATAAATGGAAAAGGGAAATGCGAACAATAAACACAACAATCGAAAAAACCTCATCAACAAACCCCTTGTGCCCGCTCTCCATGCCAGGGGCAACATGGGCATCTGTCGCAGCAGAAGGCGTTTGTGTGGGGCTTGCTTTTTTTTTTTGGCTTTTTTTTCCCCGCAAGCTGTTGGCGTGTTTTGCCATTCAGGTTCGTTTACAATTAATGCCAAAAAAACCCCAACCACACCCAGCCCAGTCAACAACAAACAAAAGGGAGTAGTCGACATGGAGGGAGAAATGCCCAGAGAAGCTGCAAGAATGCGAACTCCGGCCGATGCCATTTGCCATTTGGACAACCTCAGGGAAAGGTGCCAAATCTGCAGCTCAGGAGGGACCCCGAGGAGGGAACGCGAAGGTCTCCGAAGAGCCGAGGGAAGGAAAGGAGGAAGGAATACCGCTCTCACAGGGCAGGATCAGCCTGCACACAGCCTCTGCTGGGAGGAGAGGGAATGTTTGACGGTGTAGCGAGATGCCTGTGTATGCACACGCACACGGAGCAGTGCGTACAGACACACAGCCACACAGCACACACCGCCTGGGGTCGGTGCACAGGAGCTGTGTCAGTGGGGTGAGGAGATGTGTGTGTGCTCTGTGCACACACGCGCGCGTCCGTGTGCGGGTGTTTATGTGTGTGCACGCGTGTAACACACGCAGGGAGATGTGTGTTTGTGTGCCTCAGTGCGAGAGAACGACAGGGACTGAGGAAGAGACACACACACACACACACACACACATTCACCCACCGTCAGTATACATCCCACTTTTTGACCTAGGTGTACACGGAAGACAAAATAAAAATCATACTGGAGCAGCAAGCAGGCAGCAGAGATTTATCTACATTCACTGCTATCACCAGGGAGATGAATGGGGCCGATCTGAAGCCCTTCACGAGATCCACTATGGGAGTGAAGGAGGAGGAGGGATGCCACACAGACATGCACAAACTTGAAGACAGAGAGATTTGGAAGGTGCTACTTGTGAAGCCCAGGTGGCACTCGGAGGGCGAGCGAGGGAAGGAGGCGTGCGGGCGCTCCACGGGGTCCGCAGGGCGCGGGGGCTTCTGGACAAGGGCATCAAGGGACAGCTGGCTACTTACGTTGTCTGCGCTGCTGAGGATCCTGCAAGGTGTTCTGTTGGCACTGGGCGCTGAGCCAGGGAAGGGCACTGGAGACAAAAGGGAGAGACAAAAAATAAAGTCATACAATGGGAATATTAATTGCCTCTCTTGCGGATTTTACAAAACTCAAAAATGTTTTCTTTTTGCCTGGTGATTTTTTTTTTTTTTTTTGTGGATTGGTGCACTTCCCTTCTGCATGGAAAATACTAGCATGGGATCTACAGCCCAGCTACAGGGCTCGGGATTAACAGTGCTGGCATCTTTTGGGCATATTTTTTCTTTTAATAAATGAGCTTTTGCTGTTAATGAGGAATAATCGTTTGGCTAATGAGCTTTGAAACATTAAGAGAAAAGAGGGTTTTTTCCCGTTAATTGCCCTGGTGCGACCGCATGGATGGATTACAAAAGACAGCAGTAGGAATGCAGTACAAAGAGGGGAAATGTCTCCTGGAGTGGGATAAATGCAGAGATGGGTGATACATCCCTGCACCTCTCCTTGCTTCGCTCCCTCTTACTCCCTCTCTGCCAACTGCTATGGGTTTCCATAACTCCGCAATCAAAGTGGATGCTCGGGGAAGATTATTATAGTCAAACAGTGAAGCGTCGGCGGCTAATGTCTCCAGTGTTTAATCATCATACAGTAGAATGGTTTTATGCATATTTCATTTGCATATCATTAAACCACGCTAGCGCGGGACATTCAGAGCTGGAGAGGTACAAAGTTGGGGGGAGAGAGTGGGAGAGCGAGAGCGAGACAGAGGGAGGAAGGTCCCTGTGATGCCTATCTTCAAAAGCCAGGGACTTGTTCCATGATCTGTCTTCTACTTTTGCTAAAATCATGATGACTTGGAAACCTTTGAAGTTGGATATAACCTTGGATTCTTCTAATTCCAGCAGAGTGATGTATTAGAAAGGGGGAAATGATGCCGCGCTAGACATTTAAAGGAATATAAGCTCCAGTGGAATGGAAATAGGAGCTCTTTGGGGAACGAACTAGCAGAGCCAGCCACAGCTTCAACATCACACTGCTGTGTTCATACTGGTGAAGGATACCAAAGTAATACAAAAGAAATGAAGACAGCATATACATTAAGATGGGGATTATATTTACTCTTTCCCTTTTCTTTTCCTTTTTAAAGGCACAAAGCAGGATGGAACCAGCGGTAATTTACACGCTAATTAGCAAACTGTTGCCTCTTTTTGTGTTTGTTTTTCTTCGCTATTTTGGAGAGGGGCGTTTTCACCACTGAAGTGATTAATCAATTATTTGGTAGCACAGATCCTTCTCCACTGGCATTGATCAGGAAGAGGAGGTGGTGGCTGCGGGGGGAGGAATACAGTGGGCTCTTTGTAGATCTTATACATGCACAACATATTAATTGGGGTCTTTATAAAGCTCCCTCAATAGACTGTTTCTTTCCTGGAGACCAGCAGCTGGTTAGCCACCGTTGGCGACTCTTCAAACATGCTTTGGCTGGGGGCAGTCCTGACGCTGTTTGTTGTTGTGCTTTATTTTCTCTCTGCCCAGCGGGGGCTGCGGCTGCCCACGCTGCTGTAGGGAGGTGGACAGACAGAATCAGTACCAAGACAATCTCTTGAGCTGGACGGGAAACTTTGTTTCCAAATGAAATGCTGTTTTATATTTAAATTACCTTCCTTTTCCTCCCCACTTCTCTTCTCCTCCAAGTCTTTGTGTCGATTATGAATATTCAGATGAGCTGTGATGTGATTACACTGTACAATTACTTGTGTCCGTGATAGAGGCAAAGGCACTGAGGAAAGACAGAGCCAGATGAGCTTGGAGCTCGTTTGGGGTTTGTTTTCTGTATTTTCCCCATCTCTGTGGCACTGCGGCACATGCAGATGTCGCTGTTGTTCTTCATAAAGCCCTAATGATATGCAAAAGCATAACGACCCCATTTGGGTTCAGAGCATCAACGAAATATTATTGGGGGGGAAATCCTGACTGAAGGAATGTCCACATAAATTATTTTTATTCAAATCAAGAAGTGGCAGTGAGGCAGAGGAAGTCACATGAATACATGCATAATGTGAGCACACAGAAAGGTTATCGCCAAGGAGAAGAGGGTTTTGCACTGTGCCTGGGACAAACAGGCTCATTTGGGGAAATCGTTCAGCCCACCATGTGATTTGCTTATTTATCATCACTCATCCTCAGCCAGGGCACCTGGCATGCTGGCTGCTGGAGACCTGGAGTGCTGGGAGCTGCCTGGATGATTCCTAGTTACTCAGAAACACCAAGGAGTGTGCTGTGGCAGGGGGACAGGAGACAAGGAACCAGAGGGAGAAGCTTTGAGTGCCGCAGCTCAGTGACAAAGGAGGGGCCTGATGACAGCTCAACGATGGAGTGACAACAGGTCACTGATGCCAGGCTGGCACGCAGCTTCCCAAGGGACAGAGCGCTGGCACAGTGGCTGCGGGGTCCCCACCACAGGTCAGTGGGACACGGGGTCTTGGGGCAGAGCAGCTCTGGCCACTGTGCCACCAGGAAGCCTGCTGGGGACAGGGAATCCAGAGCTGGTCAGATCCATCCTCACCATTTTCCTCAGAGAGATGAATGGTACTTGGATGTAATGAGAACAAAAACGTGTGGGGAACAGGAGCCCTCAGCTGCTCTGTTCAGCTGCTTTTCTGGACTGGGACCTGCACCCATCACCATCAGCAAGGAGGGAACAAAGAGAGGCAGAGTGAGCCAGCAGTCAACAGCAACTGTGTGACATCAGCTCAGGGATCTGTGCCTCACATGTTTGCCCTGCACTGATCCTGGACGGCTCTATTGCCTCCTCACAGCCTTGGTGGTGGGCAGGACTTGGGCTGCAGAAAGATGTGGTCCCAGGGAGAGAGTATTGTTTTCCTCTCCACTCAAAAAGCTGCAGATGGGACCAGTGTGAGAGAATCCTCCTCTGCCCCATGCTCTGGGCATGCACAGACCATGCCTGTGGCTTCAGAAAGGCTCCTGAGCAGTCCCTTGGGGGTCAGAGAGGGTGGCCCCCCTGTCTCTATGAGTGTGCCCCTTGTCACAGGCACAGCAGGGGTGTGAGGGAGCCGGAGGAGTCTGGGAGCCCCAGGCACGCGGCAACCAGCGGGGCTGAGGCAGGCCAGCCTCAAAGGATCCCAGACAGGAGGGTTACACTCCAGTCTGTGCCCGAGGACCAAAGTGCAGAGGGTGCAGACAGCAGCTGCTGCCCCACGCTGTTCAGACTCCTGACCACAGCCCCATCCAGCTGTCACCTCTCTCCATTCCCTTCCCATATCTCAACAGACGTGTCCCCTCTGCACTCCCTCCTCTGCAAGGGTGCCCAGGAGACTGAGAAAAGGCAACAAGCTGCCAGGTCTGATCAAAACCAGGACACCAGGATGGCCTCTGGGCAGCACTTCCAAACCTGGGCTTGCCACTACAAACTACCTGCAAAAGTTCTGGACATCAAGGATAACCCAATGGAAGCCTGGGCCAGCAGCTGTGTGTGAATGTCCTGCCCATGCCCATGCAGCCTCTCAGGGCTTGGCTAATGCTTGTTGCCACCCTGGTGAGAAGGAATGTGCAGTCAAACCAGCCCAGACCCAAGTGAGCAGCCCAAAGCTGTTTGTGAGGAACAGAGCAGCCATGATGGGATGGGATGATCTCAGCAGATCATAGAATCACATCATGGCATGGTTTGGGTCGGAAGGGTCCTCAATGAGAATCTAGTTCCACTCCATGGACTGCCCAGCCAGTGCTTCCTACCCCCAGCCCTGCGACCCTGCTGGTCTGACACTGCCAGCCCCAATGGTGCCACCTGGCTCTGCCCCATCTTTCTGGTCTCCAGCCTGAAAGGAGCTCAGTACCAGGGTGTCCAGACCAAACAGAGCCTGGGAATATGGAACAACTGAAACCAACAGAAAGTGACTCTGCAGAGGGGCTATGCCCCCACCACACCCTTGCCATTATTTCAGGAGCTGAACCCTTCCCCACCTGGTGTTTGCAGGGCAGGGTGCCCAGTCCTTAATGGTGCCTTGGCATGCCATGAGCCTTAGGGAAGAGACTAAAGGGCAAAGCCTGAGCAGAAACCTGCCCCAAGATGCAGGGTAAGACAAGGACTCACAGACAGGCTGGGAGGCGCAAACTTGGTGGTGCAGTGTCACCATCCCTTCCGTGTCCATGCTGATGGACAGCCCTCCCTGCCAGCTCCACAGGCCTGTCCACTCTGTCCACAGATCCTGGTGTAGCCAGGGAGCCAGGGGCAGCCCCTCACCCTGACAATGGCTGGCTGACAGCCTCAGAGGGGTTTTTGACCCAGACATGGCTGCAGGGCAGATCCATGGCTCTAGCCATGGCCTCTCTTGGCTGACACTTCTCCTGCAGTCCTCAAGGTTCCTGCTCCTGTTGCATGTCAGACAGGATGCTGCACTCCAAGAGGAGCCCAAAGGCTGGGGACTGGGCAGGGGAGCTTGCTGCCTGCTCCTCAGGTAGAGAAACCCGCAGGGAAGATGGAACGAAGCGTAGGAACAAGCCCGGTCAGAGTCACTCTTTCCACAAGTGGTACCAAAGGGGAGCAGAAGGAGAATGTGCTTTGTGCTGGGGAAATGAGCATGGAGCACAGTGGGTGAGGCAGAAGCAGTGGGGGTGCAGCACAGGGAGAGTCAGGATGCTGAGCCAGGACACCCGCTCTGCCCAACGTGCTCGAGTGGTTCCTGCCACTGCCTGACATGCACAGGTGGGAAATACTACCAGAATTATCACCCCCAGGGCCCAGGACACTCAGATTACAGCCATTTGGAATGGTCAATTGACCATTTGGAAGTCTCCCCATGGAGACTTTAGGAAAGGGCAGCTCCCAGAGCTCTGTAGGAGCCATTGTGTTGTCAGTCAATTCTCCAAATACCCTGAAGAAATTGCTAGTTAGGAAAAGGAAATTCAAGCATGTATAGAATATATTGCTATTCAAAACACCAAAAGAATTGTTTTGCAAATAGTAGCACTGCTGAAGAGGGGAGAGAAGTACATCAGTCATTTGATATTACATATAAGCAGTTTATTAAAGAATTAAATATTTATGGACTATAAAGCAAGTAGGGCAACGAGTTGCAAACAGCTTGCTGAGAAGTATGTTATAAACATTGAGTCTGTCAGGGTCTAATAAAGTATGGAGAACACAAATGTTTTATAAAATCACCAGGCCAGTGATGAATCTCCACAGCTGAGATGCTACAGAACCCATGAAGGTTCTGGCTGCACCCTGACCCCCGAGCCAGCACAGGAGGGCTGGAGTCAGATGGGGCTGTGAGACTGCAGACAGCCAAGCACTAATGGGAATGCACATGATTCAGTGCTTGGAGAAATTCAATTTTTCATGTTATTCTAAACACAGATCTATTAATAGGAAGTTCAGGAATTTTCAGAGAGTTCAAGGCACTTCCCTCTTTAGCTTTTTATTGCAGCTAATCTTCCACTTACAACAAAATTAAAGTTTGTGATTCAGATTAAGGTCCCCTACCAGCAAAGCCCTTGCCTCCCCTCCCCAGGCTCCAACCCCAGTCCTCTGGAGCATCCAGACTCATGTTTGGAGAGCAGAGTTCTCTCCATCACAGACACAGCACACTGGCAAGGAACAACTAACATTTTCAGAGACTGTGCAAGAGGAACAGATGGGTGGTGGCAGACCCTAAGGACAGGAATACCTTTTTGTTGGCAGCACTGGGGGAAATGGCAGCTGATGGTAGCAATGGACATTTTTTCCTGCATGAAATAAGACAGGCTTCATTTTCCAACAGACATCTGTCCCAGCAATCGTGAGGAGATTGCTGTTCTGTTAGTGCTGGAGATGAAAGACTCTCCAGATTATTTTATATTTTTGTGCAGTCAAGCCCAGGCCCAGAAGGGATTTTTAATATAGGGTGGACTAATGGCTTTGGTCACGTCCAGGCAGATTCCTAATAGCTGTCCCCACAATTTCAAGCCTGGAGAGGTGGATGAATCTCCCAAGGGGTTCAGGCATTCCTGACTGTTTGGAATTCAGTGTCTTTGCAAGAGATCAGGGCTCAGACCCACCTGAATCTACCAGTCCCCCCTGGTCCCATTCCTCATACCCCCCTCCCGAGGCAGCAGCCAGGTCTGCCAGAGATGGGGAAGGAGCATGGCTGCTGCCTCCTTCCTGGCTCAGGTAAGTCCTTATGAGGTGCCAGCACTAATTAGCAGAAGAATAAGCAGGCTAAGAACTGTCTGGGGTTGGTGAAAACAGATTCCATTTAGCAGACAGAGAGAAACCTCCATTTGCCAGCTGCTCTTTCTGCACTCAGACAAGGTGGGAAATTTTCATCCTCTGAGATGTAATTAAGACAATTTTTTTTTTTAATAATTTGCAGTAGTTATTCAAGCTTATTTGCCAGGGAGGGTATATCAGACTAAATTTTGGGTTAAATAGCAACCTTTGTTGTCCTGCGTGGAGATTATTATAGCAAGGTTCAGGTCTCGGCAGACTCAAAGGCTACAGAAGGTGTATGAAAAAACCCAGCCCTATCAAACGCATAAACCCCATTAGTTCCAGATGGATTGCTTGAGTGGTTTCTCTCTCTCGAGCCCAGAGCCTGTTAGCTTCAGGGGTTTCTGCAGGAAAGTGTGGTACCTCCCAGAGAGCATCATAACCAAATTCTGCTGTTCCTGTGCTGCTGGAGCTGCTGCTGTCAGCGCGAGCTCCAGCACTGTCTGAGCCCTGCGAGGATCCCTAAGCAGGATCCCAAACCGAGACAGCGGCCACTGAGCTTCGCTGTTCCTCCCTCCCTATTCTCCCTTCCTCCAGCCCAGCTCTCACCTCTCCCCACACCAGCACACCACAACATTTTGCACCCTCCAATAGGTTTCTATCCTCCAGTGATTTTACCAAATATTACTCTATCCCTCTCCTTCCCTACAATCCTAAAGTCATGGAGCACACTGGGGCTTTCCAGTGGCCTCCATTGCAGGGATAAGCTCTCTGCAGGACACAGCCCAGCTCCTGGCCTGCCCCCATCTCTGCTGTCGAGATTGTGGTGCTGTGACCATCTCCTTTCAGCTCAACCCCTCAGGCCCATCAGGACTCATCAGTTCATGGCATAGCTCACTGACCCCACATTTGACACATATTTCAGGTTGCTGTTTACCCTGTGGTCCTTTGCTCCTTCAGTGTTTTCCTTCATCTCCAGGCACCCTCCTGCACTCACACCTCCTGATCTCCCTCTTCACAACCAGCTCCCTCCCTTCCTCCTAGGTGTTTCATGGGTTTCTGTGCTGCTGGAACTTGAAGTTCCTTCTCCCTTGTCTGTCACAGGGCCAGTTCAACATTGCCATCCATTTCTAATGTTGACACCTTAGCCAGCCTCGCTCCTAGAGCCACTTAGGACACAGCTGTAGCTCTCCCTGCTCCCCAGTGTGGATGCAGGAGCCCACCCTAGTTTGGGACCAGGATGGACATGTTACTAACACATCCTTTGTACTCTCTCCTCCCAGTCCCATCCCACTTGAGGCCTGGCTGGCACCTGTTTGAACTGCTGCAAAGTCAGCAGTGCCCCAACTCCTTACCTTCTTTGTGAGGACATGGAGAACAAGGAAGAGACAGACTGCTCAGAGAGAATGCTGCAGGATGAGAATTATCAGCACATTTTACTGGCATATTCCCAGCAGCTAGTGTTTTGACCTGCAGGATGGAGGTGGGGAGTTCCAGTGTGAGTATGGATTGAATACCTGTGTGCCCAAGCAAGCATCAGACTCACAGCTGAATCATAAAGAGGAGATATTTACAAGTGTGCTTGCTGTTGCCCAGTGAGCATTTTGCAGATCTTTGTATGGTGAGATTCAGGCATTAGTCAGGCAGCTAACGTGCATCACTCAGGCCAGGAAACCCCAGGAGAAAGGGAATGACAAGCTGTGACACACAGCTCAGCGTGAGCCCAGCGATTCCAGTCAGCACCAAGGGAACTGACTGTCCTCTCAGGCATTCAGGGGGTCACATCTGAGCCATAGCAAGCTTCCCAAGCACATCTTCCCTAGCCACACATGTGTGCAGAGCCTGTTTGTTGTCCATGGCTGGAGCCAGAACTTTGTGGATGGAGAATGAGCTGTTCAGGCTTAGAGAGCAGCTGTTCCAGGGTGGTAGTGATGTAGGGCAGAGCTGCCCCAGGGCTGTGGAGGGACAGTGTGCCTCTGAAAGCCAAAACTCTCCTTTATGCTGCCATGACAGACTCATCTCCAGCAGCATGAAGTGCACATTTCAAAGGCCACACAGACCAGCTGGGTCACATTCTGATGAGAGCTGGTGTCTTGTGTCCTGTGTCTTGCGCACCTAACTCAGAACAGGAACATAATTCAGCAAGCAACAGATTATCCCAAGCACATTGTCCCCACTGAGCAGTTCTGAGCATACCTCAGACAAAGGCAGTGCTAGGGTTAGGGTTAGTCCATCTCACAAATGCAGCTTTTAAATACAGTAAATATACACATGTGTATCATATATTTTGTTATAGATGCTCCCCATGTGTATTAAGATGGGTTTATTTTACCTAATGGTCTTCCTTAAGGAATATTTGTCATCTTGGCAGGCCGTGAGCAGGGCTCCTGCTGAACACACTCCTGTGGCCCTTGGCTGCTGGCTCAGCGCCTGGCACATGTCCCACAGGGGCAGTGTGACAGTGTGGCTGTCACACCGCCTGGCAGCTGCAGCACCACGGGCCTTCAGAGCCAAAAAGAGCTCAGAACCTGCCCTGCCACCCCTGCACCCCAGAGCAGAGCAGCCTGCAAATTGCCATGCAGTGCCTTACTGTGTGTTTGACCTGACAGGCTGGAGAACTTCCAAGGAGATGGAGGAGGAGGAGGAGGAGGAGGAGGAGGAGGATGTCTTCTCACCTCCCATGGGATGTTACCCCACATCAGCGCCCAGCCTGCCTCTACTCTGGCTCTGATTCCAGCACAAGGGAGGTGCAGGAACAAATTTCAAAGCTGAGAAGGGAGGAACACAGGAACACTCCCTTTTAGCATGGTCAGTTATTTAGGTTTAAACAGCTCCAGAAACTCCACCCCTGATTTCTAAGGAGGGAGTCTGCAGCAAAGACCAGCAATATTTAAAGATTTGCATTGTGAGGACAGAAATGAGGTAACCTGAGGAACCCAGAACTCCTTCCCTGGTCAGTCCTTGGACGGCGTCGCTGCAGAGGCACTTGTGCTACAGCATGTCAGAGAGTCATGTTTACTTTTTTAATGGGAGAATTAGAAGGGACATTGGCAGTGGACCTACTGCCTCATGACTGCCTGCAGAGAAATATTTCTGCATCTTGTCAAAGATCATGATTAAGTCAACACCTGATTTATCCCAATCTCTTTTTTTCCTATATTCCCGTTCTCTCAGAGCACTCATATCTGCTGACATCTCTGAACACTCTGGGCAGGGGCAGCTGGGCAGCTGTGCCTGGAGCCAGAGCTGGGCAGTGCAAGGGTGCACATGCAAGGGATCCTTGCATTGACAGAGCCCTGGATCCTCAGCATGATAGAAAAGGGTTTTGCAGGTCTTCCAACAGACAGTAACACAATAAACACCCTCAAACTTGTCTGCTACAACAAAAGAGTTTTATTACAGAAAAGCTTCCAAATTGAAAATGATCAATGTGCTTTTAGGAGCCTGTGGAGATGGATCACCTGTACTGTTAGAATCTGCTCTCTCCTCCTCCCTTTTCAACCAAGGAAAATCATAAGAAAGAGGGGCAGGAGGAAAACAATTCCACAGGAATTCCACAGTTTTGCTGTCCTGACAGCATCTTACCAAAATTATGTTACTGTTTACCATTCCATTGTTTATCCTTGTCACTGTGGGTTTAGGGTTTTTTATGTCCAGGTTTATTCATGAAACACGAAGCTAAAGAACATGTTTGTGTCTCACCATACAGGGACCTAAAGAGTGATCAGACATTGACAGAATTTGCATCCTGTGCCATGGGCCACGCCCCGCCTGCAGCTGGGGTGAAACACACGGATCACAGGCTCACAGCACGGTTTGGGCTGGCAGGAACCTGCACAGGTGCCAGCCCTGACATGAGCAGGAGCAGGAGGAACCGAGGTTGGCCTTTTCCTGTCTCTGAGCTCCCCGAAAACAGCGGATACAACATTGTCAGTGGCACTGAGCACTTAGGGACAGATTGACCAGAGTGCTTTCAGAAGAACCCAGGCAGCCCACAGACTCGAGGTTCCAGGCTGCTGATCTAACCTAGTGGCTGTTCGAGCCAGTCAGTCTTAAACACAGGAAACAAACCATTCCTTTTCCCTTGGCAGCAGCATCTTCACATTTTAAAGCTGTTATATCAGCCTCCTCTTTTGTTACCATAAAATTTGTACCTAGGACCCAAAAGATAGGACAGACTAGAGCTGGACTTTTGCTGACTCATCTGTTCAGAAGTATGAGCGACCATTCTAGAAGCAATATCACATTAGCACCAAAAGCCTCCCAAAGCTGATTCCCAGCCTACATTTATCTTCATAAATAAATGTAGAGAATCAAGTTGTTAGCTTCTGATCAAACACCACACAAGACTGGCCCAAAATAGCCCTTTCCCCTAGCAAAGGGTTCCCACTGGTTCACTGTTCATTCATTCCTGTAGGAATAATCCATTCTCTTTGTATGAGTGCTGGAATGGCTTCAGGAGTGAGATGGGTTCCTAAAGTGCCCAACCCCATGTGATTCTTAGTCAGTGCTCTTGAGAAGGAACAGGTCAGGTGCTAATCCTCTCTGTTTCATGTGCACAAAAAGCAGCATTTGACACCTCAAGGGTTTGCACCGAATTTCTGCAGCAGATGTGCATCCACCTGCAGCAGGACACGAGCTGCACACCTGGAGAGCCCAGCCAGGGCAGTGGGTGCTGAGGTGCTCACCGTGACAGACATGCCACCAGCCTGCCTCTGGCACGAGATCCACCCATCTCCACTGAGCACTGTTTAATTCAAAGGGTGTTTTAAAGGATGTGATTTTAATGAGCACACAGCTCAGACCAGGAATACTGTATTTCTTTCTCCTGAGTGATGAAGTGAGCACTTGGACTCTTTGCATTGATTTCTAATCTGCTATTTCATACTCTGAGAGTGAGCCCTGGAAACCACATTCTCTCAGCTGCTCTTTGAGGGTTTCTGTGAGAAAGAGCTGCTGAGGCTGGTCAGGCCAAAAGGGAGGACCCAAATATCAGAGTTCCAAACTTTGCTCAGCCCACAGCCAGAGTAATAATAATACTTCAGCCTGGCCAACCAGAGTAATAATAATAACAAGAACAATAATAATCATAGTAGTAATGAGAGAAGATGTGCAGACTTTGATGCAAAGGAGCTGAAAGTGGCGTGTAGGCAAATTCCACCTTCCCAGGGCAGGCAAAATGTTTGGAAGACAGGAAGTTAAAAGCATGGGGGTATACTAATCAGAAAGGCAAAGGCACACACTGACCCACCCTCAGATCCACTCCTGAGCACGCCTGGCTTTTGTCTCATTCCCTGTGTGCAGCAGAGCCGTGGCTGGGCAGGAGCTGCTCTTGGTTCCCCAGAGTGACTGGCAGGAGAGCCCCAGCACAGTCACACTGCTTTCCCCAAACAGCACAGCATCGGCTTTCTGACAAGGAACACCTGTAATTAAAGTGACAAAAATCTTCTTTCCAGATGCAGAGGAGACCTTTATTATTTGTTCCTATAAGGCAAAGGCTTATAGCTTTTTTTCATTGCAGTCACTTTTGTTTCAGAGGTCACGAAACACACCCTCCTCTCCTTAAACACACAGTACCGGGGATTTAACTCCTGGCATCCTGACAAACTGCATCCCACAGATGTTGATGCCTACTGCCTGCAGTCCTCTGACCAGGTCCCAGCCACCCTCACACCGCCCACTACTGCAATTTCTGTGGAGCCAGAAATATTCTTTAGACTCATGGCTGCTGTGAAGCCAGAGCTGTAAAGTCAGATCTTTTCCTCCTTTAAATGTGACTGGCTATTTACTCCCTAACAATTCTGCTTCAGAGCTGATTTAGCATTTTTATTGGAATGTGAAAGCTCTTAAAAGAAGAAAAAAATCTAATCAGGCAGGAGAGATAGAAAACTTGCTGAATTTTTTCTCCCCCCTTTGCAGCCCTTCAATCCTATCAAAAGCACATCTTCCATTCATTGCTTCCCCGTGTCATTATGACAAGCGGCTACAAATCAATAGCGGCGGCAGGGGCGGCCCCGCCCGGCCGTGATAAAGATTCACTCTCAGCCCCGATTTGCTAATAGCACATAATAGCAGCCATTGGCGCCCCGCATTAAATCATACATTTCACTCGGCGTTTATTATGGGATTTTTAAAACTCCTCACCAAATTGGATTTTCTCGACGGTCTCTAATTTCCACATTTATCATTTAACATTAAACTCCTCTGTGGGGAGGGGGTTGGGAAGCGGGGAAGGAAAAGAGGAGCCATGCAATTCTGTATTTTCCTCTTTCTTTTTTATGAAAACCCATAAATAATCCCAGGTAGAGGTGCCATCAGCCCTGAAGTTTTATATATATAAAATACCAGAATTTAGGATAGAATAGCTTTGGGACTCAGCTTGCCTTTATGCAGCCCTGATAAAGAAGAGAAAATTAAAGAGAGAGCCATAAGGAAACAAATTTTAAATAACAAATCCAATAAACAAAATAGTCAACAAAGTAAGTGGGTATGAAAAGCACTAGGGAAAATGACTGTGAATTTCCTCATTTGAAAGAGCAAGTAGCAAGGAAAGATGGATCAAAAATTTTTTTAAAACCCCAACAAAACATACACAAATAAAACCTTTTTGTCTCTTTTTAGTTCACAGAAAATTAATTTAGCAAATGAAGTGAAAGCTTAACCCAGAGGTGCTTTGCTGAGGCAGAGAACAAGAATCCTGTGACCTGGGTGACCAGAGGGCTGTGTCAGAGGACAAGTGACCAGGAGCTCCCTCAGAGCACACACGGGACTGTCCCTGCTCTTGCACCAGGCAGAGCCTCAGCGCATGGGGGCCAGGGCCCAGGTCCTTCAGCACCTTGGCCTGGAAAGAGGCATCCCCATCCCAGGCCATGGAAGCACTCTCCATTCAGACATGAATTTGATTCTGGCCTGAGCAAAGGCCATGATTCCTGAAACAGGAGGTGATGTGATAAAGGCATAGTGAATTAAGCTTTCAGTGTTCATGATTTCCAGCCATGAGACGTGAACTCAATCAGCCTCTGTCCAACACCCAATTAGTACAAGCACCTCAATTCACAAACTATAGAGCAGTTCAACCAGGACTCTGCTCAAAAGTGCAGGGAGATTTTTGTTCTGGTGTATGTTGGTTTCAGTAAAGAGCTCTTAGAGATAAAATTCCTCAGTTCAGCTGCTGAGTCAACCACATCACCGGCCACACTCCAACAGCTCTGGGCCTTTTGCAGCTGCATCAACATGGTTCTGAATCCAGCTGAATGCAGGAGCAGCAACTCTAATTATCTTCTCTTAAACTTACAGGAAAAGTCGCAACATTCCAGATCCTCTCTTTTGGACTGTTACCCGATCCCCTGAGCATTGACAGCAGTAGCAAAGGCTGGCATGTGTAAATGCTTTTTGGAATCAGTGACCTCTCACAAAGCCAAAGACCACCCCAGCATGGTTCTCCTTCCTTGGAGTGGCTGGTAACCTTCAGGGAATACAATTGCTACAGTTATTGACCCTGAGCATTGGCCACCGTCTGCAATGAGTCACAGACTGAGCTCTGATGCCTTCACAGGAAGCTGTGTGTCCTCCTATCTACAGCCAGAACATGAACTTGGCCAATGAAAAACTGAATCACCATTTACTTACTAGAGACATCTGTTCAAAATTAGAATATCAACAATCTAGGAACACAGCAAGTGGGAAAGAATGTCATACTTTAGGGCATCCCACACAGTAAAGGACAAAGACTCCACAGACAAACATTTGCTGCACAGCAAGTTTAAGGATGTGCTGGGGTCCCATTTCCTGTTTTCCCCTACTTTTTTTCTGTGGCATTGCCAATTCAGTTTGAGGCTTCCTGCTACCATTTCCTACTTAGTTTCATACCTGCATTTGGGCACGGGAGCAGTCCCTAGGTGCGGGTGAATACACACTTTCCAATGCCTCCCACTGTTCCTTACAGCTCCAGAATCCAAAACATCCTGTGGTTTATTGATCCACCTAACCACACTTTGCCACCAATCTTTGCATTCTTCCTTACTCATGCATCAGAGTGGAAAGTGTGTGACACATCACTTTCCAACTGACCTGAAGGGTTTTCTCACCATGTGGTCACAATTCCCTGACAGCCACTCCTCCTTCAGTTGCATCTGGCAGAAAAATATCCAGTATTACCAGAGTAATTCTGCAGTTCTTGAGCAAACCAAGTGAGGTGATGATGAATGTGGGCAGGCCCTGGCACAGGGTGCCCAGAGCAGCTGTGGCTGCCCCTGGATCCCTGGAAGTGCCCAGGGCCAGGATGGAGGGGGCTTGGAGCACTCTGGGGTAGTGGAAGGTGTCCCTGCCCAGGTCCTCTTTAAATGCCCTTCCAACTTAACCCAGTCTATGATTCTGTGACTTCAGAACATAGTTTCTTCTATCCTGCCCCAAAGAGATCTGCTTGTGGGGGGTGAATGTCTGAGAAAGAACAGTGAGTTATCTGTGGATGCCGTGTTTAAGCAGGTGTCAGCAAGGTCTGCAGGACACCCTGGAAAGAAAATGAATCAGAAAAGACTTCTTAAGAGCAATGCCACCCAAACATGGTTTCAGCCATGGTCAGGAAATCCCATCCTGGGTTCTCATGTTTGTGGTAAGAACATGGGATCTCATTTCTCTGTTATAATCACCCAGATGTGGATATTCATGTACAAGAGAAAATCAATCTCTGCATGCGAAAACGAAAGTGTGGATGTGCTCCCTTCTAGCTGAAAGGGGCTGCTGCTCCCCAGGTCCAAGCTCTACCTGACCTGGCCTTGCACAGGTTTCCCCAGCTCCTGCTGGGAGGGAGCTCTGATCACTGTGACCTTTTCTCTGCAGGAATTCTTTCCCCATGAAACTTCCCAAACTGCAGTCTGCACAGCAGGTTGTCTGGAACTCTTTGTGCAAACACTTCACATTTAGAGATGATGATGTGTACAACAATATCTCGTGCATGCTTTGCAGTAATAAAACAGATCAAGCTTTTAAGTGATCTGTCTGTGTAAAAGGCTATAATAATAAAAAACACCCAAAGGTTATGGCATCAATTAAATCCTTCATAGTCCATGTAGGCTGTTTCCCTGGGACACTGAACCAGCAGCTCAGTACCAGCAGTTTTTGTTCAGACTTCAGGTATTAAAACTACAGAAAACATGTGACTGTTGCATGAACACATGGCTTTATTGGTTCACATCAGAAAAAAAAATAACCCCAGAACTCAAAGTATCAGAATTTGAACAGTCTCAAATCCAAAAGGCAAATGCACAAAAGAGCAGAGGATCAGCAGAATTGTAGGATGACAAAAGCTCCATAAAGTTTATTTTCACCCCAGCAAATAAAAGGTTTCATTAAAACAAATCAAACAGAAGTTGCACAACTGGCTTCTTGGCTAGCTTCTCCCAGCTTTGTGTCAGTGGGGTGAGGCCCAGAGCCAGCCAGGACCGTCCCTTTTGGAACAAATGGACAAGATGACAGAACATACCAGTTATGTTTCCATTTTCCTACCTTATTGAGAACACACTGAAAAGTTTCTCCTTGCATCTTATTAAGAGACAAATTGTGACTGAAGCCCAGCATAGCCAGGCGTTCACATCCCCCCAGTACTGACAGGATCTGCCCCAGGTGTGTTTGGCCCAGATGTGGAGACTGAAGAGTCATCAGCACAGAGCTCCTTCTCACACAGGGAGCCTAGCACTGTGACACTTGGTGAATTCTGATCTCTGTCCAAGAGTGATCTCCAGCACTGAAGTTAAGCCTGTGAGCACTCAGCCACAGAGGGGATAAAGGGATGCTGAGATCCTGCATCCTCTCCTGTGGGACCAGGACAGGGTGGCACCCATGCTGGCTCCAACCACGCCAGGATTTAGACACAGGGCACTCTCAGCATCGTGGCCTCAGCATTATAATATGTTTCTTTCATTCTGTCAGTGCTCACACTTGTTGACCTTTCAATCACTGTTACCCTCTCTATCCTCATCGTGGCTTTCAGGAGGACAGCAGGTTTATTACAGGGCAATTGGGAGTGTTCTCAGCAGAGTCATTTGTCCAGGGGTAGTTCCTGCATCACTGTTCCTGATCAAACAGGATCACAAAGCCAGGACTCAGGTTAAGTGGCTTTCCTACTCCTGGAATGCTGAAGGCCAGACAGAGGCACATTAGCAGAGCTCTGTGTATGATGGGCTGCAGCTGGGGCAAACCTCAGGCTAAACAGTTACACTGAAATGGGAAAAGCTGAAGCAGTGTTTGTATTTTCTGAGGAGGGTACAAGGCAAATGATGTAAGGAACAGTGCTAAACTGGGTGAGGGTCTGCCCAGGGCAGGATTTTATATTGACAAACTTCTACCTTCCTAATATAAAGGAGTATTTTTCAGTACTATCCAGTGCTGAAGTCCTAGCATTGGAAGGCAGCAGTTCCATCCTTCAAACCAAAGCTGCAGATGATCTCAGCTTAAGACAGGTCTGGTTTAAATCCATCCAGACCTGCTTCTGGCCAGTGCAAAACACAGACTCTAGCTAGAAGAGTTTTGGGATTTTTTAATTGTGTGAAGAAGTGCCAGGCACTAAAGCTGACCTGCATTTCCACATGATATATTGCAAACAAACAGCTAAGGTCTCTTCCAAAAAGCGCCTCAGTCCTAATGCTGTGCCCACAACAGGCCCTGCCCAGCAGGCAGTCACCCTTTCAGCAGCCCAGAGAGCAGCAGGGCCTGCCCAAGCCCTCCTGCAAGGTGCCAGGTACTGCCAGGAGCTGCTCTCACTCTGCAGGAACACACAGACAGAACTGGGGACCTGCACCTTTAAAGTTCTTCAGCATCAAATCAGTGATGCAGAGCAGCAATAATATCAAGCTATTCTGCCAACATGAGTCCTGGAGATACAGACCCAAACCAGCAAAGCTGATTAGTAGTGTGGGAGCTCCTCGCATGCTCCTCCAAAGCACAATTAAAAGAGTTTCATTCTGAGTAACAAGAGGGTTAGAGGGTCACAAGAGTTTCCATTTCAAAAGGCAGCAGGATACAAGCTAGCAGGAAGAGGAAAGCAAATTGCCCAGATTTTGTGCTAGAAATACGTGGGTATTTAAGCTGCTGCTGCTGGGCTTCAATTTCTCACCAGAATTTTATCCCATCCTTCCTAAGGAAAATAGGAAAATCAGTACAAAGACAAACCTTTTCAATATTGTGATGGCAAACACCCTGCTTCCACCTGCAGCAAGCACAGGTTCTTTCACCTTGCTTCAACTTTGGGCTTCCCCATTGAGTCTTACAAAGAACCAATAAAAATTCTTTTAACTTTCTCCATTTTAAAGTTTATTATTATTAGAACAGAAAAAAGGAGATTTAAAAACTGTAGAGGAACCTCCAGCAAACAGTCTCTTACCCAGCACTGGCTTTAAGGAGCTAAAAATGCAGTCTCCCAAAAATACAGAAATATTGTCCAGTGTCTGGCAGTCTGCAGTTCCCCTTGTTCCATGGCTCTTTCTGTGGCCAGTCTGGCTGCAGTCAGCTGCCCTCCTGCAGGTTCCAGGGAAGATTGCTTTTAGGAGATCTTCTACCTACATATTTTAACTGAATCAATGTGCAGCATTTCTGTGAAGTGAATGCCGCAGAGATGACAAAAACTGTCTAGATTTCCTTGGCTAGAGCCTAGAGGAGCAGAGCTGTTGGATTTCACAGAAACCAGCCAATACCAACTAATAATAAAAAAATCTTAAACATCCGTGAAAGCAGTGTGGAAGGTGACTTCATTTAAATCTGAATCGTGGACAGATCTTGCATTGTTGACCTGATTTGGGATTTCCAGAAGTTACTTGGCTTTCCTCGGGTCAGTGTGACCTTGTCACCAGCTCTCTGAGGACACGAGGAAGGGGAGATCTTTCCTCAGACCCTGCCAAAGCAAAGGGCTGCTCACTCATTCCAGGCTTTTCTGCCAACATAAAGGTAGCAGCAGAGAACTGATTTACTCCATAGGTCTCTAGATACACCCAGAGAAATAAAACAACCCTTTTCTGAATAAATCAGTTCCCAAATATTTGTTGTATTATGGGAACCAAAAGAAATAATAAAAATTCTAAGATGAAGATTACAGTTTTGTGGGAAAAAAAGACAAACTGCATTGGAATCTTGCATTCAAGCTTTTCTGCTCATTCCCTCTCCTGACCCCACATGCCATGGAAAAGCTTTAGGAGCACAACTTGAAGGATGCTCATGTGCTTTTATAGTCAGTAATAGTACTTTTGTACATAATTAAGCCTTTTCCGCTTTATGAAAAGCCTTTTTCTTCATAAAGGAAATATAGCCTAGGTAATAGCATTCAGACCTGTCCATGAAAAAAAAAAAGGGGGACAAGTATTACAATGGCTGTAGAAAATCCTGCATATCTCCAGAGTAGGAACAATAGGACAATTCAGTGTCAGGCACTGCTGAATTTTCTAATCAGATAAAACCTTATGCAGTTACATCATTGCAATTCATTCATTTAGCAGCAGGAAGGTGAAACCTGGGATATGTTTGCTCAGAAAAAAGAGGTTTTATTTTTCCTTTTTATGACAACATTAAATTGTCTTTGTTCCTAAACTCCTCAATCTACCTACACATTCAAAACTACAAATGGGTAATTCTATATACTTGCAAAAATAATATTATATAGAAGGCATCTTATTGGTTTCTATATTGTATATATTTAATGTACGTTATTCTATTGCAGAAACTTATATTGAGTAATTTTTATACCACAGCATTATCTGATCCTCTGCTGTTTAGGATTAGCACTGCAAATATTCTAAAAGCCAAGCTGAAGCTGTCAGTGAGAGTACAGTGTCCTTACACTCGGTTTGTAAACAAATGTTAATAAACACATCAATGCAGCATTAATTGCTCACCTCACTGTGCACAGAATCATACACTCTTGTTCCTGCAGCCAGGAACAGTTCACTCCCTGAATTTGGATGTCTCAGGTCCAAATGCTCATCTGTTTTTTGAGAAAACAACAAAATTTTAACAGGGCTTCAGAACTCCAGTTTTTGCCCGTGCTGTGATTAGACACTAGTGGTGGTGAGACTCCAAGCTCTGTGTTGCTGTTAATGCTGTTAATTACAGCTCCCAGTGATCCTGGAACGCTGCAGACCTGGTGACCCGGGGACACCGTGGGTCACAGGCCTCCTGCCCAAGCTCCAGACAGACTTTTCCCCTCTCTGCATGCAGCTGTCCCCGTGTCTGCTCTCTGCAGAACCACCTCCCACTCCCGAAGCTGACTTCTAGACATTTCTGCAATGTGCTTCGGGGTACTGTTTACTGCTCTGTAAAACCCTGGTTCAAGGAGCACCTCACATTCACAGTGACTGGGGGATGCTGACTCAGAGAAAACCAGTAGTGTTGCCACAGTGAAATCCTGTATGGAGAATACTGCTTGACCTAAACACTATTTTCATATACATTAAATGTATTATTTTACATATATTGTTAAATATCACTTCATGTAATTCTTTCTCAAAATGCAGAACAGATGAATCTGTGTGCTATTCTTTAAAGAACCGGCCCCCTAAAGCAAAGTTCCATGTCAGTAACATCTGTGAGCCTGTATCCACACTACAAAACTGTGATTCTCAGCTGAGGCTGCAAACCCCCATCACTCTGAGCCCACCAAACCCACGCATTCTGCTGCCTCCCGGTGCCAGCCACACGAAGTGCCAGAGCACAGCTGAGCTCCGGTGTCAGCCTTTGTTCCTGATTTATGGGAATTCCTCAGCCAAAGTGAGGTGACCCAGGGCTTTTGTACTCCATTTCACAGAGCCTTCCCCTACGTCCCATTCTGCAGCCCACAACGATTGCTTTCCACACGCTTCCCTCCTCAGCCTGGCCCTTGGGAAAGAAGCAAAACGTTTACAAGGGACAGACTGGGCACGCTGTGCCTTGGTGAGGGTTTGGCTGCAGCATTTCTGCTCCCAGTCTAACCAACATTGACGATCTCTAGACATTTCCATTTTTAATCATCCCAAATCAGCTTGTTTTTCAGCCCATCTAGTTGAGACCCCCTCACCCAGAGGATGTCAGCAGGGCAACGTGCTGGTTTTCACCCAGAGAGCAGAGCCCGTGATAAATAACACTCAGAGCTCTGAGAGGATGAGTGTCCTCTACAGCTCACAGCCCACAGGCTTCATTATTGCATCGCCCATAATTCAATTCACCCTTCCTAAAAGGTCTCTTGCTGCACCCAACCCCCACCTCTGAAAACACGTCCCACTAATAATTCCCGATTAATGCCGTCAATTACCAACTCTCCCCCAGCCCCTCTCCATCCCCTGATTGGGTTGGAATGGAAGGGAAGCAGCATCTAACTGGGGAGGAATAGAAGTAGGGGAAAATAGCAATAAAAAGTAATTACATAAAAATGCTAAACATATTACATCTGTTAGTTTGCTGAGCCCAGTGGGCTTGACAATTCCAGATTTTTGCCTTTGTCCGTGCTCAGACAGACAAGAATAAGAGAAACCAGGAAAGGATCTTTCAATAAGATTATTAAATCAGTGCATGAAAAATAAGTCGTCATTACATTGCAAAAGGGAGAGAGAAACTCGCTGAAATGTCTTTCTGCAGCTTTGCCTTTGTGATCTGCAAGGTGCTGTGCTCCTGCTTACACTCTGTTGCCCTGGCAACATACTCCTGTAAAATAAAGATTATTAAAGCGCATATGATTATTTGGCCGCACAGTGAATGAGGCAGCCGCTTCTGAAATTCCTTATCAGAGAAATTCAATTTTAGGCCAAATTGTGTTTTCACTGCCTCTCAGCTTCTCCCTCCCCCCCTGCAATACCAATAAAACCATCATCTCCCCAGCTGTACATGATATTTTGTCACTAACTCTTTCACGCCTTTCCTTTCCCATTCCAGGTTTTATTTTTACTCTGTCAAAGGAGAATGCTCTCCCCAATTTGTAAGCTTTTATACCTGACAGTTTTTTTTTCTGGCAGCTTCAGCCTTTTCTCCCCTGCCGCAGCCAGCCCACAGCGGCAGCAGGAAGGGGCTTTCCCCTGCAGCCCGGGCCGGGGGCCACCGCCCATCGGGGAGCCCCGGAGGGGTCACGGTCCGCAGCCGCCCTCACGCCCTGCGGAGCCCCGCCTGCCCGCCGCAGGGCGCACCCCGGGAGCGCTGCCCGGCCCACGGAGGGCCCGGCCGGGTGTTTAAGGTGCCGTTCCGTGGGTCACAGCTCCGCCCGGCCCCGCGAGGGGCTCCCCGCGTGACACACAGCGCTGCCAGCACGGCGGAAGCTCGGGGCGCCTCCGCTCCATGTCACCGCCACCGCCCAGAGCGGCGGGCACGGGCACGGGCACCCGTCCCTGCCCCGGTGCCACCAGACAGCGCTGTGCTGTACGCGGCGGTCACACCGGCCGGCGCTCGGACACACACGGTCAGACACACGGGCACACACCGGCCGGCGCTCGGACACACACGGTCAGACACACGGGCACACACCGGCCGGCGCTCGGACGCAGACGGTCAGACACATAGGCACACACACGGGCACACACCGGCCGGCGCTCGGACACACACGGTCAGACACACGGGCACACACCGGCCGGCGCTCGGACACAGACGGTCAGACACACGGGCACACACCGGCCGGCGCTCGGACGCAGACGGTCAGACACACGGGCACACACACGGGCACACACCGGCCGGCGCTCGGACACACACGGTCAGACCCCGCCCGCCCGGGCGCGTCCCGCCGGTGCGGTCCCGGTGCGGGCGACCCCGGGCGGGGCCGCCGCGGCGCACCAGGGGGCGCTGCCGCCCCGCCGCCGCCGCGCGCCGCAGGGCGGGCCCGGAGCGCGCGGGGAGCCCGGGCGGGGCGGCTGAGGGGCGGCGGGGACAGCCCTGAGGGGAGAACTGTGTGCGGGGACAGCCCTGTGTGCGGGGACAGCCCTGTGTGCGGGGACAGCCCTGAGGGGAGAACTGTGTGCGGGGACAGCCCTGTGTGCAGGGACAGCCCTGAGGGGAGAACTGTGTGCGGGGACAGCCCTGAGGGGAGAACTGTGTGCGAGGACAGCCCTGTGTGCGGGGACAGCCCTGAGGGGAGAACTGTGTGCGGGGACAGCCCTGTGTGCAGGGACAGCCCTGAGGGGAGAACTGTGTGCGGGGACAGCCCTGAGGGGAGAACTGTGTGCGAGGACAGCCCTGTGTGCGGGGACAGCCCTGAGGGGAGAACTGTGTGCGGGGACAGCCCTGAGGGGAGAACTGTGTGCGAGGACAGCCCTGTGTGCGGGGACAGCCCTGAGGGGAGAACTGTGTGCGAGGACAGCCCTGTGTGCGGGGACAGCCCTGTGTGCGGGGACAGCCCTGAGGGGAGAACTGTGTGCGGGGACAGCCCTGAGGGGAGAACTGTGTGCGGGGACAGCCCTGTGTGCGGGGACAGCCCTGTGTGCGGGGACAGCCCTGAGGGGAGAACTGTGTGCGAGGACAGCCCTGTGTGCGGGGACAGCCCTGAGGGGACGTCTGCCATGCCGGGGGCGCCTGTGGGGGCACCTCCGCGATCAGGGCGGGGCTGGCTCCGCTCCCGGCCCGGCCCGGCCAGCGGACCCCCTGCACAGTCCGGCGGCCTTTAGTGGCTCTTCTTTCCCCCCTACAGGCTAATAAAAAAAAACAACGGCCCAGTTTTGGCAGTCGGGCCCAGCTGGGAATTAAAAATACATCCGTGCATAACCGAGCCACAGCCCAGGCCGGTCCCAGGTGTCCCCCTGCCCGTTTCCTGCACGCTCGGATTGAGGTCCGAGTTAAGGTAAATGAGCCCTGTTCACCAGGCACAAGGTATTCTGCTTCTTCAGTAGCATTAAAAAAACTACATAGACTCCAGAAAGGAAATGAAACTGCTTCTTTTAATATTAAACTTGTAATTGTTCCTATTTTTCCTCAATATTTGATGACAGTGAACCAAAGCGACTGACAGCCTTTGTGCAACTCTTCGAGGGCGACCGCAGTGCGGCGAGGAGGAGTGAAGATTTCTGGAGGCAGAATGGTGAACATGAAAGCGAGCCTCAGAACTAACATGTGTGCTTTATTTTTTAAAGATGGAACAGAGAGGAGGCACAATTACCTCAGATTTAGAAGATCTTAGTTCAAGCCCTGACCTACTGAAGCTTTCCATACCTCGGCTTCTCCTCCCTATCTTAAAACCAGGTAATAGCTGTTGCCTACCTGGCGGATAATTGCAAGGATAAATATCTCGGAGGCTGGTTGGTGCAACAGAAAAAATGCTTAATATTGGCAACACAAGGTATCCCAGATCTGGCCTCCAGTTTGCTTATAGTCAGCAGAAGATAACTATGACTAATAACAGGAACAGAATTGGAAAGGGCACCAAAAAGGGATAAGGGATTGTAACAGAAATAAGTTCACCAAGGTAATACCTAGAAAATTTCCTTTTTATTGGGGTGGGGAGTGATCATCCACTATCCTCTTAATAAACACAGATACATTGCAGGAAAAACAAAACCAACAAAGCAACAGCCAAATCTGAGAAGCAGCACTAGACAGGTTTAGAAAATCCTCACGGACAGCATAATTCCCTGTACAAACCCGGGCAGCTTCCTGGGCTCATTAGAGAAGTGGTTCCTGAACTCTGTCCTCCCTGGCCAATCCCCTTGTGTTATCTCTTATGACCATTGCCTGAACTGAAACATCATTTTGGTTACTGAGATCACTTTTGGAGGGTGGTAGAAGCCTCGGTTTCCTCTACAAGAACAAACAGGCTCAGTTACAATCAATGGTGATTTTGGACAGCCCCAAACAGCTCAAGTTCTTGCCCTTTCAGAATGTAAAATACACAAAGGTCCTAGTTCCTCAGCATTAATGATTTAAAATAGCTACTACAAATGGGCAAAAAAAAAGCTCAAGAACAGTTACACTGATCAGAACAAAGGTCCACACGTTCTTTGGTGCTAGATTACGTGCCTGGGGGCACTGGGAGCAAATGACATCAGCGGTCAGAGTTTCTAGGAGCAAGAAAGTCTTCTACAGACTGGGGAACCCATAGCATGGAAATAAAAGAATCTAAAGGATTTTGGGAAAAGGAGCAAGCAGTTGACTATAAATACCTGAGCGCCTTTGTTCCTGGTGGCTGTGTTTTTAAAAGGACACAGGAAAATTGGAGACAGTGCAGAGTCATAAAAATTATTTGAGAACTGGAATGGCTGCCTGAGAATGAGACACTTAAGGAGCTCGATCTGTTTAGTTTATTAAAAAGATCAAGAGATGGTTTGATTACGATGTATAAGTACCTTCAAAGGGAGAAAATACCAGGTCCTAGAGGGCTCTTTAATCCAGCCAAGAAAGGCATAACAAGAACCAATTGCTGGAAGCTGAAGCCAGACCAGCTTAAATTGGAAATCAGGCACAGTTTTATAGTGAGAATGATTAGACGTTAAAAACCCTGCCCTATCAAAGGAAGGAGGATTTTTCATCTTTTAATATCTCCAAATCAAGACAGGATGCCTTTCAGTAAAGTAAGCTTGAGTTTAAAAAAAGGCTCAATGCAAGGGTAATTGAGCAATATTTAATGACTTATCATAGGCAAGGAAAGCTCTAACATCTTAATTTGGAATGACAGCTCAAAGTTTGGCAGCACGCATCTTTGGCAAACAGGTATGCTGCCTGCACCGTGTGACAGAACTGCTGAGACCTGACTGTGTTCTCTGCCTCGGAGAAAGATCAGATGGCAGGTGCCAATCAGAGATCTAGTAGTGTAAAAACTGACACCATTTTCCATAGTCAGCACTTCCACGTCCTGCAAAGGCCTCCCCTGGGCAGAGCCATGGCTGTGGCTCTATGAATGAATCTGCTGAAGCCCTGGGCCACGTATATGAAGCCGTAATAAAGACTGTAAAATAATGCTCTGAATGATCAGACGGTGGCTGCAGCTACCAGCTACAGCTGAAAATGGGACACCAGCCTAGTAATGGAACCAGCCCATTAATGTTTCTGCCCTTTTCTGGGGACAGATGTTCCAGAACTGTGGTTGCCTGACTGTCCAAACTAGGCCTGGATGCTCCATGAGAGCAGATGGATACAGAGAATCAGGCTGGACCCAACAAAGAGACACAGCAACCAGGCAGACAAGCAGGATAGATGACGTTATTTGACTATGCAGCAGTTGTGGATTTACATAAGGCTGAAATACACCCCCGGGTACATGAGAAAGAGTTCAAGCATCTACTCGACAACACAAGGAAACACAGACTGTCCCAGCAGCATTGCCAAGGCTTTTTTCATTACTTTTCATTACTTTGTGTCATATTCCCTCCTCAAAGGTTATCATCAGTCTTTAGGACTCTCTTTGTGGAAGATCTTTGTGCCACAGCCATCATTCTCATCCTTCGCTAAACATGTAGATCAGTGGGCTCCAAACTTTTGATTGTGCACCTGATTAGTAAAAAAATGCTGAGTGTGCACACCAATGTATGTGTATTTATCTATAAATTATCTCCACATACTACTGTATTATATACTTTATAAAGCATACACAAAATTAGGCATTTACAAAGGATAAGGATGAAATAAACAGTTTTAAATTTTTTTTAATTTATTACTGCAAAAAAAAAATCTTCATGCGCCCTAATAGATAGTCTTGTACGTCCCACTATGGAGACCACTGATCTAGATCCACAAGGCACCTTTCAAAGATGACCAACCTTCTAAATTTTTCTCAACAATTCTGTGCAGGTGCCTCAGATTCCCTGAAGGGAAAGTGGCAAATTACTGAAGGCTGAGCCTTGGTGACATGATACAAGGGAACCGCCAACTTTGGCATTCGTGAGGATTTCAAACGGGGCAAAAGCTGACCAGCCATTACCATGCAGAAGGTTTCCAGGAGCTGAACGGAGCAGCCATGATCTCAGGTGAGAATCTAAACAAAACCTGCTGTCACAACAGGAGCACTGACCCCAAAAGCTGTGCTGAAGCCAGCTGTGGAGAGAGGCTCAATAAACTCTGAAGTTCCTTAGTGCTGAGCATGACACAAGGCATGGAGCAGTGCCAGGGGTACCCTTGGTGCTGGATGCCAACCCAGCCCGGCCTGCCTCAGCTCTGGCAGCGGCCAGCTCCTGAGAGCAAGCTGCTGAAGGTGACAACAGTGGGACCCCTTCCAAGTCTATCACTTAGGCTTATCAGCAGACAAGAGCCAGAGTTCTCTGGCACAGTGTCAGGCAATCAGAACCAACACTCCTGAGTTTCTGAAGTGAGCCCTGGAGTCTGGGAGCCCTCTGGGCAGGTACCTGGGAGACAGACAGTAAAATCAGATCAAAATGTTGTGTCCCCAGCTGCCTGTGGAACTCTCTGGTTCTAGGGACACTCATGGGGTGGAGGAGCATGTTACTATGCCATTGTTTATGAAGACTCTTTGCCACAGGATTCACATGGAACTTCAGCTGAGAGGAGCCAAGGCACGACCAAGGCACACTTGCTCAGTGATTGCCCAGCTGCATGCACACACGAGGACAGAACCTGCATCTCCGACACCGAGAGAGAGCCTGTGCATACATCTGTGCTATGCCACAACTTCACAAGTCTGCGATATTTGCTGGGCATGTGACAATTCCTGTTTCAGGGCTGAAGTGTTCTACACCTTCTAATCCAATTTCAGTTGACTCAGTCAATGGACTTTTCATCATTTCCTTCATATTCCCATCATGATGGGTCTCATAAATCTTGCTAATGGAGGATATTACCTGATATCTGAGATACATTTTCCTTCTTGCATTATGATCACAATACATTTAATTTGCATTCCTTAGGCCCTGTCCAAGGCAATTCTTCTTCATGGTTTCTGTTTATGCTCTTCATATGCTTGTGGACAAGTACAACACTCTTCATTTATTTTGCCAAGTTAAACAGATCTAATTCTTTTCATATTTCTTCATATATCATGACTTCCAACCCTTAAACACAGTTTTACAAAGAAAAGTTATTTTAGAAATTGTGCTGCCTCGGATCCACATTTACTAATCTCCCAGCAACTCTTCCATCATTTTTCTAACTGCCTGTGCTTGGCTCTAATTCAGCCTTTTTTTTTGTTTTGGTCTGGGTCCTCTACTGAGCAGTATGGGGAAAATCTTAGGCTTGTAGTGTCAGCCTTACATATTTTCACATCAGTCAGTACCTTCTGAATTCACTTTTGCCATCTTGCATGCAGAAATTAATACAAAAATTATTGAGAAATTTACATCCAATTTGATGAAATTCTGCAACGCTGTCACTGTCACTCTTCTCAAATACAATATAATCTTTGATCAGAAGTTACTGATAAAAATCTTCTATTTATTTTAGGCACCTACTATGTATTAGATGTTTAAAAATACATCTCCCTGGAAGTGCAAACCTCGCATTCTCTATGCAGTGCTGGTACCCTGATGCTTCCCAGGGCATTCACATTCCTGTGGCTAAGTAGACATTAGCTCTGTCAAAGATTCACCAGCAGAATAAATCCAGTCCGATTGATTCAAATTTACAGGAATAACATGCCTTAAACAAAAAGTTATTTTACTTCTTTAGGTACCCAGAGTCATCCACAATTACTAAAAAGACCAGAACAGCCATCCAGGCAGCTCAGCTGTCTTGGAGCAGGAGGTGCCTCATGACAGACACACTTTCAAGCATAGTAGCTTTTCAGTGATTATGCTTCACAGATCATGAGCCAGAAAAATTTGGACAATATTTAACCATGTACTGAGCAATAGTGACTTGAATCCCTTTTTTGAAAGGAGAAAAAGGAAAAGGTGTTCCTCACCTGGATTCTGCAGTCGCTCGCTCAGCAGTTTATTATCTTCCAAACTCTCAATATTTTGCAAAAAAAACATACTAAGGAATTTCTTTTACATAAAGGACACATACATGGAAGTGGTCTTCTATTTATAGTCCTCCTTTCCAAGTGTTCTGTTAACATCCCACATTGTGAAATGTTTCCATTACTCACAGATAGCCTTGTGCTGCTGTGTTTTCCCCTTTGTCAAGGCCCATTTATGAAATCAGTTCAGGGCTCATCCATTTTAGATTCCTGAGTGACTCTGTTTAGTAATGATTTCTTTATTCTCCCCGCCCCACATACACCATAAGCCATTTCTTATTTCATTTTAGAATTTACTCAACCTTTTTGATTACTCTCCCTCTCTTTACACTGCAAATAATCCTCAATATTCCGATTTTTGCCCTATTTCCTTTCATCATTTCAAGTAAAGGTGGCTTTGTACCATCAAATCTTTGAGCTACATCAATCACCTCTTCTGTCTTGTAGCTTCCTTTATCAGATGAATTAGTTGTGATGTGCTTATGATATATTTAAATCCTTGTCTGTTTTTCTCTCTACTTGCATTAGTTTTCTTTTTAAATATTTCTTGCGCCCATTTCTGTGACACTAGTTGCTCATTTCCTTGAAATTTATCAGAATTTTTAACAGGCTGATATATCCTGTTATGTGCAACTTACTCACTGTGAATTCAAGGATTTACCTCTTCAAAGCTGACAGAGAGCTGCTCTTTTGGTTCTTCCTCAGACCCCACTGAGCTCCAAACTGCAGCTGTGACAGGGAAATTCTCCCTTTTTTCATTCTCTTTCACAAATTTCCCAGCCAAGGAGATCAGTGATGTTCTACTTCCATTAGTTCCGTTATTGTTCTGAGCAATTACTCCAAAGATCTTACTGATACAGACTTGAAAGAGCGAGAAAAACAAGAAATACCCTTTAATTACCAAGGACAAAATGAGTACCAGCACTTCAGCTGAGGATGAAAGGGACTGTTTCATGTTCCACCTCAAATTCCTCATCCAACATTGAAGTTTCCACTAAATTCTGAGGAAGTCAGGGCTGAGGAGGGTCGGCCCTGCTTCGGATCAACTGAAACATGGTTTGTCTGTCTCCACGCAGTGAAATGTGTGCCCTGTGCTTCCAGGGGCTCCTCAGGAATGTGCTACCATGTCTTATCAACACACAGGACTTACCAAGTGTTGATGCAAAAAGCCCAAAGGAACACGTGCAAACCGACTTCAGAAGAAGAAATCATGAGGAAGACCTGAGGGAGTTTATAAAGACACCGGGAGTAAAATTTGGTTATTAGAAACACTTTTGTAATGCTGAACACATCCCAGTGACCAGCAAAACCCCCCGTGCACTTTGAAAGGGACAAAAGAGCATAGAGGCAATATGGTGCAGGTTCTGAAGAGGTCTCTTCCAGAAGACTGAGCAAGTCAGACAGCACTGCCAGGTGCACTGGAGACCTTCAGTTCAGTTTGTCACAAACAGTACCACAGCACGCTGGCATGGCAAGAGCGGGCGAGAGAAGGGTTTTGTAAGAGAAATGAATTTGCAGTGCCACACTCCCTTCTACTTGTGCTCAGGGTGGGGTTTTATTAACAAATGATTCAGATATTTTGAGTCACAGACAGACAAATTGTTTATAAACTGATTAAAATCAGTTCTAATCTTGGCTACGTCAAAAAATCTCTGCTAACATTTTGAAACATTTAAATAAAATTTGAAAACATTTTGAAAATTTAAATAAATTTTAAAACTTTAAATAAATTTAAACTTTAGAAATAAATAAATTTAATTTAAAAAATAAATTAAAAAATAAATTTAAAATAATTTAATAAATTTAAACTTTAAAATAAATTTTGAAAATGTGTTAAAAATTTAAATAAATTACAAAATTAAAAATAAACAGAAATGTTGTAGTTATTTATTATGTCAAGTAACCAGCTCCCATCCTGCTTGCTGCTGAGCGTTGCTCAGTGAGGATGGCTGTAGTCTTTGGCAGGCTCCTAACTCATATAGGATGATCAAAAAAACCAGTTTTAGGCCCCTCAAGAACATTCTGACTGCTCTTGTAAGAATTAAAACAAAAAAGAAGAAAACTCTACCAGCTGAAGCTGAGAAGATGACACATGTAAATAAAGAGAACAAGACACTCCAAGAAGTGGGCTGTGTTATTTCTCACAGTAAAATCTGTGCATGGAGAGCAAAGCTATGATAAAAAAGTTGCAGCTTGTTGTTTATTGCTTCAGTGATATCCAGAGGAAATCTGCTTTGTCTGCAACCCAGAGGAGGATTTTCCCACCTTCTAGCTATAAAAATCTGAAACTAATTCTGTGTTCTCTGGCCACTCATAATACAGCCTCTACAATCTAAACATAATTAACAACACTGCTGCTGCTGCTAATGAATAAGCTAGAAAAGAATCTACCTCGCTCTTATCTAATGTTAATTTTCCAGGGTGAAAGGGAGAGAGACAGGCAAGGATGACAAAGTAATATTTTGAGGTCAAAACCGGCAATTTCAATTCCATTCCATAATGCCATTACTTTCTGAGCAGTGATTACCAAAGGAGCCTCACCAGGTTAAAAAAAAAGTCCATCTACCTTTCAGACCTTCCTGGTTCTAAGCTGATAAACAGATATTACCAACACCTTCACACTGGCTGGAGCCTTTCCCAGCTACATCCATGAACACATCATCACACGCAGCCCAACACCTACAAAGACCTTTGAAAATATTTCCTATTCATGCTCAGAGCTTTTTTTTCTAAATGTAATAGCAACCTCTCCTGTCTCACCAAAATCCGAAGCACAAAAAAACCCAAAAGCAAAATATATTCCTTTACTCCTGCAGACCCACACAAGCTATTCTTAACGTCAGGTCAATAGCAACACAACAAGGAGAAAACTTTTCAATATTAATTTTTTAAGTTGTCCAATTAAAGATAGCACCTTCAATCTCCCTTATGCTGCATTTTCCAAACATTTTAAAACACTCAGCACAAAATGCTGATCATGAAAGAAACTGAAAGCTTGCTGTTGAGCTCTGCCAGGAGGAAAAACTTTGTCCCTAGGGAAGTAGCCAGCAATCGGACACGGGATCCAGCAAGGTACCCCAACCGCTGCCCTATTCCAAGGGCTTCCTTTCCTCCAATTGTTTAGATACAGCTTGATATTCTTATCCCAGATCTTATTACAACATTGCGGAGAGCACACTCTAAGTCCTGAATTGAGAATAAAGAACAGGCTGCAAAATATCAGTTTTAATCCTGGCTACATCAAAAAATCTCTGCTAACAACAAGGCATCTTTGCTTGGAGTGAGGGGCAGACAAAGATAACAGGAAAAACAGGGCTGATGTAATATCAAGGAACTACCAAAAAAGGAAAGTTCAAAGCTTGTCTTCCAGCACCATAGTTTGTCAATTATTTCTTCTTCCTGTTTAATATATCACTTTTTTTGGTATTTGTTTAAATTCTAGGCAGCAAGAATGAGAAATCTTGTCATTTTCCTTAAGAGCCTCACATACTGAGCACCACTAAATATTTGGCAAGATAAATGACAGAGCTGCTCTAAAGGAATGATGTATTCTAGAAATAAAAAAAAGATACATCTGTTGTCTCTTTTGTCAATGTGAAAGGTGAGCCACATAAAACATGGGATAGCAAAATACTGAGGACTGACAGAAGACATGCCCATGTCAATTCAGGTGTAAGGTTATCCCATGTCCTTTCATTTCTGACATGCTTCGTTTTTCAGAAAGATGTGCAGGAGACCAAAGTAAAGGTTATTAGATCTTGCTGGTCTGAAATCTAGGGAAAGAAAAGACAGCTCTTAGCTTTGCACACAGGTGTTGTTTGGTTTGACTCTGCTGGGGACTCGGACACAGCCTGGGAGGCTCAGATGCCTGTCAGTGCCCATCAGAACATCCAACCTTTGCAGCCAAGGCTACAGAGGTGCTGCACAGCACCACTTTCCACTGCTTGGCCAGTGAAAAGGCCATGACTTTCAAGTCACACCCTCCTTGGGACAACGCTCAGAAAGTGCTGCACAGGACCCTACAGAGGCTTAGAAAAGTGATGGATCAGGAGAGCCAGAACCTGAAATTTTATGCCCCAGAAGCAGCATGAACAGCTGGTTGAAGACTTTCATTAGCAGAGATCAAGTAGGGACACCTCCCTCACTGCTGAAATGGTGCTGCACACCAGAGTATCCCATTAGTCCTCCCAGGGGGGAAAAAGTACTTTTTTTTCTTAATAAAAGAACAAAGACCATTGATTTTTCTGTTTATAGAGGGCAGGCAAAACCAACTCAGGTAAAGTCCTCCTTCTCTAGTACTTGTTTGAGATACACTGTGTGGTTGGGTTCTTACAGCTGAAAGAATTGCATCTCAAGCTGTGAAGCAGAGAGTTCTCCAGCTCCCACCTGTGTCAGTGCAGTGGCTGCAGCAGGAGCAGATCCTGAGGGACAGAAACTTATTTTCTGGAGGAGAAGGAAGGCAGGCACCTGACACAACTGGCATTCAAGTGAAAGAAAGAGGTTGCAAGGCTTTAACCCATTACCTGATTTACATTATTATTTACACTATTTTACATTTAAAGTACAAAAAAGTATCATTTCAGCTCTTTCCTGGATGCACATTGTAGCACACTGAGTGACCGCTTTATCCCTTTGCAAAGGGTGGCACAGACACTTCATAAATGTTCACTCCAGAAATCAACATTTTTGGTTCAGTTTGCATATGACTCACTAGTAGGCTCCCAGGTTTGCCTGGATTATTTGTTACATTTATTGAAAATGTACATACCCTAAATTCACTAAAAAAGCAAGGATCCTGGAAGACTCCTGTTCAGTAAACAGGAATGCCAATATCCTCCATGCTAACAGCACTGACTGAAGTAGTTTACTTAAGAGGAGGAATTAACTCCAGGGCAGTTTTTCTGTTGAATGTCAATAGACAGCAGCACTGAGAAAACATCTTTAACGTCTTTTTTTTTTCCTTGTTTTTTACTCTTGGTTTGGGAAAAGGAATCTTTGAAAGCAGAAGACAGCAAAGAATAAAACCAAACACACCAGTCACCAATGGACAGATTCTAATATAAATTATGAAAGATAATTCTGATAGAATTACTGCAGAATGTGGACTTTTCACAGAAGAAACAGAACAGGAATATAGACATCTCAGACCCAGCACCCTCTCCCTTGTGCAGTGCAGGCAGTGGATGGGGCACACTGCTCAGGCTGAGCAAGTCTCCACTGAGACCTTTTTTCTGACAGTGTATTGTCCGTCAGGAAAAGGCAGTACTGGGGACGAGAGGGAAAACCCTCAAGCATTTTGTCCCCTCAAATTATCTCAGTCATTTCATTTTGCAGATGTATCATGATGAAAATACCACCAAACATCTTACCAAAATAAAAGTGTTTAGCCTTGAGAGGGGCTGAGTTGTCACAAGGGGAGGCAGAACAGGATCCCAGTGTGCATGGACATAAAAACAAATGTCCAACAGTAAAAATATTCTGAACTACTTCAGCTAAATATTTCAGTGTAACATTTACAGTGCTATCTACTGAGTTAGAGCTCCTGCATAGGGAACTCTGCACTTTAATGTGTATTTCTATATTAACTTAATATTCATTTCCCAGTGAGTTTTAAACTGAACTAGGAAACACCAATTCTTTCCCATTAGTACTCTGGTGAAGTATTTTGAATCCCCTGGTGTACTATTTAGCTCTACCTGTCGATGTTTTTTCCTTATCCCTTCATCCCCCCAAGCTAGCCAGTATTCCTTCCTTGCCATCCCATGTTAATCAGTCAGTTATCACTGCTACCTGACGTCTGTGCATGCTAAAGAAGGGAAGAAATTGGGGGGGGAAGCACTGGGGCAGCTGGGCAACATGGAAAGAGTCTTCAAATAAAGAGAAAGTTGATATAAAGAGTGAAAACCTTTCTCCATGTTCATAGAACACAAGAAATGGAAGTATGAACTGTAGTCCATACAAAGTGAAGGGAGATTTAGATTAAATAAAGGAAACGCCCCTCTCTCAAATAGAAAATGTAATTCAGCACTGGAATACATTTCTTTAAGCATATCAATCGCCTCCAGAGATGGAGGAACCTTTTCTGGTCCTTCCCAGATGTAAATCCACAGATAAATCCTGGACATCCCTTTCCCTTACCTTTCAGAGATTGTAAAATAACCAAGTTTGATTTTTTCATTTAGCAAATGCTGCAGAGTTACTAAGTCTTTTGGTAAAAGGAATTGCTTGTCTAAGGGACACCAGTGCTCCATAAAAGCTGACAGCTGGTCTGCCAGGGTTGCCAGAAAGAGCGTGGGGAGAAGAAGCTTTGCCTGAGGGACTTGCAGAATAATCTCCTTGTGCCCTCCTAGTCTGCAGCCACTGGTGTCAGGAAGAATGGCAAACCTCACAAAACTGTTTTAAAGGAAACCATCAGAACCTAAGATTTACTTTTTATTATAACTCTGAATCTTACCATATTCTTCAGCTGCATAAAATCCTAAAGGCCAATTTTAAATTGGGGGAGAAAAAGACTACTGTTTATTAGCTTTGGTCTTGAGTTTTGAGTTGTATCAAGTGCTTTTCTACTTCTGCATATAACAAAGACCAAACAGGAATCTCTTATATTTGTATTTTTGTGCACTGACAATCTTTCAAGCAAGCTCCAGTTGTTTTGGCAGCTTACAGCATGATTTATCTGTGCCGAGAATTCTCCTGTTCAATGGGACATAGAGAGGTTCTGCTGCAAATTCTTTTAGAGGAATTGCAGGATAAGCAATAGAGATCAGTATCTGATCCGATCAGCACTGTGGTAGTTAAAACACAGAGAGAAAAACAACATTGTTTTGCACTTTGAAACCTGTTTCTAATCAGCTGAGCTACTCCTATGGGGTCAAATAAAAATGATTGGCTTATTAAAAGCATAGTTTTGCTATTTAATAAGCAAAAATGATTGAAAATTCTGTTCCAGATCCTGATAATTTTAGTGTTTCTAGTTAAGCCTACAAAATTGCATTCATTATTAGTGTCTAGATTCATTAACAATTCAATTTATAGATATTAATGCTTATAATGCATGGTTCACTTGCCAAAACTTGAAGAGAAATTGTTTCAATTAGCTTTCATGGATCATGGACCCTACCGGCTGGGTATTTTTAGACAAAAGATACAAACACATCCCCAAGCAATGCTAATGCACAGCTGGGATCCGTATAGAAGGTCAGCTAATGGTTTAAAAGGAAAACCAGTAAATAAATTTTACATAGAACTGTGGGACAGGAACAGAATCAATCAAATGTTTGCAGGTCACACCCCTCCCCTTAAAAACACCACAGTTCCCTGGGCTGGAATTTTAAAAATAAGCAAAAAAATACAAGCTAGTGCCTGGGTTAAGGGATATTTGTCAGGCTGTGATGAAGCATGCCAGGTATGCGTGGGCCCAAGGCAAACTGCTTCCTTCTCATTTTCATTCAAACTACATAATTAAAGTCAGCAACAGCCATTTGAGAGGATTGTAGCCAAGGAGAGAGCTGTGACCAACACTTCATCTTCTTTCTTTAGATCTGTTACAGCCAGGGAGAACAGCCCAAAACCTACACAAACAAATTTGTGCTACACCTGCATACTAAAACCTGGCAAGAGGACAGAAGGGAACATCGGCTAGCTGGCCAGTGCCAGGGACACCAGGGACACCAGGGAACACCAGGGAACACCAGGGAACATTGGCTAGCTGGCCAGTGCCAGGGACACCAGGGACACCAGGGAACACCAGGGGACACCAGGGGACACCAGGGAACATTGGCTAGCTGGCCAGTGCCAGGGACACCAGGGAACACCAGGGACACCAGGGAGCACCGGGTAACTGGGCCAGTGCCAGTGCCAGGAACACCAGGGAACACCAGGGGACACCAGGGAACACCAGGGAACATTGGCTAGCTGGCCAGTGCCAGGGCCAGGGACACCAGGGAACACCGGGTAACTGGGCAGTGCCAGGGCCAGGGCCAACAGGGCCAGCAGGGAGCACCGGGTAACTGGGCAGTGCCAGGGCCAGGGACACCAGGGACACCAGGGAGCACCGGGTAACTGGGCAGTGCCAGTGCCAGGGCCACCAGGGACACCAGGGAGCACCGGGTAACTGGGCAGTGCCAGGGCCAGGGCCAGCAGGGAGCACCGGGTAACTGGGCAGTGCCAGGGCCAGTGCCAGGGCCAGGGCCAGCAGGGAGCACCGGGTAACTGGGCAGTGCCAGGGCCCGTGCCCACTGCTGTCCCAGTGAGAGCAGGAGGTCACGGTGCCACAGGGCTGCCAGCAGGGCCACGCAGCCCTGGACAGACACATAGCCAGCATCGCTGGGCTCCACAGCCTGCATCTCATCAGGAGAAAAAAGTTACTGGGAATTGTTGGCCTTTGATATTGCCAGTATTGGATTACTGTTCCTCCCTCCTCTGCTGAGCACTGGAAGTTTCCAGCGCTGGGGTTTAGTGGATGGTGGGAAGTTTCCAGCGCTGGGATTTAAGACATGGATGGTGTCCTGAGGTACCTGTGGTGTTTCTGAAGTCAGGGCAGGTCCCCACAGCCTGAGCTGCCTGGCTCTCTCTGCTTCCTGGGCACACCAATGCCAGCTGAGCTCAGCTGAGCTGAAGTCCACACCTGCTCACAGCACTATGGCTTCTCTCCCATCTGCACATCTGTCTCCTAGACTCAAAGAAAACTGGTATTTCTGCAAACAACTTCAGTTTGTGACTCTCCCTGCTGAGAACAAGCTACACTATATTCTAGGGATATTGAAGATGCTCAGTATTTATCCAAGCAGCCTAACCAACCATTCTTTCAAAAAGCTGGTCTTTCTTTCAGAAGTGTCTATACAAATCAGTCAAGTGATTTCTTTTGAGTTAGCTGATTTTTAAAGAGCAGAGGTCTGGAGGGTGCTGACAACAGAGGTGGCTCACAGGCATCTCACTGCTGGGCTTGAGCATATAATTTATTTGTAGGGCAGTAGTCAGGCCCCCACTAAATTCTTTGCCAGTGACATGACAGCGTGGGCTCAGCTGGAATTCCTCTGCAGAGAAAAGCAATGAAGAAAAAGCTTTAGAGTAGTAACACCAGCCCTAAAGTTGTGTGGAGCCCGGTCTGCAGAGCAGCAGCATTAGCATGGACCCACTGCCACTCAGGGTAGTTTTGGGGCCAGAAACTCAGAGGTACATCTTGATTCAATGAAAGCAAAACCAAATGATTAATCTCCCAGTTTTACTTTATCCTAAATTTGGTACCAGAGAACAGATCAGTGCTCAGTTCATGCTTATACTTTGGCAAAGTAGACAGGATGAGGAAGCCACATGGCCACTTACATTTACACCAGGTCTATTGCAGGCCTCAGAATTAATATAGAAAAGTCATCTAAATGAATGTTTTTAATGGCATGATGCATCCTCAGCTGCACCAAGCAATAAGGAACATAAGCTCATACACCTTAACATGCAGTCTCCATGCTCCCAAATTCATTAATTCAAGACTACAGCTGGAACAGTATTTGAAAATAGTCAACTCATTTAGCAAGAAAAAGCGCCTCAGAAGGCCATCAGTAGTGCAGTGGCAATGGGAGCCTGAGTGCCAGCAGCTGTGCTCAGCCCCAGGTCATCAGCAGCACGGGTCAAAACCACCACTCCTTTGGTTTCAAAAGCCCAGAGCCCTGACTTCCTTTCCATGGAGAAGAGAGAACAGATTCCAGTCATGAGAAAATGCTGTCCTTTACCTCTCCCACTTCCCACGAGCATGCTTCCAGAGCTTTCCTACCAGCCTCTGAACATGCTGCCTCTTGCTCTCACTGTGCAGAAGCATCTTGAAACCTTCAGTGATAGAGACTCAACCACATCCCTGGGGGTGTAGTAGTGGCTCTGCCTACTGCTAAGGACCCCCCGATCTGAACTCCAAAGATGGGCAGGTAAAGATTCCAAAATTGGCACACTAGTTCCCATATTTAGGGTATTGAACATCAGTGACACCACGCTGGGTCCACCTGGAAATCAAATAAACGGATAAATAGGCTCAGAAAGGAAAAGGACTCTACTGCTGGGTTTTGTTTAGGTTCAGCATTTTTGCAGTTTTATAGGTTTTGAAGTCATATAGCCAGATCAATGCTGAAAACACAGGAAAAAAATTCTTCTAAGTTCTTATTTTCTTGACTTTTTTTCCTCCCACCACATGAGCAATTTAATAAAGTGAAGTTATTTTTGGCAGAGAGTACTTTTCACCAAGAACTGCTTAAATGCTTTTCTTGAGCTGTTTCCTTTTGTCTTTTCTAAATTCTGTGATTGGTTTTACAACCATCAAACTTCTGCAGCTTTAACTCTAAGGTTATATATTCCTCCCCTCTTTAACAAACTCCACTTAGTTATTATCAAGAACTAAATTAATTTTTGCATTTTATTTTTTGCAGGAGCTGCCTGCACAGGGCAGTGGTTAGAGGCAGGAGGTTGACATGGTGAGAGGATGATGGAGAAGAAACAGCAGATATGGATTAGATATAGAGTGAATTAAGTAGTGGGACACAGACGAGACTGACAGAAGGAAATGTAAATGGGCACAAGCCACCAAACACCTCCCTTTATTTTCTCTACCACCAATTAAGTTTGCCCTCTTCTTCCCAGAAGCTTTCAGCTTTCCATTGTGCTGCCTGTTGTGGCATCCTTAAACTGATCTTTGGGTCACTGACCCTTCTCAAGGCCTGCAGCTCCCACGATGGTGACACGACGGAGGAATTGGAGTCGGGGCTGTTGTCACCGCACGACAGCACGAGGCACTCAGGAGCTGCAGTCATTGACTTGAGCTGGGTCAGATACTGGGCACAACACTCAGACTGCCCCAGCAGCTGAGAGCATCTCTGCAGGAAGCAGGTTCGTTCATAACAAGGCTCCAGATCATGACACGAAACAGGGGGTGAAAATGAACAGGAAAAGGAGCAGGATGATTCTAGAAAAGGTTGTGAGAGTATCAGATAAGCTGTTATGAAAGTTACTGTGCTCAGGAGCTACTTGTAACTTTATATCTGTCCCTCAAGAGAATTCCTGTGGTGAGCTCGGTAGGTCCCATCCCAATATTTTATGCATTTTGAAAAACAGAGTGGGATGCTCCAAGTATCCTCACAGGAAAGGTTGATTTTGGTTTAAAAAAAAAAAAAAAAAAGAATTATTTGTGGCAGGAATGCCTGCCTGGTTGAACACCCCCTCTGCCCTCCTCTCAGCAGCCCAGCCCAGTGCTGGAGGCAGGCTCTGTGCTGGTATTTGAACTCAGCCAAAGGAAGCCACTTCCTCATTAAGACATACCCAAATATGGCAATAACATGGAGAGCCAAAAGTAGTAACAGATTTATTATTACCACTATGTGGAAATAATGTTTTTTCGCTGTTACTCAATCCAGTTAATTATCCATGCAAAGTAAAGTTATTCCTGGCAGCCACAGAGGCAGAGCTGACTTGGTAATGGCTGGGGATGGAAGGGTTGTTATGCAGGAGGAGAAACTAAATAGTTCAGTAAATTAGTCCAAATAGATACACACTGGGATTGGCCTTTAGAGATTCAAAATACTGAATTCAATGCTTTTAGGCTTATCATACTTTTTATTTAATAGAGAAGTGTCTGATCTGGGACTGCATCATCTCCCAAAGACTCTACAAAGTGGTAATTTTTCAGCATGCCCTAAGGGTAACAGGAAGAATTACAGAAATCTTCAAACCATGCAGCTCCCACAAGCATCCTGAACTTTCACTAGAGCAACAGCCAGTTGGAACACTGGTGGTTCCTGAGTACTGGAAGGGTGATACAAAGCACACCACCGACGCTTCAGTGGTGTCTGATGTCCTTGAAGGGAGTAAAAAGCTGAGTGCAGCACCATCTGCACTCTGCACAATGGGAAAGATGACCAAAAAAAAAAAATGAAGCCATAGAGTGGAAAACCCCCAAAACCTACAGAAAACAAGAGCTGAAAGTGAAGAAAACCACAGAATTTATTAAAAAAATTTATTTGAACTGTCCGCAGGCACAGTGATTGTATAAACACTAAACAACAGGAACATAAATGAACACTATGGGAAAAGAAACTGCTGACATTTTTACTGCAGGAAGGACAGACCACCAAGAACAGCCTGACTCGAACGCCCAGTGTTGGTTCCCACACTAGAGCTGTTTGTGTTGGCTCCAGCACCCAGTTCCAAGCAGAACAGTAAGAACATGCATTCTGCTGATGTTTGAATAACCCCTGCCAGCTAATTGATCCCCCAGCAGCCAGGCTGTACGAGATGGGGTGACATAAGTAGGTGTGAGAGAGCAAGAAAGTAAAATGAAAAGACACTCAGCACTCTTCTTCCAGCACCAGTGTTCAGTGGGAGCTCGTTCCTTTTCCCTTCTTTAAAATGGATTATTTCTTCCCCCAGTCCAGGAAAAGCATAACCCAAAAGGGCATTGGTGAGCATGTGTAGTGTACATGCAGGGGAGACACAGCTGCCCAGAAACAGAGATTCCGCAGATGGCAACCCAGAGGACAGCCTAAATCAAGCAAATCTCTAAATGAAGTGTGGGAGACACTTTCTGAAGAAGAGCTGCATTAACCCCAAGTAGGCAATTCCAGCTGTTGGACCTAGCAGCCTCCTGCATTCACCTGGCCCCCCTGCTAGCCCAGAACCTGCTCACACAGGGGCCTGCACAGGGCACTTGTAACCAGCACTCCAAACCAGTGCCATTGCCACTCCTCAAACTGCCCAGGGAGCAAACCTGCAGAAAACATGAATGGAACTGATCACAAAAATAATATTACATTTCTTCCTAGAAAAACCTGCTCCCTTCTCCCAGAAGGAAGTCTCTTAGCATGGAGGACAACACTGACTTCTGACCACTCTTTTTCAGACACCTTAATTCTTTTCCTTCTCACACAGAGCACTGGTTTGGTAGATGAGCTCATCAGGATGTGTGCACACCATGCCACAAATGCACGAAAAACCAGAGTGAATAATTAAAAATACAGTAAATTTATAATTGTTTAAAACTGCCATGCCCCAGTATAGCCTATTTCCTGAAGAGATTTAATCCTTTCACTATTTTCAGCCTTTTAAAGACTCTTAATATTAAATGGAACTCTGTACCTTTAGTTGTCATTTTCCATCTTGCACAAGTAAACCTTTCCCACAGCATCTTTTTAAGTTATAAATAAAACACCAAACTACTTTCTTTTTCCAACAGATGAGAACATTAAAACATTGACATTTTAATCTGATACAAGAATGAGTTGTGTCAGCACGCTGCTTCCAGCTACAACAACAGAAAACCCAAGTTTAATTAAAGACAGAGAGAAGCTGCATGGTGGTGTCTGAACCACGGATGTACAGCAGATCCTTGCTTGCTCACCAGTTTTGGGCTCAGGTTCCTTTCTGGGCAACTGCTGGTCAGGCAAAATACGATTGAAAAGGAAGGAGAGGGAGGACAAAAAACCAAACATTTTCTCAGCTAGGAGATGCAAAAGGTGAGACCAGATACCTGAGATTAACATACATCACAAATGTTACCCAGAAAACAGTAGCAGTGTGGCACAAACAGCCCTAACACAAATGTGCAGCAGAGGCCACTCACAGCCACGCTGGCCCTGCAGCTTTGATGCTGAGGCTGAAAAACACGTGCATGTGCTCATAGCTCCCAAAGAACCCCTTACAGCAGCACTGGCACTCCTCACAAGGAGGACTTCTCACAGGTGATAGCCCCCAGCAGCCCTTGGGCACTTCTGCTGCCAAATCAGGAGACTAACTTTTATTTTTCAGTCTTAGAAGTGGTATAAAAATGAATGCAGACTTGTTCTGCATGTGATACCTGCCAGGAGCCATCAGCTAGGTGAGAATTCTTCCTCCAAACTGACAATGTGGTCACCTTCCAGTCTTCCTTCTCACTAGGTCAGCCCCAAACACTGAGCCAGTCTCTGGGGTTTCATTACATCACCGAACCAGAGCAGGGGTGCCTCATCATTTGTTTAATAATGGACAAGTCAAAACCAAAGAGGAAGATCAAGGGAGTAAGATAAAGATTTTCTGCAGTAGAAGTGAGACTTATAATTTCTAAGGAGTTAATTTTGTTAGCTTTTCACATCTGATGTTCCTCTCCAAGTACCTAGAAGTCTCTTAGCAATGTGCCTCTTGATTCTCTTTAAATATGTCTGTCCTCAGCCTTGTCACTCGCTGGATGGAGAGGAAAATTTCTGTGTTTGATCTTGCTCTCTCACAACTTCAGTTCCAATGTAAAAGGTTAGTTCAGGCTAGCTGATGTCCCTAAGGCAGGAGACAAGGCAAAGGGAATAAAGTGAGTTGTGTAAATTGGAACAAAATGGAAAGTAGATATGCAAAAAATTAAATAAAAGATAGAAGAAAAAGTACAGTAGCACTGTTAGCAGTTGCAGATCCCAAGCTTTGGAAGATGCAGCCATGAGTGCCCCAGATGTATCAGACAGTACCACCTCTCCCATCTGTACACATACCAAGCACCAACACAGGCACCTGTAGCACCTGATGAACGGGAAGCAAAAAATACCTGTTCATGGGGGACCTTTGAGAGCCTGGAGGTGATTATACTCCTGCTTCCACCCCCAGAGATCAGGGCTTCCTCTGGTTTACAAATGGACACTCGGTCTGGGCAATAAAACCAAGCTGGCACATGCATGACAACCATGCACCTGGCAGAAGCTATTTCCCCTTGAAGCTTGTTAATCTGCAGGTGACAGCAAAAGAAAATCATTCTGGGACCAGGCAGATGGAAAGGATCTCTCACTATCCAGTGGTCACGTTAATCAGACTACTGAGATGCTGCTCCACAGGAAATACAAGATTACGGTAAGCAAAAAGGGAATTTGGAAAATACTAGTTTTGCTCCTTTCATTTAACTTCTGCATGAACAAAAACACAAATAAAGCCCCTTAACCACAGTACATAAATGGGTGGGCTTGCCTCCCCTGCACATTGGGCTGGCAGATTTTGCAGCTGTGCGTACAGCATCAGGGTTCAAATGTGTCACCCCCTTAAGCTGATTGCAATAATCTAAGGCACTCTAAGCTGCTCTCTTCTGCCTCCATTTCCCTGCTCCCTTTTAGTGCCTGTAGCAGTCTGTGGGACTCTGACAGTCCCAAGCAGTCTCATGCTCAGGTCACACATAGCACAGCATGGCACCATCCCATGGAGCAGAAACACACCAAGATCTGAGACCTTCCCCAGCACGTCCCACAGCCTGTAAATGTCCAAGTTCTGCACCCCCAAGTAGCCCAGCTCTGACATCCCGTCTGCAGAAGTGCCTGGGAAGAGTTGTAAGAAATCCAGACTAGCTAGAGATGATTTCTCCATTACTGTCTGTTAATCAAAAACATCACCCCCAAAGCCTCCAGACACTGGTATGGACTCTGGAGCAATGAAGAAGAGTTCACAGAAAGCATTCTCTCCACATCCCCAAGAATCAATATCCACTTGGTACAGTTCACTTGGATTCTATTTTTAAAACTGTTTTTACAGATTACCAGACACAACAGTTTTCCTTCCTAACATATACCTTGGAGAAGAGCTTGCAGAAAGTAGTAAAAAACTACTATGAATATACAGCAAATAGCAGAAACGAATCAAATGATATATTTATTAATTCCTTAGCCTCCCAGAGAAGCAGCAGAGGACATGTGCTGCAGCAAGCACAGTGCTAAGAGCAGAGTGGGTCTTTCTGCAGTGTTCTGCTGTCCCTGGGATGTGCTCTATGCCAAGGGCTGGCACCACAGCCACAGAGCCAGTTGTCACAGCTGAGAAGCACCAGTGTCCTCCTGGCACAGGAAAGTATTTTACAAAAACCTTCAAGAATCTGATGTCAAGATACTTTACATGACCCTGTAGACACTTCATTAAAAAGCCAAACTCTACAGCACAGAAACGAGTAGGATTGCTGCTCTTGTACCACTGCATTTCAAAGAGAACCCTTTTCAAGAGGGTAACAGAAAAAAAGACATTTAATAGCAAATTTTATGAGAGAAGGATAAAAACCAGGTAGTTCAACAGTTCCTGAAATCCCAGTGGTGGTCAATAAATCGACTTCTGCTTCACATTATATGAAGAGGCTGTACTTAGCAAATCACTGTGTAAGCTGCCTCAATAACAGCAATCCTGCTATCAAGTTTACTTGCAATGAATCCAACAAAGAAATTAATTTCTTAGATGACAAGAAAAGGTTATCTAGAACTGGGAAAACACATGAGACAAAGATTTCCACTAATAAAACAAATATCAGACTCAGAGCTGAATTTGAAGCTATTTTTTCTCTGAAATATTTTAAATCCCTGTAGCCCAAACACTAGAGCTACAAAGAAAACAAAGAAAATATCCTGCAAACTGCCCTGCTAAAAGCACGAGGAGAGCAGAACAAGGCACAGCTCTTTTCAGTACATGAGTTACTCCCTGAGCTCCGCGCACGCTGTTCCTCGAGCGAGGCCAGAACAAGAAAATATACTACAACCCAAGTTCCAGACTTAAACACAAACCTCACTTTGAGCTACCAGCTGATTTACTGCCCAAACTTCAGTACAATATACTGTCCAGAATTTAGAACATGCCCTTTTCACAAGTACAAAAGCATTTCTCATGACTCCAGTAACAAAACACACCTTCCTCATGTCATCTTTCTGATTTTATTGACTTGTTTATTCCCAAGACATTCCACGGGTATCACCCATCTTATTTTCCAGTTATGAATTTTTTTCATAAATATTTCCACAAAAGTGGACCACTTTCCTCTAAGCTACCCTTTATTCCTCTCACTGTAATACACACCCTTCTGTTATTGCTCTCATTTCATAATCCTCATATTTGTCTATGCACATCAAGTGAGCAAACTGACCTGATTTATCCACATGCCCACAGGAAGTCAGCCAAAAACTGAGACAGCACAGAGGTTTGACTTTGAAGGTCATTATAGAAAAAAAGTGGACTCCCAGTCTCTGCTGCCCAAAGAGCTGCACCCACAGGTTCTTACAGCAGCTCAATCCATCCAACATGCAGGAGCTCTGTGATCAATCACACAACTGGCACCTCTGCTGGATGGCTTGGTGACAATACTGCACCAGTAGAATCAAGTTCTAGAGATTTGGGTTAGTTGTAAAAGATGGTTGAATTTCTCTATTCACAGCTGCAAAGATTAACATCAAATTTTAATCAATTCCAAACCAAAGCCACGTGGTTGAAATAATAACTGAAATAATAACAGAAAGAGGTTTAGACCATCAGCTTCTGTCTGACATCCATGTGACCCCAGCTGCCCAAACCAGCGACAAGTCACATCACCTCTAGTGCTGCTGCTGTGGCTGCTTAGGCAGGGGACCTCCAGAGCCTCTAGAAAGGATTCCTGCAAGTGCCACAGGAAGACAGACCACTCTGCTAGGACAGTTACATCTTGAGTGAGGGGCTTCAAGTACGTCAAATGGGGGAGAGTTAAGATCCAGGTTTGAATTTCCATGGTGATTAGAAGAAAGAGCTTGTCTGAGAAGCTGTTTGAACCATTGATGCTAATTTTTGGTATTCTTTGGAAAATAGGCTATTTGAGAGGACAGAGAGAAACAATAACCAGGGGGGTGGTTTTGCTGGGGCAGTGTTGTGTTGGTTTGTTTGGTTTTTTTCACATTTGGTGCCATGAGTAGCTACAGTCTTGTCTGTGTGACACTGATGGCAAAGCAACAGAATGGCCAATACAAGACTCTGGCTAGAAAAAAAATGAGAGGGTAATATAGCATTAGTGACATGAATTTTCAGAAAATATATTCTTACACTAGTGTGGTTTTTAATTAAATGCTTATTGCTAATTAATAGCACAGATATAGCAGGTTTTGTGTGACAGTTGACTTGATGCAAAATGACATTTGATTAAGAAAATCAAAATCAACATGACACATAAAGTGGGCTAGAGACTGATAGGCCTCAGAATGTAATTGCAGATAAGGCCAAATACTAAATAAATGTTTCCAGCTTACAGCAATTAAATATCAACACAAAAGAGAACAGTTTCTTTTATCCCACCCTCAAGAGCTTGACCCTATGTTATGCAGCAGTTTTGTCTATGCTCTGAAAAAAAAGGCACAAGATGATTACTGAACAAATTTACAGATTAGAGCAATGAAAACAAGGATCAGTGGTAGAAAGCAATTAAGTTTGCCAGACAAAGAAGACTGGAACAAAGATCCCCATTTTTAATATAGCCACATGTAAGAAAACATGCCTAAGCCCCACTTCCAGGCTGGCAGCCTCTCTTGAAAGCAGGTACTCTGAAAGGTCACTGTAGAAAGACATTTGTAGGGAGCTTCGAGGGAGATGCTGTGGGTAAATAGGACCATGGAGATAATTTTGCTTTCATATTTCCCCCAAAGCCAAAACTACACAAGTGAGCCTTCATCTAACAGTTGATAGCAGCTGGTGACAGAAACTCACAATTAAAAAAAACCCTAAACCAACCACTCCCCTAGAAAGCTGCCAAAAGTTTGATTGAAACAGAAGTAAGGAAGTATTTGGGCATCTCACGCCTTCCTTGAAGGTGAAAATGGACAAAACTCAGGTATCAAGTGAGACAGATGCCAATTCTACTCACAGTTCTCTGAGCCAAATACAAGCATTCAAACTCTCCTGCTTCCTCTTTTCATACCTTGTCTTTGCAGAATATGCAGAGCATTAATATTTATGTCCTTAAAGGGAGCTACTCACACACAGTGAAATGAAACATCTTGCTTTCTTCAGCAATTAAATCCCACTGCTGCATGTCACAGCTTTTTTCAGCTGAGGTACAGAAGTGCCAGGTAGTGCTGTGACCCCACTCACCTGTTACAAAACCTCTTAGCAAGCATTCTGCAATGCCCCAGCAGGTGACAGTCCCATGGCAGGGCATGGCCATACCGACTGCCCCCAGAACATCTGCTGCTTTGGTCTGCTCATGAGTATATAGAAAGAAGAGGTAGAAAAAGCCTAGAGAACAATTTATCCTGGATGTCTTTACATCAAAACTCACATCACCATTCTTGGCTCTTTCAGTTTATCCCTCCACCTTCATATAAAATTGTATTTGGAACATCACATGCAGCTGAACAACTGAAAGCCTGAAACACAAAGGCTCAAGAAACATAATAGGAAGTGCAGGAGGACACAGGAGCATGTCAGAGGTGAGGAATTACAGCCCCAGCTCCCAGTTCCCTGCCTGGGGTTCCCACGTTCCCACCTGGCAGCACCTGTCACCCGTGCTGAACAGTGCAGCTGTGATTCTGGCCACCATCAAGTCAGGTCCAACACTCCTCCAGCAGCTGGGATCAATCAAGAGCTCTGACACAAGATCTTTTAACCACACTAAGGGGAGATTTCTGCCCCAAGAAGTGTTACACCACAGGACCACCTCAGACACCTCCAAGCCCAGTTTCTCCCAGCAGAGCCCCCCTGCCATGAGCCAGGGCTCAGCTGCAGTGCAGAGATTTGTGGCTCCCCTACCTGCCACCCTTCCAACATCAATGCATAGCTTCAAACTCTAAAGGGACATGCAAAAGAAAGCTGGAGGGACAGAGAGGAATCAATGTCAAAACAAACAAATAGCTTTCAAGTGATTTGGGACTCTAAAAAGGAGGGGTTGTATTTTTAGCTGCATACAAGCAGCTCCAGGTGCTTTTCCTTTGTCCCCATGACAGTAGGTAAGTGAACACACCTGCCTCACCTCGCACCCTGCTGATGGTAAACACGAGGTCTTGCATTCAGGTTACAACGTGGAGTCACTTCAGAGCAGCCCTGTGCCAAAATAGCACATTTCTGAGGGATGCAAAGGTATTCAATAAAAAGCTTTTAAAGGCATATTTTTAAACTTGCAGCAGGAAAGCTTTTCTGTGTCAAGACAGTAATTCTTTTAACAGCATTGATCAAAATGTCATTCTTTTATGAGTGTACAATACCTTTTAATGGCATACAACAAACCATTAGGGTTCTACACCTCCGTGCAGCACAGAGCTTACTGGAAAATCAGCACCACTGGCCAAAACATAGCCACTGGGTTTTATGCCTTTCCTAAGGCAGAGTTTCTTCCATTCTCTGCTGCGCCCAAACACCCACAAGTCAAGTGACCTCAAAAAATTAAATCAAACTTCTCACCACTTTCACCAGAGCTTTTTCCCCACATATTTTCTCCAAAAAATGCCTCTCATAAACACAACAAATATTCTAGCTCTTTCTTTTCTTCACCAGTGATCACACTTACCCTAAGACAGTGCTGACTGAGGAACTGGAGGGGGTTATATTGAACAAAATGGGTTTGATTTTCAGAAATGGGATGAAGTGCCACCTGCCCTTTCCTAACACTGCAGTCTGGGGCAGAATCCATCTACAAATCATCTAGTTCCTCTTAAGTGCTCCAACCCTTCAAAGGGCGAGAGCACTGGTGATTGCATTTGCTCTGCTTGAATGGAAGACCAGCATGGGCTTCCTGTATGCATTCAGCACTTCACAGCCTGATTTTAGGTACAAATATCAACAGGAAAGGGAATGATTTCCATCAACCCACGTTCAAGGCTTTTCCTGTCAAGGGCAAGAGAATATTTATGGGATTTAATGACCAGTGTTAACTCAGTAATGGCAGCAGCAAAAGAGCTGTATTTCACTCTTCAAAATACTTCTGGATAGTAGCAAGATCTCAGCTGCTTCTGGAAGTGTGAAGCCATCAGTACAAACAAATGAAAAAAACAACTCCTAATAAAACACAAGGTAAAACTATAAATCAAAGACAGGAAAACTGACTAGAAAAAGCAGACAGAAAAAAACCTGAGGTTCTAAAATCAAAATCTGGAGTGAAATTAACTTCAGATAAGAAAAGTTTGAGGGGCTGCTCATCTCTTACATGCTCAGAAGCAACTCTGTGCCTCTGACTTCCAGTTATGAGATGTTGCTGTAAGTATTCTCAGTCTCATCTAAAATTTAAAAATCAAAGTTAGTTTTATTCTTTAAGACAATTATTATAAGCATACACAAATTCAACTCAAACAGGACAATTTATGCTCCAGAAGATGTCATTGTATCAGTCAGAACACCACAAAGCCAAAGGTGCTTACATCTCTCCAGCATTCATTGTTAAGCCTATGGTCAGACACAGAGAGGTCACCCGCCAAAAACCAGGACTGTGCCACATGATCCAACTAATAACCCAGACCAAAACCTGGTCAGAGTCAGAATTTCATAGTTATCAGGGAATGGTTTCTCATTATCACATACCAGGAGAGCTCAGAGTTGCTCCTTCTTGCTTATTGCAGTCAAGAGAGCAAATAAACATTCAAGCGTATGTTTGGGATTTTTTAAACAAACAGGTGATTTTCTAGGTTATCCAAAGTATATTAACTAAGCCCCCTGCATTTTGCAACAGCAACTAATTTCTTGTTGACCTACACGACATTCTGTGCAATAAACATTGTGGCAGCTCCCCCACAATAAAAGCAACTTTCTGTTTCTTTATCTCATCAGTGATGTGGAAATGAACTAAGGTTTTAAATTAAGGAGGTCAGACAGGACCAACACAAGCAGGAACCCGGCTCACCGAGCACTTCAGCTCCTGCCAGCTCAGTGTTTCACTGTAAATCTCCACCCCTGAAGGCTTTTGACAATAGGTTTGCTGCAGTTTGTCAGAAACTACAGAGATGCATTTGAGCCCGCTTTGCAGCAAGGAATGAGACCCGACGATGTTCCCTGATGACTCTGGAGTCACCTTTGGGAACCTGCCAGTGGAAAGTTTCGCATCCAGGAGTTAAAGGAGTGCCCGCCGTGCTCGTCCCAGGCGGGGCTTTGTCCCTCAGCCGCCCCGCTTCCCTTCAGAGAGCTCAGGGCCCTGCCCGGCCGGCAGGACCCTCCCAGGCACTAACCTGCTCCGTGGTGTGGCGGGGCCACGCTTCCCCAGGGCCCTGCTCGTCCATTGTCTCTCCCGGAGCGGCGGCGGAGGAGCCGGCGGCAGCAGCGCGGCCCGTCCCGCCGGGAAAGAAGCCTTGCCTGCCCCCCGGGCACTCTGGAGAGGAGGGAGCCGGGCGGGAGCTGCTCGGCCGGGCTGTGTTGTGACGGGCTGCCCGGAGGCACAGCGGGAGCACCGCCCGGCCCGAGAGCCGCCAGCAGCGGCAGCGCCGTTCGAACGGCCCGCCAGCCCCGCCCCCAGCCCCGCCCCCGACTGACGGGGCTCTCGTCCAACCCCGAGGCGGGTGAGGGTAAGCCCCGCCCCCACAGCGACCAATCAACGATTGCAATGGCGGGGGCGGTGCCCCCTGCGCACGCGGAAGGCCTCACGATCCCGCGGGTTCCGCAGGCGTTGAATAACGTAAAAACTGCCCAATAGAAGCCTGGGTTCCCGCCCCCGAATGACGGTGATTGGACAGCGGTGAAGGGGCTGAGCGCTCGGCGACGCCGGGGAGGGGCGTTGCCATGGGGACGGACGGGCCCGCAGTCCCCTTAGGCCCCGCAGTCCCCTTAGGCCCCGCAGTTCCCTTAGGCCCCGCAGTCCCCTTAGGCCCCGCAGGCCTGGCGGCTGTCTCGCTGCGCTCTGGCAGCGCTGCCCCGACCGGCGTCCGGGACTAGACCCTGATTCCTGTGTGTTATAAGCCGACGAAGGAGTTGCTGCTGCCTGTGAGGCACACACAGATCTGATTGGAGATAGGGGAAGTCTCCAAGCCCAGGAGATGCTGGAGCTGGTTTGCTGTCCCCTGTGAGGGAGGCAGCCAGTTTGGGAAATGGATGTGTGGGTAAAAAAGCTGCCGTTAGCACAGATGGTGTATAAGGCAAGCTTTACATGACTCAGACATTTGTTCTTGAGACCATATAGAAACCAAATTGCTATAGGCAACAAAAGAAAAAAATGCACAGAGAAATGATAAATCATAGGAGCAAGGAACTGCCTGGCTGTTCCAATGCTTGGCGGAAAAGCAGGAAAGGAATGGAGCTCAGTGAAACCCTGGAGATGTAAATAATGACAAGGGAGTTACGTTGCCTCATTGGCAGGATGGCCGAGCTCGGATTGTCCAGGCCCTGCTCCTCGTGCCTGGTTGGCAGGATGGCTGAGCTCAGCTCGTCCAGGCCCTGCTCTGGAGCTTGGCTCGTCCAGGCCCTGCTCTCAGCGGCTGACCTGGGAAACAGTGTGAGGCAAAGCTCCAGGCTGTCATCTCTGGGAGGAAAACAACACCAGAAATTGACTTCCTCCCCCTGCTTGGAACTGGAGTGTGACCACAGAGTGAGAGAATGCTTGGAATTTTGGCTGCTGTTAGAAGAGGAATGAAGTAAACCAAATATTTTTGTAATAAAATTTAATATCCTTTTTTTGGGCTTTGTAATCAAAGCAGCTTTCTAAGCTATGCGCGCATGCACAGTAATCCTCCACTAATCCTGCTCGCCTCAGGCATATGAGATGCTACAGAAATAACAAGGCAGTGCATTCTACAGACGAAACTTCTAATTTGTTTTTGTCTAGCTCAGCATAAGGCCAAGCCCCAGGTGCAATGGACCATCACATGAAAAATGTAACAGAGCTCAAATGTAAAATACTCCTGCAGCCATGTATATTGATCAAATACCAGATGGCATGAATGGGGTAACTGTGGGATGGTGTTGGGAATGGAAGTCAAGGTCCAGATTCTTTTTCCAAAACAAGATACCATTTAAATTAGTGAAATCCAGGGAAACAATAAAGAAAGTGAGAGTTTTGTGGGGGGTCAGACCCTGGTGAACATCACTGCTATGCACATTACAACCATATTTCCTCCAAATTTTCACTACAACTCTTTCTCCATCATTCATAACTTTGTAATAATTTTCAAAGCAGAAATTTTCCTATTTTAAAATACATTTAAAATGCTTTTCTCTTAGTATTCCTTCAGCTGAAATGCATACAGGTCAAAAATTTGAAATTAGGAGCAGCAGTAATCCACACCAATTTGTGCTTTTATGTAATTTGGCTTTGATTTGCCACTCATGGGTATATGAAATGGGGATTTTTTAACTGATGTCACAGTTGGCTGCTGGTAGGTGTAGCTGATGCCTCCATTGGGGAAGATCCTTTTCTGTCTCTTTGAAGGGCATGTGAATTCCTCTGGTCTGCAGGAAGGCACACGGGCATGCCCTGTTCCACCGGGCTGGTGTCAAACCTGGTGTCCTCCAGGGCTGTCAGGGATCTTTTAGAGGCCGACTCTGGGTTTAGTTTATAGTGACTAATAGACTGAAAGACCCATCCTAGTTTGGAATCGAGCCAGGGCGTGAAACAAATTGCTTCCTCGCAAGTGATTTGCTCCAGTTAGTGAACTGAGGGAAGCATTCCCGTTCCGTCCTCCTGGACCCTCTGTCTTGGCAGTGTTATAAAATATACCCCAACCAGGGAGAGGTGGCAGGATGCCAGAACAAGGCATAAAAACTGTCTTTCCTGGAGAGAGTCATCCAACAAGTTGTCAGCAGGGACTCCTCTGGAAGAGCCCCGCGGTGGCACAGTGAGCTGCCAGCAGCACAAACCCGTGTGCTCGCAGCCACCAGCGACACCAGTGCTGGCCCTGGGCCAGGAGGAGCGTGGCTCGCTGCCACCATGTCCCCTCAGCAGGCACAGCAGCCCTGCGGTGTGGGGAGCCCTGCTCTGACCCCCGGCAGGGCAGAGGTGCTGCTGGCAGGCCAGGAAGGAGCAGCAGCCCTGCCCAGGTGGGAGCCACAGCCCCGGGCCGGACCCCAGCATGGGCTGGGAGCCCTTTGTACGGCCAATCCCCGCTAGAGCAGCTCGAGCAGCAGAGCTGCCCCTGCTCCTGGGCTGGCAGAGCCTTTCCCCTGCAGCGTGGCTGAGCCCAGCAGCCCGACACAGCAGGCACGAGGGACGCCAGCTCCTGGGAGCACTGGAGAGGTTAAACACTGGAGCCAGGCTACTCCCTTGTGGGCACACTGGCCCAGATGTGCTGGGGCTGAGCAGCCCCTTAAGAGCTTACAGGTGGAGGCTGCTTGTAGCACCTGTGCTCACAGCTGACAGCTGTGAATCAGTGGCAGCTTAGAATCACAATTGTTAACACTGGAACAACAACAATTGTTGAGGTTGGAAAAGACCTGTAAGGTCACAAAGTCCAACCTTCAGCAAAGCACCACCACTGTGTTCACCCCTAAATCGTGTCTCCAGGTGCCACATCCACATTTTTTGAAAACTTCCAAGTAAGGTGATTTTACAGCTTCCCTGGCAGCACCTGTGCCAGCACTTTCCATGAAAAATTTCCCCTAATATCCAACCAAACCTCCCCTGGCTAAACTTGAGGCCATTTTCTCTCATCCTATCACTTGTTACCTGGGAGAAGAGACTGACCTCACCTGGCTCCAACCTCCTATCAGGTAGTTGTAGAGAGTAAGATGGTTCCCCCTCCAGTGCTCCTGCATTTGGGGTGAGATTAAAATTGTAATGTCAACTATTAAAATATTAATGTGATCCTTTCAATTTCCTTCTGCTTCATGGGGAGCAATGGCATGTGGAAGAAGGTTTGCTGTGATTCCTCTGAGATGTGAGAGAGTAACTAATTACTGGAAAAGATGAGATACAGTCCTGTGATTCCCTGGAATATCTGCTAAGCCTCAGGACAGTTTGTATATAATGGAGCCACTCTTCTACAAAGAAAAGATAGAGCAAAAGAAAGCGCTGGAGCAAACAGCGGCTCTGGATAGTCACTGGTCTCAGAGTTAATCCAGAACCTGGTAAATAAGGCTGCAGACAATTAATTAGAGGAATAATGCCTGTAAATAATATTTTACAGTAGGATTAGTTCATCAGGAGGGTTCCTGGTGAACTCATAGGAAGTGTGGGGAAAAAGGTAAAGAAGACACTAAATTGCCTTCAGCTGTTTAAATGATTCCTGCAGATCCTATTACAGAAGAGAAAGGGAAATGGCTGCAGAACAAATCATAGAGTTCCCGTTTCCAGTGGTCCAACAGCCCCTATAAAAGAGAGAGGAAGCGCCTGTGTGCTTGGAAGCAATAGAAGACACATTGGTCCCCATTCATCACTGCTGTGCCTGGCAGGGCTGAGCAGCCGCTGCCCTGGCCCTGGCGGTGTGACAGTGTCACATCCCTGCTGGCACTGTGAGGGACCTGGCGTGCCATCAGCGCTGTGTCACTCGGGCAGGGGTGCTGGGACCCTGCACGTGTCCTTAGGGATGGCCTGAGATAAGCCAGGCTGTTCCCTGGGAGCAGGAACAGTGCCAGCTCCTCAGCCTGCCCGGCTCCACAGCCAGCCCCGAGTGGGACAGGGACAGGGACAGTGCCCATGCCCTGGCTGCTGGCTCATGCTGCTGCTCCGACACAGGAGCAGGCAGTTACTGCATTGGAATCCTGAAATATCAGACACAAAGTCTCAGCTGCTGTGGATCCCCAGCTGCCTGCATTAGCCACAGTCCCTCTGCCCACCTGCAGGACACGGCAGTCTGGGGGGACGCCGTGTCCATGGGCAGGGCTTTGGGCCATTGCTAAGTTCCATAAGTTTACATAAAAAGGCTCAGCTCTGTGGCCCCATTTCTTCAAGTCCCCACATTGCCAGCCATGATCATTGCATATTTCCAGGTGCTGCCAGGGCCTCCCTGTTAATTGGCTTATGGGGGTAATTTTACAGCACCTGGGAATTTTGTTATTTCTCAAGGTCATGTCCTGGTCATGGGACACTAATGCTCCTACCTCATTCCTGCTGTGATCTCTCCAGTCCTCAGCAGTTGAACTGTACATCCAGTGCAACTGACAGAGTGATCCACCTTCACCTGCAGTACTCACACACACCCACACCATTGCCTTTGGAAAATAATTACTGCACAGAGACCGATCCTGTTAGATTAAGACAAATTAAGAATCTAATATATAGGTTTGTTGTCAGGCTCCCAGGGTCAGGGGTCGATACAGTATATTGCAGGGAGGCTATAGGTTACCCCTGCCCCAATATTTTATCATAATAAACCAAATGGGGACAAAACACCCAGCAGCAGCCCATAAATCTATTAGCAGTGAACTGTCAATGTCCCACATACCCGGGTAATTTGTTAATTCAGAGCTGGGGCTCTTTTTTCACTAGACCTTGTAAACTCCTTTTTGAAACATCAATAAACCATCTGCTTTGACTTGTTAATCAAACGACTTTATTCAGTCCAAAGCAATTTTTTCCTAATAAAAACAGAGTATTTATCTCCATGGCTATAATAGAGGATTGTTTTCAACTGTTCACTTATAGTTAAGAAGCACATTTAGTTTGGATTGATTTCCAATGCTTCGGTCATATCTTGTCACTTCCCATTTCTTACACACAGCATCTCAGTTTAGCTCCCTAGCAGGGAAAACACAACCTGCCCCAGTCAGTGCTGGGAGTGGCACCAGGGGAGCGGTAACCAGCAGCAAAAAGGTCACGGAAATCAAACTTTAAAGAGCTGAACACATCCTTGTCAGCTCTTGGGCCGCTCCCACCTTTCCCCAGTCTTTTCCTGCAGCTGCACCTGTCTGGTTCCCAGCTCCTCCCAAGCCAGCCCAGGATTTTGCCTGGGACATCTTCTCCAGGTTCCCTTCCCCTGTTCCCTTGCTGTGGGTCTTGCCAAGGCTCTCGAGCAAAATCTTGGCACAGTCCCCTCCAACTTTTTCACTGGTAGCAGCTGTTGGTGAGGTACTGTGGTGGCTGGACATGGGTCTGTGGTGGGCTCTGAGGGCTGTGCTGGGTGGGAGCAGGGCAGCCTGTGTGGGCAGGCTGTGGTGGTCTCTCAATGCCTCTGCCCCTCAGAGCACAGGCTGTCTGGCTCGACCATCGCCAGGGGCAGGGTGGCACATGTCGCATTCCTTCCTGCTCTCCAAAGCACGGGCAAGGTGCGGGGGAGATCCATTAGGATGCTGCTTTGAAGGATGCAATTCCACGGTGCAGCGCAGAGGGGGAGATGCTGGGCAGAGGACCTGGGGGATGCATTAGGGAAGGAAAGCGGTGTTCAGCCTGGCTGGTTGTTTTTCTCCAGCCGTTTGTCGCATCTGCAGCAGCAGAGGTTGAGCTCCAGCAGCCGCGGCCCTCCCCAGCACGGCGAGAGCAGCTCGCACAGCTGGGTGAGGGCCGGCAGCACCCCGTGCCCTGCAGGGGGACAGTGCTGTCCCAGAGCCCTCCTGGACACCAGCACGACGGGCTCACGGTGCTCGCAGCACCCAGGGGGGTATCTGCCGTGTCGTCGTGTCCGTGGCTGGGTGCGTGTTCCTGGCCATGATCCAGGCTGGGTGCTCATTCCCATTCCTCGTGTCCGTGGCTGGGTGCGTGTTCCTGGCCATGATCCAGGCTGGGTGCACATTCCCATCCCTCATGTCCTTGGCTGGGTGCTCATTCCCATCCCTCGTGTCCGTGGCTGTGTGCGTGTTCCTGGCTGTGATCCAGGCTGGGTGCTCATTCCCATCCCTCATGTCCTTGGCTGGGTGCTCATTCCCATCCCTCGTGTCTGCGGCTGGGTATGTGTTTGTGCCCATGATCCAGGCTGGGTGCTCATTCCCATCCCTCGTGTCCGTGGCTGGGTGCTCATTCCCATCCCTCATGTCCGTGGCTGGGTGCTCATTCCCATCCCTCGTGTCCGTGGCTGTGTGCGTGTTCGTGCCCGTGATCCAGGCTGGGCTCCTGCCAGGGCACCCCGGGTCACTGGGGAGGGACAGGCAGAGGAGCGGCCAGGAGCCGCCGTGCTGCCGTGGCACTGCACTGTGGGCAGCTGGGGCTGTGCCAGGACACATCTTGGCAATGCTCATCACTCAGCCACGCCGGGGGCTGTTCCTGCCCGCCGGAGCGTGCCAGGCTAGGCCACAGTGTCCACCTGTCTGTCCACAAACACTGTCTGTGCAGCACAGCCCAGCTCTGCCCTGCAGCAGCTTCACAGAGCCAGGGAAACCCTCTGCCAGCACAGTCTGATCCTAACCAGATCCCGCCCTTGTCAAACACCTGCTTTAGACTGAGGAATTGCAGATCTGCCTGAAGCATCCCTAGGAGGCAGCTTTCCCTACAGACAAAGAGTGGGTCCTGTGAGCAGAGGCAAAACCATGGCTCCCCATGGGTGCAGACCGTGGTGCCCAGCACCCCGGGCTCGGTGGGCAGCGGGGGCTGCTCCACGCTGCAGGGACATCAGCGGGGCCATCGGGGCGCTCCAGGCTGGCCCTGCCCGGTTGCTCTCATTCGGGGCTGCTGCCGCCCCAGCTCCTGAGTGCCACCTGCCACTGGCCCTGCAGCCCGGGCTGCAAAGGTGCTGCTGAAGGGTGTCACCAAATGCCTGAGGGGCACTGCTGCCACACCAGGGGCTGATGCCAGGGCAGGAGCCAGGGTCAGGCTGTGTCCCAGCCCCGGGGTGTGCTCAGCTCTCCGCATCCGTCCTGTGCCTCCAGCGAGGCCCCACGCCCGCAGCCTGCTCTCCCCGGGATGTGGAATCAGCAGCCCCCAGCCCCGTCCGAGCCCTCATGGGGGGGAAGGGGCAGAGAAACAAAGTCATTTATATAATGTATCTCCCCGCTGAGCTCCTAATGGCTGGCGCTTTTGTTCTGCAGTGGCTGCCTGGCTGTGATGGGCAGGAAGCCGCAGTCTCCCTTTGTTCCACGGCCTTATTCAGCAATTTAGATCCATCATAAAAATCAAATATGCATGTTGCAATCGCCTTGCGTAAAACAGCTTCAATTTTCGCCTTTCTTTAATTGAACTCCATGGGAGAAAGAGGCAGGGCTGGGGAGCAAGGGGCAGCAGGAGAAGCGCTTTGTGTTTTTGTTCAGCGGGCTGTGAAAATGGGTAGTAATGAAAATACAGAATTTTTATCTTTGCCTCATTATTTAAAAAAAAAAGGACAGAAATCCTTGATAAGGCCTCCCTGGTAGAGGACAGTGGGGGAGCAGCCTTCTTTTCCCCACATTGTGGGGATGATGGGCTCAGCGGGGCTGGGGTTGAGGGATGGCCCTCAGCCTGGTGGCAGGGACTGGTGATAGAGCTGGCAGCTCCGTGCTGCCATAACACGCAGGGCTGAGCTGACACACCATGGCCCCACTCCTTTCATCATCCTTCCAGAATGCCCAGGTGCTCTTCTGCTGCTGAGAGCAAGCAAGTATCTTTACACATTTTGCCATCACCTCCCTGCGCTGCTCCCCGGGGCTGGTGGGCACAGGTCCCTGGCACTGGGGGAGTGCTGAGCCCGGCCTGGAGGGGCTGAGGCAGCGCTGGGAGAGGTGCCAGAGCTCCACTTCACTCACTCCACAGCCTCCCCAGAGCCCCACGGCATGAGAGGGTGACTGCCAGGGACAGAGCCAGGGCCTGGCTTTGGAGTGTGCACACGGGTTTCCATCTTGCCTCCACCTCTCTCAGATGGGGAGCTGCTGGGAGCAACTCCCTGCGAGCAGAGCATGGAGAGCTGCTTTGCCTTGTGCTGTCCCAGCAGGAAGGCCCTGAAGTGGTCAGGGGAACCCGCTGGTGTGTGCCAGCGACCTTTCTGTGCCGCAGTGAACCTGCCCTGGCGCAGAGCAGCTTTGCAGGTGTGCTCCCAGAAGCTGTCTGCCTGCCCAGAGCCGAGTCCCAGCCTCACAGAACCCGGCAAGAGTGGCACAAGGCAATCAATCCATGGTCTCAATCCTGTGTTTGTCCCCCGGGCACTCCCTGACCCTGGGCACACAGAGGAGCCCCCTCCAGCTCACTGGGGCGTGGCAGGGCCCAGGGACACATGGCAGGGCTGGCCATGCCCCGTGTCCCCCCTCCCCGGCTGAGTGCGCTGATCATGGTGCTGCTGGAGCAGGAGGGACACGGTCACACAATGAACACCGAATTGCTGCTTAAAAAGGAGGCTGTCACTGCCCTGCCAAAACACTGAGCATTCCCCACACACATCAGCCTGACTGGGTGGTGAAACGAGGCTTTGCCTTCTCTCTGCCCCGATGATAATCTTCTGACAATTCTCATTTGGCACTGACTTTCCTCACTCTCTCAGTGTGCCAAGCTCTGTGCCTCGGCTGTGGTAGGGGCCAACCCCACTGACCCACTGCTGCAGCCACAAGCTGTGCTGGGTGGCACCAGTGGCTCGGGAGGGTGGGAGCACTGGACAGGAAGGTGTGGGCACTGTGCACACGCGCGTGTGTGCACGCGTGTGCAGCTGTGTGCTTGTGCACGCCTCTGTGTGTGCGGGTGTGTACCCAGCCTGGCCAGCAGTGCTTTGGCTGAAAACCCCCTCCCCCATGCTGAGAAAAGACCCTTTTTTGCTGTGACAATTCAATATAATTGAAAGTTTGCTTAGGAAAGAGAGTCTTTTTAACAGAACATGCTCACAGCCGAATCGATATGAATTATACGGCACAGAAGATGCCTAGGGTATTAAAACATTAATTAAGTAACATCATGCTCCCATCTAACCAAGAGCACAATACCATTTATAGGTACTGCTGTCTGCTCTCTGGGGCAGTGTGAAGTCTCTCCTCTATCACCGCAGAGGCTGGGGGAGACCTGGAGATCCCTGGGCTGTGGCTCCTTCCCAGCTCAGGCAGGCACCGTCCCTCGGGGTGGGACAGTGGGCACGGCCAGGTGCCCCCTGCCCTGTGTGGCCTGTGTGGAAGGGGCCCCATGACTGCATGGCTGTCTCTTGTTCCTGTGGTGCTGCCACCCTGCTGCCACCTCTGCCCTGCTGGGGCTTGGGGTGACAGCTGGGTCCTGCGGGGGACAAGCCACCAGGGCCAGCCCCACACAGCCTGGCCAAGGGGTCGTGACTTGGACTCGTGGAAGGTGCCAGCAGCTGAGCACCGACCTGCCCCGGGGAGCCCAGCCGTGGCTGTGCCCATGCAGCAGCGGCTGGATTAGCTCACATCAGCCCGGGGACCAACACACTGATTCCGCAAAACACCAAAATAGAAAGTCATTGGAGTGAAATCAGTGTCTTCACCACATCCCCTCTGGCAGAGCGTTAATTAAAATGACTCTCTAGTGCTTTAGATCATCAGGTGTACCTTGTTAACGAGCTTGGAACAGAGAACCAGCTCCACACTGGAGTTGAAGCACTGGTGAGTTAACCCTTCCCCACTGCGGGCACAGCCCGGCCTGGTGGCAGTTTGCAGCACATCCAGCCGTGCTGGGGATGCCTCAGCAGCCTTGCAGCGTCCTTCAGCCCAGGTGGGCACGGGACCCTGCCGGGGCCCTCTGCAGGGGTGGTGTCACTGCAGCCTCTGCACTGTGCCTGGGATGAGCTCCCGGGGCTCTGCCGGGTCCCTCCAGCTGGAAATGCAGCTCCAAACCATCGGCCAGGCACGTCCTGCCATGGTTGTATAAATATGCATTTTTTGGCCTGTAAGAGTGCACTAGTGAGAGCTGAATCTCTTTGAGATGATGGCAATGAAAGGTCATTAAAAATCACTCCCAGCCTTCTCTTACCAGAATCACAGCATGGAAAAACCTTTTTATTCCTGTCAGAGGTTTGCACAATTCCCATGGATGGGCTGCTCTGTGCAGGATGCTGCGCAGAGGTTTTTAGTTTGCAGCTTGTGCAGCTACTCGAGGCCATTTACACCTTCCTGAACATAACGAGGCACTTCCTCAAGTGTGGCTGTTTTACAGTGGAATTCAACCCAAGAATAAATAGCAATGTTATATAATAAACTTACAAAGTAGCCGGTCTAGGAACAGGAGAAATGTTAATGCAGTGCAGTGCAAACACCAGTAGCAGGAGGGTCACATTGGCGACCCTGTCACTGCCGCAGTCCTGTCTGCCTGTTAAAAAGGCAGGATGGAGTTTTCCTATTAAGAAAACCCCAGCCAGCTGAGAGACAATCCAGATTCTCATCTGCTTAGGCTCATGCCAGAGGAACAGTGCCCAAGCCAGGGACAGGACTGGGCAGCCTGGACAGAAGAGTTTGCAGAGTCCTGGGCTGCAGCGAGTCCAGGTGCACTGGGGCTCGCCCTCCTGGGTGCCCATGGGGCAGAGGTCGCCTCTGGGGGCTGCTCCCGGGGCAGGGCTGGGGCAGCTACACCGCAGCATCATGGGGACCTCGGTGATTTTGACACACTTTGTAATTCAGGGCCTGTGGAGCCCAGGTCAGTCAGTATGAATGTTAGCCAAGGAATGCTCCACACCCCTGGGAGCTGTCAGATTTCCTCCCTGTGCCCTCTGCTCTGCTGGAGACCACGGAGCTCAGCCCCTCTCCCGCGGAGGGGGAGGAAGCCCCTCGCTGTCCTGGCAACTGCACCAGGGACACCCATACTGGCAGATGCTTGTCCCACCTGCGGTGGTGGGTGTAAATTATTTATCACGGTGGTTATAAATTAGAGATGAGCTGTGGCCCCTGTGACTCCTTTTGGATGTGGTCCCTGTTAGTGGATTTCAAGCCTTTTCTGCTGCAAGGGGCAATTTTTGGCAAGAGAATTGTGTACTGAACACTCAGCAGTTCCTCTGGGTTCCCTCCCTGCTGCACAGGGAGTGCAGTGAATTGCCACTTACCTACTTACCTGCATCTTCTTTTGATTTATCAGCAGAAACAGATGTGATTTTTTTAGTTCACAGGTTTCAGGATGGACCATCAAGGCATTGCACTTTCCCTTGAACCGTTCACTACAGAACCATGCCCAGAATCCTTCTGCAGTCATTTAATAAAATTAAATGCACTTTTCATGTCCTTTTCACACACGGAGCATCCCAAAGCTGCAGTACAGGTGACGCTGCTTGGCTCATTGCTTCCACTGGCAGGGGAACTCACGGCAGCAGCCCAGGCACTGCGGCCCTGGTGGGAGGGACAGGGCCAGCGGGGCACGAGGACACGTGTGCGGGCACGGGCTCTGTGGCAGTGCCCACCTGCGACAGGTGCGCCCTGCTGAGCCACGCCACACCGTGCCACGTGGCACACACCCACCCGACACGGACCCAGCACCGCACACGCGGGACAGTGACACTAGAGCTTTTGCTCATTTTTTTTTTTAATGTATCACAATGAGCAGGAAACATACGTGATGAAATAGTTCCAAAGGAGTATATTCAATTACCATCTACAGTCAACTCAACTATGACAACAAAGTCTTTTGTGACAAGTTTTTTAAAGTTTTGAAAGTTCCATGTGGTTTGTTTCTGTCAGTCTCATGTATTTTGGTACAGTTCGAGATCAGCATTGTTACAGTAACAAAAAAGCTAACAAGACTACAGTATAGAAAAACACCAAGAACATCATTTTTGGTTTCACTTGCTCTAGTTTTTGTACATTGCAAAGGCTGTTCATAACCCTCTTCACCTCATTTATGCTTTCTGTTCTACTGAAACTCGCCCCCCCCCAAATAAAACCAAAAAAATAGCAAAGTTTTGTTTCACAGTGGGCAGTATCAGCGCCAACCAACCGACCAACCAACAATCAAGCAACCGACCGACTGACCGACCAACCAACCGACCGACCGACCAACCGACCCAACTTCTGCTTCTATTTAAAAGCTTTTATTTATTTTTTAAAGCAAAATATATTTTGGTGAGCGTGCTGGCTGTGTCCACCCACCTTGTCCCCCACCAGCCCCAGGTGGCCCCGCACACCCCTGATGCTTCTCTTTATTCTCAATTGTATGAAACTTTGGCCATCTTCACCACTTAAAAAAGCTTTTTATTAAAAATAAAACAGAAACCCACTTAATGCTAAGTTTGAAGTGTTTTCCTCGTGCCCAGCCTGGCCCTGCCCTGCCGCTTGCTGGAAAGGCCACGCGTGGGCTGGGGGTGGCGCGAGGCTGGCGTGGGGTCCCCGCGCGGCCGCGCTGCAGGAGGAGGAGGAGGAGGAGGAGGAGGAGGAGGCAACCTCGCACAGAAAGAGTCTCTAGAAACATTTAGAAAAAATACAAGGAAATGAATTTATAAAACCTTTTAGTGGGTGGGAAGGAGGAGGGGGAAGGAGGAGAGAGAAATTGCACTATGACCAAGCAATATAATTAAAAAACCGAAACAAAACAAGACATAAGAAAAGGATTTCCAAAAGAGACCTTGCAGAATTGGACAGATAAAGCTTGTGTTAAACTGGGAACTGGCATCACAGAGAGAATCCAAAACAAAACAAAACAAAAAAATTTCTATATGATACAGACAGAGTAACATACAACAGTTAAATGGCAAAAAATATATATATATATATTTCATAGAATTACAAACAAGATAAAATAATGGAAAAAAAAAACTGTACAACTTTAGAATTTAAAAAATGTTCATCTCAAACACAGGGAGAAATACAAGAACTTCTGTTAAAGAAAACAGTTTGTTAAAACAGCAAACGCTCCATGGGTACGTGGTTCTGTTTTTGACACCTTATGCTACAGCTGGGTCCCGGGAGGAACATCCGGTGGTTCGCGCTTTAGTATCAACTACTTAAAAAACAATTAAAAAAGGAATTTGCACTGTGCATTAGCCTAGTCAGAAATATGTACAACAGTTCAGGATCTAGTCTTTCGTCAAACTAAAACCAAAACTCCATAAAAATATAAGTGTCCCGCTAGAAACCGAACCCGCGCTCAGACGCTGCAGTCTCTCGGGGAGGCGGCGAGCGGCTTCGGCCCGGGGAGGAGCAGCCGAGGCGGCGGGAGGAACCTGCGTTCACAGTCTTCCAAGTTCCCTTTTGAAGCAGGAGGAGGATGATGATGGTGGGCAGAAGGCTCTCGTGCTTTCGGGCAGAGGAAACATGGCGGAAAGAGGTTGTTTCTGTTGGCATTTGGTTATGGAAGGGAACAGCAAAGTATCTACGTCTCCAAAAATCTACATTTTAGCAGCATAAAGTTTTCCTTTCAAAGTCTGGGCCACTTGAGGTGCATGCGGGCTGGGGGGGCCGGGGGGCTCTGGGCCTCCCTGAGCCTGGCACCCGGTGCTGCCACTGAGAGATCTTGGAAAGAGAAACCTGCCTGGGGTGCACTGGGTGCTCACTAAGAGTTGTCTCTCTGCTTGCAGAAGAAGCACAGATAACAACCTCGGTACGTTTTTTTATTCTTTATTTAAACTTAGACTTGTTTGTTTAAATCAGAAACAAATTCTCAAGTAAAAAGAATCCTTTTTGCTCATTCTGCACCAGTGGTGAAGGGTATGTCTTTGGATTTTATTTAAAGCATGAATTTTCTTTTAGAGAAAAAAATGTAACAAAACCTTTTTTTTTTTTTTTCAAAAGAAGGAACAGAGTGCAGCCTAATTACACAAACAGAACCGATGCTCAGAGGTCAGGAACAGAGTCTTTGAAGCATTTACAAAATGAGTAAAGGAATAGGGGAAGAAAAAGAGAAGAAAAAAAGAGAAACGGAAAATAAGAATAAAATAAGTGCACAAGGGTAACAGACATAGGTAAATCGCATGTATATGCCTTAAAAAGTTTCAAACCCCCAACAAAAAATATTCTGCAAGGGATCCTACTGACCCCCAAAACCCTTTGAACTTCTTTCTTTAGTTTTTATAAAATAATTATGCAACCACCCTCTAAGAAATGAAGGTAGCGACCATAAGTGGAAGATTACAGGATGGGGACGGGGATAAAGGTACAAAGGGGAGAAAAGCTCAGGCGAGTCGATGGATCGCAATCTATCTGTCTAGGAATGAACAAGACAACATCAAATGAGAAGCCGTCAGCTGGACCATACAAAAGCTAAATGTACACAAAAGGGTTTTTTCTTTTAAATCTACCATACTGCTTCAGTTCATTTCCAATGCAACAATCTACTCAACACCAAAAATGGTCATATCTATCATAAATACAGAAAGTCAGTTGTTTTAAAACTTATTTTTTTAAGCTCCAAGTCCTCAACACTCTTTGTGTGGTTTTTTTTTTTTTTTCTGAAAAGTGGGAGTGCTTAACTTTTCCCCTTGGAATTGGCTTCAGCAGAAAAAGCTACCCTTAGAATCCCCGAAAAGCTAAAGCAGTTCACATTGTTTTTCTCTTGAATACTTTCTGCCCATTTTAAATTAACAAAACCCCCCCCCCAAAAACCAAAAAAACAACAACAAAAAAATCCTTTTCTGGAACAAAACCAAACCAAAACAAAACCCCCAAAACAAACGAAAGAAATTATATATATATGTATATATATATATATATATATATAAAACAATGATTCTGAAAACAGAACAAAGTGTGAGCGATTGACCTGAGAATAAAAAGACATTACATTTCTTTTTTCTTTTAGCAAGCCATTGGTATCTGAATGCTAAGATAGCAAGAAATTTAAAACTGTCTCCAGGTGGGCTGCTTTCCCATACAGCGCTGCCGGGCTCTGCTGTGCTATCGACGGGGGATCAGACGGGGCAATGTACAGGGGTGCGAGCTCCGCAGGCGCCAGGAGGCAGCACGGCCTTCGTCTCCCAGACCAACAGTACCTTCCAGAGGACAAATGTAACAGATTTTTTTTTCTTTTTTTAAGTTTTATTTTATTAAAAGGAAAGGAAAAAAGAAATGTAAAACCCACCGGCATCGTTATATGGGAAAACAACCCACGCTTTTTCTTTTTTTCTTTTTTCTTTTTTTTTTTTTTTGGTTAGAAGCTTTGGAATTGCAGTTAGTCTATTTTTGAAATTGGTTTGTTATTAACTTTTTTTATTTAAATTCATTTTCATTGTTCATCTTCAAAGCTTACAATCTGAAGGTGTCCATTCCTATGCTAGCTAGACCACTGTCCTTAGGGCAGCCGGGGTCCTGGGGCCCCTCCGCCGGGCTCGCCGGTCCATCTGACTTTTGGCTAAGATCCGTGTCAGACTCCTCCGAATAGTCGTCTGTTGGCATCGAGGGCTGAACCCCTGAGGTGCTGCATGAACTTGAGGTAACCGTTGAAGATGAGGAGAGAGGAGGGAAGGGCGGCGTTGTTGGCGGCCCTGGCGGGGCGCGGGGGGCGGCCGGGGGCCAGGGCTTTCTGGAGGCGTGGGGGGAAGCCGGGGGGGGCCGGGGGGGCGGGGGGCTGTCGTTTGAGTGAGCGGCCGACTGCGAGGTAGATGCGGTGCTGGGGTCGGGGGGGCAGGCAGAGTGAGGTAATAGACTGGGGTGCTCTTTGGCGTTTCTTGCTGCTCTTGTGATTGTTCGATGTTTGTGCGGGGCTGACTCGAGATGCTGACTGAGGGCTTCGTCCCCACACACCGTGCTCTCGCACGCCACGCACTGGTACGAGCCGCTGCCCTGGCCGCTGCCCGTGGGCACGTGAAGCACCATCTCATGCAGGTTCGCCACAGACTGGCCGAAGAAGCAGAGGGACTTCAGGTGGTCGCTGGCCGCCTCCTGGTCGCCGAAGCACGCCTGGCACTTGCGGCAGACCAGCTTGTACTGCACCTTTGGGACAATGAAAGGGTCGCAGAGCGAGTCCGCGCCCTTGCCTTCCGCTTCAGGCTCTTCTTGGGGTTTGGGCAGGAGGGGGGACACCTCGCGGGGTGCGTTCTTCTGCTCTTCTTGCTTGGGGGGTTCTTTGGCAGGGTCTTTGTCCGGGGTGGCAGCCCCCGTGGGGACGGGGGTTTGGCTTCCTTTGGGCTGCTGCGGTTTCTGCTGCTGCTGCTGCTGCTGCTGTTGCTGCTGCTGCTGCTGCTGTTGCTGCTGCTGCTGCTGTCGCTGCTGCTGCTGCAATGCCTCCTGCAGACTCTGCTGGTATTGCTGGTACTGCTGCAGCAGTGAGCCAGGAGACAGCCCCAGCAGCGCCTGTGACAGTGCAGGGCTGTAGGGGAACAGCCCCTCCATCCCATACATGGGCTGCAGGTACCCGCTCTGCAGGGCGCCAGGGATCTGTGGGGCGTAGTAGGGGGAAAAGCCGGGGACGAAGTAAGGAAGGAACTGGCTGGTCAGCAAGGTGGTGGGGTCCGAATTCAGGGCGGCCTGCAGCGCCTGGAGCTGGGCGGGCTCCACCGCGTACTCCATGGTGGGCAGCGGGGCCGCCAGGGTGCCTGCCGGTGCCTCCCCCTTCTCCTTCTTGGGCCCTGGCAGGGTGTCCCCCTTCCCCTTGGGTGCCTTCTCCTTCTCTTTTGCCTTCTCGCTCTCCTTCTCCTTGCGCTGTGCGGGGGGCGGCTGCTGCGGCGGCAGCTGCGGGGTCGTGGCTGGCGGCTGCTGCGGGGCCACGGCCGCCGTGGCCTGGGCTGGGGTGGGTGAGCTCAGCGCGGCCGGGGGCTGCTTATTTGGTAATCCAGAGGTGGGGAGGCCGGGTGAAGGGACGCTTGTGCTGGGCAGGCCCATCAGGTTGGGTTTGGGAGAAGTTAAAGCTGCAAGAGGGAGAGAGAGGTGAAAAGTCACTTAGTGCTGGGCAGGCAAAAACCATGAGGACGGTGACCCCAGTCCACCCCACAACCTGGAACCTCCACTTCCTCTGTATGAGGGCAGCCACCAGCCTGAGCTGATGCGTTGCTGCAGCAGCACAGGTCAGAGAGCCCATCCCTGCTGCCACTCCCTCTGGAAAATGGCCCCTGTCCCACCCCACAGGCCCCGCATGGAGGGGACATGCACCCTCAGCCCCCACTGCCTTGGCTGCACTGCCCAGAGGCACTGACTGTGTGATGGGGACACCCACCAGCACCCAGGGTGCCCAGCACAGCTGTTTTCCTGGCTCCTCTGAAATTCCCAAATCATTAACACTCCTGTCAGCATCTGCTCTAATGGGCCCTTGGGCCAAAGGACTCCAGCAGCAGGATAGTGCTACAACAAAGGGTGAGAACGCTCAACACTGCTCATCTTGCAGAAATCTCCACAGATTGGGAAGCCCCAGTCATGGCAACTGGAGACAGAACAGGCTAAACTTAATTTATTTTGTCCTTATTAAGCTGATGTTCATGAATCCACAAACCTTTGAAGCAACTCTTTTCTTCCTTCCCTTCCTTCCCTCCTCCCTCCCTCCCTCCTGTCCATCCATCCTTCCCTCTAATGCCAGGGGCTCTGGATGCTCAGCTTCTGAGCAATTCCAGAGTTTATGTGGTGTTCAGTCATCTCCCCTAGGCGTAAGCATTGTGTTTTGGGTGGAATTAAAATTGTAGTGATGCTTCCTCATTAAGGAGATAGATTAATGGTGGAATGTGGAGCTTGTCCTTCTTCCCGACAGGAGGAACAGCCACTAACAACCCTGTCCCTGGTGCCAATTTCTGCTGTCACAGAGGCTGGGAGTGAGAGGAGTGTGGCTCCTGGAGTCACCTCCATCAGTCATGGCTGCTGCAGCTGGCAAATATGCTCCTGAAGAGGAACATTTTGCTTGGCAACTCCCGTGATGCCGTGTGGAAAAAAACCCCCCAAAATAAAGCTCCAATACCCTGCTGGCACAGCCCTGTACATTCCCCAGCTCCTGAGCAGATCCTGCTGTAAAACCCAAGAGCAAAACCCGACCAGTCTGTAACAAACCTGAGTCCCAGCACTGCAGCAGGGGCTGCTCAGAGACCAGCCTGGCAGGAGCAGTGGCGGCGCCTGGGACCAGTCCTGGAGACATGGTGACTTTTATTTTAGGTTGTGCTGCCAAGGAGCAGCAGGAGGGCTGCAAAGAGGGTGGCTGCAGCGGGGAGGGTTCAGCCATGGCTGACCCAAACCCTTCTGAAACCTGTGTCTGCTCCTGAGGGGGCGCTGGGACAGGAATGATTTGTGACGACAGGACAGGTATGGAATGAGGCTCCAAGCAGTGGCCCTGGAGAGCTTGGATAAGGGCATGCTATATGTGGACACCACTGAAATGGATGTTTCCCAGCTGAACATCCCTGAGAGGTTCAAGTGAAGGAGCAGGAGGTAATTCAGTGTTCCTGGATGCATGGCCTTATCTGCTCTGACAGGCCCGGAGCTGCCGTGGCCTGACCTTTGGAGCTTTATCTAAAGGCCACAAACAGACTGTTTGACTTTCTAAACAGTTCAGTCCTGTCTAGGCAGTCACTGACAGCATTTAAGATTCATCAGATGCAGTCCCGTCTCCCCAGGACACATCCTGGGCTTTGGAGAAAAATAAAAGCAACAATATGGACTGAAATGCAAAAAAGTAATTTTAGTTTTTGTTACAAACTTGGGGCACTAAGCAAACAGTGCAGCAGAGCAACCTGTGACAGGGTGATGATATGATTTGCCAAAGAGATGCTTCTGGCCTTGAAACAAGTGCTTTGAAACAAGATCTGTGGTGAGAAGGGTGACATAGAAAACCCCTCGCATGTGCAGGGGCCCTTTAGACACGTAATGAAACAAGGCCTTTGGATCACATTTTTTAGGTCACTGCTGGTCATTGAGCTGCATTTTCCACCGCCAGTGTTTGCTACATGGCTTAGACTTTCCACCTATCCATGCGGTACAAAGGAAAGGAGCACTCTCAAAAGATGAAGTCCAGCATCTGAGATTAGACCACCCAAATAATTATGACAAATTTCATTTTTATGTAGCATTGTTAAGAAAAATCTTATTAAAATACAAACTAGATTTGTCCCACAACCACACCATCTCTTGTTGAGGACATGCTTTCAGGTCATACCCAGCCATTACTCAAAACTGATCCTCAGCTGCATTGGGATTTGTCCCAGAGTTCACCTCAGGGACACATAAAGACGCTCTGGGCATCTGTCACCAGTGCTACCACACACACCACACCTTTCCCTAGAAACAGTTTGGATTTTTGAATGCTTGGGATGGCACCACATAAACTGAATGTCAAAAGGAATAATGAACACTGTATTCAGCACATTAGTCATTCTGTTACACTGGATAAATCTTCTATATTCCACTTCCTTAAAGGAGCTTCAGGATTTCTACACAGGGATATGCATCATGTCTAGATGTTGGTCTAGTTCAGACTTTGCTATCCCTCAGTTCAGGAATTAGATAAAATACCTACTGCTTGTTTGCTGTGAAGTCAACATGCTGAACTAGCAGGCCAGGAATCCTGTTATCAGTCATTCCTGAGGGAACAACTCCTTGTGCTAGGTATGTGCCAAGTGCAGGTGTGCCTAAGCAGGGCAGCAGCCGTACCCACCTGTGTTGGATGGAGTGAAGCCAGGTAGGGATGGGCTGTTGAGGCCTGGGAGCAGGACTGGAGGGATGCCCTGTAGCGCAGGGTACGCAGCAGGAAGGTTCAGAGCTTGCAGGGGCGTGTTGTCAAACATGCCTTGCTGTTGAGCTGCCAGACCAAGAACCTCGTTGGCTTTTTTGATTCGGTCCAGCTCCTGCTGAGCCATCAACTGACGTACAGTGGCTGGGTCAAAATACTCCTTTTCCTTATCCAACTGACTTCCAATGGTTTCTTTAACTTTGGAGATATGCTGTTGAGAGAAGATATGGTCACGTACAGACAGCCGAGCGCTGTACTTGATGCCACACAAAGTGCACTCTGTTTTGGGTCCCTCGTAACTTGTTTGGTTTATACCAAAATGCTTGGCCATGCTGAGTTTTGACTTCTTCTCTTTCGCCCTCGCATTCTGGAACCAGACCTGAACAACTCTCTTTGGCAGTCCAATGTCATTGCCCAGGACCTCACACTCCAGCATGGTCGGTGTCCTGTAGTCATTAAAGCATGACTTAAGAACCTTGAGCTGGAGATTGGTCATCTGAGTGCGAAAGCGTTTCTGCCCGGGCCGGTCCCCGCTTTCGCCAGACTTGCTGGCTGAACCGCTGGCGCCAGGGCTGGGCGAGCAGGGGTCTGCAAGGCTGGAGGTTTCACTGTAGTCCACGGTACCTTCATTGTCGTACTCTTTGCTGTAGAAGCTGGGAGCTGGGCTGACCAGGCCAGAAGACAGACGATCTTCATATTCGGACATTGCTATCATGGCTGCTTTAGTCAGACCTTCGCCGGGCCCTGATGTGGATTTGGTTTCGGTTGCAATCCCTGTTGCACTGTCGTTGTCTGCGTTCCCTTCGTCTCCTGTGGTCGTGTCTGTGATTGCAGTGTTGACGGAAGAGCAGTCATCGTTGTCCAGCTTTGTCTGGTCAAAGTTCAAATTGACTGAGGACATGGAGGGACTCTCAAAGTCTTCAACCCCTTCCACCTTAATGGAAGATGGACTCAGCAGGGTTCTGGGTGACAGTTCCATACTCTTGTTCACCGGGGAGAGGGGAACGCTCTGTCCGTCACTGCTGGTTGGTGGCATGTGGGAGAAGCTGGCTCCATCAAAGATGTCTCCCTTCATCTGGAGCCCCCCGTCGCAGTCCAGGAGCATAGCAGACAGCGTCAGGTTGTACCCAGCTCGCTTGGCCTCGTGCCAGTGGCGGGAGCGGATGTGAGCTTCCAGAGCTGTCTTTGCTTTGAAGAGAGCTCGGCAGAAGGGACACCGTCGATGGGCCTGGGCAGGCCCCACAGCTCTGAACTGCCCCTTTCTCTCTCGTGCACGGGTGTTCTGGAACCAAACCTGTACCACGCGCTTCTTCAAGCCCACCTCGTGTGCAATGTGATCCAGCATCTTCCGTGTGGGGTTGGAGTCCAGCAAGTACTTCTGGTACAGGATTTCCAGCTGCTCAGGGGTAATGGTTGTCCTTAGACGCTTATCCCTTTGGGGCTCTTCTCCCCCAGTCCCACTGTCATTCTCTCCAGGGCTTGCACTGGCCTTTTCCTCCAGCTTTCTCTTCAGCGTGTTCATGGTGGATGTGGGAGTCGATGGTGAGGTGGCTGAGCTTGCTGGAATCTGTGGTAATGTTCCAGACAGCAGCTGGCTTGCCAGTAGTGGGTTACTGGGATCAAAAAGCATGAATGGCATATCCAGTGTTCTGTCCAGGAACGGGGGGTGGATAAACTGGTTCTGTGCACTCAGGAAATGGAGCTGCTGATGCTCTTGCCAATGCTCAAAGGAAGGAAATGCCAGTTTACACTGGTCACACTGATATGGGATTAGCTGAGGAGGTAGGTTTGCCAGCTGCTGAGGGGTGGATGTGTGAATGGGTTTGAGGGAGAGGTGTGAGAGCTGAGATGGACTTGGACTTGACTGTGACAAGGAGCACTGAGGGGGCTGAGGAGGAGGTGGCTGTTGCAGTGAAGAGGGGGAGGATAACTGTGAAATCTTTTGGTGTGCTGAACTTGTCTTTTGTTCTCCTTGGTCCTGTTGCTGCTGAGGCTCTTGCTTTGGTTGCACTTGCTTCTCTTGGGTTTGGTTTTGCTGTGTACTTGGAGGTTCAGACTGCTTTGGTTTCTCATCTGTAGCTTCTGCTTTAGAACTAAAGGTGGAGGAATCGTCTGCCTCTGCCGTGAGCTGCAGAAGAGCTGAGGAGGTTGCATTGGCTGAAGATGTAGGTGTGCTGTACGCTTGTGAGGGCATCGGGGTGCTGCAGGAGGAACTGGTTGGAGTCAAGAGCTCTATTGCATCCATAGAGTCTTCGTTCTGGCTATCGTCCTGTCCATCCTCATCCTCATCTTTGTAACAAAGCTTTTTCTGGTGTTTAATGAGATCAAAAATGCGCTGAAAGACCAGACTGCACTTTTTGCACTGGTAGTTCAAGTTGCTTGTTCTAATGTACCTGTCATTTGTGAGCTCCCGTCGCTCCCCGTCTTTGCCTTCTCCCTGATTCTCATAGTTTTTCCTAGCTTTCTGACGGGCATTCTGAAACCACACCACTATAACACGTGTTGGGAGGTTCAGCAAGTTAGAAAGCTGCTCAAATTCATCATCCTTTGGGTAAGCATTGGCATCAAAGAAGTCTTGCAGGACTCTGAGCTGGTAGTCAGTAAAACGTGTCCGAGAGGACCGCTTGCTTCCCCAGTACTCTTGCTTTTGGGGCTCTGGAGAAGGAGGCCGTGAGTCGATCTTCAGCTCTTCCAGACTGGTAATGGGAGGGTTGCTGAAGTTGTATGGGGAGTCCTTGTTGCGTTGGCGCTCCTTGAACAGGGTGTTTCTGAACCAGTGCTTGATCACCTTCTGGGGCAATCCAGATTTGTCTGCCATCTCTTTGATCTGCTCCTCACTTGGGGAATTGTTAATGTCAAAATACTGCCGAAGGACTCTGAGCTGGTCATCGGTGATCCGTGTGCGTGGCCTCTTGTTCTGCTGCTGCTGGAGAAGGCTGGGGTTGAGCTGATGCTGGTACAGCTGGGCCAGGTCGGCGGGCAGGGGGTCGACGGGGCCCAGCTGAGGCGGCAGCTGTGCTGGCAGCGTCTGCAGGGGCATGGTTTGCATCATGAGTGGTGAGAAGATGGGGAGCTCCATAGGCATGGAGAGCTGGGTGAGCGGCACGGAGGGCTGTGCCGGAGCGATGGTGGGAGAGGTGATGGGTGGGGCCGAGGTGGGGATGGCAGGAGCAGCAGCGGGCTGAGGAGGGGCGGGGGGCAGCGGCGGCGGCGGCGGCGGCGGCTCCGGGGTCTGCGGCCGCAGCGGGTACAGCTTGTCGTAGTGTTCTCTGTATTGTTTGGCAAACCGCTCTAACTGCTTGAAGGGAAAGTAATGTTGGTGAACGTGCTCTTGGTGGCTCTTCAGGATGAGGATGTTTGAGAAGAATTTGCCACATGTATCGCACTCCAGCTTTTCCAAGTTCTCACCTTGCTCTGTCTTCCCGTTTTTCTTCTGCCCCTTTTGCTTGTTCTCGTTGTACTGAATGACGAGCTCAAAGCCAAAGTTTTCCAGCAAGGCTTTGGTGGCGTTGCCCCTCGCGTCGGAAGCAATCCGTGGAGGCAGTATGGAGGGCTCTGAACTGCTGCCTGGCACAAAGTCCTTCTTCTCTTTGGGCTTTAAGTTATCAGGAAGAGACTCCTTCAGTGTTACGTTATTGTCTCCCCTCTCTGTGCTTTCCCTTTCCCGTGGGGTTTCTTTATCTTTCTCCTTCACTATAGATTTATTCTTCTTCTCTGGGTGCTGGCTCTGCTGTAGTAGGACGGAGTGGGGTTGTGACAAGGACAGCTGACCTTGCTGCTGCTGCAAGAGCTGTGGATGGCTCTGCTGAGGGAGCTGAACTTGTGCCTTCAGGTCCTCCAGCAAACTTGGACCCGTCCCAGTCAATGTCAGTGCACCACTGGTGACAGGCAAGCTGACTTCTGGATTGAGCTGGAACTCAGCACTGGGGATGTAGAATGGGAACAGAAGATGCTGCTGCTGCTGCAGCTGCAGAAGGGTCTCAGTGGTCATTGGAAAGTGCGGCAAAAGTGCTGGGTTGAAGAGCTGGGACTGCAGGAGAGCAGCTTGCTGCTGCAGCTCCTGCTGCAGGTGGGCCTGGACCTGTGCCTGTGCCAAGGTTTGAGCTTGCTGCTGCTGCTGCTGCTGCTGCTGCTGCTGCTGCTGTTGCTGCTGCTGCTGCCTGGATGCAATCATGTCTGCCAGCTTCTTGCGGTTCACCTCTTTGGGCTCTGCAGGGGAGGAGATGTTAGTGCTTACGGCGTTACCCAAGGGAGGAATTCCCACACTGTCACTGGAGACCTGGTTGAGTAGGCTGGGAATGGGAGCGGTGCCTGAAGTGCTCGTGCTGGTGGCTGCAAAGGCATTGCTGTTGCTGGCACTCACAGGGCTCGGTGTGGACGAGCCCAGGGAGAGGCTGCTGCTGCTGCTGCTGTTGCCAGCTCCGTTGCTGCTGCTGCTGGCCGCCTCCAGCTTGGCCGCGCGAGCCTTGGTCTGGTGCAGGACAGACCTCATGTGGATCTCCAGCGTGGAGCTCTGGCTGTAGGCCACGTTGCAGGTGTTACACTTGAAAGGTTTGTTGTCTGGGCTGCTGGTAGGCTCAGGCTGCCCAGTAGCAGACTCTTGGAGGGCTCGTTTCAGTTTATGCAGATGAGAAACAGAATTGTAATGTACCAGGAGAATGTTCTTCTGTGTGAAGGATTCCTTGCAGACTGTGCACTTGTATGGGCGAGATGGATCTAGAAATTTCTCCATAGTGAAGTTAGGGCCCTTCCTGAAGGGTAAGGCCCTTTTTGGTTCTGAGCCAGAGTCCTCTTGCACTGACCCCGAATCGCTGCCTGTTGGGCTCTGCTTATCTTCCAGGTCGCTCTCTTCTTCCTTATCTTCCTCGACTATTATTGAGTGGTCCTCGGCAAGTGAGGGGTCACCCATAGCGAGGAGGTCCCCGTTGACCAAGAGGCCACCGTACAGCTGCTGAATGTCAGCCTCACTCAGCTCCAGGTGGCTGGTTTCCAGGTGCTTCTTCAGGGCCTGGAAGGTGCGGAAGCTGCGCTGGCAGAGGCAGCACATGGTGGCTGCCCGGATGACGTGGTACTGGGAGTGCAGCTGCAGCTTCTCAATGGTTTTGAAGGCCAGGCTGCACTGGTTGCAGCGGTACTTGTAGACGTGGCGGTCAGAGACCGGCAGCTGCGGCCGCTTGGCGTGGACGTCATTGAAGTGTGTCTGCAGGGCTGCTGAGCTCTTGAACACCTGGCTGCAGCCCTTCTTCCAGCACAGGAAGCCAGAGTCCTCCCGGGCAGCGCTCGGATCAGCTGGAGCGGGCTTGGGGTCTCCACTGTGTTCTGCGCTGTCCGATGACAAAAGGGTCTTCCCCACATCTTCAGAGATCTCTGTGAAAACAGAATTAGAGAAAAGCCAAAAATTACACCAGCACACCATGGCAGATCAACACCCCCTTTCAGTCCTGAATACTCTGTGATTTTGATCTCCAACATGACAAGTATTTCTAACATTTCTCCTCTATCTTCATTCATTTGTTTCAATACCAGCCCATTAACCTCATCATGGCCCATTGCATAAACCTACACAATTTACTTCCTTGCTCACTTTGAATATCTGGAAATTATTCACACACACATCCCTTAGTGCATTTATCACCTTCAATTCTCCCTTTCAAGCAAAAGCCATTCAGCCACCTCTGTCTTCACTGTTCCTTTTTGATGTCCTGCCTATTTTCGAAAAAGAAGGCTCATCAAACTGAACACAGTATTTGAGTCTAGGTCCTATCAAAGAGAGGATTAACAGGAATGGAACTGGTCCCTGAGCAGGTGATGGAGCTGGGGGAGTGGTGGGACAGTGGATCTCATTGACCTGCACTCACCGGACTGCTTCCCCTCCCGTTCCTCTGCGCCCGAGTTCCCATCCTTCTCTGGAGCAGCTGCTGGAAGGAACATGCTGCTGGGCATCATCACCTCAGGGGTTGTCACCTAGAGACAGAGGGAAAGGACATAGGGAGAGGAAAAACACAAGAAAATATTTTAAACATCTCCAGTCGCAAAACTAGACATCAGTACTGTGAAGTCAGAGGTGTCATTTTTCCCAGCTCACTGAAGACTTCGTATTTATTAGACAAAGCTCAAATCAGTCAAAAGTGTTTCTACAGTTACATTCTGGACATAATTAGCAGTGCACACTTGAAGAATAATCTTATTATTAATATTTTTCCTTTATGTGGAATTCAGACTTTGATCACTGACAATGTTTTGTCATGGGCTGTGAAACTTCTTGTGCAACCAATTAGGTAGATAAGTTGAAAGGCCCACCTTAAGCTGCTGAAAACATAATAAGGCCCCTAATTAAATCATACCTAGTAAAGTACACTGTAATCTTGAACCAGGGAGCATTGCAGCACTGTTTTCAAAGTGTATCGATGCAGGGAAAGGAGGGGCATGAGAAAGAAAAGTACAAATAAGGAGAGAGGTGACAAAGGAGAGGATGAATAAGAAAGGACTAAAGAGAAAGCAAATTGTGAAATAAAAAGCTTTTGGTAACCCTTTCCTTGCTCTGACTGATGCATTCCCTTTGCTCCTCTTCAATTATTTGGTGCTAGATCCTGCACCATCAAAACCAGTGCAGTGCTGGGACACCACTTCTTCTACAGAGCTGGAGAATCTGCATGGCTCAACTGGAGAGGCTCTTTGGAAAAGCCAAATGTGCACACTCATCCTATTCTGAAAAACGGTTTCTTTGGATATACCTGGTCACAAACCATCTCATCAGCAGCCTGCATGTGGCTGGCATCAGATGCAGGACAATGAATGTCCTTTTGAATGTCTGGAGACGATGTCTCACACTGCTGGAACGTTGTCTCACAGCACAGGGACAGACAGACAGACAGACCTGCCTCACTGTCACCTTCCCTGTGTTTTCCAGCACAGGGCTTCCAGTGCTGGTCAGTGCCTGTGGCAAGCAAAGACTCCTCCACAGCCCTGAGCAGCTGCCCACCTTGCTGACACCCAGGGAGCGCTCCCCCCTTCCACCAGGTGCTCCTGCTCCCAGTCTCCCATTGCTGCGAAGGTGAGGCACAACTAAACACTCCCATTCAGGGGTAAGGCAAAACAAGCCTCTCCATCCTTCTGCTGGATATTGAGAGGACATCTGAACCCTGGATTTCAGGAGAGACAGAATGTGTGTGGTCGCTGCCTGCCATGTACCCGGCTTTCTGCAGCAGGGCCACAAGGCTCTGAGTGAGCTGCAGGACAGAGGAGCACACCTGTGGTGAAGCTGGAGCTCATGGAAAATCTCAGGATGAAATGGCGGCACAGAAGTGGCTGCAGAGCTGTGACCTGAGCTGTGAGGGACACAGAGCTCCCTCCCTTTCCTGGAGCAGCCACTGCATGGCAGTGAGTGCCAGGTCCCAGGGAGCAGCAGAGAAGGCCGCTGACATATCCCAGGAGGGGAGCTGAATGCACCAAACTCATTCCACCTTCTACTCTACACAGAGGCATCTGATGGCTGTGGGTGGTTGGCTGGTAGACGTTAAAGGTCACAGAGTAATTTCCAGTAGCTGGGCTTGGAGGAGGGGGATGAGCATGGACGCTGAGAAGGGGAGGCAAGAAGAAACCGTCCCTCTCAGCCTAGCAGCAGGAAGAGCCTGCTTTCCTAGGATCTTTAGGAATTATGAAAAATAAATCATGAGAAATTAAAAAAAACCCCAACAGAGTAGAAAAAGAATAAAATTATCTAACACCTCAGCTGCACATCATTATAGAGCTGTGGCTTTTCATAGGCGTTACAGTACGGCAGCCGTCCCCACCACCACGCTCAGTACGACGGATCAGTAATTGTTTTCATACACTTTAATTAGAAAAACTCAGATGGCTATGAATAATAATGGAAAAGAGAGACTTTTGCACTTGAAAGGTTGAAGTCAATCAAGTGTGAATGACGGCAAAAAAGAAAAAAAAAAGACACCAATTCATCAGGCCTCTGTTGTCTCGCCGCGTCTTTAATCATAATTCCTGATTGGGATTCAAGAAGGCAGTAAGCAGCGGTTCTTTGTCTGCCTTCACCTTCCGTCAATTAACTCTCCCCGAAATATAATCATCAACCTCACATGCTCCTCTGCATCTTAATCTGGGGCTCCAAACCTGTAAGTCCTGCCCTATATGTGTTTAAGTAATTACCTTTATCTACCTGCATCTCAACAGCCACCATTCCTTCCCTTCTTTCCATCCTCCCTCCACCACAGGAAGGAAAAAAAAAGGAAAAAAGGGAAAAAAAAAAAAGAAGAAAAAAAAAAGGCTGTGGTACATTAAATTGCTACAGGCACAAAATTCCCAAAGGCAAATGGAAAAAAAAGCTTGGAAAAAAGTGCAGGGAACTAGAAATTCTGGGTATGGATGCGGGAACTGCGGCGGTACAGTCGTGGGCTGGCCTTGGGGATCAAACCACTGGAAAGAAGGCACTGCTCAGCAGCTGGACTCACTCTAGTCCTCTGGCTCCATCCAGGCCAGAGGACAGACAGGGACGACTCCTGTCCCTCTCCTACACCACAATCCAGGGCAGGACCCTCCATCCTTTCATCCCCATGGACCAGCCCCGAGCAGGTGGCAAAGATACGAGTGCAAATGAGCTGCACATCCCAAATCACTCTGCCCTGGCACAGAATTCCAGACTGCCTTTTTTGAAGGGTTTGTCCTTTCACACTGCAAGAGCATCCAAGGACATCTCATTTCTTTGGACCTGCAGAATTTGCCTCGCATGCTGAGGCTGCTTTTTGTACAAACCCGGCGTGGGGGCATGATGGGGCAGGAAGGTGCAGAGGCCCACGGCTCGTGGCAGGCGTGACAGGAGCAGCACTCAGCGACACAGCATCTTGTACTGCAATGTATCTCATGGCAGCAACTGTTCTGGGATGGCAAGGAGCGTGTTCACGGCAGCACAGCCCGTGTCAGCGCGTGCAGCTGTCAAACGCTCTCCTCCTCCCTCTCACCTGCAGGCACCTGGTGTGTCATCCTGGCATCCCTCCTCAGCTTGGCACGCCCTCCCCCTCCTCAGCTCCTGTCTACCTGTTTCAATGGCTCCAACACTGTTTCACAACAGCAACACATCAGTCAGTGTGAGCCATTACTGAAACACAACCCTCAGCTGTGAGTCCAACAAATGTGGTTTGTCTCCTCCCTTCCCTTCTCCTGTTCATGCCTGTTCTTTTCTGTCCAACACCAAACCCTACCCCTGTGTGGCTGCAGCTACCATCTCCTGGCCCACAAGTCACCAGCAAAGCTCACTGCAGCATGGCACCTCAGTCTCAGTCACCCCAGCCTGAGCACCATCCCCTGCAGCTCTGACAGCTAAGGTCCCTCTCAGTTCTCCTCTTGTTACCACACAGATGGTCCTTAAAAGATGCAAAGTTGCTGGACAAGCCTCTCTGCTTCCAAGAACCTCACGTTTTGGGCGAAATTCAGACCCCTTCAGCAGATAAAATGTCTTTATGATGATGAGATCCATGGAGAGGCAGGTGCATCCACTTTGGTGGCCATTTCTACAGACACAGTGGCCTGGCAATGACTGTACAGAGCACCCGAGGGCTGATGGGTCAGGGGTCCTGCCTCCCTGCCCCACCAGCATGCACACACCTTGACACCTCCAAGCCTGTCACCCCTCTGCAGAACAACCAGAGGGCCCACTCCTCACTGGTGACAACCTGCAGCAGTGACACGCGCGGCTCCAGCCACCACCGGATCTACTGGATTCTAACAACCAACTGCAGAGCTGCTTGTGTGCAGGGCTGGAGGCTCAGAGCCCAACACCCATCAGTGTAACACCTGCATAATGCTGACATGTCCAAACAATTCCTCCTGGCTGGAGGAATCCAGCTCCTCTCACACCACACTGCCTGTGCTGACTGTCCATGGACACCAACCGAGGAGATGTTTCCCCTGAATATACCCCAAAATGCTGAAATCATGTGGCTCTGAAAAGAAAACCTCTAGAAGAGGTCTGAGGAGATACATCACTGTCCCCATGTCTATGAAACCAGGGGAATTACAGACGGGAGGGAAGGTTCCCCACCAGACAAAGGAGGTAATTTCCATTACAAAGAGAGAGAGAGAGGGTGCTGGAGTGAAAAGCTTCATTAGACTCTGAGAGGCAAAGTGATGGCAGTATACCAAGGTCACTTCTAATTTAGACCATCTAATTGGCAAACATGGCTCCAAATGGCTATCATCTCACAGGGCTCAGAATTAATGAAGCCCGATTATTTTCATTACCTTCATCCGAGATGGAGAATGAGACACAGAGTGAGAGGGAAAGGGGGGAGAGGGAGGGGGCGAAAAGGAGGGAGAGAGAAAAATTGAGTGACAGCAGAAGGGAGAGAGCAATAAGAAAAGACAATGGGAAAGAGGGTAAAAATGTAAAGATAGCAGGAGGGGGAAGTGAGATGGTAGGGATGGGCAGGAATGATTCCTGGAGCAAGGGAGAAAAGAAAAAGATGGAAAGATGACTGGAGCAGTGGGAAGATGCCCTAAACTGAGGAAGAGAAAGCTGACAGCAGAGATGACGAGACAGAAATGTGCAGAAGGATAAGGCTGGCTGTGGGAGGAGGGAGAGCTCCCGCTCCCAGAGGCTCTTGGGAAGCCATCCTCTCTCCCAGCTCCAGCCCATCAGCCTTGTAATCACCTGCACGGGTGAACTGCACTTCACCCTCCTTGCAGCCCCTGTGGTCCAGCGGGCAGGCAGGGGCTGCAGTGGGCACGATGGCACCCGGCCCTGCCCAGAGAGGCCTCGATGCCACAGAGGGAACTTGGCTACCTTCATCCACCAGCCCCAGGAAAGGGAAGCTGCAGGAGATGGGAGGACAGTGTGAGCCTCTGTCCCTGTGGGGCACTGGGGCACGGCATGTGCTCTGTTCCCCAGGCAGTCCTGTCCCTGCCGTGGGGCCAGTGGGAGGACAGGGGGTCCCGTGGGACAGCCAGCCCGGCTGCTCGCTGATATGAAAAGGAGGGAGCACGAGCAGGCAGCCTGGAGATGCTGAGCGCAAGCAGGAGCGTTGCCATGGCAACAGACATATTAGACACTGCAGGTTCCTGCACGGCGTCTGATAAGGTGTTATTAACTGGAGCCTCCTCCAGCACGGAGCAGACGCTGCCTCGAGAGGGACCCGGCCCCGTCACGGGGCTGCTCACACCCGCCAGACCCAGACGGATCCTCAGGAGAACGAGCCCACTCAGGGCCCTCCCTGCTGCCATGTTCTGCACCAACCATACTGGTGCCTCAGAATATTGTCACAGAATACAAAACGACCCAGCTTCTTCACCCTGTGCTGTGAGACCTGGAGGAGGAGAGGCAACCCTCCCACAGGTGTCTCTAGGTGCCAAAGGGAGGAAAGGTGGGAAAACCAGGAACACGCATGAGGATGAGCATCGTGGCTGGGCCAGTGTCTGCCAGCCTTGCAGAGCCCCGTGGCCCTACCCTAGCACAGCAGGTGGGCTCACCTGAGGCACTGTGCCTGACCTGCTCTGCAGTGTCCTGAGCTCCTCCCATTCCCTCATATCCTGGAGGCCACAGATGTGCTTGAGGACAGACCAGCCCAACACTCCTGCTCCAGACCCCACACCCTGCCCAGGCACCCTGCCTGGCTCAAGACAAACCCCTCACACCAGCATGACAGCTGCCCTGAGCAAGCTGGTTACACCTGCTGGCCTAGGGAAGGGGCTTGGCTTCTGCTTGCTGCTCTTAGAAAGCCAGAACACCTGCCAGCAGTGTAGCTAAGAGGTGAACAAGGGCTGTTCAAACCCTCAGAAGGTACTTCCACACTTGAGCAGCACCAGTGAAATGCACACAGGTCACAGAGGCCGTGGTCAGTGGATGGGACAGCTCTGTGAGCCAGGGGCACAGGCAGGGCAGAGCTCATCCTGAGAAGCCCTGCGGAGACAGGCAGCTAGCAGTGCCAAGCAGGAAGGTAAGAACATAAAGGCACTTATGGAGTGGGAACTGGAACAGGCTGCCAGAGAGAGTCTCCTTTCCTGGAGATACTCAAATGCTGTCTGGACACAATCCTGAGCAACATGCTCAAGGGACCCTGCCTGAGCAGGGAGGTTGGACTGGAGCAGCTCCAGTGGTCCCTCCCAAGACCACTCATGATTCTGTGACTCTGTCACTCCTGTCTTCAAGGAGTCACAAAAGGAATCACAGAATCATTAAAGCTGGAAAAGACCCTTCATCTTCCAAGTCCAGCCATCACCATGGTTAAACTGTGTCCTCAAATGCCACATCCACATGATTTTTGAACACTGCCATGGATGGTGACTCCATCCGTAGAGGTGACTGCTTCCAGAGGCAGCCTGTGCCAGGGCTTTCCAACCCTTTCCATGAAGAAATTTTTCCTAGTATCCAATCTAAACCTCTCCTGGTGCACAGCTGGCAGCCAGTCCTCTTGTCCTGTCACTTGTTTACTGGGAGAAGAGACCTATCCCACCTGGATCCAACCTTCTTTCAGGGCATTGTAGAGAGGAAGAGTGACAGAAAGAGAAGACAAGAAAACTGTAAGAGAACAGCTGGGTCATGTTGTGTGTGCTTGCTCAGAAGATAACACAGGAGGGAGCTGGTGAAGAACATCAGGGGTACAACAAACACCCTGTTATTCAGCCCCAGTGCCAAGAGCTGGCAAGGAAGGGAGAAAACAAGCAGGAACAGGGTGCAAGAAAAAGAAACAAAGAGAAAGAACTGGCAGGAATAAAAAGAAACACTTATATACTTAATCACAAGTTCTTAAATGTAGACACAACCTTGCATTGAGTATTATACCAAAGAAGCAACAGGGGCAATATATCCCATCAGCTGCTGGATATTCCAGAAGCTTTTGCACAAGCTGCCATCTGAGGCACTGACCTCAAAATGTTAAGGAAATTGTATTTATCCTGATTTCACAGTGAAATCACTCAACAGTTGAGCTTCACAGGGCTCAAGCAGGGACACAAATACCAGGGTGCAGCAAACCTCGATGGCAGAGCTCTGATAGGTGAAGGGGCTGCTACCACAGCAACTGTGTGCTCCTCATCTTTGTGGGGATGGCACTGGATGTGCTGGGATGGCAGTGGGCATGCCAGGATGGCAGTGGGCATGCTGGGATGGCAGTGGGTGTGCCGGGATGGCAGTGGATGTGCTGGGATGGCAGTGGGTGTGCCGGGATGGCAGTGGGTGTGCCGGGATGGCAGTGGGTGTGCTGGGATGGCAGTGGATGTGCTGGGATGGCAGTGGGCATGCTGGGATGGCAGTGGGCATGCTGGGATGGCAGTGGGTGTGCTGGGATGGCAGTGGGCATGCTGGGATGGCAGTGGGCATGCTGGGATGGCAGTGGGTGTGCTGGGATGGCAGTGGGCATGCTGGGATGGCAGTGGATGTGCCGGGATGGCAGTGGGTGTGCCGGGATGGCAGTGGATGTGCTGGGATGGCAGTGGGCATGCTGGGATGGCAGTGGGTGTGCTGGGATGGCAGTGGGCATGCTGGGATGGCAGTGGGCATGCTGGGATGGCAGTGGGTGTGCTGGGATGGCAGTGGATGTGCTGGGATGGCAGTGGGCATGCTGGGATGGCAGTGGATGTGCTGGGATGGCAGTGGATGTGCCGGGATGGCAGTGGGTGTGCTGGGATGGCAGTGGATGTGCTGGGATGGCAGTGGGCATTCCGGGATGGCAGTGGGTGTGCCGGGATGGCAGTGGGTGTGCCAGGATGGCAGTGGGTGTGCCAGGATGGCAGAGGATGTGCTGGGATGGCAGTGGATGTGCTGGGATGGCAGTGGGCATGCTGGGATGGCAGTGGATGTGCTGGGATGGCAGTGGGCATGCCGGGATGGCAGTGGATGTGCCGGGATGGCAGTGGGTGTGCTGGGATGGCAGTGGGTGTGCTGGGATGGCAGTGGGCATTCCGGGATGGCAGTGGGCATGCTGGGATGGCAGTGGGTGTGCTGGGATGGCAGTGGATGTGCTGGGATGGCAGTGGGCATTCCGGGATGGCAGTGGATGTGCCGGGATGGCAGTGGGTGTGCCGGGATGGCAGTGGATGTGCTGGGATGGCAGTGGGCATGCTGGGATGGCAGTGGATGTGCTGGGATGGCAGTGGATGTGCTGGGATGGCAGTGGGTGTGCCGGGATGGCAGTGGATGTGCCGGGATGGCAGTGGGTGTGCTGGGATGGCAGTGGGCATGCTGGGATGGCAGTGGGCATGCCGGGATGGCAGTGGGCATGCTGGGATGGCAGTGGGCATGCTGGGATGGCAGTGGATGTGCCGGGATGGCAGTGGATGTGCTGGGATGGCAGTGGGTGTGCCGGGATGGCAGTGGGCATGCTGGGATGGCAGTGGATGTGCTGGGATGGCAGTGGGCATGCCAGGATGGCAGTGGATGTGCCGGGATGGCAGTGGATGTGCCGGGATGGCAGTGGGCATGCTGGGATGGCAGTGGATGTGCTGGGATGGCAGTGGGCGTGCTGGGATGGCAGTGGATGTGCTGGGATGGCAGTGGGTGTGCTGGGATGGCAGTGGGCGTGCTGGGATGGCAGTGGGCGTGCCAGGATGGCAGTGGGCATTCCGGGATGGCAGTGGGTGTGCTGGGATGGCAGTGGGCATGCTGGGATGGCAGTGGGCATGCTGGGATGGCAGTGGATGTGCTGGGATGGCAGTGGGGATGCTGGGATGGCAGTGGGCATGCTGGGATGGCAGTGGGCGTGCCGGGATGGCAGTGGGCATTCCGGGATGGCAGTGGATGTGCCAGGATGGCAGTGGGTGTGCTGGGATGGCAGTGGGTGTGCCGGGATGGCAGTGGGGATGCTGGGATGGCAGTGGGCATGCTGGGATGGCAGTGGATGTGCTGGGATGGCAGTGGGTGTGCCGGGATGGCAGTGGGTGTGCCGGGATGGCAGTGGGGATGCTGGGATGGCAGTGGGCATTCCGGGATGGCAGTGGATGTGCCGGGATGGCAGTGGATGTGCCGGGATGGCAGTGGGGATGCTGGGATGGCAGTGGGCATGCTGGGATGGCAGTGGATGTGCTGGGATGGCAGTGGGCATGCTGGGATGGCAGTGGATGTGCCAGGATGGCAGTGGGTGTGCTGGGATGGCAGTGGGCGTGCTGGGATGGCAGTGGGCGTGCCAGGATGGCAGTGGGCATTCCGGGATGGCAGTGGGTGTGCTGGGATGGCAGTGGGTGTGCTGGGATGGCAGTGGGTGTGCCGGGGTGGCAGTGGATGTGCCGGGATGGCAGTGGGCATTCCGGGATGGCAGTGGATGTGCCAGGATGGCAGTGGATGTGCCGGGATGGCAGTGGGTGTGCCGGGATGGCAGTGGGTGTGCCGGGATGGCAGCAGCCATGCTTGCCTACACAGCCACTTACCGTCATGATGAGTTTCTCGACACAGTCAGGTGACACGCTGTGCAGGTGGGTGAGGTGCAGCTGCAGGTGGATCTTGTTGTTCAGCATGTCCTGGCAGAGGGGGCAGCGGAGCATGGGCTGCACCGAGTGCTGGGTCATGGCGTGCACCCGCAGCCGGTTCACGTCTGTGTTGCTGTACTTGCAGTACGGACACTGGTACATCTGCAGAGCAGACAAATGAATCACACAGCTCTTCCACGTGCTACTATTCTCTCTTACAGACAGTCTTCAACAATTTGATGCCTTCTACCACCAGTTACTGCCTTTCATCCTCTTCCTCCCATTTTATTCTTTGGTTTTGGCACATTGGAAACCCATTACCTGCACAGAGAGATGGTTTCTTCTGCCTTACCTGCTCTGATTTGGTCTCCTCTGAAGTTTTTGACCACTTAAAGGAGAGAGGTGACTCGGAGCTGCTGGGGAATGAAATCCGCTTGGAGGATGCTGGAGGCTCTGTCAGCTCCTTCTCTGGCTGGCTGGCTGGTGCTGCAACAGAAAGCCAGGAACATCAGCACACCCCAGAGAGCCTGGGCTGCACGATGGCAGGGCTTCCATTTACTGCTTGACACACACCCCAAGGACTTGGAGGAGGATGACTCTGAGGACTGACCGATGTCCTCAGTGCACACCAGCCCAAAACCAGCTCCCTCTTTCTGATCTCAGAGCACGGGAACTGTGTCACTGGTGGCCAGAAGCAGAAAGATCTCAGCTGTTTCTGGAGAATGATTACAACCTGCAGGCTGCACTGCACACACAAATGCTTGGCCAGTTGGTGAAGGCCCATGTGTCACCTCCAGGAGCAGATGGACTTACTCAGTAAGGTAGAACTCTCAGCCCTGGCTGACCCAGGACATTCTACACACAGGGACACTCTGGAATGCATTTGCCCTGGAGAGGGCTGGTGGTGGTGGCTGTCAGCCCAATCCATGGCACCCGTGCTGGCAGCAGTGGTGCTGCTGGGACAGCTCTGGCTAGCTCAGCCCATGCCTTCAGAGCTTCAGAGGAATGAGCATATCTGGTGCTTCCTAGCACATGGTCCTGCCAAAATCCCAATTTTGGCAGGACCCGGCCAAGGGGACCCAAACATTCCCACTGTGATAATCTCAGAAAAGGCTATTTTGTTCAGCCAAACAGATAAATGCAAATGAGCCCTAAAGTCAACAGCAAAACACTCCACGAGTTGTGGCACTGGGAGAAGCACATCCCTGACCTTTCTCCTCCCCCGAACCCTGGCTGCCTTCAGTACATAAATTTGTGGGACATCTATTATTTAAAAACTGTAAGGACAAGTATATTATACACAGCCCCCGTCTCCTCCTCCCCGAACACACATTCATAACGGTACTTTAATCTGTCTCGAATCGACTTCAAACCCATTTTGCCCTTAATGGGAGTTATTCATTTTCACTTGAAAGGTAATATCTGACAGCTGGATATTTAATATGATGGATCAGCTGCCGATTAACAAGGCGCTGTAGCATTCTCAGGCCAGTCCCCCACACTCTTCCCCCTTTCTCTGACTCAACTTGTGACCTGCTGGAATCTGCTCCTTGTTTCAGATGATACCACCAAGAGTCAGATCCCACCAAACTGCTTCCTTCCCAAAGACCCTTCTGTGCACTGCCACGAGCTGTATTTCCAAACATTCCTAACTGCCTTCCCTGCCAGTCCCCATCTCTGCATTCAGCTGAATAGAGGCCAAATAAGTTCTGGGAGAGGGAGAACAAGTACAGGTAGAGGTACTGTCAGAGGGAGGCAGGGATCAGAGGATTTGATCTGGGACTGCTGAATTTCTCCTGGTAGGCTTGTCCATACTGAATGGGCTTGGAAGTGATCTTGTCCCCCACAGCACTGCTGGCTGCATGCCTGGTGCTTCATGCCTGGCTGGGCAGCAGCCTCCACGTGTGCAGGGACAGTCCTGGCTGCACCTGGGGTACAAACCCAGGACTCTGCTGTGCTGCCAACTCCACAAAGACATCCAAAGCAGGGGTGGAATGAGCTTGCAGTGTCAGTGCTGACTGATGGGCACCATCACAGACCCTGCTCTGCCCTCACAGAATGGGCTGCTCTGCTCAGCTCCCTGCTTGAACCGAGACTCAGAACTGGAAATGGCTTTAAGATGTGTGCAGGGCCAGAGCTGACCTTCCCTGCTTCCTGTAGTAAATGTGCTTGGGAACATGGCACCACTCTGCTGCTCCTCCATTGAGGAACACAGTCCCTCCTGGAGGGTTTGGGGAGGAGACCCACCAAGAGCCAGCACTGGTGGGCGAAGGACCATCCTGCCTTAAAATGTCCTGCCCGAGCCCTGTGTGATGTGAATGGCCTTTGTCAGGGGCCTGATCACTGCTGGCACTGCCCAGCCCCAGTGTGACCTGACAGTGACAAGCCAGCCCCATCAGGCTGCTGGATGCTGCAAAGAGCAGCTGGAGACCCCAGGTCTGCCAGGGTGTCTGGCACAGCCATGGGAGTCCTGCTCTAGAGCTGCACGGGGCAGGGGTGACAGTGACAGCCACGGCTTAGGGTCCCTTTAGACCTCTCTGGGGTGACTGTGGCTCCTGTTGGTCACACTGTGTCCCTGGGCACTGCCAGATGCTCACCAGTGGAGTGTTTCTGGATGCAGTGACTGAATTCAGCCCAACCATCAGCCACCCCAGGCTGCTGAACACCAGCTCCAACCTTGGGAGGCACAGCAGGGTATTTTCTCATCTCCTTTCTACTGTGAAGCAGCCTGCTTAGAATTAGTAACAGGTAATTAAAATGTACCATCTCCTAAGTGTCCAATTTCATTAAATCACTTAGTCCAACCCCATAACTGTAATCCTTCAAAACTAGAATTATTGATGATTGTCCAGACCCAAGAATAACTGATTTGTTGCACATAGGATATTTTAAGTATTAGTTTTTGAGTTGACAGCTCAGCTGGGAATTTTAACACCGAGACTGAAGTTTGTTGTTCATAAACAGTCAAATGCACAAAATGACACATTCAGTCCACATTACAGATGATCAGAGGAATTAAGAACTCTCTGCTACCAGGAGAAATGAGGACATGGCTTGGTGTCTGCCTGCAGAACTCTTAGCATAGCGTGGGACCTTCTGTCTGTGCAGAGAGGACAGGACAGAATGTCCTGAGCTCAAAACATGCAGAAGGCCATGGCCTGGAAGGGCTCAGTGACACTGGAGCACACGGGGACACCACCTGCGCCAGCATCTTGCTTCCAGGCCCAGGCCTCGCAGGGCAGAGAAAGGAATTTGCTTTACAGTATGATGTACATCTGCATATCAGATAGTACTGTTATTGCTTTGACTCTTCAAACAGATTTAGTTCAGATTCACTGAGACCTTTGTTTCTCAACAAATGTCCCCTAAAGCCAAGCGTAAAGGGGTGGGGCTGCCACAGCACTTCTGGAGATCTGCTGATCTTCCCACTCTTCTCAGCAGCCTCTGCTTTTCTCAGGAGGAGGAGAGATCCTCCCTGGGCACATTCCAGAGGTGAGATGGGCACTTCCTTGCCAGTGGGGGCCTTTCCTTTGCTGGTTCCAGAGGCAAAGCCAGCACGGATCCCCTAAACTGCTGCTCTCCAACCTGGTGGGAAGGAAGTCACCACCCACCTCCTACCCATCAGATTCTTTTAGCTAAAGTATCACTGACAGCCCCTTCATCTAAACTTCCATCTTCCAACCAAGCAACATAATGGAAAAGCCAATTAAATGATTATTAATTCATGCTGCTTTCCGTAAGCCAGAGGTTCTCATCTCCCTGCATTCCGTAAACCAGCTTGCCACTTGCCCTAGAAATTTACGGTGGGGTTTCTGCTACTGCCATTGATTTAAACACCACCAGCCTCCAAAAAACTCCTTGCCATGAAGTCCAGATGCTGGCCTGGGGAAGTTCTCAGCGAGACCAGGGAACTGTGCTTTCACTGCCTGATGGAAAATAGCATTCTGCATTTGATGGTGCCTCCCTCCTCAAATCACCTCAGTGTGTTCTTGGAGCTATCACTCGTCTCCACAAGTCCTCGGAGCAGTGGGAGCCACACAGCCCTGTGCCATCAATGCCCAAGGCTCTGCCCCCTGTGCCCTCACAGCACCTGTGTGTCTCCTGAAATCCAGGGCCAGTTTATCTGTTTCATCCATTCTCCAGAAACTGCCTTGATGCAGGAATGGCCAGAGCCCACACGTTCTGCTGGGGAAGGGCACAGGGCACCCAGAGCTGCTGCAGCACTGCTCCCTCCCCAGTAACACACAGCCAACATTTCCTCCCCAAACACTGTTTAATTCCCCACTCCCTGAAGGAGCCTCCATTCCATCAGCTGCTGCAGCCACACTATCAGGCCTGTGCACTGCCTGTTGCCCTGCAGCTTTTCTCAGCTCTGTATCTGACAGTCACTCAGCTGACAGGTAAATGCCCCATGCTCAGTGCACTCCTGCTTCACAGCCCCAAAAATGGCTGAATAATTTGTTTTTTAATGCTGTGTCATACCTTCCCACCTGCAACGAGTACCCACAGCTGAATTACTATTAAATATTCATATCCAGAAGCTCCAGCCGCCAGCAGGCTTCCCTGCCTTGCTCCATATGAGCACGAAACACCCAGCAGAGATGCCGAGCAGCACCAGGGGCTCCTGGAGGTGGGGCTTTGCCTGGCAGACCTCTCCTGCAGCCCCTCCAGTGCTGGCAGAGCCCAGCCTGCCCGAGCTCAGCCAGCAGCTGCACGGAGCCCCCCAGCCCAGCTGTATTTCTGGGCTGGAGCTGGCACCCAGAGCCTTTTGTGCTTCACGTATCCTTGGAAAGGCTCGGTTGGAGGCAAGCTCCCAGCCCTGGTCCCCATGCCCTCTCCCTGGTCTCCCTGGCTCCGGTGCCGAGTGGCTCCACCGCGCCCTCGTCCCCCGTGCAGCCTCCCAGGCCCCAGAACATCCCAGCCATTAAGTGCTCCACGAACGCCAGATACTAAAAAAAAGCAGCAAAAAGCAGCCGGGGGGAGGAGCAGGAATAGATTTCCGTCAGGATGTGCCTGACCTGTTTTTTTCAATTTCAGTAATTAGAAAGGCAGTCGGCCTGTAGGAATTATTCATAAACTGCAGGAGCTGTGCAGTATACATTTATGTTAAACATGTCAAATCCAATTGAAATCATGCCTGCCAGCACCATACTCCATAAACACACTTTTCTGCAACAATTTCCCAGCTCTCAGCAGCCCATTAATACTTCCTTTAATAGCAATCTACCACGGATTTGAATCAGGGATGGTCCATTGCACTAATTGCTCTGTTAGGTGAGCATCACGGACAAAAAAAAAAAAAAAAAAAAAAAAAAAGAAAAAAAATCATTAACAAAAAATAAAAGCCCTTCAGGCCAGTCCTCCAGAAAGATTTCATCTCAATCTATATTTTAAGTAGACTTTGTTTCTTGTTTTTGTTAAAAACCCCTGATATTCTCCGTGTACCCAACGGACAGTGCATTAAGGAAGCCTCTGGTAGCTGGGTCACTGCTGGTGATGGGGCTCTCATCAGAGACATGAACCAGCACCACCTCACATCTGAGAGGCCTTGTACTGCACTGAGCAGGGCTTCAGCTGAGTATCCATCATCTGCATCCTGCCTTAGAAAGGGAACTGGGATCAGCCACCATTCCTTTCCCTCTCGCTGGTGTGCTTGTGGTGAATCTCGCATTAGCCATGACGAAATAATGTCTAACACTGAGTCATCAGGCACACAGCATCTCCCTGCTCCAGTATGGAGGCACTGCCATCTTCCAGAACCTTCCTGAAACCACAGAGATTTCTGTAAAAATCAAGATCCAATGAGTCCTTCTCATGGGATGGAATTTTCCCCAAGTACATTAAATTGAAAAGTATCACCTAAAAAAATGTTTCTGCTTCACATTATTGCATTTAAAATACAAAGAATGAATCACTGCATTTATTTTGCAGTTGAGACACTTTGACAAGTTTACAGTGAGAACAGGTTTCCCCCTTGGTGCTGACACTAACCCCAGCACAGGCTGCACCTGGACTGTGCCCACTGTCGTGCAGACACTCACCCTGGGCTGGGGCAGGGAGATGGGCAAAGGAGCTCAGTGTCTCATTACAGATCCTGCAAACCTTTAAGAAAGTGGAAGAATTAAATCCCCTGTGCACAGTGAGGAAACCAAAGCACAAAGGGGAGTAAATTGCTGAGGAACATAACGATCAAATTGCAGGTGGTGAGCAGCAAAAAAGTCTGTCCCCCTCCCCTTTCACATGCCCCATCACTGGCTTTCAGCCCACACCTCTCCAGCTCTCCATCTTCACACCTGGCTCAGAGGCTTTTCCTAAGGTCAGCCAGTCCATCCAAAGCAGGACAGAACAAGCCTGCCCTATTTCTGATGGCAGCTCCTCTATAATCTTCTTGAAAGATGTCTGAGGAACCTTCTCAGAAAACCCACTCCAATGCTTAAGACACAGGCTGTACAGGAGGACTGTTAAAAAATTTGTTATCTAACATTAATCTTTCTCCCTTCAATTTAAGCCCCTTGTGTCTTCTTGTCTGCATCCTCAACATGGAGAACAAATAATTTCCTTCCTTTCAGAAACATTTCATGCACAAGACTTATCTTGTCCTCCTCTTTGGTCTTCTTTCAAGTCAAATAAGCTTATTCATTTAATTTTATCCCCCTGACTGATGTTGCACTCTTCTGGGTTTTTCTGGTGTTTGGGCTTTTGGAAATTGCTGCCCAGCCTCCCCAGCACCCCGGCTCAGGAATGGAGATATTTCCAGGACTAATGAAAGCCACCAGTGGTACAGTATTGTCACCTACACTGCTCTGTCTGTGCTTCACTCCAGCCTGTCCTGACAGTGGCACTGAAAGCCTTCCCAAGGAGACACTGACTCCAAACAGGACCTTCTTCACATGAAGGGAAATTGGGTCGTGTTGACATGATTTGTTCTTGACAAATCTGTGTCGACTGTTCCTCATCTCATTATCTTCCCATCAGCACTTACAAACAGTTGTTTGGTCAATTGCCGGGGAAATCTGGGGCAGAGATGGCAGGTGTACAGTTCCCCAGCCACTCCCTCCACCAGGGACAAGCCCCGTGTCTGTCCCTCACTGCACCTCCCTCTCTGCACAGCACCAGAGAGAGCAGCTGGCAGGATTGAGCTGCTCCAGGCACCGTGTCCCAGCAGCCAGGTACAGTGCAGCAAGTCAGGGACAGCATTCAGCATCACAAGTGCTCTGCACCCATCCCCTGGTACCTGGGGGACAGGCTCTCCCCAGGCTGTGCTGCTCTGCTCAGTCAGGGAAAGGCAAAGAAGGTTTCATGTTCTTTAGCTTTATGACACTGTGGTCACAGCCTCTCCTCCAAGGAGAGCTTCCTGGAACTGCTGCTCCCCTCCCTGCCCACAGCTCCACTGGTACCAGGTATGTGTCCCTGCACCCTTCTCTCCTGGGGCTGCCAGGTATAATCGGACCCGGCTTCTGTCCCTTCCCATGTCTGAGCTCCAGCAGGACTGTCAACACAGCCACGTTCCTCGAGGACAAGAGCAGGAGCAAGAGCAAGGTGTGTGCCTCCCTTGCACCCTGGCTGGACAGGAGCTATTGTAACACAATCTGGCTTTAAGCTCAGGGCGTGGTGGTGCATGTTTGGAAGCAGCCTGAGCCCAGCACTGGCCCATCACACACACCAAGCTGTCCCACACCCCATGGGCTCACAGCCTGCTCTGTGTCCTCCCCACACTGCTCCCTTTGCAGACCCCATGGAGCTGTCCCGTTTCTGATCTGCTCCTTGGCTCACCAACACTGGGTTAGGAATTTCACTGGCAAGGTGAAGAAATTAAACCATCCAGATCCAGAGTCTCTGGACAGAAAGGGGTTTAAAAAGTGGGCTCCTCATGTTTCCTTACATATTTTGAGATATAATCTTTGCACACAGATCAGCCTTTTTAAGTGCTTCAGGTTTAGGCAAAGAGCCCTATTTACCCCTGAAGAGATTTAATCAATAAACAAAACTTACATCTGTCTGTGACACTTCACAAAATGGTTGTGCTCAGCATCACACAATCCCACACAATGAACTGAGACTAAAACCCACCTACAGCCAAGCCAAATTGCATTTCCAGGTTAAGAACCAGTATGTGATGGGAAGGAACACACAGAGCAACCTCAGCCCACTCTGAGAGCACAAAGCGCACCAGCCCCCAGGGCCCAGCTTGCTCTCTGCACCACTGGGGACACATCTCCACTGACTGAGGCTGACATGGGCCGGGACTGTAACTGTGGAGGTCAAATAACACATCCCATTTGGGAAGACAATTTAAGACAAAGTATCTTTGTCTGGGGCTCACCAAGAGGCAGCCATGAAGGCAGCAGGAGAGGGCTGCCTGGAAGAAGCTTTTCTAAGGGTTTCTGAGGGTTTCTGAGGCATTGCACTGACCAACACCGAGCCTGCCAACCAAACGGGACCTGGAGCCAGAACTGCTGTGTCCTGGGCCAAGGAAAATCAACGCCACCTTCAGCACCTTGGGCCTGGAGCCAGGCTGGAGAGGGCAGAGAGGAGAGGGGCAGCGAGGACCAGGTGAGGGTGGGAGATGGATGGCCCTCTCCAGGGCGGGACAATCACAGAATCACCAAATGACACGCTCAATCCAACCAGGTGCTGGTGCTGGCAGGAGGGGCTGTGCCCTTGTGCCCTTGTCCCCCTCCTCTCCCACTGTTGATCCCCATTGCCCAGGGCCAGTCCCAGAGCACCACGGCCCAGCCTGACCCACCACAACTCCAGCTACTGAGAGCCTTCACGTGACACTTGTGTCACACTGACACTGCCACGTTGTGCTCAGCTGAAAACGGTTCTGTGGACCACTGTTTTTTCCACCTCCCCTTCCTGGATTTGAAGAAAATGAGGGACCAAACAGCACCTCTGCTAAATCACAGAATCATACCTGTCCATTTACTCTGGTCCTTGTCCCCTGCACTGTCTTGCTCCTTGGCAGGTTCCTCAGCATCACCAGCTGTTTCATTGGGCCCTTCCACATCTTCACTGGGTTCTTCTGAAACAAGAAAAGGAGAAAGTGTGACACAGACATGGAAGGCAGGACAGAACTGGGAGCTGCCAAAGAGTAGGAGCAACAGCAAAGGCTGTGCACAAGCGTTGGGTGGCAGGTCATCAGCATCCCCCAGGGTTCTTCCAGCACACCTGCTCATTGGTCAAGACAGAAACTGAAAGAACTGAGAGATGAAGACAAAACAAACCTCTCCTACTTCTACCCTGGAGCTGCTGAGGGCCCCTGAGGTGTCATGTACAGTGACATGGTTCTCTACACAATAAGGTTCTACCCAGCCACATCAGGGACTACAGAAGCATGAGCGAGTGACCAGAGCCAGCAGCACCTTCAGCCTCATCCTTCCTCCTCATCCCCATCTCAAGCTCTTCAGCCCCAGTGGCAGGGTGCAGAACTGGCCCTGCTCACCAAGATGCCAGAGCCACTGCATCAAATGACATCATCCCTCCTGGCCAGAGCAAGCTCGGAGCGGGTGGCGTGCTGCAGCCCCAGCCCCGACACGAGGCACAGCAGAACTCGCCGGCAGCCTTGCCTGCATCCCAGCACGGGGAGAGCCTGCAAACCCAGGCAGCACCATGCAGGTGCAGAAACATGGAGGAAACACTCAGTGGAGTGCTGAAAGCTCAGAACAGAACATGGGGCACCATGGTCCTGCCCATAATGGGCACAGAGTGTGGGGGGCAGCTCCACTCCAAGGTCAGGTGGGCTCTGGGAGAGAGCTGTGGCTGCCAGACCCCTCCCTTACACCAGGGTGTAACAGCCACGTTATCATCTGCCATCATGGGTATTAACATACAGTCCCTGTAACTGACGGGGGTTACCCCACCACTGGGATAAAAGAAGCACTTTTAGGCCATTATACCCATTTTTGGGCAGGATCGTTTAGAACTTTAACTCACATTGTCTGGTCATGGTAAACCCCATGAACCCATGCAATCCTGAGATTCACCTGCACCACTTAATGGGTTCAAGCACCAACCCCCCTCCTCCTCCTAACAAAAACAGGGCTAGAAATTCAGATTAAAAGTATATATTAGCAGCTTGCAGATACTCAGCAGTGCTGTTTGAGGATATGACAGCCTAAATTGGGAGTGAGAGGGGAGATGGGTGGCAGTGCTGACAAAGGCATCCAACATGTAGAAAGACACATATCACTGGTGGAGGGGTGAGATGGGCAGTCTGCCATGTGAGCTGAGCGCTCAGGTTTGCTGGGAGAAGGGCTGTGAAACCAGCAGTTGGGTTCACATTCCAGAAATTAAAATTCCAATCTTTTTTCCACTCTAGGGAAAAAACACAACAAACCATCCCCACCCCAACCCCACCACCCTGGTGCCTTCAAACCACTTCACACAGGGCAAGGGTGTCCCTTCAGCTGGGGCAGCTGCTGCGGGAGCAGATTTTAGCTGGTTTTATTAAAAACGTTTGGTAATGGGTTCCTATATTTAATTTAAATCATCATTTTAACCATTCTTGGCTGGCTCAGGTGCTCCGAGGCCCCCTGGACAGCGTGCCCATGGGCCACAGCCCATCACCAGTGCCCTGAGAGAGCCCCCAGCCCAGAGCCCCCAGCCCAGAGCCCCAGCCCAGAGCCCCCAGCCCAGAGCCCCCCAGCCCAGAGCCCCCCAGCCCAGAGCCCCCAGCCCAGAGCCCCAGCCCAGAGCCCCCAGCCCAGAGCCCCAGCCCAGAGCCCCCAGCCCAGAGCCCCCAGCCCAGAGCCCCAGCCCAGAGCCCCCAGCCCCAGATCCCGGCCTGGCTGCACAACAAAGGGCTCCTGGTGCAGCGGCACTCCCAGCTGCGACCCGGAGGTGTCAGCATCGGCATGGGAGGAAGAGGAAGGGCGAGCCAGGCTCAGCCGCTGTCTGGGCTCTAACCTGAGCATGTGGAAATAATACGTGTCTTCCAGTGTGCTGTCTGGTTCGAGGGGAATAAAATAGGACATTCATAAGCAGTTACACCATCTGTCTTTATACCATCATCATCATCAACAAGGGAAAAAATAGCTCTTTAAAATGGATGAAAGCCCAGGCTGACAGTAACCGGAAAAATGTGAGCTATGAATACCAATAACGGGAGAAAATGATTAAAAAACAAGGCTACAAACAGCAAGTCCCCAACATGGCTGGGGCTGCAGCTCCTCACGTCCATCCACCAGCAGCCTGGACCGAGCCCCCACATCCCTGGCAGTGAGCACCCCACAGTCGGGCACCAGGAACGGAGCTCTGTGGACACAAACTGCTCCTGCCCCAACACCCTCGGCCAGGCAGAGGGCAGGGAGCAGATCCAGCTGCACTCCCTCCTCCTGCTCCACCCTGAGCTTTTTTCTGAAAAGCAGTTTTTCTAAAGCAGGATGGGAAGGGAGCAGAGTCTAAGACATGTACCCAGGGAGACTCTGAACCAGCTTGGGTAGGTCCTGTCCCATCCCTGCTCAGCCCCTTGCTGCCAGGGCCTCTGGCACAGATCCCTGGGAAGGGGGAGGCGCTGACTCCATCTCCTCGTGATCCCCTTCCAGCAGAGCCCTCTGGAAGGCCCAGGCTGCTCTGCTCACCGTGCCCAGTCTGGCACAGCCACCCAGGGACGCTGGGGACAGCCACCCCAGCCAAGCTGGCTCTGCGTGCTGAGCGGGCTCTGGCCTGCTGAGAACCCGCCTCCAGCACCCACAGCTGTGCCTGACCCAGCCTCCACCCCACAGGCCTCAGCACTGACAGGAAAAGCAGCCAAGGCCCTGCTCCTGAAAGCTCCGTGCCCACGCTCTCTGAGCCAGCGGCTGAGCCACAGCGGCTGCTCCATGGTCTGGAAAGCCAAGACCTGTGTGAAGGCACCATCCACCAATCCGTCCATCCACCAATCCACCCATCCACCAATCCATCCGTCCATCCATCATCCATCCATCATCCATCCATCCATCTACCAATCCACCCATCCACCAATCCATCCGTCCATCCATCATCCATCCATCCATCCATCCATCCATCCATCCATCCATCCATCCATCCATGCATCCATGCATCCATCCATCATCCATCCATCCATCCACCAATCCATCCATCCACCAATCCATCCGTCCATCCATCCATCCATCCATCCATGCATCCATCCACCAATCCATCCATCCATCCATCCATCCACCCACCCACCCACCAATCCATCCATCCATCCATCCATCCATCCATGCATCCATGCATCCATCCATCCACCCACCCACCCACCAATCCATCCATCCATCCACCCACCATCCATCCATCCCTGTACTCCTTGGGGCATCCCTCTCTGAGGACAGGCTGGCAGCAGTCTGGTAGGGAAAGGTCTGCTCCTCCCCTCAATCCACCACAAGGAGCTTCCACTGCCACTGCAGACTGCACCGAGCAGAGCCCACCACCACCCTCATGACATGGCCCACAGGACCCACCTGCACAGAGTGCAGACCACGCCAAGAGCGGCTCCTGAGGCTGAACAAGCAGTGGTCAGCAAGATGTAGGGAACTTACTTCCAAACCACCACGACCTTTTCACCAGCACCTGACCCCTCCTCCCCAAAGCTGCACATTCTGTTTGGACTTCAGAGGTGCAAGAGCTGCTGCTGTGGGATTTGTATGGGGGATCATGTCCCTGGGAAATCCAAACAACACACACTGTGCACAGGTTGCCATGCCAGAGCTCCCTGAGTCCACGGTGGTGTATCAATAACTTTTAAAAGGAATTTTCCCACTGCTAGGGCTCAGGGCAACACTGAGAGCAAGAAGTGCTGCCCCTGGAGCCAAAGGAGCTGGTCTTCCATCTCAATCCACCTGCCCCACACAAAATCCTAGGCAGAGTCTTTGCTTCCTTCATGAATAAATCATTTTAGAGAGCAGTATTTCCTTTTAATTTAAAATTAAACCATTCACTAAGCAGGGGGGGAGGGAGGAGGGGGAAGAGCAGGAGAAGAGTCTGGAAAATCACAAGTATCTGACTTCTGCAGAGGTCAGGGAACCTCTGACTCAGTCACACACCAATATGTACCCAAACTGCACAGGATCACAGCACTGAGGTCTGTCCCTTCCCAGACCCAGGAAGTTTGAGAGCTGGAGAAGTCGGCAAATGCTGATGGGATCCAGACCAGCTTGAACAGCTCGACCTCTCACCTCCTCTTCTCCCAGCCAGGTTTTCCTTAACAAACCCAGATCTCTTATCCGAGGGGATAAAGGGCATTTCTGGGGTGGCGAAAATGCAGGCATGGGAAAGAGCGTGCGCTGCCTCTCCACCCTCCGGCAGGCTGAGAGCTGAGAAACATTAGCTGTCATGAACCACAATCAAATCAGGTTTGAAATATTTAGCAGTGGCTTGGAAAATGTGGCGGTGCAGCTCTGACAGGCGAGATGTGCAGACACCCATTTTCCATTATAATGGAAATATCAAGCCTGTTCTGAATATGTATAACCTAGAAAAATGTATTGATTTTTCATTCGGCATTAAAAAAATGAAATACCCTGCAGCTGTCAAAAGCCTTTTGTTAAAAGCTCATCTTTCCTGGAATGAGGGTTACCAGAAACAAGTTTTAATTGTACACAGGGTCTCTCCTTTGGAACAAAAAGAATCTGTGATGCTCCCTTTTTCAGGATAAGTAGCCAAAAAAGCCGACAGAAAGACAGGCCTGAGCCCTGGCTGCTGGCTGCACACCACGGCTGTCGGGGAGGCGAGGGCTGGTTGAGCCAGGCTCAACAGCGCCTGACCCACAGCCATAAACCTGACCCACAGCCCAGCTGCTGTCACTGGATAAACCCGACCCACAGCCATAAACCTGACCCACAGTCCAGCTGCTGTCACTGGATAAACCTGACCCACAGCCCAGCTGCTGTCACTGGTGTACACCTGACCCACAGCCCAGCTGCTGTCACTGGATAAACCTGACCCACAGCCATAAACCTGACCCACAGCCCAGCTGCTGTCACTGGATAAACCTGACCCACAGCCCAGCTGCTGTCACTGGTGTACACCTGACCCACAGCCATAAACCTGACCCACAGCCCAGCTGCTGTCACTGGATAAACCTGACCCACAGCCCAGCTGCTGTCACTGGTGTACACCTGACCCACAGCCATAAACCTGACCCACAGCCCAGCTGCTGTCACTGGATAAACCTGACCCACAGCCCAGCTGCTGTCACTGGTGTACACCTGACCCACAGCCCAGCTGCTGTCACTGGATAAACCTGACCCACAGCCATAAACCTGACCCACAGCCCAGCTGCTGTCACTGGATAAACCTGACCCACAGCCATAAACCTGACCCACAGCCCAGCTGCTGTCACTGGATAAACCTGACCCACAGCCATAAACCAGACCCACAGCCCAGCTGCTGTCACTGGTGTACACCTGACCCACAGCCATAAACCTGACCCACAGCCCAGCTGCTGTCACTGGTGTACACCTGACCCACAGCCCAACTGCTGTCACTGGTGTACACCTGACCCACAGCCATAAACCTGACCCACAGCCCAGCTGCTGTCACTGGTGTACACCTGACCCACAGCCCAACTGCTGTCACTGGTGTACACCTGACCCACAGCCATAAACCTGACCCACAGCCCAGCTGCTGTCACTGGTGTACACCTGACCCACAGCCCAACTGCTGTCACTGGTGTACACCTGACCCACAGCCATAAACCTGACCCACAGCCCAGCTGCTGTCACTGGTGTACACCTGACCCACAGCCCAACTGCTGTCACTGGATAAACCTGACCCACAACCATAAACCTGACCCACAGCCCAGCTGCTGTCACTGGATAAACCTGACCCACAGCCATAAACCTGACCCACAGCCATAAACCTGACCCACAGCCCAGCTGCTGTCAGTGGATAAACCTGACCCACAGCCCAGCTGCTGTCACTGGTGTACACCTGACCCACAGCCCAGCTGCTGTCACTGGATAAACCTGACCCACAGCCATAAACCTGACCCACAGCCCAGCTGCTGTCACTGGATAAACCTGACCCACAGCCATAAACCTGACCCACAGCCCAGCTGCTGTCACTGGATAAACCTGACCCACAGCCATAAACCTGACCCACAGCCCAGCTGCTGTCACTGGTGTACACCTGACCCACAGCCCAGCTGCTGTCAGTGGTGTAAACCCAAGCCCCCCCGGCCCTGTGTAGAGAGGTTTGGGTCCATATGGAGGAGGAGGAGGAGGAGGGAGGTCCATAGTGGGTCGATGCCCTCCTGCCTCCTGGAAGCCCAGGACCAGCTCAGCTGCCCCGAGCTGTGCCAGGTCACCGTGCAGGGCCTGGTGCAGCTGGGTCAGGGAGGGTCACCAGGAGGCTCAGGGAGGGCAGTCCCAGCTCACAGCACACCCTGGGCCCAGCACACTCTGCTGTGCTCACAGAGCAGAGATGGAGCCCAGATGGGGGGCTGACCTCAGCTCCCACTCAGGATGCAGGCATGGGCTGCAACTCCATCTGTGCCAGCTCCTAATGGGATTACTCTACATCAGCTTGTTCATTCCTACTGTTTCCTGAAAGGAAAAGCAGGACTCCCAGCAGTGCAAAGGCAGCACTAAGCAAGGTTACCGAGAGGAATGCCACAGAGCTCCATCCTGGATGCAAAGCTGGTGAATGAGTCCCACCTGACAAAGGGCTGCAGGAAGACAATAAAATACTACATGTACCTTGGTTTAATGAACTTATTTCCCAGACAGCTCCACTCCAGAGCATGGCCAGAGCATCTCTGCTGCTTTCACTGACAAACACAAACTGCTGACTGTGGCACGCTCAGCTGACATGGACATCAGAGAGTCACAGAATTATTTTGGCTTGGGAAGGACCTTCAGCACCATTTTGTTCCAAACCCCTGACATAAGCAGGGACACCTTCCACTAGACCAGGTTGCTCCAAACCCATCAAACCTGGCCTTGAACACAGCCAGGGATGGAGCATGCACAACCAAGAATCCCTACCCTGGGAGAACATCACCATTCTCCCACTCCCTGGCAACAAGGCTGTCCATGTTTTTGCAAACTGGGCTATATTTTAAGCCAGTGAAACCCAACAGGGACTTACCCCCTTTAATTTCAGTAGGACTAGAAAGGTTGCTGTTATTTTCACACATGAAACATAAAAAAAAAGGCAAATTCCTTGAGCATATTTGTAGTGGAGCGTGATGTGATTGTGTTGTCATTTATGGGAAATAATCGCAAGCCCATCTCTCCCTTTCCCCCCATTTTCCAGTCCAAATAACCATGAAAAATTACACTTCAATGTCAGGAGGACAACAAAGGAGGGGCTTTCTCCTGCGGCTTGACGGCTTTTCAGCTTCCCCTTTCTTGGACAAAAACTACCTTCAATTCTGTTTCATTTTAAATGTGATCTAACAAATGCATCTTGACAAGTTCCTTTCTCTTTTTCTTTTAAACAGTATTTTGCACAGTTTAACCTAGCTCCAAACTGGAATCAGCTGGAAAGGAGATGCATGCAAAAACACAAACACAGATCAAAGAGCAAAACAAAAGAGGCCATCTCCAGGTCCAGGTCTGCAGGGAGAGGACAGAGCAGTCCCCACCCAGAGACCTGCAGGACAAGGGCCCAGAGACAATGGGACCCGTGGGAGGAAGAAGATGGAGGAGCTGGATGGCAGAGGTGACAGGGCAGGGGCACAGGAAAGGTGCCCTGTGGACGGGTGCCCAGCCCCTCTCTGTGATGGAAGACAAGCCCAGCCTTCTGCTAAACACACCTGGTGGAACTACTCGAGCAGAGGGCAGCTTCTGTACAATCATGGAACCGTTTGGGTTGGAAAAGCCCTCTAAGACCACTGAGTCCCACTGCTCCTCCAGCACTGTCAGGGCTTCCACTGACCCGCATCCCCAGGTACCACATCCACATGGGTTTTAAATCCTGCCAGAGATGGCAACTCTATCCCTGCCCTGGACAGACTGTGCCAGGGCTGGACAGCCCTCTCCAAGAAGGAATTTTCCCAACACACGAGCTAAACCTCCCCTGGCACAACTTGAGGCCGTCTCCCCTTATCCTGTTACATGTTCCTTGGGACGAGAGCAGTGCAGGCCCTCACCAGACTGTGCCAGTAGAGCAAGAGGTGCTTTCTGCTCACTGGGAATACAGGCTCACTTCAGAAAAGCTGTGGAGATCCACAAACAAACCAGCGCTGATGCCAAGCTGAAGTTAATAGCCAACTTTAGCAACATCACAGCAAGGTACATCTTGAGAACACTGTAACTATAACAAAAATGAGCTGTAATTAATTCATGCTTAGCCTTAGGGACTGAATATGCACAGGAGAGCTCCCAACAACCTTAACCCATCATCCTCCCAAACCACACTTAAATGAAACACTAAAATGTCCTCTTTCTGGGTTTTTGGTTTTTTTAAAATATACAATTCCTACTCTGTTCTCCCTCTCCATGGTATTGCTCCAAGGAAAAGTTAATTAATGTCTTGCTGACCCTCTTTCTCCCCTCCCCAACTGTTTCCCAATCTCAGCACATCTGGAGTTCTTTTAAGCTCAGCTAAAAACTTGGGAAAGCCATAATTGCAGTGCCCAGGTTTATGAACCACTGAAATATCCCAGCAGAGATAGAACACAAGTATCCCCCCAGACCACAAGTTCCCAACACAGACATGGGGCAGTGGAGCAGAGTGGTGGGGCTGATCCAGGGCAGGGGAGCAAGGGACTTCAGAGCTGGGGGCCGAGCATGGCAGGAGCCCCAAGGAGGACAGGGCGCATACACCCAGCAGGATGCACAGACACTTTGGTGCCACAAGGGCAATACCTGGGCAGGTTCACCAGGCAGCAAAAAAGGCCTGGTAGAGCTGCAGTCCCACAGTTTTTGGTGTGAATGGCCACGGACTCATTTCACTGCAGAAGAACAGAGGCCATGGCAGCAAAGCAGTCCCTCGAAGACACAGCCCCACTTCCAAGTCCAGGGAGTCTTCACTCCCATGCCACTGCCAGCACCCTGAGAGCCCTCCCAGAGCAAACACCACTTGGGTTGGAGCACAGAAGGGAGCAGGTAACACAGGCGAGCTCTTGTATGCACAACAAACAGCTGCTGAGGAGAGCGGGGAGGGCAGGCAGCCCCGGCTCTGCAGCCAAGGAGCTGCGCTTGGGGGGTCCCACAGCACCCTGCAGGGCAGGGGTGGCCACAGCCTGCCCTGGCTCGCTAACCCGCCCCGGGGCTGCGTTAGTGCCACTGGCACAACGTCAGGAATTGCTCTTCCCCTTGCACTAACGAGCTTGCAGCAGCAGCGGCTGCAGCTCCTGGAGCCAGCAGCCCCTTTCCTGCACCTCTCCCGGCTTCGGGTAATTGAGAGTGACTGCAATTCCAGCGCTGGCTCTGCAGCACTCAGCTGCACCGGCAGGGCAGGGGTGCCAAGTGAAGCCTTTCCACTCGCTCCCCACCCACTCACGGGGCAGCCCGTCCATGCCTGAGAACAGCAACACCACAGGGGCTGAGAGCAGCCAGGGGAGCCGAGCCGAGCCGAGCCGAGCCGAGCCGAGCCCAGCCGAGCCGAGCCGAGCCGAGCCGAGCCGAGCCGAGCCGAGCCGAGCCCAGCCCAGCTCAGCCCAGCCCAGCCCAGCCCAGCTCAGCCCAGCCCAGCCCAGCCCAGCCCAGCCGAGCCCAGCCCAGCCCAGCTCAGCCCAGCCCAGCTCAGCTCAGCCCAGCTCAGCCCAGCCCAGCTCAGCTCAGCCCAGCCCAGCCCAGCCCAGCCCAGCTCAGCCCAGCCCAGCCCAGCCCAGCTCAGCTCAGCCCAGCTCAGCTCAGCTCAGCCCAGCCCAGCCCTGCTGACCCTGGACTCCTTTTGTTTTCCTTTTAATTTAAACCAACAGATGGGTTTCTTTTCAAGGAAACTATACCTTCATTCTTATTTCTTTTGCATCATCACAAAACCCTTCCCCTGTGACGCCCACGTCTCCTGACACACTGGGGAAGGATCTTCCACCTCTCATCATATCTCAGGTAGCAACGGAGAATGGCTGCTCCAGCTCCCAAGTGAAACAGAGGATCAAGAAAAAGGGAAGAGCACAGAGCAGCTCCCAATGAGACATGTGATGGTACTGATGGCTCTCAAGCTGCCAGCCTGCGGCCAAGCAGGGAGGCAGAACCAGGTGGGCCATGCCAGGGGACTGGGAGGACAGAACCTTTCAGCCTCCCTGGGATGGTGCCTGGGCTCTGCAGCCCCCGAGCCTGGCCCTGGGATGGTGCCTGGGCTCTGCAGTCTCTGAGCTGGCCCTGGGATGGTGCCTGGGCTCTGCAGGCCCTGAGCCTGGCCCTGGGATGGTGCCTGGGCTCTGCAGTCCCGAGCCTGGCCCTGGGATGGTGCCTGGGCTCTGCAGTCCCTGAGCTGGCCCTGGGATGGTGCCTGGGCTCTGCAGCCCCTGAGCTGGCTCCTTCCCACTAACAAGGGCAGGTCAGGTGCTCTGGGGACTGGATCCACTCCTGGAACCTGGAGCAAGGCGCATGCACAGGTGGTGACTCCAGCAGAGGCCTGTGATAGGAATTTATTTCCCTCAATTACGGGCGCCTGTCCCCAGCCCCAGTTCATCAGCGCAGCAGAGCCAGTCAATGAAAGCCCTAACGCGCTAATCAGATGCACAGCGACTTCCTGCAGCCGCCGGCTGCTCCGAGAATCACTGACAACTCTGAGATCTGGGCTTCCATCCAGTCCTGCCCCTCTCTGCTCCCTGGGCTCTGTCCATGGCCAGGCCAGAGGTGGTTCCCCTGCTGGTCCGAGGCGCTGCCTTGCGCTGCACACGTGTGTGGAGGGGCAGGCAGTGGAGCCCCTCTCCAAATGTTTTATCTCCATGCTCACAGGAATGAATCCCTCCTTGCTTCCAAGGATGAGTTACAGATTCTCAGATTAAGATTTTAGGATTTTTGTTGAGTTTGATATAAATATTTATTCCCTTCAGCCCAAAACCATTCTGAAATAACTGGTGAATGCCCTGAGCAGAGAGAGAAGGGTCTAAATACCGCCCTCACAGAGCAAACGTAAAACAAAAATGCCAGGGAAAAATCACTGCTGAGTTCCCTTTGGGTGTCCTCAGAAAAAGAGCACCTCTGCTTTTGGAAACCTCTATTGAAAGTGCCAGGCTGCACGTGGCAGGTGCAGAGGGAGGGCTGTGTGCCCAGGACAGGGTGATGTCCCCTGCTCTCTGGGATGCCTCTGGGCTGCGGCCATTTGGTTTAAAATAAGCAAACAAACATCCCATCCCCTCCTTCCCCGAGCACAGGGAGCCACAGGCACAGGCTGCGAGCTCCGTGCTGTGCCCCCAGCCTGGCACAATCCATCTCTGCCCCAGCAGCTCCACGGAGGCCGGGCAGCAGGAAGGCACAGGGACACTCCCTGCAGCCTGCTGAGAGAGCATCGATCCAACACACACTTGGTGCCTTCAAAGTTGTTTATGATCAATATGCAAATTGCCCACGACATTGATCTGGTATTAATTTTCAATTAGGGAATCCACAAGGGGTCTCCCAGGGTCAATATCCAACAATCCAAGGTAACTCCACAGTGGAGCCTGTGGGACTGATGCTGCCCAGGGCCTGGGGCTGCTCCTGCACCTCCTGTCCTGATACCTATGGACAGCCCTGATGCCACAGTGGTGCTGGCACTCGGGCAAGCCCCTGGCAAGTGGATTTAGGCAGCAGCCTTCAACCTACAGGCTGTGTTACCTGTGTCAGCATGGTTACAGGTACTGGTGGTGTGGGGAAGCCCAGTGCAGGGCTGTGCACAGCAGCACCTGCAGTCAGTGGCGGATCGAGGGGCTCCAGCAGCTTCCCAGGGGCAGAGCAAGAACCCAAATGCTGCCTTACACCACGGAACACAACTTACAGAAACCTGTGCATCTCTAAAAACATATAAGAAGCGTGAAAGGTGCCTGTGTGTTACACAAAGGTTACAAAAAGTGAAAGTAATAACTGAAAGTGCCTTGAAAATCTAGAGCAGCATGCCCCTTCCCAGCCCTGTGACCTAAGCCACGAGCCACCCTGCCAGCTCCCTCGCCCTGGGAGGCCCAGAGTGAGCTAGCTGCTGCTCCAAGCCCCGTGGTGGCACTGGGAAGGGTGTCCCCTCCCCAGCAGAGGTGATGAAGTCTCCTTTGTGCAGGGGAGGTGATGTCCCCGGTGCACCAGCCGGCCTGTGCCACCCACGGCTCCACCGCTCACTGTGCTAACCAGCACATTAGCTACCCAGGCTAATTGGTTTATGGATAACATTAATTACCATGTTGCTCATTAATGGATGAAATCTTTATTGGTTCCATTGATCAGCGGGACTTGTTAGCCGGCCTCCTAACCAATGGCGGATGTAACAAGCTCTCTTATTGGCATATCAATTAATGCAATCAATTTCTGGCCAGCGGCTGCCATTCGCTTCCCTGCTTGTTAGACTGGGGGAGACAGAGTCATGTCAAGTAAGCATTTATTTAAAGGGTTTCTAATTCTTCTTGAGCTGACTTCCCAGCAGGCTTTCTGCCACACAAGGGTTTTCTGCCTCCAGAGACCTTCCCCTTTCCTCCCCTGCAGAATCAGATCTATGACAGTCCCTGCAAACTGAATCATTTCTGTGAAAATATTTATCCAGTCTGGCGAGTAGGAACAGCCACAGCCAGAGGTATGGGATTGACAAGTCAGACTGTGCAACTATCCCAGTTTAACACACTGGGGAGATTGGCAGAAGCACAAACCTGCTCCCCAAGGACAGATGGGCTCACCAGCCATGCTGCAAAGCCTTCCTGCACATGGACTGATGCTAATTCCAGGGTCAGTTCCCCAAATTAGCATAATTTTGTTAGGGAACAACAAGCCTGGATACTTCTGCCCTATCCCACCTCCCAGAGCAAACACAGACCATGTCACATGAGGCTGCACCCACATCCCAGGCGGTGCTTGCAGCCACTTGCTCTGCCTCAGCCTGGAAAAGGAGAGCAGGATCACACTGCCCATGGGAGGAATCAACTGGAAAACCCATGGAGAAATGCCACGGACTTCTGTGAGCCTGGCAGCCTTGGCAGACCAGTGCTGCCTTCCTGAGCAGGGCGGCAGAGAGCACAGAGCTGCTTGTGGCATGACAAGGACTCAGAGATCTGAGCCACTGCCCCCATGAGCAAGAAGGGGCTTGCAGGAACTGGACAGGCGGCCGCTGAGGCTCACAAGGAATAAGAGCCCCTGTTTTAATTCCCAGATGCCTGCCCTATTTTCTTTTGGGGTATTGGCAGAGTTTGTGCACAAAGAGCTCCAATCCCATCCTACTGGGCTGAGGTTCCCCTGCTGGCAAGAGGCCCCACGTACCCACAGCAATTCCTCCTGGCCTGAGCCCCTCTCCGGATCTTCACCCAGGTCACTGTGGCAAAGATCTTCCCCACCAAACACAATAATAAATCAAACTTTATCAGAGCAGAACTATGAATCTGTGAAGACTCCAATAATTTCAAGCCATGGGAATAACACCACAAAAGTACTTTTTAAACTAATTACTCAGATTCTGAAGTGCTGCCCTAATGAGCCTTCCTTCTGCCCAGAACTTGCTAAGAGAAAAAAAAAAAATCTACCTTCAGTACAGTAATTACTGCTTTCCCCTTCAAACTTCTAACTGGAGATCAATGCTGCATTTTAAGACTCATTGATTTACAATTAGCCTGGCTTTCCTGCTAAAGTGTTTTTAAAGCAGAGTTTACTTTTATTTTATTTTGAAATCTCGAAGATCTGGTTCTTAGATTTTACATCCTCATGAGAGGTGTGCTGGGAGCTCATAGGGAGGCAGGCACACATCGGAACAAGAAAAGAAAACAGGCTTTGTTATGCTGAGATTAGAAATAAGAGACTGAAATATTTAAGGGATAAACATGAAAAAAGAAGAAGGAGGAAAAGAAACAAAGCTAGAAGAAGGGAAGAAAAAGCGGAAAAATAAGAAATGTAATTGCAAGGAGACACAAAAATAAACTGCAGGCTAAGGGAGAGTCACTGCTAGGTGGCTCGGAGCTCTCAGTGCTCTGCTGCTCACGAGCATCCTCAGGAAACCCAGCAGCAGCTTTGTGCATCTGTGCACAACAAAGCCGCGGTGAAAGCAGCGCGCGGGCGGCGCCTGCGCAGCCCGGCTGTGCGCGCCCTGTCCCGTGAGGAGAGCACAGAGCACAGCCAGTGGAGCCATTAACAATTCCTTGCTGATTGCTTCAAACATGCTTTCCCTACGCCATAAAGATAATAGCTCACAGATACACCTGCCTCCTCCCATCCCCTGCCCCGCACGCCCAGCGCTGGAGCAGCTGGACACTGGGACCCAGAGAGGCCGGGGGTGTCTCCACACCTTGGAGATGCTGCAGGCCCCAGCAGAGACAGCTCTGGCCCGCCTGTCTCTGAGCAGGGCCTGGGCTCAGAGGCCTCCAGAGGCTCTGCCAAGCTCAGCTGCTCCAGGAGGCTATGACCATTCCCAGAGTTTGTAGCACTGCTCGGTTCTGACTCATTTTTGTGTCATTTCTGCTGGAAATGAGCTACATTGGAACAAGCCAGTTCAGCCTTTGCCTCCTGCTTCTCCCTTCAAACCCAACATTAGGAAAGTCTCCAAGGATTAGCCTGAGTAGAGACCCAACTGGAGACAGCCAGAGGAGCTGGGAAGCAAACAGAACCACTGGCAAGGGTTTCCAGTTGTGGGGCCACCACAGCAGAGCAGCCTGCCCTTCACTTGTGCTCTCACAGGTTTTATTCTTTATCACTGCAGGGTCCCTGGTGCCAGTGGCAGATGATGATCCTGGAGTGATGAAAGCAAAGCAAGAAAACAAGGAAGCATCTCTCCTTTTTGTGTTGCATTTTAGAGAAAGCTGCTTAGCCCCATTTCAAAGACTAATATGAAAAAAGTGCAATTAAATCCTTGAAAAACTGACAGATCAGCAAAACAAAACCACCCGGAGGAGAGCACGATTGAGCCTCATTAAGGAAGAGTTCAGTCTGTTTTTAAAACCTTTCTTAACATTTAGCTGGTACTGCTCAGCAGCCGCCACTCCCAACGCGCCTGGTGCAATTAGTGTCAGAACAGAAAGGAAAAAATCAGCCTAGGAAACAGGAATTAAAGCACCAGATCCAGGCAAGGGAAAAAGGTTTGGCTGTAGTGAAGCCACCCAAATTTGGCCCCCTCCTCGGGGTCTGCGGCAGCTCCACGCGCCCTCACACACACACGAGAGCAGAGGCAGACCCGGGCTGTCCCTGTGCCCAGCCCCTGCCTGTCCCCAGACACTGCATGGCAGCCACAGCCCGGCGAGGGCAGGTTTACAACGGATGGACAGTAAATTACACTGACCTCAACAGCAGCTACAGCCCCTGCCTTGGACAATACGGAAAGGGAGGCACAAATCCTGCGCCGCGCTGGGCAGACCCGGGGCAGGCAGAGCACATGACTGATCCCACACAGCAGCCCCAAACTGCACCCGGCACAGGCCTGAGCTGCTCTGCTGCAGGGGGGGATGAAGCACATGGGAGATAGAAAAGATGGCAGAGAGATGAAGCCATTTTATTAAATCAGGCAAATTCTAATTTATTCTGGGGAGATGGAGGAGACAAAATGGATTCATTCTCAGCATGCACACTCCGTATCATCTGATCCAGCCCTCACTGCCTCGCCAGAGGGGGAGGGGGCTCGGCCGGCTGCAGAGCTCCCACAGTCACAGGAAAAGATTAAAAAATAGGATGATTCTCCTTTCAGACTGGACAGCAGCCACGGGGGACGAGGCTTTTCCTGGGGTGTGAGGCGCCATGCCCTGCTGTCAGCCATGCCCGGGTTTGGGGGCTTGCCCCCCGGGGATGGGGCAGCACGAGGTCCGGGGCCAGCACAGCACATGCACCACGCAGGCAAAGGAGACAGAGACACATGTGGGAGGAACGTCCTGCAGGGATCCTGCACGCTGCCATTTTTGGTGTTCACCCCAGCACGCACCCTCACAGCTGGCAGGGTAATCACCAGCATTCTTCACCAGTAAGAGATGCTGGAATTAAAGTGCCACGTTGGCAGCATTGAGGAGGTTGGTGGGACCTCAGGTACTCTCATGCACTAGTGCAGAGCCCCACAGAACAGCACTGGTGCACGTGACCACGGGCACTTCAGGCTGCCCGTGCCACAGCCAGCACAGGGCTCCCACGGGTCTCAGCAGGACTCAGGAGATGAGCTCCTCTGTGGCTCCAGCCAGCGCTTTGGGAGCCGAGGAGCCCACCAGATGCAGCCAGGCTGGAAACCAAGAGTGAGGGCAGCCCTTGTGGTGGGATGGCTCAGATTATCTGAAATGCCATGGGCTGCCACGGGCTCTTGATCTGGGGATGGTGGGTTAGGACAGGCAGGTGGGCACACCTTGTGCAGAGATGTTTCCAAGGGGAGTTGATTTCCAAGCTCTGTGCTTGCTGGCTAAGTGTGATGGGCACAGCTGCCTGACATGCAGAAGCCAAAGAAACTCCTGCTCTAGAGAAGAAATGTGACTGAACAGCACTGCACAGTTTCAGAACAGGGGCCGAGTGAAAATACAGAGGTTTGATTAAACAGCACTGAAGAAAAACAACAGAGCTCCTGCTGCAGAGGACAGCCATCTCTGGGATCATGGGCCAGCCATCCCACCCAAGGAACAAGACACCTGCAGCCCCTCGCTGCCCACACAGGGGACAAGGACACTTTGGGACGGACATGGACAATGCCGGGGCACCCAGAGACAGGGGAAGGAGAGATGTTGCTGCACAAAGTTCCATGGGCACCAAGGTACTTCCCACTTCAGAATTAACTAGAGGAAAATGACAACGCCACAGAATTAATTACCAGTGGCTCAGTAAGTCCAGAAAAACAAACAAGACCTTGGGTGAATAAGAAGAATGCCAACCCTGGCCAGTGCAGAATGCCTTGGGCCTCACTGTCCTGCGCAGAAATCATTCTAGTTATGCTTGCAATGATTAAATGAACTTTTTCTACAACATCCTTCTGAAAATACTCCCCTGCAGGAGCCCCCCTCCCTAAAACCATCAACACTCGTCCCAGCTCAGACTGGGGCCTTGGGGGAACAGCTTTGCAGGAGGGAAAAGGCCAAGAGCCTGGGGAGAGGGGCCAAGGTGCAGCACCTGGAGCACAAATTCCAAACATGAGAAATTCCTGTTTTGCATCCAACTCCAGCAGGGGCAGTGAAGCTGATTTTATGACTTATTTATTTATTTCGTCTTTGATGAACAGAAGGTTAATATAAGAACAACTCCTTGGCAAACCTTTAAGGGTAATTCAAGCGACACTGATGTGAATCAATGTTCCCTTTGTGAACGCATTACTTGGCAGAAACTGGCTTTTTGTAACCCCCTTAAACCTAGCTGGCAAAACAAAAAGAGAAAAAAAAACGTCCTTCAAACAAAAGGATGAGGTGAAAATAAAGAGAGAGTCGACTGCACTTTATTCTCTTTCACAGAAGCAAATGGATTTGGTGCTTTTTATACATTAATCAATCAATATCACTGACTGTACATCAGCGGCGCAGCCAAGTTATGAATGACCTTTCTGGCAAAGAGGACACTTTTAATGCTCATAAGGCTGCTCATAGCTTAGCAACTTTCCGAATTTATGCCTGCATGATTGCCCCTGGCAGGCAGGTGCCCGTGAGCTGCCTGTGACAGGGCTCGTCCTTGCCAGGTGGTGCTGCAGGAAGGGCTGCAGCAGGCAGGGAAGGGGCTGCTGCAGGATGGGAAGGGGCTGCTGCAGGATGGGAAGGGGCTGCTGCAGGAAGGGATGGAGCTGCTGCAGGAAGGGATGGAGCTGCTGCAGGATGGGAAGGGGCTGCTGCAGGATGGGATGGAGCTGCTGCAGGATGGGGCTGCTGCAGGCAGGGAAGGGGCTGCTGCAGGATGGGAAGGGGCTGCTGCAGGCAGGAGCTGCTGCAGGATGGGAAGGGGCTGCTGCAGGATGGGGCTGCTGCAGGAAGGGATGGAGCTGCTGCAGGAAGGGAAGGGGCTGCTGCAGGAAGGGATGGAGCTGCTGCAGGAAGGGAAGGGGCTGCTGCAGGAAGGGATGGGGCTGCTGCAGGAAGGGAAGGGGCTGCTGCAGGCAGAGAAGGGGCTGCTGCAGGAAGGGATGGGGCTGCTGCAGGAAGGGAAGGCGCTGCTGCAGGATGGGGCTGCTGCAGGAAGGGAAGGGGCTGCTGCAGGAAGGGAAGGGGCTGCTGCAGGAAGGGAAGGGGCTGCTGCAGGATGGGAAGGGGCTGCTGCAGGAAGGGAAGGCGCTGCTGCAGGCAGGAGCTGCAGCAGGATGGGATGGAGCTGCTGCAGGAAGGGAAGGGGCTGCTGCCCTGCACGGCACCTCCTGACAGGTCCCTTGGAGCAGGAGGAGACCAGCAGGCCCTGACCCTGCCAGGCCAACACAAACCCAGCACGAGGGCCCCTCCACGCCACACACACAGAACAGGAGCCAGCAGTAGGTGCTGTGGAAGGGAGAGGTGGCTGCGCAAGTGGAGTGGAACGGCCGGCGCTGAGCAGGGCTGGCAAAGGCCAAATTAATCCCATTGTTTGGCCACAAAGGAGGCAGCAAAGTAGCAGTGGAGGCCAAGGAACAATCCCAAACACTCAGCCCTAATTCAACCTTCATCACCATGAAAAGGGGATGGAAAAGGCCAGAATGCTTCAGCTTAATTGGTAACCAGAGAAGGCGCAGCAGTGCCTGCACATGGGCAGCCACATCGGGCTGTGCCCTGGTGCCCTAACCCTAAACCCTAAACCTTAACCCTGGGGCGTGATGGGGGCGTGCAGGGCCCCACACACACCATCCCAGAGCCACACTGAGATTTAGGGGTTTGGGGCCCCAGGCTGGGCACTGAGTGGGGATGTCTGGGGTGCACCGTGTGGAGAGGGCAGCACATCCCTGCAGACCAGCAGAGACCTGCACCTGACACACTGACAGGGGACAAGGGCGCCTGTGTAGGACAGAACCAAAAACCCAAACCACTGCTATGTATTTAATGAAGTGACCACACAAGACTGAAAAGCCTGAAAAGGGGTAGGAGGAAGTACAGAGAAGGAGGGGGCTCAGGCTCTTTGAGCTGAAGGTGGCCTTCACAGGAGCATCCAAGTGAAGGTTCAACAGAGTCAGACCAACACTGCTTCTCTCACTCACCACTCTTGGAAGGACTGACACGGAAAAGGGAAAAAAATGCAAATTGGAAGCAAATACGGATAATAATTTCTCATACAGCTCCCAATTAACCTTTGGAACTTGCGGCCTCAAGAAATCATTGAGGTCAAAACAAAATACATGGCAAAGGCATTGAGATGTGCAACTCAGAAAAGCAAACTGAGTATTGGGACAAGAGAAAAACCCTCTTGCTTAAGGGCATGAACTGAATTTTAGTAGGAACAAGGATGAGACCTCGATTTGGATAGGTTATTATTTGTTTATGGGCCCCCAGATTTCCCTCTGAAGCAGTCAGAGCAGGCAGGACACTGGTGCTGACAGACACGTTATTAGCCAATCTTAGAGTTTTAGTGGAAAAATAAATGCATGTGGTAGCTCCCTCCCAGGCAGTTCTGAGGACGTTAATGCCATCACCAGGGGATCAATAGGCCTTGCAGGAGGGACAGGAGCAGGTGCATTTCAGAAGCACAGGCAGACAGAGACCAGAGCAGGGACACAGCAGAGTGCTCCAAGGTGCACACCACAGCAGTGGCCATGCTGGAGTGGGCCAGGGGTCACTGCCAGCCTGAGCCAGCTGCTGCCAAACCTTGTTTCACAAATCACCCCACTGATAAGGTATGGAATCTCATTTTGCCTATGGCTCGTACAGAAAAAAAAGGAATCCAATTCAGAACCCAAGCTGTATATCTCTTGCAATTAAATCCACAACCTACAGATGAGAGGTGGAGGAGAGCACTCCCTATTCTCACAACGTCTCCTCTGAACAGAGGTCTCAACTGTCTCACTTTGGGCAGTGTGTTGGGTTTGCATGGTGAGGTTTGGGTCGCAGGGGGCTCCTCCTTCAGTGCTGCCAGTTAAAGACCATCAGACACGTGCTCCTGCAGCAGAATGAACTCTGAGAGAACCAGGGCAGGGACAAGGCAGAACAACCAGGAAAGGAGCTGATGCCCTGCAAGGATATTCCCTGAAGAGGGACAGGGGCAAGGACGTTCTCTTACAGTGCTGAGCATGACCCTGTGGGCTTGTATCAGCTTGGATAAACAAATGGATCATTCACACAGGCCAGTGAAGCCTCTAACTCCAAATGGGCATGTTTGGTGGCAGCAGGCTTCCAATCCACCTTCCAAACAGGCACACCAGCGTGCTGCTCCAGGTCTCCCCTGCTCCACTGCTTACTCACAAACCAGGTCAAACACCCTTGCTGCCTCCGAACACAAAGCCTGTGCCCAGATGAACATAAGTGACCCTTCCTTTCTGCCCCTGTCCCCAGCCAGGGTGGCACTGGGCATCCAGCAGGGAACAAGGTGCTCAGGGACCATCAGAACTCTGTGCTGAACCTCCAGCCCCTCCCAGTGCAGGTCAACAGTGGGACAAAAGAAGAGACTCCAAACTAATACACCAAGAACAGCACAGCAGCCAGGCAACTCTATCAACTCATTAACCTGGGAACAAGGCGGAGGCATGTTTGCTCCAGAGATATTTAATCTGAAGCCCAGTACCACAGCCAGGGAGAAAACAGAAGCACAGCAATGGCTACAAGAGTGAGATCTGTGGGAAGGTGCTAGATAGGAGCTGCTGCAACAGAGTCTGTGGGACAAACATCATAAATCAGTGCTAGAAGTGGAGGAACAGTTGCTGGAGAATGTGGGTAAGGTTTTGGAGGGTTTCTTTTTCTTCATGGCACCACCAGCAGATCAAAGCAGGGGTTTGGGTCAGACACAGCACCTGAGCAGGGGCGAGTCTGGGACAGAAGCAGCACAGCCACACTGATGGGACCTTCACCAAGAGGCCAGTCTGCTGTCAGTGTGAATCCCATGTCACTCACATGGACATCTCGCCTGCTCCTGCACACCTGGGGACCACGCTGCAGTACCTGCAAGGTCTCCAAAGCTTTACTGATTCACCCCTCACAGGGAGAGACCTCAGCCTTTAACCTGCACCACTGCAACAACCACCTCCAGGTCCTCAGGAGAATAGCTCCCTATTCTAAATTGTGCAGGAGAAAGGGGAAAAGAGCAACAGGGAAGAGAAGCAGAAGGTGCAGCGGGCACCACGCCCTGGGCATCGAAGGCAGAGCTCCAGGGACAGAGTTCCAAGAGACTCGGATGCCACTCTTGAGTCCCAAGGGAAACAGAGCTCAGGGAGACTCTGGGCTCTTGAGAGCTGGGCTTCAGTCTGGCTCTGGAGTTGGCTTGAACACAGAGAAAAAAGCAGAGGAGAAGAGGGACCGGGAGCCTCACAGTGTTGTACTGCAGCATCTGGTGATACTTCCTCCTTTACTCTTCCTAAGTGGAAAGGGCTTTAAGATGCAGTCGAACAAGAAAAACATCCTAGAACAAGTCAGCTGTCAGAGCTTCCTCTCTTTCTGCTTAATGAAAGCCATGAGCTCCCCAGGACAAGTGGAGGTGGAGCAGGATGGAGTTAGTGAGATTCCTGCCACTGCTGGGTGCTGCTGCCCTGTCATTCACCAGATGCTGCAGCCTTTGGGCAGGCTTCTGTTACAGCCCCCCTCTACCAGGGGCACAGGAAAAAAGGCACAACCAACTTTAATAAAAACAAAATTAAAATGATTAAACCTTTCATATCCTTTTGAGATTATCTCTGCTGCTGGTTGGTCAAAGCAGAGCTAAGGCACAAATGCTCTTGACTTTAAACTCAAAACCAACCCCAAAAAAAGCAAAAAACCAAAAAAACAAAAAAAAAAAAACCCAAAAAAACCAAAAACCAAAGGAAATCTCCTTCTGCCAGATATTAAAGAGAACCAACTTTATCCCTGCATTCTCTGGACCCAGACCTCAACAGCCCCATGGTGTCCCAAATGGAAAAGGACAGGGCGATGCTGCTGGGATGGGAATGGGGCTCTCCAAAATGGAGGCAGGAGAAAGGATGCAAGGAGGGAACAGATAGAAATTATGTTACAGGACAATACCAGGAAAGACCCCTAAAAGTTTCTCAAACTGCTGGACTCTCCTCATGTCCTCAGGCCTTCTGAAGGAGCCAACATGATCCATGGCTGCTGGAAACACTTCTGCTGGATTTCAATGACCATTAAAGCAAACTGAAACTAAAGCAGAACCAAAAGCTTCCCCTGTGTCTCTGCCTGACCATGGAGGAGAGACTCTGTCATCTGCTCAGACTTGGGATGGCCCTCAGTGGAGAGGCCACACCAGAAATACTGCAACTCTGTTAGGAACTTGCTGGAAAGGTAAAAGGTCCTGAAGCCATTCAATCCACTAAAAAATGAAAAAAATTCCAAGGTTCAGCAGAACAACAAAGGGGAAGGCAACAAACTGTCCTCTAAATGAACACGTGTGAGTGACACAAGATCTTGGAAAACAAGAGATAATCCTGCATGTGGGGGTAGCTGGTGGGGTTGGCAGGGAGATCAGAACTGCTGCAGGAAAGGGAACTGCAAGTTCAATCAGCCCAATACACACGTGGCCCAGGGCTGTTTGCCTCTGCTGCTGGGCCACAGGTGCTACTGCACCACGGGTGAACATCGTCCCCAAGCAGCACAGCCCCTCGTCTGGCTCCCTGAGCCTCAGGGGATGACAGGAAGGGATTTCCCCCGGGACAAGCTGCTGCCCAGCCCCAGCTGGGGCACCCCAAGGGCTCCAGCACCCCCAGAACCACCCGCCCAGCTCTGACCCTGCACACACCAGGCTTGGCTGGGTTTACACACAGCACTAGGGAAACAAAGCTGAGCAGGGGCTACAGATCCCTGCCCTCGGGGCTTACAGAGCACATACTGGGAAAAGGCAGTACCAAGTTTTGCAGAGAGGTAAAAAGCCCAAGAGATACAGATGAAGCTGGGCAGCACTTGGTGTTTGCACACAGAGATCAGGCTGTAACCTGGGTTGGCAGATTATTAAATGTGCCAATCAAGGACAAGCCTGGAAATTACTTCCCCAGCCCTCTGCAAGGGCCACACATTTCAGCCATGTAACTGTGGCATCAGCAGCAGAGCCAGAGCTGCAGAGTGCTTTTTTGACTGGCAGATGCTGCAGCATGGGCTCTGTGTGCTCTTCTCCTGCAGGCACCATACAGGTCACCTGCTTGGTTTTAATTGCTCTGTGAAATCAAATCCCATGAAAAACTGGAGAGAGATTACAAAGCAAACCGGTGATTTCTTTCCGAAACCCTCCATTACCTCCATCAGAAGTTGGAGACTGACAGGCGTCATTAAGAATGACCACACTGTCTCTAATGGAGACCAAGTGGAGGACATCAGATCCCACTACATTTATTTTAAGCAGGGAGAAATGTAATTTATCACTACCAACTTTCACTTCACAAGTTCTACTGGAAGTAGAGCATCTGCTATCATGAAAAATCCACCCCAGCACATCTCACACCTCTGCTGTAACAAACCCCATGAATAATTACTCCATGCTTGATGATGAAGAAGGAATCGCATGACTCAGTGCACAGAGGTGCAGCAACCAAATGAGCACCCTGCTGTCTGCAGGTGACACAGGCAGAGTCAGGCTGAGGTGTGATGCTGAGGTTGGGAACCACCATTTTTAAACCACGTGGGGTTTTCTCATCTGAATACTGCTTTGGCTATACTGTAGCTCTGTTTACATACTTGGTTTCATTAAAGATTCACATCCCGATTTCAGTCTGCAGCTCCCAGCCCTGGAAAGGTCAAACACTGACACACCAGCGAGATGTGGACAAACAGTGCAGCTCTGCCTGTGGGGCAGAGGGAGGGGGAAAGCAGGGGCTCTGAGGCATGCCCCCCTTCCAAGGAGCCAGCAGCTTTCTGGGGGTTCTCAGAGCAGAGCCTTGCAGTAAAGGTACTCCCCAAAACACCTGTAACCCCCCGTTTGGAGCAGGGAGTGTGGCCCTGCCGTGCTGGGGGCTGGCAGAGGGGCAGAGGTGGCTCCCCTGCCCCCCGTCCTACCGGGACAAAGGGGCTCTTCACAGCTCTTGGTGTCAGCACGGGCTGCCAGAGCACCTGCCCTGCTCCTGCTGCAGGGCCCCAGCAAGAATGAGCCCTGCTGCAAGGAGGTGATGGCCACGGAACTGGCAGCAATGAGGGCTGCTGTGACTGTGGCACCACAGGCACCGCCCTCTGTGGCAAGGGGAGAGGCTGGCGCAGGCAAGGAGCGTGTCCAGCTGACGGCACCTAAAGGATGTCTGTCCCACACCCTGGTGGCAAAGCCCTTCTGCTCCTCCCGCAGAACACACCACGGAAAGGGAGAGCAGAGATGGGAAACGGGAGCGGCCAGGAGAAACAGGTAAGGGAGCAAACACATCAAGTGCAACCAGCTCTTGCCCAGGGGGACACAGGCTGAGCACTGGGGGCCCAGCAGCCCCTCTGTGTGGGTGGCACATGGAGAGAAATACCATGGGGACAGAAGGGGCACATGGGCTGGACACAGAGCAGGAATCCCGCGCTGACCACCAGCCCTGCGCACGCTGCCCGAGCTGGGCAGAGCGTGTGCTGCTCGATGCCTTCTGGGATGAAAGAAACACTTCCTAAGTCAGAATGGAAATCCGATGCAGGTTGTTTCACATTTGTTTCTGTCATTATCTAATGAGCTGTAAGTGCATTCATCCAACATCTTGAGAACATTTTGGTTTTTATTATGGCCACTCTTTCTTTACTTTTTTCTTCTCTAAACCCCCATCATTAAAAATCAATTAGCTTATGGGTAACATTACACAGATGCTGCTGCAGCAAGGGGCTGACATCTGCAGTGGCAGCAGCTCAAATACCACAGCAAGAGATGTTCAAAAATACCCTGAGAGGACAATACCCCCTTCCCTGAAGCTGTGCTCTCTCTGATCAACAAACCAGCTGAACTTCCAGCCGCTCCCCCATCTCCTGCGTAATGAGCACACTTCTCAAAGCATAAAGAAAAGTTTAATTGTCTTTAATTATCCAGTTCAGGGAGGACTGGGTTTCCTGCCTGATGTCTGTATAATTTCCCTGCCAACAACTTCATCATCCCCTTACTGGAAGCGGAGGGCAGATGCTAATACTCTTCCCCAAAAGACACCCAGTTTTTGGAGAGGGCCGAGGGGTGGCACAGGCAGGGACAAAGGTCCCCGTGTCCCTGGAGCGGCTGCTCAGGCTGCCTGCGCTTCTGCAGGGTGGGAGGGAGTGAGTTGCAACTAATGTGCAATCAAGAACCATCACAATTACAAATGTAAATGAACAGGCAATTGGCACTGACCTTTGCAGATTGTTAGAGGACTAATTAAGGTGTGATCAGAGCTCTTCCAACAGATTGAGATGCATCTACACAAGCAAATATCTACTCACTATCTCCAGACAGCACTGCTCTCTCCTACATGCTGCAGGCAGCAGCGAGCAGGTACACGCAGAGCAGGTACACACAGAGTAGGTACACACAGAATAGGTGCACGCAGAGCAGGTACACACAGAGTAGGTACACACAGAGCAGTGCACACACTGCAGGCAGACACAGAGTAGTGCACACAGAGTAGTGCACACAGTGCAGGCACACCCAGAGCAGGCACACACAGAGTAGTACACCCAGAGTAGTGCACACACAGAGTAGTGCACACATTGCAGGCACACACATTGCAGGTACACCCAGAGCACACCCATTGCAGGCACACACAGAGCACACACAGTGCAGGCACACACAGAGTAGTGCACATAGAGCAGGCACACCCAGAGCAGGTACACCCAGAGCACACACAGTGCAGGCACACCCAGAGCACACACATTGCAGGCACACCCAGAGCAGGCACACCCAGAGCACACACAGTGCAGGCACACACAGAGTAGTGCACACAGTGCAGGCACATCCAGAGCAGGTACACCCAGAGCACACACATTGCAGGCACACCCAGAGCAGGCACACCCAGAGCACACACATTGCAGGCACACACAGAGCAGGTACACACATTGCAGGTACACCCAGAGCACACACATTGCAGGCACACACAGAGCAGGTACACACATTGCAGGTACACCCAGAGCACACACATTGCAGGCACACACAGAGTAGTGCACACAGAGCAGGTACACCCAGAGCACACACATTGCAGGTACACCCAGAGCAGGCACACGCAGAGTAGTGCACACACAGAGTAGTGCACACAGTGCAGGCACACACAGAGCAGGTACACCCAGAGCACACACATTGCAGGCACACCCCGAGCAGGCACACCCAGAGCAGGCACCCCCAGCGTTCAGCCCCAGCAGCGGCGCCCAGCACAGCAATGGGACGGAGCAGGAGGGGAATGGGGTGACTCCCCTGCAGCACACGAGGCCATGGGACAGAACACACCACTGCACTTGGACTGCAGCACAGCAACAACAAAAAGTCCAGCCAGTGGTCAGGAAACAACAAAAAACTCCTTGATGGGGACACAGGAGAGACGCTGCTGGAGAGCAGGGGGAGACAAAGGGCACAGAGTCACACTGTCCCTGTGCCCCCCAGCCGAGCATCCCCTCACCTGGGGGATGGAGGGGATCAGAACGAGTGGGAGATGGGAGCACCCCTTCTCCCCCTCGGGGTTACAGCAGCTTCTCATCCACACCTGACTCCCATCCCTGCAGGGATGCCTGGCCCAGCACACCACTGAGGCGCCCCACTTCGACCAGCTGAACCATGGGCTCCAGGAGTGTTTGAAATAAGTATCTCAGCTTAAAGTGACTTGCAAAACCGACCCAAGATACCCCCTTTGCCTTCTGCAGCCTTATTCTTGCTTGTATTCATAACCTTTGAAATACAGTGTGATCAAGAAATTGTGTCTTGTTTGCTGTCAGTGTTTGTTGAAGAACCAGCAAGCTTAAAGGAAATCAAAATATTTGTAAATCAAGCTTTCCTTTCAGTGACTTGTCCGGACTTTTACTTCAAAAATAATACGTTTTTTAAAATGGTCACCAAACTGTTTTCCCTCCCAGCCAGTCAGCTCCTGCCCTCCCAGTACCTGCCATGTCCTAATCTGGGCGGCCGGACGGGAAAGATAAGGTTTGTACAGTAAAAGACAAGGCAAACAGAAATTTCTAGAGGAGACAAGGTTTTCAAGGTTGTTCTGTCTATCACAAAGGGCACGGATGGTTTCCCCTCTCTGCTCATTCTGCACTTAAGCAGCTCAGAACCCAGAGCCCTGCCCAAAGAGCCCTTTGGAACTGGGGATGCTTTCCTGGGCACAAGGCTGCTGTGCCCGTGTGCCCCCGGGCTGGTGTGGCAGCGCCACGCTCCTGCTGTCACTGTGACCTTTGGGGAGCGTGCTCCATGCTCGCACTCTGCTGGGCCACCAGGGTCACAGGCTGGCCACCCTTTTCCACAAGACTGAATTTAACTCCTAATGAAAAACCTCCCATCACACTCTTGGGGTGTTTTGGGTTTATTTCAGATCCTCATTACTCACAGGCATAACAGCAATGAGATCCAGACGTGAATTCAAGGGACATTTCCAAAAACCCACATGTTCCCCCTCAGCTGCTGCTGCTGTCCCTTCTCAAGCCTTTCAGCCAAGATCACCTTCCTTGTCTCCATGAACATTCACTGCAGAATGCCAGTTCCCCAGAGTGGCTATTTGTAGGATTTACCCATTTTCACAGCAGTCATAGAGAAAAGTCCTGCTTGAAGCTATGAAGATTGTGAAGGTTTTTGCTGGCACACCCCAGCTCCAGCACCGTTGTGCCTCGACAGCCCACAAACCAGCTGACCCAGGATGATTCTCCTCCTCCCTCCCAAGAGGGCTTCACGAGACCTGGGTTTTTCAGAACATTAAAAACGTCTCAATCCGTTACATGACTAAACAAAGTACCATCTCTACTCCACCCAGCCTAGCTGCTCCTTTTAGGCACACCAACTCTTGCTGGATTCACAGCTGCAATCCCTGCCCTATGATCTGTGTGAGCAAATGTTTCATATAAGCCCTTCACTTTAGAGGAGACATGGAAAACAGACGTGGCAAACTCACATGTCCTGCCCACCCCTTTTGCCCAGCTCCTCCTCCCAGTCCAGAGTGGCTGCAGTACCAGAAATCAGTGCCAAGCTGGCACAGCTTATGTGGTGCTCAGGGCATCACTTGACTCATTGCAAAACATCTACTGGTGCACTGTTTGTTGAGTTGCACAGGTATGACAGAATCTTTAGATACTCATACAATATTCCAGGGTTTAAGACACCGACCTGAACCAACACACACACTTCAACCTCCCAAACCCCACCTCAGGCAGGTGGGGTTCCTGACATGTATAACTGATAATGATTATTATGATAATTACTGGTAATTACTGATAAACTGTGCCAGCCCACAGCAGGGAACAGAGACAGGAGCTTCGCCCAGGTTGTCACCAACCAGCCCAGTGGGTCGGAGCCCCTCGCCCACCCCACAGCCCCGGCCCCGCTCGCGCCCAGGAGCGGCAGCAGCACTCACCAGCCTCGGCAGCCGGACACTTGCGGATGGTGAAGATCTGCCCGAGGTCCTCCTCTTCCTCAGGAAGGCCTTTCTGGAGGCGCTGCAGCTTCCGCAGGCTTTCGCTGCGCTGGTGTTTCATGGAGCGCACGTGCTGGATCAGGTTCAGCTTGGCCTTGGTGGAGTAGTTACAGAGCACACAGTGGTAGTAGCAGCTTTCCCCTTCCACCCCGCTCTCATGGTGCTGCAGATGCTGTGGAGAGCAGAGCAGAGGGATGTCAGTGACCTTCATCACCCCCAGCCTCCTGGGTTAGTCCACTGTAAATCGCTAAAAGCCACCTGGGAATTAGTTAAGGAACCATGTTTTGACACAGATCCGATGAGACAATGCCTGTTTGTTCCCAAGGTATTACACCGTCTCCTGCTGAAGAGCATGAAAACCAAAATGCACTGAAATGGGCTCAAAGCACAGATGGACACAGCCAACACCATCTCCCTCAGTGAGGGAAAGCACCAGACCCAGCAGTAACACCTGCTCACAACCCACTGAGGGCTCATTCCTTCACACTCAAAGCTTGTCCTGGGAGGGGGTCCAACTGCATAACAAATTCAACATTAAATTTGGTAAATGCTCATGGAACACTAGGAAGAGTAAAACCAAAGCAACCCTAGATCACAACAAACCCACTAGATAAAGAGGTCTGGACACAGTGTATGGAAGCAGAGTGCAGAGCCATCCTGTCCATCATCCAACTCTCTGCTCTCTGGCACCCAGGTTTTACTCCCTTGGATCAGGAAGGAAGCAGCAGCCTGGCCTGCAAGATGGCTGTGACAGAGACCTTGGCTGAAAAGCCAATGGTGGGCCTGCAGCCAGGTACCACCTGGAAAAACCCTGTCCCCTCCCGAGCTGTGCGGTCACAGCCAGCACAGCTCACGCTGGATTCTCATACCACAATTATCTGGCAACACCCATCAATCCCCTCCCTGGTACAGAGGGCCATGCCTCTGGGAAACAAGCAGCCATTTCCTGTCATGGCTCCCACAGACGGGGAAATTCTTTCTTAGAGGCAAAGAGTAGAATTCGCCCTGCACAGCCACACTGGCTGCCGCAGCACAGCTGTGTCCCTTCCCCCTGGGCAGCAGGAGGTCACAGGAACTTTCCCAATTCCACAGTAAGGGCATGTCACTATCTAGGAAAAATGAAAACCAAGGTGAAACAACATGGAATCCTCAATGAAGGCCTTTGGTGTTTCCACCCCACACCTAACAGTTCAGCTGTGCAATACTGCCTGCCAGCTCCTGCCATCCAACCCCGAGACCTCCCTGAGTCTCTGTGTCATCTCATGGAGCTCTTTCCTCAGCACACACTTGGCCCGAGGCACAAGTACAGCGATTTAGACATGATCTTGAGGTTTGTCAATCAAAAATATTGCCTACGTGCAGCCAGGACCTTCTGGTAAAAAATTCTGATTCTTATTATCTCAGTTACAGCTGAGATAAGATTAAAGACACATATTACCCAGCGCTGTGTGCCTTGCTCACACGGAGGAAGGAGAGCCCTCTGAGTCTAGGAATGATTAAAAATAGGATATGAGCTGATGCTGAGGCTTCTCATTGGAAGAGCAAGGAAAGAGAATAAATGTATTCTAGATCTGGCTAATTAGATGAGCCTCTTTTGGGATCACGATGTATTTAATTAAATTCACTGTAATATTTGAAGAATCCACGAGGGCACTAATCCCACTGGTGCCCTCAAAAGATTTTTTGCTGTTTTCCCTTATAAGAACTTCTTCCTCATCTCATTTCTATTGTTTGCATGCGTTACCCTCTTCCTGAGCCAGAAAAAGACGAATGGCTTAAGGCACGAAAGGTCAGCGAGCCCTCCACGAGAGCGGCGTGCCCATCCCAGGCAGCCCAGCCTCGCCAGCCTGGCTGTGCCTGAGCCACCACAGCCTCCCTGGTTCCACCCTGCTGCCAGCCTGCCTCTGCCTGAGCCCACCACAGCCTCCCTGGTTCCACCCTGCTGCCAGCCTGGCTGTGCCTGAGCCTACAGACTACCCCTGCCACCACCTCCTGGTCCTGTCCTGCTGCTGGCCGGGCTCTGGCTCCAGGAGCCACACCAGCCCCGTCCTCAGGAGCCACACCAGCCCCGTCCTCAGGAGCCACACCAGCCCCATCCTGGTCCTCAGGAGCCACACCAGCCCCGTCCTCAGGAGCCACACCAGCCCCGTCCTCAGGAGCCACACCAGCCCCGTCCTCAGGAGCCACACCAGCCCCGTCCTCAGGAGCCACACCAGCCCCGTCCTCAGGAGCCACACCAGCCCCGTCCTCAGGAGCCACACCTCAGGAGCCACACCAGCCCTGTCCTCAGGAGCCACACCAGCCCCGTCCTCAGGAGCCACACCAGCCCCGTCCTCAGGAGCCACACCAGCCCCGTCCTCAGGAGCCACACCAGCCCCGTCCTCAGGAGCCACACCAGCCCCGTCCTCAGGAGCCACACCAGCCCCGTCCTCGTCCTCAGGAGCCACACCAGCCCCATCCTCAGGAGCCACACCAGCCCCATCCTCCCATCCCACACACCCCGTGCCGAGCTTGGGAAGTGCCCACGGGCTCAGCAGCAGCTTCTGCACCGAGCCAGAGAAAACCCCCAGTGAGCAATTAGAGAAAAATCCGGTCACGGGTTCAAGGAAATATTAAGGACATGGTCTCTGTGGAACCAGAGGCACAGTCTGCACTGCTCTCATTTAAAAGGGGGTTTTAGGAAAACATTTGTTTTAAACAGTTTAATAAGTGTGTCTTATTCCATGCTCCTCTCTTGCCTCCTCTCAAGCATCTCTTGTGCTGGGGTCAGCCTCACGTGCCCATGGTGCAGGAGGAGTCACAGGCTGAGGGTGCCACCAAGCCCATGCACCTGATTCAACCCACCCTCCAGTGGAGGAAAGGAGCAGTCCAGAGAAAGCAGACATGAGGGCCGAGCCAGTCCGAGCCGTGAGCTGCTGGAGGCGATGAAATGTTGTCCAAGTACGTGTAGTTATTGCCCATCACACTGTTAAACTTCCCCCTTGTGAGAATTTATCCGTATCACAGGAAACAAATTCAAAATACTAAACCAGAACCTTGTTAGAAGACAAATCAACTTGAAAATCAAAAGAATATATTGTTCCAAGGAAAACCAACCAACTTCAGTCAGAAAACATCGATTTCTGTGAGTCTGAGGGGGTGTTCCCCCCTCCCTCTCCACAATAGGAAACTTCCAACATCTGGTTCTTCACGCATGGCATGCAAAATATTGATCAGGGTGAGTCAAAGCTACACTTTAAATCAGAAACAGAGAGAGGAACGCTCTGATGGAAACCATACGGCTCACGAGTGCAGCTCCCCGGGGAACATGGGTGTTCCTGTCCTGCACCAAGCGAGCGCGGCCTCCAGCACCTATCCCCACACACACACCCCCAAACCAGCCCGTGCCCGCAGGGCTCAGCACAGCCCGGGCCTGCTCCGGGGCCCCATGGGCCTGCTCTGCCCCAGCTCGGTGCCAGCCGCCGCGGCGTGTGCCCCAGCCCTGCCCTGGCCCCGCGGTGTGCCCGGGGTGGCCCTGCCCCGGTGGCCCTGCTCTGGTGCCACTGCCCTGTGCCACTGCCCCGGTGCCACTGCCCTGGTGCCACTGCCCTGTGCCACTGCTCCGGTGCCACTGCCCTGGTGCCACTGCCCTGGTGCCACTGCCCTGTGCCACTGCCCTGTGCCACACTGCTCCGGTGCCACTGCTCCGGTGCCACTGCCCTGGTGCCACTGCTCTGGTGCCACTGCCCCGGTGCCACTGCTCCAGTGCCACTGCTCCAGTGCCACTGCCCTGGTGCCACTGCCCTGTGCCACTGCCCTGTGCCACTGCCCCGGTGCCACTGCCCTGGTGAAACTGCCCTGTGCCACTGCCCTGTGCCACTGCCCCGGTGCCACTGCTCTGGTGCCACTGCCCTGTGCCACTGCTCCAGTGCCACTGCCCTGGTGCCACTGCCCTGGTGCCACTGCCCTGTGCCACTGCCCTGTGCCACTGCCCTGTGCCACTGCCCTGGTGCCACTGCCCTGTGCCACACTGCCCTGTGCCACTGCCCTGGTGCCACTGCCCTGTGCCACACTGTTCCGGTGCCACTGCCCCGGTGCCACTGCCCTGGTGCCACTGCCCTGTGCCACTGCCCTGTGCCACTGCCCTGGTGCCACTGCCCTGTGCCACTGCCCTGGTGCCACTGCCCTGTGCCACTGCCCTGTGCCACTGCCCTGGTGCCACTGCCCCGGTGCCACTGCTCCGGTGCCACTGCCCTGTGCCACTGCTCCAGTGCCACTGCTCCAGTGCCACTGCCCTGTGCCACTGCCCTGTGCCACTGCCCCGGTGGCCCTGCTCTGGTGCCACTGCCCCGGTGCCACTGCCCTGTGCCACTGCCCTGTGCCACTGCCCTGTGCCACTGCTCCGGTGCCACTGCCCCGGTGCCACTGCCCTGTGCCACTGCCCTGGTGCCACTGCCCTGGTGCCACTGCCCTGGTGCCACTGCCCCGGTGCCACTGCTCCAGTGCCACTGCCCCGGTGCCACTGCCCTGTGCCACTGCTCTGGTGCCACTGCCCCGGTGCCACTGCCCTGTGCCACTGCCCTGGTGCCACTGCCCTGGTGCCACTGCCCCGGTGCCACTGCTCCAGTGCCACTGCCCTGGTGCCACTGCCCCGGTGCCACTGCCCTGTGCCACTGCCCCGGTGCCACTGCTCCAGTGCCACTGCCCCGGTGCCACTGCCCTGTGCCACTGCCCTGTGCCACACTGCTCCGGTGCCACTGCTCTGGTGCCACTGTTCCGGTGCCACTGCCCCGGTGCCACTGCCCTGGTGCCACTGCCCTGTGCCACTGCCCCGGTGCCACTGCTCCAGTGCCACTGCCCCGGTGCCACTGTTCCGGTGCCACTGCCCCGGTGCCACTGCTCCAGTGCCACTGCTCCGGTGCCACTGCCCTGGTGCCACTGCCCCGGTGCCACTGCCCTGGTGCCACTGCTCCGGTGCCACTGCCCCGGTGCCACTGCCCTGGTGCCACTGCCCCGGTGCCACTGCCCCGGTGCCAGGCTGGCCGGTCCCGCCACACCGACTGTCCAGCCATCACTCTCCAGTGTCTGCCTCAGAACTGTTTTCTTCTGCTAAGCAGAAAATGCTCACAGGGTACAACGCACAGGGTCACTGACAAACAGTCTGCAGAAACCTCCTCCACATCATTTCCCAGCACTCCCACTTCACAGCATGCCCTGCCATGAATACAAAGGCCACTCCACTACCCAGAGTTTCTTGAAAAAGAAGTTGTCAGACTTCAACATCTTTGGCAGAGATTTTCTCCACATGTAACACTTTTCGTACCTCTGAACTCAGCACTCAGCTCTGTTAGGATGGGTAAAGCAGTGATTTCAAAGAACTGACAGATGCAGCTGGGGAAGAAGGAGCCAAAAATCTGCTGGAAGGTCACAAAAGCCACGGAAAGAAGCAGCACCACAGAGGTGCACTGTGCTGGCTTCCTCCTCCAAGCACTGATATCTGAGCAGCCCCAGTGACCAGAACCAGCACGCGAACCCGGCAGAGCCTCAGCGTTTACTCGGAGAGGTTGACCAAGCTCAGGAGCTACTGGAACCACTTCAGCCCTGCCAGCAGATCAGGAGAAAACCTCCTGATCTCCTGCAGCATAAGAGAAAACCCAGAGACCGACTCTTCCTCGGAGTGAGGTCAGACAGGGGTAATTAGTCACAGGCTTAGTAGGAAACCCTTCAGTGCCATGAGGACTGTACACCCCTGGGGAGGGACAGGAGGTGACCCTTACAGCAGAGCTGGAGCGGGGCTATGGGTCACCACAGAAAGGGACCCAACCCCGCTGCAGACCTCAGGGGCCTCGTGAGCATCTCCTGCCCTCGTGTGCCTCTGATGTGCTGCTCGAGATAAATCACACAGCCCTGCAAGAGAAGAATCTGAATTTTTAATGAAAGTCATGTGGATGCAGCTGTCTGATCCTGGTCTGTTCCAAGTACTCCATAAAAGTCAGGGCTGGCCAATCCATCTTGCTCTCCTTTCACACCTGCAGTCCCAGCTGGAATCTCCTGAGCTGGGGGCGGGCAGCGCAGTGGGACCCGCGCTGGGCAGGGCTGCAGTGCCAGCAGCCTCCCCTCCTCCTGCAAGGGGGAAATCGATCCTGCATCCAGCAGCAGGTTCAAAAGCTGAACTTCTGCTCTTTCTTACCCAACCAACATCCTGAATTGTTTACTGCTTCCAGAGGAGCAGCGTTACAAACCCTTCCCTGCTCCTGCCTCCGTGCTCACACCTCCGTGGTGCAGCGCCAGTGCTGCAGCTCAGGCTCGTTTGCCCCTGAGTTTCTGCAGCTGAGCTTGTGGTAACTGCTTATCTTATCCTTATCTTTCTTACCTACAGGCTGGAAATGTAGCACTCCCTCCTGCCACAGAGCCTGAGGTACCAGTCCAAGTTCCCAAGAACAAACACAACTGCCCCCATTAACAGCCCATCCCTACATCCCACCACATCTGTATTTTCTGAGCCCTCCAGCCCTGCCTGCAATAAGTGAACACCACTTGCTCTCCTTGTTAGCCATGTAGCTGTGCTGCAAGGTTTTGGGTTCCCCCACAAACCCAAAAGCAACCCAGCAAATGGGGTTTGCTCCACCAGCCCTTGAAGTCTCATTAAAAGCCAAATATTGCTCAGCCTAAGGATGGAGAGCTCAGCATGGATTTTACTGAACGTTAAATCAACCAGCAAGCATAGCCAGCAAACTCTGTGGCACTTTAACTTTAAATAATGCAATAATTATTGAATTTCCTTTTTATAACTGAAGTGCTGGAATGTAAACAATGGGGCTGTAATTGCAGGAAGGGGGGATCAATAGAGGCAATCGTTTTCAGCCATGTTAATTGTAAATACAATTGCTCCAAGATGTCAGCCTCGTTCTTCTCGCTCCCAGAATCATCCTAACGGATGACAGAGTCCAACTTTCCCATTACAGCTGTTCGTTCCTTTAAGAGGTTCTCAATCAGGTCTGATCAATCTGTCAAGATAATGCATAGAGTAAGTAAGACTCTTCCAAACACAAGCTCCCAATCAATAGCCCGGACCTGCTTAATGAGGAGGGGCTAAAGCCCAGGGGGAGGCACAGTCCCAGCTACTGCTTGGCTTCAGCAGCCAACTTCTTCACAGGGTCTTGGAGCAGCTCCTAACAAGGACATTGTTCATGCTGCCCGTGATGAGCAGCATCCCTGCACACCCACAGTCCCACGGGGTCTGTGCACAGAGAACAACAGAGGTTAACAGAAAGCAAGCGCCAAGAAAGGCTGAACTTGTAATCACAGCCCCCACACCTTTTTAATTGTGCAACAGACCTGCAAGCACCAATTAATCATTCCTTGGAAGAGATGCCTGAAGATGCAAACCTGTATGGGGACAGCTGACAGCCAAGAGCTTCACTAAGACTCCTCCTGAGGAAGACCTCCTTCCCATGTCTCAAGGAAGCACAAAGTCCATGGGGAGCCAGCACTGGCCCAGTTATGCTGGCCAACCCCTTCCAGTGCGGGGGAAACAGAGTGGGATGCTGGCTGAAGAGCTCTTGAGGAGGGAGGAGATGCCAAGGGCGGTGAGGGAGCAGCCAGAGATGCTGTTTCCAGCTGCGGTACCTAACTCCAGTAGCACAGGCATCCCTTGCACACCTGGGCCACCGTAGCCTTGCAGAGCAGCCCAGAGAGGGGAAAGGAACGGGTCTGACTGCGCCTGGGCACTCTCCTACCAGCATCCAACCTCCTCTTCTCCCACAGCTGCCCTGCAAAGACTTGCCAACACAGGAAATCCACCCTTGGGCAGCTACAACTTAACTGCAGAGAACCTTCCAGCTCCCCTGGGAGACACAAGCGCTGCTGCACATGGAGATGCACACAGGAGCGCGAGTATCGATCCTGCTAATTATAGTGCTAAAACCACAGCACCATGAGAGCACATTTCCTATCAGCTGGCCTGTAAAGTGCTGCCCTCAACCCTGCACGCTCCTGCCCGGCTGTGGCTCCAGCACAGGGCCCACCACAGCCCTGCAAGGGCACCTCTGACCAACAGGAACCAACAGCTCCACACAAAGTGACCTCTCCTGTGACCAGTCAGGACGTCAGGGTGTCACCCAGAGCCAGCCTCACCCAGCAGCTCCTGTGGGCAGCACAGACTTGGGAATGGTTGCACTCCTCTTGCAACTGAACCAAAGCCTGGATTTGGGACATTCTCATCCTCAGGAAAGCATACAGTTTTGTCACTTCATATTTCCATGGACGCTGCCATCCCTGGAGAAACACGGTGGAAAAGCTGCACTTTTGCCAGAAAAGCACTGTATGGACAGCAACAGGATGGAGTGATGAAAAAAGAAAAAAATATTGTGCCAGAATGCAGCAACATCACCAAGGAAGAGGCTCAGGGCTTCCAGCCCACTCTTATCTCAGTACTGGGATAGGCAGGAGCTGAGGAATTCAGGGAGCCTTGTCTTTTCCAGGGTCAGGAAAACAAATGGGTAAAAAACAACTGAAGACAGTAACCATAAGCAGGCCTCACAATGCCACTGCCCAGACATTCATAACACATTTTGTACATCTACTTGAAAATGATCAGTTCAGTGTGAGTTGCTAAGCTGTGAACACTCGGGTGAACTAGAGCAGCCTGGGAATATGGAAAAACACTGGATAAAAAGTAAATTATGTAATCAAAAGTGTGGGGGTAACCTGGAAAGATGGCAGGATTGAAATCTGTTGTCCGTATTGCAATTGTGCAGGTGCTGAGTGATTGAAGAGGGCTTTCTGTAGCACGGAGCCAGGCTAGGACTCTCCCTCCCAGTGATGTTTTGTTTCCTCTGGCAGCCAGGGGAAGGATCCCTGCGTTACACAGGAGGGCTCTCCAAGGGGCTCTGATGCAGCACACTCCTTGGTCTTGTGCTGATAACACAGCTGAGAAAATGCAGCTCACTTAGCCACCCAAACCCCTCTCTATGTGTGCAGCCTGCTTTAAGGATTTAAATTAAAATGCTATTTTCCCCCCATATTAAGTCTTTTGGAAAAGAACCACTGGTCTCAGAAGGAAAAGCCTGAGGACTGTGTGACAGCCCTGTGCCCTGCCCTGCGTCCCGAAGAGCAGGGGCAGCCAGGTGTGCCAGTCCCTTTCCTGCTGCCCCGTGGCTGCAGAGCAGAGCCCAGCAGAGCTGGGGGCAGGACAGGGGGACAGAGGGGACCCTGTGTGCGACCAGGGACTGCTGTAATGATGCACCATGGAACCGTGTGGGACCCTGCACCAGCCACGAAACCCAGCCTGAGCTCACACTATTTAATAAAACACTATGGACACAGATTAACCCTCCTCGCCCGGGATTTATTGCTTCATCCATCTCCAGGGAAGCTGTGATGGGCTGAAGCTTTCCTGGTTTTCATACTGCTTCTTTCTAACTTCTTACAGCACTGCACCCCTCAACTCCCAGCAGATAACCAAAAACAGTAACAACAACGCACAAGACAATTGTACAATCCTCTCCATAAGTCGCAGAGTACCAGTATCAAAGACATGGAGGATGCAATCTCCCCGTGCAGAAGCCAACAGAGATCCGTGGAAAAACAAAAGACCCAGCCCATCCTTTGCCCACAGTCCACAACGAGGATTTTTCAAGATCAGGTGATAAGGGAGGAAGGAAAACGAAAGGATGCTATGATGGACTAATATGACAGAATGGGAGCAGAAAGAGGAAATACATAATACTCCTTGAGTCTTGAAGGTGAGCTGAAAACCCTGGAGCCAGGGAAGGCTCCTGGCAGTGAGCAGCCCTTCTCCAGTGGCACCGGCTGCAGGGCTGGGCACCAGGCTGGGCAGCCAGAGCACCAGCTGAGACACATGCTGGCCATCAGCCTACCCCGAACAAGATCTGAAGCTGATTTCAGACCACGTTGCCAAGGTAAGTTCTTTAAGTGTCTGTGAAACACAAACAGAACACAAGCACCACGGAAATGCCCATGAGAAAATAAATAATTCTTCATTCAGTGAAAGCTTTGGATTGTATTAGACAAAGCCTGGGGCAATGTAATGAAAGAGGAAGATAAAAAGAAATGGAATAATTACTCACAGAATGAGGCAAGAATCCTGCTGGAAAAATATGTATGGAACTACTTATAATTAAGAACCAAAATAACGTCTGCACACAAAGGGCTGAATTAAGGCAACCTGCTACTTGCTATGTTCTACAAGGCTGTGAGGGCTCCATGAACTCAATGGACACTAATGTGTCCTAAGAGCTGTGTACAGAAATTCGTGCAATTGCTCCTTGCCCCACACCCCTGAGCAAGTACTCTGTAAGAAAAGCCGCCGAGCTCTTGGGGAGGAGAAGCCTTCAAACACAGCCCCCTCCAAATTTAACTGGGAGATGCCTCCAGTCCTCGGGCATGTAACAGCTCCCAACCCAGCTGGTTCCCACCAGGAAGGACACATCCGTGACCCACAGCAATCCACAGCAGCACAACTGCCTGGCTCAGGGATCCCACACTGCCACCAAGCAGCTCCCAGCCTATCAACAGTTGGGTTTGCTGCTCTGTATTTCCTGTGTACGTCTAAAATCTCATTCAACTGTAGTATAATTCTGCAGAGGGATCTACAAGAGAATAGAATGGCTCTGAGCATTAGTTACAGCTATTCCCTCCTAGACAGACTACAACAATGGAAAACACAGGAGTGCAGAAGCACGCTGAGGCAAACAGAGCAAACCCGAGATGATGAATGTCTCTGCTCTTTGGTGCTCTCTTTGTTCCTGTGCATCTGTGTCCACTGGCATTTGCCTTCACAGGTACAGAAACCCCTGGGAAAAACTAGGCCCACTATCTACTGGTTTTAGCTGTTCTGGCTCTGCAATCCCAGTGGGCAGTCTGCAGAGACACACACAGGGTAAATGACAAACACTCAGCATTAGGAGGGTGGACTGACCACTGCAATTCAAAAATAAAATGGAAGCAACAAAACCTTTTTTGGGAGCAGCATCACTCACAGAAAGGTGTGAAGAGATAACAGATTTCTAAACCCTGTTTATGAAATTGCAGGTGTAACTCCATTTACTCCAGCTGCCCCAAAATTCTCATTTCTGTGATCACATGGGATTAACTTGTCTGCAAAGATACCCGCTCATGGTTACCATATGCTAGCAGGAGGTCAGTCTGCAGGTTTCATGTCTGGACAATCCCCCTGCACAGCCCAGAGTCAGACACTTTGACAGGTCTAGGTGGGCATGCACTGGAAAATCCAGGTAAGTCAGAGCCAAGGAGGTGTGAAAATGATAAAAGCAAAGGTGCTGCTTTGTGGGACCATGAAAAATACTGACAGGCAGCCAGAGGTGTCTGTAACACAGACCCCATGACATGAAAACATCATCTGCAGGTCTCCAAAGCCTTTGAACCTCTCCCACCTATGGTCACAGCATGCTTGGAAACCTGCTCCGGGACAGCAAGCCCCTTCTCGGAGGGACTGCCAGCACCTGGTCCCTTTCCAGCACTGCTGCAAGTGGTGAAAAGCCAAAGCCAGGCACTGTCCTTCCTCTGCCTCCTCCCAGGGGCAGGTCCTGCACTCAGCAGTAGATGCCACAGCATGTGCACCCTGCACACACCCCAAGAGTACAGCTGTGGCCCCACACCTGCACGAACCCCAGAGCTACTACACAGCAGTCCCACAACTGCTGGGGCGAAGTGAAGGAAATCAGAACTCTCAAACTCACACCCTCGGGCTTTGTGCTGGAGAGGAAGGAGGTGAGTCTCACCTGAAGGCAGAAGGGGTTATCCCAGGAGAGCTCCCTGCTCTTCTGCTGGCCCTGCCTAAAGCCCCTCCATGTGAACACTACAACAACTCTCCGGGCCAGTTTTCAAAGAATGACCCAAGTGCCCAGGACCTGCTGAATTAGGAGTTTCTGTGCAGCACAGACTGGGGGCTGGATGGGCACAGGGATGTGAGAGTAGGAACCAGGCCAGGGCACAGACACAGCTGGCTAGAGGAGCTGGCCAGCGATGGGCACAGGAGAAGCCCCACTCGACGCGGGGGCAGCTCTCACCCTGTGCAGGGCAGGGCAGCACCACAGCAGGCACGGAGGGAGCCGGGGGATGCACGGGGTGCCAGGCTGTGGGTGCCTCAGCCCTGTGAGCCCGGGGTGCTCCAGCAGCCGTGGATGTGTGAGCCCGGGGTGCTCCAGCAGCCGTGGATGTGTGAGCCGTGCCAGGCACGGGAGTGAGCGCTGCTCTCCTTCCCCACCAAAACCCCCGAGGCCTCCGCGCGCGCGCTAACCACAGCCCTTTGAGAGGCTCGTGTATTTACAAACTAAGGCACGCTGAAATCAAAGGGGATACCATATGACATAATTCACATTAAAATGTCAACAGGCTGACAATTTATAGAGTCAATCCACCGGAGGTGGGGAGAACTAAGACGTGGTAATTGTTTAATTCCCGCTTAAACCAACAGCAGCTTCACCTTCAAAGCAGCACCGCGTGCGTGGCCCCTGGCTGCTGTCAGCCCTGGTGCCAGCCTGGACCTCAGCCAGCAGGGAGGCAGCGGCCTCAGCCATCCACTGGCACCAGGCACGGGCTAGGCACATGGGATGCCGCTCCGAGGAGTGCAGCTCCAGCCGCCCCACGGCAAATATTCACCACCAGCACAAGGATAACCAGTTCCTCAGGAAGGCAGAGTCACACTGGTCAGGGCACTGGTGTCCATTTCCACACCTGGGCACAGCACACCTGCTCTGGAGGGGACACAGCAGGTAGGTGCTCCAAGGGCTCAAGGAACCGACTCACCCAGTGCCTGGCTCTGCATGGCCCTGACAACACCACAGCAGCGCAACAATGAAAGCATGGAGAGCCCCAGCCATAAACAAACCCCCTCGGGGTACACGAGAACTTTTTACCCCAGGTAGATGGCAGCAGCTTTGCCCACATCAAACGTGCTGCAGTGTTTTGTGATACTCAACACCAGCTCCTCAGCCCGCTGACATCCCTGCCTGTGGACAGGCTGCTGGCAACACGTCTTGCAGCTTGCAATAAAGCATAAGGTAGGCAGGAGAGAGAAATGTGCACCACTGGGAGAAATTTTACCTGGATAAACCGCAGCCAATAAATTTTCTATAAATGCCAGCTAATGCTGTCCCTTGGAGAGCACTGGGCAGGGACTGCCGGGCTCCAGAGCCCTCGGCACAGCCTCGCTGTCTGTACATAAACAGTAACACCTCATTCTCTCTTCTACCTCATTAACTGAAACGCATTAAAACAAGTGTGCACTGGGAGCAGCAAATGAGACTGTTAAACCAAGCTGATATAATCCTCATCAGCTGTGGGAAATGAGCACACATCCATTACACTGAATCAAGCCGCCAACTGCGACTCATCGAGGATGCTGAGACCCCAGGAAGATGCTCTTCCCCCACAGCTGTACCAGGCAGCTCAACCACTGCCTCCAGCACTCTCTCATGGGGCATTTCCAGAGTGCTGGGGCTGCATTTCCATTCCAGCAGCTCCCCCACAGCACACAGCTGGGAGCCCTGGTCCCACGCTGCAGCCACGAGCCCACTGTGTCCAGAAGGAATCTGCTCAGTGAGATGCAGGGAACCATCTGACTCCCGTGGTATCCAAGTAGAACAAAAGGCCAAGGCAGCACACAGAGAACATGGGACGTTTCCCAAGCCCAGTTTTCCATGGGGACATGCCCAGGCAGTGTGACAGCACCTGGCCACAGCAGGGCTGGCCTCAGGTGAGGGACACACGTTCACGCCCTGCCCAAACGGTGCCAGCCTGCAGAGCCACAGCACGGGGGCAAGGGACCACAGCACCCACGGCGCTGACAGCCCTGTGGTGCCACGGCTGTCCCCGCTCCCCCAGCTGGCAGCCAGATGTGACCGGGGGCAGCCTCAGAGAGGCTGACAGGAGCTGTCCCACAGTGACACCGACTTCCAGCACACAGCACCAGCTCACACCAGGATACGGACCTGCTCCCTTCTTCTGCAGGGCCACCGCGCCACGCTCTGCCCTCATGAGCAAAGACTCACTTAAAACGTTGAAGAAATGTTCATTTTGCCTCTCCCCCGAGGAGGCAGAGCAGGGAGCCCTCCCAATGCTGCAGGAACCGGACAGACCACATTCACCTCGGACAGACAGACAGACAAGACAGCACTTTGTGCCCTCCACCGCCTTGGGTGTGAACTGCTGACCTCACCAGAGCAGCTCAGGTTTCCAAACTCTCTTCCTCATGGCAAGCAGAGCTGATGAGGCAGGCTGGGGTCCCCTCTGCCTCGCCCCCAGCCCTGCGGTGGGAGGAGGTTCCCTCTGCCTCAGCCCTGTACTCGCAGCAAGAATGTAAACAATCCCTTCGATCCTCACAGCTGCTATTCCAGAGTTTTTAACTCAGCAGAGCCATTACACAGCATTTCCCCCATGTGCAGTCTGTGCACAGTGCAGCCCATTCCCGGCTGCCTGGGACTTGCTGCTCCCTGTGGAACAGGACACCCTGGGGTCTCCCTGGCAGCTCCCAGCAGCCTGCACAGGCATTTTGAACGGGGTCCGTGAAGTCTGTTTAACCAGCATGATGTGTGCAACAGAATCACAAAGAAACAGGCATTTAAAGTGACATCTGTTGGATTAATTAGCTGTGTAATTAGCCTCCCCTCTGTGGAGACAGGCTTTGTTACTGCTGCCTGAAACTTCCCCAGGTGATTCTCTTTGTATCCATCCTTCCCTGAGCACACGGAGGAGCAGAGCGGGTGAGATGGGGCTGTACTGCCCAAATGAGGGGCACCAGGCAGCCCAGAGGCCACGGGGCACCTGAGGGGCTACAGCTGGGTCAGAGAGCCCCAACTGCTGCATCCGTGTGGTGGAACCCAAACGGGAATGTCCATCGGCCTGAGCGCATTCTGCAGGTCTGTTCAGAGATGAAAGGCAGGGATACAAGTCAGGCATTTGTATCCTCCTCAGTTAAATCAGAACATCCCTGTCTGCTGCGAACAGCTCCCCACCTCCCTGGCCGGGGAGCCCAGAGCTGACACGGGGGTCACAGCAGCTCAAACAGCTGGGGGACACAGCAGCCACTGCACCCCGAGCCATGGACAGCTCAGCAGAACAGGAAAATCCCCAGGCGATCTCCAGGACAAGGAGGAAAGCTGGGATCGTGGGATAGCTGCAGTGCACTGATGGCTCCATGGCCAGCTGCAGGGATCCCCCTGCTCCAAAGCAGAACAAGAGGGATGCTGGGGGGAGCCGTGCTGGGCTCTGCCCTGCACCCTGGGCTGCAGCGCCCAGCCCTGCAGCACCCAGCCCTGCAGCACCCTGGGCTCTGCCCTGCACCCAGCCCTGCAGCACCCAGCCCTGCAGCACCCTGGGCTCTGCCCTGCACCCTGGGCTGCAGCACCCAGCACTGCAGCACCCAGCCCTGCAGCACCCAGCACCCTGGGCTGCAGCGCCCAGCCCTGCAGCACCCAGCCCTGCAGCACCCTGGGCTCTGCCCTGCACCCTGGGCTGCAGCACCCAGCCCTGCAGCACCCTGGGCTCTGCCCTGCACCCTGGGCTCTGCCCTGCACCCTGGGCTGCAGCGCCCAGCCCTGCAGCACCCAGCCCTGCAGCACCCTGGGCTCTGCCCTGCACCCTGGGCTGCAGCGCCCAGCCCTGCAGCACCCTGGGCTCTGCCCTGCACCCAGCGCTGCAGCACCCAGCCCTGCAGCACCCAGCACCCTGGGCTGCAGCACCCAGCCCTGCAGCACCCAGCCGTGCCTCTCTGCCAAAGCCACCTGGAGCCCAGGATCTCCCAGCAGCTAAGCCAGCCTCACCAGAGCCACCCAGCCATACCCCAAGGCTCGACTTCCAGAGAACCTGTTGCACAAGTGCAAGTTTATTGCCTAATTTGACTTGCAGAACTTGGCTGCCCACGTCACAGTGCAGAAGCAGGATTTTTACGACTGGCAAGAAGGGGAAAAAGCCCATTATGGTATTAAGTTATGTACCATGCATACATTATTTATCGTAATTTAATGAATTCCCTATGAGATAGCAAACACAGAACCTCCCATGCTGCTTCCATAGCAATTCTGGGGACTTTGTTGCAACAGTTTCTTTAGTTCAGTTAAAGCCACAGAAGGACAACACAACATCCTGCAGCCCAGTGCACTGACACAGCCAAACAGAAACCAGCTGTCCATGCCAGGTCACATGGAACAGGTGGGGGAAAGCACCTTGTGGGCCCCTTCCTTCAAACCAGCCCCTGCCAGAGATGGATGCTAATGAATGCCCATCCATAATTTAATGAGGTCGTCGCCAGCGAGCCTACAGCTGCAGAACTGGTGCTTGGCCAGGGCTGGTACCCAAGGCCCTGAAAACCTGACCCTGCCCAACCAGAAAAGGAACCAGAGCATTCTGAGGCCTTTGAGGTGTATCACCTGTGTTCAGGAATCCACCTAGTGCAGGCAGCTGGACTCAAGACAGACTGAAATGCCAGCTGAGCTCTGGGTTCCAGCCCGGGACAGGAGGCTGTGAGCTGCCAGCCTTTGGGATAACAAAGGAGATGGGAGTCCAGGAACACCAGCAAGGTGGATGGGCAGGAAGAGAGGGGCAGGAACCGAAGGCCTGGAGAGCTGTGCGTGGGGAGACTGTGAGGATATAAAAGCCCAGGTGCTCTTTTGTTGGGGGTCCCTCCTCAGAGGCACCAGGACTGTTTCTCTGTTGCTACACCAGGAATAAATAAATGGCTTTATGGAACGAGACATCTGAGGCTGTGTCATGGGAAACCTGGGGTGGAACTGGTGAGGAAACCTGGTGTGACTGGGTGAGGGGGGTGTGGGAGTCACACAGGACCCATCGGGTCACTGGAGCCACCACGGGAGGGGCTTTGGTCCCAGCAGTGAAAGTCTCTGGCCTTGGGAGCGTGACTGCTCAGGAGTCTGGGGAATGTCTGACTGGGGAGTTTCCCGAACAGCCCCTGCAAGGAGAAACACAACAGCCAGAGGGAGCGTGGGATCCTCAGGGGATCTACAGGAGCACAGCCCCTTGGCACAGGCTCTGTGCCCTGCCTCCAGTGCCACCTGCCTGCTGCAGCCTCACACCAAGCTGCTCCTGGCTCCTCTGCCTCCTTGCTCTCCCAAACCCTGACTTGCTCCAGGCCTACCTGCTCATCTTCACCTGCCTGTGCTGGCTGTCTGCAGGAAGGGGGAAAGATCAGACAGACATGCTGTGAATAAGATCCTGACAAACCATGCTGGGATAAGAGCACAGATCAGCTGGATAAGGCCACAAGAGACAGGCCCATCACCTGTCCTGGACAAGCATCTTCCCCGGTCTCCTGCCTGGAGCTTCCCACGGCAGAGCTGAAGCTGCAGCAGGACAGTAAGTGGATGCCTACCACTGCTCACAGTGGCTGACCACCCAGAGGACAGTGCCAGACTCCTGGACCTGGAGCGGGCTCCCTCCCTCCCCACCTCCAGGCTGTGCTCTGCAGAGCAGTGACCGCCCACACCAGCACGGAGGGACAGTGGCAGCTGGTGCCACCAAGGCAAGGTCTGCCACAGCCTGCCAGCCGCCCTGCGCCAAAGCTGCGGCCAGAACCACTCCGTCCTCCCCCTGAACAGCCCAACAAGAAGCACCGCCTCACATGGGAGAAATTCCTGCTTGGAAATTTAAATACTCATCCCCATGTTCCAAAGTTACCAGGATAAAAGAATGAACCATAAACACAGGCAGAACTGGCATCGTGCACAGGAAAGGGTCAGATGCACACTGACACTCCATCCAACACGATGACACCTTGTTTTGAGATGACACCTGAGGCTGAGAACAGCTTTAAGGCCCTCCCTGCCAATCCACAGCCCTGCATGAATAGGGAGAGCCAAGACCCACTCCTGCTGCTCTGCCCACAGGCTGCTGCAGAAGCCAGGAAAAACTGAGCTTATATAGATTAGGATAAAGCTTGACAAGGTGTTTTTCTGTTTGTTTTTTCTTTTTTCCTTATGTTTGGTTTGTTTAGTTGGGTTTTGCAGGCCATTCTCACAAATATTTTAACTTCTAAACCTGTTTTGGCTGAGGGTTTTTAGCTCCTTGTTCTGGGGAGATCCTGGTTCCTGCTGTTGACCAGGGCTCCCACTCCAGTTCACTCTCACTCCTTTGTTATTTACGTTGCTTTTACAGAGTGGTTTCTTTACTAAGCTGCTGGCTGCACATGGCTCAGCACTTACTGGAAAACTTGAAAGACAAACCTAAGTGACAGAGGCCCATAAATAAAACATAGAGCAAGCAACGCCGTGTGCTCTCAGCAGTTCTGATTCCAATCCTTTCAAAAAGCAGTGCGGAGAAAGGAAAAGTTCTGTGATCCTGTACTAACAGTCTTTGGTATTCAATACCTAAAGGAAGGTAAAGACATCTTTTAGTGCCAGGGAGAAATCTGTCACTCACAGGAACATGCAGCCCCGTGAAGGATGGGTCTCAAAGGGTTAAACTGATACGGAGAGCTTTTTGTATCAAAACAGCTGTCAATCCCAACAGGAGCCAAGGTCTGGACCTAGGGGTCCTTTTCTGGGGCCTGTGCCCCCTCCTGTGGGGCTCCTCCCCAACTCCCGGAGCAGCAGAGTCCTGCCAAGCCAGCGACTTTTCCCTTCATGGCCCCTCCACATGGGGCCACCCTTCAGGTTTATCCTCCATGCAGAGGTACCTTTCAATTCTGCTTTTAAACACAAGAGATGGATGCTCTCCTCCTTGCCCTCCCTGTAACAGGGGCCTTCTTCTCTTGCCCAACCTCCAGATGAAATACTTTCCTATTTGATCACACTGGGCTTTCTGTGGACTTTGGCCAGGCTCCCCTGCTCTGTTTTCTCAGGGGTTGTTACGTTTAATACAAGCACCTGAGGTGCTTTTTGGTAACCCCTCTGTGGCCCACACACATCACACCCTTTACTGTATCCAACAGCAGCTCACCCATTTTCACATAATTTTAACTTCAAAGTTAGCTACTATTACAGAAGGTACTCTTTGCCTTGTTCTGTTATGGAAGAACATTGAATTTGAATACGTTATCATCATCATCATCATCATTCTGTAACTACATCTCATACAATATTCCATGCATCCTCTGGGATTAAAACGTTTTGGGGATTTTCCAACAAGTGTCTTTGAGAATCCTGTGGCCAGCAAAGGAGACAGAAGCCCCCGTGGGAGAGGCACGATGGGACAACGCTGCTCCATGGTGGAACTGAGGCGTTCTGCTGGGTGTTCAGCTGCACATCCTCCTTCCCTTCCCACAGGGCAGCTTTGCCTCTGTCAGAGTCAGCACACATCCACAGTTTCATCACCACTACCACCACGAGCACAGAGATTAAAGAGTCTTTTTCCTGCACACTCTGCATCTCTAGCTAACAAAGAGCCTCTATGCATGGCACCACGTAACCCAAACCCTCTCCTCCAGACTCCCTATTCCCTAAAAAAGTGAACTCAGCACTTGGAAACACTGAAAAGTAAGACACTGAATGAACTCATTGAAGGCACTTGCTGGCAGTCTGGCCAGCAGCGTGTTTCTTCAGTAGTTCTTTGTTTAAACTTCTTCTGAGCTGCACATTCCGAACTAGAGATTGTCAGGAAGTTGTAGGAAATGTCCAGACCTGGCTCTCTCAAGCAGATTAATTCCTTCTGGAAACTCCACCTGTGCAGGAGATGCTGGGAGCTCGTGCCCAACCTCTTCCAGATGTGAGGAAGGCATGAGGAGAGAGCCTTGGCTCTGCCCCAGGGAGCTGCCCTTGCCTCTGCTCGAAGCCCCTGTCACCAGGCCAGAGCGTGTCCCGCGAGGGAGGCAGGGTCTCCAGACCCACCATCCGCCTCGGGCCGCAGCAGCCACCCCAAAATGCCATGCCATGCCCTGGCCTTGCAGGGAGCTGCTCAGGACAGAACCCCTCAGCCACCCAGGGTGCTCAGCAGTCACAGCAAGGGACGGGCAGCACCTTCCCCCAGCAATTCCAGATAAACAAGGATTTCCCCTTTAGTCACAGAATTTTAGGGGGACAGCAAGGAACCGGGAGCACACAACAACAAAGGGAAGGTTACCAACCCTTGCAGTTTTTTGGCATTCCCCTCCCTTACCCCTGCCAGGGAGGAGGCCTGGCAGAAGCTGTTGCCATGTGCAGGATGAAGGTGGCAGCAGAAGACCAGACCTTCTCCCCTGGCACTGGCAGTGCTGCAGCAGAAGACTGAAAGGTTCACCCGACTGTGGACTGACAGTGTCTCCAGATCACATTTTCTGGCAGCAAGTAACACTGACAGAAGTGGCACTTGGGCAATGCAAGCAGCCAATAACATGTGATTTAGGAAAAAAATGGCAAAAGCAGCAGAATAAGGAGGATTGTGTGTGATAAGCCCAGTGTGTGCTCTCACCCAGCAGCATCTGGAGAGGATTTTCTCCAGCAGGCAGGGAAGAACTCGATTACATCCAGTTAACTGTGCTCTAAACTGATTATGCATGTGCCAGGCTAATGGATTACATTAGCAAGAGGAAAAATAACATCCAATCAATCTCAATTTACTGCAGACCACACCAAGGCCTGAGAGAAGAGAAACCATTCTGTGAACTCCCCCCAGTGCTGCTGCATCCCTTCAGTTATCAGCAGACATGGCATTACAGCTGCTCCAAGGCCCGAGAGCCCTGCTGCAGTTGTCTGATCCCCGCCTCACCCACAGAGGCTTCTCCACTAAGTCAGTCCCTGATTCCAGCCATGCTGAAGCAAGACTGGTGAATCCAGCCATCCACCGACCTCTGCTCCCAGCTTTATCCAGCCATACCTGAAGGCCAATACATGGAGCATTCCAAAGGAATCCATTACTCTGAAACGTGTTATCCCTCAGCTGGTGTTTCACTGCTTTGTGTCAGAGGCAACACAGGGCTGGAGCAGCCCTGAGACTGCCCAGGCCCCTCACAGACCTGAAAACTGACAGTTCCTCTGTGCTTGCCCAAGGAAAACATCCTAGCAATCCTTATTACAAGAACCTCTGCCTGTCCCCCGACGCTGGTGGGATTTTTTTTTCCATTTTTTCTTTTTCTTCCCCTTTCTTTCCCCTCAGTGAGAGAATTCTAGTGCCTCAATTGTTTTTTCCCACTGGAACCCACTGTAGACGAAGGGCCTGGATAAAGAAAACTTTAACCTTTGCAATGTATGCTTAAAAGAACAACATTATGTGTAAAAAAATAATCATAATACACTTTCAAACAACTCTCTTGTACCCCAAACTGACCTCCAGAGAGGAGATTCAGTTCCCTCAGCTGGGTTCCTGAAGTCTCATGGGGACTGTGCTGCCCTCAGTTTCCAAGGTGTGTAACTCTCCCAGCCTCCTGCACGCCAGAGAGCAGAGGTGTATGTGCACACCTGATCACTTCCAGAGGCTGGATCCCAGCTCAGCATGGAACAATCGCTGTCACAGCCATCCTGGCCTCAACAACGAGCTCAGAGAAACCCTGCTCTGAGCAGCTCCCCACCAATGCCAGGTAGGCCCAACAACCACAGCTCAAGGTAAACCTTACATGATGCTCCTGGTTATAACCTTCCTCCCTGAATTGGCTGGAACTGTTAATTCCTAGGAAAAATCCAGTTTTGAAAATGTGTCTACACTGTGAAGTGGGTGGGTATGATAGAGCTCAATGTCAGCTCTTAAATTCCCATTACATAAAGAAAAGTTTTCAAAGAAGCAATTAAAAAGTGCAAGGTACACTCTGTGTGTATATAAAGAAACCTCAGCACATCTGGGGGAAAGCAGGAAGAAAAGGATGAGAAAATACAAAAATCCTGTGAGGAAAGAGCAGACAATGAGTGGGAGAGCACGTGTGAATGGAGGGGATGCGGCTGCTGAGATTTATGGCAATTCGTACCTGATTGTTCATACTAAAGCTATTATGGGATGATTAGAGAAAAAGGTGAAGCTTTAAGTCCAGTGAAAATCAATAGAAACGTCTGGAGCAATTCTGCTGCACGAGTGAAAGGACTATTTACTGTATCCGGAGCTCCTCTTGGGTTACAGCCCACAGGGCTCGGGCCAGCAAGGGGAGGGGGCTGGGGACCAGACCGGTGAGACAGGAAAGAGAAGATGCTTATAATGGTTATAAAGACAACACAGAACGAGGGGGGTGGGAGGAAAAGGCAACAAGATGGGAGTGACAGCCCAAACGGCGCTGTGGATGGAACAGGCAATGCCCGCGAGGTGCAGGGCTCCTCTCCAGCCTCCTCCCTCCAGCACTGTGCCCACAGACCCGGCACTGACTGCACAGAGCACAGCAGCACGGCAGCCACAGCCCTGCCACCCGCCTGCTGCCAGCACCAGCACACTGACCACTCTGAGAGCCTTCCTGTGGCACAACGGGACAAACTCCATGGGAAAGGGCCAACAAAACACAGGCAAACGTCACCTTGCACAACTTTTCTAACAGGGATTGCTCCATTTCTGGGCAGAGTATCACAGCTGCAGTGCCACAAGACACACAAGCCCCCTCTAAAGCACCGTGAACATCTAGTGCCCTGAAGCCTGGACAACCACAGTCACCAACAGAACACAGGCTGATTGGGGGCCAACGCAGAGCTCTCAGCAGCTCATCTCCAAAGGGTCACAGTGCACTGTGGTTCAACTTAGATTTTCCCTGGAAAATGAAAGAAGATGAAGCAAAGCCAAGCCTTACCTTATAGAGCTTCAGGCTGGCCTCGTGCCTGGAGTTCACGGTGTGCAGGCGCAGCTTCTCCAGGCTGTTGGTGTAGTAGTCGCAGGCATTGCATTTCAGATGGACTGGGTTCCCAATGGCCACGCACTTGAGCCTCCACTCGTTGGCTTTGCCCCCCTCCTTGATGTGTGCCACCAGCTGGTACTTCTGCACGTGCTTGTCGGTCTTGCAGTGCAGCTGGAAGTTGGCCTTGAGCTGGGTGTTGTAGCGGCACAGCTTGCACTGGTACGAGTCCCCCATCACCGCCTTCCACTCGTCCTCGGGGAGGCTCCGCTCCACGTTCATGTGCAGGCCCAGCATGTCCAGGTTATCTGTGCTGAACTTGTTGCACACAGCGCACTGGAAGAGCTTCAGCGACGGGTCATTGGTCTGCGTGAAACTCTCACCCAAGTTCATGAGCTCCTCAGACACCAGCTGTCCTCCACCCAACCGCATGTCCAGCGGGATCTCGCCACCCACTGCACCAAGAGAAAAGGGGAAGGAGACGTCAGAAAGGCTGAATTCCAGAAGATGAACACAGAGCAGAACACGAGCTGCTCCCAAGTGCCACCAGTGTACCCACAAGCACATGAGACCACACACAGCTGTGTGTCTCCCTTCGCCCACTCCTCTGTTTGCTGGTCTGCACCAGAGCTGAAGAAAAAAGTTACTGCAGCCAGCACAGAAGGCTGGGAACAGACCTACTGTCACCCTTCCTACCCTCTTGCTCAAGGATCATCCAGCCCTCTGCCCATCAAAGGTGGCAAGAAAAACCCTGCAGACTTTGAGAGGATGAAGAATTCCATAGCACCACACTGAAATTTTCTGTGGCTATTTCAAGAACAGCATTCTGGTTTTTTCTTATTCTGTTTTTTGTTGCCTCCCTGGAGAAGCAAATCCTACCTCACGCAGTAGCTAAGCACAGTCCCTACCACACGAAACAAAGATCAGCAGTCACAAGCCCAGGAGATGGCCACCTCACAGGGAGGTCACTGCCCTGCTGTCACAAGGTGGCAACAGCGTAGGACATGGCGTGGACAGAAACAACCTGAGCAGTGCCACTCCTGCACTGTTATATCTCATCTCTTGTCCAGGAGTTGAAAATGGTGAAGAATCTTCTAAAAACAGTTTTGACGAGGTAAAGACAGCAACCAATGAAGAGGATATGAGAGTATGTCACGGAGAGCCAGGAGGACCCCACCTTTGTCAGGCTGACTCCTCACACCAGAGCTCAGCTCTGCTCACTCACAGCTACTGAGCACAACAGGCTCCTGCTCACGCCAGAGCACCTGAGAGATGCAGAGAAACTCTGAACAAGCACAGAGACTAACCAGGACTCCTGTGCCACTTTGCTCTCCTTTTCCGTGTTTAAGACATTTATGCTCCTTCCACAGCTTTTCGGTATTTTACCTTGATTTGATGTCACAGCTCACCTTAACAATCCTATGAAAGGAACCAGGTCAACAATTCCTCAGTTAATCAAAAAGATATTATTTTAACTTAACTTTTCATTTCCTGTGTGGCAAGTTATTTGCTGAGAAGCAAGCGCTCTTTAAGACACTCTCTCCTGAACTCACCATGCAGGAAAAACCCAAAAGCACACTTTTCTGAATTATTAATGCTCTGCTCAGTTTTGGACCAAAATGTAAGAATGGGAAGAATCTGCCTCACTTCTCACAAAGCTCATATTGTGTGTATCTGAGCCAAAAGGGCCAACCTGGTGTCAAGTGCTTATTAACACGGGCAGGGCCTCCCTCTGCAACCCTCCGTGTGAGACTTGCAACCATCAAGTGCACAGCTCACAAACTGCTCTCCAGGCAGCTCATGGACATCCAAGGCCCTGTCATTTACTTGAGGAACTTCAGTTAAAACACTCCCAACTTATACAACTGCCCCGTGCTTCAGCAGTGAGGGGCTCTGAGCTTCAGAAGCCTCCAGCCCCATCTGTCACCGGCAGCAGAGGAACACCATCTCTTCCACCCCTCTCAAACCTGCTGACCTTGTCTTCTCAAACCAACCCCGAACAAACACACCTGCCTTTGGGAGTGCCAGCAGGTGACTGCACCTTCTCTCAAAGCTACCCATCAAACTACTCCCACTCCCCACCAAACCCAGGAGACGTTCTCAGGAAACACTGTAGTTAGGATGCTTTCCACAACGAGGAAGAACATTCAGTGCCACGGCACCCGTAACCCGTGTCTGCTGTTCCATTAACTCCCTATGAAAACTCTTGGAAAATGTATTAGAAAAGCCACAAGATGAGGAAACACTGCTCTGGGTGAACACAGATGAGAAATCTGCACTGCGCAGCCTCCATGCTTGACCACCACACAAAGGGAGCTCATGAGCTGCCTTTGCTGGGTCTCCCACATGAACGTGGTGGAAACCCCTTCAGCCTCACCTAGAGATGGAGCCATCGTTGCCATGGGGTTGGTGGGATCAAGCTGGAACCCCCCCATCATGAACTGTGCATCTGAGGAAGCGCTGTCTATCTTCAGGTTGGGCAGGTTCATGTTCTGCGCCAGGTAGTACTGGTAGAGCTCGGCCTCGGCGGGGGACGGCAGGCTGCCGAGGCCCAGGTGCCGGTTATGCTGGATCTGGGACATGTTCTGTTGAAGCAGCATCATATTGTGCATGTGCTTCTCACTGGTCATGTGGATCCGAAGGTTTCTAGCTACGTTGGTCTCATAGTCGCACACCTCGCACCGCCACGTAGGTTTGGTTTTTGGTTTGGTGGGGGAGGGAGCCCCACAGGTGCTACCGATGTTGGCGGCGGCGGCGGCCGCGGCAGCAGCTGCTGCCGCCGCTGCCCCCGCGGTGTGGCTGAACACTTGCTCTCCCCCTCCGTTCTGCAGGTTCTGCATGTTGTTGAGATGCTTGTCGGACTGCATATGAATACTGAGGTTGCCTTTGGTAGTTGTGGAGTAGTTACAGACCTCGCAGCGGAAGGGCTTGTAACCACAGGTGTAGCTCTCGCCCCGCGCCAGCCGCGGGTGCGGCTGCCCGCTCTTGCAGTAGACGCAGGAGCCACCCGGCTCGGGATGTTTCTCCTTCATGTGCGCCTCAAGCGTCTGCTGGTACTTGTAGTGCCAATTGCACTTGGGACACTTGAGTGTCTTACATGAGTTGCGAGAATGCATCATAGTCATGTGGCCACCCAGCGACCGCGAGGAGCCCAGGACCGTGTCGCACTTTGGGCACTCCACGCCGCTCCCCGAGGGGCACTCCCCACCCCCGAGTTCACAGAGGGGGCCAGCGTGCTGGTGATGGGAGATGTAGCTCCCGTCCTCGCCCTCTGCACTCTCATTTGGTTCTGGTGCTGTGGCATTGTCTTTATTGGCACTTTCATCGATGAAGTCCAGCCTCCTGCTGCCCTCGGCCACACTGGCTCCGCCGCCCTCATTGTTAAAGCTTAAGTGATTCCTCCTGTTTGCACCATCAAAGACAAAGGAAGAAGCAGAATTAGAACTAGTAGAAGCTGTGCCCCGTGACAAGGTCTGGAGCACGTTAGGCATTAAGGGAGAGTTAGAAATGCTTTGGTTTGAGAGAGCAAGGTCCTTTTTGCTGCTGCCACTGCCTGCCACAGCCCCAACATCCTCCTGGGGCCGGTCCTCCAGTTCATCCTCCAACTCGTTTGGAAATAGTCCTTTGCAACCCTCATCATCGTCATCTTCTTCCTCTTCCTCCTCTTCCTCTTCCTCCTCCTCCTCTTCCACATCCTCCTCCTCCTCCTCTTCCACCTCCTCGGCTGGCTCCACCTTTTCCGAGAGGCTGTCCTGGTCGTCCCCCTCTTGTTTCTCCCCCCCTGCCACCCCAGGGTCCTTCCCCTCTGAGGATTTGGTGGGACTGGAAGCCAGCGGGCCCAGGGGGACTGAGGTAATGGGAGTCTTCAGAGCCGAGCTGGTCAGCCCACCCAGGTTGAGGAGTGCACTGGGGGCCAGGACACCCGCTGCCGGCGGCGGCTCAGCTCCACCGGCCGCCCCGGCCTGGAGGGCCTGCTCACCTTCCATGCAAATGCCACTGAATTTACCATAAAAACTGTGTCCAGGGCCTATGAGGTTAGCTGCGGAAACGAGAGGGTGCTGAAAGGTTTTGTTTTTTGGTTCCAGAAAGCTGACAAGGGGTTCCTTGTCTTTGCCTATCCCTTGGATGATAGCGGAGATGTTCTTATTGCTAAGAATTTTCCGCTCCTCCTCACTCAGAGTCATTCGGTGGTCGTGCACGGCATGGGTCACGAACGAGCGGACATACCCAAAGGAGAGCTTGCACAAGAAACACATCAGGATGGGCTTCCTCTTCCCATAGAGCACAAAGCCATCGAATTTGGACAGGTCCACATTGTTGGGAACATCTTTGGATACGCAGGAGCTTTTGGCAGAACCGTCGCTGTTCAGGTAATCCTTGTTGCTTTTGTGTCGCACATCGAAGACGCGGAAGCTGTGCAGGACGGGGCTGATGCCCGCCAGGGCTGAGGTATTCGGGAAGGTCTGGTCTGAGCCCTCAAACCACTTCCCGAAGGATGAGGCTATGTGGAAAGTGTTGATGATCTGTGGGTAGACGGGAGCGGCAGCAGAGGGATCTCCCTGCTTGGGCAGAGAGTTCGGGAGCAGCGAGGGGAGAGTCCCGCTGCCGCCGGCAGCCCCGCTTTGCACCAGCTGGCTGAGGCTCTCCACGATGTAGGCTGAGCCGTCGGGCTGGTACACGATCTCGCCGGCCAGGTTCTCCACGTCGCTCTCCTCCTCGCCGTCCTCGCTGGTGTCGCTCCCGCTGTCGGCCCGCAGCGCCGGGGGCGGGCGGGCGCCGGCACAGCGGTGCTCCATGTAGCTCTGCAGGCCGGCGAAGGAGGCCGCGCACTGCCCGCAGCTCACCTCCTGGCCCGCGGGCTCGGCGCCGGGGCCCGCCGCGCTGCTCTCGGCGCCGCGCTCGGGGAACGGCACCCTCAGGCTGTCCAGGGGGCTGCAGCTCTCCGCCGCGGGCTGCTCCATGCTGCCGGCCGGCTCGGGGAGGTGCGCGCTGTTGAGATCAGTCCATTGCTGGTGCTGAGGAATGCCGCACCCATTGTCCTTCCCGGGGATGACGGGCGAGTCACAGCCTTCCATGGCAGGGCCGGCACGGAGCGCTCATTGCACCCGCTACGGCTCCGACCTGCGGATGGGACAGAGGAGAGAGGCAGGTGAGTCTGGCTGCTCCCAAAGGACCCCACCACCGCCGCAAGGGCTGCTGACCCCGCTGCTCAGCACCAAGTGGGGGCTCCAGGGACAGGCAGCCCGGCCTTGGGCAAGGCACCGCTGGGAAGGAGCAATGGAAACACGCTGGCAGCAGCCACGCAAGAGGAAAACTGAAGGGGCCTGGAAAGTGGCGAAAAACCTGCTTAACACCTCTCTTAAGGGAGCCAGCAGGAAGGCTGTAGGACCTGCACTGTGACCTCTTGGGTCTTCAGAAAACAAAACATCATGGGAAAGCTTGTGACAGAAAGACTGCACGACAACAGAACAGTTCTGTGGCTTTACAGCTCTGGTATTCCCTGGCCACCCCTAAGGCAGATGCTGTTTCTTTGGGTGCCACCCTTCTGCCAATGGCTTGGGAAACGCAGACCCATTGCTAGCACACATGCACCTCAATGGGAGACCTGTGAGCCAGAGCAACTCACGGCGATTTTGGAGTAACAGAGCTCAGTGAGCACAGGACACATAACTGCTCTGGTCTGGACAGAGCTTGAACAGAGAGATGTCAGGAGAGAAACCAAACAGGAAATTCCAGACCTGACAAGGGGGCATCCTGGGGATTGGAGAGCGATCAGCCCACCGTGCTCCAGGAGCCTCCCAGAGGTCCTGCAGGGCACAGCCTCTGGGCACCGATCGCTCCTCTCACCCCTGCAGACAAACGGTGGGCGCAGGTCCTGGAGGAGGAGGACACCCTTCCACTGCCTCCATCCCACCAAAATCAGCGCGACTGGAGGATTCCCACCAGCTGCCAGGCAGACAGCGGGCCTGGGCTCCTGACCATGGCTGACACCCAGGAAGCCCTGTCATCGTGACCCTTTCTGCTGCATCTGGCCAACAACTCCAATACTGCAATCCTAAGGGAGCCCTCTTCAGCTCATACAGAAAGTGTGAAGAACTGGAAACCTGCCAGAGGTTTGGCCACCTGCAAATTCAGTGATGTGCCACAGCAGCCCCGTGTGAACCACCTGAGTTAGTTCAAGCAAAAGAAAACAGAGTGACAATCAGCATTTTTTTTCTGGTTTCACTATCTCCCAATTTATTTTCCTTTACTACACAAAGCCATCCACACTTCCCCTGATTTCTCTGACGTGTTAGTACTTTCTCTTTACATTTGACTTCCAGTGAAGCTCGAAGAAAAAGCATTTACAACTACCAGTGAAGGCAAAGTCATACTCTCAAAGCCCATGAACAAGGATGCCTGCAGAAGGACACACAGGTGCATTGGGTGGAGATCCCAATGTGATCACACACAACATTACTCCACAGCACCTCCAGTCTCACCTTCCCTGGATTCTCTGCCATACACAGCTGCCTCTAGAGTTGCACTGGGAGTAATCAGGGATTTGCTCTGCAGCAACAGTAATCTGGTGCACTGAGCAGAACAAGACGGAAAAGCAGCATCCTGCTGCCAAAAGGCTCGGGGTTTAGTCAGCCAGTTTTGCTCCCTTAGCCTAAAATATGCCCCAGCCATGTAACAGCTCCTATTGCACCAGCTCCCTCCCTGGATCACTGATCCCATATCCTTCTGTGTTGAGGCTGCACATTCACCTTCCCACAACACGCCTACTCTCTCCCTTTTCACTGCTACTTCTGCACCGGCAACTGCAATCCAAATTAAACCAAAACAGATTTATTCAGGGGAAATGAGGAAAAAGAAACTCTATAAGCCTTGTACTTTTGCCAAGTGAAGTTTTAGGAACATCTATGCGAACTTGAAGGCACAGCATGGAGTGAGCACACCCTCCCAATTCTTTCAGACCCGTATCATTGCGTGGGCCAGCACAGCCTGCTCCTGGGCCACCCCGCCAGGTGAGGCACAGCCAGGGTCACAGCGGTTCTGCCACCAAGGGCTCCTGACTGGCAGGAGGTGCCTGACTGACAGCCGGGCCAGAAGGGTTAGCAGGGCTGGAGGGGCGGGAGGGTTAACAGCCTGATTGGAAAATCAATGTAATAAATGCTTGGTAAGTTACAGGAACATGCGGGAAGAGGAGGCTGCGATTGATAAAGGACTGCAGCTTTGATGCTGCACTGGGGACTTGTTTATTGACAGGAAAGCCAATCTCTCTGCCGGCCCGGCCCGGCCAGGCAGACCCGCACGCTCCAATTAATTGGTGGGCTTTTCTGCCTTGGCTGGCTTTAACAGCTCTCCCCCACTCACTCCAAGTTAACCAGCTCAAGATGTGCTATGCCAAAGGAATCTTCTCTCCTCTCCTCTCCCTTTCCTCAACACAGAGGAGCCCTTACAGGGCATGTGGAAAAACCCAGAGCCAAAATGGCCAGCCCAAGCCTCGGACAGAGGCTGAGCCCTGCACAAGCCCAAGCTCTTCTGATGGTTCAGTCACCGTCAGAGCTGTTCCTAAGGCATTAAAATATTTGTTTCTATTCACGCAGAAGCTGCAGGAATCATCTGTTCAAACTGAAAACAGCAATTTCCTTACTATAGCAAACCAGGTTCTAAGCAGGAGCACAATGCAGTTATGAGTCCACTATTGGGCCCCGTGTCTTCCACCACCCCAAAATGCCCCTAGGCCACCAGTGTGGGGACAGACACAGTGTGAGAGTTCAGATGGACAGACAGTGGTGTGCTCCACACCTCCCATTCGCTCCCCCTGTCGCCCTCTCTGCTCTGTTTATCAGCCAGTCAATAAGAAAAGGTAGTTCTTACTTAAGGAGGCAGAAGTCAACTCGTCAGGTCGATCAGCACTCTGTCTGTAAACATGGTTTCCCGTAAAATCAATGAACTCCAGTTACAGGGAGAACAGCCTGAGTGCCAGAGACTCTGTGCTCTCACATTGCCCCAGTGGCAAAGAAGGGCTCTCCTGCTCCCTTCTGCAGCCCCACATCCCACCCCAGGCATGCCCACCCTGGCCCTGGCCCCTGCCCCTTCCTCACAGCACCATCTCACAGTCCCTTGGAGCCAACGTGGCACAACGTGGCCCAGAACGGAGCTTGTACGGCAGATGCAGGTGACAGCACAACACTGTGTGCCCCACACTCGGCCACGTTCCTACCCACCAGGCCTGGCAGCTGGCAGCCACGCCGTGCAGAACACGCATGGAGTCCCTCGCTGTGCCACCTCCTCCCAGCCCCATCCTCAAAGGGACAGACACTCCGTTTCCAGCACTGCTTCCACTAAGGAGTGGCTGGTCCTGAAGCAACACGCTGAGCTCCTGGCAGGCCGGGGCTCCCGGGCACCCCCAGCCCGCGGCACCAGGCTGCTTCCTCCCCTGGGGACGCTGGCAAGCAGGGCGGGCAGCGGGGAGGGAGCGGGAGGGAGGAGGGGGCTCCTGCTGTTGCCCAGGCTTCCCGAGAATTAAATATGAACAGCCGTGCTGTGTAATTTTAAATTGTTAATTAGCACAGGGTTAATTAGGCGGCCCTTTCACAAGAGGCTGTTTGGCAGTAAACCAAGACTAGAAGCAATGAGGAAGGAGGAAAACAAAAGGAGAAAGCGACAGTGAGAAACTGTTCCCTCAGCTAATGACCCACATGGCACCATGGAAAAGAGGGCGCCGAGGACAGGGAGAAGGTACAGGCAGATGCGTTACAGCCACAGCCATGGCCTGGCTGGCAGCCCCTGCAGCTGCCCTCCCCCTGCCCAGCTGCATGGCACAGGGAAGCGCTCAGGCCCTCAGTCAGCTCCAGGGCGCCGGTGGCTCAGGAAAGCCAAAAAGGACAGAGGTGGGGAGGACAAGGACAGCACAGGACTGAGGGTGCACTCGGACACTCTGCCCACAGCCCTCCTCACACGCTCAGCCGGGCCTTCTGCAGCGGCCTCAGAAGGACAACGCCTAGCGAGTGTGGGGTCCAGGCTGGCCAAGAGGCTCCTGTCTCAGCAATGGCACTTGATGACCCTTGCTCCAGCCTGGAAACTAGGGATGGACATAGCACAGGTGAGCAACCGACTCAACTTGATGGTCACAGAAACACAGAATAGCTTGGGCAGGGCCCTTGGAGGTCCCTGGGAACAGGAATGCTCAAACTCCCAAGAGCAGGAGCCCAGGCAGGGTGTGAGGCAGCCCCGTGACCTCTCAAGTGCCGGCACAGTGAATCTGCAGCAGCAAAGCTTTCTGTGCTGCCTCCTGGCACCTGGCGCGCTGCACAGCATTCGGGTAACACTTAGGAAATTGCAAATGGAAAGACATGATAAAAATAATTGCCTAGGATCAAGAATTCAAAAATTAAGGAAGAACAGAATGTATGTTGCCAAAGCAACTTTAATTTTGTTCCTTTATGCACATGAATTATGATACTGCCTGCAATTAGGTGAGCACACGCTGCCTTGCTTGGCAAGCAGGACGGCCACAGAAGAGGGTAAAACAAGGTGGCAGGAGCATGTTGTCACTTTCTGTGATTTCTACAACAGCTGCTATCACACAAATATGTGAAGAGTTACTTCCTAGAATAGAAAGATCTTTACAAATTTCCTCAGCAACGCTGGCTGGAGATTCAAGTGGCAATACCAAGAGTTTCAATTCCCAGTTCCGTAAAACGCTTCTACCTTTTAAGTCAAACGGAAGACAGGGATCCCAGCTCTCTCACATTCATTAAGGTGCCAGAAAGCAGCAAGATACTTGCCAGCCTAAGGGAAGTGCTGAAAACTCTGCAACAAGGCTTGAGGTATTAGGATAAAATGGTACTTATGTGCCAAAACCTGAGCGTAACAGGGAACATGGATGCACAGCATGAAGAATGATTTCTAGCTGGGGTTTTCCCACCAGCATTTTACAACATAGTGCCTTGGGATTTTTCTTATGCAATTCCTAACCAAAAAAAAAACAACCTGAAAATACTGATATTTATTTGCCAAGTTCAACATTTTAATGAAGCAATTACAAACTAATTTTTCCTTTTCACATAGCAAGTCATATTTTGCACCTCCCCAAGTGAGACCAAGCTGTGTTTTAGCACACACCCTGATCACAGTGGAGTTGTTTCACTGGCAAACATGGTGTGATGAGCAAGATACCAGTCTTGCCAAATCCTGAACATCTTACATCTCTCTTCCTCTTTTGCAGTGAGGCTTTACCAATCAAAAGCCCAAGCTCAGTTCTGACTTCCTCCAACGTTCTGCTCTGCACCAGACTGTTTCCACCTGGACACACGGCCACATCCAACACCCCTGCAGTGGGAGCAGAATTAACAAGCAAACGTCCAAACAACATTGACCCACAGGTTCCAAAGAGCTGGGGCTGCAAGTCCTCACCAACTGGTTGGTTATCCCAAAAAAGCCAAGAATTCATAGAATTGAAGAATCATTTGGGTTGGAAAAGACTCTTAAGGTCATCGTCTAACCATTAACCCAGCACTGCCAAGGCCACCCACGTCCCCAAATACCACACTACACGCCTTTTAAATCCCTCCCTGGGATGGGGACTATACTACTGCCCTAGCAGCTTGTGCTAGTGCCTGGCCACCTTCTCAGTGAAAAGATTTTGCTTCTGTGGCAGTCCCTATGAACACTGTGAGCCTTCCCCTGGGAGGGATTCCAGCCCAAGGATCCTGAAGGGCCCCAGGTCCCAGAAGGGGATGATGAGAGAAGATCCACGGGGCACCTAAAAGGAGAGGACAGTGCTGCCCCAGCAAGGAGCCAGCCGTGTGGAGGGGCTGCCCCAGGCAGGCTCCAGCTGAGAGTGCCGGTGCTGCACGCACGGCCACGGCACGGGGTGACACGGCACGGGGTGACACGGCCCGGGGTGACACGGCACGGGGTGACACGGCCCGGTGACACGGCCCGGTGTGACACGGCCCGGTGTGACACGGCCCGGGGTGACACGGGACAGGGTGACACGGCCCGGGGTGACACGGCCCGGTGACACAGCATGGGGTGACACGGCCCAGTGACACGGCACAGGGTGACACGGCACGGGGTGACACGGCCCGGGGTGACACGGCACGGGGTGACACGGCACGGGGTGACACCGCCAGGTGACACGGCCCGGGGTGACACGGCACGGGGTGACACGGCACGGGGTGACACGGCCCAGTGACATGGCACGGGGTGACACGGCACGGGGTGACACGGCACGGGGTGACACGGCCCGGTGACACGGCCCGGGGTGACACGGCCCGGTGTGACACGGCCCGGGGTGACACGGGACAGGGTGACACGGCCCGGGGTGACACGGCCCGGTGACACAGCATGGGGTGACACGGCCCAGTGACACGGCACAGGGTGACACGGCCCGGGGTGACACGGCACGGGGTGACACGGCCCGGGGTGACACCGCCAGGTGACACGGCACGGGGTGACACGGCCCGGGGTGACACGGCACGGGGTGACACGGCACGGGGTGACACCGCCAGGTGACACGGCACGGGGTGACACGGCCCGGGGTGACACGGCCCAGTGACATGGCACGGGGTGACACGGCCCGGGGTGACACGGCACGGGGTGACACCGCCAGGTGACACGGCACGGGGTGACACGGCCCGGGGTGACACGGCCCAGTGACATGGCACGGGGTGACACGGCCCGGGGTGACACAGCCCGGGGTGACACGGCCCGGGGTGACATGGGCTCCATCCACAGCACGAGGTGACACGGCCCGGGGTGACACGGCCCGGGGTGACACGGCCCGGGGTGACATGGGCTCCATCCACAGCACGAGGTGACACGGCACGGGGTGACACGGCACGGGGTGACACGGCCCGGGGTGACACGGCCCGGGGTGACACGGCCCGGGGTGACATGGCACGGGGTGATATGGGTTCCATCCACAGCACGAGGTGACACGGCCCGGGGTGACATGGCCCGGTGACACGGCACAGGGTGATACGGCACAGGGTGACATGGGCTCCATCCACAGCACGAGGTGACACGGCCCGGGGTGACACGGCACGGGGTGACACGGCCCGGGGTGACACGGCACGGGGTGACACGGCCCGGTGACACGGCCAGGTGACATGGCACGGGGTGACACGGCCCGGTGACACGGCACGGGGTGACACGGCACGGGGTGATATGGGCTCCATCCACAGCACGAGGTGACACGGATGAGGTGACACAGGCTCCATCCATGGCATGGGGTGACACCGCCAGGTGACACGGGCTCCATCCACGGCACGAGGTGACACGGCTCCATCCATGGGCTCCATCCACGGGCTCCATCCAGCACAGCCAGCCCCTCAGATCCTCCCAGCATCATTAGCATAAACAGCTTTTCAACCAGCAGGAAGCAAGGGAAACGCTGAACAAAACAGGGCTGAAAGCTGCAGGGCTCAAGCACTTGGCATGAAACTGAGAGAAAGGGGCTCCTTGAAAAGGTGAACCTTCCACATTATCCACATTTTCCCTCTGCCCTTCACACCAGCTAAAACTGAGCCAATGGGACTAATACGAGTCAGGCAGCTTTTCAGAAGGCATTTTGTTATGAACTATTATTCCAAGTTTACTGATCCCTTTGAGCCAGCTACTGCACTACAAACAAAAATACTTATCTAATCTTCAGCCCACTGCCATTGAGAGTGGAGTGATCCCAAGGAGGGCCAGAAGGCTTTCTGAGAGCAGCTGGGGACAAGAGCGCTTATTCCTTCAGGAGATTCTTAGCACTAAGAATATTTTGCAGCAGAGGTAAACTGGCCTCAGTCACGTTTCTCTCTACACAGCAAACTGAAGCACTTGCTTAGCTCATACATGACAAGGCATTCACACGCTCCCAGGGCATGGAGCTTGTTCTCAGGTTCTGCAGGCTCCTCTCCTCTTCAGTAGGACACCACAGAAGTCCCAGGTTTTGTTTCAAAACGTAACACATCTCACGATTCTGCCGTTGTGCAACTCACCCCTTTGCTCCAAACCCCCAGTCTTTCTTGCTAAATGGTGTTCTCAGCCTATGCTGCTGCATAAATAACTCCATTTGCATCTGGTTTGCATTTTCAGTGCACTGTTGTTGATCCAACTCCAAAACTAATCAAAGAGCTGCTGAGGACAAATTGCTTTGCTCTGTCACACAGACCCCACAGTCCCTCAGGTTGTCCCAAGCCCCAGTGCCTCAGGAAGTGAGCTGTGCTCATCCCCCCATTTTGCCATGCTGCAGCTTGTCCTGTGTCCCCAGTGCCTGGCCAGCGGCTCGCACCAGTTCCAGCCACCACAGCTCTGTGTGGGCCCTGTGTCCCTCCACGGAGGGAGGGAACACCCACAAGATCCTGCACCGAGGCCCCGGTGATGCCTGTGAACACAGCAGCCCTGAAAGGCTCTGAGTCTGCAGCCCTGCCACGTGGCCTTGGGATCAGACACAGCCCCAGAGCTGCTGCTGCGCTGCCAGGCTGTGCTCACAGCCACAGGGACTCACCAGCAGACCCTGCCAGGGCTCCTTCCTCCCGCGGGCTTACCCAAACAACATGTGCGCTCCAGACTGGTGTCAAGGGCCAAGCCAAGGCTAAGAGTCAGACTCGTAAGTCATGCAGATCTCCTCTGCCAGGGCTCGGATCCAGTCCTTGTTAGGAAGCAGACTCACTGCGACATTCTGGGCTCAGTTGCTCTTTCCCACCCTTTGGGAAAGCCGATGCTTTGGATCGGGAGAGCAGGCTTAGAGGCATGAGGTCATTCTGTAACCATCCCACTGACTGCTCAGACAAACACCACAGCTGATACGTCAGCTCTGAACCGCACACTGGGGTTGCACGGTCCCATCACAAAGGTCACCGGGATGTCTGCTCACACCAGCCATTCATGTTTCAGTATAAACACCACTTACAGCCGTATCACTGGAAGATAATCTAAAAAACCCCTAAAACAGGTAAAGGAACTTGCTGGTGTAGCTGGGAAACCACCACATTTAGAGCAACCTTTAGGCCAACTTTTAGCAGATCCAGGTGGTCCCATACTCCTGTTAACAGCATCCACATTTGTTGCTTCCAAAACTACACCCTGCTCCAGACTTCATATACAGCCTAAGCATGTTCCTTATCTGGCCAAATTAAATCCTCCTGATTGCAGCAACCATCAGGAGTCAACACCTATGGACCACTTGACAGCTCAAAGTCTCAAGTTCATGCTCTCCACGTGCACGGCACGCAGCCCTTCCATCAGCTGCTGCCACATCCCTGGTGCACCTCAGAACATCACCTATGAAACATTTAAACCACCTCAGCTGGGGAGAGCTGACACAGACCCAGGTAAATGGGGATGCCAAAGGATGTGCCCGATGCATCTGCAGGCATCCCAAGGCCAGTGAGCACCACACAGCAGCACACTGCAAGGCACGCAGGAGATGAGAGAGGAAGTTGCTAAGTACATGTCTGCAGACCTCCAGGACTGAAAGTGTTACTCAGCTGCCTAGCCTCTTGCTAATTGTGGGTTTTATTTTTATTTCCTATTACCCTCTTGCACGCCTGATGAGATTATCTTACCGGAACTGACACAGCTGGAGGCTGCAGCCATACATGGAGCCTCTCAGGAGGCAATGCAATTTTATTTTCATTGATCAGGAATCAGCAGGGCAGTAAATGATGGGAAATTCCATTAGGAGAAATACTGGGCCACAAGACCCAACTACCCCCAGGTACAACCAAATCCCAGAAAGTCCCATCCTTCCTCAAAGGCCCGTTGGGATGCGGACAGCAAATCATCTTCTTCCTCCCAAAATGGAGTCGGCGACTAACGTGATATTCCTGATTGCCGCCTGCGCTGTCAGAGCACCCCAAGGGCTCACTTAGCCCAGACAGCGCCTTGGGTAGAGCCAGCAGCCCCGGCTGCCCCGCTCAGCCCAGCAGCTGCTGCAGGGCCAAGGCTGTGTCCCAGCAGGTGCCCACGCCACAGGCTTTGCTCTCACAGCCAGGCAGGCGCGAGTGCTGCCGGACGCCAGTGCCCCAGCCAGTCCCAGCAGAGCCGGGCCGAGCCAGGGCGTGCCCAGCTCCCACCTGGAGCCCGAGGCCCCAGGAAAGCATGACAGTGTCACTGCAGAGAAGAGCCCTCCTCCTCCGAGGGCCATACAGCACTCTGGGATCTCAGGGAACCCCCATGTGACAGAGCACCACACACCACACAAATCTCGTACAAGCCCAAACTGGGAACCATGTCAAGCCTTTTATTCTAACCCCCCCATACACAGGATATGCACTCAATCCCTCGCTCCTGGATCAAATCCCACTGTCAGGCCCTGAGTCAAAGCCTGCCCCACGCTGCTGTCCCTTGCTGCACACACCTGGTGGCAGGTGAGCCGAGGCCCCGCAGGATGGCTGAGCCACCGACAGCGCAGGGGTTAACGGGAGCTGAGTGTGGCACTGCTGTAAGGGGGATCAATACCAGCCAGATACTAAAGCAGCGTAAGCCACATTATTGACTGCCAAGCAGATGATAAAACTGTTTATTATGATAATTGTGGGGTGCCTGCAAGGTGTTCCTAGGGCTGTCTTGAGCTTTTCACCAAAATAAGAATTGCCAAAGCATCACCTGTCTGCAGCCCCCCTCGCCCCAGTGAGACCCTCCACACGCCACTGTGCCCACACACTGACCCCAGCCACCTCTGGGATGGAGAGGGCCACATCACCGGACACAGCCCCTGAACTGTTTATCTTACACACACCCATAGCAGGGCTTACTCCCACAGCCCCTGTACACCTTCTGCTGGAGCATCCATTCCAGACAAAACAGAGCTCAAACACCAAAACCTGTAACTTCAGTTCTGGATGCTCCTCCTGATCAGCTGAAAATTAATCTCCATTTCCCACTCTAAAACATTTCCTTCAGTATTTCAATTACTTTTACCTCTACTCTGGACTTGGTACAGGTTCCTACATCCTTTTAACAAGATTTAACAGAATTTATCCGTTCAGGACCCAAATTCTTGTGCGATGCATTAGGAATCCTTTTTGAGGAGACTGAACTGTGGATACAGTCGGTGTGGAAGATCCAGCAGGTGTATGTGCATGCAGGCATTACCTCAGGACAGGTGACACACTGCAGCCTGTCACCTGCCACCGCCTGTCTGCAGGGCCAGCAGCCGAGCTGCCAGCACACAGCAAGGCAGCCTTTGGATTCTGAAATCGTTTCAAATATCAAAATAGTTTCTCTTGGATTAAAGTCAGTAACATGGATGCCCCAGCCTCCAGAAGTGATGCCAAAGTGCCTGGTGGGATATCCTCTGGCAAAAGCATCTACTGCTCCTCCATCTGCAGGAACAGCGGCTGTAACACACTGGGGCTCCACTGCCACCACAGCCAAGTGACAGCTGAAAATGACTTTAACAAGGGCTGAAGCTCCAGGGTTCTGTCAGCAGCTCCATGGGCAGTAATTAAGGAGTATGGGTCCCATTACCTCCCAGTACAGACAAGGCTCTGACAGCTCCATCTCAGTGTTAACCCCAAGGACCATTTGCTATGGGCTGCAGGCAGCACTTGGTGCCACCTCCACTGCCTTGGTTGGCTGCTCCTGGGCAGCTGAATGGCCTTCTCTAACTAATCACTGGTGACATCTGCAAAATCAACGTTACACCAGCAGCCTTACTGTGGGCTGGCCTCAACCTGGACAAGACCACAGGAAGTGCCTCTGGCCAATGCTCTGGCCCTTCCTCCTTCTGCTAATGCTTCCCCTCATCAGGACCAGAATAACCCACCCTGCTGTCTCCCCTCATCCCCCTGTTCCTTGGTGCCTCCCACCCCTCTAAAAGATGCCACTTCTCCCACAAGCACAGTCAGCCAAAGACTCTCAAGCCAAGTTTTTCAGGATGAAGGACAGGACCTTATGCCTCCACAAGTGTTTCATCCTTCCATGCTGAACCAACCCCTTCTTTCTCAGCTGCTCTCTCCTCCCCTGCACATCTGTACTGCAGGCCATGCTGAGCATGGTGCCACACCTCTCCAGCTTACTTGCAGAGCAATGAGAAGGGTAATATGGAATTGACAGCACAACTGCACCCAGCACTCCAAGAAACAAGCACATCATGGCACACAGCTGCTGCCTTAGAGGCTGGAGATTTGGACGTGAGCTTCTAAACTTTGTCCACTCTCAGTGCAAACATGGGTGATGGGCTGCAGAGCCCCATGAAACTTATCCCAGAGGTCTTGGAGAGCTGGGGCTGCTCTTTCAAATGCTCATCAGTGTATCAGTTATAAACAAGATTAAAACAATCCCTTCTTACTAAAATCTAGACAAGGGAGATGTCCCTCCCTGCTGCCCTTCTAATGAGCCATCTTCCATCAGGGTTTCCCCTCTCCTGTTCTAGAAAACAATTCAGCATCTTAAACAATTCTGTTCTACTCCTCCCTGCAAGTCCTGCCCCTGTCCTCCCCTGTGCAGTGGGAGGGAGCAGTGCTCTGGGGTGGGGCTGGCTGCAGCTCTGTGCCTCATCCAGAGCCATCCCTGGCTGGCACTGCAGCAGGAGCCACCTGGCATCTGGTCCCTTCCACAGCCCCCTGGACCTGCAGCTCTCAAGACACAACTCACTCTCCTCCTGCAGAGAAGGCAGGGACAGCAGACTGGGGCCCCAGTAGCACTTACTTTTCTTGAAAACATCTGTTTTCATTATCACTATTACTTTTAATTAGCACTTTACAGCAGCCCTGAGCCCTCCCAGCTGGAGGAGAGCTCTGCTCCTAAATGAACAATTAGAAGGTGCACTAAGGGAATTTTTTTCTCATCTTCAGAAACCAGTTTTTCAGCAGAGCTCAAAGACAAGCCATCTGGTTAAAGGAGCTCCCTTGAAGAGGTCTCTTCAGGCACGGCTCAAAGCCTGCAGGTCACCTGGGGATCCCTACGGCGTGAACGGCCACTGAACTCAGGAACCTGAAACACTGAACTGATTACTAATGTCAGGGTCTTAACACCTCTACCCTCAGTGCTCACTGAACGGCCTCCTCTTCCTCACCCAGCCACAGTAATTGCCCTGCAGAAAATCAAAGACTTTAATGCCCATCTCACTCGTGCAAGGCCCTTGCTCAAGAGTTCAGGCCAAGCTGAAAGACAGAGCCCTATTAAATGCATAAGGAAATAGGTCCCTATGAAGCATAATTACTAGTATCACAGACTCCTGATCAAGTGCTCCTCTGAAACCCAACAATGAAAAACATCCGCATGAAAGCCCCCAGAGACAGCCTCAGCCATTGCAAAGAAAGCAGAAGGACAGAGAGGTGAGGTGTCAGGATGAAAGGGCTGTCCCAGGGCCACCACTGCCATCTCAGCAGCCCTGCCAGTCCAGCACCCACATACTCCAGCCTTTAATTAGGAATGAGCCACGAGGCTCCAAAACTCTTCAGTCAACACTGATGAAAGCCTCATCTCTTGTGCCCCTCGCTGTTTCCTCAGTGCTGCCACTGCTCCTGACACCAGGAGACTCTGCTGCCCTTGGGGAGCCCCTAGCCCCAGCACCCTCTGCCCCAGCAGGGCACAGCACGGAAAGGTGACCCAGAAGCCTCCCCCTCAGCATCCCCACATCCCACAGAGTCCCACTGCATTTCCACCTCCCAAGTCTGGACTTGGAATATGAGCCTTGTGTTCAAGAGAGCATTCCAGAACCATTCTAGAAATCCTAAAGTTGGATGAATGACATGGCTTACAGTAACACCATATTATAAATTCCACTCCAATTTGGAATCCTTTAAGTCACCCAGGTTCCCCTACACCCCATCACATTTTCCTTCCTCCTCACCCTTTACTGCCAGCACTGAGTTAAATTCCATGGGAGTGAATTTCATATAAATGTCAAATAAATGTTACTAAATTATTTACCCTCTGATTACACCTCCTGCCGTGGGAAGTTTACTTAAGCTGCTCAGGTGGGACATGGCTTGCAGCGTGCAGCCTGTGGTGATGGACAGGAACAGCAGCCCCAGAGGATCTCGCGCTGGCCCTGGAGCCCAGAGCGCCCTGCCAGGGCAGCCAGGGCCACCAGTGCCGTGTCCTGGGCACAGCCAGAGCCTCCCAGGGCCAGCCCTGCCCTGCCACCCCCGCCTGCCAGCAGCATCTCTCCTGCTCAGCACCTGCAGGACAGCAAGGACTGGAGCCGTGCTCAGCTCTCCAGCAGCTGTCTCCGCACAAGGGGAAGCAAATGCCTCCAGTGCCCAATGGGCCCAGATACCGATCAGACCACAACACAACACAGGGGGAAAACGACACAAAACAATTAATTCTTGGCTCCTTGCTTTAGCTCTGGGCGAGGGAAGGTGCACAACAGAGCGAGAGGAGACTGGAACAGACAGAGGCTGGGATGTGCTCCAAGAGCCCCAGGGGCAGCAGCGCTGGCTCCCAACCCCACAAACACAGGGCTGCTCTCCAACAGGTGAGGGCTCCGGCAGCCTCCTGGGCAGAGGCAATGGGGAAAGCCTCTGCAGCAAGACTGAGTCAGACTTTCCCATGCCAAACCCCTCAGAGAGAGAACAGGGCTGAGCCATATCTGATAAATCCATCTTCTGTGACCAGGTCTGTATGGAGGTAGGAAAGGATTCAACAACTGATTCAACAACTCAACTGATGTGCACGCTGGAGTCGGCAATGGAAGGCCAAGAAGAGAACAACACGAGAAATTATCACTTCTACAGCACAGCCATCTGAAAAGGAGGCTTGAAATCCAGTCTGCATTCCCAAAGGCAGGTTTCTGCCTCCTCAGCCAAGTTCCAAGCAAAGATGAGTGACACTCTTGCCTCAATCACACTCAGCTGCTGGCCATGGCTGTGTGCTCCAGGGACAGCACAATGTGACTGTGTATGTACGGTGACCAACACTCCTGACAGTGGCAGAAGTCAGACAGGTCACCTTCACCAAATGGGAAAACATAAAAATCTCTCAGTCATAAAATAGTCTGGAACAACGTGAAGCTTTTCCAGGACTTGCAACTTCATTACTGCAGGCCAATGAAGATGCATTTACTCTCTAACAGTTTCCTCAGGAAAAATGAGGACTCACTGGTCCAATTTAACCATGTCCTGCCCACATTGAGAGCAGAATTATACTGTACCAGAATGTGCATGCTTGGCTTTATTTTAAAAAAAATTAAAAGGGGCAATATACAGGGCAACAGGAACAGAGGTTTAAGAGAAAATTCAGTATGGTAAATACCAAGTGACTTAAAAAGAAATTGAACAGAAATTAAATGGGAAAGTTGTTCCTTATTTTTCTTTCAAATTCAAACCCTCAAATGCAAAGTGATTTTTCTTTCAAAAGTAAAACCCCAGTTGGGAAAAACTTAATTATGAAGGCCTTCTTCAAAGGTTTGTGGCAGAGGACACATGGAAAGACAGGGGAAAAGAGAGTTTGAGCTGCAGAAAGACACTGCTCTGCATGGTGACAACCCACTTGCAGCCTGTGCCCACGCAGGGCTGTGGGACTCCCACACTGCCACCCAGAACAGCTATGTCTGAGGCTCCTTGCTCCTCTGCTCCCCTCTGCCCAGCAAAAAGAATGGCCTCATTTACACAACAAGTGTCTAAGAGACAAACTCCTTCCCCCCACAGCCTGCCCCAGGGCCGGGAGCAGAGCAGGCACCCGCCACAGCATGCGCTGACAAGGCTTTAATTACGGGTGAAGGAGGATCAGGAGATATCTCCAGGCCTCGAGGAATCATTACGCACCCAGCCCGGCCTCTGGAGCATCAAAAGCTGAGTGACTGACTCTCCATCAGCTGATCCGAGAGGATCAGTCTGGAAGGGAGGCTGAGGAGTCGCCCTGAATGCTCTGTTTATCAATAAAAGTAGTAAGCACATGATTTTCAAGTCATAGGTTTTCACAGCCATGTCCCTGAGCCTTCTGAGCTTTGGGATCCTCCTCGAGGTCCTTCCCCTCATCCTCAGCTGAATTCAGGTCCTTCCTTCTCAGTGACACAGTGAGCCAAAGTGGACAGGAGGAGCTGGAGCCCAGCCAGCTGTCATGTGAGCTCCAGGCTCCATGGGGACATAAAATCAGCCATCAGACCTTGAAAACCTGCCCAGCCCATGACAGCAGTGTTTGGTGGACTACACAGCCACAAATGATGCCAGACTCCTTTTCTGGGCTCCCTAAAATCTGCCCCTCTGAATGCATCACACACCATCTCCTCAGAGCTCAGCCTGATCTGTTCCTTGCCCCCAGCTCTTCAAGGGATGTGATAAGCTGAAGCCATTTTGTAAAATAACATTTCCTTGACTCTGTTGCCTAACCCATTTCCTGATGTGAACCACCCACTGACATAGATGATCCTATGAATGACTCTCTGTCCTACTTAAAACATCTCTTGGAGCCACAGTAAATGCCAGGATTAAAGATACAGCTGTGAACAAGCTACTCAATCAAAATAATAAAATTATTTTTAAAAATTTTGAAATTTTAACACATCACCACTGGTAGGAACAAGATGGAGGAGGAAAACTAACCCTCCATGACTACGTTTTTCCCAAGGGACACAGGTCTGGGAAACACATCAGCTTGTGCTTTGCACAGAGATGGACACTGTCTGTGAGACACACGGATACCTGACGGGGGGAGCATCAGCCCCTGTGCCCCAGGGGCTCCTGCCCCCAGAGACAGCAGAGCTGCAGCAGGGTCCATGGCTTGGCAGAGGGGGAAGCAGGGAGCACCAGGGGCACAGCTCTGGCAGCCAGGGCACGCTGCCCCGGCAGTGCCCACTGGGACAGAGCTCCCACAGCCCAGCTCCAGACCAGCTCCCTTTTCTGAAGGAGGGAGGATGAGCTCAGCAGCAGCCACTGTCTGGCACAGGAACTGTGAGGCCGAAGGCCACGGCAGGCACTCCTACCCTGCCTGAACGCCAAGGTGAACACTCCGGCTTCCCCAAGGACAGAAGGGAATTTCCAGGGTGTGAGCACACAGCAGCAGCTGGAGTCCAACCTCTGCTCTGCTGAAGCCACACATGGAGGAGGCCCTGAAGATCCAACAAAAATCTGGAATGAGAAGATCCCCTGGGTCTCCCAGCTGCATCTGCAGGCAGTGAAATGGTGCAGCTGGCTGTGCTAGTCATGCAATGAGATGAGCTTTCTGGTATCAGCCTGAGTCAGAGGACAACCCTTGGGGCAGTCCTGAGTCTAAGATCCTCTGATGAGGAAGAAGCTGATGCATCGTGGACTGTCAGATCACCGGTGCTGGGGTCCAAGATGACAGTGACTGATTTTCTTTCTAATCATAAGCTGCAGTTGCCAGAATGACCCGTCATAGCCACGGCTCAGCCTGCAGATCAAGCAGCTGGGAGCTCCTGCAGCAGGGAGAGCTGGCACACAGGGACAGAGCAGCTTCCACAGCCCCAGAAGCTGCACAAGAACCCCCTCAGAAGGGCACACTGCAGAAGGCACCAGAACACACAGTGGAACAAACATCCCTGACCCCGTGCACTGGAAATCACAGACGGCAAATTCAACCAAGTTCTAGTCCAGCAGTAGTAAAACAAAACAAAGGAAGAGCAGGACAAACTGACAGGGCAGAGCCAGCACTGCTGGCTGCGCCAAGGAGCTCCCCAGCCACCCCTAGTGCTCACGCTCTGCCCTGCACAGCACAGCTGGTACTGAACATGCCAAAACAAACCTGTGGTGTAATGTGGGCTCTCTTTGGTCCCGACCTGCTGCTGCCTCCCAGCCACCTCCAGCACAGGGCTGGGACAGCCCTGCACAGGAATGCCTGCTTTGGGATGATCTGCGCTCTTCCAAAGGTTTCAGTAATAATCATCTATTTCATTTCAGCTTCCGTTATTCTTTATAAGGATTTACTTCTTGTTTAAAGACTCAAATTCAAGTATAGAGAAAAGGCAAATCATTACTCTCCCTCTGAACCCCAGGGCACAGCAGCATGGCACTGTCCTCTTCCCACTTTACACCTGGCTGTCATTCCAGTGGCACAGACGACTTCAGGTTCACCTGCTCTCTCAGATCTGTCTGCCAAGAATGAGCCTTTCCAAACTTGAACCACCCAGGTCCAGAATGCCCCCACCTCTCTTGAGGGAGACTGAATGGGAACTGGGAGCGCAGCAGCACAAGGACAGACCTGCTGCTGCTCCAAAGCAGAGAGGGATGGAGGAGCCCCCCCAAAAGCAGCAGCACCCAGAGCCAGGGAGATCAGCTCAGACAACAGAGACCCACCAGCACACACAGAATTGCTCCAGCCCCAGGGGACCATTCACCTCAACCTCCAAGATACCTTCCCTGCCTCTGCATTTGCTCTTAATGTTTCATGATTTGAGCTAAAAATAGCAGCTGTCATGGAATCACAGACAGGGTTGGAAGGGTCCTTAAAGCTTAGCTCACTCCACCCTCTGCCATGGGCAGGGACACCTTCCACCAGATCAGGTTGCTCCAAGCCCTGTCCATCCCAGCCTTGGACACTGCCAGGGATGGGGCAGCCACAGGCTCTCTGGGCAGCCTGTGCCAGGGCCTTATATCTAATATAAATGCACACAATCTAAAACAATTAAGAATACCCAAGTACATTTTCACCAGGTCCAAGAGCAGATATTTGTAACCATCCATCAGCTCAGGAACTATGCTGGGTACAGACAGCCAATACCTGAGCTCAAACAGGGCTGGGGAGGGAGACACTGCTGTGGGGTTTATTTCTGTCCTAACAGAGAGAGCTGCAAGTACTGTGAAGGCAAGAATAATAAAAGAGAGAGCAATAAATGAAGACCAGGATCTAACATAAAGTGCATTTATCAAACACACACTGAAAACTAACCCTGTGCCTCCCTTTACTGAAAGAACTGCCCCTTCTCCCACACTGCACCGGGGAGCTGTGCTGGAGAGGACAGGCAATAGCTGTGATCTAAAAAAGGCAGAAAACTAGGCCAAGAGCAGCTGACACCAAAATGATGGAAAGAAAATACTGCCCTGGATAAAGGGTTCCCCTCTTGAAAGGCCTTGGGAGCCTTTGCACTAACATGTCTGCTGGCCTTGCTGCCAATCAGCAGAGACCACCCATCCTTGATGAAATTAAATTGAGAAGCACATCCAACACACTGGAAGACCAGACTGTCACAAAGAAAAAAGCTAGGATTTGAAGACTAGAATAACAAGAAAGCAACTAAATCCAAGGTTATAACAGGAAAACTGAGTTTCTGCAGTAAATTCAGGGTTTACCAACTGGGAATTACACAGGAGGAGACAGACTCATACACTGGTCAGGATGAACCAAAGGATGCAGCTGGACAAGTGGTAAACACAGTCTCCAGGATGTTGCTCAGATTGTTTATGGAGACAAGGAAGTAATAAAGGGCACATTAATAGCACTGCAGGGTCTCAGCTGGAATGACACGTATGGCTGTGACCACGTCAGAGAGAACACCTGAGCCGGGAGCAGAGGGGAGCTGCAGGTGGAGCCCACACTGGGGCAGAGGCTCCCCAGCACAAACCCAAGGCCTCAAGCCCCCAGCGTGTGTGCCAGGAGCTGGCACGTGCCACCCCACAGTGCCCACAGGCTCATCCCTCCTGCATGGGGAACACGGCAGCACTTCTCCTTTCCTCCCAGCTGAGCTGCTGGGACACAAACTCTGCAGCCCTCACACAAGCCCCAGGCCTCACTAATGCCAGTGCAGGAGAGGCTCATTGCTTTGTGAGGCAACTTTCCTACTTTCCCCTATTTGTTTCTTATGGAGAGAAATAAGAGCAGGCCACAGTGACTGTGCCATGTACTATGCAAGTGTTTGTCAGTTAATATTTTGTTCCAGCAAGGCAAGGACCCAATAAGTGATGCCTTGGAGCTGCTCTCCCTTGCTGGAAATGCAGTGAGGAGCTGCTGGGATTCTTGGAGCAGGTCATGACCCAGCTGTGACACTACAAACTCTGCTGGGCTGCCCCAGCCTCACCTCCCTGCATACCTGCTCACTGTTCACACTGGTACCTGCCACCACACGCTCCTGTACAGCTACAGAGCAGCATGTGTGAGCACAAGCCTTCTAAATTTAGCCCTGCTTCTTCCTGCTCCCACCTCTCCTTCCACAGCACAGGAATAATGGTGGCAATCTCTTCTGGCAGCAAGCAGAACTAAAAGGATTAATCTGCTACATCTCTGTAAAAGTACTCCAGTAATTAAGAGGAGCAACTGCTGAACAAGATTAGCAATAGACTAGAACAACACAGAATAAGCAACAGGGACCTCTACAAAAGCACGTGCCGAGGCGTCACACCTGCCATCCCAGCATCCCAACAGAAATGCTGCTGCTCACCCTCACTGAGGCTCACAGGCACTGCATGCACACACGTCCTGCTCCCTCTGCTGCCCTCCATCACAGCCACTGCTGCCCCTGCTTACACTCTCACCAAATCTACCTCTGCATTGTTTTTGCCACAGTTTTTGAAGTGTCTGAAGAAAGCCAGTATTGCCCAAACATGGAGTGATTGGGTCCCCAGACACCTCTGGGTGGGCTCCCAGCCACACCAAGTGCCAGCTCTGCTTACAGCTCCGCACAGAGCAGGGAGCTCTGGGACAGGCACCCGCTGCTTGCTCCGGCTCTGGGGACAGAGGGGAACACCTGCACTGGGACGAGAGCCTGGCCAGGCAGGGGGACAGCACAGGGTGCCCAGAGCAGCCTGGCCTGCCCCAGAAGGGCCATTCCCAGCCTGGTAGGCTGGCACCTGCAGCTGCCCCCAAGGCCACCTGCCCCTGCCAAGGGCCACCTGTGCCGCAGGGCAGGCTCTGCCAGGAGCCTGCAGACACTGTGACACTCTCCTCAGAGAGCTGCAGCACAGCCAGCACCCACTGCTTTAGGCTGGCTCCCTCCTCTGCCCACGCTCTGCAGAGCCCTGACACTACACACTGGCTACAGCAACCTGCCAGCGACACAGGTAGGGGAAACAGGACCTGCAACATGACCTAAATCCTGCTGCAAAACCAAGAGGCACTCCAAGCACCTCCCTCACGCAGCACACTTGCTTTCTTTCCTTTTAGATTTAGGACACAGGTTTTCTAACCCTCCCTGGTGGTTCAGGCACACAAGGGAACTGTGAAGGGAATGGTGACCAAAAGGCAGCCCCACAGCTAACAGAGAATGTGTAAAATTGTTTGCCAGGCAACGAAGCAAAACAGGAAGAGCTGCACTTAAAAACCAGGAGGAGTTTTACTGCCCCAGCGCACTGGGGCTGACAAGACCATCCACTCGAGTCTACAGCTCCTCAGGCCTCCTGCAGTCCTCCAGCACCAGCACCTGATGCTCCTTGCTGGGCACATCACCAGGACACAGGTTCCCAGTGTTCTGCTTCCCACCTCCAGCCATCCCATTTCAGTATCAGCTCTGTTCTCATCCCATCCTCAGTCCTTCATGGCTTAGTTCCCATTTTAGGGAGTTCAGCCTCAAAGAAATATCCTGGATGTTATTCCTCTTGAAAGTATTTGGCAGCAGATGATCTCAAGTTTTTCTTGAAAGGTGTGTGTATGTCAGAAAGGCCATCAGGCTTAGCTGTGCTTGTCCCAGGAAAACAGACAAACGGGACAGAAGGAATCCAGCTGCTGCAGTCCACAGGTCCCAGGCAGTCTGGGCACCCACATTTCTGCTTCTTCACTGAATACCTGAATAAAGCTCATGCCACGTGAGACCAGCTCTCCACAGAGCTGGTGCCCACCTGCCCGTCCCCTCGGAGCTGCAGGGGCAGCCGCCAGCCCCTGGAGGTGCCTTTGGAGCAGCCTCAGCGCCGCCACACCTGCAGCTCCAGGCCAGGAGGGCGCAGGTGTGAGGGGAGCCCAGCAGTGCCCGAGCAGGAGCTGTACCTCTGGGACTGCATTCGGTGTCAAGTGTCAGCACGTAAATTGCTATTGGCTTCTCAATAAGCAGCAGCAGTGAGCTAAGTGTTTCCCTGTGTCGTGCAGGCTCTCTCTGACTCAATACAGCAGTATTGACAGCACAATCACAGGGTAATCCAGGCCCCACTAATATCTCAGCACCTCCTCATTGAAAATACACTTTCTACTTGGACAACAGCCCATTAGCACAGGCTCCATCACCAGCGTCCCCCCAGCCCACCAGGACACGCAGCAGCACGGCCTCCTGACACTTCCTGGGGCACAGCCTAGGGCACCACAGAAAAGGGCTCTTTGCCATGAGAAATCACCAATGGAAAAAGGATGAAAGCTAATCAGAAAGTCTTTATGGCTCAAGTCTCTGTAGATTCTGGAAAAAATTGCTATTTCCTTGCTAGACAAGAGAAGTTCATTCAGGGAATTAACTCTGTTCTTGCCCCTGACCCTCTGCCTGTCATCCGTCCTCACTATTGTATCTCTAAACCTTGCCCACACCTTCCTCCAGGCAGCAGTTTATCCTTTCATTCATGGAAAACAAGAGACCTGCACCTGCATAGCATGAAAACCTACACTGTACTCCCTACTGCAGGGCAGTAGGGACCTAAATTCTACTTCTTCTACTGCAGGGCATGGATGCTGTGGAGGATCCTTAATACTCCCTCTGGCATTTGGAGAAGAGAGAGCTTTGCTCATCTGCAGTTACCTCGTGTTACCAGCCACTTCCAGACAAGATCAGGAAGCAAAAAACGTTAAAAGCTGGAGGGGCCTGGTGGGTCCCATGGGCTGGACCGAGCACCTGGTGACTCCCCAGGCTGTCCCTGCGGAGTGGCCTGGCTGTGTCAGCCCCGGTCCCGGCCCCATCCCTGGTCCCAGCCCCAGCCTCATCCCCAGTCCTGGTCCCATCCCTGGTCCCAGCCCCAGCCTCATCCCCAGTCCTGGTCCCAGCCCCGGTCCCAGCCCCAGCCCCAGCTCCGCTCCCATCCCTGGTCCCAGCCCCAGCCTCATCCCCAGTCCTGGTCCCAGCCCCAGCCCCAGCCCCAGCTCCGCTCCCATCCCTGGTCCCAGCCCCGCTCCCAGCCCAGCCGAGCACGCGGCTCCACGCTGCCCACACTCACCAGCTGCACTCATCTGGAAAGCTGCTGCCCCACCACACACAGCACACAAACAGGCTGATCCACTCATCCGGCTTTAACCTACTCTGGTAACACTCCCAGCAGAGCCAGGAGCACAGACACCTCCAGGAGGGCAGCACACACCGTGCCCAAGGCCTCCTCCTGCCCCACACAGCTTCCTGAAGACCATCCACAATGATTTCACTGCCACTGGGGCCATGGAAAAATGGTCAATCTAAGGAAAACCAGGAAACTAAGGATGCCTTTTACAACCACAGCCCAACATGGCTGGCACAATGCCAGGTCTCTAACCAACACAACTCCATCATGTCCCAGGCTGACACGGAGCAATCTCCCCCCTCACCAGGGATGTGACAGCATCGAGTCACTGGAGGAGAGCAGATAAACGAGATGGGAAGCACTTCCAGGAGCAATGCCTGCTGCCCCTGTGCCCAGGAGGCCCAGGGCCACGCTCTCCCACTGGACAAGGCATGCTGCAGAGAGCTGAGCACAGGTGCTTGAAAGAGAAGCCCTGTGGCATGCCCACGCCAGTGTGCCATTGCTGGAACCTCACAGGCAGGGTCAGGAGCTTCTGGGGAGACAGGGAAGATGATTTGGTCTGGAGGCAGATGAGGAGCAGACCCCTAGTTAGGAAGAGGTTAACACTGCTCCTGCCTGCAATCTGATAAATGGTCTGCAGAAAGCAGGTTCTCTCACTTTGAGATATGATGTCACTAACCTTTATTGATCCACAATCAGAGAACTTTGCTTATCTCTCTCCTGTGATATGCCCTCCTGTACTCAACTAGTGTTTAATACACTGCTGGGCATCTGGCACTCACTGCAGCTCCCAGCACAGCTCTGCTGGCCCAGCAGGGACAGTGTCTGTCAGGCTGTGCTGTCAGTTATGGCCCAGCCAGCTCAAGGCAGGAGTGCAGCCCTCCCACACCCCAGGAACCCTGTTCCAGAGGGATTACACACCTGCACTGCAACAGCTGGGGAGAAGAGGGGGCCAACAGCAGCCCATGGCCCACCACGGTCTGACAGCCTGGTGCACAAACACCACTCTGTGCCCCAGGTGAGCACGTGCCCTCTGGAGTTACTCCTGTGGGACTGTCTATCTTAACACAACTTTTACTATTTTACAGAAACAACACTTTACTTTTAGCCTCAACTTCCTTTCTAATAGTTGAGGTGAAACATGGAGTTAGGTGACTAATACAGGAACTATCAATGAGCCACAGCCTCTGACATGGCAGCCAAGTGCTATAAACTGAATGCCCCAAATCCAGTGGGGCTTGCTTCCCATACACCAGTGACACCTGAAAACACTGAACAGCCAGGTAGCAAAATCTGCAAACAGTTACATCAGTCACATGCAGAGATGACTGGAGAGGAGCCTCACGTGCTGGTTTTCTGCTAGATAACACACAAAGGAGCTGCCTGTGAGCCTGCCTTACATCACCACAACCACAGCAATACTCTGTGCTCACACTGCAGGGCAGCTCTCACTCACCTCTGAAACCAGGAGCTCACAGGCTCAGCCAAACTGGAGGTAAGAGGTGCAGTACAACACCTCAATGTTTGCTTTGAGGTTTATGTGAGAATTTGTCTTGTAAAGCTTTGGAAAAGACAGAGTAATAAGTTTTCTAACACATATATAAAATAGCTGTGACCTATTTTACTCACTATCCACCCTAAAAAACACATTCCTGTATCACTGCAGGCCAAGTTTTAGGGTAGGAGTTAAATTTTTTCCCTGTTAGCTACAGGTGATGAAGCACGGGCACAGGGTCCCTAATCCCCAAAGCAAGATCCCAAGGAGAACCACCACGGTCTCAGCAACATCCCTCTTGGTACAGTGAGAGCCCCCTTTGAGTCTGTGCTCCTGTAACTATAATTACACTGCTCTGCAGACAGGTCACAGGAGAAAATTAAGAAGAATTTGTCCACTTTGCAAAGGTCAAATTACTACACGTTACTGTTCTGATCCAGTCTAGTGATTCTTACAGTTTCAGACATGCACCAAACTTTCTTTTTTTAATTAAAGGTCTATTGAAACATGTGCTTGTCAAAATAGTAAATTACAGCCTTCTCCAATTTGTGAAAATAAATTAGGGAACACTGTCTGAATGCCAGCCTTGGTAGAGAGCACAAAAAATCCCAAACTTAGATTTCCTGCAAGTTGAGAGACATTTGAATTAGAGGTTTTAGACTGTAAGCCATTAATACTCCTGCTCATTCATTAAGTTCACACATCGAACACTAAATATTTCAGGATGCAAAGGAGAAACACACGGGCCAGTGGCCGAGTCACCTCTGTCTCTGACAGCTGAGAGAAATCATCACTGACCCACCAGAAAGAGCTCTGGCCGATCCCAATCCAAAAGGCAAACCTGGGCAGGCATGGAGGTGCTGCTGACGGATGGGTTTCACCCTGGTGCTGCTGAGTGCAGGGCAGTATTTATGACAGAACTCACCCTGGGTGACACCCTGCTCCATAGAGAGCTGTGGGCAGCAGCTCCAGCCCTGGCCAACAGAAATGGGTGCAAAAACAACCTGAACCCCTGACCAAACACGTTCTCCAGCTAAAAGGAGTGAGGAATTATCTGCCATCCAAAATTTCACAAACCCCTTATCCAGCTTTGGACTGTGGGACTCCTACCTGTGGCTGGGAGGGTACAAAAGGCCCCAAGGAAACCCTGGAAACTAATCTGGAAACAGTAGAAAATATCTGGTAGCCAGTAGAAAAGTCTTGTTCCAACCTGCCCTTGCCTTGGGCATCAGCAAGCGTGAACAGGAGTCAAGTGTCTCAATACAGTAAGGCCTGAGTCACTTGTTAACAGCATCTTTCTGAGGATCTGGTCCACACAGGATTTCCCTCAGCTCTGCCAGCCAGGGAGGCAACCTGCACAGCTGCTCCCCCTTCAGCTGCCCACCACTGCCAGGCCTGCACCAGGAGCTACCACAAATCTAAAGACATCATTCGGGCTGCTCAGACATTTCCTCCATGAAAAAGCTTTCAGTGTAAATATATCCTGCTGCAGCTCAGCATCTCCACTCCATTACAGATCACGAGACTCAGCAATTCCCTGCCAAAACAGTAGACTTGGAATAGTTACAATTTTTAATGTACAGTCTATACGATAACTTCACAACATCAGGGAAAATGCAGCTCAGTGCAGCCAGCAAGAAGTGGCCAGAGAAATTTGCTGGAGGATGCAGCTTTTAGATACAAGCATGTTCCAGGGCAGTCTGGAAGAGCTGTCTCAGACCAGTCCCAGCTACAGATTCCAACAAGGTATTTCTGGAAAGTGGATCTGCCCATAGCAGGCACTGCTGATGCTGGGCAGAACAGACATCAGAGTGCTCTGCACAAGCTTAGGACAGAAAAATGATAACACTATAGGCCCATCTTCTACCTGGCAGCAGTTTTAGATGACAAGAACCTTCACTTCACTGGATTTAATGAAATTAATGGGTTTTTAAATCCTTTCACCACAGTTATTGTTGTCACCACCTCCAAGACCTGGGTCCTCTGTTCTAGAGCAGTCTGGATGGGAATTCCCAGAAACATCCCTCCTGCCAGCCCTGTAAATCCAGGCAGGTGCACAGCTTTCCCCCAGTAGAAGCCTGGACCCAAGGGGCCAACAGAAACCCCTCAGGTGAGCACCCCTCTCCACACAGGGACCGCCAAACCTTGCATCTCACCATGCTCAGGAGGCCTGGGCTGGGACCCAAGGGGCAGAGGAGAAAGGGGAGGGTGGCTGCTGCTTCTCTTTATTTAAAAGGTGCTGCTGGAGGTAGAAACACATGAAAGTCCATGTAGGACAAGGGAAGGAATTATCCCTCCCATTGATTTTCGCTCTGGGGTATTAGAAAGAACACAGCATTTATCTGGAGATTTCTTCCCAAAGCTAGCTATGGACTTTCAAACGTAAATGAGACTTGAAAGGGGCTTATCTGGCAAGAATCCACTGAAACTTCACAGGGGAGGGGGTGTGGGAGGGAAATAGGGGGGCCATGTGAGCCTGGCAGGGGCTCTCTGATCCGTGGCCTCTCTGGGTCCTGGCCTCAACCCAGCAGCCAAGGGGCAGAGCCCAGGGCAGGCAGCAGGGTTCCCTGCATCCACATCCTCCAGCAAGCATCCCTTCCTCAGAGTCCCTTCTGCAGGAGCACAGCCCCAGTGGCATCGAGCACAGGGAGGGCACGGGGCTGGGGCAGCTCCCTGGCTGGCACAGCCCAGGGACCCAGGCTCACTGCCCCTCGGAGCTGCCTCCATCCTCCAGAGCCAGGGCAGTGCCCAGGAGCTGTGGAGGCTCAGCCCTGACCTGAGCGATGCCTCCATCCTCCAGAGCCAGGGCGGTGCCCAGGAGCTGTGGGAGGCTCAGCCCTGACCGGAGCGATGCCTTCTGCAGCATCCCCAAGGGTACCCACCTCAGGGCCACCCTCACTGCCCCTCGGAGCTGCCTCCATCCTCCAGAGCCAGGGCGGTGCCCAGGAGCTGTGGGAGGCTCAGCCCTGACCTGAGCGATGCCTTCTGTAGCATCCCCAAGGGCTCAGCGCTGACCGGAGCGATGCCTTCTGCAGCATCCCCAAGGGCTCAGCCCTGACCGGAGCGATGCCTTCTGCAGCATCCCCAAGGGCTCAGCCCTGACCGGAGCGATGCCTTCTGCAGCATCCCCAAGGGTACCCACCGCAGGGCCGCCCCCAGGGCACAGCCCCTGGCCCATGCAGGCCCTGCCACGGCCCCACTCGCTGGGAACAGCCTCGGCAGGCTCATCTCCCGTGGCTGGCTTTCCCAGGTAGCTGGGAGGGTGTAATTGGCGAGGCAGGAGATTAGAAATATCGGCAGCCTCTAAGTAAGACTTTAATTTACTGGCAGATCAATAGCGCTAGGGTTATATTGGCAAAGTGTCTACAACTCTATTGACTCACGCAATTCCTCTTATCAATTTATCAGAAATCTGGAAGCCAGAAGATATTGTTTGAAGAAAAAAGGCAGCAGGAGTTTGAACACTTAGCATGGGCTGCCCAATCAGGCACTCAGCACTAAGCGTTTTACAGCAGATGTATCAGCCGCAAAGGAGGCCAATATGATATGATTAAGAGCTAACTTGCTTCCTCACATGCCACACAGCCTTTTTAAGCTGCTTCTCACCTCAGACCTTTGCACTGAGACAGTCACTATAACAGACACGTCCCACCAGCCCAAAATGGAACTAGAAAAATTCCTATTTCACTCTGCAAGATCCTAAATTCAACCCCCTCCTGCCTGGACCCTACCCAGGCTCACCTGGGTTTCCTATAAAGTCTCAGCTTTATGGAATTAAAAAAACCCACTAGAGCATCAGGAAATCTGTTCAGAAGGATAGCAGAAAAATCTCCATTTCTATACTTCCTCAGAAAAATCCAGCATGGCAGCAGAAAAGGTCTGCAGTGCCACATTCCTTTGCCTCGCAGGGTGTGAAATGGAAAAACAAAAGGAGGGAAAAAAACCATCTCCCAGATCTAAAAATCCAACGATGACAAACACTGCCAGGTATGAGAAGCCTTTCTTCACCTCAGAGCGGCGTTGGAACAGGAAACCAAAATTAAATACTCCAAACCCTCTCTCTTCCCTTAGTCCTCAGATGACTGGGGAACACACAGCAATCTGGGCTCTGGGACCGGGAAATGCCTCTTGACCAGTGAGCTTCCAGTGAACTCCTGGGAACTCCCCTTGCCAGGATGGGGAGCTCCATGCTAATGGCTACATCCTCTCTTCCAGATGGATGCAGTGCTGCACAAGCTGCCATTCCACCTGAATTCACTCCTCCACCTCCTGCCACTGAGCACCAATGCTCCAAAAATGACTAAGGTGAGGACAAGTATCAAGCCAGGGGCAAAGAGTCTCTGGTTTCCAGGTGGAACTTGCCAGTCCCTGGCCTCAGGCTGGGGGCTGTCACCCCTGCTACTGAGAAGCCACAGCCCTGCCTTCCAGGGGGAAAACAAAGGTTTAAAACTAAACACAAGTTCTGATGCAATAACTGTGAAAAAGCCTTGGCTGGAGGGCAGAAAGAGGCAGGGTGGGACCAGCACAACTGCCTGGGCCCCTGGCATGGCCAAGGGGAAGGCCAGAAGCCACGGCCCGGGCACCACCACAGCCCCCTGGACCAGCAGGGGTGCCCAGGGTCTCCTTGCTGCCCACCCCACCTGCCCCACAGCACCACAGGCAATCCCTACAACCCGTGGCTTGGGCAGCTCTGGCAGACCCAAACACCTGTGGGGCCCACAGAAAATCAGATGGAATGAAAGATTAAAATGAGTAAAATCCTTGAGCCCAAACAAGGACACAAAGATACCGTTCTTGGGAGGGGAAGAAATGCCTGCCTTCTCTATCAAAGCAAAGAACCAACACCCAGCTGGTGCTGAAGGCCAGCAATTCCCACTCCATCACTGCCATGTCCAGATCACCAGAGCCACCCTTGGAGCCTCTGTTCTGGAAGGAATCATCCATCCCATGGCATTTAAGGTGCTCAATCCCAACATTAGAAAGCAAACACTTGGCATGTCCAGGACAAACGGAGCTGGCTTGGTTCTGCTCATCCACAAAGCAACTACCAGAGGCGGGGAGCAAACACCCATCTGGACACCCAGAGCATCAGCTCCAGCAACCACCTCAACCCTCAGACACCTTTGTCCTGAGGCCCACCAGGGTCTGCAGCCAATTCATGCAACTGGGTGTGAACTCCCCTAAGAACACCCGGCACAGCTGAGACCACCGAAACGGGGAGAATAAAGACCTTTAGCTTAAGCTCCAGGAAGCAAAGAGAAAAAACACTAATTAACTCAGCAGCAAGTTGTTAGTATTTGCATACAAATGCAGCCACAAATCAGGACAAACAAGGCAGGACAAGGCAGGCCCGTTAGTACACAGGGATCCAGCCCAGCTCCTGTGGGTCACCAGCTGCTCCGGGGGGCACAGGGAGCCAGCCCTCATCTCCACCAACGCTCCTACAACCAGCAGCAACAGAAGCCACAGGGGTAAGGTTTCCTTCCACATAAAACAAAGGACTGGGATGAATTCTTCAATCCCAGTCAAGAGTAAAGGAAGAGCTGCTGGAGAAAAGCTGAAATGGAAGCTCCTCACTGGGACATCTGTGCTGCTCCTCACCTGGGATGAGGGCAGAGCAGGCTTCCTGCCACAGTAGCCATGCAGGGATGGACAGACTCACATTACAAAGAACAAATCACACCTGATGGAGCAAAAGAATGTGCCCAAAAGCCTGAAACAAATGACCTGAGCAGAACAAAATCCAGCTACTGCAGCAGTTCAGCAAGTTTAGCCTTCCAAAAGGCACTACAGCAGTAAGCTTTATCACACATTTCACCTGATCGTGCCTCCTTGCCCGGCAGAGGCTGCAGGTGTGCTTGGCAGCGAGCCTCCCAGCTCGGGCCCTCCCTGGGCACTGAGGGACTCAGAGCTCCCTTCGTTTGCACACTTTGCATTTGCCTAATCAGTCACTTATTACTGCTGAGGGCTCAGTATTACACAAAATTCACTATTTTTCCTCTCCCAAAAAGACAAAACCTGCAATTCCAACTGTTTGGGGTTTTGCTTAATTACGTGTTCCTCCCTCCCAGTCCCCTCAGCTGGGATCTCAGGATTTAAAAGAAAACTCCAGCAACTACCAGATCACATCAAGCTGCAACAAAAAGAAATCTGATTTCTAATTTTAAATAGGAAACTCTCACTGGCAAGATCCCAAGAACCCTTCCACGGTGACTTTTATCAACGGCAGGTTTGTCATGACTGCAGCTCCGAGCACAGACCATGGGCTCAGGCAGAGAGCAAAGCAGCACAGCCTGGCGCTGCCGTGGGGCACGGGGAGCCCGTGGGGTACACAGAGCCCCCGTGGGGCACTTGGGGAGCCCATGGGAGGCACTCGGAGCCCCCGTGGGGCACTCGGGGAGCCCATGGGAGGCACTCGGAGCCCCCGTGGGGCACTCGGGGAGCCCATGGGAGGCACTCGGAGCCCCCGTGGGGCATTCGGGGAGCCCATGGGAGGCACTCGGGGAGCCCGTGGGGTACACAGAGCCCCCGTGGGGCACTCGGGGAGCCCATGGGAGGCACTCAGAGCCCGTGGGAAGCACAGCTCCCAGCAGCACTGGCCAGCAGCAGCTCTGTACCTGCAGCCAGCAGACACAGCCGGGGCTCGGTGTGCCCGCAGTGTGACACATCCAACAGGAGCCAGGCCCGAGCTGGCAGGCAGGACCCACGGAGCAGCTTCCCACCACAACACACAACTGAATTGAACCTGAACCGAAGGAGCATTACAGTAGAATTATTCTACACAAGATTGTTTTACTCCTAAATGCAGTTTCAGAACAGACATTATTGAAGAAATCACAGCAGCTATAACAGCTATTCCCATGCTCAGGTCCTGCAGCATCCAATTTAGAAACCATCCTTCTGGCTTTTGAGTGTGTTTGCAGGAGAAATCACTTCTGCTTGTCCTCACCTGGGAACCAGTTAAGATCACATTGTCACTCTGGGGTATGATATTTTGCTTTACTAATGACTTCACAGAGAACAAACCATTAAGAAATTATCAGTCTATGGAAACAATCAGAATCTGGAGGTGTTGCACAGGAATCACTCTGTAATGACCAGGAAAAGGGCCACCACTGTGCTGGTGCTGGAATGTGGATGGGCACACAGACCTCAGCGTAGAGTCTAAACACAACTGACGTACAAACTCACAGAGAACACTACACATACCCAGCTGAGACCCAGGAGCACATCCAGACCCAGCACAGCCCACACCAGGGCAGGGCACAGCGTGTGCCCAGCCACCCTGCCCTCTGCCAGTGCAGCCTCTGCCACCAGCTACATCCCAGAACTCTGAAAAGCAGGAAAGACACAAAAGAGACTCCTGGGACATGAGATTGGGCCATTGCTTAAATAAAACCAAAATCTGTTTCAAAAATTGCAGCAAATATTTGGTTTGGAGCGACAAAGAGCGCTGGACAGTGGAGGAGGGAGCTACCCTGGGAGGAGAAGGAGCTACCTGGGGCAGGTATGGACCCCTCAGAGAACAGGATCCAGACCCTTCAAACAAACACTGGGCAGTGCTGCTGCAGAGACACCAGGTGGGGGGAGCAAACAGATTGCATGTTTATTGAAGCAGGTGAAACTCCAAACAGAAGCCGTGCAGGCTGCCAGCTCCAGGTGCTGGCTACGCACGGACACAGGAACGCAGCGGGGCGCGGAGCCCGCAGCTGGAGCAGGGCCGGGGCAGAGCCCGGCACCGGGGCCGGCTGGAGCAGGGCCGGGGCAGAACCCGGCACTGGGGCCCAGCTGCCAGCAGGGCCGGGGCAGAGCCCGGCACCGGGGCCTGGCTGGAGCAGGGCCGGGGCAGAGCCCGGCACCGGGCCCCGGCTGGAGCAGGGCCGGGGCAGAGCCCGGCACCGGGGCCCGGCTGCCAGCAGGGCCGGGGCAGAGCCCGGCACCGGGCCCGGCTGGAGCAGGGCCGGGGCAGAGCCCGGCACCGGGGCCCGGCTGGAGCAGGGCCGGGGCAGAGCCCGGCACCGGGGCCCGGCTGGAGCAGGGCCGGGGCAGAGCCCGGCACCGGGCCCGGCTGGAGCAGGGCCGGGGCAGAGCCCGGCACCGGGGCCCGGCTGGAGCAGGGCCGGGGCAGAGCCCGGCACCGGGCCCGGCTGGAGCAGGGCCGGGGCAGAGCCCGGCACCGGGCCCGGCTGGAGCAGGGCCGGGGCAGAGCCCGGCACCGGGGCCCGGCTGGAGCAGGGCCGGGGCAGAGCCCGGCACCGGGGCCCGGCTGGAGCAGGGCCGGGGCAGAGCCCGGCACCGGGGCCCGGCTGGAGCAGGGCCGGGGCAGAGCCCGGCACCGGGGCCCGGCTGGAGCAGGGCCGGGGCAGAGCCCGGCACCGGGCCCGGCTGGAGCAGGGCCGGGGCAGAGCCCGGCGCCGGGGCCCGGCTGGAGCAGGGCCAGGGCAGAGCCCGGCACCGGGCCCCGGCTGGCAGCAGGGCCGGGGCAGAGCCCGGCACCGGGCCCGGCTGCCAGCAGCCCCGGCTGCTCACCCACAGCAATTTCCACCAGCTCCCCACGCCAGAGCTCCCAAAAGGAGAAGGATGCTCAGAAGGAGCCAGGGCCCGTTGGGGACCAGCTCGTCCTTCCATGGCAGAAGGAGCTCATCCTTCAGCTAAGCCTAAGCCTCAGCTCAGTTTCCTTAGGTCAAAGGGCTGCACAGGGATCCTCTAAGTTTAACCATAGTGCATTCTTGAAAGGGTAAAATAGTAATACAGTAAAGATGACTAAAAGCAGTGCCTTCCTCCCAAGGACCCTACACCAAATGCACACTTATCCTTGCCCCACATGGGGACCAAGCTTTTGGCTGGGGCAGCAGCAGAGTGAGCCCTCCTCTGGGAATAGTCCTTAGTCCCACCTGCCTGTTCCCCTCTGCTCCAGCAAAGCCATTTCAACCTGTGTCACATAATTATTTCAAATTAAAGGGAAGCTGACAAAAAAACAACCAAAATTAAAAATATTTTGAGGAAGCTTTTTTCCCTCCATCCTTTAGCAGTTTTTCTAACCCAGGTCCCTTCCCTAAAATACTTCCCCGTGCCACTGCCCCAAAGCTCTGTGTCAGCAAAAGGAAAAAGCATCCGGGGCAAGGCGGGCCTTGGCAGCAGCATCAGTGTCACAGACAGATGGGACACCAGCCCCTGCAGCCTCTCTAGGACCTGCCTCAGCACCACTGAGCCCTCGCTGTGATTTACTTGCCAAGAGTCCCTACACACAGGTAAACAAGAGGAGTTCAGTGCAGGCTGCAAACACAGCAGTGTGAACCTGCTCGTGTGAACAGGACGTTCCTGTTTTGGTTTGAAATCCAAGTTGCTTTGGTACAGCTCATAACTGTTTCCAATTCAATTAAGCCAAACTAAAATAAACCCTCCTTGAACTGAAAATCATGTCCACGGGCATTCTAATGTGCAAGTAAATCCTTTGAAAAAATAATAATAAACCAATGCAAACTTTTCTAAGCAGGAAGAGTGCTGGTAAGCAGAAGGTATTTGTTCTGAAAACCTCTGAAACAGTCAGAATGAGGAGCCAAGCACAGTTTTCACCAGACACTTCTCAGAGCCCAACTGCACTGTTTACCTAAGACAGTTAAAAGGGTATCAGCAGCGTGAAATGCAGTCAGCTTCAAAGTCACAGTCTCGAGTCTCAAACATGCCACAGCAACCTCATTTTAGGCAAACACAGGCTCTATTTTTGTTAAGTGTTTCTCTTCCTCTGCTAAGCAAGAGGCTCATACAAGGAAGAAGGAACTTTAAAATATAAAACCAACCAAACAAAAAAACTTTCATACTGAAGACACCATGAGAACATTAAAGAACAACTCCTCTGTCCTTTCTCCCACAGTACTCACTGTAGCTATTTCTACTGAAAGAAGCTTTATTTTACCATTTTCTTCCCCTTTTGTAACAGATCTGCACACTAAGACTCTCAGTCCTTTTATTTCCAGTCACCAGAGAGTCAGGAGCCATCTCCGGGGCTCAGAACTGCCCTGGCCTCCTCATAGTGACCTGGACCATGGGGCTGACTTCAGCTCCCCATCCCCTCTGTGCTGGCCACGGGCAGCCAAGGGCATCACTTGGAACTGTTCAACATCCAGGTAATGCCATTAATAGAGACAGCTGAGTCTCAACACAAGTAAATTCAAGCAGCAGTTGAGAAATCACCCAGTGCTACTCCACAGTGCAGCTAGGCCCTCAACAAGACACAGACACAGCTTTTAATATCCCAAAGATCTGCACAGGGGAAAACTGTGACCAAAATACTCCTGCCCTCCACCTCCTGGCATGCTTCAATGGCAGCTGGAGCTTTTTTGGTTTCTCCACATTTTTCATTTTAAAATGCAGAAGACTCACTGAGCACCACTGAGCACCACCAGCAGTAAAATACCCATGTCTGTGCCCAACACCTCCCCACTCATTTCTCCAGCTGTAGGGAACTTCAGCTCTCCAGAGGACAGCCAGTGCTTCTCGAGGAAATCTCACCAAACACATCTCACTGACCATTGCTCCTTCATGGGCTTCGTACCCAGAAGCAAGAAGGGCCTGAGAAAAAGATTGCTGGGGGGATAAAAACCAGAATCCTGACATCCAGTTCCTGCCTAAAGTAAGCAGACATCCACACAGCCAGTGGCTACTTAGACTCAAGGAAGGAAACCTCCAGTCCCAAGAGAGCATCCCATCATCCCAGAGACACAAAGGGATGCTTAGAGGAGGAACATGGCTAGAGAAGTGGCTGGTTGGACACTTCCAGTTGCACTGCTAAGAGCTGGAGGACCATGCAGGGGGCTTCTGGCAAGTAGGGCTGCAGCCCTAGGCACAGCTGGGAGGTTTCAAGAGAAGAGCAACCAGTCATGCTGCTCCTTCGGTGAGGCTGACCCCAGCCACTGCTGTGCAGGACAGAGCTCAACCCTCCTCCTCCTCATGCATGGGCTCCAAGCAATCCCCCAGGCACTCCCAGAGCTTGGCTCTGTTGTTCACACATCTGCAGTTCCAGGTGAAACTGCTGCAAGCCTGCCATGAAGGCAGCTTTTCACACAGGGCTGCGCTGGCACCAGACCCACCACCTGGGTGAGTTCCAGCATCTCACGCAAACCTCCAGGACTTCCACGTCACCCAAAATAAAGAGGAAACAATGGAGAGGCTGGTTAAAATAAAGCAAGCAAGGAAATAATAAAATCTGTGGCAGCTCCTTCAGACAGGCACTGCTATTCACCAAGTAACTGCTCTGTGAAATAGCAGAGGGGCACATGGTGCTGACCACCCTCCCTAGGGCTGGCATCCCACACCAGCACACAGCTCAGGACAGGCTCCACGGTCAGCAAATGGCATGGGCTGGCAGCCATGCCCAGCTCACCACCTGCTCTGCCCTCTGCCAGCCAGGAGGGACTGCCACAAACCCACCCTGCCGGCCCTCCTGCAGCACTGCTGTGGGGCACTGTGTGCTTCTTGCCCACCATCCCCGCTCCTTGACCAGTAACACAACCAACCCAGCTCCACCACGCTGCTGCCTCCTCCAGCTGTGCTGCAGGCCCAGCGCCATGCCCATAGGAGCTCAGAACGTACACCTGCCTACACCTTCACATCTGCCTCTACTTGGACTCCCTAGGACCACAAACCCTAGCCAACATGACCAGCCCTCCACCCCAGTGCTCTGTGCTCCAGAAAGCACCAACACCAGGAGGAATGAGATGGTGTCTCAAAACAAGGACCAACCAGCTCCATTTCTCCAGTACCACAGCACAGGTCTCCAGCACAATGCCCTGCTGGGAGGTGCTGAGGTGCTCTGGACAATCCCTCTGCTCCACAGCTACCCCCAGCACAGCACCTACTCCCATTTAAAATTTAAGGATGCAACAATGCTCTGGAGATTTAAAACATGTTGTGATTTTTCACAATTAACTTCCACTTACAGTCCCTGCATGTGAACTACGCATCATCCCATTTCATCCTCCAGCTGAGGCAAACACTTGGTGTCTTGCCCAAAGTCAGCGTCAGAGCTGAAACGGATCTTTTGACTTCCAAACAAGCTCACGGTGTTAAGCTGCTTTTAACTGTCTCTATGGAAGATGAAAAACAGCAAGAAGAAAGGAACTGGGGAAGGAAGTATGTAAGACTAAAAGAGACAAAATTAACAGGAGAAAATTAAAGAGGAGAAATTTAGGCTTTGACATCTGAAGCAGCTGTGTAGGAGCACATGTCTGGGTGCTGCATACCGAGCTTCCAAAAGAAAGGCCAGAGCACCCATTCCTCAAAATGAGATGCGAAGGCACTGACTGCAGCACCCTGGGGACACGGTGAGCCCTGTCAGCCCCTGGGTCCCACTGGGCGCCTTCATCTCCAGTGCCTGGGCCCAACACTGCCCTGGGCACCTGCTGTCCCCCAGCCCAGCAGCACTGGGAGGGACGCCCTGCTGCTGGCCCTGCTGCTGCATGTAGCCCGGTGTGAGTGACAGTGAGCCCGCACCGTGCTGGCGGCCGGGGCGCCTCACTCCGACACCAACAAAGCACAAGGTTAATTTGAACCTCACAGCCCTGCTGCTGCGCGCTTGTGCCTCCTCCTCGCCCTCCCTCCCCGCTCTCCTTTCTGTGCAAAGCCTGACATCTACAGTTCTGTCTGGCACAGTCAGGGGCTGCGGTGGGAACCGTGCAAGGACACGGGGACACGGTGGCCGGCTGCCCTGCGCTCCCTGGCCTTCGCTCAGCCACACGGCACGGCACAAAGCAGCCTCAGCCCCATCGGGAGCCAAGACCGCCCGGCAGCACGGCTCCAGCGGCTATGAGCACACTGCCACAGCTCACCCGAGAGCAGCTCCCGCGCCGGCACTGACACCCAGCCCTGTCCAACACTGCACAGCCCAGGAACCACAGCCCGGCAGCATCGCCTCTGCAGCCATGGTGCGGGAGCCTCCTGCACCCAGAGCGCCTGCTCTGCTTTCCAGGTGTCCAAGGGGCTGGGCGCCAGCCTCTGCAACACCAGAGGTACAGCAGAAATGCACAAGCTGCTGTGCACAGCCTGAATCCAGAATACCTTCACACTGCAGGAGCAGGGCTGGTTTGCAGACTCTGCAGCTCTCAAACACCAAGTAGCTCCGTGCACTTCCCTTGCTCTGTCTCCTGAACCAACCTTCAGGCCTGCCGACATGTTTTTTCACCACATGGTACCTCAGCAAACACACCTTGCTTGGGCAGGGAGCCCCAGATTCTGCATCATCTCAAACAACGTGCACCTGACCGCGCTCGTCAGCCCAAACGACCTGCACCTGATGGCAGTCAGCGAGCTGTGCCTCCGCACCCTGCTCACCTCCCCCTTCCTCACTCAACTCCACTATAACAAGAAGACCCAAACCCTCTGAGCCCAGCACCAGACGTCACAGTCGCTCAGGAAGCCCAGCCCAGCAGGATCAAGCACGCCATCGCCATGTCACCATCAGCCATGCTGTTTGTGCGCCGAGCCCGCATCGAGCGCCGCTCTGTTTGCACAAGGCAGCGTGGAAGGAGGGTTAAGCCCCCTGCCACCCAACTAACCCAACCAGCCATTTCAGAGCCAGGCTGCCACCAGCCAGGAAAGCGCAGCTGGAAGCCCCAGGTGAGCCCAAGGCAGAACACAGGGTACGCTGCTGTTGGGACCTGAGGGTTTGGAAATAGCTCCCATCTTCCCTGGGCAGGGACACGATGCTTCAGCAGGCACGCTTGGGCCACGTAAATAAACACTGAGAGCTAACGTGTTACAGGCCCGGCAGTCTCCACTTTCCCAGACACCAGGGCAGGTGGAGGACAGGAGAAAACCTTTTAGCAGAGCTGCCAAGCACATTGTCTGCTCCAGCATTACTGCCAAGCCAAGGAACCTGCACAGCTCAGCCCTCACCAGACTGAATACCTGAAAGCCTGGTTACCACAAGGCCAGCATCCCCATGTTCAACAGTAACATGCACCACGCAGTTCAGACCACTGTGAAATGTTTGTTTTCCAGGGGGGAAAAAGAAAAATACTGCTGGTCCTCTTTGCCTTTTCATAGTGAGAGGCATGTTTGGCACTTGTGACATAATGAAATTACAATCAACAGCCCAGTGTCTCTCCAGGCAGCAAACTCAAGGGCAAAGCTGGGTGGCCGCAGCCTGCCAGCAGCACCCGCTATCCTCCCACTGTCCCTCCACCTCGGCAGTGCCTGGAACACGGTGGCAGCCACCACCAGCTGCGGCCTGTGTTGAGCTCCCTTCCTGACACCTTCAACCAAAAAATAATTTTGTGCGAGGACAAAGTAGGACTGTGCTCACAGCCACCCCTGGCACACGCACGATGCACACCTGGCGCTCGCAGCCCCACACACAGCCAGCGTTGCTGCGGCGACGAGCACCCACCTCCCGCACCGACAGATGGACACGTCTGTCCAGCACAGCCAACAAGGAAGCGCTGGAAGCTCTGGCTTCTTGCCGGCGCAGCGAGACCTCAGCAAGACCCGTAGCATCTCCGAGGGGAACGAGGAACGCAGGGGTGGCCGGGGCTGGTGGGATCTCCGGCCCAGCAGCAGGACCGCTGCCGGCAGCGAGGGAAGCCCGACTCATCCACCCTGTTTTGTTGTTTGTTTTTTTGTTTTAAACTAGCTGGAATTTATCTATTTCTCCAATCCCTGCCTACACACAAACCCAACCTCGGGAGCAAAGAAAAATGCCTGAATCGCAGATCAGAGACAAAGCAGAAGGCGAGCGGGCGGCCTGCTCCCGCTGCCCTCACCTCACCCCTCGGCGCGAGGCGGTTATATTTAGGTACCGCCACGGTCTGCGGTGCCGCGGCCCCCTCGGGCACGGCGCAGAATGCAGATTTTCCAGACAACAGACCACAACAGCTCCGTCAAAACCATTAGAGGCTGCGGCGCCCAGGCCTGCGCACAGATGTTTTGATTCCCACTCTCCTGCCACGACAGCCCTCGACAGCCCCATCGCTGCCGCCATGCGCTGGACACCCAGCCTGAATTTTGGCTGTCGAGCAGGGAGGGAGGAGAGAAGGGCAGCCCTGCTCCCCAGAGAGGAGCTCCTCTCTCTAGTCTCCCCCTGCATCTCCCCAGGGTTGGACAGCCTCCAGGGCTCCCAGTCGGCGTGGGGAATGACCCACCCTCAAGGAACAGGAGCAGCGGGGACAGCCCCCACAAGCACCTGCCGTGGCCCCGGGCCCTCTCCCAGGCTGAAGCCCCCACAGCCATCAGTCACAGGAGCCTGCAAGCAGCACAGGGGTCTGGCACATGCTGGGCCAGAGGGACCTGTCGTGACCCAGCTTTGGTCACAGCCCACTTCTCCTGCCAGCCGGACGCACCCACAGCTGCACGGCCCCCAAAGCAAAGCCACACAAAGGCCAAACCTTGGCCACGCTCTGATGGAGGGATGCAGGAGCTCTGAAATGCTCAGCCTCTCCCGAGCCTGTCCCTCCAGAATCGATCCCTGCAGCGCAAACACACCTCCAGCCCCGGCAGGGCCGGCGCCAGCACCCACAGAAGATGGTTGCCGAAAATTCTCCCACCGCAGACGAGAAAGCAACACCGGCAGAGAAACGCTCCCACGAGGGATCGACCCCCGCAGAACAAAACACGGCATGTGAATAAAGTTGATGTAAAAGCCCACTAGTCCTTTTTCTGCTTCTCCATGTAATATTTTTTTTATTATTATTACTGCTATTACTGTTATTTTGGAAAGCGGAAGGCGGTGTTAAGAGGGAGGCTGACGCAGCCAGCTGTGCGTCCATCAGTTTGGGATTCAGCGATTCCTGCTGAAGCCTTTCAACCGCTGGCCAGGCCCAAAGCAAATCTGCTGCTCCTGGCCTCTGGCACGACATCGACAGCACCCGGGGCGGGGGTCAACGCACAGAGATGAAAGAGGGACACACGCCTCTGCTTTTGTCAGAGCAGCCACCGCTGGGCCCAGTGTGACAGCGGCCACGACAAGGCCGGGCGATGGTGCCAGGCACACGGGGCCGCCCGCACCAGCCTGGCCTGCCAAGCAGCACCTTGGCTGGGTCCTGCAGGAACAAAAGGCAGCGGCAGGGTGGGAGGGAAGGTCCGGAGGCTCTGCAGCTGAGGAGGACCAGAGCTGCTGAGGCCGGCACCGCTGCGCGGGAGAGGGGCTGGAGCCAACTTCCTGCTGCCCTCTGCTCACAAAATGACCGCGTTAAAAAGAAAAGAGGAGGAGAAAAAAATACAAATACAGCAAAGCAACTTCTGGGGCCAGATGCAGAGTTTCGCTCCCCTCTAACGTGCCTTTTCTTTGCTTTTGTTCCAGTGGAAGACAGCCCGCGGAGCGGGACCGGTCAGGAGGCAGCTCAGGCAGCCGCACAGGGGAAAGGGGAAAGCCCTAGACCGGCGGCAGAGCAGAAGCCTGGCGAGCCCTGGGCCTGGCCGCAGGGCCGGCGCTCCATGGTGGTGAGGAGCCCGGCGTGACCCTGCTGTGGGGGCCCTGGGACGCCCCGCTGTCCCCCCTCCCGGCTGCTCCCCGGCCTCCGCTGCTGCGGCAGCCGAAAAGCCACGCTCCGTCTTCGCTCAGTGCCGGACCAGACAGTGCTCCCTAATGAGGGAGCATTACAATCAGCTTGTAATGCTGAATTTTTAATGCTGCCGAGGGCTCTGTTACATAATAAAGGGGGAAATGGGAGCAGAGGGCGGCCGGTGGGGCGGCCCGATCCCCCCGGCCACGCAGGTGGCGGCCCCGGCCCACCGGGCACCCCTCGCACCCCTGACCCGCCGCTTACCGCCAGCGCCGCAGGACAGGGCGCGCTCGACGCCCATCGGAGCTCCTGCCCTGCCGCGAGGGTTGCACAAACTTTCCTCAAGTGCGTGGAGGGGTGATGCCAAAACGCTGGCTCCGCACTCTGCCGCGGCTCGGCCGGGAAATGATTTAAAAGCAAAGTTCACGAGCATGTTAACGGCATGCTCTCGTATGTCCCCGCACACACGGGCTGCGCCGCGCCGCTCAGTAATACCCTAAGACTGTAAATCTATAACCACTGCAATGATTTAGTGATTAAAAACATGATAACATATTGTGTAACTGCAAACCACAGAATCCCTGCCAACTCTCCTCCGAGATACAGGAACAAAAATACAGAAAATGTGTTGCTCGCAGCGGTCTTCCTAAACTCGATGGAAAGATTTTAATAATAATGCAAAAAACCCCAAAAAAACAAACCCCAAAAACAAAAACCCAACCCAGACATTAGAAAAGGCTGGATATAAAGCAAGGGTAGAAAAAAAAAATATTTAAAAGATGGAATTTTAAATACGGATCTTGCTCTAACAAATTACAATCTAAACATGCCTCGCTTTTTTCTCTTTTTAAGTTTGTCGTAACTGGAATAACTGGTCTTGTGTGATGTCTTGCATATTCAAAGTGCTTTGTAATAGGATACGGAGACCAAACCTTATTTGCCTAAACTCAATGGGTTTTATTTTTTCCCCTCTCTCCCCCCCATTTCTTTTCCTTTTATTTTCCCTCCTCCCCCCCCCCTCTCCCCTAACAGGGGGAGGGTACAAGGTGGGGGGAGGCAAAAGGAAGCCGAGGGCTTTAAGCTGTAAGGAAAATACCTGAAAGGGGAAGCTGCAATCCGTATTACAGCGAGGAAAGCCAAATATTATACATATATTTTTAAAGGCAGCTATGGGAGTTTTGGCCTCTAAGCAGCCAACTTGACCCCATTTTCTCTATTCTCTTACTTCCTCCGTCGGAGGATTCCTGCACCTTCAGTTGTATTCGAACTCAATGTGACCCTAAGGAGGGAGTCACCGAGTCTCCAGAAAATTGCTCCATATTAAACAGGAGCAAGAAGAGGAGAAAGACAGCCGGCGCAGAGGGGACACGGTTGCGTTAGAGTCCAGGACATACCGAGAGCAGCCCCAAGCACAGCGGGAGAAAGAAACAGACCTTGCTCGGAATCAATTTTTGTTTGTTTGTTTTAAAAAGAAGGGGCGGGGGGGGGGGAGGGGGGGGGAAGGGAGAGAGGAACTGAATAATTAAAAAAAAAAAAAAAAAAAAAAAAAAGAAGACAAAGACACAAACGCAACCCAAATTATAAATAATTCACAGTCCGAATCCCGCGTGTGCGTGGCACCCACGCACGCCGTGCACGGCCGGGGCACACACATACACACACAGACACACACGCTCCCCTCGGAGGGTGCGAGCGGCAGCGGGAAGCCGAGCGCGGCGGGTCCCGGCGGGGACCGACAGGGACCCGCGTTTCACGTAGCGCGATAAGCGCCGGGCGATGCAGCCCCGAGTCATTAACCCCGGCCCCGAGCGGGCTCGGCCTGCGGTGCCACCCGCCCCCGCCGCGCTCCCGCACCGAGCCGCCCGCGGGGAACAAGAATCGCCGTTCCTGTGCGCGGCCAGGCCGTGCGGGCCGCGGGGCGCGGGGCTCCGCGGGGCCGGGCCCGCCGCCGCCGGGGCAGTTTTCGGCACTTTCTTCGCCCCTTTGTTTTCCGGCGCGTCCCCGGCGCGGAGCGGTCGCGGCCCGGCGGGGTCCCGGGGGGCGCGGGCTCCGCGCGAGGCCGGGCCCCCGCCGCCGGCCCCGCCGCGCACAAAGCGGCCGGGCGGGCGCCGCGCTCGCTGCGCGCCCCGCGGCCATGGCCGGCGGGCGGGGCGGGGGGGGGGTCCGCGGGCGCGTAGCGGCCCCCGCGGCGCCGGCACCTGCGCGTCCCCGGCGGCGGCGGCGGGGCTCCGGGACGGCGAGCGGCACAAAGTTTGCTGGGGGATCCGGGGCGGTGGGTGGGAGCGGACGGGAGGGGGGGCCGGACCAGCCCCATGCAAAGCAGCCCGGGCGCCCCGAGCAGGAGGAGCCCGAGCGGGGGACAGGGCAGAAAAGTTGCCACTTACGCGGTCGCTGCTCCGGCGGCGGCGGCGCTTTTAATCCCGGGCGGCGGCGCGGGGGCTACAGATCCCATGCAGGCTGCGGCGGCTGCGGCGGCAGGAGCGCGGGGCTCCGCGGAGGGGCCCGGGGCAGCAGCAGCGGGAGCCGGGGGCAGCAGCCGGAGCCGAGCGGGAGCCGCCGCCGCCGCCGCCGCTGCCCAGCAGCAGCATCGTTGTCGGGGAGTTTGCAGCCCCCCGGAGAGAGGGGGCCGCGGGCGGCGGCAGCAGCAGCGGCGGCGGCGGGTCGGGGCGGAGCGGCGGGCGCGGAGCGGAGCGGGCGGCGGGCGCGGAGCGGGCGGCGGGGCTGGCGGTCGCCGGAGCAGGAAGCGCCCGGACTCAGATCTGATGATTGGGAAGAAAAAAAACTCTTTGGATCTTTATTCTGCTAATTAGTTTCCTGCAAAAAATGGCTGATTAGTGCAGTGCGCATGTGCCTCATTACCCAGGCACGACGGGAAGGGCTAATTAGCCACCTTCTGGATCAATAAGATTCAGCCCAGGCGGCGGGGGAGGGAGCGAGCGCGCAGGAGCGGGCGGGGGGAGCGCGGCGGCGGCGGCGGCGCCGCACCGAAACTTGGGGCAAGCGGCCGGCCCCCAGCCCGCGGCGGGGGGGCCCGGCCCGGCCCCGCTCCGCGCCCCGCCGCGCTGCCCCGCGCAGCGCCCTGCCCGCGCAGCGCCCTGCCGGCCAGGGCAGGGGGCGCGGGGCCGGCCGGCGGCTCCGCACCGCTCCGCGCCGGCGGGACCTCCGCGGGGCCACCTGCCCCCGCGCCCCGGGCGGGGCCGCGCCGCCCCGCGCAGGGCACAGCCGGGGCGGGCCGACCCCCGCCGCCGCCGCCGAAGTTTCCCCGGGAGCCGCCGGGAAAGTTGCGTCCGGCAGCGATCGCAACTTTGCGCGCCGGCCCCGCCGCCGCCGCCCGCGGCATCCCCGCAGCATCCCCGCGGCGCGGCCCGGCCCCGTTCAAACTTGGCGGCCGCCGCTCCGAGCGGGCCGGCGGATCAATGCGGCCGCGGCCAGCCGCGCTGGGAGCCGGGCTACAGGTTTCACCAGCCATCGCTGGCAACAGCTTTGTCATTTTCTAAAAATAAGAAGCTAAAAGTTATTGTAGAAGAAGGGGCTTTTTTTGTCCCCCGCACAATGTGCCTTTTGTGAGTTTAATGCCATTCTGGGGCTCTCTATGGCCCCGGACAATGGGGAACTCCAGGAGGCGGCTGTGCCTCTGCCTTTTTTCTTTCTTGCTTTCTCTTTTCTTCCCCCCACCCCCCTCCTCTTTTTTCCCCCTTTTTTCTTTTTCTTTTTTTTTCTTTTTTTTTTTTCTTTTTTTTTTTTTTTTTTTAGGATGCAACATTCCTTCGGTCCCACCAGAACCTCTCCTTTGATTAAATAAATATTTCTCTAGCCTAACGGTAATGTTTTTCACTTTCTGCTCGGGTCCATGTCCGATTATTATTTAAAATTTTTATTTCCAGGAGCTTGTCCCTCCCCATTCCAGCCCTAGCGAGAAATGTAGATGATTGCTGGGAACGTGCGATTTGAATTTTAGGAGGAGGTGAACCAGTAAAGAACCTCTATCCAGGCTTCAGGAATATGTTTTTTTTCATGTTTCTGTAAGAGGCTATTTTTATTATTAGCAGAAATGCATCTAAATTAAATCATGTCTTGAAAATCTAAAGAAGCTTTTTTTTTTTTTCTTCTTTTTTGCTTTTTTTTAACCTTTTTTTCCCCCCTTTTTTAATTTTCATAATAACTCAAATAATTATCTTCACGGTTTGTTTCATAGCTCTGAACGAGGAATGCAGTTGCGGTCAGTTTTTCCATTTGGGAGAACCTTAATGTAGATGTATTTTATACTGCAAGGTAATAAACTGCATGTTTGTTAGTACCTATTATAATGAAATGTCTTGAGCTTTCCCTGTTTCTTAATGTGGGGGTTGACATTTGGAATTTTGACAAGTCCCTTTAATGGGATGGGGGTGAAGGAAGAGGACGGGTGATCAGGAATTTGCCTGTTCTGTTGATGCATTGCCGGAGGTGTCTGGCGGCTGGGAGAAAGTCGCAGGTTTTAAGACTCAGGGGTCGGTAGGTGCCACGGTTCTGGGGATGCTGTGCCTGCAGAGCTGCTGTGCCCAGTGACCCCGGCATGCTGTGTGTGAGTCCTGGTGCTCGGATTGACTCCAGAGGGGGACCAGTTTGCGTTTAAAAGCTGCCCTTAAAAATCTGTCACTCCCTGCTTGATACGTGTCTGCTTTTATGGAAGAATAATTGTTAACGTACTCATCTTTCAAAAAAAAAAAAAACAACAACAACAAAAAAAACCATCTCCCCAAAAAAACCCCACCAAAACAAAACCAACCCCCCCACCCTAAAAAACCGCACAACCCCAAGAAAAAAAAAAAAAGAAAGGAAAAAAAAAACCCAAACAAAAACCAACCAAGCCCCAAAGCATGGAGCCCTGTGGGAATCAGAATTTTTGGGGGCTGCTTGGTACGCTGCCTGGGAAGGTGCATGTAATTTGTAGCTGTTCTTGCTGAACGTGAACCAAACGTGGGTTGAGGAAGAAGTTGAGGTGAGAGTAAAGTAACCCTTGTCTTCAGCACTTGGGATAACTTAGAAAAGTGCCTCTTTTCCCCTGAGGCTGTGGATCTGGTGGCCCAGGCTGCGGGTGCTGCCTGTGGCCGCACTTTTGCAGAGCAAAGCAAAAGGAAATGTGTGGGGAAGTTGGGGAGCAAGAGAGCGCCTGTGGATGCTCCAGAAATAGGCACCTCCACAGGGACGTGTGCGAGCGCGGGCTGGAGCCATGGATGTTGTCTGCGCTTGCATCGTGAATTCGAGCTGTGTGCCGCTGTCCTCTAATTTCCCATGACAACATATGGATCCCATAAAGGCAAACATGCCGAAGTGCATCTGTCTGGGTAGTTAACACAAACCAAACATCCCCCGCTCGGGATCCCGCTGCCGCTCCGGCCGCGCTGCCTCAGCCCCTCGGTGCTCTCCGTGTTTCTTCGCCGCCGCGCTGCGGGACCAGCCCGAGTGCCCCGGCAGGGAGCAGGGCAGAGGAGCGGAGGGGTTAAGCGGGGAGAGGGGCGTGCGCCCTGCGGCCCCCCACCCTCCTGGGAGCTGGTCCAGCCCGAGCAGGCTCTGCCCTGGGGTCAAGTCCTAGGACATCTTTCCCTCCCCTCCTGGCAAGGCAGCAGCTCAGGCTGGGAAGGGAAACGGCAGATGAGCAGAGGGCAGAGGTTTGCCCCTCGTCCTGGACGCAGACGTCTGGAGGCTGGGGAAAGAGAGAGTTCCCAGTTTTCCAGGTTGCAAAAAGAGGTGATGAGGGGAGGCTGTGTGTGAAAAGAAGGGAAGGAACAAGTGATGGCTGCAGGACCAGCGGATAAACCACTACGCAAACACCGAAACACAGCCAAGGAATTAAGGGATAATTCGTACAGAAATCGTTAGGTATGATTACATGTATGTGCACGTGTGTCTCCTCTAAAAAATTTACTTTCCATAAGATTTCTTTGTTCTAGGCAAAAAGACAATCTGGTTGCTAAAATATAAAAAGGGGCTTCCCTTACTTTGATTAGAAATTTTGATACAGCCTCATCTGCAATTGTGTGGGTGCCTCTTGTTTCTATATGTGTATCTCTGCATACGCATAGATGGGATTTTGGGTTCAAATAGCTTTTAATGTGCTTAGCGGAAAGAAGCTCTTAGTATCAGATCTGCAGGGAAAATAAGACTGATTTTTCCCATAGGAAACTTGCTAAAGACACAGCTGAATTATTAGATTAACCCGCTTTTTTGTCTCATGGCATATCTGATGTATTTGCGCAAAGATTTGTATCATTTCATTTCTATGTTATTTTGAACAGACGGAATGAATAGCGGCGCTTTCAAGGGAAGTTATTATTTGCAGAAATGTATACAAATTGAGAGGAACAACTTTGAAGCAAAATGTTTTTCCAAGGCAGCGAATATTGCTTTTTGGACAGGACTCTCAGCAAGAATAGTTGTTATCTTTAACATGTAAAATGGGGGTGAGCAGCTCTGGTTCCCTGGATTCTGCAGCGAGATCAAGTCTTCCCCTGGAGACATGACCTGGCTGCCAGGGGCTCAGGAGGCAGGGGTGGGCCAGATTTGCATAGGTCTGTGGTGAAAGCACGGGACTCAGCTGAATTTTTAGGGATCCCCGAGCATATCCCACTGCTCGCCACCCAGCACAGGGGGACTGGGCCAAGGCTCTGCGGTGCTGGAGGCTGACGGGGCACAAGGGGCTGATGTATGGGGAAAGCTAAAAAAAAAGTTCCAGGCTATCTTTTAAAATTCAGGCTTTAAAAATTATTGCTGGGAGGGGGGAGATTCAGCTTAGAAAAAGTCTCCATAATATCATCCACTTCCATAGCTGTGTGCTTCTTGGAAATGTGTCTGAAGAATCAGAACAAAGCATGGAAGGCCAGAGTCCTTGAAGGAGCTCCAAATGATAAAGTCTGCCATTCATTTTAAACACTGCGTGCATTGTGGAAACACAGGTCAATTTGAAGGCATTTGTCAGATTTCCAGTTCCCTCTGCTCCTTTGCAATGGAAATTTGCAATCAAATCCCTTTGCTGGAGTTAGGATGTCTGCCTTGATCAGTTTGTATGACTCTATGCCCAAAGCACTGGCCAGGTAAGCTAGCTTTTCCTGTGGAAAGTTTGTTTGTGAGGAGTTGAGCCGGAGAAGGGGGGAAGGTTGAGGGGAATTGAGCTGGAGCAGATGTGTTTGTTCTGGGTTTGGAAGGGGAAAGGGCAGGCAGTCGGCAGCGACGGATTGCACGGGGCTTGCTGAGCCGCCGAGGCGAGCTGATACCATTTAGAGACGCCCAGCAAGAAGCATGGAAAGGGATATTCCAGCAGCAGCACAGTCATTGTTGGGATGCAAAAATGCAGCACGGCTGGAGAGCCACACTGCTGAGCAATTTCAGCCAGATAGCAGGGATTTCTTCTGGAGTCAGGTTTGCCTCAGTTACTGGGGGGGCTGCTGCCCTTATTCCTGAGACATGGGGTGCTGGAGGGGAGAGACTATTCCTATAGAAGAAATGCTGTAGGATTTGGGAGGTTTCGGCTGAGGGGGATGTTCAAAGGAACATTTATTCTTTTGTCTCCAATCTATTTCTGGGGCTTTACCTGATTATTAAAAGGCATCGTGCTCCAGGCAGTGGGAGTGACAGGACCTCTGTGGGCTATTCCGGCTGTCCCCAAACCTGGCAGGGCTGCTGCAGGCAGGCTGAGTAAACACCCCTCAGTCAGACAGCAGGTTTGTAACATGCATTTGCTTGTTTTGCAGGCCGTAACACGAGTGGATGTGTTTGCCATGGAAATAAACACTTGGAATACATCTATATGTTTCTTGGCTTTTTGAGAGAAATGAAGAAAAAAGTCTTGGCATTTAATTAGGAGTCACTAACCTGATAAATATTGAACATCATTTCTTTGTGAGCAGCTCCATGTGCTCAGAGTACTCTATGGATGTATTCCACAATTGCACTTATTTAATGCCTGTATCACCTCGTGCCTATTGTATTTATGTTGTCATCAATGTCAGATTTTAATTAAACAATTAAATCACTGTCACAGTAATTTCCCTAGAAAACTATTTTAAATGAAAAATCCCACAATAAATGTTTGGGAACCATCTTAAAGGGATAAAAGAGGAAAATAAGTTACAGAATAAAATTACAGTTCTCCCAGAATTAGGAAAAAAAAAACCCCATGTTTTCAGCATTGAGAAGAATTCTGGACTACAGGGTGGTTTCCACAGAATTCAGTCTGTCAGCAGGGAGACCAAGACACCTTGGCTTGTCTGGGGGCTGGTCTGGGTCTGTCAGGTGCAGTGGCTGCACAGGGACCCCGGCCCAGGGCTGGCAGTTCCTGTGCTCACGCCCCTGCTGGGGCCAGGAGCAGTGACAGCAATGCAACCCTCTCCTCTCTGTGCCAGCCAGGTACCCAATGCTCCTTGGAAAATAGTCCATCGGCCTCCTTTCCCTCCGACTTATTTCAGAATTAAGCTGGAGATTTGCAGGAAAGTCTGCATTGAATTATTCACCAAGTCAAGCACCAGCACCAGCTGCACTTACTATATAGTAACCACGTCCTCCACCCCTGTGCTGTAAGCAGTGAGAAATCGGATCTGACATAGCATCTTTGCTGCACTTAATCAAACAGTTCATCGTTATCTCTTTGTAAATATCTGCTCTTATTCTTCTAAAAGCTGTACTTCTTTGCACAGAAAAATCACAAACACGAGATGCAAAATTCATCAGACAAGATATCTGCAGGAATCACGCTCCCAGCCGCACGCCACGATATTACCTGTATTTAACATAAGCACATCTGACATTTGCGGCACGTGAGCGGCGCGTATTGAAATCGGGGCCCGGGCTGTGACCGCAGCGCCGCGTCCCCCGCAGCCATCCCCGGCCACCCCGGCCAACAATGCTTTCATTTGTGCCCCTGCCGAGCCAGTGGGGGCTGGGGGCCTCGCTGTGCCCCCCTCCCCAGCGCCCAGCCTCAGGGGATCCCTCCCAGCCCAGCACCCATCCTGCCACGGGAATCCTGGACAGTGTTTCTTTTAGGTCCACGCTGCGCTTTTATTGGAATGCAGCTTTGCAGATTGGGTTATGGCTGGGCTGCGTGTGGTTTCTGTCAGCCCTGAAGTGTTTTACAGCTGGAGATGATTTTGGGGGGGTGGGGAGGGGACACATGCAGCCTGTCCGCAGCCAGGTCTGATGTTCATCTGCTGCTGTCTCTCTAATTGTTTTCTCCGCGTCTCCATCAAAAGGTGAGGCTGGCACTGGAGGGGGTGATGATGACAATGGCACCACCAGGTCCATCCCTTCCTGCTCCTCGTTTTAGCTTGGTTCTCCCCAAAGCAAGCAGAGCCCCAGATTTTCCAGCAGATCCCTTTTCCTCCTGTGGCCACAACAAGCCCAGGTACCTGGTGTGCTGTGCCCGGGCTGGGCAGCCCGAGGGCCTTGCACAGGCAGTGCCCTGGGGGGACTCCTGCCCCGGCCAGCTCCACTTGTGAGCTCAAGACACAGAACCTTTAACCTAAATTCAACCAGCAAACCCCAAAGCACTCACTCCATCCGTCCAGAGCTGTGGCAGTCTCCACAGCCCCCTTGCTGGGCAGGCCCTTGCCTGGACCCATCCAGGGCCACCCGCACTGTGCCCAGAGCCTCTGCCACCCAAAGGGCCTTGGCAGAGCATATGCAACCAGAAACACGTTTTTTATACACGGGAAAGGGGGAAATGGATGAGGTTGCACAGAACCCTCCTCCAAGCAGGAGAGGCTGTGCTGGAGGAAAGTATTGCTCATAATGACACTTAAGCCCAGACACTTGAATGCTAAAGGTTAAACTTACATTCTTCAAGAAAGGGCTCCTTGCCAGCTTGAACTGTGTTGTGTTCACTACTGCCTCCTCCTCCTCTTCATCCACTGTCAATCCACTTTTGGTATGTTTTGAAATAACTGAGGTTTTGGGGTGGATTTGTTTCCTCCCCTAATGTCTGTTCTCTGTACCAGTTCTTGGCCCTATGTCTGTCACAGAGTTAAAAAAAATTTAGAAGTCAGTTTAATGCCTGTACAAAAGTGAAGTGTTTTTTTCTTAGCTGCAAACTACTGTAGCTTCAATCCATCAAAGACCAGCCTCAGCATATGTTCTGTCCTCCAGTGACACACAGTTCATAGAACGCCATCCTCCACCTCCTGTCCTCAGCTGAATAACCAGAACGTACATTCTGATAATCAGGCTAAAATTGGAATTAAAACACACATTGGAAGACTGATATACAGTAACAATAGGGTGGCAAAATCATTTTGGGGACAATCCTCACTAGGGCCAGAGACGAAACTGATGGCAATACTTCCAAATGCTCAAGCCAAGGAAGAAGAAAAAGGAAAATGCCCACCCAGGAGTCGCACTTTAAGATGAATTTCATCATAGTATGAAGAAACAGACATGCAGTTTGGATGCTACATTTAGACCTTACTGATCAAAGAGCACCTTCTCCATATACTTTCATGCTTCTCCCCACAGATATTTCCCATAAAAAAAGAATGGAAATAATATTACATTGTGGATGCCTTCTAAAGCAGCCTCTTTACACAGCCTCATGCAGGCTTTTCGTAGAGAATCAGTCAGGTGAAAGCACAGAACACAGATCCCTACATCTCAGCAGCAGCAGCAGGTAGAGGAGACCCAGACAGAAGGCTGGATCAAAGGCTTTGAGGAGGAGCATGGAAAAGAGCCAGAGTGAGCTTCAGAAGTCAAATGCAATTTTTATTTGGGTTCAGAGATGATAAAAGGCCAGTGATGTTCATTTTCCTACTTCCTGCAGCAAGGGAACGGGGGGCTGCAGGGCTCCGCAGCTCGCTGCAGTGTATTTCTTGGCACAGCCCTAATTGTATCTCCTGGTCCCAGTGGAAGTTCACGCTTTTTAATATCTCTTATTGCTTCTGCAATTGCTGCCACCAGTCAGCAATCACAAACAGGAAGCCGTGAGTCAGCAGAGCCATAACCCGTGGGCTGCCAGCGGCCAGAGGAGAGGGACGCTCCTGGAAAACACGGCGAGGGCCGAGCTGGCCAGGAACAGTGCCGGGGAGCTGCACCGAGCCCTGGCTCCCAGTTCAGCCCTCCAGCTGACACCAAACCTGGCACAAAGGCTCCCAGTTCAGCCCTTCAGCTGACACCAAACCTGGCACAAAGGCTCCCAAATCAGCCCTTCAGCTGACACCAAACCTGGCACACAGGCTCCCAAATCAGCCCTTCAGCTGACACCAGGACCCGGCACAAAGGCCCTGCTGCCCTGGGCCTGGGCGCCTTCGCAGAGGTTTCCCAAAGCTGGTGCCCAGGGCTCGGGGCAGTCATGGCAGGGTGAGAGCAGACAAGGACACTGGCTCCAGTTGCCTCTCCGTGCTCCAGAACGCAGATTTTTTCCCCGTTAGGGAGAGCACGGCAGAGGAGGCAGCAGTGGCCCCTCAGCTGGGATACGCCAGCGTGACCCCGTTTTCACACCGGCGGCACCCGGCGCTCGGCCGCACCACGGCTCACGTAGCGCGGGGAAGCAGATGATCTATTCCCAGCCTGGTTTCGTCTGCTTCCTAACTGTATTTAGCAGCGAGTTTACTCCAGACTGAGCCTGCGTGAATAAGTGTGTATGTAAGGGTTGAGGATTGGCTGCAGCAGGCAGAGGGTTTGCTGAAAGGCTTGTTAAGGAAGCACTACTGACCATGCAATCCAATTACATAATGCTTCAAAAAATAACCATGCTGGGAGTTGGGTCTGGGCAGTGCATTTTGGCAGCAGAAAGAGGTATCAAATGTTCATCTTCCAAACCAAAGGCTGACAGTGTATTTGTGCCACAATGTGACACTGCACCTCGGCAGTAAACTGCTCGAAAGAGGAAACTTGCTTCCAGGGGAAATGCCTGCTGTTCCCTTTCAAGGCAGTGCTGCACCCTGCAGACCGACGTTATTTGAGTCCTTGTAAAATTACCACTAATCTCTGCACTCAGGATGCCTCGTGTTTTATGGGCACTCGTATGACGGCAGCTTTGTTTTCTGGGGGGAAAGCAGAGTGCCGAGCAGGGAGAAGCAGGCACCTGGCCATCAGCAGTGGCTTTCGGGGGTTTTCCTCAGCTCCCTATCTCGCAGCTCTTCTCTGCCACTCTGGACAGGACAGACATACAGATGATGCACAGTATTTACTGGACAATGTCTGAAAAAAATACCCTGTCCTGCCTGAGGAAGATCCAGACCGAGTCCCACTCCAGGCAGAGCCTGCGTGGAGCTGTGCATCCTTTCTGCCGAGATGGATGCTGGCGGAGGGGACCGAAGGCTCAAGCTCCAGGATGGCTCCATCCACACGCTGTCCGGGATGACGGGGATTTAGAAACCCTGTCTCCAAACAGCACTGGAAGCTTTAATCGTAGTTACTAATTTAACTGCTGGGCTGCTCCGAAGGCTTCACAGAGAAGGCACATTTCTGGTGAATGAGGCAACAGCAAACCAAGGATATTGTGAGCCGCTGCGCAGCCGCCTGTACCTGAGCTGTGCGGCTGGGCTGCTGGGGATGCTGCATGCGGCTCTGGCCCCCGGCCCTGCCTGGGCACTGGGGGGTGCCACGGCCGGATCGCATCCCGGCCCCCGGGCTCTGCCCAGCCCGGAGCCCCCGGAGACACGGGCGAGCCCCGCGCTGCTGCCGGGCCCGAAGGGGTTACGGGCGGCTCGTCCGGCCCGGCCCGCCCCGCCGCCTGCCCCGGCGGTTCCCGGCTGTTGCCGGCTGTTCCCGGCTGTTTACCTGGCAGCGCCGGCCGGAGGCCGCGCTGACATCACCGCCGCGCCCCCCCGTCCCTCCCTCCCTCCGTCCGTCCGTCCGTCCGTCCGTCCGTCCGTCCGTCCGCCCGCCCGCCCGCCCGTCCCGCCCGCCCGCCCGTCCCGCCCGCCGCCGGCCGAGCCTCGCCCGCCGCGGGGCCGCCGCCGCCTTCCCCGTGCCCGCGGGCGGCCCGGCCCGGCCCGGGGCACACGCGGGCCCGGCGCTGCCCACCCACCTGGCTGCCACGTCGCAGCCGCGGGCTGGCCGCGGGCCCCCATGCTGCCGCTGCCCGCCGCCGGCGCCCCGTGCCCGGGCTGCGCCTCGCCGGCAGGCCCGGGGCCCGGACACCAAGGCCGGCGGCGCAGGTGCTTGCCCCGGCGGGGGCTGCGCCTCCAGCCCGCGGCGGAGCTGCTCTGTGGATGCTTTCTTGGTGCTTTTGGGCAGGGAGCCAAAGTATGCAGCTTAAAGGAAATGTTTAATAAAGACACAGGAGCCTCAAACTGTTTATTTTTCCTTGCAGAAAGGTGGAGAGACGATGTCCCTGGAAAGGCTGCCGGGCCAGGCGCGGCCCGGGGCCGAGCCGGGGCTGACGCTGCCTCTCACCTCTCCCTCCCCCGACAGCCCCGGCCGCGGGGTCATAAACCGTGGGGGGAAAAGGCAGCCTATTAGTAACTCTATTAAGTCTCCATTAGTTAGGTGTGAACTCATTACTCTAATATACCTGGAGGTGGGATCCCACTTGCAGGACATTAGCGCTGCAATAAGCACGTTTACCACCCGAGCTGGACCGAGCGAGGAGAGGATGGAGCAAAGGACAGGAGCCTCTCCACACCTGGGGCAGAGCACCACAGAGAGCCCCTCTTGCCACGCCTGCCCTGGGCAGTTGAACTCTCCCCCACAGGCTTCCTCCCTGTCCCCAGGGTCGCTGCCCCTGTGAGCAGTCCCTAAAGCAGCCCTGGACACCTTCCCTCCCTGCAGCAGCGACAGGGCAGCCACTGACACACAGCCTCACGCCATGAGTGCCTGCACCACGGGAAGCTGCTCCCGGCCTGTTGCAGGATCAGACATTTGGGGTGGAAAAGTTCCCCCAGCACTGCCAAGGACACCAGTCACCCGTGTCCCCAGGTGCTGTACAACACCGCCTTTAAATCCCCTCCAGGGCTGATGACTCCACCACTGACCTGGGCAGCCTGTGCAAGGGCTGCACAGCACTTTCAGAGAAGAAATTTTTCCTGATTGCTAAATCATAGAATATCCTGAGCTAGAAGGAGCCTACAAGGAATATTGAGTGCAATTACAGGACAGGACCGACCAAAGAATCCCACCACATGCCTGAGAGCTTGTCCAGCCCTTCCTGAATGTCCAGTCTCAACCTCCCCTTTGCCTGGCCGGGCCTTTTCGATGTGTTGGCGTTTTGTGACAGGAGCTGTTCTGCTGTCTGCAGCTGAGCACCCTGTGAGGAACTCAGGCAAACTAAATAATGAGCTTATAGGAAATCAATTAATTAATAATAGATAGGATGCAGGAGCAGGGCTTAAAGGGGTTTGCTGAGTTAGCACAATGAAAAATACGACTGTGTGTAGAAATCTGTAGGCATAGAACTTTGTCTCCACCTCCTCAGTAGCCTGAACGTGCCAACATGAGACACCTGAGCCCCAGTGCCCTCTGCCAGAGCCCCTCACAGACAGGCACTGTTTGCCCTGCAGAGCACAAAGACTGTGCACCATCTCCTCCCCATCCTTACTGGCACTTCGAGGCTGCACAAAAGCACAGCTCATGCAGAACTCTTCTCAAGAGTAATTTTTAAGCCCATTTGTTCCTAAATAGCACTAAACTGTACACGATCCCTGAAAAAAAGCTGTCCAAGAGCATACAAGTAGGATTTTAAAAATTATTTCAGGAGGAAGCATGATCTTGCTTCTAAGATCCTTGGCCAAAAAGAGTATAAAATTAATGGTATTAAGTTCCTAAAAATACTCTTGAGGATCTGGGAGTTGGAACAAGGGCTTGGATTCTATTCCTAGCTCTGCCACAGACTCAGTGTCTGCAATGAAGGACCAGCTCAGATGGGACACAGGGTATGTTGCAAGTGCCCAGAAATGCACTTCAGAGCTCACTCCCCCCACTTTTTGCCCGATTTCCCATTTTGTGCAATGGGTACAAAAGTGACTCTGATGGAGCAGAGCACATGAGATGGAATGTTGGTGTAATTCCTCCTGGTTTGTTTCCAGAGCACCATGAAACCATGTCCTCTCTTGGTGCCTCAATGATCAAGCTCACCAGCCCTTTTCTTTCTTCCCTATTTCTCTGGAATCAACTCTTAAAATTCAAAACACCTGCAGGTACAAACAATTATGATTTAAAAAGAAACTACTGTAAGGGTGCTCAAGTCTAATGCCCTGCAAAATTCAGTATTAAGTCTGCCTTTTTACTGCCCTGAACAGGAGAGATAGGCAACCTTAAAATGCAACACTTGTTTTTAGCCCTGGAAAATCCTGAAATATTCACCTTTTAATATGTTATATCTAGGAAAATTGTTTCATCATGTAAAGATGATTTTATGGGTCTTTCTCAACCTGTTTTACTGTAACTCTGTTAACTAAGGTACCCATTTCTACATGGAATCCCATACAAAAAATGGATTAAAATAATTGTGAAAGTTTCTATAATTTGAACAAGTTATTGTGGCAGGATGCCCAATGACAAAACAACAGCCCATCAGCAAAGCCTGAGGTGAACTCACTGGTGGCTTCTCTAATTACAAAAAAGGAACATCCCAATGGTACCTTGACAGAATCTCAAATCCCTTTAATTCCCTGTGTGTCTTAGCTATGAAACCACTTTTGGCACAGGAATTTAAACTGCTAGACAAAGACTCAAAATAGCACATTTCAGTGATAAATAGTAAGGTTTATGTCCCGGAGTTGCTTTTACACCAGCATGAGGCACTGAGATGGGACAGAATCCTGCATATTGAGTCCTGTGTGGATCCCAGACCCTGCCAGGTTCTGCCATCAGTGAAAGTACTCCAAGAGAAATGAAAACCCAGGCAGTGAAAACCTCTGCTCACCCCACTAAAGGGAGGAAAAGAGACTGACATTTCCATGGGTGATTCTGTCTGATGAAATCAAGTATTTAAATGACTTCTATTTACACAGGATTTTGAGAAATAATGCTAATTTGCAGAATTGGCATCTGGGGTATGAGTATATATACCCTGGGAGAGCACTTAGGGAGCTTTTGTGAAGCTAAGTAATAAACGCTTTGTCTTCACCACACTATTTATGGGTTGCTTGGGGGCATCCTGCTCTCCTCCTGCCCCTACCTGGGCATAAAATTATTGCCCAACTAGGTTTTAATCAGAGCAACAGTAAATCTGAATGACCACACATGCACAGCCATTCCTGCTCCCTGATCTCCAGCATTAATTATAAAGTGAGACTGTTTACACAGTACATACCACTTTCCTGACTTCTTTCTTGTTTATGTCTAAACCTTTATGGACATAAAACTTTGGAATTTGCTTTTGGAATAAAACTGCAATTGAAGTGGCAATAACTGTGTTGCAAACAACTCGGCTATTGCTCCCCCGGTGCCGCGGTCACGGCAGGTTGGCACTGGAGCCTCCCCACTGCAGCGTGTTGGTTCAGGTCATCTCCTTGCTGTCCCAGCTGGATGGCTCCTCAGAAACTGCAGCCTGAGACTGCTCCCAGCAAACACTCCAGCTCTCCCTGCCCAGTCCCTTCCTGCACTTTTGCCCATGTCTGGCTGCCCCGTGCGTGTCCCTGCACACCCCGCTCTGGGGTTTGTGCTGCTCCCCCTGTGCCAGGCTGGGCTCAGCTCCTCACCCCTCCCCTCCCAGGGTTCTGACCTGGCAGCCTCTTTGCTCCTGCAGACAGAACCCTGTCCCATGTCCTAAGGCACCCCTCCGGTCAGATTTCCCCTGAAAGGGAAATTTTTCTTGTACAGTAAGTCCTTACAAACAAAAGAGACGTCCATCAGATGCCATACACAAGTGAGGGTACAGTAGTAAAGTTACTGATGCTCCACAAGCACTAAATTATTCCTCGTCACACTGGCCTGGCTGCTCATTTTGTCAGGCTGTCACACAATAAATTAATATGTTGGCTCTTTGGGGCTGAGAACTCTTCTATTTGTTCAGTAAAACAGATACTGCACACCCCGGGCACCATATAAAAATAATAAATTACCATAGCACACAGGCAAGGTATTACTTGTCTCTCTCCTTGCCTTTACTTTATCCCCTCCATCCTCTGCCTTTCCTCTGATCAATTCATCTTCCATTTACTTTCTATTTCTGTCTGTAGGTTTCACTTTAATACATGCTGCTCCGATATTCCAACCATGCCACCTGCTCCACAAGTACAACTGCAGAGGCTCCACGGATGTGGAGAAGAGGAAATCAACAAACGTTCAAGGGGAGGAGAAGAAAGAATGTCTATACTGCAAGAATATTAGGAAAAAGGAATCAAGCCTCTACCTGGTGCTGTCTCTTACGCTGACTTGGATGCCTCCTGATTCCTGCCAGACTCCCTTTACTCTTCACATCCAACACAGAACTGTGGAGACTTGGTAGCCACAGGAATTGAACAGCCTTCTCTATGTAGGCAGGTGGGGAAGTCTTTGACCCAATCTCCCTTGTAGGTTAAAATGTCCTTTAATTCTGGTGGGCTGTGCTGAGATGGGAATGAATAAACTCTCTCTTCATTTTAGCGTCCAGCTCATGGAAGCTGCACAGGCTGGATGTTAAGTCTGTCCAAATTCCTTTCCTCTTTGGCAAGGTTATCCTACCTACAAAAATAAGAATTAAAATTAAGGTTTTGTTTGGCTTCTTACAAGTTCAGATCCTGCCCCACATTTTCCAGGACACAGTTCCAACCCAAGTTTTAGCAGACAGGCTCCCCAAGAGCACCCACAAAGTCACGGGAAGTCATCAAGTTATTGCAATACTAAGTGCATTATGTTTCCAAAGCATCACATAATCTTAACTAATAAAAAACCCAACAGAATTTACTGTTTGTTCTTAAAAAAAATAAATAAGCAAAGAAGCAAAATTTAAATATTTATTGGAAAGCTAAATATTGTAGCCTTGAGCAGTTATTGGCAGGAGATGCTGTGCAAACAGAGCCCCGGCAGGCTGCTGCCTCCCACATCCCTGGGCGCTGGCCCGGGGCCCGCACGCCCCGCTCGCCCCGCACACCCCTCACACCGCGCACACCCCGCACATCCCGCACCGCGGCCCCGCTCGCCCCGCACACCCCGCTCGCCCCTCATACCCCTCACACCGGGCTCCGCACACCCCGCACACCCCGCACACCCCGCACATCCCGCACCGCGCTCCGCACACCCCGCACATCCCGCACCGCGCTCCGCACGCCCCGCACACCGCGCACACCGCGCTCCGCACACACCCCGCACGCCCCTCATACCCCATACACCCTGCACACCCCGCACGCCCCGCACGCCCCTCATACCCCTCACACCGCGGCCCCGCACACCCCGCACACCCCTCACACCCCGCACATCCCGCACACCCCGCACACCGCGCACACCCCGCACACCCCTCACACCCCGCACGCCCCGCACACCCCGCACACCCCGCACGCCCCTCATACCCCTCACACCGCGCACACCCCGCACACCCCGCACACCCCGCACACCCTGCACACCCCGCACACCCTGCACACCCCTCACACCCCTCACACCCCGCACGCCCCGCACACCCCGCACGCCCCTCATACCCCTCACACCGGGCTCCGCACACCCCGCACACCCCGCACGCCCCGCACACCCCGCACATCCCGCACATCCCGCACCGCGCTCCGCACGCCCCGCACACCCCGCACGCCCCGCACGCCCCGCACATCCCGCACCGCGCTCCGCACACCCCGCACGCCCCGCACACCCTGCACACCCCTCACACCCCGCACGCTCCGCACACCCCGCACCGCGCTCCGCACGCCCCGCACGCCCGCACCGCGCTCCGCACGCTCCCCGGGAAAGCGCCGCGGTTCTGTTCTGGCCCATCTGCGGCTCCGGCCGGGTCGGGCCCACCCCGCCTGCCCTCTCCCCCTACGGGAGGTGCGGGGCCGAGCGGGTCCCCGCTCCCGGGGCACGGCAGCACCGGGACCGCCGGCAGGCGCCGGTGCCGGGGGCGCTGGGGCACCAGGGGGTGCTGGGGGAGCCCGGCCCGGCCCGGCCCGGCCCGGCGGAGCTCCAGGTGAGCCGGGCTGGCCCAGGGCAATGTTTGCTCCTTCTGGCATCTGATTCCCACCCCTCCTATCCCACGTGGCCGTGCATTAGTGATGGGCACTGCTGGCAGATGGCAAAGTTCGAGCCGGGCTAATTAAACATACCGAGCTAATAACCTTCCATTTTGGGACTGGTATAATTCATAATTTAATGTATTGCTGCTGAGACATTAACCTTTCAATGACTGGCACAGTGCCCACAGCAGCCTGAGTGCTGACCATCTTTCAGGAAAATGAGTATTATTGTTAAAACAGGTATAAATCATTCATGGCTTCAGCTTTTGTGTCAAGCTGCACATGAAAATAAGTAGTAGGCTGGGTAATTTATTTACCTTTTGGTGGTTATTCTTATGATTTCATGATCATATTCTCTGATTCATAAACACTGGCCAATTGCCATTCTCGTTTTACCATTTCAATATTGCAGTGGTTATTCCGATTTCCATCTTTTAACAAGTTCAAGACTGGTGCAGAGTTGCTTGATCCAGGCACAAACATAATCTCATTTCAAGGAGGAAAAACTTATTTTAAGCTAATTCCCCAGTATTCAATGCAATTATTAAAGCTACCAACTTGTTACAATTTAGCACTTTGCTAAAAGAAGTGTTTCTTTGGAAACTGGTGCATAAACACACAGATTAAAAACTTTTCAAAATTCTCCTTAAGAGGCAGCTGGGAGGAAGCTCACACGTTACTAAAGAGTTTAGTAAAGATCATGTCCTATCTCTTCCAATCAAATGGTGAACGAAAATGGCCAATGCTCAGTCAAAAGGGCAAACTATCTCTGTCTTTGAAGGCACATTAAAGATGAGTCTAAAAAAATCCTAAGTGGATGCTGAAGAACTAATCCATTTGCAAAATTGCTATTTTTGAAGAAAGAAGTTAACTAAGGAATCACCAAGAAGTTGTTTGTGAATGTCTGTCATATAATGCCAGGATAATGCCAAGAGCAGGACATTTTGGAGGCATAAGAGAATGAGGAGCAATATCAGCATCGCTGATTTTGGGCTTCTCCTCAGGACTTCATATGGTCACTCTCAGGGCTATATGAACACCGGCAGAAGATAAAGCATTTGAACCTGTTCATGGGGACAACACTCAGACCCCCTTGGAACAGGAATTATTTGAGAGGTTGAGGTTCCTCCGGGTACCTTCTCATACTGGAAACATACAATGTTAGACCCAAGAACATCTATTTTTCCTATTGATAACGATGCAGGAGACAACCCCTCACTCCTACAAGTGATCACCTGCCTCTCTTAACCCGTATCTGTGCCACCTGTGGCCAGGGCCGAGCTGTACACCCTCCCTTTGGGTTCTGAGATGTGTCATGGAACCAGATGCACCCGGATCAAAGCCTGGCAGCTCCTTTTTCCATGGACACTACAGTGTCCCTGCATTTCACTCCCTCTGCTGGCTCCAGTTATACATCAAACTAAGGTTTTGTGACCTGAAATTTCTTTATGGCTGGGACATCTAAAATTCACCTGCATCTTCAGGCTCTGTTGTCCTTACAGGCAGCTGGCAGGGATGCAGCCCTTCCTCCTCCCAGGCAGAGCATCCTGGGCTTGGGACAGGACCAGCACCGCCAGCAGTCCCCGTGGTCAGTCTGGGTGGGGAGTGTGTGTCCATTCCACACTGCATGCTCCTGACAGAGGGCAGGGCCTCAGCTCACCGGGCTGTACCTGCTGGGTGCAAGAGCCCTGTGTGGCTGCAGGAGACTGCAGTGCCTGCCCCGTGGGTGTTTGCAGGTGCCTGCAGTCCCTGCCCTGTGCCTGCTGAGCCGAGGGAACTCAGGGAACCAGAGCCTGGCCTTCCAACATCTGGCAGCTCAGCAAGAAAAATCAAGAGTAACACTTTTGAGGAACACCCTGCAAGGCTGAAGGAGCAGGGGTATCCCAGCTGTGGGAGTGTGCTGCTGCTGGCACAGCCCCTTGGGAAGCCAAGGGCCCCCAGCCCTGGTGGTGCACAGGCTCTCCTGGCCAAGCTCCCCGCCTGGGCCGTGCTACGCAGATGGGCTCTTGTGCAATTCTCTGCTTTCCAGTAGACACGTGATTTTCTATGGCAAGAATTACTCAATGTGCAGTTCCTGTCTGAAGTGGCCTATCCAAAGTATTCAAAACAAGTTCTGAGCAAACCCGCATCTCGAGGGTTGGTGCTGCCTTTAGGCAGATTTGTTGTTGTTTCACAAGTGGGAAAACTGAGGTAATTTTTTTCTTTAAAGGGGGCAGATGCTGCACATGTACAGGCACTGAACACCCTTGGTGCTTGTCTAAAGCTGAGAAGAAGCATTGAAAACACCTAAATGTGATAGAGAGGCTGCAAATTTGAGCATGAATCCCCCTAAACCATTATGCTTTTTGCCACACACACATTTACTTTCTGTGGAAATAGACCTTGTACCTCATTGTTCAAATACCTGTCTGCAGTTATTCTGTATTTCAGGTTCTTGGCATTTCAGGTTTTTGGTATTTCCCCTTCGTTCACATGCCAGGTGGCAAACCCCGAACTGGAGCAGAAGTCACTTCCTACTCTGTGGTTATAAGAGAGTTAAAGTTCAGATTTCTAATTGCTCTCTCGAGGCCTTATTACTTGTTGATTAGGGTCTTTTGGGAACTGCATCAAACCTATAATAATAAACACTCATTTCACTGGAAGTTTGTAGCTGCCGTGGCAGCCCTGCAGCCCTTCTGTAATGGCACACGTACAAACCACCAGGAAAGGCCTCTCCAACTTCTTCAGAGGCTTTCCAGGCTGGACAGGTCTGAGCCATGGGCATTTACCTGCCAGACTGGAGCTGGGGCTGCATGGGCCCCTGCGCCCTCTCCCAGCCCTCAGAGCAGCGCTGTGAGCAGTGTCTGGCAGGAGCCTGGTGGGGAGCACATCTGTGCAGGGACAGCTCCTTCTAAACAGTGGCTAGTTCCCTAAATGCTGGTAGATTTGGGGACAGCAGCACGTAAAGAGAAGTAGGACTGCCAGCACACTGCTGGTGGCCAGTCAGTGTTCATAGTCCATTATGTCCTGCTCTGTTATGGCATCTGACCAGAACAGATATCCTCAAAGTGCCATCCTGACACCCAGGAGTTCTATGCTTCAGCAAAAGCCTCTGCTGTGTGAGGGTGCTGCTGGAGGACACGTTTGCTGCATGAGCTGGCACAATAAACCTCCCTGGCCAGAGCAGCCCCAGGGAATCCCTGGGCTGATGCCTAGTGCCAGCCCAGGCCAGGGTGCTGCATCCTGCTGGAGCACACGGGGCACATGGGGACACAGCCCCCAGATCCCAGCTGGGGACAGAAGGGGGTCCCCCCGTGAGGAGCAGTGGTGGGACAGGTGCAGATGCTCTGTGTCTCATCAATGCACATGTTCCTAATTGCAAAACCTTTGAGTTCTCCTAACTTGAGCAGTCCAAGGTGTCATTCCCAGACTAGGTGCTTTGGAAGTACTTGTATGGCATCATTTTTACAGGCTGGATGTCCAAAGGGATGGGATGGGTGGGATGGACAGGATGGGTGGAATGGGATGGGGTGGACTGGGATGGGATGGGAGCACAGTGTGGTCATGGATTGCCCCAGGCAGGAGGGAAGGTGCTGCACGTGTGCTCTTGGCGAGTCTCCGGAGAAGGGCAATGGGTCTCCCTGACTCCCCCCAGAATGAGCCTGCAGTAGCAGCAGGTGCTCAGCTGCAGTTGCTCCTCAGACGGGCAGTACCTGTTGGAAGGGTGGATCGATGGGGCCCAGGCAGCCATGCATGAGCTGCTCCACAGTGGCTCTATTGATCAGAGCTAACGTGCCGATAGCAACGCCGAGCGGCTGACAGGCCGAGGAGAGGCAAGGAGGAAACAGCCTTCGCTGGTGGCAGACGCACACAAGAAAGCCGATAAAAAGTCAATTCCACTTAACTGAATGGCTGCTAACTAAATATTTTTGGGGCCAGAGCCTTCCCAGATAGCAGCTGGAATGTCTCTGCTCCAGAACTGAGACATCAAGTGAGCGTGGCATCGACGGCTGAGATAAGAGACGCTGTGACGGCCGGCGAGCAGGAGAACCTGAGGAGCCAGCCCTGCCTGCCCTGCACAGCCACACACCGGCGGAGGACAGAGGCATCCAGAACTGCTTTTCCCAGGCCCAATACTGACATTGTGGACAATGTTTCAGGCCAACTTATAGTGGACTGGATCAGTGCTTAAGGCACCGAATATAAAGTAATTCTCCAGCAGTTTGATTAATAGTGTCATAGTCATAGCTTCAGTTCAGGTTCAACCTTTTTAACGTTTTATTATTTTACAGCGTAATAAATCAGGGCAGCAGGAAAAGACAGATGCAGGAATGTCCCTGTCTCCCGTCTGCTCGTGCAGACAATGGGTCACGGGATAACGGCTTGCAGGGCTGAGGCAGCTGATAGAAAATCTCCTAGAGAGGAGCTGTAACACAGCCAGCAGTGCTCTGAGGAAGGAAGAGGCAGCTGGAAGCCAGTCAGCATGTCCTGACCAAGGAGGGAGCTCCCAGGGGCTCCCAGGGGGCTCACTGGGATGAGATGTGCCCTTGCTGACTGCCAGAGGAAAGGCAGCTGTGCCACTGTCCCTGGGCGCAGTGGGATGCAGCCCTGCAGCCCTTTCTCACAGAGCAAACGAGCCCCTTCCTGCCCTTGCAGAACCAGCGGTGGCCAAATCGAGCTCACCACACTGGTCCTTACTGGGCTCGCTGGTGCAGGGATGGACACAGCTCGAGGACTGCCACGGGAGGCTGCAGCTGAGGCAAAGGAAAGCTGAGCCATGGAGGGCCAGTGCAGGCTGCAGAGAGGAGAAAGCAGAAGCTTTGCAGCTCAGTTGGTGGACAACAATACAGATGATAGAGGTGAAAGAAAGAAGGGAGGTGTTTTTATGAGACCAAAAGAATAAGAGAAGTACATGGAGAGGTTCATCTCTGATGGAGCTGATGGAGAGACTGTGGGAACATGAACCTAAAACCCACCGAGGAAGGGCCGGAGGCGGTGAGCAAACTTGACTTGTTAGGAAGGAGGGATGGAGGAAGAACAAGGGATCTGAAGGGATAAAAAAGACAAATCAAATACTAAGAAAACTCCTAAGGTGTACTTTTTATGGACTGAAATATGTGTGTAGCAGCAAAAAGAAGCAGCTGTGGCAATCAAAGGAAGCAATGACAGAGCCTTGTAAAAGAGGTTTTGTCATTAGAATGGAGAGTGGAGAATGATCCAATCATTCAGAAATTGTGAAGGGTAAGGGAAAAACTGGGTCACAGTAAGAAAAACTTTGTGGAAAAGTAACAGAAATCTAATAAATGTACTTTGCTTCTCATATCACCTTGTTTGTTTTGTTCAATGCAAACCTCAGGACAGCACATAGAGATGCAAATAAATTCATGTGTAACGTGGCGAGAACAAGTGAGACTAATGCTTGAAATTTCTGCCCTGTATTTATAGGCTGCTGCTTATATTGCAGAGCAAAGCAAGCTGTATATTGAACGAACGTTGCACTGTTTTCCATCTTCCTTTAACAGGAGTTAATTTTATTTTTAAATTTTAATGAGTTTCATGCAGGGGCCTGGCAGTCCCAAGGCAGAGGCACCACAAGTTACAGGTTTTTTGTCATCACAACTTCGGGACTGTGCAAAGAGGTACAAGGTACAACCCAGGAGTGCATGACTGAAATATTGTCAGCAGCTGGACCCAGCACTCAGTTACTGGGATTTGCATGGGCTGATGTTCAGGTGTTTATAGAACAAGGTCCTCAGGGTGCCTGACACTGACACCCAGGTTTGTTGTCAGGTAGGTGTCTGCAGGCTGGACCACCCAGGGCATCGACACGGACAGACACACTGACATCCACAAATCCCACAGCTGTTATCTACGGCTTTTAAAGAGAATGCTTTGAAACCGTGTATCTGCTTCTAGACGAATTTAAATAAAGGTTAACTGTGAGATTGAAGCCACTTTCTGACAGTGAACCTTCAACCACACAGCGAAGGCATCGGCACAGCTAGAATCTCCTTCAGCCCATGTGTACCATTGCTGGACAGTCCGTGGGTTAAGGGAAGAAATCAGTTCAATATTCCAGTATCTTTTCTGCTAAATTCTGTGCAATTCCAAACTAGACTGAAATCCAGCCTGTTTCGCTCTGCTTTCCTACCAGGCTACCTCCCTGCATTCTGTTATACTGGAATGTTTTAAAGCTGACATGGCACAGGAAAAACTAATGAAATCTATTAGACTTCCAGTACGAAAGAGAAGAGATTTCGAAGAAATACTGCACAAAAAAAGGGCAGATTAAAAAATTGAAGCAGCAGAGAACAACAACTATGTGCCACAAAAAGATAAACACAAAAAGCTCTGCTCTCTTATAAGACACCCACAGTCTCCATCTGTCATCCCAACCCTTCCTCTCCCAACTGTTCTTAAATTAAATGAATGCTTCTAATGGGCAATTTTCTCATGAAAGCATATGAGAATTCATCCAAAGACAAATTAAAACAATGCTGTGGAATCAAGCAATTCACCTCTCTCACAGGCTGCCTGGCTTCAGTGGTTGCATTTACAATAGAAAAAAACAACAATAAAACACCCAAATAAAGAAAAACTGGCAAAAGAACAAACCTGGCACTGACCATAGCCAATGCAAGCACAGGTCACTCTCTGCAATCGTTCTCACAGTCCTACAGCTGAGGCTAAAGGTTATTTTCCTTTGTATAAGAGGCTCCTGTACACATTAGATTTACTGGTTCTGTAGTTTGTGGGCCCTGAAGACCAAATACCTCCAATGGGATCAGCACTGTTAAACAATATATTATGCTTTCCTTCATGCAAATACACCTAGCTCGGGCTACTGTGTCTGAAGTGGCTTTAAAATGTTATTTTCTTACCCATCACGTACTGTTTGAGTTGCTTTTAACATCCTACACAGCATCCCATCCATGCTGGACATGAATAACATGTTCAGATTTTCCATTCTCACTTTGGTTTCTGGTCACCTGAATTTTGAGGTTACTGCTTAGTAACAGAATTCTTCTGTATTTGGGTTGAATGCATTTAATTTCTGTCACTTGAAGCCTCAATGGACATATTAGCAAAATTGCAATGCAACGTTTCTATTAAACTCAGGTCTGAAGGAGAACACTTGAAAAGGAACCAGATGTTAAATTCAGACCCCATCAGCTGCCAGTGCCTCCTTCATAAGAGGTCTTAGCTGCCTCTGTATTTTGCTCTTTGCTCTTCACCCCAGGCAGTCTGATACCAAATGGTTTTGGTATTTTAGTTTTCTTAGCTAAGAGTCCCACTAAATTTAGATCTAGCAGCAGAAAGGAACTAAAAGGAGATGAACCACCCCTGGGGCCCGAGAGAAGTTCCCAGAGCCAGAACAGGCTGAGGCTAGAAGCACCTGGGATGGGGGACATGTGTTGGGCACTGCTCCTCCAGGGCTGTGGTGTCCATGGCTGTGATACCCATAGCTATGGTGCCAGGGCTGTGGTGTCCATGGCTGTGGTGTCCATGGCTGTGGTACCCATAGCTATGGTGCCCATGGCTGTGGTACCCATGGCTGTGATACCCATGGCTGTGGTGCCCATGGCTGTGGTGCCCATGGCTGTGGTACCCATGGCTGTGGTGCCCATGGCTGTGGTACCCATGGCTGTGGTGTCCATGGCTGTGGTGCCCAGGGCTGTGGTGTCCATGGCTGTGGTGTCCATGGCTGTGGTGTCCAGGGCTGTGGTGCCCAGGGCTGTGGTGTCCATAGCTGTGGTGCCCATGGCTGTGGTGCCAGGGCTGTGGTGCCCAGGGCTGTGGTGCCATGGCTGTGGTGCCCATGGCTGTGGTGCCCAGGGCTGTGGTGCCCATGGCTGTGGTGCCCATGGCTGTGGTACCCATGGCTGTGGTTCCCAGGGCTGTGGTGTCCATGGCTGTGGTGTCCATGGCTGTGGTGCCCATGGCTGTGGTGTCCATGGCTGTGGTGTCCATGGCTGTGGTGTCCATGGCTGTGGTGCCCATGGCTGTGGTGTCCAGGGCTGTGGTGCCCAGGGCTGTGGTACCCATGGCTGTGGTACCCATGGCTGTGGTACCCATGGCTGTGGTGCCCAGGGCTGTGGTGCCCATGGCTGTGGTGTCCATTGCTGTGGTACCCAGGGCTGTGGTACCCATGGCTGTGGTGTCCATGGCTGTGGTGCCCATGGCTGTGGTGCCCATGGCTGTGGTGCCCAGGGCTGTGGTACCCAGGGCTGTGGTGCCCATGGCTGTGGTGCCCATGGCTGTGGTACCCATGGCTGTGGTTCCCAGGGCTGTGGTGCCCAGGGCTGTGGTACCCAGGGCTGTGGTGCCCATGGCTGTGGTGCCCGCGGCTGTGGTGTCCATAGCTGTGGTACCCATGGCTGTGGTGCCCATGGCTGTGGTACCCATGGCTGTGGTGCCCATGGCTGTGGTACCCATGGCTGTGGTACCCATGGCTGTGGTGCCCATGGCTGTGGTGCCCATGGCTGTGGTACCCATGGCTGTGGTGCCCAGGGCTGTGGTGCCCATGGCTGTGGTGTCCATGGCTGTGGTGCCCAGGGCTGTGGTGTCCATAGCTGTGGTGCCCAGGGCTGTGGTGCCCATGGCTGTGGTGCCAGGGCTGTGGTGTCCATGGCTGTGGTACCCATGGCTGTGGTGTCCATGGCTGTGGTGCCCAGGGCTGTGGTGCCCACGGCTGTGGTGCCCAGGGCTGTGGTGTCAGCAGGTCCTGGGCCAGGGCTGTGCTCAGGAGTGCCCATGCTGCCACCACAGGGATGCTGGAATCTGCCTGGACAGACCAGGGGCCCCATCATCAGCCCCCTCTGGTCTGGACCGTGCTGCTGCTGCTGCAGGGGCTTTGTTCCTCTCTCTGGGTCTCGGCACCACAGCCCTGGGCACTCACTGCCAGTCCCCTTGGATTTCCTTCTCTGTCTGCTTTAGTCTTTTGTGCTCCCTCCCGGCTCTCTTGCTGTCTTTGCATGATTCCTGCCCTCACCCTCTTCATTACCAAAGTCACTGGGACTGCTGGAGCTCACAGCAGAAGGTAACTGACCCTCCCCAGACCCCCCGCTCTCCGTGACTCCTGCCTGTGCTCTTTCACAGTTTCTCTTGCTGAAGTCCCTCACTGTTGTACTTAACCACCGTGAGTGACAGAAATCCAATGCTGACCACTTCATTATGTACCGACCTTGTCCCCTGGCCTCCTGCCCCTCCATCTCTCTTGGGCAGTTTGCCCTGTGTCGTGAGTCCTTGTTAGAGGTCAGGACCCCAAACCATCAGCACGGGTCGTGTTGTTTTACTGTATCACCAGAGAAATCAGGGCTGTCGGATCTCATTAGAGCCCTATTTACGGGCGGAGCGCCGCTGCTGGCGCGGGATGAGCCGCTACCTTTGAAACACAACCTTCCCCAGATCAAACCAGCAGCACACAGGGATTATATTCCAGCAGTCAATCTCTCATAATCGCCCCCACCCTTATTGGCATGGCTACTGCAGGCCCTGCATGAGAAAGGAAATCCTCTTAAACAAATACTCCCTGCAGGAGTAAGACTCTGCTTCCCGATGAAGGGGCACAGGCCGTGGGCACAGGGAGGGCAGGGCAGGGCAGGGGGGCACAGGGAGGGCAGGGCAGGGCAGGACAGGGCAGGGCAGGGCAGGACAGGGCAGGACAGGACAGGACAGGGCAGGGCAGGGCAGGACAGGGCAGGGCAGGACAGGTGGGCACAGGCAGGGCAGGACAGGACAGGACAGGGCAGGGCAGGGCAGGACAGGGCAGGACAGGTGGGCACAGGCAGGGCAGGACAGGGCAGGACAGGACAGGGCAGGGCAGGACACGACAGGACAGGGCAGGACAGGGCAGGACAGGACAGGACAGGACAGGGCAGGGCAGGTGGGCACAGGCAGGGCAGGGCAGGGCAGGACAGGGCAGGACAGGACAGGGCAGGGCAGGGCAGGTGGCCATGCAGCCTGGCCTGGAGCAGCCAGGTGAGCAAGCCCTGGGTGCTGCCTGGCTCTCCAGGGCAGCCGAGCAGAGCGGAGCAGAGCAGAGCAGAGCAGCCAGGGCTGATGCAGAAGCTGAGCTGATCCTCTCCCTGTGCCCCAAACCGGCCGGGAGCTGGCACCGCTGCCACAGCGGGCAAGTGCCGCCGCTTCCCGCGTGTGACACCGCAGACCGCGCAGCACTGGAGGTTAATTATTCACAGCCTTAGAAAAACTTCTTTAAATTGTAACTCTTATCAGCTTCTTCTCTGACATGAGCATTAAAACAGAGTGACCCTTTCCCTCGGATTACACCACAGTTTTCAGTCACAGCCATGACAGTGCACTGAGGGATTTCCAGAGGATGCTGTCAGGTGGGTTGGGTGGTAAATAACGTCGTGCTCCACATGGGAACTGAGCTTTTAAAAGAAAGTTTCAGCGTGGCCCTTTCAGCGTGGCTGTGTGCCGAATTGATAATTTCCCCAGTGCACAATGCAGAAAATGACGCAAACCCATTACATGAATTCTGAAGACAAAGAGGAAATCTCAGCTGCCTAAATGAGAATAAATCAAAAAGTAAACACAGAGGTTAACAAGAACCATAGGAATAACCTTGAGAACCAAATCCCATCCAGGACAAATCCCTGTACAACATGGCAGGACAGAGGAGGCAGTATGTTAAGCTCACAAAATACAGATATTTCACTTAAATGAGAGTTTTGTAACAATTGCCTTTTGGGCCACATGAGCTCCAAGTTGTGCACTACAGGGTGACAGCTCATGATTTTTCTAGAAGCATTTATAGTATTTCAGCATTCCTTGACTGCAAAATTCCACCTTATCAGACGATGATGTTCCTCCTCAGGATAAGTCAAGCTGATGTGCAGGGAGGTGCTGCTAAAGCCAGCAGCCCATGGATGGAAAGGGAGTGACTGTGTGAGGAAACGGGGGCTAAAGGAACCATCTTCCAACCAAGCCTGGAGGCAAGGTTTGGATGAGTTTTTATACCACCTTCTTTGGGTTTTGTTATTAAATTTAATGCCTAGAAAGAGGATGAAGTTAGATGTTGTACAGTGAGAGGATTATCTTTGTATGGCAGACTGGGAAAGGCATGGCTCACATGCAGTTCCACAGCAGAATTTTGAAAAATCCCTCTTCAAAAAAAACTATAAAAAGAGGAAAAATGATGAAATCCTCAACTAGATGGAAAAAAGAGAAGATCTTAGCAAGTCTAACAGACAGCCCTAAAACCAAAGCATGTAGACTTGATATAACTTATTAGAGTGGCAGGAGAAGGCAGTATCTGCACAGGAACAGCAAAGTTACACAAGAGGAGGATTTACTAGGAGCTCAAAAACCTGAGAATATAGTCCAGGTTAAAGAGAACTCGACATCTGCTCTGCCCAGTTCTGAGCCAGGCAGGTGCAGCTGCATTTTTAAGGGAGGGTGTTAAAGAGGACTCTGACACACACGAGAGGTGCGATAGGGAAGAGCCTTAACCAAAATCAGCCACATTTTACAACAGATTCTAGGCAACTGGGAATGAGAGGATAAGGTTACCACACGTGTTGTAAAGCCAGATCTGGTTTCTTCTAGGTCACTAATTCTGATATTTTTGCATCCATTTGGGTCAGCAGGGTCATAAAATATGACCTTTCCATTTTGCAAAGTTTCTTCTAAATCATTCTCTAAGAGCTCCTTTAATGTGTTCTTACCCAGAGCAGTGGGGCAGGCTCAGCTGGGCTCCTTTTCCATTCCATGCACAGTTACAGACATTTATTGCAAGGGCCTGTGATGTTCAGTCGGGGAAGAAGAGCTAAATTAGGCTAACGTGTATTTTAATTTAATACAATTTTAGCTAATACTGAAAATAGACATATATTTGACATTGTTTAACATTTGAGTATTTGCTTAATTAGCGGTTCCCTATGAGAACAAGTCACTCTTGGTGAGGTGAACGGTTCCCTGGGGGCTTCAGAAGGGGTCTCTGCCCTACGTGGGTGGTTCCCAGAGCTCCTTCTCTGTGTGGCCGCACTGAATTTGCTGCTTGGCTTCAGCCCTGGAACTATCTGTCAAGTCCAAAGCAGAAACAGAGTTTGAAAGGCAAACATGATCTGTGATCAATATCCTAACAAATCCAATGGAAGCCCCAGCTCCCAAAGGGTTAATCCAGAGAAGAAAAGGCATCCGCATGTTTAGTGAGCTAATGTGTTTATTGACTGGGAGGCCTTTAAGTCTTCAACAGGGAAAAGCTCCGATAAGTGACTGGAAGTTCGAGTCAGACAACCCGGTTTGGGTGGAACTCGGGTGCAACAGGGTTACCCTTTGCAGCTGATTGGCTTTGCAGCTCCTGGGGGGTCATCCCTGGGGTGTCCTGGGGCTCTGCTCCTGCCGGGAGTGAGGCTCACTGTGGAACAGTTCCCACAGCAGGGAGTGTCCACAACACGGGCGCCTTGTCCCAGAGCAGAGTGACAGGCCAGCGTCCCTCCGGCGTGTTTGGGCCTGGGCCTGGAGTGCGCCGAGATCCTCCCCCAAAATCCTGCACCCGGCTCCCAGACGGACCCTCCTGATTTCACTGGGACATTCCAAAATGTGGCACAACTCCCTGCTGAGGCCCTGCTCAGTGCCTCCCCTTCCTTCCCGCCCTGCAGCTGCCTGCTTGCTTCCACAGGAGCATCCAGTGCTGGCCATCGGGGCAGTGCCCCCCACCAGCTACCGCGGTGGTGACTACAAGGGTGTAATGAGAGGATATTCCTCATGGGTTTCTGTTGAATTGGAGAAAGATTGTAACCAAACCATATACATCCCATTCCCGCATTAGTTAAGAGATTATAAGAAGATAAACTAAATTAAAGGTCCATCTAGCCAATGTCCTCTCACCAACAGGGACCGGCAACAGTCCTGCAGGCAGGAGTACGGAATTAGTGAGGACACGGCGCTGCTATCACCAACAACTTCAGATTAAAGGACTCTCTGAACTACAAGGATGTCCCACTTTTCAGCAGTCCTCAGTGGATTTTTCTCCCAGAAAGCTGTTCAGTTGTTCCTGCACACCCAGACCACCGAGAGATGCCAGTGTCCCAAGTGTCTGCTCAGGAAACAAATAAATGCCCTGGAATATTGTTCCCTCTAGGTCTGGCAGTCTGGTTGGGAATATCTGAAGAGGCAGGTGAGGAGCAGCAGCAGCACGGCCTCAGAGAGGAGAACGGGCAAAATGAATTCTGGCATTGCTCCCAACGAAAGGCCTGAATTAGAGATTCAGGGTGGCTGCTGCCCAGCACACATCCCACGGGAGAATTCTCCTCTTGCAGAGTCCCAGCCTGGGGCAGGGCAGACACAGCCCGAGCAGGGAGATCTGCAGCAGAGACTGAGCCGGGGACTGAGCCGCGGCAGCTCCAGAACCTTCCAGAACCCTCCTGGGCCGGGATGTTTGACTGACCGGACCTTCAAAGCAGCCGCGGCCGCTCCGGCTCTCGGGCTTCTCCTCAGCTCCATTTGCATATTCAAAGATCGCCCATGTCTGGCTGTCAGAGATGGTGACAGTTGGGGGGGTTTTTAGCTTTATCAAGGGGGATTATTTTTAACCCAAATTATTTTGCATTGTAAATGTTTAAATCCACATCAAATCCAGATTAATGCATAAAATAGTCCGAGAGGGTATTTACTGGGGGAAAAAAAAATAACAATAAACCAAATTATTATGGCTAGCTTCCATCTGAAGTGTTTTAAAAAGGGGAAAGTCTGAAATTTCGGCTAAAATATCACTTCCAGAAGAAGATTGAAATAAATCTCTCTGCAAAACGGCACAAGTTTACATACAAACTGGAACCCTCGGTACTTTTTCACAACATGACTGGAATTAATAATGCAGATAAATCCTAAATAAATCAGGATTAGTGTTAACTACGTCTTGAGGTTTAATACGCTGTAGGAAAATGAAAGGGGGCCGGCGGGGGAGGAAGGAGCTTTGCCTCGGAGCTGGCGGAGCCCGCAGGAGCGGCAGCCCCGGCCCGAGCCGGGCAATCAGAGCGGCTCTGACCGGGGGGCTCAGAGGGGCCTGCCGGGGTCACCGGGCAAGAAAGAAAGAAAGAAAGACACGCGGGACACCAGGGGGAGGGGTGTCTCGGATTTTTGGACAGCCCGGCTCTTTGGATCTGGTTTCAGGAGGTCAGCTGGATTGCAGTATTTTAGCGTCTTATCAGCAAAAAGATTAAATTTCCCTTCGTGGTTAAAGAGCTCAGCTCCACTCTGAAGGAAAATATAAATAAAACTGCCAACACAATCGCCCGAGAGAAACGTGTGGCAACGCGTCGGGGCTGGGGAGCAGCTTCCCCGAGGCCACGGTGTCCCCAGCAGTGTCCCAGCCATGTCCCAGCCGTGTTCCAGGCATGTCCCAGCCATGTCCCAGCCATGTCCCAGCCATGCCCCAGCCGTGTTCCAGGCATGTCCCGGCCGTGTCCCAGCCATGTCCCAGCCGTGTTCCAGGCATGTCCCAGCCGTGTCCCAGCCATGTCCCAGCCATGTCCCAGCCATGTCCCAGCCGTGTCCCAGCCATGTCCCAGCCGTGTTCCAGCCATGTCCCAGGGCTTGCCCTGCCAGCTCAGACCATCTCGTCCCATCCTCTCCTTCTCCCCGCGCCGCACGGCTGATGAACCCCTAGCTCTCTGGTACAAAAGAAGAGGATTAAAATATTTACATTTGTTTTCAAAACCTCAGAGGAGTGGAAAAATGCTTCTTGTGTTCACTTTGGTACCGGGAATTTACTGTCTCTGTTCAGGTTCTGTCCTTGCACCCCCGTGTAAGGACAGCAGCTCGGGGCTGCCCTGCCTCTCCCAGGTGTGGGACTGGGCTGGAAACTCTCAGAAATTTGCAGCATTCTAAGAAATCTCATCTCCCATCTGTTTCCTGTTCCTCTTTCAGCACTTCCCCAGGGCTCCCAGCAGCTCTGGGGCTCAGACGAGCTGAGGGCCAGGTTCTCACCCGCCCTGTGCCACAGCTCATCACCAGCACCTGTGCCAACGGCAATAAATCCAACACAACTGCAGTCCCACAGCACACGTGCCACTTCTGCCATCTCGGGTCCCTTGGCCCGTATGTGTGTGTCACACACCTGAACACAATCCCAGCTCTTTGCCCAAAGCAGCCAGTTTGCTAGACTTTAATGATAACCTGTTGTTTTTATGTGGAATATTTACCCATGATTAAACATTGACCACTAAGCAAACAGAGGAGGTTTTCAATAATTTTTCAATATTTAAGAGCTGGAAATGGCCCTGTTTTACATCACACAAAGCAAAGTGTCAGCAGTCAGTAGTGCTGGAGCTGATGTTAGTGGTTGGGGTTCTGAAACAACACCCCCTGTGAGAGTGAGTCTGTGTCTCTGGTCTCTACAAGAACAGCCCTGTAGGGCTGTGTCCTGTGAGAGACCTGAAATGATCCTGGTGACACCCCTGGCAGGTCCCCTGCAGGAGTCAGAACATTCTCCTCAGTGCCATTGGAAACTTCAAAAATAGAAAATAAACCCCAAATCTGCCTTTTCATTAAGGGAATTTCAGCACAGGTCTGAGGAGATAAAGATGAGATGCACAAGTGTAAGAAGTCCTGAGATACCTCAGATTGCTCCAGCTCCCACAGAGATGACACTGACATCACACAGGAAATCAGAGCATGGTGCCACCCATGGGTTCTGCTCTCCCAGGAACAGCCACGAGCCACCCACAAGCTCCAGGGGACCTTCAGGTCGGTTCAGGTGGACCAAACCCAAAGGATGCTGTCCAGCAGCTGCAGCACCATGGCCCCACGGCAGGACAAGCCCTGGGCTGGGCTCACAGGGCTCAGGCTGCTCATCAGTGGGGGCACGTGGTACCAGGTGTGTAAAGCTGAGACCTCCAGCTCCACACTGCGCCCACCCATCTGTGCAGCCAAAATCCCTTCTTTGGGCTGGCATGGACGCTTCAGCCAACAGGCACAGGCACAGGGCTGTGCTGGAGCGACAAACCAACTCCCTCCTTGCCCAGTTCCAACAAAAGACCTGTCAGAGCAGGGGGACCTGGGGCAGGGCCCTGGCCCTGCTGCCTCTGAGCCAGGCACGTGGGCCCCATCCACCCCCTGCCCTGTGCCCTCGGAGCTGCCCTGTCCAGCCTGGCCACCAGCCTCGGGCTCAGCTGCCACCAGCAAATCCTCCCCAGAGGCTCAGGAACTGAGCCTGCCTCTGCCAGCTGCAGGGAAGTGTTTCTGGAGGTTTGACCTCCAGGATTCTCAATGTAGATGTCCAGAAACCACTGGGTATTCATAGAGCACAGCAGCTGGTTTTATACTGTCATGTTTAAATGTTTGGGGTTTGCTTTCAGCCATTTCCAGTAGAAGAAAAAGGAAAAAATAGTCCCAAAGGGACAGGGTGGAAGGTCACCGAGGAATGGATGTGACTTGTGCTGTGTCCACTGCCATAATGGGGCCATGCACCATTGGCCCCTCATCCTACTGAGCAAACCCTGAGTGGATTAAATGCACAAAGAGACAAGACTGGTTATATTCCTTAAAAAACCCACATAGTGCTATTCCCGTGTGCTTGAAAGGAGTAAATCTCCCAACCCTAAAGACACTTGTGTGGAACAGAACAAATAACCTGAAAACTCCCTGTGAAAACCAGCCAAGATCTAAGGACGATTCATTTGGCGCCCCAAAAGCCGCAAATTTCTCTTCACAAGGAAGTTTATACATCTCTTCTAAAAGAGGATATGAAAGCAGCTATAAAAAACAGGAATCAAAGTACAACAAATTAAACAAGGAAACATCTGTGACGATCAGTATGAGCCAAAGCTGATGGGTATGAACAACTTATGAGAAGAGCCAGCTGTGTCAAGCACTACCCACAGAACCCTCACAAACAATAAACCTGAGAGTTCTGAAGTTCACCTTTGATACGATAAATTCAAATAATTGATTATTGTGTGCAATAATTAACCGTTACTAAACAGAGAAGGGAAAAATGTCAATAACTGTGGAGTAAAACATTCCTGGTGCACATTTGTAATCAAAGTGGTTGATGTAAATATATAATTAAGGTCATGTAACAGTAAAGGTGTAGGTTAAGTAGCATCTGTTAAATATAAAGATTTTTAAATCACCAACTCTGAACACTTGTATCTAATAATTTTAAAAGAATAGTTTGGAAACCCTTCAAAAGCTTCTGGCTAATCCTTAATATGTCTTTGAGAAATGGGAAAGTCTCTGCAAAGCTTGGGAGGAACTTTGGTTGCAGGTCTTTTAGAAGTCTTTTAGTACTCAGGACAAACCTGAGTGTGCAGTGGAAGGTAACAGTGACCATGTGCCAGCAAAGAGATGAAGGATGGAGACACACTTCATGGGGATGGTACTGCACTGAAGTAACTGCTGGCTGTCATTTTCTCAGCAGCTTTCATTGTGGGCTCTCAGATCACCAAATCTCACTTGTGGCAATGTTGTAAACGTGTGACAAGCCCCAATTTCCCGAAGGAAAGCTATGAGAAAAGCTTCTAGCCCTCCATTCAGAACTGGAAAACCAAACACTTGATGGGATGGTCTTTGCCTACGATAGGTGAAGCAAGTGGAGGTCTGACAGAAAACGTCCAGGAGGGCCAGGCAGAGCAGAGTGACTCACTTGGATCTGCCCACCACTGAGAGCTGCAGCCCTGCCAGGAGCCTCGTAAGGGGCTCGCCCACTCGGGGACGCCCCTTTGGTGCACGGCCAAGAACCTCCTTATCTCTCACAAGGGAAGGACTGCAGAGCTCCCCTGCAGCTGCCCAGTGTCCACCTGGGTCTGAGGCACAGCAGTTTCAGCCACCAGGTAATGCCGACTGCCTGAAAATCAGGTCCCTTTGCAGCATTTAATGCTGGACACACAAAATTGTGAATAGCTTTGGTCTGCTGACCAAAAGGTCAGTTTCTAAACAAAGAAGTACAAGATGTTATATCAGATGGCAGAATTCAGGAACTGAAATGACAGCAAAGCTGCTGACATACAGAGAATTGGGAAAAGAAAAAAGTATTCAATAAATTCATATGCAAATAACAACTGACTCTACAGCCACCTTTCATAGGAGAGGAGGGACATGTAAAGGAACATGGGAAGTTTGCTTTCCTATGGCATTTGCAATGCAGTATTATTTGAAATGATCTTTTCCTGTGCACACTGACCATGAGGATGTGATCTTCCTCTTCCTCATCTCCTTACCTCTGTGTTTTTCTATCATCAGTTTTATTTGGCCTTAAACTAGACAGTTTTATTTATGGAATAAATGTCAAATTTTCTCATGAGCCTAGTGGCAAGCACCATGACAACCATGTGCTGGTGTAGATGCTATTGACATTAAAGTAGGATGTAGTAGTAGTAATCATAATAATAATGATGATGATGATGTCGAGGCCCTGAAGTGAGGTCTCTGTCATTGCAAACCATAACTTACAAGTGCACACCAATGTTACACCACTGCAAAGCACAGTGTTCCTCCTGAGGCTGGACAATTAAAACCAATCGTGTGGTCAGACCCAGGAAAAACATCACTGACAATCACAAGCAATCTATTATTATCCAATATATCCCTAACACATCTCTGTATGCAGACATGTACATATCCTTGCATTTCATAGGGAGTGCATGGAGAAAGCCAGGCAACGCTTGGTGTTCCCTTCTTCCAAGGTGGTTAAACCAACGCGGATGTTCTTGGTACTGGCTGATTAATCGGAGCAATTTTAATAAAAGAAACACCACCAAATAAAATAAAGAGTAAAGAATCCTTTCCCTCTGCCTCACATCATGTGGCTGCATCCTCCATATGGCCAGAAGGAAAAGCCATCTCCCATTTGCCCACCAAACCACATATTTAATCCATGTGCTTATGTCAAACTTAATTACAGCACATTTGGCATAAAATAACAATCCACATCCTTGGAGAGGGGAACTTAAGTAGTTAATATGTGTGATTGAATGAAAGTGCTTTGCTGAATGTTTATGAGAAACCCAAGACAGCCAAATGTGGTGATAGTTTAACCATTTAAACACCAGCCCTCCCGCCCTGCCCTGGAGCCCCTGGTGCCCGTGTGGCACCTGCCCAGCTGCCCCACAGCAGAAGTGCCCTGCACACACACCTGGCCAAGCCTTGCCCAGCAAACTCACCAGCCCCTAACGACCCATGTGTTGCTCTGACAGACAATTTTCCTGCCCATCTTCCTGCCCTTTTCTCTCATTATGTGCATTAAAAAGTTCTGGGTGCCTCTTTCTTATTTTCATGCCAGTTTGTAGAACTCACAGGTCTCCAATATGCAAATTTTCTCTCTCTGTATCCTCCAGGACCTCTAAGGAAGCAGCCCTAAAACCTGGCTAGTGGTTCTGGATTTACTGGCGAGATAAGGACAGAATAGAAAGGACAGAATGCAGAGGTGCTGCAGGTCCCACAGGGGAAAGCTGGCCGTGGGAGCACTCCAAGACAGAGCCAGAGAACTGCTGGCCCTTGGGCTGTGTGACACTCTCAGCCTCTGGAATGCTGCTCATGGGGACCCGTGCAGCACAGGACAAGGTGTCTGCTGGCTCCAGCTGACTCCATGGCCCAGCATGCTGGGAGATGGAGCCATGGAGACCCAGAGCACACTTCAGGAGCACAGGGGATCAGAGGCTGCCTGGAAACAGGCTGGGCAGCAGCGGCGTAAGGGGATGGAGGCAGGTCCTGCTGGGCTGTGCACTCAGGGGTGACACACAAACAAATCTTCAATGAAATCAGTCAAAAAGTGCTACAGGGGCCCAGAGAGGCTGCTGAGGTTTTAATGCCCAGCTGGAGAGGGTCCTCAGCAGCTTGATTTCTGCTGGCCTTGCTTTCAGTGGGGTTTGGACAAGGTGACCTCCAAAGGTCCCTTCTCACTCAAATTACACCCCAATAACCAGGAAGGACAGAAAGAGGGGGTCACTGCAGTCAGTGCCCGAGATCACAGAGCGCGAGTAAAGTTCCCGTGTGAGAAGCGGTGTCTGTGGAGAGAGCAGGGGAAGAATGAAAAGTGTTCAGCAGTGACCTTGCTACAAGGAGCAGGAACAAAGAGGAAACAGCTGAATGTGGTGCGGGGGTGACGAGCCCTGGTAATGGCCTGCTCCTGCTCCCAGACAATGCGCATGGAAAATCTCCCATTAACTTCGGTGACACAGCACCAGGCTCTAAAAGAGCAGGCACTAAAGTGGATGACAGTGTCAGAAAAGAGAGGAGGAAAGAAGGAAAATTTAAGTTTCACTTTCATCATGCTGAGGATGAGTTCACTGCTGAAATTCTGCTGTTCCCTCTTTCAAAAATGAACATAAATATTTTGCACCAAACTCAGAGGAGTGGCTGAAATGAACTGACTCGGTGTCTTTAAAATGATGGTATGGCCTTCTTCTTGCCAGAGATTAATTCTTGATGATTTATCAGTGTGGGTCCTTCACCCTGCCCTGGATATAAAAACAGTTGTAATAGCCCAAAAATCATCACATTGCGTGCAAAATCCTACAGAATGCCTGCTGTACACTGATGTAACTGAGCGTGACACACTAGCTTTTACATCACCACCACTACCCTGCCTCTGCTAGCACAAAATAAAGTTAGTTTGCACACTGACTGAGAATATTTACATGTAGAAGATACATATACAGAGGACAAACAGGTGATGGAGCCTTTGATAAGTATATGTCTATAATACAGCCATATATTCCTATGTCTAGAAAAAAGCACATGTTGAAGAAACTGCAGTTTCTAAAAACCTGTGCTTTTAGTCAGGGTGGCCAAAATACTGCCCCGACTAATATATAAATTGTATTTTCTGATATGGGGAAGGTTATGAGAAGAAATTAGGGAAATTCATCAAACACCTTTGGGGCAGAGCCGCTCTGTAGCCTGGAGCTGCTGCTCACTGCTGCCACTTGTTCTGTTTGCCGTGGCATTCTCGGTGGTTTGCTCCTCATGAAGAAGTAGTGGACTTTTGTTTGGATCCAGAGGACAGAGTCCCTCATGCCAACACCAATCACATCTCCATGAGCTGGGATCCAGCAGAGCCTGAGCCCTCTGAAGCGAGGGCAGCCCTGACCCCCAGCGCCGTGCCACGCTGCCAGACCGGCTGTGCTCTGAGGCACGGGACCCCAGCTCCCCATCCCACAGAAGCCAGTGGCTGCCCCGGGCCCTGCAGAAGGTGTGTTCTGTCCGTATCCTGCTCCGTTAGTGACTGCAGAGAGCACCCAGCCCGCTCAGTGCCGGCCCGGCGCTGCCAAGCGCGGTGCCCTCTGCCCCGGGGCTGCACTCAGCTCCCCTTCCCACGTCTGCTTGACAGCCCCGTCTGCTCGCAGGGACCCAGGATTCCAGGCAGAGCTTTCCCATGCCATCGTCCCTCAGAATAGCTCTGCTCCCTGTATTTTTAGCAAGGCTCAAATGGGCCAATATGTTTGATTTTCCACTGTTTCCACCCAGCTCCAGTCCTGTCTGTGGCAGTCTCCCTGTGTTTCTACCGGCGTGTCTGGCCAGTGGTGCAGGGCCAGGAGGAGTGGGAGATGGTAGCTCGGGCAGCAAGAACTGCTTTGCATACTTGGAGTTGTACAAAGCTGATTTTCTGAGAGAGAGAGAAAGACAGAGAAAGGGGTTTCTGTAAGTAGCGGAGACAATGAGAACAAGGCAGGCACTATGCCAAGCACGGGAGGACTGCCAAAACACATATCATTAGCTTGGGCCAGCTATAAGCAAGGAAATGAGAAACATATGTTGGAGAGCAAGGTTAGGAGCGAGGGACTATGGGTCAGTGACAGTCGTCCGAAAACTTTTCCCTTGTTCTTCAGCTGTGGCCCGCTGGTGTCAGATGTCACTCTGACAGCCTTCATTTCTCATGACGGCCAGGCTTATTTTGGCCTGCTTGTTTTTTGTTGTGTTTTTTTCTTTCCCTCCCCTAATGGGAGTTATTGAGAGGAAGAAGAGAACAGACAAGAAATATTTTGCCATTTTTTTCCCACAGTTATGGGAAAATAACCTTGTTTTCTGTGATGTTCTCTGAAATCCTCACCTCTATAAAATAATGGTGTCTTAGGATTGGGATTCTGCCTAGCCTTGGTGAAAAGAAAAGGGTGGGTAGTGTATTCTTAAGCAGTTCTTGATGTTCTTTCTTAAATATAATTAGATGCACCTCATTACCTCAAACTAAAGGCCTTTTGTACTTCTTCAGGGCTGTGCTTCCTGAAAGCCAAAGCATGCCACGGCTTGCAGCACCCACTCTTATTTTATTTTATTTTAAGTGTATTTTTAACTTTTTTACCCTTTATCCGGGCTGTTTGCAGATTATTTCATTTTTCCACACAGGCTACGCCCAGATGATATGTTCCTCACTGACATTTAAGGAAGAGTTTGAAGTTCCTGTTCCTGTCCCAGCATCATTATGTCTGTTTTCCCTTTGACAGAGCCTACACTAGAGAGTGTCTCAAAGAGCATCGCTGCTTCCCTCTCTAGACTGAAATATTCCCAGATAGAGAAGATCCGAATAGGAATCCTAGAGACCATCCCAAGAGACTTCTGTTTGACTCCTGTTCCAGCAGACTGGCCCCGATGGGCCCCTCTGCTCTACCAGCACCATGCTGGGCTGAGCACCTTGTAAAACCTCAGGGGGCCTTGGGATGGAAATGTACAGGAGGTTCATTTGCTTTGGGGCTTGGAACTGTGTACAGAGGGGAAAGGCAAGGATGCAAGGAAAATTCATCCACCAAAAGCCAAATGCCATTCCTCATGGATGACCCTTGCCCTGATGGGAGATGCAGGATCACAGGTGGACACGATGGGGTTGGGTCCCCACTGCACAAGGGCATCTTTTATGCCTAAAAGTTTGCAAGAAATAATTTAATTCTAGTGTCTTTAATTGCTTTTCATACACTAAAGCCTGCTCTGGGAGCCAGGCAGTCCTGGCAAAGTCACCGAGGGAAGCAGGTGAGGTCCAAGGTGAGGTGTGAAAGGAAAAGGGAGATGAAGCAAAGGCTGTGCAGGGAATGGGGCAGGCAGGGGCCGAGGTGGGTGAGCAGTGCTGAGGACAGGCCCAGGCTGGGGATGGCACTAACTCCTGCTCCAGGCTGGGCTCTGACAGACCTGTCATTTCCAAGCCCTTTATCTCCCCAGCTTTGAGGAAGGGCTGCCACAGCACACAGTCACTGACACCTGTTTTCTCTCAGGCAGTAAGTTAAAATTCTTGGAAATAATATTCCTCCCTGCCTGTTTCTGGAGCAGCAACAGCAGCAACAATCCTTACAGAGTCCTTCCTGCCCATCTCTGCTCTGAAACACACCTGCAGCAGAATGCTGAAGAATTTGCCATATTAACATACTCTGTACTTTTGATATCTTTATTTTTTAATACGCCATTAAAAAGATCTGCTGGTAAATTTATTTTTTTTTTTTTTAGAACAAAAGAGAAGAAGCCATGCTGGCTGTCACCTTTCAAACACCTGCTTTTTACATGGTCTTGACTTGTAATACAAAATGATCCAGGATGAAATGCAAGGTTTAAACCAAAATTGATGACCCAAGGTGGTTCAGCTCAGAGTGCCCGACCACCTTCACCAGCACAGACCCTGGTCACTCCCAGTCATCATGGCCCAGAAGAAATCACTCATTTATAATTACATGCAATGTTCTAGGGGCCTAAAGGCAATACAACCACAACTGTGATACCCAAGATTATTGGGAAGATGTGTCCTCAGACAACTGTGGGCATCCAGACATGACTTGATGGCCCCTGTGTTCTGGAAAAGCTTCCTCAGAGATCCAGGTGTTCGTGGGCTGTTGGCTACTGGCACAAACCAGAGAACTCCTGTCTGCCTTCAAGTGCCTGAATTACCACGATGCCAGTGCAAGACAACACCCCCCAAAAAATACAGCTTGATTAAAATTATAGACTCCAGGTAGAACACATCTGAGCATAACCAGGAATGTGGACTAAGGAGACCAAGAGAAAGTGTGTGGCATTAATTACAGTTAATTTCTGGTTTTACTCTGCTTTGAGAAATGGTTACACAGAATTCCAGCAGCCTCAGGAAATGTAGATGGATGCACAAGGACTTCCATGTTTCTTTGGACTTTTCCACAGAGCTGAAACCATCCAAAAAAGATAATTTCTTTTCACTTGCATTTTTTAGGTTCATTTTACAGTCACATGCAGTTTTTTCTGTAATTAATGGGGGGTGGTGGTGGTAATATTTAATGTATCTTATGAGTATTTTTATCTGTTTAATTAGCTTCCCCCAGGCAGACTTGAGGTGACAGTAAAGATGTTTTACTTGGTGCTTGCCATCAGCAGAAAAAGTTTCTTACTATTGTCCATCTCAGACAGCACAGAAGCAGATAAAGACAGGAGGGGGTTTGTGTTCAATCTGTTTGCACCGAGCAGAAACTCAACTGGACAAGTCCTTGAGCAACTCGATCTATTTGTAATTGCCTTGAGCAGGGGCCTGGCCCAGATGATCCCCGGAGGGCTCTTCCAGCCTAAATTATTCTATGATTCCCTGGGTTTATTTTCTGCCTGTACAGCACATGCTCCCTCAGCAGCCCAGACCGATCTGGAATGGCTCGTGCTCAGGGGATGTGAGTCCCTGCAGAGCTGGGGCTGCACAGACTCACTGCCCTCTTGGACGGTGTTTGTTGGACCACACACTGAACCCACCGTGCATCATATGAGAAGGTTTTTTCTCCTAATTTATCAAGTTTATAACAAGGGCATGGAAATGTGAATAAACCCAAATCATTCCCAGCACAGTGATTTTTTTTATTTCTGTTCAGAGGTCGTCACACTTCAAAAGTATTGTCATCTAAATGCTTTGTTCCCCCCTGTTCTGAGCCTGAGAATTGGGACCAAGCTGGTAACTCCAAGAACGTATGGATACTTTTGAAAGTGGAAACTATTTTCGTGCGTATAAGTAATTCTGTGGGAGTGAATGTATTTGCAGCTTCCAGGCCAGGCAGGATGACCTTTCCAGAACTTGTAAAATCCAATCAAATAAAAATAGATTCAGACTTCCTTAAAATGAAACTGCTCAAAAAAGAAGCCCATGGGCTGAAATGCTGGAAGAAAACAGAATGTGTACTCTCAAATATACTTAAAAATGCGATTTTAAACTTAGAATGACAGCATTTGTACCTCTGCCCCTCTCTGTTTCTTCACTCCCTGCATTTCTATCTCATTCTTATCAGAGCTCTGTCAGCCCCTAAACTGACATTTTCCCATCCTGATCATTCCCAGGATAGAGGAGACAGCATTTTTTTTCAGTTGGCTGATGCAAACAGCAGATCATCCTACAGAGAAACGTCAAGGACAGTTCGGAGTCCTAATCCCTGACCTGCCTGCCCTTTCCTAACTCACTATTGACATTGAACTTAGAAAGCTGCAATGCTGAGATGAGATAATGAATTCTGTTTGCTCGGGGTGTGCAAGAGGAACAGGGGAGATAGGGAGGAGGAAGGGCTCTGGCTGTAAGGGCTCTGCTGGGGCTCCAGTCCAGCTCAAATCTCCTCGTGCCTGAAACCTGGGCAAGGAACATAACCACACAAATAACCACTGGTTATTTGTGTGCACTTTCATGCTCACGGGCACATCCAGGGAAGATGGGAATTACTCATCAACCAAGACTCCAAAGTCTTCTCTGTTTCTAGGATCAACTCTAAGGTGCTGCAGCTCAGGATGATGTGGTTTACACTTTTAAACAATTACTTGTTGGTTTGGGAAATTTCAGGAGACAATACTTATTGTGCTTATAATTCCAAGAGTGGCTCATCTCCACAGATGCTGCTGCCCCAGTATCACTCACACCAAACTCTGTTAGAGTCTAAAGTGGGAATTGATTAAATTTTGCCATTGTGATCTCAGGAACACTCGACTTTGAACACTGCCATCCACAGCTTTAGCAGGTTGAGTCAGAAAACCTGTAAATCCTAATGGAAGTCAAGAGGCTTGTAATTTTTAAATAGCATTTACTTCTTGTCCTTATACTGTATTTTGATATTTTTACTAAGTTTTCGATTAAGGACTCATTAATCACAACCTGAGGATAATGACTCTGCCTTCTGGAAGCTTATCTGGTTTGTTGCTTTGTATTTTTAGCACTAACTATTCACCTGTACGGTAGTTATCCTAAGATGCTGAGAGAAAACAACACAATTACTGATCCTGAAATATATAAAAAAAAAAAATTTCTAAATCAGTGCTTGAATTCTGAGAATGCTGTGAAGATACAGCTCTTCTGAGAAAAATAATACCTGTTGTGGAATGACTCATTAAGAAGAGCCAACAGTGGCACCAAATGTTGTCATCTCGAGTGAATTTGTCTACTTTCTTCCAAAGCACACAGGCTACTGAGTAGGAAAAACTCACACTAAAGGCCCTAGCTCTTCCTGCATATTTAAGCCCTTTTGATGAGTAGGTATTACTGGGATGGAAAAGGAAATAAAAAATAAAAGAGAGAGTTGGAGAAACCAAATTACTTTTGGCTGTACCTCTAGAAGGATTACTTCACTGGTTTTTAAAAATTATGACCACTATTAAGTTTCAATAGTGACAATTTTTAGCTACTTCTACTAATTTGTACTGCAGGAAGCCAGGCATCATCTCACCTTACTCTGAGCCATGTTCATACAGAGTCTGCAACTGGGTATGACATGGCAGCTCTTACAAAGTCAACAGGACTTGACTACAAGTTAAAATTAACCATAAAAGTTTAAATTCTTGCTTCTACTAACTGTGCCTGTGTAGGAATCCAGATCAGGTAAGCATCAACTTCCTGTACACAGGGATTGACTGTAATTATCTATGAGTCTACAAATGCACAAACCGTCTGAAAAACTTGACACAAATTTTGAGATGCAGCATTTTATCTGTTCTGCAACTGACCCTCCACAATGAGGAAAACTCAAAGTAAGGCTCGCAAGTGGTTTGAAATGATTATTTGTCCACTTTTGTCACTGGTGGGTTTGCAAAACAGAGCAAATGAAACCAAACTCCAGCTGCTGGAACAGAGCTTTCCCTCTCATCTCTTCCCAGCCACACTAATCAACATAATTCATGGTAAGAAGGAAGGAAAATGAGCATCCTCGCATGGATATTTCATCAAGATTCTGGAGAGCTTCATAAAGCAGCCTCTTTAAGGAACCATAAAATGAAACAAGACATATTTCTAGGGTTGTCAGCAGGTAGATCCACTGGTTTTGTGGTAAGTAATCTCTTTGGGAGGAAGTCTTTGCTCTGATGTCTGCGTTGGATGTTCTGTGGCTCCCCGCAGCCGCCCCAGCGCAGGTCTGTTCACTGGAAGAGGAGGCGGTGATGATATTGCTTCTAACAACCAGACTGAAGTGTAGCCCCAGGCCATCTTCCAAAGCCCCCTCCAAACAGCCTCTAATTAATTTTAATCCTGCCACTCCAATGAGTCCCAAGAGTGCAGCAACCAAAACAAAAAAAACCTTCATCAAGTCATTCAGAGGAGCTCTGACGGCATCACGTCACAATTTTAGGGCTTCAAGCAGAAAGCACTATAGAAAGCTTTTAAATGCCATTTTCCTTTGGTTTCTTTATTTTCTGTCCTCAAAACCATAAAGAGCCTGTTTCTGATGAAAATGTAGTTCTCATGTCCCAGCAGGCCCCTCCAGCTCAGCCGAGAGGTGGGTGGCAGGGCTCGGGGACCCGCCGCCATCTCCAGGGGAATGGCTCTCCCCGTGCCCAGAGCTGCTCCTGCAACCCGCAGCCTCCCCAGACAGCCTCTCTGCCAACGTGGGAACAGCTCAACTGCCCGGCCAGCACCACTGGACACTCAGCACTGGAAGCAGCACCTCTGGAGCCGCCGTTGGCTTCAGCACCCACGAACCATCTGCCTGGAGCAGGAGGAGCAGCATGCTCCCTAAGCTGCTAATTTTGTCATATCATTTGGTTTGAAAATAGAAATGCTCCCTCTATTTTTGTCTAGCTGATCTATTGCTCTAACAGCCTCGTGAATATGAAATTTTGGGGATGCTCTCAAATTGAGCAGTAAAAGTGCTTTGCAAGGTACGATTCTCCGCATTTAACTTTCCACCAAGTTTTATTATTATTACTAGATTTTACTAGAAGAAACACTCACAGAAAACAAGTCTCTAAATTGTTATAGAAGACCTCCCAGTCTGAATTTTATATTTGTGTGTGGGTAAGAATATTAGTAATGGTAGATGTGTATAAATAGAACAGAGGTGCTCATGGAAAGGGAAGCTCAGGAAGACATGAGCAATTACACTGTAATGCAAATAGGTGGTGAATATTTCCTTGTGAATCACCTTAGCAAAGAATGTTGTTTATCCTTTTGGTTTATTCCTTTTAAAATGTGCATGAAGAATTAAGTTTTAAGAGTTTCTTGGGAAAAGGACTCTAGCTGGAGATGTGTGAGGAGACAGAGACACTTCAAATGGGCTGGCAATGCCAGATCAGAGAAAAACACACAAAAAGAACTGGATTAGAAATGCAAACACCCCCTTCCTCATGATACAGGTTATAAATTGGGGGCTACATTATTTTTCCCCCCACATTTCCACAGTTGCATTATATAAAGCAGACACACATATTTTCCCCCCATTGCTCAATGCACGGCTCCCTTTATTTACTTTATACAATTCAAATGCTGCTCTGATGTCCAAGTTATTAAATTCCTTGTAAGCTTTTCCTCAAATCCCTTGTGATGCAAGGTGCTATTATTACCTCTATTGCACTGACTGCGGAGCTGAGATCTATAGTGATTAAAGGAAATGCATCTTCTAACTGTGGATGTCTAATTAAGAGGGGTCTACAAACTGTTTTCTCAGATCACTCCTTATGTGTCCAAAATGGTCTTCAGCGGCAGTTGAGTACAAATTCAGAGCCCTGCATCTCAAATGAACCATGAAGAAACTGAAGAATACCCAATTAGTAACAGTCTGTGAAAAGTTAGGTTGAAGTGAATTAACCAGCGTCACAAAGGAGAAAAGGTGCAAAGGAAGGGAAAACAATCAGTTTTCCAAGGCAGCATTCAATCATCTTAACCATTAAGTAATCCTTTCTTCTCCTTTTCTTAGGCTGATTTGCTACTTCCAAATTGTGAAGCGGACAAAAGAAGGGTCCTGCGGCCAGCACCGTCCTGCACCTCCGCCCCTGGTCCCTCCTCCTCCTCCTCCTCCCTCGTGCTGGCCCCAGCAGGGGTCACTCAGAGCCCAGGAACCAGGGGCTGCCCAGCACCACCGTGGCTTGGGTGGCAGCAGCATGGAGTGCCACCAGCAGTGCCACCAGGCCGGGCTGTTCTGGCTGTCCCTGCAGGTGCCGTGGCGCCCAGCACGTGCCTGGCCAGGCAAGGGCAGCACCAGCCTCCTCCTCCTCCTCCTCCTCCTCCTCCTCCTCCTCCTCCTCCTCTGCTGCTGCTGCCCTGGAGGCAGATGGTGCGAGGAGGCTCCTCCTGCTCCCTCAGCCCTGAGCCTGGGACAGGCGCTGCTACCACATGGTCCAGCTCTTTTCATGCACAGCCGGACACGGATGATCTCAGCTCGTCCCCTCCCCTCTGCTGGGGACGAGCCTCTCTCCCCAGCAAAGTGCCAGACCAGAACACACCCCACGGGCTGCCATGGGGCCCAGGTTCTATGGACACGGGAGGCTCTTCCTTCCCACAGGGAAGTGCCAAACCCAGTGCTGCTCTGTAGCTTCCATCGTGGAGCAAAGATGCCAAACAGGAAGCACCAAACCCACAAAAATGCTCAGGAGCACTGCACACCCTTCCACAAGCACCTCAGCGAGGTACAGCAGGCACCAGCTCTGACCTGAAACCCAGGGACAGCCTCAACATCTGGCTTGAGTGTGCCCACCACCAATGGAGTCTCCTGGACAGCTGTTTGATCTAATCCCACCCTCCTGCACACCTGAGAAATGCAGGATTTGGATCATTCTTTAAAGGTTACAGTGTGGGTAAACCAAAGATTAATCCCTAATGCAAAATCCATCCTCTGCCAAATGTCACATTTGAAATCTGGAGATTTCTGGGAAAAAATTTGGTAGAATTCCTTAATAGAAACAGACTATTGTATCTCTAACTCTTTTTCTTTCTCTTTTTTTTTTTTTTCTTTAAAGGAATCAGCAGTTTGATTGGTGGGAAAAAAAAAAAAAGACACAGACCATCATTATGGCCCTTAAAGCAGACATGGAGAATTTCCAGTTGAAGTGGTTTATGCCAGACAAAGGTAAAAGCAGCATTTCAGAATGGGAACTGTGATTGCCAGGTGTTGGTGCTGTGGAACCCCAGCACTGAAGGTCTCAGGTTCTGTTGCCAGGACAGGAACACTGGTCAGACTTCACTGGAGCTCACAGTGGCAGCAGATGGCTTGTCAGGGTGATGGGGAAAGGCAGGTAAGCTCTGCATCCCAACTGGAGCCCCCAGCCCCAGGGCAGGAAGGGCTCCTCAGGGAGTGTCCTGGAAACATGGGGATGTGTCCGACAGCATGGGAAGGCTGAAGAGCTGCACCCCTCCCTGCCATATAAACCTTTCCTCCGAGGTTTTGTATGGAATGCACTGTGCAACATTCTAGATTTACACCAGTAGGATGCTCATGTGTAAAGAAATGCTTCTGCTTCCAAGGTCTACCTATTCTGCTCTATTAAATTCCTTGAGATCTCCTTCGTATTTACATGCTCCCTCCTTGCAAACAGTGCTGCAGTATCTGGAATGCTCCCAAGTGTCCATGCTAAACACAGTGATTCATTGCACTGTGTTAATAATGGACAAGAAAAGAGGCTTTTGAGTTCTGTAACCCATAACAACTTTGAAAAGAACAAAGGGCCCTCTCCAAAGTCACTGGAGTTAATGGGCTCTTTTCACTCAAACCCAACCTGGGCCTGCCGAATATCTGAACCGGGAGCTGCTGCCATCTCACTCAGACAGCTCTGGCTGCAGCGAGAGCCACTGTTCATTTCCCGTTACCCCTAATGAAACAGAATCATGGAAGGTTAAAGAAAGGCACAGATGGTGTGTGGAGGTGATTGGAACCAATGACTTGGAACCAGCACCCTCGCAGCCATCGGCGCTGCCCAGCGCAGCCGGCAGCACGCCCGGACTCCCTGCAGGATTTTTCAACCCTGTGCCTGCTTACCCAGCACGCATTAATCCTTATCAGGGAGATCATTTGTGCACATTAAGGGAACCATTTTCTCTCCTCCTTTCCCAAGGACTCTATTTCTCTGGCTGCCTCTGGCAGAGGCTCCTCCAGAACCCACTTTTCCAGGCAGCAGGCAGAAAACATAGGCAAAAAAAAAATCCAGAGCAAATCTGTGCAGGACCATTATCCAACCTGGCTTTTGGTCCCCTGGGATCAAAGAGCAGTTCGGTGTCTCTTAAACCTGATTCCTTTCACAGATCTACAGAGAGGATAACAGGCAGATTAGCCAGAAAGGCTGAAGTGGGGGGGACTTTCCCTTCACACAAAATGCTGGTTTATCTTTTAGAAGATATATTTAATTTAGTGGTATTTCAGTCATTCATTTTGTTTAAATACATTTTAACTACCTTACATATCCAAGTGGGAAAAAACTCATCAACTTTAAGAATTCATTTGAGAAAAGTTCATAGTTTATGGATTCAAGCAAAAGACTTTCATGGCAACACCCAGCTTGGGAAATTTTATTTCAGTTCAATATTTTTCTTCTTCTTTTGGAGCCAACTACTCTTTTTGAACCTGATTTTCTAAGGACTTAGCCAGGAAGCAAGATTTCCTGCCTGGCCATTCCCACCTCATGCCCACTGGAATTGGCTAATTCCAGCCAAAATGAAAGAAGAGGAAAAGCCTTAGAGACATTCTGTGTGGCTGTGGGTGTTGTTGCTTGGAGGAAGCAGTGTGGGCACCGTGACCCCGCTGAGGAATGCCGGCTGCTTGGGGGGAGCAGCAGGGAGAGGAGCCCAGCCGTGCCACAGCCCATGTGCCCAGCACAGCTCTTGGCTGCACCAGCCCCAGCACAGGGTCCCAACATTCCAGAGAGATGGAAGGAGCTGGGGGATATTGCCATGGAAGGGACAGAGCGAGTCGAGGGCATGGCCCTCGGGGAAAACAAGCCTTGTGGATTCACTTGCCTACAGAGCAATTCATATTACTGTAGAAAATGGTATGTCAGAAATGTGCCATCTCCAGCTAAGAAGGACCTCCCTAGATAAAATTCAAGGCTGACATAAACCCATGCTCAGTCCCTTGAGCACCCTGGGAAGGCACCATGGAGTGCTGGTTTTCCAGGGAAAGTGTTCTGCTGGTGTTTCCCGGCTTGCCCATACAAGATAACTGGATGGGTAGATGTGAGGATTACAGGGAATTAGAAAGAGGCTTAAAGAACACTTGGCACGAGCTGACATCAGCGCACAGGCCACGGAGGCAGAGGAGCCATGTGCAGCTTCCCTGGAGGAGCGAGTGCCTGCCCAGATCCCTGCAGCACGGGGAGGGGGACGCGGGATCCAGGAGGAAGCACCCGCACCTCCGCACTGCTCTTTGTATTTCAATTTTCTCTGGCCAGTGGGGATGATTTTATAGCATCACAGCAGAACATTATCTTTTATACTTTGACAAAATGAAACTGAGTCCTTGGGATTTTTTCACCCACTGCTCTCTTGGCTACTTCACTGCAGTACTATTTCATTACTTATTGATTTTTCAACGTGCTGTCTGCATCGCTGTAATTTACACAAGTTCTGATAGCCCTCAGCGATTCCTAACACCTCAGGGTGAGATCATGGAGCTCACTTGAGATACCAAAGGTAGGCAACAAGTTCGGCAGAAAAGATGACAAATTGACAAACTTGATAGTCAAGGAGGAAATTTGAGCAGCTGCAGGCGTACCATATCAAGATGTTTTTCTTAGCCAAATTGAATTAGAGCAAATTTGTACCCCCAAAATTAGTCTCACGTACAGATAATAAGGGACTGTGAAGTGTATGGCTAAACCCCAAGAAATTAAAAATGCATGTCCCACAAAGGGCAGCTGAACTAATGCTATTTTGGTTGTAACTGGAGATAACCACTGGTCTGCAGGCTGGCAGGTGGTAAGAGAAGGCAGCCTCGTGGTGAGCAAGGACAGGGAACTACAAAGAGCTCCTCTTACACTGAGGTGGGTAAATGCTGCTTCCTCAAGGCCTCCCCCACAGCTCTGCCATCCCAGGCAGCTCAGAGCAGTCGCAGGTGGCAGCTCTGTGTTCACCCTGACCAGAGCAGCCTGACGTCCCCAACACGATGTCACATCCTAAGGTTTGTCCAGCTCCTCGAGCTCCCACACGGAGATGCTTCTGCAGGAAAAGGGTCAGTGCTCAGTGAAACGAGCTCTAATCCTGCTTTGACTTTCTCACAATACTGTTCACAGAGTCAAAATACAAATTTAGGTCACTTGCCATGAGAACCTGGCTATCCTATGGTTACAGATTTCTGCTACACCTGTACTTGTGTGGTGAAACCCCTTTACCCCTCAGTAAAGGGGCACCTTCTCACTCGAGCTTCCCTGGGGACAGCCAGCAGCAGACTGGTGGGAGACCAGCCCCAAACAGGCAAACCTGAGCAGAGACTGAAACAACACAGACTTTCAGGCTGTATCCTAAGCATGTGTTCAGATTTAAAAGAAAATATTTCTGCTGTCCCTGTTTTCCAAATCAAGAAATTATCTTGAGAGGGTCTTTTCTTCCAAAAGTAAGACAAAAGGCAGGTGCCCCCACAAGGCTGAGTTTTTGTGGCCAGTGACTGATCACAGGACAACCAGAAACAAGATGGCCAGTAAAATTAAAGGAATGAATTATCAGTGAAGCTCTGTTAGCTCTTCCATAGATATTCCATCTTATTTCCCACTGCAGATCTGGATTAATTGGGCTACTCAACAAGGGCAGCAGTCGGAGCACAGCTGAAATCAAGTGGTTTAGAAAGTACAAAACGGAATTTTCATGCATTCAGAAAGTTTATAATGTTCATGTGCTGTCCTCACTTTTATTGCCATGAAGCAATCATGGCCTTCCCTTGCCTTTCCCTCTCAGCAGCGCGATGTGCACGGGCCCAAGCTGGGCTGAGCACAGCTCTGCAGTCCCCCAGAGATCTTCCAGCAGTGCATTTTCTCATGAGATCTGTCAGCCATGAGATGCTTCGTGGCAATGTGTTGGTTTAAGCCCATCTTGTGAGGAGCCCCAGTAGTTTTTGACAGACACCTCTGCACCCTTGCACGTTCCTGCAGTGTCTCAGCAGTTCCCAGCCCACAGCAGTGTCCTACACCCTGTATGGACAACCCACATCTCAGGTACTGATATTGAGAGAGTCCATCCATTTAGTTCATTATGAAGGGAAAGAAAAATGCATCCAAAACTGATGAAATATTCCAGACAATAAAATTTTTAAAAGTACTGTGTGTTTATTTTAATAGTTTATGAATTTGAAGTGGCTGATCTCTCCCTATTTTTACTATCATAAACGTTTCAGACAGCAACTGTTCCACATATTTCCTAAATGCTGTTCTAACTTCAGCTCATTTCACAGTTTTATTTCATATTCCTGAACGATCATATTTCAAAATTTACAGTCTTGCACCAAAGGTCACATATGGCCACGTCTAAGTCCTCTAAGATCTGTGATTCCGAAACGCTAAGCTGATGTTGGTTTAATTGATTCTGTGGAAGCAGCGATGCCTGTAACTCCTGAGAATTAGGGCTTTCCACAAACTGGCAAACTTTCAGTGGGTAAAATAAATATCCTCATATCCATGTGATAGAGGGTATATGCACAGCACGCAGCTATATCAACACACCTCTCTAATGATGCACTTTAAATAGTGTGTCCAAAAGAGCCAAAGGATCACAGTTTGTGGAGCACAAGCCCAAACAAACGCCAGTAACACGTCCCAGCCGTTCCCTTTCTTGGGTGCAGCTGCACCAAAGTCTGAAGATTCCAGCAGGAGGGTTAAAGGAGCTGGGGTGACCCCTGCTGCACCTACAAGCACCCAACCAAGCCCACCTGCCAGTGCAGGGTCCCTGGAGTGCCCCTAGCCTCCCCCATCCCAGGCCTGCCCTTACATGATCCCACAGAGCACTGGACACACCTGCTATGGGATTTCTGAGCTTGGCCTGTACACTTCTCAGCACAGATGTAATAAAACTAATTTATTGCTCCTTTCCCCCAACAGGATTATAGAAACATAAACAAAGAAATGTTGAGTTCTTCAAGGAAAGGCTCCTTGAACTCACGGATGTGACTGGGAGATTTAAGACCACTCTTCTCAAAGAAAGGCTCAGAGTACAACTTTCCTCATCCTATTTCTGCAGAGTTCTGGAGGAAGTACAGCAGTTTGGGTTTGAGGACTGTTTCCCTTTGAGACACCAAAGTTGCAGCTGCAGGACTGGGGTCCCCTGCCAGCATCCCCCACACCAGTAGGAAGCTTGGGGGCTGCCCAGGAGCACGGGCTCGGAAAGCTCAGACCATGCTGCAGACGGATACAAAATTATGGACAGGAACCTCAGAAAGTGCTAGAGAGCAAATCAGCAACACGGGCTGAAGACAGCACGAAGGTGATGGAGGAAGATGAAGGCTGTCAGAACCTCTGTCAGAACAGCCCCGTCTCCGCTCAGCCCCGCTCCCTGTGCTGGCTCTGCAGGACAGGATCCTGCTCCCACCTGAGCTGCAGCACAGCCCAGCCCTGGGCCAGGGAAGGGCAGGGCCGAGGGCCGGGGATGCTCCCGGCTCCTTCCCCGTGACGATGGGAGCCGAGCACCCAGAGCACTGCTTTCCCAGCAGCTTTTCCCTGAGTTTTGCTGATAATAACATTACGGTTTTCCCTGCGCTGGCAGTCGGATGAGAGGAGCCTGCAGCCTTTGGAGGGATCGATCCGATCGATCCCAGAGGCTCCATGTCATTTCCAGGGGATTTGCTAAAGAAGCTACTTATGTCCCTTTTTCATTTTCACCGACTCATTACCAGCTGCTGCTGCTCCCTGCACTTCAGCAGCACCTGCAGGAATGAACCCCGCTCTCCCAGCCCCGTCCTGCTGCAGGGCCTCTCCCACCGCAGGGCGTGCGGACCGGGCCCACCGCTGAGGGCAGGTGACGCGCCAGGGCCGCTCCTGCTCTCCCTCTGTGCAGGCACGCACAGACACTCTCCTTTCTCTTCTCCTTTCTTAAAGGGCAGCCCAGCAGCAGACTAAGCAACTGATCCCCCGGCTTAACTTTTAAATTAAGACCATTGTAAATTTGGGAACTTGAGAAGAGATGGAGAGGACACCCATAATCCTTTGCAAATGTCAAGTGGCTCTCGATATTGGTTACTTTTCAAAGGTAGCTAGGCTACAGCGTGCGCAGTAATGAAAAACCCTGCCAGGCCCACTCCATAGGGCTTCAGTCAATATACATAATATTATTGGGCTTTGAAAGGATTAAAGATTGTTTCTTTTGCTTCCTTCTAATATGGAGATCTATTGCACTTGGAGCTCCGAGCGCGCCCTGTCCCGCAGGGAGGAGGCTGCAGCCCTGGGAGGCTCCAGCGCCGCTCCCCTGCCCGTCCTGGCACCTCAGCACCCACGGATCCATTCACCCACTCCAATTCCTGCCACGGGCACCTCGTCGCTCTCCCACGTGGAAGAGGAGTCAACAGACTTTTAAAGTAAAAGTTAAACACTGAAAGTCTTCAGTTACCAACAGGGCCAGAGGGCGGACTTGAAAGGATTGAAACATCTGGAAAAATACCATTTTCCCCTACATCCTACTCAAAAACGTTCACAAATCTGTGTTTTGACTGCTAGAACTCAGTTCCTCACAAACACCCATTAAGTACAAGAAATCTGAACAATTAGCACTGATTTGAAGCTCCCAGGGCTCCTCAGAGCCGTCACGGCAGCTCTGGCAGAGGAGGATGAGGCCCCAAAGCAACGACTCCTGATGCAGGTCCCCTCATTGAGTCTGGGGCTTCTGAAGCACCATCTGCAAAAGGCCCATGCAAACTGTGATTTGAGGGGTCTCAGACAGAGCACCTTATGGCTGGAATACCATCAAACCCATAGTCTTTATCTTTTCACATGTGTATTTTCTTGTCCTGATGTTTAATTAACATTACTTCATTGAATATGGGGAATTTTTCTTCCCACCAACCTTGTAGATATGATTATGGCAGGATTCCCTCGAACACTCCTTTTATGAAGCCAAATGTGCAATGTTGGCAAGACTCTGCTCTCAGTTATACTCAAGAGAAAGGCAGCACTTGAGATTCCTGAGTAGGAGAGAGCAGGATTTAGCATCCTGGATGCCAGCAGGGCCCTGCAGTCCCTCAGCTCCCTCTGCTCTGGAGTGAAGCTCCTGTGACTTAATGGCAAAGAGTCATTGATCCCTCCCCACTGGATCCTTGCTGAAGTCACACTAATTCTGAAAAAAGTAGTTCAAAAATGTAGTTTTTCCCTTACTATCCATATGATATCATGATCTTCAACAGGTGAGCTGGAGACCAGAACCTGCAAAGTTCCCATTTCAGCAGAAGACAGGAAATAGGGGAAGAGGAATTAAAGGAAATGTTGTAAGACTTTTAACAGTCCTTAAAGACCTCAATCAGGAAGATTTTCAGCTGAAACCCTAACAAAAGTGCTGCTGCAGGTTTCAAGTGTCCCTGCTTTAGGGCTGATTCAACTTTGGTTGAATTCAAGAGAAATGGTGCTGCCAGAGGGTAAAGCCTTTGATTTCAGATTGATTTAGAAAAGAAAAATATTCCATATGAAACCAGCAATAAATAACAGTAATGTTCAGATGACACATTAGCTCTGGTGCTGAAGTAGCTCTCCTGAGGTGAGGTGAGTGACTGCCCCGGGTCCAGCTGCACGGCCTGGCAGGCTTGTCAGGGTCCTGAGCTGGCTGCCACTGGCCACTTGTTTACAGTGACCCTACAACTCCATCTAAAGAAGGACTTTGGTAATTCTGTGTGTCACCAGAACTAATCTTACAAAAATCGGTAGGTTTGCTTTATTATAATGTAAATTTCTTTTAGAAGTTCTAGATGAAAGAAATAGTAACATATAAGGATCCAAATGAGTTCTTAATCATTTACATTAACTTTCCAGGGCAACACGTACCCAAAATGGAATAACCAAAAGCTGACAGTGTCTCTGGTTTGTCTGCTTCTTGGGACAAACACAAAGGCAGTGATGATAGAACAGTTTAGCTGCTGATACCCTTTATGAGATACTGAGAGATTCTAGAAAGTCTCCTAACATCTTGTAAATATTTTCTAAATGTCACAAAAATTCCCCTCTGTCTTCAAAGGGTCTGTAAAACTCTACAGAGATCTGCAGGTGAGGAATTCTACGTGAATTGAGGGAGAAAGGAGAAAGAGCACCAAGAGAGTAGAAAAGGCCCAATCCAGAGGGTAGAACCACAGACATTACACCTAGATAATGGGGGAAAAGGGAATAAGAACTGAAAAGGAATCCATGTAATGACCAGATGATCCTTGCTCAAATAAACTCTCTTTATAGGCATCACACTGTCACTTTCATCTTCTGTGATCACAGAAATCCCAGGCTTGTTTGGTGCTTCTTGTCTGGTGAGGGAGAGAAACGAGACCCACCCCTGCACTGCCTGCAGGTGTTGTACCCACCTTTGCCAGCAAAAGGGTCTCCAACCTGCTTTTAAAGGCTCCAGCACAAATAGCCCAAGTCCATTAAAACAAGAGAATTAAAAAAAAATAACATCAAAAGATTCTAGCCTGGCAGGGTGAGGAATCAGAGGTTAAATACCCAACACTTGTTCAGGTATCGCTTGGGGAATTCAGTTTTCCTTTTCATGATAATTTTAAGTTGAATTTTTAGGCCAACAGTTATATTTCTTGAGAAATCTATACCATTCTCCTAGCAGTTTCCTTGAAATAACTGATGGATCTTCACCAACTAAACTCCAATTTAGAAGATTTGTCAGTAAGAAAATCCCAATCTCAATAAAAGGTAAGTGCGGCCAGAGCTCTCCGAGCCAGGCTGATGGAATAAAGGAGCAGGGAGTTTCTATTAGCTCGAGTAAGTTAACAGATTCCAGGTAATCCTTCCTATTACCACCAAACACCTGCATACAGATGCCACATCCTAAGTGAGGATGGATTTTTAATTTCTGGAAACGTAAAATCCTGGGCACACCTTGTGCTGGGAAGGCAATGGAGGAGGGAGGGATGGGGCAAGACCTTTGCTGAGAAGAGGCTTCCCCTGCAAAGTCCACGGGATGCTGTAGAATGGTAAAGTCATTCATCACATGTATTTAAAGTTGAATTTGCTGATATTTTATGGTATTGGATTTTATTTCTATTAACATTTTATGCTGAAATTACAGAATGATTCGTGAGTACTGAATTTTTGATTGCTTTTATACTTGCTGGGACACTATTAACGTTGATTTACGTTAATAGCACTGTAAGAAGATATTAACAATGAAATTTCCAAAAGCACTTAGCATCCCATAATTGGAGTTAAATGACAAAAAAAATGAGGGGATAATAAAGTAGAGAGAGAGACAGAATTTTTGACAACACTCCCTCTAAACTGCATTTTTCAGGAAGAATTGGAGCAGGACAATTTTATTAAAGAATAAAGTCACCCATCAGGAAGAGAACACTTGTACTGGCTAAGAACGTGAGGGTGAATGGAGCTGCAGGTGCAGCACAACGTCCTGTGGAGTGCACACAGGCAGGGCTGGCAGCTCCACTGAAAGCCAGGAAAGGCAGGGGAGCTGCGGCAGGAGGGACCTCGAAGGGGGCAGGAATGAGCCAGGTTTCATCTGCTGAGGTTGAGGATGAAGAAGTCTCCCAAGGGAAGCACTGAAATGGGACTCCAGTGAAGGCGCTGGAGCATCCCAGAGGTGACTGCACACTCCCCTACGACTTCCTCTGATCCCAAACCTGCTAAACCAAACTTGATTTACTTCTTTAAAGCAGAATTTCCACAAATTCTTCTTTGACATCACTTGGATACCATTTTTAAAATTCTCTTTCCATTAAAAAAGCATCAAAGTGCTTTTTTGTTAAAAAGTGCTTCATTGATCTCATCATCAGAAGTTAAACAGCTCCGTCAGGGAACACACAGGGCAATGTGACAAATCGTATAAAACTTGGGAAAAAAAGTAAACTTGAAACAAAAATCTTAGACCAGACAAAGAAACAAAACACCTTGACTGGCTTTGAGTAGCTCTGGGAAAAAATGCCAAGAATGTTTGTAGGGAGGTGTTTTATCAGTTTTGTTTAAATGACATTTTTGTGAGGGTCAGAAGGGAAATTTGACAAAACATTTTCAAGAAGTTTTAATCAAGAAAATAACTACAAAAATACAATGTTACAAGAAGATTGTTTTGTCATTTCAGTCAGACCAGGAGGGAAGCCCATGTCAGACTTCTGTTAAAAATAAATAATTTCAGTGGCATTTTATGGCCCACTAGAATGTGGAAGAAAGTCTTTGTAGAAGTCGAACTACAGAGTAGTAAATGAAAACTCCTGGCTGTACTCAGGAAAACAAATGTGTAGCAACAACAAGTCTCACCAAAGCAATGACACATCAGGTGTGGGATGCAAAAATGAGCAAAGCAAAGGAAATCTTAGACAGGATCAAACCCTCAGCTCTGTCGGAGATCCACTGACTTGACTGATCAGAGAGAACACTGGGATCTCACAGCCTGGTGATCCCATCCCCAAATTCAGACATGAAGCTGCTGTTACAGCTTTTAAAATACAAATTTATATATATAAAAGCATAAATGAGAAACCTGGTCTAATGGAAAGTGTTCCTGCCCATGGCAGGGGTTGGAACTGGATGAACTTTTAAGATCCCTTCCAACCCAAACCGATTCTGGGGTTGTAGGATAAATACTAATGTACAAACTCAGCTGAGCAGGGATCTGTGAGATGGGTAAGTGGCCCATGACCTGTCTCTTGCCACGTCAACCCACCTCAAGTCTGGGGCTGTCCAGCTGCAGGTTGTGGCAGAGATCAGCTGGGGAATGAGTTCGTTTGTGTGACCACAAACAATGATTGTGCTGGTCAGGAAACACAGGATTTGTTATCATACAAAAGCAAAAAGATTTCTTGTTTTGAAAGATCAGCCAATATTTCCCTTCGATGGGAGAATAACTGTTCCACAGTCATGGCTGTATTTTGGACACTGTTAAAAACAAACAAACAAACCCCAACCCAACCCCTTTTATCAGCAGGAACCACATTTGCTTACACAGAAGATCTGTCAGCAGCCTAGAGTAAATAGATCAAATGGAGCTGACATGCTACTAAATTTAATATGCATCCTCTTGTCTTTAAAATTCCCATCTCCCCACACATTTCAAAGGTAAGTTTGTGGATTTCTTAAGTAATTATATTTCAATAACAAGCAAGAGAGAAACGCCTGGAAACTCAACAAAACCACTGACTGCTACATAAATTAAAACCTGATTGATGGATGGAGAACTTAGATGAATTGTTAAATTGGCACATGATTGGGTAAACACATCCAAGGCTCGTGCAGGGCCAGCTCAGCAGGCTGTGACAGACATGTACCCACAGGAGCAGCCACAGGCAAGGGGTAAGCACTCACTGGGTACCCAGCAGGGTCGGCTGCTGCACGGGCACCAGCGTGGAGGAGAAACACAGAGCTGCAGAGCCAGGTACTGGCACACAGGTGTGAGGACACAACTGTCCCCAGCCCCGCCACCCTCCTGGGGGTTCTCCCACAACCTGTTTCCAACCTGCTCCCACTGCTGTAGCAAATCCCACCTGCGGGGCTGACACCACAGCCAGAGGGCCTGGGGGGAGCAGGGCTGACACAGGGGAGCCAGGAAATGGCTATTTCGAGAGCAGAAGTATGAGAGGAAAGCGGATTGTATGAAGAGGAGAGAGAAGGTGGCCATGGCCCCTGAGAGCAGCACCGATCCCTGCAATGCCAAATCCTCCCAAGGGCCCAGCCCCGCACTCGCCTCTCCAAGCTGCGCCACTAGCCAGCGCCTGCAACATCTCAAGTGGGAAAATGTAATTTTATTAAGGCTCCTGGAGCTTCACTCTCAGCATCTGCACTGCAGCAGAGCATACAAAGGGAGGTTATGAGGAATTTCTCATTATGGCCACAGGCGCAGACTCATAACATCCCCCGGCCAACCTCAGTTAATAAAGCTCCTGCTCAGCCCACCTGCCCCCAGCCCCTCGCCCACAGGTGCCCCCACCCTGGGCCACCCTGTGCATCACCCCCTTGGCTCTCACAGACAGGAAACTCCTGCTTTGTCTTCCCTAACTCTTATTGCATGGGCACCTTCATTTGCAAACCTGCTCTTGGAGGCCCAGAGCTGTAATTAATCCATGCCACAGGAAAGATGTAGTGTCGGGAGAATTTATGACTGGCTCTGAGCTGCCGTGATGAGCAGGGGCACCTCAGCCCCTTGTGATATAAATGCCTCTGCTAATTGGATTGCAGGAGCTAATCAGGAGCTGGAGAGAGAATGAAGGCGCTCAGCCTCCTCGCTGCTGGTGTGGGCTGATAAAGCTGGCAGCCACGGGAATTGCATCTGCGGGAATTGCATCTTGGCCCGAGATGGCTATCGGGGTGCCCAGGGCCACTGGCGTGGGGTGGCCGTGCAGCACAGCAGGGAGGGTGGCTGCCCATGGGGCTGTGCTCACACCCATGGGGCTGTGCTCACACCCATGGGGCTGGGTATGGGGCTGTGCTCACACCCACGGGTCTGTGTACGAGGGTGTGCACACCCATGGGGCTGGGTATGGGGCTGTGCTCACACCCACAGGCTGTACTCACACCCATGGGGCTGTGCTCACACCCATGGGGCTGGGTACAGGGCTGTGCTCACACACACGGGGCTGTGCTCACACACACGGGGCTGTGCTCACACCCATGGGGCTGTGCTCACACCCACGGGCTGTGCTCACACCCACGGGGCTGTACTCACACCCATGGGGCTGGGTACGGGGCTGTGCTCACGCCCACGGGCTGTGCTCACACACACGGGGCTGTGCTCACACCCATGGGGCTGGGTACGGGGCTGTGCTCACACACACGGGGCTGTGCTCACACCCACGGGCTGTGCTCACACCCATGGGGCTGTGCTCACACACACGGGGCTGTGCTCACACCCACGGGCTGTGCTCACACCCATGGGGCTGGGTACAGGGCTGTGCTCACACCCACGGGCTGTGCTCACACACACGGGGCTGTGCTCACACCCACGGGCTGTGCTCACGCCCACGGGCTGTGCTCACACCCATGGGGCTGGGTACAGGGCTGTGCTCACACCCACGGGCTGTGCTCACACCCATGGGGCTGGGTACAGGGCTGTGCTCACACCCACGGGCTGTGCTCACACCCATGGGGCTGTGCTCACACCCACGGGCTGTGCACAGCCACGGGGCTGTGTGGGTGGGGCCAGGGGCACAGGGGCTGCACCTGGCCAGGAGCTGTCCAAGAACACCCCGCTGGCTGCTCTGGCCAGCAGCACCTCGGGCAGCCCTGGGCCAGGGTACAGCCGTGGCATTGCATGGCCGCCTGGTCTGGCCGGTGTTGCAGACACCCCATGGCCCCCCTCAGCAGTCCTTGGGGTCTCCATTGCTGACCTCAAGCATTAGAAAGGAGCTGAATACTCAATGATCCCAATACTGTGTCTATTGACACCTTCAGTATGTGCCTTTCCCCAGAAAGACAGAAAACCAGAGAGAGGAGGTGGAAGAGACACAACAGGACCACAACCACAACAAGTGAGGTTGACCATGCCAAGAGCAAACTGGGCGAATGTCACTGGCTACACATGTGCTCCACACACCACACAGGCCGTCAGATGAACGGTGGGCAGGTGGGAGGCGGCTCCTGAGGACAGGCTCAGGATGCTCTTAAGACGGTCTGACTCCAGCCTTCACAGACTCTTAAAGCACCATGATCATCTCCAGCTCCTGACCAGGGCAGACCTGTCCACAGGGAGATGGGAAGAGTCCTGGATGGAGAGGTCTGATATGGCTCTCCACCCACATAAACCAAACACATGCAGGTCCCCACTGGACAACAGGGTTTTTTTTTGCAATCCAAGGCTCTTCTACATTCAAACAGCTTTTCTGTCTTCTCCATGTCCTTCTTATTGCCCTTTATTTTCATCTCTGGCTCCTTTTCTTACAAACACATGGATTAGAAAGTAAATCCTGAAAATGATGACTAAACCCAGACATCTCTCCTTATGGAAACACTTTCCCACCTTCTTAAACCTTTTTGGAGGCACGAGGGAAAATAACCCTTGTATTTATGCAAATTTCAAAGTGGCGTGTGATGATGGAAACAAAACAGTGCTGGAGCGCAGCCAAGGCATGGCACCGACGGGGCCTCTCAGCTGCTCGCCTCCCGATTCTTCGGGGGAAGCAGCTGTAGAGAAATGAAAATACAGAAGCCCCCGCACACACCCGCCGCCGCCCGCGCGCATTCCAGCACCCGTCACCTCGGAGGCGGCAGGATGGGGCTCTGGCCAGGCGCTGCCTGCAGCCCGGAGCACCCTGTCGTCCCCCACAAGCCTCCCTGTCCCGCTGTTCCTGATTCCCCTTTCAGGAATTTACAAACATTTTCCGCAGATCAATATCTGTATTGATTATTCATTGTGAGCGAGTCGTGTGTCTTTGGTGATCCAACCTGGCAGAGTGAGCAGCCAAAGGCTGCAGCAGATACAGAGGGGGAAAAAAAGGAGAAAAAAGCCCTACAGAAGGCGAGAGAGACCCAGATCTGGCTGGGTTTGCTGCTGCCAGCAATGGAGACAGATGGAGAGGAAGGAAGGAAGAAAATGGGAATGGCATGAAAAGGAATGGAGAGACAGAGAGCCGAGGAGAAAAAGCGAGAGCAGGAAAAACAAAAGTCACCGCTGGAGAACTGGTGCCGGGGCACGCCGGCAGCCTGGAGAGATTCCAACCTTGTGCTCGCCCTTCTGCACAGGGATGCGATGGACTTATTGCTTCGGGAGTGAAAAGTGACTCACGGTTTTGGTATCTGCTACGTAAGAGCTTTGGGGGGATTCCTTGGCTGGCTGACAGAAAGGGAAGAAAGCAGCAGCAGTGAGGTAAAACGCGATCCCTTCCTCCTGCCTTCCTGGGAATACGCGTCGCCCGGGCTGGCTGGAGCAGCTCGCTGCTCGCCTATGATATGCAAAAGGAGAATAATTAAAAGCGCCAGCATCACTTGCAAAGTGAGTAAACACAAAGCCTTTCAAAACATGCTCTTCAGCTAATGAGAAGCTGTAATTTCTTATACTTAAAGGCAAAAAAGACCCTGATGAGGCTCGGTGGAGTGTGCGCGCGCGCCTGCGTGTGTGTGCATGTGTTTGTAGATATGAGAGAATCAGTTAATTGTTGATGATGTTTAGAAAAGGGATTATGAGAAAAGACACTGAAATGATGACAGGGAACATCTTGGATCAGAGCCAGAGAAATAAAATAATCAAGGACAATCAAGCCTGCAGCTCCGGAGAAAGCGCCGACTGTTCTGCCAGGGACTTGGAAGGAATTTCCCCGCGCTGCCGAGCTGCAGCTGGAATACGTGCTTGGCACCAGGAGAGAGAACTGCAAGGAGCAGTTTGCTTGGAGCATGAGACCACAGAAGAGAGAACTATGGAGCTCTGCTATAATTCAGAGGGTAAACAGCTTTGTCTGCTTATGTGTCAGGTGGAGACTTGATTTTGTCCACATCTGACCTGCACTGAAAACGCAACTTCTGAAATCCCCTGGCTGAAGCCGGAGCTGAGGATTCTCCAGACGCCTCTCCAGAACTACTGTGACGTTATGAAAACAAAGGAAAGGGAGCTAGAGGAATTAAGTTCTCCTGTGGCTGCAGGACCTGATGGACCTGACCATGGAAACTGTCTCTGGAATAGATTCCTTCCTTAATTCTGGAAATCAGAACCCCCTTGCTCCAGCTGGGGATTGCAGCTCACAAGCACACAGGAAAGGTGGCGGTCATCGGGAATACCAGGAGCAAGCTTTCCTTCCAACCTGGGCATCTAGCTGCTGTCCTGAACGGATGGATTTTAATAAATGTTGGCTTTCTCTTGGGCTGAGGTTGGGTGGGGAGAGAGAATAAAGGGAAATTTAAACCATCCTGTGACTGCTGTGTTGTCAGTGAGCTACAGAAATGCCGTCCCTTTGTTTTGGATGCTAAACTCCGTCTGACTTCATTGTTGCTGGATTTTGGCACGTTACACTCTGGGCTTCTCCAGCAGCAGAAACACATGGTCTATTAAAGTGGGAATCTTTGGGGACGCGGAGGCAGAGGAACGAGCCAATCATAGGTGGCTGTTGCACATTCCCGGTTGGCAGCGTTGCGGGAGCGCTCCGGACGCTGCGGATGGTAGGTGCGGGACGGGGCGCCCGGAGGGCAGCGCGGCGCGGAGGGGCCGGGGCGCGGAGCGGCCGGCGTGTGCCAGGCAGACACCCCGTCCCTCTTCCTTCCTTCCTTCCTTCCCTTCCTTCGCCTTCCTTCGCCTTCCCTGCGCCGGCTGCCGAGCCTGCTCAGACCTGAGCGGAATGTTAAGCGCCAGGAGCAGATTAGCATATTAACCAGCGCTGCCCGGGCGGTGTCAGCCCCGCAGCCGCGGCCATGCGGGGCACAGCCTGTCACAGCTCCACCGGCTCCTTTGTCACAGCCCTTTTTATGTTGCTGTTTGCCTTTTGTTTCCCAATCAGACCCTAGAAATTCATTAACAGCAATGAAAGACGGGGATGCAAAAACCTATAATGAAAACAAATGATCTATTTAAACGGTGCTGGGGCTGAAAGGAGGGGGTTCGTGGCGCCGGGAGTAAGGAGAAGGAAATCCTGCCACCTGGAAAATGCCTGGACATGCGTGTCCTTCCCCGTGCCAAGGCTCCAAGGAGACAGTTACTACAAAGCCGGTGGTGTGTGTAAAGATGTTGTAGCATTGTCTTTACAGAGCCTCAAACAAATCCCAGCGACTGGTCAGAAGGAGAGGTCGGCGCTCATTGTCCCTGCTCCGGCTGCCGGTAATGCCGGAATTCCTCTGGTACTCGATGGGCTTTAATTAGAAACAGCTTGCAATGCCCGTAAAGATTTAAAATCACTTGGCTTTTACAATGACTCGATGGGTCCAGTGCTGTGGCCCAGCAGTGTCCTGCAGCCCTGCGGGAAGGCGTGGTGGCCACAGGGGACGCACGGACCTGGCACTGCCACTGTCCCAGACCTGGCCCCGGATGCTGCACCTGACACCAGGCTCTTCAGCTCTCTTCCTCTCCTGTATTATTTCTTATACAGATTATTTCACAAATGTTACTGTTCCCCGAAGTGTCACATGGTTGTGAGAATAAAAAGATTTAATTCAAGCATGGCCTTTCTATCGGAATTGATCAAATAAGAGACAAATGGAAATAATCTACGTTGTATAATTTCTATTTGTAAATGGCGTGGGGGGGCTTTAAATATCACAGAGGCACAACTTATGTATTTGTCAACAGGATTTTTAGGCAAATCTGAATGTCCTCTGCCCCAGAGCTCCATGCCCAGGCAGAGTGTGCCCTTCTGTGGGGTCAGATGTGCAGCTGGGGACACCCTTCCCTGCCCCTGACATGGCATCCCCAAAGATGTGTCACTGGCACAGTTCTCTGAGCTCCAAGAGTCTGTAACTTGTACCTCTGGGAAGCAAAAATGTTAGCAGGGAGAAGGGAAATGGGCTTCAGCCCCTTTGTCAGTCTGTACCCAGCTCTTACACTGGCTGGGTCCATGGGCAAAGGCTCCAGGGCTCTGCTGTGTCCAGTGAGGTATCCCACTAATTCCAGCTGATTTCATCAGCTAAGAATCAAAGACAGACAACACAGAGACTTTTATCTGTTGCAGGAATTGAAGAAAATCTCTCTACACCTGCCACACATCCACATTTTCCAGTGAGGAAAACAATAACAACAAACTCTTGTCTGAAGATACCTCTCCAATTTGTACCTGGTAAAGACATGCTGGATAATCTTACTCTAATGGACTTTAATCTATCTCCACAAACTAAATCCCCTAAGAACTTTCAAAATTTATCCTAAACTACCATCAGTCCTTATCATTAAAGTTTTAATTGTAAACACAGCAAACAATGGTGAAATCACAGAATTATGGAATGGTTTGGGTTGGAAGGGACCTCAAAGCTGATCCAGTCCCAGCCCATGTCCTGTGGGCAGGGACACCACCCTGTCCCAGGGTGCTCCAAGCCCCAGTGTCCAGCCAGGGATCCAGGGGCAGCCCCAGCTGCTCTGGGCACCTGTGCCAGGGCCAAATGTTTGCTGTGGGCTCAGGTTCCTGCTGACCATGGCTGGACTCTTGATGTGCTGCTGATGGGTTTTGGAGCCACTGAAATCAAACCGCATTTTCACAGCAGCTTCTGAAAGAGCCTTGTGCTAGTTAAAAGTATTTTGGAAAATCACATGAGAAGTGTCTCTCCTATGCCAGCATATCACCCAGGTGATGAGCTGCAGACACATTCCCAGGCATTTTTCTTGGTATTGAAATAAAATAGAGGAAAGTTACTAAAAACATGTCAAATTCTTAAACCAGAAGATCAAGAGGTGCATTAAAAGCCAGTAACAAATATCCTCTTGCACCCTGAAATGCAGCCTTGGTCCCATGTTCTCCCCTTCCTCTGCACTTAGGGAAGAGCAATTAGCCACTAAACAGGTAATTAAAATAATACTCCATAATTACATCTAGGAAACTACCACAGAGTATGAGCAAGGGCCTTTTCCTCACCAGGTTGAAATCAAAGCCTTCAGTTTAATGACCAAGTCTATTCTAGTCCATTCTGACTATGCATGGAGAAGAAAGTTCCTTTTTACAGGGGAAGTGAACAGAGTGTGTTCTACTGACACAGAACCAAAATTGCTGATTTTTCTCCCTCAGCTGGTTAAGGCCAGGAGTCTCTTCTGAAAGCACATGAGCCTCACAATATCCTGCCCTTTGGCAAAATAGAATTGTACCTACTTGTACCAGCTGTACAAATTTAAAAGTTACAATTCTGCTCAACAAAAGCCAATTTTCCCATGGACCTTAGAAGAGCAATTCTCTGGAGGCTTTCTCCTTGTCTTCTTTCCACTTGTGTGATGTCCTTCCATACTCACCTCACACTTGCTTTTCATCACCTGTACATGTCCCTTCAACACAATTTATCCTGCAGTTTTAATTAACTAAGATGCTCAAACCAATCATCCCAGAGCCCCCCGAGGCATTCACCACCCATCTCTTCTCTGTCACACCAGTACCAGGTTTTCTTTGGAGTTTGTGTCCCCTCACAGCCCCATTGTCCTACTCAGTCTGATGAAGCTCTGAGGGTGGGCTGGAATCCCACAGCACAATCCCACTTTTTCTACCACTGTCATTAATGGAAACAGCACACAGATTGGTCCCAAATGGAGTTCTTTTACAGGGTGCTACACATTCTTAAAGAAAACTTGCAATCTCAATACAACAAAATCAGTGAGGACATCATAGTGTGAGAAAGTCACAACTGGCCACCAGTGTTGTCTCTCCAAAATCTTTCCAGCTGTCCCCATGCAAGCCCTTGCACTTGCTCCTGTCCCACCGTGCTTTTCCCTCAGTGCTTTTCTGTCCTTTCCGTGCTCCATCCGTTGCTGCCCCTCTCATTCTCATATCAAAATCAAGAACACTGACCCCAGGGAAGGTGGGATTTCAGCACTGCCATTCCTCCACAAAATCTCTGGATTCGGTTTATAACACCACCCATCACTGTTTATCCTCTCAAAGAACACCAAGTCCTGGAACATTTCCTAACTAAATTGAAAAAGGAGATGCTTTCCACAGGATCCTCTGAGATGCTGAGAGCACAAAGCAAATGAGAGTTTGCCTATCACACGATTTCCCAAGGTTTCCATTACATTTATAAGTCTGATGATTCTCAAGAACTCGAAGTGTGCACTGGTGTTGTAAACAAAATACTTCAGATAAAAATGTGGGAGGAAAAGAGGGAAGAAACCTTCTTTAAATGATAAAACCCCTCCAAAAACTAAATACATGGAAAAAATCCAACCCCAAATTTTGCATTTCTCAGTTTTCCATAGAGAACTCTGATGAGTATTTTTTGAAACATGCCATTAATCTTTCCATTGCTACCAGTATCACACAAGGTTAGTTTGGTAATACCAAGTATTCCAGAAATTATGAATGATCTTACAATAACTAAGTAAATACAAATATATTAAAAGCAGGTACTTCACAGTGACTCACTGAACTCTATTTACATACAAAATCATTTTTAATAATGAAATTACTACTCTTGGACCACAGGTATTTTTCCAGTGGCCAATCTCGCGGTGGGGATAGTGGGAGGAAGGAAATGATGTCTGTCCCATGTTCAGGAAGGTGTGTTTTCTGCCAGCACAACATTTACCATCATTTTGGGAAACTCATGTTTACAAATTGTAACAGATCATCCAAATATGATTTACTTTCACCAATTCACATAGAAAATGAACCAGATCAGGAGTCTCGCCCTTTCCTCATCCTCCCTTATGGCTGTTTGATTAGGACAGACGTTCAAGGGACAGTTTTCCTGCTAAGAAGATTAAGCCAAGGGCCCTAATCACTTGGCCTGTTCTTTAATGACAGAAACTAACAGTTAAGGACAACATAAATAATTAAATAACAGAGCCCTGATGGTTCTTCACCAGCCCAGAGAGAGCTGCAGCCTGGCAAGGCTTTGTAGACATGTAGGAAAAATACAATCTATGGATGGTCTTGTTCATAAAACCTTTTCATTGAAACTAAGAGGAGCCAACACTACTGGGCAGTGAGTGAGGTGCTCAGAAACACTTCAGGCAGGTGGCATTTAAACACCATGAGGAGCAGGAGAGAGCAAACTCTGCAGCTCAGGGAGCACAAAGAGCCCTCAACTCTGCCTGAGAACAGCTCTGTTACATGTAATCACATCTCTCCTAATCCAGGTGATTTACATTACACATCCCAGGAGGGCGACCAACACAAAAATCACTCCTACAAGGCTTATGAAAATTAGGTCTTCCTACCTCACTGTGGGAATGTGGAGATGTTGCAGGATCTGGTGCTGATGAGTGGAGCAGGGGAATGGTTCCTATTCAGACCAGAAAAAGTCAGTACAAACTCTCCAGATCAGAGCCTGCCAAGAAAAGAATGGGAAGAATATAAAATATTTTGAAGGATTTGGAATAATTCACCAAAAGAAACAGAAGTTTGGGTACAGCATGGAGCCATTGATATTTTTTGTGTTCGGTTCCAACTCAGCCAACATTCCCAGCTGTTCCATCTCCTCTGTCACTGAGGGCTGAGCTGCAGCACCTTTGTGACAGGTGTACTCTGTGTGACAGGTGTACTCTGCCTCCTCCTGCAAAGCTGCACCTCCCAGCCTCCTGGCTCCATAGGGAAAAGCCTTTATCACCGACCTGCAGGAGGCTTTGCCCACAGGAGCCGCCGTGGCCACTGTACCATAGGCTCTGGCTCGGCCATCAGCAAAGCCAGGAGCTCTGTGGGCTCTCCTGCTCTAAGCAGAGCAGCCCAGTCTGGCTGCTCACGGACCCAGCAGGGGAGCAGAGACACCAGAGGGAAAACAACCAGTGAAGAGTCAGGGAAACAGCCTGGCTGGTGAGAAGTCTTCTGCTGCCCAAGGAAAGGCCTCCTTTTGGGTCTGGCACAGCTTGGCACCTGGGTGGGCAGCTGCCCACAGGGGTTTTTGGGACAGGAACTTTCCCACTCCAGTGGTGGTTCATGCTGCAGTCACACATCTGTGGCTGTCAGGAGTTTGTAACTAGAAATTACAGAAGTCTCAGGAAATGCTCTTTGCTATTGCCCAGTTTGTTGCTGCTCTGTGTGTGCTCTGCCCCTGCATCCCTGGCAGTGCCCAGGGCCAGGCTGGACCCTGGGGCTGGAGCACCTGGACAGTGGGAGGTGTCCCTGCATGGCAGGGCTGGGATGTGGTGAACGTTCAGGCCCTTCCAGCCCAAAGCACCTGGATTCCATGAACACCGTGGGACACAAGCATGTGTGAGACACAGCAGGGGAAAGGCCAAACCACCACACATTCAAAGCTTGGTTTAGACCAACGGAAAAAGGAAGTTATCTGAAATAAAAAAGGTACTTTCAGGAAAATGGAAGTTGTTTCCAAACAATAAAAATAGAAAAGGATATAAACCCAGCAGACTAAGTGCAAACCCACAATAAGCCAAGGCAAAACAGGGTCTGGAGAACAATCATCAGAGTTCATAGAGCTAATAAAAGCTTCTCCAACACAAAAGCAGGAAGCCTGTCTGTCACCCAGAGCTGCTGATAGATGGGCAAGGAGTAAAGGGGGGAATTAAGAAAGATAAGGGCACAGCAGCAAAATTAAATTAATTCCTTGCACTGCCGTTCACTATGCAGGGGTCAGCAGGGTTCATATGCCAGAGCAACAAATCACCAGAGGCCGACAGTGCTTCCTCAAGGAGCCCAAATATGAAATTGCTGAACTTTCTTCCTTTGCATCTGAGGATTGGAAGGTGACAAATTTTTACAAAAGGCTTTAGGAGTGACCCTGGGAATGACAGGGCACAAAGTCTGATTTCCAGAACAGGCAAAAGAGTAGAAAACTGTGGGACAGATCAGAATTAGCAGCAATGAATAAACACGTCTGGGGCAGAGCCTGGAAGACAAGAGCAGAGTTTATATGTACAGATCCAAGTCATCTGATGAGGAACCAGCCCTGCTAATACAGGAGATTTGGGCTGATACAGTGGAATCTGATTTTCTAAAAGCTTTTCCAGAACATCCCTCACTAAAGGTTCTTAAAGAAACTAAACTGTCATGGAGTAAGAGGGATTAATCTTCCTGTGAATTCCTGATAAAAAGACAGGAAAAAAAGGGCACAAACACAACATTAGCAAGGGATGGAGCAGAAATTCTGCACTACTTCAGCTTAGTCATTAACAGCTAACAAGAGGAGAAAGCAAAGTGACACGCAGGTAATGAGGGTAACACGCAGAGTTTTTCAGGAAAGTCAAGTTGAAGAGAGAAGAGTTCCTGCCAAAACACCCAGAGCTCAGACTGGAGCCACGGTGCCAGTGCCCATCTGTGAGATGGGCCACATAAAGGGATCCACGACTTGGACTTTGGTGGGTGTTGTGAGCCTGGATTCCCTCATCTCTGAGGTGGTGCTGGAGATGTGACAACCATCCTTTGGCTACTACCAGGCTGCCTCCTGGTGAATAGCTGACTCCATCCTCTGAGTGACTGATGAGAGAAGGAAAGCTTCGCCACGGCTGTGAGAAATCTCCCTGCAAACACCTCCCACCTCAGAGGATCATCCTCCAAATCCAACTGCAAACGGGATGAAATCCCTTTCATTGTTCTGGGATGGATGCAGTGGGCAGGGGCTCCTGAAGCTGCTCTTGAATGCCCAGGAATGTGCCTGCAGATGGCTCACTGCCAGTCCCAGTGTCACCTCGGGGGCACAGGCCACGTTCCCTGGGTGGGGCGGATGGAGAGAAATGGCTCTGAAGCTGTCACAACAGGATTGCTTTCTGGAAAGGCTACTCTGCTAGAGGGAAGCTTGTCCCTCTGCCTGGCCCTGCCAGCTCCTCTCCTGGACTCCAGAATAACATGGCAATCCCTCCTGCCTGGCTGAAGCTGGCAGGAGCCTCCCCAGCATGGCAGGAGCCTCCCTGGCATGGCAGGAGATTTGCTAGCATGGCAGGAGCCTCCCCAGCATGGCAGGAGCCTCCCCAGCATGGCAGGAGCTTTGCCAGCATGGCAGGAGCTTCCCCGGCATGGCAGGAGCTTCCCCAGCATGGCAGGAGCTTTGCCAGCATGGCAGGAGCTTTGCCAGCATGGCAGGAGCCTCCCCAGCATGGCAGGAGCCTCCCCGGCATGGCAGGAGCTTCCCCAGCATGGCAGGAGCTTTGCCAGCATGGCAGGAGCCTCCCCAGCCTGGCAGGAGCTTTGCCAGCATGACAGGAGCTTCCCCAGCATGGCAGGAGCCTCCGCAGCATGGCAGGAGCTTTGCCAGCATGGCAGGAGCTTTGCCAGCATGGCAGGAGCTTCCCCAGCATGGCAGGAGCTTCCCCAGCATGGCAGGAGCCTCCCCAGCATGACAGGAGCTTTGCCAGCATGGCAGGAGCCTCCCCAGCATGGCAGGAGCCTCCCTGGCATGGCAGGAGCCTCCCCAGCATGGCAGGAGCTTCCCTGGCATGGCAGGAGCTTTGCCAGCATGGCAGGAGCTTCCCCAGGATGGCAGGAGCCTCCCCGGCATGGCAGGAGCCTCCCTGGCATGGCAGGAGCCTCCCCAGCATGGCAGGAGCTTCCCCAGCATGGCAGGAGCTTTGCCAGCATGGCAGGAGCTTCCCTGGCATGGCAGGAGCCTCCCCAGCATGGCAGGAGCTTCCCTGGCATGGCAGGAGCTTCCCCAGCATGGCAGGAGCTTCCCCAGCATGGCAGGAGCCTCCCCAGCATGGCAGGAGCTTCCCTGGCATGGCAGGAGCCTCCCCAGCACGGCAGGAGCTTTGCCAGCATGGCAGGAGCTTTGCCAGCATGGCAGGAGCTTCCCCAGCATGGCAGGAGCCTCCCCGGCATGGCAGGAGCCTCCCCAGCATGGCAGGAGCCTCCCTGGCATGGCAGGAGCCTCCCCGGCATGGCAGGAGCTTTGCCAGCATGGCAGGAGCTTTGCCAGCATGGCAGGAGCCTCCCCAACATGGCAGGAGCTTTGCCAGCAGCAGCTGCCTTGACTCTGCCCCAGCTGAGTTCCTGTATGGCAAAGGAAGAGCATCCCCTGTATGACAAACAAAGCCCCCCCTAAATGAAACCCGAGTCCCGCTCGCCAGCACGGAGACAAGGGGGGTCCCCAGGCCTGCCTAGGGCCAGCAGCACCTGCCCCTGGCGGGCCGGGGTCCCTTTGTCCCACCACGTGCCCACATACTGAGGCCACTTGTTCCCTCTGATCGCAATTAGCACCGTGCCAAATTCCTCGTGCCCCGCGCTAATTCGAGAGGATGGGCATGTCACACCCTGCCAAGAATTACAGCCACTGCCAGCCGGGGCGGCCCGGCCCTTTCATTAGGCCTTTGTTTCACAAGTGAGGGCTCACAGACTCTTTCTTTGTCAGAAATACCCGTGGAGGAGGCAGGAGCTGCAGGCCTGGCCCTGAGGATGCCGTGTGTGAGCGAGCCGGGCGAGGGGCTCTGCCACACTCCCGGCTCCGTCACAGGAACCCACAAATTAACAGAAATCTGCTGGATCCGGGGGCTGACACCCGCACAGCACATGGAACGCAGCACAGAGCACATCCCTCCCTCCCAGCCACAGCCCAGAGCCAGCAGCAAGGACACAGCTGTGCCCTCCCTGGGCACAGGAACCACATTGGGAATGGCCAAGATGAGAGCAGGGATGCCTGTGCCAGCCCTGCTGCCCTGTGCCAGCCCCTGCTGCCCAGCAGCCACAGCCAGACCTGGAGAGCAGGTGATGAAAACATGCTCTTTGCTGCTTCTTGTCTCCCGTTGTCGTTTGAACATCACTCCTGACAGCATCTGGCGATACCATGATGATCACCAAAACATCCATAAATTCTGCTTGCTAAGCTGGTGATGTTCCTGACATCTCTGGGTGGTGATTCCCTTCAGAAGAAGCACAGAATCCTTTGGGTTGGAAAAGGTCCCATAGCTGATTGAGTCCAGCCATTTCCCAGCAGTGCCACGGCCACCACTGCCCTATGTCCCCAGGGTTTTTATATCCCTCCAGGGATGGGAACTCCACCGCTGCCCTGGGCAGCTGTGCCAGGGCTGGACAGCCCTTTCCTGGAAGGAATTTCTCCCGATACCCAACCTTACACAGACTCAGTAGTTTGGCTTTTGAAGGACACTCTGCTTTCCTGAAACCAGCCCGTCTGCAGCACCCAAGGCTGTTGTAACCTGTACGTACAGGCTGTTGTAAAACCTCAGTAATTCCAACTGATTTCAAGGAGGATGCTGTGAATTACCGAATTTGTCAGGTTAGCAGCATGAGAGCAAACTGTTCAGACAGAACAATGCTTCACAAAATGCAATTTAACTTATTTTCTTAATTGTGGGCTGATTCTGATTTATGCTAATTCATAACAGATTATGAACTTTATTATGTAATTGGAAAAATGACCATAAAACTTTCACAATGCTAGAGAGGTTTTTGGTTATTTGGTTTTTACACTCCATTGCTCACGAGGGCTGGCACACACGTGGCTGGGCCTGTGTCCCCATGTCGCCCCAGCACAGACCCACCATCGATTGCAGCCCTGCTCCACACAGCAAATGAAGCCATCTATTGAGCACTGGGGCTGCTCTGTGAGGGAGGGACACAGATCCCCCATGGAGAGGCTGAGGCACATCAGGATGTGGCCAGGTATTGCCCCAGCCCTGGAACTGTGCAAGGGCAGGCTGGACAGGACTTGGAGCACCCTGGGATAGTGGAAGGTCCCTGCCCATGGCAGGGGTGGGACAGGATAAGCTCTGAGGTCCCTTCCAGCCCAAACCATTCTGGGATTGTACGACAAGGCGCTGCTCTGGTTGCTGGGGCTGACTGGGGGCCTCTCTGGGTCAGGTCCTGCCTGGGCTCCTGGCTTGGGAAGAGGCTGGACCAACAGGCACTGAGGCTGGAGGGGACAGCGACATCCCCAGTACCTCCAGGAGGAAATCCCCAGCAGAGCACTGCAGCAGGACATGGAATTGGTACATTTGAAATCCTGGTTGTTTTTACCCTGAGTGTGCTCCTGAGGGGGCCTGAGCAGGAGCGAGGGGCTGGGTGAGCAGCCACAGCCCAGAGCTGGCTGCTGGAGCTGTAATTGCTTTTCAGTGATTGTATCTTTGCCTGTGTTACTGCTGCACATGGCTGGGTTCTGTACCATACTGAAAATCAATAAAAATGCATGAAAAAATGTTCTCCCACCCCCCCCTTAAAAGTTAAATGATCTTGTTAGGATTCTGGCACCACTATTTTAAATCAGTCAGTCTTTGTTTTTCATGGCAAGCTGAGACTCTCTGGGCTCCCCAGGACCCTCGCTGGGTTCCCCAGGACCCTGCTGAGCAGCCAGTGCTGAGTTCCAGCTCGAGCTGATGGGCAGGAGAGCCCCGGCCCTCCCACACGCAGGACACAAGGGATGGCACCTCAGGCACCACACACGCACTGGCTTACATGGAGGAAGATTGGTTCTCCCCCAGTTATGGGGAAGCCTGTGGCAGGAGGAGCCAGTCCCCTCACGCAGCTCTGCTGTCCCTCTGCATGGCTCCTCAGGACCAGCATAAGCAAATGTGCTCCCAAACTCACACCGTGTCACCAAAATCACGGGGGTTTCCTGACGTATGCAACAAACCATGAAAACACACAACTTTTTGGGTGGGAAGGGACCTTAAAGCCCACGTCATCCCACCCCCTGTCATGGCAGGGACACCTCCCACTGTCCCAGGGCCCTCCAAGCCCTGTCCAGCCTGGCCTTGGATGCTTCCACGGATCCAGGGGCTTCTCTGGGCACCCTGTCCCAGGGCCTCACCACCCTCCCAGGGAAGGATTCCTTCTTAACATCCCATCTATCCCTGCCCTCCGATAGTGAGAAGCCATTTTCCCTTGTCCCGTCACTCCTGTCCTTGAATTTTATAAGAATATTTAGTTTGACACAAGCAAAACTTTCCATTTGGACTGTGGGGTTTTTAAAAAAGTTCTGTTTCAAAAGAAAACCTTGCTAACAAAATGTAGTGATTTTATTTTCTTCTAAGTTTTCTAAAACATCTTCACTTTTATGCAATCTCTTCCATTTAACATAGCTTTGCAAATTTTAAAAACTGTTTTTCTGAAAATAAATTATTTCCCTCTCTGTCTGGGTCCCTGCAGGAGCCTTTGCCATGAACACACATGTCTCTGAGTTCAGTATTTTGTCACATTAGCCTGGCCCCACAGTCTGGAATTCCTCAGGAATTAAAGCCTTACATAAACACAGCATTTAACTCCATTACAATATAATAATGATTTTTAAACAATGTTGTAATAGGTTCTATAATTTTTTTTAAAGTGCACATTATTGTACTGCCACGGTTTCCTTCGCTCCCTAACAGCCCAGTCAAAGCAACAGATACAAAGGTAAACACAACTGGAAGGTACTGAGCACTGCGTGGCCACTTTCCCAGGTTTAGAACTTGCTTTTCCCAGCTGCCAGCTGCTCCATAGACAGCCCATACTAAACGTGGGACAATTTGTGTATTCTTAAACTAAAATATTTTTCAGTTAAAGCAAGCATAAATTATTTATTCATTTGTATTTGCATTTAAATACTTGAAAAATGTCCAAGTTAACTGCTTTGAAAATTGTTCCAAACTTTCCCCCTAGGCTGTGACCTTGCGGCCAAGTCTAATCTCAAAGCAAATTGAAAGAAGGGCTCACACTGAACACATCCAGCAGCTCTGGACGTGCTTTGCCCAGAGAACCAATGCAGCCATTTGCAAACTCAGCTGGGTTTGGGGCCCACATTGGGGTTCAGACAGGGGTTTTCCACCATCTTACCCAAGCCTAGAGCTGATGACCCAAGATTTTGTTGGGAAGGTTTAATTCATCCAACTTGGTGGCTTCCTTGGAGTTCCTGTTCACAGCCATACCCAGCTCAGCCTTCTGTTAAAAATCCTTCCCAATGTTTGTGGTTGTGGTGGAAAGCACCGAGTTTCAGAAACCAGAATTCCAAGGAAATAGGAACTACATAAGTTTTAATGCTCTAAACATATTGGTGTCAAATCTGCGCTTTAGGGAGCCCAGCTCATAGCCGTGACAGGGGTTTTATTTCCCATCCCCTCTAACCCTGCATGCACCTACACCCAGCTCTGTGGCACCTCGGGGCCCCGGGCTCACGTCCCAGCCTGGCCACGGAGCTCCAAACCCAAACACCATCTGGGAGTGGTCCCCATGGCAAGCTCAGCTGCAGGCTTGTCCTTCCTTTGTCAGAAATCTGGTTTCTGCAAAGAGCAGAATTACAGCAGATTAATTCCTTACACCACCCCTCGCAAGGAGAACTGCTGAGAGGGAAGAGAGGAAGCCCAGGCACTGCTCTAAGATCTCAGCCAGATGCAAAATGTCATGAACCAGCAAGAGAGGTGGTTTCCTGACAACATGTGTCCTGATTCCAGTTCCCCCAGATGAGGGGGAGCTCGTGCTCATGACTGTTCTCCTTTCAGGAACAGAATGAAGAAAACAGATATAAAAGAGAATTCTTACGTGTGCAGAAGAGAACAATAGTCAAGAGTTTGTCTGTCAAACCTTTGGTGGAACTGACAGGTAACTTAAGAAGTATCTGACAGGTTTGTTTTACTTAATATTTAAAATTAATAATAAAATGAATTCTAAATCAAGAGAGCAGGATGGACCTGAGTTTAGAGTTCCTAACCTAGAAACCAGCTCAGCACCTCACCTGAGTGGCTCTCAGAGTCTGCAGACTTCCAAGATGGGAGTATCTCAAGATTTCACCAGTTTGACCCCTAGGTTTGGGTCACGGTATGCTCTGAAAAACCCCACACATCCTTGCTGGATCCCCGGGCAGGGAGGTGACCCAGCGAGCCACGGGCGTGTGGCTGTGCAGGCTCAGGAGCCAGGGCTGTGCCTCTGGGGCTGTGCTGTCACGTGCCAAAGACATGAACCACGTCACAAGGATCACCCAACACGTTCCTGAAATGGCTGGAATGGAGCTGGTCGTGCTCTGCATGCTGTAGTTGCTGGTTTTTTAATGCCATTTTATAAGAGTGTGTGATTCTTTAATAAAACCTTAAAGGAAACATCCATAGTCTTCCCCCTCCCCAAATACTCATGTGTCAATTTATATAAAACAAAACCATTTACTAAGAAAAGGAAAAATATTAAAACAGCAATATAAACAGCAAAGGAGGCATTCAGCTCCCTGTTAATAAGTTTAAAACTTGAAGGTAGAAAAAATTATTAAATTCTTATCCTGAACAAATGGATTGGCTGGTAATCTCTCTGGCACAGCTTGCTTGCTTCCTGCCAGCCTTCTGAGGTACTGGGCAATCCCAAAGGACATTTGCCCAGAGAAGCTGTGGCTGCCCCATCCCTAGAAGTGTCCAAGGCCAGGCTGGATGGGCTTTGGAGCTAATGGAAGGTGTCCCTGCCCATGGCAGGGGTGGAACAAGATGAGCCCTTCCCACCCAAACCAGTCTGGGATTCTGTGATTCCAGGATGAGGAGACTACCAAAGCTTCCACGGCTACTTCAGCCCCTTCTCACTGCAGGTTCTCTGGGTCAGAGCCCTCTGAGACCCACAAGCTCAGCTCCAATTTCTTCTCCTGGCTTAGGGGCAACCTGTGCTCAAACACAGAAAATGAAGAGGGAACGGCTCCATGTTGGGAGAGCATTTGGGGTGCCAGAGGGGAGCAGCAGCCCTGCCCTGCCCTGCACACATCAGTGCTAAGTTCCCACCCTTACTCCTTCCCGGAACAGCACTAAGCAGCCCCTGGGTCCCTGCCACTTTCCCCTCCTCGGGTCATTTCTTGGTCTCTCTTTAACTCTCTGACTCCTGTGTGCGTGGCGGCAGCTCCTGCCCAGCAGCGAGGCCCAGCAGCAGCAGCAGCAGCAGCAGCAGCAGCAGCGGTGTCCCGGCACCAACACCCAGGGCCAAGGCGATGCTCCGGTGTCTCGCTGCTCTGGCAGCACGGATCTGTCTCCTGTAAATAACCCTGGGCTTTCACATGGATTATTTAGACTTTCTGATGAAACTGCAGAAATGCCACTGCGGCGGCCCTGCGCCCAATCAGGCGGCAGCTCCCTGACCCCGGCCTCTCCGCGGCACCGCTGCTACGAGCTTCAAGGGGAAAAACCCTCCTTGTCTCTCGTTAGCCCTTTTTTTATGATCTAGGATTCTGTTAATAATGACTCCGTGTTACATAAAACAGATACATTAATGTCACCAAGTCCCAAAAGTACTGAATCAAGCTGACTCCTTCAGAAAGGAAGAAAGTAATAGATATGAGCCTTAATAAGAGCGCGGATGCGAAGGATGGGAAGGGCTCCACCAAATCGCTTTCTCCTTCCTATTTGAAATGGGGGATTTAAAGGGCCATGCAGCTGGAGAAGATCAGAGTCGTGGCAAGATAACTGTGAACATGCCATCAAAGGAGCAAATCAAACGTGATTTTAGGTGGTGTTGCAAAGGCACGCTCAGCCTGCTCCACCTGCCCGCTCCGCTCCCAGTTGCTAATGGGGAAAGGAGATGGAGAGGCTCGGCAGCCCCACAACCTGGCACTCACCTTTCATCTCCACAATAAAAGTGCTGGCTTAGACCAGCAGCTTTGGAGAAATAAGTTGCCTGGACTCAGTTTAGAGAAAAAGTGGCCAAATCTTTGACCTATGCACACGGCTGAGACTATTTCTACTCCTCTACAGCTGGAGCAGATGTTGCAATTAAAAGCAACACCCAGTGACCATTAGTGCTTGACAAATATTAAAACAGAACAAAACCTCTAATCAGAGGGATGAAAATACTTAAGTGGCAAAACTAGTCATGTCTGAAAGCTTCAGAAAAGAAAAGGCAGGACAGTCTGACCAAGTAGTCTGCAATGGAACGTGATGCAGAAGAGAGGTGTGATCAGAATCCAACATTGGTGGTCTCACACAGATACAGGGTGCACAGCTGGGCAGCAAAGTCCCTGTGAATTGTGCCCAGGGAACATGAAAATTGATTAATAAATTTGTAAGTAGCTGCAAGTAGTTTAAGGAAAGAAATATGATATGAAACCCAAAGTTATGTTTGCTGAATCTTGCTTAGCTGAACCTCCACCAGCTAGGGACAGGGAAGGTGTTTGGATTCCCACCTTGGTGAATTTGTGAAAAGGTAAAATCCTAAGGCCAAGATGAGGCTATAAATGACACAGTGTATTTTGTGGAGTGGCATCAACACACAAGGCTGGATTTGGCAAATTGAAACACAAGGAGGGAAGATGAAGCCTGATGAGGCCCCGGGCTGGTGCTCCAGGAAGGTGGAATGAAGGCAGGAAAGTGCCACCACCAACAGAGAATGCAATATCCAGAACAAGTCAGGATTTACCTCATGTAGATACGGAACAAACAGGGGAAAATCGAAATTAATGGCAGAGGTCTGAGTGACAGACTCCTGCTTCCTCCCCTCCCATGGCCTGCTGAGGCTGGAAGCCACAGGAGCAGAAGGATGTCCATGGACAGCAGCTGTGCCCAAAGCAGTGAGTGAGCACGGGGCAAACCAGCGGCACACAGACCGTGGGAGGGGGCACTGTGAGAGAGCGGAAAGCAGGGAGCAGAAGGTTATTCCTCAGGAAACCTCCACCACACATCTCCTGCTCCTGGTTTGCACCAGGAGCACCTCTCCCAGCATGGCCTGGGAGCAGCTCTAAACCAGCACTCAAGTGCCATTCAGACTCATCTGTACAAACAAATCCAAATTCAACTCCCCTGGCAGAGATCCTCCTGGGGATTAGGTCTATTAAAATTTGTATTTTGCAATTACTTCAGTTTGCTTTGCTTCTTTTCAGGGTTTTATGCTAAATTACATGGATGGAGGGTCAAGCTTTGTTTAGATCTGGGTTGTGATCTTTTCTGGGTTGTGCCACTGTTGGAACAAATTTTAAATCATGTGATAAAATCACCTTTTTGATTGATAGGGTCGCTTTTAACCAGCCTATCTGTGTTTAATAGAGCAAAATCTGGCTTAATCTACTAATTTTTAATTTAACATAAATAAAGAACATGACAGATCAGCTGCTTTTCCTAATGCCCCACTAACTATAAAATGCTCAAACGGGGATGAATTTTGTGTTTATGCAGCACACCATGACACAGCAGGCACCACCACTTTTGGGGAGAAAAAGCTACATCTCTGTGTGTTCATCCCAAATCCCAGAGCAGCTGTACCAGTTCTGATCTCAGAGCGGTATGAGAATTAATTTGTGAACAACCAAAAGTATAATGTAAGTGTAGGTGCAATTATTGCAAGCCCTATCTCATGACGATGGCAGATAGGAGTTAGACAGCAATGAGACCAAAACTGTGGTTATTTCATTATTGCATAGACAATGCCAGCCCTCAAAGCATGCCAGGCATTTTCCAGATCAGAGGAAAGTGTGATCCCTGCTCTGAGAGTGCCTAATCTGAAAAGTCAAAGATGAAAAGAGGGAAAGGAACTCTGGATACAAAGGAATCTATGTAGTGACAGGTCCCAGCTTGTTATTTTAATTAAAAATATGCTAAATCCTTCTTTTTGCCTCTTTCAGCCCTCTCATCCTGGCTCTAAGCTTCAATTCCAGTGTCCACATAGCCTCCCTAATCACCCACTGCTCCCTCCACATAAAGGAGCTCTTTGGAGCCGTGTCAGTCTGGGAACAGGGTACGTGGCAGAGGGTGACACTGGGCACCATGAGGGGTCCCAAAGACTGGAAATCCAACAGATCCAGCCCAAATGTGCTTCCAGAGAGCCATGCACATCCTGCCAACAGGGGCTTGGTATTCAGAGGTTTCTTGTGACTTACAGGGAGTAAAATGAAGAAAAGTGCCCAGCAGTGGCTCCCTTGCACATGCATCTGGGCACAGCTTGCAAAGGGCATCCACTGCCCTAAACCTGCCTCAGAGCACCATCAAATCCCCTAAGCCCAACACATAAAAACCTACTTATCAATGATTACAGAGTGAGCCAGCGGTGTCGAGCTAGTTTAAATCTTGTCCCAGAGCTTTACTGGGGCTCAGGGGTCCCACTGCCACCTTCCTGTTGGCACATCTCCAGCCTGATGCAAACATCCCTGGCCCTGCTGCCTGTGCCCCACTCCCTGGCTGCCCCTGGAGCCCACTGGATATTCCTTCAGATGTCTAACAAGCACTGAACACAACTGAGGTTTAGAGAGAGGCAGAAATCAATACAGCAGCTTCCAGCAGGCACGCTGAGGGATTAGCTGTCCCAGGGAACAGCACTGGCGGCTCAGGGCGAGAGTCATGACTCCGAATAGTGCACGAGGTTTATGAGGCTGGGGAGCAGCTCTGGCCCTGATAACCTCCAGCTGGCCAGAGGAAAAGCTGGCTGTGGAAACATCGACATCCCTGCTCCTGCAGCAGCAAAGCCAGCTGTGGAAACGAGCACCCTCAATATCCCTGCTGCAGCAGCAGCAAAGCCAGCTGTGGAAACGAGCACCTCAACATCCCTGCTCCAGCAGCAGCAGCAAAGCCAGCTGTGGAAACGAGCACCTCAACATCCCTGCTCCAGCAGCAGCAGCAGGAGCAGCAAAGCCAGCTGTGGAAACGAGCACCCTCAATGTCCCTGCTCCAGCAGCAGCAGCAGCTGCCCTTGGCAGCGGGCAGGGCAGCAGTGGCCCCAGAGGTCACTCTGAGCACGGCCATCGGGGTTCCCACACCTCCACTGCAGCCGGGTGATGAATTTCAGCTCTGGAGCTTGAAAGGGAACAACCCAGAAAGGCTGTGGCCTCCCCCTTCCTGGAAGGGTGCAAGGCCAGGCTGGGCAGGGCCTGGAGCCACCTGGGACAGGGGAAGGGCAGGGAATGAGCTTTAAGGTCCCTTCCAACCCAAACCATTGCATGAGTCCATGATTCCAACACAACAGCAGCAAATGGCAGGCAAGGCAGTGGCACTGGTGAAGGCAATGAGATGAATCCTGGGAAACTGCTGAGAAAAACATGGAAAACTGCTTGACTTGTACCATCACCAAAGGAGGCCCCACAAACCTCTAATAACAAGATAGAGGATCCTATGTCACTGCCAACAAGTTCCTCTGTCTTCAGAAATCTGAATCTTTGGGAGTTCTGCAAGAAGCAGAGGCAGGGTTAGGACAACCACTCAGAGAACAGAACTGCTATTAGCTTAGCTAACATCATCTAATTTTATGTGGGTTTATGAACTGAATATTTGTTGCTCCCAACTGCTCTCACATTTATTGTGGTCACTGCGTTGGAATTCTGAAAGCTGAAAGATGCAAGTTTGTCTTTAACTGTCAAAAATTGTGAGAAAACAGGGACTCCAGAGGAGAGGAAGGGGGAACCAATGTCCAGAAGGCCTGCAAGAATTAATGAGGTTTTGCTACTATATTTGTATAGTTTGAGAGGTCTTTAATGACCTCTGAGGTTTCCAACATTTCTGGTTTACCACCCTGCAGGTTTCTGAGAACCCCAAGTGAATAAACGCTCAGGGCCTCCCTCCTGGAGCCTACATGGCCAGGAACCTTCTCATTTCCCCCAGAATCCAGGAACCTTCTCATTTCTCCCAGAATCCGTGGTGGGAGCTGCGCTGTCGGCCAGCCCTGGCCCTTCTGAGGCTGCCCAGCAGTGCCCCTGAGCCCGGTGTGCCCCCCGAGCCCTGCTGTGCCCCCCGAGCCCTGCTGTACCCCCGAGCCCTGTGTGCCCCCCAAGCCCTGCTGTACCCCCCGAGCCCGGTGTGCCCCCCGAGCCCTGTGTACCCCCGAGCCCTGTGTGCCCCCCGAGCCCTGTGTGCCCCCCGAGCCCTGTGTACCCCCGAGCCCTGTGTACCCCCGAGCCCTGTGTGCCCCCGAGCCCTGCTGTACCCCCCGAGCCCTGTGTGCCCCCCGAGCCCTGTGTGCCCCCTGAGTCCTGTGTGCCCCCGAGCCCTGCTGTACCCCCGAGCCCTGTGTGCCCCCCGAGCCCTGTGTGCCCCCCGAGCCCGGTGTGCCCCCCGAGCCCTGTGTGCCCCCCGAGCCCTGTGTGCCCCCGAGCCCTGCTGTACCCCCGAGCCCTGTGTGCCCCCGAGCCCTGTGTGCCCCCCGAGCCCTGCTGTGCCCCCGAGCCCTGTGTGCCCCCCGAGCCCGGTGTGCCCCCCGAGCCCTGTGTGCCCCCTGAGCCCTGTGTGCCCCCCGAGCCCTGCTGTACCCCCCGAGCCCTGCTGTACCCCCCGAGCCCTGCTGTACCCCCCGAGCCCTGTGTGCCCCCCGAGCCCTGTGTGCCCCCCGAGCCCTGCCGTGCCAAACCGCAGCCCCGGCTCCCGGGCAATGTCCCCGCACAGTGTCCCCGCACAGCGTCCCCGCACAGTGTCCCTGCACAGTTCGGGCAGTGTCCCCGCACAGTGTCCCCGCACAGTGTCCCCGGGCAGTGTCCCCGGGCAATGTCCCCCCACAGTGTCCCCGCGCAGTGTCCCCGCACAGTTCGGGCAGTGTCCCCGCACAGTTCGGGCAGTGTCCCCGCACGGTGTCCCCGCGCAGTGTCCCCGCACAGTTCGGGCAGTGTCCCCCCACAACGTCCCCGCACAGTTCGGGCAGTGTCCCCGCGCAGTGTCCCCGGGCAGTGTCCCCCCACAGTGTCCCCGCACAATGTCCCCCCACAATGTCCCCCCACAGTGTCCCCCCACAACGTCCCCGCACGGCTCGGGCAGCGCTGGCCCCGCCCGCAGCGGCCCCGGCTCCCGCGCCGCGCTCTGACCCCGGCGCGCACAGCGCCGTAAATCTGCTGCACCTGATGGGAGATGGGCTTTTTAGGATCTCTCCGGGTGCTTTGAGGTAGCACTTCCATGAACTCCGTGCCACAATAAATAACGCTACCTGCAATATGTCTTAGGGAACGTGGCAGCAGCCGCTGTCCTGCCATGAATTTTTATTCTTTTGCCGTCTGGAAGATAGATTCCAGATACAGCATTTCCCCGCACTTAGTGTCAAATCTCTTTACCCCTTTGCCCCGACAGAATGACAGGGACCACAAATAAAATAAAAGAATAAAAAAGAAGCATAGGAAAAATGGCCTGAGAGCAGAGGGAAAGCACTAAACTCCCCTCCCTCGGCAGCTGAGCAGCTTCAGATCTGACAGCAGTGACTAAGGCAGGGGCAGTTGGAATGGGAAAAGGCAATTTTTGTATGCTGCCAATGAGATTTCTGCAGGAGGATTCCACAGAAAGGAGCGCAGAGATGAAATTTCTCTGAAGAATATAATGTATGCAACAGTGGAGAACACGGGAAAATGGGTTTGTGTGCCAGCCCAAACTGCCGTTCCAGGGATGGGGAAATGAAGTACTGACCCAATAAAGGGATTTTTAAAGAGAAAACCTTTTTCATTATAAAGAGAAGGTCACATGCAATGACTAACAAAATGCTCTAAATATTTGCAAACCTTGTCTGGAGATCTGATACCAAGGCCAGAGTGCAAAGCAGGAATGCTGTAACAATTACCAACAAGAATACCGGGAAAAAAATGCATGGAGCGGGCAGGAGAATGGGCCAGGGGCACTGGGATGCTGAGAGCCAGCGGGCAGGGCAGCCCAGGAGAATGGGCCAGGGGCACTGGGATGCTGAGAGCCAGGGAGCAGGAGAATGGGCCAGGGGCACTGGGATGCTGAGAGCCAGCGGGCAGGGCAGCCCAGCCCAGGAGAATGGGCCAGGGGCACTGGGATGCTGAGAGCCAGCGGGCAGGAGAATGGGCCAGGGGCACTGGGATGCTGAGAGCCAGCGGGCAGGGCAGCCCAGGAGCAGAGGCAGGCAGCAGCACACGCAGGGCACTCTGGGCTGTGCTGAGGGACACAGCCCGTGGCTGAGGGCAGCTGATCCCACCTGTGTGCTCTGCCCAGCACTGCTGAGGCTGGCCTGGAGCACCGGCCCAGCTCTGGACAGACAGGGCCGCTCAGGCTGGACAGGACAGCAGCCAGAGGTGCCTGCCAGCCTCAGCGAGCCCAGGACCAGGCTCTGCTTTCCGGCTGCCACATTTAAGCAGCTGAGCAAACCACCCACAGGACTCGCTTAAAAAAAATCCCAAACACAGGCAGGTAGAATATTATTAGTTGTACAATTCCCTTGGGACTATGAGAAATATCTGCTCAAACAACAGGATAACAGCTGGAAAAAACTCTAGAAAAGGTAAACAGCTCCAACTAGCCAGGAGTTAATAGTGCACAGGGCTTTTTTCCTCTCAGTTTCCCTCTTCCAGTTCAATGCTTTATAGAAAACCAACATCATGGCTCTTTTCCACTTTGAATATCTGGGCTGCAATGCAATCTTGCCTGAATTTGAAGACGTTATTTTACTTTCTTCCTTTACTCTGATGAAATTATCAAATTTCATGTCCCTGACATCTAAAAGATATGAGGGTCAGCACTCCAGTACCCTCCCATTAATACATACATCCAGTTATAACACATAGTATGGCAAAGACCCCATTGTTCTGCCACCACGTCACCATGGCCCAGTCTTCAGGTGAAGCTAGAATCCATGGATGCCCCCCATGAAATGTCCCCCTCAGGTGTGAGCCCAGTTCACATCAAAAATGATGGCCCAGTGGTTGAAACACAGCTACACAGCTGCTTTGACATCTATCCTCTTCCTATTTCCACTTCTGAAACTGAACTTTGAGCACTGGAACTAAGACTTTCCAAACTTATATTTTACTGAGCTACGGCTGCACAAAACCAGCCCCCTGAAGATGTCAAATGACACTTTTGCCATACAGCAGAGAAGTGAGGAGATTTACAAGGTCATTGACAAATGCAAGTATTGATTGAGTATTAAAGTGTCTTGTGATTAATACAGCCTTCGAAGTAATTAGTGCAGAAGATCTCTTATATCTCCCCATGTTTAAATAATGTATCTGTGAACATGCAGACCCCCTGTCAATCACTCTGGCTGAGGCCAAACACCATCTCACCTGATAACTCGTTGGAAACGGGGCTTCCTGCCTGTTCAGTCTTTCAAAACCAGCAGCTCTTCCCTAATTGCCTGGGGTGACCTATATTTAGAGCCTTGCAGTCCACTGGGGGGATAGAGAGGGAGGAGAGAGCAAGGAAAAATGCTAAAGCACCTTATTCCTACAATGGCACAAAAACCCAGGAGAAATTCAGAGGCACTGAATGGAAATGACCTCATAGGAAAGGTTCTGGCTCTGTGAGGGGCTCCACACTCTGGATTTAAACAAACTCTCCAAGCCCCTCTTGGTTACTCCTGGGAGTAACTTCTGCAGAGAGACAAACCCCAGCTGGTGCCAAGGACTCCCCAGCTGCAGCTGGCAGTCCTGGTGTCCCTGTCCCAGCCCTTGTGCCCACCAGAACAGCCTAAATCCCACCTGACGAGGAAGATCAGGCTGCCAGCAGTTCCTACAGCTCTGTCTGGGTGTTCCTAGAGCAAGCTGGCACTTACTGCTCCCCTGGACCCAGGATGGAAACATTCTGCTTGAAATGCCTTTAGGAAAAGATCAGCTTGACACCTTCTGGGGTTTCTGGAGCTCACAAAGCACCAGGTACCTCTCTAATGTCTTCTTAATCCCTTTTCTACCAGTGTCTAAGCAAATGCAATCACTTGGTTTCTCTGGAGCACACTTTGAGGTCATTAAACATTTAGTGCTTATTGGGTAAATAAGGCTCCAGGAAACAGTTTCCTTCCAACTCACCCATTTCTGAGTTGCTGCTTGATTCCAGGTTGGAAAAAGCCAAGAGCTGAACCGTGACCCCACCAGCATCTCACTCCTACACTTTCTACTAACAGAGACCAAGGACAGGTGTAGAATCTACAAATATTCCAGAATGCTGCTGACACTGCACACTCTTCCTTCCTTCCTGGCCAGTGCCAGGGGGTGCAGAGCTGCAGCCACTCCTGGTTCTGAGGAGAGCTGGGAACCCAGCGTAGGTGGATGTCTGGAGAGGACACAGCCCTCACCTTTCGTGGCCTGTTGCACTTTCTGAGGTTAAAACGTGCAACAAATGGGAGTTAATCACCCTCAGACCTGAACCAATCAGAGCAACTCCTAATCCAATTCAGAGGGAGCAAAAAGAAGGAAAATAATCCTTCTTCTTTGGAAGACAGTGAAAGAAATCTAAACCTGTGACTTCACAGAGTCCCAGACTGGTTTGGATTGGAAGGGACCTTGAAAGTTCACCACATCCCACCCCTGCCAAGGCAGGGACACCTTCCCCTGTCCCAGGCTGCTCCAGCCCCAGGGTCCAGCCTGGCCTTGGGCACTGCCAGGGATCCAGGGGCAGCCCCAGCTGCTCTGGGCACCTGTGCCAGGGCCTGCCCATCCGTGCCAGGGAACAATTCCTTATTCCCAGTATCCCATACAGCCCTGCCCTCTGGCACTGGCAGCCATTAAAGCTGGGCCTTTTGTCCTTCTCTTTAGATGAAGCACTAGAAAGACTCTTCTGCCTTTAGTGTTAATCTCACTTTCTTTTTTCTCACACCGGCTACTGTCCCATAACTCATGAGCCCCTCTTCCTTCTCCTCTTTCAAATTTATTTATTATGACTATTTAACCAGCTATTGGTTCTACACACTCTGCTCAAATATTCATCATTTGGTTCTCTGGGTAAACCGTATTTAATCAGCACAGCACAGAAAACAGTGTAATTATAGATGCTGGATGCCATTACACTCAGAAGAAATTAAACCCCATCTTAAGCTGTCCAGTGGTGCCCTGAGGAAAACAGGCTGTGTGGTGGGAAGGTGACCCAGAGGTTAGTGCCAGATGTGCTTTTAGGTCCTCCAGACTCAAGAAATACAGAGGGTGGGGAGGCACAGAGGGAGAAGGAGAGAAGCCTTTATGGACAAAAACCCAGAACTTCTCATGAGGACGTCAGTAAATGCATCTCTTTTTCTGAGAATATGGCAGTGACTGTTCCGCTTTATGCCAATTACAGCACTTCCAACCAAGTTTTTTAAGGTAAATAATTCTATTTTAGTAGTACTAATGGAAAATGCCTTTACTGATCGATAAAGTCCAAAAAGTTATTACAGCAACAAAGATGCAAGAAGGTGCTCGGAGGAAGCAGTGGGACAGACTCCTCCAGCTGGCACAGAACCACTTAAAACTCAACATTCCCCTAAAAAGCAGCCCAGGTTAGCCAGGCTGTGGCAGGAAGCGCAGAGGGGACCCTTGCCCTGCAGACTCAGTCCATCACCTGCCAGCAGCCACGGCCCCAGATCAGCCCAGCAATGCCCAGAGAGTCCCAGAGGGGGAGGGGAGCTATTGTTTTATTATTTTTTTTGCTAATAATACATCTGAGGTTCAGATAAGTAACTAAGAGGAAGGAGAGCTCCTTCTAGTCCATCCTGCTGCTGACAATTAAGAAACCTCAAAGTAATTTTTGAAAATGTCAGCGTCTCATTTAGCAAAGGGATAAATAATGAATGAAGCATAATCACTGTCCTGCGCTGGTGGTACAGCTTCGCGGTGTCATTAGTAAACTAACGGTATAATATCTTCGTGTCACAGTTTAATTATATCTTGTAATTAGTTTCAGCAATGGATTGCACAGAGTCAGGCCCCCTGAGCTAAACAAAAGGTAATAGAACTTTCAGAGTCCTCGCATAAATCAATTATGAAAGTGTCCTGTGTTATTTGAGGCTTGTTTGCTGTAATTTTATGCACAAAGAAGAGATGATCCCGGCTGCCTACGGAGGGCGATTCCCCTCACCAATTGCCTGCCTAAACGAGTGTGAGTGCGGAGGGCAGGGGCTGCTGCCAGAGCCAGCGGGGCGGGCTCTGTGTGCAGAGCAGCTGGCCTGGCTGTCAGCACACAAACACTGGAGCCCCATGGGCAGGCATGGGGTAAGAGGAGGGAATTCCTGCTGTGAGAACGGTGAGACCCTGGCACAGGTGCCCAGAGGCTGCCCCTGGATCCCTGGAAGTGTCCAAGGCCAGGCTGGACGAGGCTTGGAGCAATCTGGGATTGTGAAGGTGCCCCTGCCCGTGGCACAGGGTGGAATGGGATGAAGTTTAAGGTTCCTTCCCAGCCCACCACTCTGGGATTTGATGACACACAGACACAGTAGGATGGCACCATGATCCTCCTGCTGCTGGTGCTGATGTGCTCCAGGCCAGCACTGGGGATGAGCACACCTGTCCTGTGTCCAAAGCTGCACATTGCTGTATTTGTTCACTATCCCAAGCACCATCCAAACAGCACCTCCACCTGCCTCTCCCTGTTCTTCACCCAGAGCAAAACTGCCCTGTGAGTTCAGATTTGATCTCCAGTTTGCATCAGCACATCAAGACAGATTGCACAGTAACAAAATATTTTTCCGTTCCAACCTTTATGATTTGGTGAAGACCAGCCACCAGCAGCAGTTCCTGGCCCAATGACTCTTCAACCTATTTAGGGTTGTTCTTTCTCCTGCTTCATTCCTGATCTTACTAACCTGCTGCCACGGGAGAGAATCACACAGGAGGGCCATGCTAGAACTGGATCCAGGCAGGCTGAGGGGTCCCTTGAGGTTACCCAGTTGTACTTGCAGTGGGTCAGAATGTGCTGCCATCCCACATGCTGCTACTTGAGCTCTGGAAATTCTTCAGGAGACGCCCTTTTCCTAAGAGCTCTTTATGCCACACCAGGACTGTGGATAGAACAATCCATACCTGGGAAGGGGCTGGGAATGATCCCTACCGTCCCAGCCTCTAAGTTCTCATGTAGTGCCAGAGGAGAAAAACAAGTTGAATTACTGGAATTTAAAGTATAAAATAACATTTCACAGTTCAGGCTGAATAGCTGTATTTTATTTGCATGTTTTTTCCTCAGCCTTCTGCAGCGTCCCGCACTGTATTCCGTCAGCACTCCTGCGCACAGGGATGCACACGCCAGGCTCTCGCTGCTCTCATGTCTGAGTGCCTGAATCATTTATCTTTTCATGTTGCTCCTCTGCCCCCACTGCTTGGTGTTGGAAGCTGCCTATGTGACGTGGGATGGAGAAGGTGGGAAAAAAAAAACCCCTAAATAAAATGAAACCTCTCAGTGTATCTAATTTTGGCCTACTGCTATCTCCAAAAGCAAAAAAGGCTCGCAGCAGCAGCAAAGGGCTGTCCGGGGGTCACCCAATCCACAGCTGAGCGTCTGGGACCCCACTGCGGGCAGCAGAGGGGAGTGTGGAGAGGAGTCTGAAAGGTGCCAAGACGTGTAATTGTCTCAGTCCTGATCAAGCTGCAGAACACACCGGGGTCCTGCTTCAAAGCCCTCCTCAAGTCTGCCTTGAAAGCGAATCCTGTGGCACGCTGGCCTTGCTGTTTATACAACAACTTCCAGGTTTAAATGAAAAGCTGCTTCCCAAAGCAGCCTGAATCCTCCCATTGTGAGCCCTTCAGCAGACTTAACAATAGGAAAAGCACCGAGTAGGAAAAAAAAAGGGGGGGGGGGGAAAGGGAAAAAAAAGTCCAGTCCTGCGAGCGGTGCTGCAATCCAGCCGTTGCCATGGCAACACGATGACTTGTTCACATGGCAACATACCTTCGGTCCACTATTGAAATGATGAGAGCAGAGCGGGCTGCGCGAGGCGCAGCACCCACAGCATCCTGTGTGCGGGAGCAGCGCTCGGGCGAGCCGCGACGGGCGCCAGCGCAGGAGCAGGGACCAGAACAAAGGGGGAGAGGGCACTTCTGGGGCCAGGGGAAAACGGGGGGGACAAACTCAGTTCTACGTGTGTATCAGAGATGAGCAACAGCTACTGAGATGATAAACTAAATTTTGCTTGGATACAAAATCTGCCTATAGAAGGCAAAGGATGTTTTCTGTACATGAGTGGCATCATCCAGAGGGCACTGAACTTTAGGATGTGACCTCAAGAAGCCATGGCAAAAAAAGGAATTGGGAAAGGAAGGGAATCACTGGAGACCCCATCAACACAAAACCAATTGTGGTAAAGATAAAGCTTAGGAAATAGCTGCTGCAGCAGTGAACTGCAATCAAGTAGTTTGCAATTTACATTAAAATCCCAAACAACTAGCAAGTGGGAAACTAGGCAACATCTATTTAGTCACAATAAATACCCAAGATTATCAAGAAGATATCCCTGTTGCTATGTTATTGGTGTGCTTTTCTTTTAATTTTAACAGATTTACACCTCTTCCTGATAGCACAGAAAATTGTGATACCGCTGGGGAGCTCATCATCCACTTCTCCCTCGTTTAGATGAAGGACAGGATGAATCTCTTTGGTTTATGAAGCATGTGTATCATGACATGAGAAAGTCTCTTAAAATATAAAACATGGGGGGAAATACCCTTAATCCAGATTCTGTTTTAATTTAATTTGCAGAATGAGGATGCAGTAAGGCTCACCATGGGTGAGGAGGTGGCTTTGGAGTCACCCATGTGAGTCCCCCAGATTTTAGCAGATGTGGGAGCAGAGGAGGATTCATTTAATCTCTGTCACTGATGAAACAACAGCTCCCCAAAACACAGTGAACAATAATGACCTCCTAAGGATGGTAAACTGCATGTGGAAGGGAAGAAAAGCAACCTTCTGGTGTCCATCAAACCATCACAACAGCCACACTCACCTTCCCTCCTGAGAGCCAAAACAGCTACAAAGTGCCTGAAATCATTAGGCAGATGAAAATGCCAGAGGTGGGCTTGGGCCAAACCTCACAAGGCATCAAAGAGCAATCCCTCACCATCCATTTGCTGTTCCCTTTTTCTCTGCACACACCTGTGTCTGTGAAGTCTGTCTGTGCTTGAGAAGCCCAGAGAACCCTACACCCTTCCCACCCAGAGGTTCCCTACCCATGCACGGGCAGCCAGGCAGGAGAGAGGATGGCAGCAGCTGGCAAGGACGTGTGGGCACAAAAGGCCTTTGGAGTGCACCTGTACATCTGCACAGCCACAGCTCCACGTCCAGTTTGTAGGAGCTTTTCAAACAACAAAGGGATTCTGGTGATCTAAGGTAAATATCATATTTTGCATGAGTCAATATGACAGTGCTGGCAGGAGCACAGAGGTAAGGGCTGCTCTGAAAGCAGTCTGGGAATCTAGCTTCATACATTGAAAGGCCTCATTTTTATTGATAACACTTTAGTCGATAAACTCACCAGTTTAAATGAACTTGGAATCTTTCAGAGTGACGCAATGCTTCAATGTCCAGTACAGGAAGTTGTAGAGCAGAAATCAAGGCTATAACTGACCAGAAAAATCTAAAAGCAACCAACAGGCTTCACGTTTCCATTTTGTAAAGACTTATACTGAGCTGGAGGAAATATACCCTCAACTGGTCTAATTCAGAATTTCCAAGGGGGCACAGGAAGTCTTGTGCAGTGCTTTTCTCTCTCATCTCTTACTGCTCCACCTTGGCATATTCAGAAATGTTTTGCTACTTTCCACATCCCACTGTGCACCACATACAGCTGCCCAATCCCTCCTTAAAACAGCTGCTTCTACAAATTGCAATAATCTTACTTTTAAAAAAGAATAACAATTCCTATAAAGAGCAGAGAACTGGAACCAAGTTCACCTATTCCTAAACTTTTGAGGATAAACCTAATTTTAGAAATGAGATTTATCTGAGGACCAAATCAGGAAGAATTTTCAGCCACTTGCAGGAACTTCATTAAGGAAACAGGAGCCCACAGGTTCACCAGAGAGCCAACAGGTGTTTAAACAATCCCTACTACCTACGCTCTCACGTCGACTTTATTTTCAAGTTTCACTCAATGATGGAGTTGTTCCTCAGCTCCTTGTGTGCTTAGCCATTTAATTAAAGCAATCCATATTGAATTCATGTCCAGATGCCTTGACCAGCAGAGCCAGATCCTCATTGGCATGCCAGCTGCTCAAAGAAGAGCACAGCCCCTCGCATACTAATCAGAGGGGAAGGCAGTGATTCATCAGCCCGCGATACTGCTTCAGCATCTACAAGCACTTATGACATGTAATTGCTGGTGCATAAGCAAGCCAGGCCACATTAAAAAGCCCACAGATAGTCAGAGATAAAAATTAATGACTTTTGCTTTGTGTAATCCTGCCTGTGTTGGGGGGAGGGGAGGGAGACTGGGATTAATGGACAAATGTAAGGAGGCACAAAGGAACAAAGAGTTTCTTGGCCTTGTTTACATATTGAACAATAATAATAAAAGAAAAGTGACAAGTTATGGGAAAGGCAAGTGTGAATTTTCGGCACGAGTGAGTTGGAAGACTGCTTGCAGTTCATTATGGATGCAGAATTTCCATACTCATTATTCTGAAACAAACCTCCTCGGAAGGCCCTTGTGGGACCAGTGGCAGCAGTTTTTATTATTCATCTTTGGCTGGTGCTGAGGATGTCATTAGAAGGGCCGCAGGGCACGCGGGCAGAGGGGATCGATGTCTGGGGAGGAGCAGCTCCTCCTCACCAGGGTCACCGTGGGCCACGCCTGGAGAACCAGGCAAGGACACCGAGGTAAACCAAGGACAGCAGACAAAGACATGATCTAATGCACCCACAACAGAAGCTTCTGCAGATCAAGTGCTCATCAAAATATTCATGCATCAGCACTGCTGTTTGAATCACCCTCTCCCTGCCCCAAGTTCCCTTTCTTCCCCAGTGATGGATACAACCTCTTTGGAACACTTTTGACAGAAAATGCCATTTTTCTGTCTTATTTTTTCTATAACATTTGCTTTCTGAAGCTTTGATGAGATGTGAATCTGAAGTTACGTGAGCTGGCTTTGCACTTGGAAGGAACAAAGATGATGTGTGTGATCTCACACATAATCAGACTTAGTCTCTCCCAAAGCCCAGCTCCAACCCACCAGGCAATTTATGCTACCTCAGCAGTTTCCAGGGCTCTACTGAGCTCAGTAGAAACCTGCCCAGGTACAGTAGCAGAGATCTGGGAGCAGTTTCCTGGCATGAAGTCTTCCACTTACACATGCAGCTGCACATTCTCCAGGCCAGCACCTCCAGTTCACTCCTAAATGCTGGCTCCAGTCTGGACTCTGATTTCCAGTCCACTTCAGCCATGACCCTCATCCAAGAAAGCCAATTTACTACCTGTTGAATGAAAGTTTCTTCTCTATAGCTGGGAAGAGTTATTTTAGGAACCATGGAGTTGTCCTAATTGCATGTATCTCAGCACTATGGAAAACTGCCATTACCATGACAATAGTGCCAAAAAAAGGATGAAAAAAAGTATTCCCTAGTCAAGCACGTTGATCATTTTAATATGCAAATAAACCTTTCCCACAGAGGTCAGCACCACTGCGGGACCTGGAGGTGACAACACAGGGGTGTCCGGCATCCAACGTGGACACGGTGGGATGGGCGCTACACAAGGGCCGTGCTTTACACAGCAAAATTAATGCACCTTCCATTTGACCCCATCTCCCAGCTGGTAACATTTGTAAAGCCAGTCTGGAGGACTCCCGTGCCTTCCCAGTCTTGCAGAGCCCTGAGGAGCGGAGGGCAAAGCAGCAGGTCTCAGGAAAACAGAAAATCATTGCTATCGGCAGGCGGCTGAGCAGCCACTCAGAGCCATCACTTGTGTTTAAGCTCTGCTGCGTCCAGCCTTCCCCTCTGCACACCTCACTCTTTGTGCTTCAGGTTTACCACCTAATTTCAGCTCTCTTGCAGAAATATTTACCGGGTGCAGGTGAGGAAGCAGCAGCTGCATCCACATCACCATAGGATTTATTTACAACTGGGGCTTTGTGGTGCAGCCAGATAAAAGAGGATTAAATTACGCTCTGTAGATTAAGAGTCTGAACACTATAAAACTCCTAAGCCTTTGTATGCTAAGCAAGAACTTTGGCTCCCATGGGAGCTGCAACAGAGATTCTGCATACACAGAGAAGACTTGGATTTTTTTTTTCCTATCTCAGTGTATCTTTCCCAAACAGAGATATTATCAAACTGATTTGGAAGCACTTTGTCAGCACCAAAAAAATTCAACTGAATCACAATGTCCAGTGCATTTTCGTCTCAGCTCCTCCACATGCTTGCTCAAACAGGTTTTCCCATTGTTTATGGTGTTCTCTCCAGTTATGCAGTGTCCATACACCCATCCCACTGGTCCCTGGCCACTGCAAGACCACTGTTAAGGATCTTTGCTTGCTGACAAAATGTACTAACACACCACTCACCCCAACCCCTTTCCTGCCCCTCTCCTCCTTCCCTTCTTTTCTCAAACATAACTTACAAAATGCACACAAAAAATTCTCATTCAAACTAGTTATTTCTTCCTCAGCCTTATTTTCCATTTTTCCCTCCATACTTATGGAGAAAAGCAAGAAAACATTTCTGTTTCATGTCCTCATACAGTATCTTCTGCACTAGAAGACAGAATAAGATTGATAAACTGCTCTGACAAAGATGTTTGAGTTTCATCACTGTAAGAATCCACTAACAGCTGTTCCTGGAGTTAAAAACACAAAGTGGAAGTTTCCCCCTGTAAAACTGTTCAAGATTGCTGGGATTTTCTGTATACATTATGGGTTGAGCACTTCAAGGTAAGTCTTGTGTTATCACCCATTATTTTCTTTACTCACAGAGTGCTGGGGCCCTGGCACAGGTGCCCAGAGCAGCTGTGGCTGCCCCTGGATCCCTGCAAATGCCCAAGGCCAGGCTGGAGAGGCCTTGCGGCACCCAGGGACAGTGTGAGGTGTCCCTGCCATGGCAGGGGTGGGTCTGGGAGAGCTTTCAGGTCCCTTCAAAGGCAGAGCAGACTGGGATTCTGTGAAGAGGCTGCTGCTGGAGAAGGGCTGGAAGAACAGAGTCCCTGATGCAGGCCAGCCCAAGGGCACCATCACACAGTAACAGCCTGGCAGCAGTGAGGAGGGGATGCTAACAGCAATCACAGGTAACTGTCTCAGACAGACAGGAAGAGAGGGGTAAAAAACCTGAAGCGCTATCTTTAAAGAGAACAAGCAGATCTGAGTAATCCAATTTAGGGGAGATAAGAGTCTGCTGGTAGCACTGTCCTTTACTGGACAAATGCCTTCGTTCAAGTGTCAACCCCAATCCTGGGGAGGTCACGCGCGGGGCCCGCAGCCTAATGGACTCCTGGATTGCCTGAGTGGGTTCCCAACAAACACGCTGCCGGCCCAACAGAATTGATTTGCAGGCAGAGCGGGGTCCCTAACGCAATTACCCTGCAGCGAGGCCGCCCGGCCGGGGCAGCGCCACGAGGCACAGCTCCCTCCTAATTGTTTAAACAGCTCTGGAATTCCTTTTGCTCTTTCTCAACAGAGAATAATTATACCCCTGCTTAAAGAGGTCTGGAGGGACCTCAGAAGAAACTTTCCCTTCCAGCTTTGTGTGTTAATGAAAAAAATCAAGTCTTAGCTCTCTAATAGGCGAATTCAATTTATGACAAGCAAATACAATCATCTCGACACCAGCACTGCAACAACACCCGCCCAGCTGCTGCTGCACATGGTTCCTACAGATCTTCTGACACAGGAGAGCCAAATTTCTCCTTGCTACAGTAACATCAGATCTGTGCACCAACTGGATGGAGCAAGATCAGATTTACAGTATTTCCTCTAATTTGTTTTTTTCTCAGGGAACGTTTGGACTTACTCTGAGATCCAGGAGGTGACCCTGGAAGGTCTGGGGTTCTGAGAGCTGTATAAAAAGCCCCAAAACCCAGAAGTTACCTGCCTGGGACTTCCCAGTGCTGCTGTCCCATGCCCTGACAATGCAGGGCTCCAAACACCCCAGGCTGGGGACTGAGAACCACCACGCTGGGTCCAGCTGAAAGCCAGGTCCTGTCTCCAGCCATGGCCAGAGAACTTGGGCACATGGGCAGTTGCTCAGGGACTCCCCAGCTGGTATTTCATCCAGCTCCTGTGTTCAGTACCCACCAATGAACCTCTTCCACACAAATTTCATCTATCTTGAACTCATTTATTCCTCTGTCCTCCACAATATCCTGTGCAATAAATTCCATGAGTTAATTCTGTGCTCTAAGAAAAGGGACCAATTTGTCTTTGGTTTAACTTTCTCTGTTTGGTGAATACCTCAGTTGCTTCTTCTAATTGTTCCCCAATCATTTTTCCCGTGCCACTCACAGTTTACAAGCTGCTACTGCATTTCTTCATCCCATTTACTATCATGGATTATGAATTCCAAACTTTTTAGTTCCTCTGCTGGTAGGAGATGCCTCATATCCATGAACAGTCTGACTGCCTGATAACTGAGCTGCCCATCTGGACACTCCCAGGTAAGGCCCAGCATCCTGAGCATCCTTCTGAGGCTGCAGCACTTCTGAACACAGAGCACTCCCCATATCTCCACTCTGGAGTGCCAAAGGATGTTCTATCCCCCAGCTTTTCAAAAAGCCAGATTTAATCCATGGTGCCAAACATTCCTGGGCAAACTGAAGCCTGCAGCCATACAAAGCTGCCTGACCGATTTTGTATTGAGGGAAGTAGTGCAGTTGCAACCAGGCCAAAGCTGTGCCTGAGCAGCCAGAACCATTCCTTGACAGAACATCTACCTGGATGATGGATTCACTGCAACCCAGTCCTGTGCTGGCTCCATCCACGTTTCCTCAGCCAGTGGGACGCTGCTTCAAGCACACTGCGCTCCTGCTGCTGCTGCACAAAGCCATCTGTCAGGTTCTCAGCCTGATTTCCCTTTTCCTGTCTTCCACCAAAGTAGGAGCAAACGGGGCCAGATTCCAGCTGTATTTTTCATCCTCCAATTAGCAGGCTCCAATTCATCACTCTGAGTATCTCCTGGCATCAGTGCTGAGATTCCCTCCTCATGCCTGGTAAATCGGTCTTCATTTAAAACCCTCTCTCTTAGCCCTAAATGGAAATCAATTCTGCAAGTTTAGCAAATAGTTAATTACTCCACAAAGAGGATTGATTGGCCTTTGATCACCAGAAAGCTCTGTAGTGCTATTAGTCTCTTTCATCTGTGATTAAACCACAGAGAAAAAGAAACAAAAACTAAATTAGGCTTCTCCTGTTATCCTACAAATATTTAATGATGGGATAATCTCCTAAAGGTGTGATCAGGGGATATACATTCTGCCAGGAAATGTCTCCAGCTCAACCTTGAACCCAAAATCTCCCCCTGCAAAGAGTCTGGCAATGAACTTTACAGAGGCGCAGAGCTGAGCTCAAAGGGATGCTTTGTAGTACACCCTCTTCTTGGCCTCTTCTTCTTTCCTCTTCTTATGTACGTTTTAATGCAGATAAAGATTTTCCCAACGGAGCCCTGACATGAATAATAATAATAAAAATAATAACAATAATAAAGGCTTCCCTTAAATTCAGTTTTGGCTCCACTGACTTTCTCAGCAGGACAAGCCTGTGTCCTGTTGATTTGCAGCATTGTACAGAGCTGTTTCCCCAAATGATGGGATCCTCCCACTTCAGACAAATTTCAAGTATCGCAGTCCCCCACTGCTAACCCATTCTAGAATTCAGTCCCAGGGAAGCACAAAGCCACAGAGCTGCACCACGACAGATGCTGAGATGGGAAGGTCATAGGATGGAGAGTTAGGATCAAGCTGCATTTCTCACGTTGCAGGCAATTTTAAGGTCTGGGAATCTTCCTCTCTGACACTAATGCAAAGTTCATTAGGGGTGGCTGGCACGGGCTGTGCCACTCACAGCCACAGACACACCAGATGCAACCCAAGCCTCTCCAGAGCCCTGGGCAGCCAGGCCAGGGTTGTGCTCTATCAAAACGTACCTGGGAATTGCTTCTTCCCCATCACCACCAGAATTTTAGGAGAACCATGGAAACACCCCTGCTCTTCTCCAGCAAATTCTTCTCAGCTGCAAATGGTGCTGCTCCCAGCACACGTTCCCAGATGCACCAATGAGGGTTGAACCCAGCACCAGGCACGGAGAGTGCCCCAGATTTCTGCAGCCTTTGTCTCCCTGGCTGGAGAGGGTAACATCTATGGCATTTGGCTGCTGGTCATCTGGGGAAGCCAGTCCCAAAAGTCAATGATGCTTCCACAGCCAATGGTGCCGATAGCAAATTTGGAAGGATCATTTGTGCCATTGGAAGGCAAAGACCCTGTTCTGCAGGCCAACAGGGAAGGACAGGACACAGCCATGTACCCAGGAGAAGGCTGGATTTCAGGAGGTGTGTCTGGCCAGGTGACCTGATTAAGACACAAGATGGGAAGGGAAGGGATGCAGCTGGTAATGCTGAACTTTAAGAAGTTTCACAAGTTGCTCTGAAAACTCAGAAAGTTATCATAACTTTTTTTAGCACTAAAATGTCATCATATTCTTCATGCAAGGGAAAAGAAGAGCCTCCTGACAAGTTTTCAAGTCTCGAATGGCAAGGAGTCCTTGAGGGGCCGTGCCACGCATCAGGCAACAGCAGGCGTTAATTAGCGCAGATTTCCTGCGGAATTGTTGTGTGCGGGTGCGCCGGTGTTTTTCTTTCCCTGGGTGTCTCATTTGCAGAATGTTCAATCATCCCTCTCTCCCCACTCCGCAGCCGCGCGCGCTCCTGTGCGGCTGCTGACACCTGTCACACAGTGCCACCGCAAATTGGACGTGTCAGCCCCAGCGTGCTGGTGCCAAGGTGTGAATTAGATGGAGGCTCTCAGCGCCACTCTCCTGACCTCTCCACTCCATTACCAGGACATCCCGAGCCTCAGGGTATCAAAAACCAAAACACAAGGAAAAGAACCCTACATGCCCATTGCAACCATCGGTGACGCTTTCCTCTCCAAATGAGGGGAAGATTTAAATAACCAGAATTTGTAAACACACTGATTTCATTTGCAGAACGCTTTGCTTTTTCGTTTGTGCCGTACCAGGAGGCTCTAGAGGCCAGAAAGAAAAGGGAAAGTGAATAGTTAGTGGAGCTTTCAGATGAAAAGACTCCCAAGTCACTCTGCACAAAGGAAAACAAGCGTTTGTGTCGTGCCTGTCGATGTGGATGTGGTCACCAGCAAACTGCGCCAACAGCCCCCAAACAATGCTCGTGGCTGAGGTCACCCCAATTCCCGGCCTTACCTTGCGTGGGGCTCGGGGAGGGGGGTTGGGGCTGTGTGTTGTTCTGTTTTTTAAAACAATGGCTCCCAGAACAAAAGGCTGATTTGTGCAGCAGGCAGAGCTGGGGACCACCTAGAGCACGGGGCTGCAGCCCCATATGGTGCCACACAATAACAAATAAGAACAACAATAAGGAAAGCTGCACCCACTTTGCTCGGTACGGTGTTCTCAAAGTTACACAGTACGAAGCAATTATCCCAAAGTGGCAATTTTATTTGAAAATAACATTTAAATTAAAATGGGCATTTCAGGGCCTCCTGCTGAAGAGTGACATGGGCTGTTCAGGGGCCCACTGTCACTTTGTCAGCTGTCACATGCTGCCTCCTGCTAAATGGGCGCAGTTTGCCTTTACCCTTTATCCAGACTCTTAAAAATGCTGCACGCATTTTATGAAGACCAACTAAGTGGGATTGCATCTCTGACAGCTGTTCCAGCCTGGACTCAGTGAAAGCGCTTTGCATACATCTATCTTTCCTGCTAACAATTTGGATAGATAACAAAGCTCAGGAAGAGGGGTGTGCCAGGGGAGAGTGCTGCAAAAAGGCCCGCCACACCCCGGCCACCTGCAAACACCCAGCCCAGGGTAACACCACCCAAGGGGATGTTTCATGAGAACTCAGCTTTGGTTCAGTAACTTTTAGATCTCCCACCTCCTTGCAGAAGGTAGCTGCACAGCCTGCAAACCCAGCACAGCCAGGTGTCCCTGTGGAGCTGGGCAAAGAGGCAAGGTCGTCCTGGGCTGGGTCATCGAGAGCTAGGGACAGCAGTGCAAAGCCGACAGCACAGGAGGGACTCAGGATTCTCTGGATTCCTTTACACTTAGTACATTCCAAACTGCTCCTTAAAATTTCACAATTTTCCTGATTGTCTCTCCTCCTCTTTTTACCAACACATTAACTATGAAAACTTGCCGTGTCACAAACACCGTCCTTCAACCAGGACATTGCCAGGCTGAAGCTTCATGCTGTGAGTTACCACCTGCACACTCTCACCACAGCCTTCCCTTGAGGCCAGTGTTCCCCAAACCTGAAGCACATTTCAAGTCTCAGATATGCTTGAGTGCTGCTATGGACACAGCCACACGCTCCTCAGCACATGCAGACACATCCAACAGCAGCCCCAGGTTGTCTCTTGTGTTCCTCTACACCTGAGGAACCAGGATCCCAGAGTCACTGTGGCTGGAAAAGCCCTCCCAGAGCAGAGTCCAACCTGTGACCCACCCACACCCTGTCACCAGACCAGAGCACACTTGGGTTTTTCTGCAATCCTGCTGGACCTCCTGTCTAGGAGGAGGCGACCCCTAAAACTAACCTAGCTCTTCTGACGGCCTCTTCTCTCCAGGACCATCCCCCATGGATAAGGAAAACTGTTCTGATGAAGGCAGCAATTCCTAGTGGCAAGGTGGAAGCAAGGCATCCATTCAAAATAAGGTCAATACTGTCTGAACTGGTTCTCTAGAATCACTAGATACTCAAACTAAGGATTTTGTAGTTATAAAGAGTTAGATCACAAAATATATAAACATAGAAATAGTTTTGAAACAAAACCTTCCTCATAAAAAAGCTCCTATACAATGGAGCTGAAGTGGTGATCATGGCTCCTTCTGTTTCTGGGCTCAAGAAGAAAGTTTCCTACCAGGAAAGCCAATATCTTGGGTCAGTGTTTCCCCAGTAAGAAGAACAGTCTTGGGTCAAAAGTTTTCCAGTTCTATGAGACTCTCTGTGCCTCAATTTCCTTCCACAACAAGATGATGTTTTCATGCTGGATTATGTTACAAAGATTTTCAGAGCTGAGATTTTCACATCTATGGTAATGAGGACCCCTTAGAGTAGGTGGAACATGTGCAGGAGATTCACTGATGGGAAGCAAATTCTAATTTCTTCTTGCTTTTATTGCTGATTAAAGTGAAGAAATGTCTGTACTTTGCTCCATTCTGTGTTATGAGATCTCACATAATCACTGACAATAGTTTAAGGTATTATCTGATCTATGGAAGTGCATGTATTTTAAAAGAGGTAAAAGTCTTAAACCCAACATATTAAACATGAAAGGGGTGTCTGGTTTACTTGTTCAAAGTAAGGGATTTGCTCCCAGGAGTGACACATCTATTACTAATTAAACAATTAATTTATTATGCAGCACTTGCAGAAAACAATATATTTGAAGTCTGAAAACATCTGCTAAAGAATGGAAAATAATTTGGATACAAATAATTATCTTCAGGATTTTTCTTTACACGGGAAGATGCTAAACACAATTCAAGTGTTGTTTTCTCTGAGCTAAATAACAGTCACGGTGTCACCAGCAATGCCGAGGCAAAGGGGAGCAGGAGCAGGGAGTCATTTCCCTGACCATGCCCGTTTCTGGGTCACTTCAGCACATGTGCAGAGAGACAGAAGGTTCCTTGCAGCTTCAGGCTGTCAGTGTGCAGGATCACCGGAGCACAGGGGAGACTCTGCCCAAGCCCCACAAGGAGCTGCCCCTTGGCTCCCCAAAGCCTTGGCACCAGGCAGGAGGTCAGCTTCTCCACCCCTCTCCCAGTGACCAAACATCAACAGCAGTCAGGTTTTCTGTCCTACATGACCTAAAATTCCTTGCAAGAAAACCCAGAGCACATCCCATATAGCTGTACATACACACCCACCTCCATGTGTTAGGGAACGGGAGGGGAGGGATGGTCTCAGCACAAATACAGATGCAGCTGCCTCTCGGTGAGGATTCAGAGGTCTATCCCTTTATCTGAAGGTATAATTCAAAATCTTGTCCATCACATCAGGCACCCCATTCAGCTGGAGCAGAGGTCCTAATCTGCCCTGCAGAGCCTTTTTCACTCCCAGCTTTCTCAAATACCTTGACACTGAAGGAACTATCTCAGCCATCAGCTTTCACTTCAGCTCTCCTCTGCCATCATTCTCAGATTTTTGTCTCCTGTTGACTTTCTTTCTCCCTAACACCCCTAAAAATCTTTTACTTAACATCTTTATTGCTTAAATACTTTCCTAGACACCCATTGCTTGTCACACACAGGATGGAAACATCCTTTCTCCACTCTTACGGCTTCTTATTCCTCCATGAGCCAGGGCAAAAAAATCTTCCAAGTTTAGCACGGTGGCACTGCAACCATCTACAGGCGCTTCCTTTTTAGTGCATGTATATTATCTCCCTCCTTTATGGTCCCTTATGATCCATTCTTTACCACTTCTCCTTCAGTATCCAGCACCTAATTCCATCCTTGTACTTTTCTTCCCATCAGCCTCCATCACAATTCTTTTCTGTATTCATGTTCTCTCCTGTGCTGCTCTTTTAACTGGGCCTTCTCTAAGACCCATAAACAAACCCACTATTTTTGAATTGTTTACTAAAGCTCTCCTTTTCAGTGTTGGCTGCAGTTAAGTGTGTCTGGAGCCCAGTGCTGATCACACCACCCCATATCCCCACAGTTTTTGTGACACCTCTTGATTTCAGTAACACTTGTCACTCCTGTCAGACAAGAAAAACCCTTAGGTTTACAAGAAAACCCCTTAGGCAGAGATTGGTTTTATCCCAACAAATGTATTGAAACTACTTGCCCTCTGAACTACAGCCTCTTTCTCCTACAGCACATCTGGGCTGAGAAACAGCAAATCCACAAGGGGTGGAGAGGCCCCGCGCAGGACACAGGGCTGGTGGGACACACAGCTGTGCCAATGTCCAGAAAGGCTCCAGAGCTGGCAGGGCCCCTGGGAAGGGTGGGGAGGGGGCACCTGCCTGCTCTCACACAGCTCCATCCACACTGCTGAGCTGCTGCAGCGCAGCTCTCACAGGAGGAGCTTCCGCCCTCTGAATGTGATCAGAGAAAGGACTGGAAAATGGGATCCTCATGTTCATTATGAGAAAAGTAGTGCTTGAAATAAAGTCCCAAATATGTTTTGTAGTTGCCTTAGATATCACCATTATTAGTGGCCTTAAGAGGTGCGAGAAATTTCTATAACTAAAAACGTAACAAAGGACCAGAGTACTTGGGGAGAACAGTAGAAAAATCAGGATTCTTTTTTTTTTTTAATAGATTTTAAAGGTATACAGTTCTTGCGATTTAAATTTACCACCAAACCTCCCAGCTTCTCCCCTAGTGTACCAATTCAGGGCTACTTAGAAGGAAAAAAAGGAGAGAAAAAGGAAAATCATTAAACAACCCCCCAAAAAGAGGGCTCAATGAGGTCTCATTTCGTCGTAATGAGCTCCAATTTAACATGATCATTATTTCTGACATTAAAGGCCTGTGAATAGTGTCACATGCCCAGAAGCTATTTTTTTTTTACCCTCTAATGCCAGAAATAACAAGCTGCAGTTAAGGGACAGTGAATCAGGGTCTGTAAAATTACATTAAAATAGGAATTTCACTACTGATAGAATGACTCTTATCTAGGCAGCCCGGTCTGAAGGAGGTTTCTGGAGCCTGTGGCTCCTGGAGATGGGGCTGGTACCCACCAGCCCTGCACAGTGCCCACATCTGCACCGAGGAGAGGGAGCCAGCAGCAGGCACAGACCGGGCTCACTGCAGCCAGGGACCAACTCCCTGCCAAGAGCCCCTCCAGCAGCACCAGCTCAGCCTTCCCCATGCAGGGGAGCTGCGGGTGGGCCAGGAAAGCCCTTTCAGAGACACCCCAGGGTCAGCGGTGGGAGCAAGGGATGAAGCAGCAGGGCAGCCCAAAGAGCCCCTCCTCAAAGGAAAGACACTGGCTGGGGGAACACGGTTTGCCTGAGTGCAGGAATGAATTATTTCACACAGGGCACGAGGGCATGAGACATGCTGGTGGCACAGAAGCACTTGGAGCACATGTTCCTCAAACATGTGATACCTTGACAGAACCCTACACAGCTCAGAGCCCTTTCTTTTAGCTTTTTGTTCCAAGGAAGTCACTGGTTCTCTGCAGGTCACCTCCCACCTTCGCCACCTAAAGCTGTCCCAGGTGGTTCCACAGCCTTACAAAGGTGCCAGGGGTTGATCAGTTGAGGGGTGCAGAGAAGCTGGAATGCCAGAGGTGGCCAGTGCGAGGTAAAGGGAAGCTCAGCTACACTTTGGGAAGATTTGATCCATTTTACTTCCTTATATTAAATATGCATCATGCCGTATTTCCACGCACAAAGTACAGATCCAACACCAGGGCATGGCTCCAGACCTGGACAAAGACTCCAGATGGTCCCAGCTGTCATCTCACACTCCATGTGAAATATTTAGTGTTACAAGAAGACAGAGACACATCTGCACCCTCAGAAAATAAACTTGCCTGCACGCAGCACTCACCAACCAGCTATGTCCAGTGGTATTATGCCCATTTTATGGTAGATGAAAGCCTCACTGATGTAAACTGGAGATGAACAGCTGATTTTGGGGGTATTTTTGTCTGAAACACACGCAGGTAAGGTCACTTCCATCCAAAGGAAACAATGAAATTCTCCAATGAATGAATGACCCCAGGTCCCTTTCCTGGGCTCATGTGAGAGCCCATGCACACGAGCACATGCATGTGGATACTGACTGGCTCTGCACAGATCAACAGCAGGATCTGAGGGCAACTGGGAACAGGCAATTCAGCACCTGCAAGGCAGACACAGAGGGAGAAGGGGCAGAAAGAAATGCAAGTTGATGTGTACCTGTGAAATGTGGGTAAGGGCAAAGCTGGAGGAGCTTTCAAGGAAAAAGGCCCCAGTTTGTGTCTTCATTGATAATTGGTTTGTTTGTGTGGAGCAAGCAGGCGGAAAAGGCAGCGGAAAAAAGTGATGGAGTGAAACAGCATGGGCTGTGCTTCCCTGCCTGACGAGGGGGAGAGAAATCGTGAGCAACTGAGGGAGGTCCCTGAGGGGTTCATTAAGTGACTGGCCCTTCACAGTGCCCTGCCAGAGCTGACCTGGAAACATTAACATGAGGCCAGAGTCACAGCACAGGGCAGGGGAGGGCACTGCACTGCACAGGGGTCCTGGGCTGGCAAACCCGTCCCTGCTGCTGCTGCTCCAGCTGCAGCTGTCCTGGCAGCCAGAGAGGGCTGTGGAACTGGGACACGGGGCCAGGGAGTGCAGGGTCACAGCAGGGATGACAGAACAGCCCCTGCTCTAAGGGATGACAAATACCTACCAGGAAATGAGGCAGCTGCTGGGACCAAGATGGGCGGCTAGAGGAGGAATAGGAACACCAAAAGAAAGCTTAGGGAGTTGTCCCATTTGTCATTTAAAATTTGAGGATTTAAAAAACATGGACTATGGAGCTTAGAAATAGAGCTGAAAGGTGTCACATCACCCATCTAACAGAGCAATCCCAAAGAAACCTGTTCCAGCCTGCACCGAGGGTCCAAGCAGCAGAGATCAGCACTTGCACTGGCCAGAGGGACAAGTGAGAGAGGGAGCTGAGCATCAGGGGATCCAACAGACCTGCCTCAAACCCCTGTCACATCACACGAGACGAGGACAGAGATGTCCCCAGAGCACTCAGTTTAACCTGCACGAACAGAATAATTCCCACTTGTGACCAAGTCCCCTCTCCAAAATCATGTTCATGCCACCCTTACAAATGTGGCCACCTCAGACCTAAAATATGAGTCTTCTCTCCTCCTTCCTGTGCCTCCACTGGAATACAATCACAGGATTTTAAGCCCTACCAATCAATCAAAAAGGATTTTAAAAGGCTTAACACAAACTTTAAAAGAAAAAGTAAAAATAAGCCAAAACAACTGACCTAAGAGGGAAGGGAAACAGTGACTTTCTTGTTACAACACAGAACAGAGTCAACCACATCAAAAAATGAACTGAAATAAGGCCCCAACACGGCATGAAGGAAATGTGTCCTTCTCCAAGAGCATTTATCTGTTTGCTAACAACATCACAGTCATATGGGGGGATTCTGACTGCAGCAGGGTCTTCCACGTGTATTTAGGTTCTTTGAGCGATGGAAACCCCCCAAAAACAAAGAAAACCTTCCCATGCATTAGATTTGTCCACAAGGCCATAGGTGAAAGGCCCAGGCTGCCCAGCCTGGAGCTAGGACAGGTGACAATGACCCCAGTGCTCAGGTGTGGCTGCAAACACCACGGGCCTGGCCACAAACACCTGGGGACTGGGGGCCAAACACTCCCATGGGCAGAGCCATCGACTCTGCTCTCAGACAAGAGTGCTCCAATTAAAGCATTGCCAGGTCTAATATTATTTTACTGCATTAACTTGCTTTTCCATTGCAGAAATGCAATCCCAGCAAACTCTGCTGCAGGAAAAGGCTCAGAACAAACAGCTTTGCCCGTTCCTGTGACCTGCCTCCCTCTCTGAGCTCCGTGAGCACCATCACCAGCTGACACTGTACTGGAACACACACATCAGGAGAAGTAGGACTTGGTAATCATATATTGGTATTTTTTTTAATAAAAACTGACTCCAAGTTTTTTAGTCAATTAAACGCATCCGGCACATCATGTATGTGATGTAATGACAGCTTGAGACTCAAAATGCTTTTGATGCATTATTAACCATAAAAAAGGCATTAAATACTGAGCTCGAATGCCATAGGGATGCATATTTCAATAGAAATTATTTTTCAATATATGCTTAAAGTTTATTTTGGTAAACAGATGACTGGGGGCTGTCAGGACTACAGACAGATTTATGTTTAGTTGGAGTCTTTTGGAAATGAAGGGAAATAGCTGGACTTGTTGAGCACATGGAAGGGATGTAATTCTTTCTGCCAGCTCAGAGGAGGGTGAGCAGTAGCTTGGAAGCTTCCCCAGTTGGGAATATTAATTTTAGAGTGACGGTTGGGAATTTTGCCAGGTAAATACAATCTTGAGGGAAAAAAAGAATAGGAGAAACATGACATTTTACTACCTGATTGAGAGGTGTCACATTCATTTTCTGCACCTGCAAACAGAAGTCACAGTTCCAAGAATCAACATCAAATAATCCTTGGCAGAAACTTGGGTTTTCATCCAGTGTTTTATTACCACCGTAAAGCCACTCGTGCCACGTATTAAAAACAAACAACCCCAAACCAAAGCATCCCTTGCACCCCTCACTCCCCACAGACACCCTCAGGGGAAGCCTGGCAGCACACTTCTGCTCTGCTTCGTGCAGACCCTGAACGCTGGTGTGCGGACTCGGAGCAGTAAAGAAAGCAGAAGCCAGTGGAGGAGCCCATGCAGACCCTCCCCTGCCAGGATCACTCTTCCCTCACTGCCAAGTGACCTCTGCAGATTAAATGTCCAGGCTGAAGGATTTGGTACCTTCCATTTTAGGAGAAATCTAAAATTTCAGCATATCAGTGCTGCAAATTTCTTGTTGCTATTCACATTACTTCGCCAGCATCCCTACACAAGTAGGTTTATTATCATAACCAAGTTTGGTTTGGTATTGGGGTTCAGGCCTGCAAAAGGAACACCCAATGCCCACTGATTTTGCAGGGGCATTATGGAAGTGAGGTGTACAGGATCAACCCCTTCACATTTAGATCTTCAAACATCTGTACACTGTTATCAAGCTGCCTTGTACTTCTCTCTCTGCCAGGCTACACATAGTCAGCTCCTTTAATCTTCCCTCGGAGATCAATCCCTCAGCCCCTTAATCCTTTTTGTTGCTCTTCTCTAATCTGCTCGTGCCTTGCCGATAGCTCTCAGCCTCGGTGCCCCAACAGATTCTCCATGCACGGGGACCCCCACCAGCAGAGAAGCTTCCAGAACACCTTCTTGCACTGGGAGCAATTTTCTCCAAACACACCGACTTGGTTGCTTTGTCACCACAGTACGAATGAGGTATTTCTCACCACACCCCAAGAAGGTGTCTCTGCTTTCATTTCTCAGCAGTGGAAGTGGCAGAATATGGGCAGCCCCTCCAAAACAGTGATTTTGTTAATGCAAGACCTGACAGTTTGATGTATTCAGGTGCAAAGGGTCCCTGAGCTGTCCTGTGATGGAGCCAGAGCTACCCAGCCCTGCAGGACACCCACGCCCCACATGCAAACCCCTGAGCACCACCAACCAGTGTTAGGGCCATCAGAGAGGGAGCCCTGAGCACACCCCAGTAATTCCCTTAGCCCTGCAAGGCCTTTCCCCAGGACACACAGTGAAACAGCAGCTCTGGGCTGCCAGGTGGGAAACTGCTGGGGGTCTTCCCTGCTCACACCCACCACCCTTGTCTGATCTGAAATGCAGCTCCACCATTTCACTGCCAAAGAAAACTGAAGAAAAACAAAAAGAAAAGCACAGGTTAAGTTGCCTTTAATCTCTAATTCCTGTACAAGAAGGGATTGCACGTGGTAAAGGATAAAGGCAGATCCAAAGTCAGCGGGTTATGCAGACTGCGCCAGACCTTCGCTTTCAGAGAGACACAGCCTGGGGAATTACACAAATGGCCTTCCATTGCCCTCTTCGGTTCTTTTTATGGCAAAATGCTTTGCTTTTATCAATTCCTCCCCCTTCTCCAAGTCCCAGAGGCTCCGGCCAAACAAAAGGCAGATGCGCAAAGTGCACCCTTCTCCCCTGAATGGAGCGGGAGCCGCGCTCCGCAGGGAAGCCACGGCCGGGTGGAAAATGCTCTCGAAAAGTAAAAGCCAGTAAGAGTGGCCAATCTTTCTGCCTGGGTGAAGGAATTTGGCCTCAACCAAAAAAAAAAAAAGAAGGGGGGAGAAAGGGGGGAGCTGCTCTTTTCAAGCCCCCGTAGGCGCCGCAGCACTGAACTGTGTCAGGCTGGAACCGGCAGAGGAGGAACACGAGTCTATTGTTGGAGATACCATCACAAACAGAGGCAGAGAGAAAATGATCCTGAGCAAGAATCTCGCAGGGAGAGGACCCTGAACAAGCAATGGCTTCAGCCATGGAAACCTGAGGTTCTCAGGGTTCAGAGCAGGACCCTGAAGGCCAGGGAGCACCCATGGTCCCAACAATGACAGCACAGGCACTCCCAGAGAAGGGGCCAGAGACCCCAGGGCAGGGTGACAAGCACCAGACCAGTTTCAGGTGAAGTTCTTTTACAATCAAACAAAATCTAGCTGCTGTAAATGAAATTAAGATTGATTTCAGGACTGCCCACTTTAGACTGCTGATGCTCTTACTCATGTGATTTTTGATGGCAGACAATGAAGAATCTGTAATAGGCAGAGAAAGACATACAAACTGATGAGGAATCAACCAACATTTTCCTGCCACCTTTCAATCTTAATATGTCACTGACTCAGACACAAAGACCTGAATAAAGATTAAACCTGTAATAATTTACTGAAAATCAGATGCTTGCACAGTAGGACTGAAGTGCTACCTACATGCTGATTCAGCCTTAAACAACTAAACCCACAGCACTGGCTCTTGGTAACAACTGATGAGTTGTGTTTGCTGCCAGGAGGAATGTTTAGCCACTGGATTAAATCTGTACACAAACCCTGAAGCCTCACTGGTACGAGTTCATATTCAACACATCAATCTATTGGGTAGACTCAGTCTAAATGGGAAATCTCCTCCACTGCCATTATTGTTGTGCTGGATCATCACTCCTTGGAAGCACCAGGAAGTGCTGCTTGCAATCCTCAATAGATAACAGCCCTGGCTGCCATCTCCAAGGATCTATCTCCTACCCGAAGCAGTCGGCATCTCACTGCAGCCTGCCTCAGCTGAAGGAATTTGCTAAACTCCAGGATTGTATATTTTAAGTTTTGGCTTCTGCATTCACAAACATAACCCATGGTCTCAGGTCAGCACATAACCTCCACATCAACATCTGTTTGTGAATGGACCGAGACCAGAGTATAACTCACAGAGGTGTCTGGTGCAAGGTGTCCTATGGCTGAGGGTTGGAATTAGGTGAGCTTTAAGGTGCCTTCCAACACAAACCTCTCTGGGATTCTGTGACTGCTCATCTGAGCGCAGCCTTTTGCGCAGCTCCACCATCCTTCCTCATTGCCCATCTGCCTGTGAGCATCATCCCAACACACACTCTGCACAGCAAAGCCTTGAGAGCCAGCCAGCACGCCTTCCCCCACTAACTCAGCTGAAGAAACAGCAATGAAAACATTTTTCAATACAAAAAAGTATCTGTGGTACCAGTGCAAGATGGAATGGGGCATGGAGCAGACCCCAGTCAGCATGCAGGGGCAGAGTATGGATGGCACTGGGAAACATCCCTCTGGCACACCATGACCTGCTCCTGAAATCAGCTTTGTAGAGAAAATCTATATTTTTCTATGCTTTATCTTAAAAGAGATTCTAAACTGCCACTTGTATTTACAAACATGAGATATTGAAAGTTTGCAGATGTGCGTACGATTAATAAAACATCAGGTGCTGCCTCTCGCTTTAAACGTTTGTGTGTCTGGAAGCTGGAGAGCAGCTCATTTAAACAATGTGTGTATTCTGGATAACATTTCCCTGCAAATGTTCCCTCTTTCACTATGATACCCTTTAAAAAGTGTAAAACATTCCATGCTAATAAGAATCAACAGGGGAAAAAAAAATTCTTAGCACAAGTGCTTAAATAAATTATCATCTTTGTAACTCTGCCATAAATCCCCTGGTTGGGATATGATGATTTAGCACTTGCTGCTCTGGCATAAATCCAAATCCATGGGTTTCTTATTGGATAAAATACCACCGTTTCACCTTTCTGACCTCCCTGCAGCTTCAGTCGGAGGTGACACGAGTCTCCTGGTGTCCCCGCAGTCCTTGGTGGAGCGTGGCACGCAGGACCAGGGCCTTTCTTGCAGGGCTGCAGGCAGGGGCTGCCCAGGCAGGGGGCAGATGCCTCCTGCCAGCCACAGCCCCCCATAGGAAACACCTGCCTTCATTTTCTTTCCTGGGCAGAAAGACTTTGGCTCCCAGAACAGGCACACAAAATATACCAACAAATCCCCTGGAATACAGAAGGGGAAGCCCCCAAATCCACAATGAAGAAAATCTGAATTTTCCCCCCAAAAACAGCCACCATATGGCTGAGCAGGAGGGGTCACATAAGAGCTAATGTTTTCCTGTGGGAAAGAAGCATTTGCTGCTTGCTTCAGACATAACAGTGCTCCCAGCCATGGGGAACATCACACAGGTTTCTCTTATCCAAAGTGCAATTATTTGCTTTATTCAGTCTGGGTTATCCCCACAAGGAAGAGGAGAAGCAGAGAGAGCAGCTCTGAGCCCAGGTCTCCCATGCCTCAGCAGAGGAACATGAGCAGTGTGGCCTCCTTGGTGACACTTCTGAGGTGGAAAAGCCCCCTCCAGCCCTGGGCACTGGTTTTGTTGTTAGAAAGTCTCCTGCAGCCATTGGACACAGATCAGATCCTGCTGCCCTGCGGGAGTTTCCCAAGCTGCTTTACAGGACACAGCTCCAGGGACATGAACACCTTGGCCACCCCACTCACTGCTTTTTCTTCACTACTTGAACATCACCTGCCTTTTCAAAAAGTGATCCCAAGGCCATTTAATGAAGTCAAGTCCTCTATTAGAACATTTAAGGGGTGCATCCTGTAAGCACATGTGTTTATCTGGTTTTTCAAGCTTCCAGGGACTCAGGAAAATCTCATATTAGAGGTTTGGTAGACTTCTCTCCCAGCTAAAATTACGAATCTCAATGACTTTACAATTGCATGACTAACTCCAGACCTTTCACCAGGCAGTATCCAGATTTTACTTCCCAACAAAACTGGGAACATCCGATTAAGGAAACCTGCTCCATTGTTCCTGGGCATAATGTCAGGTGCCAAACATGCTAGAAGCTTGTGGGTACATAACATGCCAAAAAAACCTGTTGAGAAATACATATTCTGAAGAAAACATGTTAACTCACGGAGACAGAAATTAGCACAGCACCTTCCAGCTCAGCACCACAATCCTGAGCAGACAAACTCCTGAACTGTGACAAGCAAGGCCATTGGAGCAGCACAAAGGGGGACTCAAAGAGACACTGATCTTGCAGGTGGGAATATGGGAGCCCTGCTCTCCTCTGGTCTTGGCTCTGCTGATGTGACCCAAGGGTGCAGATAACCCAGACTGACAGCAGCAAGAGTCAACCCCAAGGCTGCGCTTCCTGCAAAGGAAGTTGTTCATTGGAACACAAAACCAGTTGAACTGTGAGGGGGAAAGGCTGGTCAGGCTACAGCAGGTGAAGGAGCCCCATGTGTGGTGGTGCAGGGCCATGGCCAGTGCTCCATGCATCCCACAGGGACAGGCTTCGTGTCCCGCTGCCTCTGCCAGCACTGCCCTGGGGTCGGAGGCTCACACCCCGGCCCTGAACTCTCCGTCTGTCTCTCTGCTGTCTCCCTGCCATATTAATTACCATTTCCCCTGCCAGGGCCAGAAAACAACCTTCACTGCATTAGTGCTAATTAAGAAGAGTGACTTTCCTATCCTGCCTGCTTAAATCACCCTCCTCTCCTCATCCAGAGCAGAAAGCAGTGCTGACAGTCTTACTGAAAACAGAAGGCAACACCTCAGTCACACTTTGAGCTGGCAAATGGGGCCCAGCAGCTCTGTCCTTCTGCGGGGACAGTGAGGCTGCATGGGGCAGGAGGAGAGAGAGAGCAATGACACATGCCCTGGGACCCGGGGATCTGTCCCTCAGGGAGAGGTGGGGACAGCATCCTGCTTTGGAAACATCTCCTACCTGAGAGCAGAACAGCCAGAACGAGCACATTTGCAGCACAGCTCTGTTGGCAGAGTGGGAACATGCCTCTCCACCAAAACACAGATCCTGAGCAGCCTGGGAGGACAGCTTTATGGAGCCACCAGTATTTGCAAAATACCAATTCTGAGTCTCTCAGTATCAGATCCTTATTGCAGCTGCATTCAGATATTTCCTGTCTCCTGGAGTCACCCTCCCCTAGACCTGCTGGCTGCACAGACAGCCCGGGCTGTCCTGCTGGGGTCCCATCACGCTGACTCCAGCAGCAGCGTGGCCGTGGCTCCAGCGGATCTGGAGAGCAGACTGTGACACCCACCATGGCTCCTGCTTCACAGTGAAACGCAGTTGCTGCAAGGCATGAGATGTCCCTACCTCAAGCACTTGTAATATGTGACTGGAAAAGCCTGAAGCCACCAGGAGCTGCAGCAGTATCTGAGCCTTTGGCCTTTGGTTTACAGTCCTCTGGGAACAGCAAATGTGTGCTGAGTGTGTGCTGGTATTTTAGTTTTTGTTGCTGACCAACTTTCAGAATCAATAGAAGGCAAAAGTCCTGCTCCACACGGGAGGCAGGTTCAGAGACCTTAAGTGGTGGGAAGCCCCCAGGGCCCAGAGCCAGTGCCCAGCACTGGATGAGGTGGATTTCTCCTAAATCATATTAAGTCATCCACAGAAACATTAAAGAGTTTCCTGACATTACAATTCTGTGCAAGCAGTTAGATCTGTTGCCATAGGAACACTAACAAATACAGGGATGGGTATAATTGTGAATAAAAGGGATGGGGTAAAGGAAGAAAATGGCCCATGCAAGGACAAAGTTTGGACTCTGTGCTGCTCATCTGAGTGCTGGGAGCTGCAGAGACCTGGGCAGGTGCAGTGTGGGGAGTGGGCTGGGGGCCTCTCACAGCCCTGCACCAGCACTGCCCCGGGCAGGGGTCTGCAGAGCAGCCCCAGGCCCCATCCCACCGTCCCCAGCCTCTGCTCCCTCTGGGGACAAGGAGGCTGCAGCTCAGCCCTGCCAGCTCTGGCCCTCCTTCCCCTCCTTCCCCCTGCTTTACAAAAATAGAAAGAACACATGTTCCCATTAGTCACTTGCTAGAGGGAAGCTGGGGGGTATGTGCTGACAGCCACAAAGCTGAGCTCTAATTTGAATACTATTTGCATATTCCAGGTAGACAAAGCGCAGCCATATTAAAAACGTGCGTGAGGACGCACAAAGTGAGGCAGCAGCGATGACATTTGCCAGAGCTCCAGCCTTTTTCCCAGCATGTTCCCTAACACAGGTGCCAGGGCCCCTCTCGGCTACTAAGGCCCGGCCTGGCTGGTCTCAGGGAGGCTCTTAATTAAACCCTGCTTGCCAAGAAAGCTTTGTATTTGCAGGAGTGAGGACACAGCCACCCTCGTGGGAGCACCACACAGAGGGCTTTTCCCTTTGGATAATGCCATTTGCCAGCCCCAACAAGCAGAAGCCATCCCAAGGCAATCTGAACACAATAAGTGTCTTTCACTGCTGTTGACTAAGCTGAAATTCGTTATTTTCAGGCGTTCAGCGAGGACTAATGAGTGTCTGAGGCTCATCGCGCCATCCCTCCTCACTGACATCCTCTTGATCTCTAAAAGCTCGGTGATCTTTGGCTCGAGCATAACCCCGGGGAGTTCAGAGGTTAACTTTTGGGGATGCAACCAGTGTCTTAGCCAGGCAGGATGGAGCTGCACCAAGGTCATGGCAAAACACTGCTGGGAGAGAAGAAACCTCGACTCCTACAGGTGTGTGTTATTTATCTGCCCACCAGCTCCCAGATGTCACACCAAGGGCAGGATGTCTCACCAGTGCCTCACAAAGCCTCTGCCAACTCCAGCAAGGCCAAAGGTCAATAGACAGCCAACTCTCTTTATTCAGGGAAATACTGTAGATTTTTACTCAGCAGTCTGGTTACCCGTTGGTCCACTATGAATCTGCAACACAACATACCAAAAAACAATCCTGTCATCAACACTGGGGCACAAATAATGCACAGAGGGACACTCACCTGACTGGAAAACCTCCTGGCCTGGCAATATCTACTTGGAATTACCTTTCAACTGAAAATGTCTTTAGCAGAATCTATTAAAAACCATGTCTCTGCAAGCCCCAATGGCTTTGGCTCTACTTATTATTATTATTACTATTATTATTATTAAGCAGTTTTCCAACCATGACAAAGCCAGAAAAGGATGTAACCACCAGCGTACAAAAACCCAGTGGCAGGTAAGAAGCAGAAGAGTTGGGAAGATCCTTCAAGAATTCAGACAGGTATGTCTTTGTCACTCTGTAATAGCCCTCAGTGCTCTGAGACAAAGCTATGAACTTCTGGTGTGGAATCAGCCAGAAATCAATTCATTGTCAGCCAGAAATCAATTCATCTCTGAGGAAGAGGAAAGGGGTATTTGCACTGGAAAAGCAGCTGATTAATTGTAATCAAGGTAAGGGGAATGGGCCAGATAGACATGGGACCAGGCAGGGCTGGAGCCGTCTCCTGTTCTCCCAGTAAGAAGGAGCTTGCTCCCTTTGTGGCTTTGTTCTACATCCATCATAGAAGACACTGTTTGACATTTTTCCCTTGCTAAGGATTTTTTCCTGCATGGGTTTCACTGAACACCACCCTTCCCCTCCTGCCCAGTGACTGACTAGGAGCTCTGAGCAGAGCCAGTGCCGAGATTTGGGCAGGCAGTGTTCCCAGTGTACTGATTACAACATATATAAAATAATACTTTGTACAAGTTCAGAGGGAATAATTAAACATTGCTCTCAGCTCTTGGCAGTGACTTTTACAACACTGGGTAATGAGTTATCACATTTTGACCTTTATGTCTAACTCACCTTGGCAACTTGCTGAAAAAACTTTGACCACTATATAATCAAAAACAAGAGAAAAAGGAAAAGGCAGGCACGGGTGCTGCTCCAGCAGGTAAAGATCACAAACACCAGGTATCCATCCAGGAAACCACTGAACTACTTCCTAGTGTTGGATTTAATAGCAAATTACCAAAGAGACACTCCACATTACTACAATCTGCACATCAAACCAGGCAGAAAGCAACCCGCAATTATACAATTAGATTGATACACAAGCTTCCCGCTCGTGTTTATTCCTGCTGCCAATCACGCTGCTTACTGGAAAACAAGGGCTTGGGGCTTCCAGCCTGCCTCACTTCCCCTCTGTGCTTGTGCCTTTTGAGGGCCGTTAACCATCACAGCCCGTTCTTTCAACACCTGATGAACCCAGCCTTAAGATCACACCTTGCCCAGGGACCCTTGGGCTGTACTGAGATCCACCTCTATGCAGGGGGCACAATTTACCCCAGCAGCAACTCACTGTGTGGAATGGGAGAGTAGAAAAGACAAGACAAATAAGTGTTTACTATTAGCTGATGAAGGCAGCTGATTGAAACCTAACAAAACCCTTCATTTCAAATGAAAACAATGAAATGAAAATCATTTCACTATGTGGTGGCCTGATAGAAACCATGAAAGGGGAATGCAGCCAGGAGAAGCCTTTTTATTTGAGCTTGGTCTGCTCATAACACAGTGTGTCTTAATGCCTGAACATCGAGAACATCTCAGGTACTTCAGAAACATCTGCCTGGTCCAGTTCCAGTGCACTGGTGACCCCTCAGGGCCCTGTGATAATTTGTATTTTCCCACCCTGTCTTCAGCCACACCTGTTCCAATAGTTCCACTTTGTGTCCCTTGAGCACCATCCCCTCAACATACCCATTCCAGCTGGAACTCTGCTCCTTTGGGGAGAGCCTGTGCACCACCAGGGCTGTGCTGAGGTGCTGCTCAGCCAGCACAGCAAGCTGGCAGAGCCCACAGGGACACTGACCTCTCCCAAAGAGCTGTGGGATCAGATCACACTGAGGCTGGACCAGGCAGCCTGTGGGAATGGGTGTGGGAGTGACTCAGGGCACCCAGGATGTTGGAAGCTCAAGGCAGAGATGCAGAATGTCCCAGCAGAGCTGGCTGGACACAGCCTGTGCCTGGCAGGGGCTGGTCCCTGGCTGTCACAGCTCTCGGTCCCATGGCTCTGACACGCGTGCACCACAGCGACTGTTTTACATATTCTGTACATACATGCAAATAATCCATCCCATAATAATTATCTTTTCACAAATTACTTTGTTTAGGTGTCTGAATTTCATTTTGCTTTCCCGTCACACTTGCCACAAAAGAGACCTCCACTTCCCAATAAACGGTGAGATTGTCTCCAAGACCTCTCAGCGCTTCTCAGCTCAGCTCTCAGTGACTCACACGTTTTCTGGAGCCCACGTCTCACACTGGCAGGAAATTATTCAGGTGTAGAGGCCCAACAGCTCAGGGACACCGAATGGCGTCTGCAAGAACTCAGAACTGACAGGACACATCAAAGCACGAGGTACAAACTCTGGGATCCCCAGCTGGCCATGGCTCTGAGATCCAGCCTGCCCCGGTCCCCTGCTCTCCAGCCCTTCCCTGTGGCTCACCTCACTGGGCTGCAGGATCTCCAGCTCCTGCATCCACACACACCTCCCATGAGCAAATGGGGAATGTCTTCTGCTCCCTTCCCTCCAAGGGAGTTCCTGATTCTCAGCAGAAATCCTTTCATAATGCCACAGCAACATTTGGATTGACAAAGGCAGTGACGCTACAGACCAGCCTGGGATTCAAAGGAAGCCTTTCCCCTCAGGGTCAGGAAGCCAGCAAGACCTCCAGCTACATTTTCAAAACTACATGGGGATTCACGTGCCTTTTGGTTGTCAAAACAAATACAGGATTAAACCCAAACGCAGGGTCCTGCAAACACTCGTGGGGCTGAGATAAACCCAGCTCAGGTCAGAGTGCTCGGGCTGCCAGCCCCAGCCCCACCACCCACAGCTCCTGCCTTCCCAACCTGCAGCTGCTATTGCACTTCCTCACTGCAAAGAGAATTTACTGTATTTAAGAGGCATTTAGCAGCTGCAAACAACTGGATCAAATTGTGCTCTTCCATTTTTTAACATCAGCTAAGGAGAAAGCACTTCTTATCAGCACACAGAGTTCAGCCATGCTGGGGAGGAACAGCACAGCACTAAGAGCAAAGGTAGAAAATGGAGGATGCAGATTATAAAATTCAGTCACATTTTAAAATTTTCTGCTACAATAATTCACTTTATGTAGAATTAATGTGGCTGATTGAACGTTTGTGCTGTAATTTACTTATAATTAACATTTTATGGTGAACAGATTTCACCATCTCCTTCATGCTGTGAACTCCAAGCCATAGGTCAAAAATAGAGATGAAACAGATAAGCACAAAATATTCTCACTGAAATATTAATGAGATTTTAATTTACTACTTTAAAAATACATCTTTCATCAATGCCTGTATATCAAATCATTATTTTAATTTTTTTTCCACATTGTATTAAAAATATAATGAACTTTCCCAACTGGTTGAAAGACCCTGAAATATCTTTTGTGAAGAGACAGCTCAGGGGAACAAAAAGGTTCAAACACACAGTTATCAGAAATCTCACACGGGGGCTGGGTGGGAGCCAGCTCCAGCTGAACACACCACCTTCACCCTCGACCGGCCAAAACGGGGGCTCTCCACCCTCCAACCCTGTGGTCCAGCACAGAGGTCCTGCTCTTCCCACCAAGATCTTATTTAAAAGCATAAGGTCAATCCAGCAGAATAATTCAGCTGACAGACACTGCTTCCTGTGCTGCACCAGGAGCTGTGGCATTCACTGCTGAGATGTAACACAGACAAGGTGCTGCTTTCATCAGCCATCCCCATCTTTTCAGCCCCTTCTGAAACCTCCAGGACAAGGCTCTGCTGTTAAGGAAGACACCACGAGTCACAGGAAAAATGGTCTGGGAAGGAAGTTGGGAGGAAACTTGTATAAAATCTCCCACCCACTCTCCACGTGCGCTTGAAGCCTGCCCAGAGATGACAGACCACATCTGAATAAATTATTGAGTCATCTGCAATTCATCCCATTTCCTATATTCCAAAGCGCTATCAGACAGGCAGCAGAGGACATTCCCGGAACGCTCTGATGACAGAGAATGAAGATATGGGATGACAATGAAAAAGTCAGCAGAAAATCATAAGTCAATGGGACTATTTTATGCTCTTTACTTCCTAGCCTGCACCAGACCATTCAAATGGCTCATTGGAATTTCAAATGAAAAGCTGAATAATACAGGATTATAAATCTGTTACAAACAAACCTAAAACGCATCAAGAGAAATATACATGGAATTTTCCTTCTGAAACTGCTCAGGTTTTTCCTACAGGCTTGTTTGCTGGGAATTAGCAACTATTTGTTTTAAGGGTAAAGCTGCCTTTCCTTATTTTTCTTTCTTTTTAATTTTCTTTTCTTGTTTAGATTGAAGGCCAGTACCAGGCAGCCCCTTGATCCCTCCAGAGCTTGAAGAATGGAATCCAGACCCTTTCAGCTTTCTCTATGCAGCCATGGGTTTGCTCTCTTTTCCCTTTCAAGGTATTATGAGTTTAAAAAAAAAAAAAAAAAATTACCTCTGGGAGAAATTTCAAGAGAAACCAGATACTGAGCAGCATCCCAGCACAGAATGACTCCAAATAGGAAGTTAAATTCTCAGTTGCAGAAAGTAGGACCCAGTGGAACAGCAACAGGATTTCAGACAGGTCTGGAGCCCCCACCCTCCTGTGACGTGGGGGAAGCATGTGTGGCTCTTTCCAAAATTGTTCTGGGAGATCTGGGGACTGTTCATACACATATCTCTGCTCATGATTAGAACTACTCATTAGAAGTTCTTTAAAAAGAAAATAAAGCCCTAATGCTTCCTTTGAAGTAAACAATTCAGAGCATTTGTAGCAAACAAACTACCAGCAGAATCTGAGAAGGGTGAAAGCACTGCTTCTGGAAACGGCAAGGAAAAATCCCAAGTTACAAGAAAATACATATTACTACATTAATTTTCATTGGTCTTTTGTTTTTAAAACATTTTTCACTGTCAGAATGAGAAAAAAAAAAAACCCAAACCAAATAAATCCTGAACAACAGGGCAGGGAAAAGCCCCAAAACGCAGCAGCCGAATACTGAACCAACACTTCCCAAAAGATATAGTATGATATTGCAGCAGATCATCCACAGAAATCTCAGCGAGACTCCAGGAGTTCTCAGGCTCGGCCAGGCAGCAGGACCACGAGCACGGAGCCAGGACAGGCTCTGAGGATGCACAGCCGGGGAGGAAGAGGAAGAGGAAGAGGAGCCCACGGCTGAGGGTTCCCAGGGCAGAGCAGGACAACCCAGCTGCCCCAGGGCTGGACAGGGAGCTGCCAAAGCCAGGGGCTGCTTAAACAATAAAATCAAAAAACTGCAACGAGGTCAAAGTCTTCAGCCTTTCCATCCCCTCCCTGGTGCAGACAGACTGCCAAGCTATACAGACTCATCTTTAAATGTTTAAAGCATTAATGATGGGAAGCTACTCTGACAGATGGTATCTCTACATTTTCTCATTACCAGGACCTCTGGTATCGTGTTCCAGCACACAAAATTTATTTTGGAACTTCAGCTAGGCTTCTACTCCAACATTGGGCCAAACCTTGAGAGAGCAGCTCACAGGCATCTGCTTGAAGAAGATTTTAGCGCAAAAATCTGAACGAGAACCTTCAATTCTAAGCATCTCAGAAGTCGTAATTTACGTCTCAAGCATTATTTACGAAGGGCCAGGTTGAGCTGCAGCAGACATTGATCCTGGCAGGGCCTGGGGCTCCCTGACAGAGGAGCAGCAGTGCCACAGCAGGGCTGCACCCCAGCCTGCCCGGAGAGCGGGAACGGCGTCCCACGGAGGGATTAAACCAGCTTGCTGAGTCTTAAGGAAACAGAAATGAAATAAATACACAAATTAACAAACACTTCAAAGATAACACGGAAATCTCACCAGTTGCAGCACATGTCCACTCAGTTTCTTTTTTTTTTCCTGAGTGTCTTTTCCTTAGTAAAAGCCATCAAAGATCATTGTGAATTAGTAATAATTTTTTTTTAGCAGCATCGAAGAATTAAAGCAAGAGAGAAAGGGAAGCCATGCAAAGGAGAAAAGGAGGGAGAGAAAGAGAGAGGTTAAGCTCAAAGGCAGAGAGAGCGAAATGGACCAGATTATACAAAATTAAAAAGCAAATACGCACAGACAATTTGTGCCGAGTGATTGCAAGCAATTACAGTCCGGCTTTTCTGGAGGGAAAATTGGGGGGGGGGAAGGTTATTTCAGCTTAAAAGGAGACTTTATTCATTCCTGATCAGCTTCTCCTTCTATTCTCTCTTTTATTCTCGGATATCAATTTTAAAAAAAATCACCCTTCAGATGTTACATGTCTAACCCTGGGAATCCCACCCCTGGGCAGAGAGGGAGGATTTCAGCTTCCAATCGGTTCTTTCTATAGCCCTGAAAAAGCAATTTGCTCATAAAGGATAAAAAAAAAGGGAAGGGGGGGGGGGACAGAAAGAAAGAAAAAGGAGGGCAAAAAAGGGAAACCACAACAAGGGCACACGTTCCTCTTGGAGGAGAGCTTCAATTTTACTGTAATTGTCTGAAGAAGAGCTGCTTTGATCTGCAGAATTATTATTATGGTGCAAATGCTGGGCTGCTGATGTCCCAGCTGGGCTGGACACGGGCACACCGAGGGGCCAGAGTCCCTCTCCAGGCTCTGGAGCTGATTCCATGGCCATGGGGGCCCGGCTGGGAGCCCAGCAGGGATTAACCCGGGCTGGGGCAGCAGAGGGCTCCCGGCAATCTGCCCTGGTGCCTCAGCCTCCTCCAACCCCTCACCAAGCACTGCAATGAGGCTTCTGGGCCTGTACTGGAATTCCTGCCTCACAGCACTACCTGATTGTTGAGAATGCCTTCATCTCTAAATTACAGCTAAATCAGCCCCCATGTTGGAAACACCTCCCGGCCTCGTGCCACGCCAGGCTGGCTCTGTGGGGATCTGAGGAGGACCCGCAGCACAAGGCCACCAGCGTGGGTACAAGCAGTCAAAAAGTAACGGCAGTGCCTCAGAAATGTAGGATTTCCTCTCATCAACTGTGCTAGCTGACATGTATCAGGATGTTTTCCATGCCCCATATCAAGTCCTGAGTGCCCTGTGCTGCCATCAGAGGGGTTGGGTGCAGGTACTCGTGTGTGGACACAGCACTCTTTGCACCCTCCTCCATCCCTTTCCCTTCAAGCATCCCTAACTTCTGCTGAAATTTCATCTGCAAAGCCCAATGAGGTAGGGCACAGAACAGCACCCAGGCACTGGTGACAAGATATCGGCCACCAATGCTATTGAGGCTCACTAAGAACAGAATAAAGATGTTGGTATTTTATCAAATGAGGAAAGCACTTTACACCTAGGAAGTCGGAGATATGTTTGATCTTAAAATCTTCCCATTATTATATATATAAGATCATACTTTCTATAAGTAAAGGTTTCTAAAATCTTATTTGTACAACTTGGTACTGGTAACTGCCAGTCTGCCTTCACATGGAGAAGTCTATGAAAAATGGTACATATCATTTATTGAAGTCTCTAACATCTTTCTGAAATAGTTTGCCTGTAAAATATGCAGCACACCCAAAATACACCGAGATGTGGTGTGACACAAACGATTTATTGGCATTAGTCTGGGCTGAGCCCCGTAAGTCACGCAGGGCCCCCTCCTTGTGAGCATTGCCCTCATCCCAAAGTCATCAATTACACCTTGACTCCACCACAGCCCAGCAGGAACCGTGTATCTATCTCAACTATAAACATACACAATTTTTCAGTCAAGGAGTAATAGGCAAATAGCAGGATTTCACTCATTTTGTGTTCTCCAGGTAGTAAAATAGACACATATTTAATGTACATACCCAAAAGTGCAGTGCCAATAAGTAGGGAGAGTCATATATCCCAGTTAGTTTATGGATGACTGTATTTTATGGTTCTACTGCTAAAGCTGTATTTGCATGCATCTAAATATAGATAAATATCTGCAAAGCCAGAATCTGCAGACGCGAAATAGAGAACTGGATAAATGCAAGGCAAGACACATGATAAAAATAGTCCTTATTTCTAGATACAATTATGAGCTCTTGACTAAAATTACTACTTAGGTATAGGATACTGAGGCTATGCAGGGTCCTCTCGTGCTGATCCTGGAGGTTGCTGTTGGAGCTATCGCTCTTTTGTTTCATAATTTTGCTAATTGGTCATTAAGAAGTCTCTAATTCTAATTCTGCCTTTGCCAGCAACACACCGTGGGTCAGCAAGGAAATTAATCTGCCTCTATACCTCAGTTTCTCCAACTGCAATACAGGGAAACACAGATCCATCACCAGGTCCTGCAGGAGTTAATCTGTTAATGTTTGTATCAATCAAATTGTCAAGTGCTATTTAAGTGCTTATTATTACTCATACAATAATTCTCTCCTTCTGGGCTCCGTAGGTTTGTAAAAACCTCCTCCATCACACACGTGAGGTTCTTTTGGGGCAGGGGAGGTGATCTGGGCCAGGGGCTGGCCAAACAGGGCTCTGTAGGTGGATTCCTCACACCAGGTGCTCCTGAGCACGGCTGACCACACGATCCTGACGCCTGCTCCTCTGCCGGGGGACTCCTGGCCCCTTCTGTGCCCCCACAGCACTTCTGCCAGCTGCCCTCCGCCCTGGCTCGGGGAGCTGGAGGAGCCTAAGGACGTGTTTGTCTCTTATGTGCCAGCAGCACTACAGACAGAACCTCGCAGAGGAGCATCTTTCCCAGGAGACAGCCCTCGGGCAAGGCCTCTGCCTCCCTTCCGCCTGTTCATCCTCCGCCCACGCCCTCTTCTTTGGCCTGGAGGCACCAACTCTGAGGACCTGCTCTGTTAACCCAGAGCATCATTTGCTCTGACCGCTCCAGGGAGAAATTCCCTTTGCTCAGGATGCCTGGCTCTGAACCACCTCGCTGTGAGGTCCTGCTCTGGGACCATGTGAAGGACAGAGCTTTATTCTACGTGGAATCTGTGCTCTTTGTAACATTTGCCAACACCAAAGGCATGCAGCATTCCAGGCACATGCCAGCTGGGATTGCTGGAGCCTGCCTGTACTGGGAGCTTCTTTAAAAATATAGCAGCTTCTTTCTCATCTAGTCTGCTCCCAAAATGAATTCTCTCTACTGGCACCAGTGAAGCTAAATACAACTTATAAAATATTGAGCAGATCTTCATATGGAATGCAACTAAAAAAAAGTGACACTTTAATTATTATCTTTATGCTCCAGAAATATCCCATCAATATGAGGAGCAGATAATTCACAGCCACTGTTCCAAGCACTCTGCAGCATCAGGAGCTGCTCGTGCCTCATCCAGACCAGGCACACAAACATCAGTGGATCCGTGCACGCAGCCTGTAGTTATTTATCAATTGTTTATGCAGCACTTAGTTATGAATGCATTTCATTTATAAACATTTATATTGTAGAGCACGAGATGATAAATTCAGAAGAAAAATATCGACTCATAGAGCACGATCCCCCTGCCTCGTTTAGCCCAGAGCTCTGTCCCTCGCCCAGGTGCCCCCAACCTGGACCTTCCTGCCAGCAATCCCAAAGCCTCACACTTGGGAAGAGCAGTTCTCAGCAACCTCTTCCATGTGACGTTTTCCACAGCAGTCCTGTCCTGAGCATAGCAGCTCTGGCAGCCTCTGGAGCTCAGCTTACCCAGTGCTCTGCCTGCTACTGATCCCTGGGGACTCTGTGAGACCCTCTGGCTCTCTACATGTTAGCAAATGACACAGCTTCCAAATTATTTCTGTGTTTTCAAAGTAAGCTGTTCTATGTGCAAAACTGCAAACCCTTCAGTCAATCACACAATAAATAAACAAATAAATGTCTGTCCATAATTTACTGGTTAAAGAGCTAATTCCCCCATTGTTCCAGCATTGACAGCTGCTTAAACCCAAAGTCCATCACTTTTGAAGGAAGACATTTATCAGGAGGGTATTTTACCCCCAATTTCTTTAGAGTGCTTATCCAGAAGAGTTTAAATAAAACTATTTTTTGTTTAAACATAATATATTTTTATGTTTTCTCAATGTGCTGGAACTTGACAGCACAGACCAAGCCATGGATGAGCCAACTTCTGTCATGTATACTTATCTTTCCTTAAAACTAAATATGCATTTTAAATAGCATCTTGATTTAAAATCAACATTTCTAATAATTTTGATCTCTTTTTCATTCTCTTAAATAGTTAGACCCAAATCATCCCTTAGTTTGAGTCTGAGCTTTCTGCCCCCAATGTTCTAAAATTATTTGAGGTATTTCTTCTCTTCTAGCAGCTCTGCCAGCTCCGTGTTTGTTCTTCACTTTCAAGGGTATTTTATTTATTTTCTTCACTTTCAGCTATTGAAGATAGCAAGAACAAATTTATATAATGAGCCTTAATAACAGTTTCTCCCATAAAGTTCCCTATTTACCTCCTATTGTAGTGGTTTAGAAAGCACAAAAATGATGGAAAAATACAGGTGTAGTGATAAATCTCTGGGACTGATAGTGAATAATTTAAAACAGCCTTTATCCATGGGGTGATGCTTGGAACTCTCCCACTCTGTGTGAACCTTTACCAGTCACTTCAACTCCTCCTTCCATAACACTCACAGTAGTATCCTACTCATAGGATTTGTCACCACACACACAAATAAAACCCTGTTTGTTCCAAATCTCTCCCATCTCTTGGCCTGAATCTCTTACCCAACAGTCATCACCTTTCTCTCAATGTTTGTGTGATGTCCTGGATCAGCCTGAATCAGCTGTTTGGGGGACACACACACAGCACATGCTGCCAGCATGCTCAGGACAGCTCAAGTACCCCACAGGAAAAGGGTTTCAAAGTTATCAGCAAAGGTTCTTCCGTGGGCGTTCCTCTCACAAACACTACTAAGGCAAATTAGAGACCCTGAGCAGCAGGAATGACACGTTGAGAGCTCCCCGAACCCTGCCGGCGGCGTGACCAGCGGCGGTGTGACCAGCGGCAGGCGTGACCAGCAGCATGGCCAGCAGGCGTGACCAGTGGCGGTGTGACCAGCGGCGGTGTGACCAGTGGCGGCGTGACCAGCGGCATGGCCAGCGGTGTGACCAGCGGTGTGACCAGCAGCATGGCCAGCGGCGTGACCAGTGGCGGTGTGACCAGCGGCGGTGTGACCAGTGGCGGTGTGACCAGTGGCGGCGTGGCCAGCGGCAGGCGTGACCAGTGGCGTGGCCAGCGGTGTGACCAGTGGCAGGCATGACCAGCAGCATGACCAGCGGCGGCCCCCCCCAGCAGGCACAGCTGGGTACTCACCGCGCTCCAGACTCAGCCCAGGCTCTGGGGAAGCAGCTGCACACCAAGTTTGTGCTTTGTGCAGCACCAGGTACACTCCACACCAACTAAAACCATGTCAGCATTTTGTTCTTCATTATTTACCCATTTTTAATGGTGGTAAGAAATGACTCTAACAAGTGCTGCCTTTGCTCTGAAGGCCCCGGTGCAGAGAAGATGGAGCCCACCATTTATTCCATTTTTTTATTTACAGACCTATCCACGGGCAGTTCAGAGTCCAGTGGAGCCCTGGCTCTATCCCCCTTTCCCTCCAGCACTAATTAGCAATGCAATCCCACAAAGAGTGAAGTTGCCCGATACCTCCCCTCACTCACAATGATTTATGTTCAATTTGTACAAATGGAGAAAATGAGATTTCAAATTTCAATGCCATTTCTGCAATGAGGTGATTAAAAGAGAGAGAGGTATTGCGTTCTACTGTATAGAATATTGATCCCAGTGCTATTTTCCTTAGCAATAACCATTAGCTCAGTATTATTTGCAAACCTCTAATGTGAACCTGGAGATGTAATTTACATTTGTGCTTTACTTATTTGCTTTAACAAAACAACACAAAAGCTTTGGGTCTTTCAATCTATCCTTATTGTCAATAAAATTAGCAGTTCATAAAAAAATTAATGTATATGCAAAACCATCACTTCCTTGTAAACTGCACCAAGACTGTAAACGTTGCCCAGAACAAAAGGGAGATAAACTATTAAAAGGCTCTGGCCATTAACAAATTGAATCCCAACCAAATTAAGAGGAGCTCTCTTTTGTGCCCTCCCTTAATTTCCGGGCCCCTGGGAGCCCGGGGAAGTTTTGGCATTGCGGGGAGGCGTCCCCAAGGAGCGGGGTGGGGACAGGGCGCGCGCGGCGGGGACGGCTCGGGCCGGGCACGCGCACGGCGCGCAGCGGCCCCGGGGACGCGCGGGGACAGCGCGGGGACGCGCGGGGAGCGGCGACTGTCACCAGCCCGCCCGGGCCGGGCACAGGCCCCGGCTGCGGCTCCCTCCACAGCCATCAGCTGCTTCTGCTGCCCGGCAGAGTTTAGAAGATGAGAACAAGGAAAGAAGAGGGAGAAAGGGGAGAAAAAAGAAACAGCTAATGACCCATAATTGCCATGATAGTGGAATAGGGCCCGGGCAGCTGTTTTACATTCCCGGTATGTATAGTATGCAAATATCTACAAAGGGCCGACACAGTTTCTCTATTGTGGATCCTGAGGGTAACCAAATTAGCCTTTGGCAACCATGGTAATTGGGAGGTGCTGTTCCCATTAGGAGTCCTGCAAATTATGAAGAAAAATGGACCAAAGGCTTTGTCACAAATAATAATGCTGAGAAGAAAAGAGCAGGCGGCCAGCTTTGCTTGCTTGCTTTTTTTTTTTTTTTTATTCCTACATTGTGTTGTTAATATCTCCTTGTTTAGTAATAAGAAAACAGTCCTCAGTGCCCTGCTGGACCCTCCTGGGCTTTCCACGGCAATTCTGAGTTCTGGGAACTCTAAACACGGGACAGCAGCATCAGCTGAGAGCTGCCCGAGCAGAGGCCCCGTGCTCAGCAGAGCAGGCTGATGCTGGTGCTGCAGCCCCCAGAGCCAGCCATTGCCATGAAAGCCCTGGAGCTGCGCCTCTCCTCCGCACAGGCCGGGAGCACCAGCCCCTCTCCTCCCTCCCCATCTCAGATGAACGCAGCTAAACACAGATTTGTTCTCTGAACCACCCAACTTAGCTGCACAAGAGGCTCCATTTCCCACTAATTATTTGAATTTGTCTTTCACTCTTCCCGCCTTCTTTGATCATTCCATAGTTCTCAATCCCAGCATGCAGAATCCTGTTTGATTGTTATGATCTACTAAAAAATTCACAACTGCCAACTTTTTGAGTGGAGCTCTCAGCTGTGACACCACGAGTCAATGCCAAAACCATGAAATGCTGCTGTCTCTAGCACTGCCAGAGCAGAGCTCACTGTTGCCAGACCCTCGTGCCTGAGGTCCTGCTGAACTCCCCACACCGAGGCACAGCCACGAGATCAGCCCACACGTGCCATCGGCCAGGGTCAGCTAACGCTCCAGCCTCTCTTCTGCCCAGCACATCTCGAGAGCTTTGGAAAACATCACACTTACAATGAAAATTAGGAAATGGTCTCACTTACTTTTGTATTTCTTCCCTAAGTCAATATTTTGCCTAACTGGCAGCATGAACAGTCCTTTTTCAAGGAATGGGAGAGCATCCAGACCTTTTAATATCAAGAAGATTCAGAATGATCTCAGGAATCCACACTGACGGTGGTGACTGTAAAACCCAAATTGGTGAGTTTTATAAAAAAAATATTTACAAAACAAGTCTCACAAAGAGCAGTCGTGTTTTCATTTTTCATGCCAGGACTAACTCTTCACCTTACAACCGTTGCAGCACAAGCCTTAAGTCCATATCTTTATTTTTTCATGGTTTCCCCTCAGGGCCTCTTTAAAGAGCCGGCAGAAGAGTCACTTCCCCGCTGGTGCAGTTGGCACGACTGCAAGTGTACTTAAAGTTTGCGTCTGATCAGGTTATGTGTATTGGATCTGAAACCAGTTAGTCAATTCTTGCCGGTCCCTAAGTGGCGATTTGTGGTAATGTCTACATCAATACTCACAGAGCTGCAAGCTGCTTTACGTAAAGCAAATGTCTGCAGGATGGAGGGGCTGCTCTGCTCCGAGGGCTGCGCCTTAATGGAGCTGCGGCTGAGCAGGAGCCTGAGAGGCGGCTCCGGGGCTGCCCTGCAAGGCCCATCCACCTTCACCCACCCTGTGCCCAGGGCCTGGGCAGCCTCGCTCTGTGCCCACGGCCCCTCAGGGCAGGAGCCTGAGAGGCGGCTCCAGGGCTGCCCTGCAAGGCCCATCCACCTTCACCCACCCTGTGCCTGTGCCCAGGGCCTGGGCAGCCTTGCTCTGTGCCCACCAGGCCCTCAGAGCAGGAGCCTCAGAGGCGGCTCCAGGGCTGCCCTGCAAGGCCATCCACCTTCACCCACCCTGTGCCTGTGCCCAGGGCAGCCTCGCTCTGTGCCCACCGGCCCCTCAGAGCAGGAGCCTGAGAGGCGGCTCCAGGGCTGCCCTGCAAGGCCCATCCACCTTCACCCACCCTGTGCCCAGGGCCTGGGCAGCCTCGCTCTGTGCCCACCGGCCCCTCAGGCTGGCACCTGCCAGGCCCAGCTCCACTCTTCATCCCAAATATTCCTTCTCCATTTTCCAGCACCAGTCCTGATCCCCCCTCCTGCATTTCCTTACCCCCTGGGCTCCAGAGGGTGGATACAGGGCACAAATTAGAAACAGCAGAAGGTCAAGAAAACAAACCAACCAACAACTCCACACCAAAGCAAAGTGCAACAGAAAATTAGAGAAGGATAAAAGATGTTATAGCATGAGAAAATTATGATTAATGAAAAAGCAGGAGGTGGCTACTGTTCAAACCACAAACAACAGAGAACAACTCTGAGCAATAAACAATATTGGATTAGTCTTTTCCAATAACAGTTTTTTTCTTTAGTATTTTTCTCTTAGGTTGCAAACAGAACACAAACCCTTCAGAGCAAGGATTATCTTTGTTTGTGAAATGCACAGCAACAGAAGCGACCCTGCGAGGCCTCGGGCATCACTGACCTGCACACAGCCACAGGTGTCTCTGGGGAGAGCCTCCCTGCAGGGCCATGGCTCTGGGAGATGCCCACGGACGTGGGGAGAACACGAGCCAGCTCCTGTCACACCCCACATCTCCTGCACGTTGCTGCTTCTGCTTGGAATGGAGTAAAAAGGCCATGACTGCTACAGCAGCTACACAGCAATTTACACCTTGTAAGTCATTTAAATACACTGCCTGAAGTGTAAAATCTGGGAACTGTCAGCAAACCTCAACTTGGCAAAAATCATTGCTATTTATTACAGTAAAGTGCTTTCTGTATGGCAAGAGCTGGCTCTGATACATCACATCTCAAACAAAAATATAGAATAAATGATCTCCCAAGATTGCTTCCAACCTGTTTCCCAAGACTTTACAAAGAAAAACAGCAGAGCACAAACCCTGTGGAGCAGCCCTGCCAGTCCACCCCTTTGGAGCACACAAATTCCTACTCTGCACCAGCATGCAACAAGCTCCTGTGCTCCAAGCTGCCCCGGTATGGAAGGTACTACTTCCGACCCTCAGTCACACCATCTAAGACCTAATTTCCAACAAACAAAAAAATCACCAGAAATAAAAAAAAACCCAAACAACCTCTTTGCCAAACTACAGCAAAGAAAGCATACCCAATCTACCAAATCTCTGCACCCTCAGTTCTTCCACAGAGGCAAAGAGGGTTTGAGCAGTGACATTCAGGGGGGTTGCAAACTACACCTTCACTTTCTCTTTCTAACAAGGAGACAGTTATTTTGGGAGGAAAGGGAAGGCTAGAAATACTGTTTATTTACACGAACAATTTTCCTTAGAAAGGAACAATTACTGACCCTCTTTCTTTGGAAGTTGCCATCGATCTCAGTGGGAGAGCAAGTCAGGCCGAGCAGGACCAGTCCCTGCGGAAGGCTCAAAGAAGAGCAAGAGGAGAGAAGCAGAGATGCTTGTCCAGGAGCAGGTACTCACAGTATTTGCTTATGGCAGAGACATTTTAAACTGATCTGACTGTTGCAGGTCTGGAGCCAGCAGTGCTTTGTTACTGCTTTTGGGGTTCGCTTCAGTTTTATACTCAATTTTGTTCTTCTTTCTAGATCAAACAGAAAATGATTGGCAGGAATCCTGTAAATCTGAAAGGATGCTTGTTTATTTCCCACATTTTTCTCCTACATTTTCAGAGATTAGTGCATGTAATATTTTAATGCTATGGCATAAATTTGCATGGGAAGGAGAGCTCTTACATTTACACACTTAGAGTGTGTGTGATCACAATATCCACATGATTAGATACAAGGACATGTGGCGAAATGCACTTAACATAAGCCTGTTTGGGGCTCAGGGCCAGCTCTACCCAGTGAGATGCAATAGCCAAGTCTGGATTTTTCACCAGAAAAGAGAGAAAGTCTGTACTTCTAACATATCTGGTATCTTCTTCTGCTCCTGAGAAATAGGTTTGAAGGTCCTTATTCCCTGAGAAGTAAGTTTAAGATTTGAGGTGTTTTAGGATCAAAAAACATTAATTTGTTTTAAAGACTTTTTAAACTAAAAAACTTCAATTTCTAACTGTTTTATCCGGGTTGCATTATGGCAGGTTATGTAGTAGATTGATGGGACAGAAAAGGACTTTATAAAATGCTTAAATACATATTAAAAGAAGAAAAATCATTAAACTATAATAGTCAAAATAAGGTTAAATCAAATCTAAAGCCCATCTCAGTAATTTTCTTCATGAAGCCTGTGCAGGCATCAGTACTTCTGCTAATGACACAGAAAGGAAAAAGACAGAAGAAAAAGTGGGATATATGGAATATTCTGGAACAAAGAAAATAGAGCTGTAGTTACTACAAAGGTCACTGAGTATTTATTCAGTCAAGGCCGGAGTCCATCACTAGGAAGCCTTGAACCTGTGGGGTCCTCACCCATGCTGGACTCCAACAGCCCACACTGTCCTGCCTCCTCTTTCCCCCTTGGGAAGGACAGAGCAGTTTTCCTAATTCAGGCCTCCTCTCTACTCAAAAACGTGGGCAGGATTTATTCCAGGAGATTAAATGACCAAAATTGTCCTGCAGAAGAACCATGAAACAGGCTGCACACAAAAGGTAAAGGAAACGCTACCCAGCAAAACGGTTGAGCACTTCAGAAATATGAGAGAGGACCAACACTTGGCTTGCTTGGGTTTTTTTTTTAATGTGTAGAATCCCAGATTGTTAAGGTGGGAAAGGACCTTTAGGATCATGAAGTTCAAACCCAGCAGGACCACCATGTTCACTGTCAAACCCTCAGCTACAAGCAGCTGAATGAGTTTGGGCCGTTTCTAACTGACATGGTTGGGTTTTGCCACTGCTGGGTTCCCACCTGCTCATAGCTTGGTCACGGTCCCACACTCACTGGGAAGTGATGGACACCCTTTGGGAAAAGGCCAGAATGTTTGTCCCACAGCAGTCTCTGTCTGGCACCAAGGAATTTGGCAAATCACTGGCTCGGATCGGGGCTGATGGGATGAACTTCAGTTCCTTCCCAATTTTAGCCCTTCCAGCCATCACGCAACACCTGGAGTTGTTGACAAGAACCAAGTCACAACATCTAATGGGCTTTGACCATCATCAGAGAGTGAAGTGAGAACAGAGGGAGAGCCCTGCCAAGACCCTGGAAAGCTTGCTCGGTCCTTATGCCCATAGAAATGGTGTTGGAGGCAACAAAAAAAACCCACAAGCTCATTCCTTTCACTGAGTGGGAAAGGAAAATGTCCCTCATTCACTCACCCAGAGGTCACAGTCACTCTGTTTCCCAAATACCGCATTAGAAAAGAGAAAACAAACAAACAAAATAACTACTCTTTGATTAAATTCAAGGATGGGTTAAAATTGATTTAAAAATAAGAGAAAGGATTTTGGTTATGGAAATTTCAAGTGTCTCTCCCACCTCATGTCCTTTCCGTCTCTGGAATAACAACTCCTATCCCAGCTGGCAACGTTCCTCTCTTTTCATCAGAGATGTGACATGGGACAGCTGGGAAGAGTAGAGCAGCAGCCTGACCTGCACCAGGTCACTCCCCTCTGGTCACTGGGCAATTCAACAAAGTATTTGAGCAGGAAAATGCTCTTTTCCCCCCTTTTTTTAAATAGCATGACTAAATCTGTCTGGGAGGTCATCTCCTTCGGCAAAACCAACCCAAAAGTGACAATATGCACTGTGAAAAAAGACTGCAATGGTTTAAAAACAACCAACCAACCAAACCAAAACAACTTAAAAAAATCAAGCTGAAAGAGCAAAACGAAATACCTAAGGGGGACCTGGGCCGAGCAAAGACAAAGCAATGGACTGGACCCACCTGGAGAGCAAAGCTGGGTGGCTTTGTGGCGGGAGGAAGGTCCGCTGGGGCGCATGTGGCTGGAGAGCGTCTGCGGCCGCGCCGGAGCCGCGCCGAGCGCTCCACGTCTGCCCACGGCCCCGGCACGCCGTGGAGATTGGCTGCCGAGCCTGCCGGGGAGGGGGGACCCACTGCGAGCTGCTGGGGGGATCTGCCTGCCTGGGGAGAGGGGCTTCCAATTTTTTATTTTATTTTTTTTATTTTATAAGCTACATACATGGAATGCAAAACCTCCATTTATTCCTTCTGGGTCATATGAGGGAGCCACTGGCGAAGATAATAATATATGAAGCAAGAGAACGAGAGGGAGAAAGAGGGAGGGAGGGGAGGGAAGGAGGGAGGAAGGGAGAGAGAAGCAAAAGGCTTTCTATTATTCGGGACACTGGTGATGCACACTGAGGCAGTTGGAAGATTAAATTAAGTATTATATCTGCTGACCCCATTGCCATGGTTACCGGACAGCGGAAAATATTAATCAAGCCAAGCCTTTTCAGCTGAACATACCAGAAAAAAATGCTAAATATAAATATATATGTACATATTTGCTGCTCTGCCATGCTAATGGGGGCTGCCAGCAACCAAACCACCTGATATCACAGAGATAAACAAATTTAAAATATCCTTGCCGCACAAGAAGGCTGACGTCAGCGTGGCGAGCGCAGCGCGAGGATGGGGCTGCAGCGCTCGCTCGCCCTTCAGCCGATTAGAGAGGGAATTTCAATAAGGAATGGCGACATCTTGCTGGGTGCCTGAGCTGAGGAGGCTTTCAGGGCTCTCTTCCCAATGGGAAGAAAGGGACAGGGGACCGGCCACGAGCCAGTTTTGCCGTGCAGAGCCCTGGAGCCACGTCCAGACCGCACATCTCCCACGGGGAATTAAAGCAATTCCCACCAACTTGGTGTTCACCTTCAAACCACAGCGGTGCTCAAAGGAGCTGCTGCTGCAGCGGGATTGGCCCTCGGGAGGGGTTCTTTGTGAGCAGGTGGCCTGCAGGTCGCTGCCCTCCCACAGGTGGGACAGCCACGAGCCCTGCACAGTGACATGGAGGCACCTGAGGGACACACAGCCAACGTGGCCGGGCTCCGAGAGCACAGCCAAGCTCTCAGAGGGTGCCATGGCACCTGCAGCCAAGGCCCTCCCGAGCAGGTCCCTTTGCAAGCAATCTCTTCAGGTTTTTGGAAAGGGCAAGATGCAACCAAACCAAACCCAGGTGAATAATAATTTTGATACTGAACTACTGCCATTTTTGAACTCTAATCTTAAACACAGAAACGGGAACAACAAGACAAAATAATCTGTCCTTTTTCATACAGTAAATCATTGGCATAACTAAAAAGGGAACATAAACTCCTCATTCTCTGCTCTAACCACACACTAAAAAAGCATGTCCCTACAAAGACAGTATTTCCTCCCAGTCACCATCTTCATTTTTGCCTTGCTGCTTGTTTTTGTCTGTGCTTTACAGGAACGTTTCATGCGGCTGCTGCTGACTTGCGTAATTTTCCCTGAGGTATTCAAGCCAGCAGAACACTGAGGTGACAACACATCCTTTGTTGTGTCCTACCCACACATGGAGGTGGTAGAGATGAGAAACAGGAAAAAATTGAAAAATAAAGGAAAAATAAGCCACTAGACCCTATGAGAAGACCAAGCATTTTAAAGGAATCTGAGATGGATGCAAACAATATTTGTCAAGGGAAGCTGTGGCTGCCCCTGGATCCCTGGCAGTGCTCAAGGCCAGGTTGAACGGGGCTTGGAACAACCTGGGACAGTGGAAGGTCTCCCTGCCCATGGCAGGGGGCGGGATGAGATGAATTTTAAGGTCCCTTCCCACCCAAACCATTCTGGGATTCTATGAATACTTTAATACATGTACTTTATAGCAGTTCTGTGGGGCTGGATATATACCAGCCTTCTCAAAATCTAGCAGCCTGAGCTCACCAATACAAATATACATATAAAACACTGCATAGATTATACAAAACAAATGTTCTGGTTCATTTACAGTTCCGTAAAAGCAGAGCCAAATTTACTGAAGGCATAAACAAGGACATCTATTTCATTTTTAAAATGTTAATGAAGAATGAGATTGTTATTTGTTCTCGGTCTATTTTGTGATTTTAGCCAATAGTTCTAGTGATAATTATCAACTGTTTATATTTAGATAAAAGCAGCCCATATGGCAACAGCAGAACAATCTGATGTTTAGATCCTCAGCTACATGTTTTCTATAAATAATATGATTGAATAACTGTAACAAATTATTTCATCAGTCTAAAAGCAGATACCAATATATAACAACTAAGAAAGCCATTTACTCATTATCGGCAAATAATAAATACCTTCCCAAGTACATCTAACACTTAGGAAAAGACAAAAATATAGCAATACAGATATTAACCCATAAACGCTTACATCAATGTATCTTAACATTTACTTCTTCATTTCCATGGACACGCACACAGTATTATGTGGGTCCTTATGGTAATTAAAGGGTCTGCCTAATTTTGCACACAAACGTGCATGATTGTGTGATGTGTTTGTACCCAAATCTTACCAAATCTCAAGCCTATTTAAGGTGTCCTGCCCATTTCTCCCATTCCAAACCTTAGGAACGCCCTGCTGAAGGGAGCTCGATCCTGGAGCCCTCCTCAGGTTGGAACAAGCGCGCTAACGCCATTCCCAAGGCTACGGCAACGCCGACACGGCCGCAGAGAGAGGCTGCAGCAAAGGCTGCCCGGGATTTCTGGGCTCAGACCCTCGGGCAGGGCTCCAGGTTGCAGAGCCCTTCTCCTCCTCACACAAAGGAGCTCCCCAGGCCGGGGCAGCCGCGCGGGGCCTGCCCAGCCAGCGCTTCCCGGAGGGAAAATGATTGCGGCACAATGGCCAGCACGGCCAGCTTAGGGCAGCTGTGTCATATAAATTGTCAGCAATGACCATAAGCACTCAGAGAAACAATTTAATTCCTCACTCCCGCCATCATGGGCTGATATATTCTTTCAAGGTCATTACCCAAGGCTAGGAGGGTCGCGTGATTAACGAGTGACACGTCCAACGAGGGCGGCTGTGCCTGAGCAGGCCTTATATTAATTAGACAGAAGTGCTGAAAAATAAATGGTGCCTGGCAAGGAGGGGCCAGACCCACACCTCCATGGTTGTGCACCTCCCCAAACTCTCAGCCACCACCCTGCTCCTTCAACCTGCCACCACATCCCAGCAATTCACAAGCAGGATACACAAAAGACGCTTCTTTCCTGGTTTAAATGACTTGGGCTCTCACCCCAACTTTTTGAGCCTTTGGTTTATGCTTTTCTACCTTCTTGCCCTAAGCACAAGAGACTGCTGTTCACAATTAACTTTGCATCTCCAGAGCAAATCTAAAATTAAAAAATTCCCAAGGCTTAAAGGTTTGTGCCAGGTGCCTGGAGAGACCCAGAGCACCACCAGAACATACACTGGCTTATCATCAGCAATAACTGGGCTCCAGAACCCCTGAGCAGGCCAGGCTTTCCAAAGCAGTAAGGCACCCTCTGATAACCCTCTCTCCAGGGCTGGAACCAGGAGAGATGGCTCTCAGCAAAGATACAGCTCAGGACTATCCAGACTTATTATTCAGAGAAAATGTCTTTGGACACCACCTCAATCTCAGATCTCCCCCCCAAAAACCTGGAAATCCGCCTGCTCACTTGAGCCCACAGCACACTGAACTGGGCTTGGTGTAGCTGGTCCAACAGAAAGAGGGAACTCACTTCATTTTTACCACATTGGAGATGCTGCCAACAGCTCTGTCTGAGGTTTATGAGTCAACAGAAAAGCACCTTTCAACAAAGACAGATTACTTCAGATCTGCCTGAGCAAGATGGACCCAATTCTCCAAGATTCTCAGCACTCGCAGCTTCAACTGACCTAAACGAAGCCACCTCAACAGCTCTGCAAGATTACAGTCAAGCCTTGTGGATATTCAGCTGTTCCCCACAACACTGCAACACCTTCCAGCTGCCCAGTGCTGGAAACCAGGACTCCTTCTGGTATTTTACATTACAATGGTCTCTTCTCCTCAGCACCAGCCAAGATTTTGGCGATGCAAATCACTCACCCCTGGCAGCAGCGCCTGGCCTGCAGGCAGCTCCGAGAATCCAACACCCCACCGTGTCCTCCAGGCTGGGATCCTCCAGGCTCCTCAGACAAACCTCGCCCCAGCAGCCCCTCGCAGCATTCCTGAGGCAGAAGAACCCACACAGCTCCATGCCTGTAACGCGTTCCCGGCCCTCGGTGGCTCTGCCCAGAGTGGGGAGCAGCCAGACCAGTCCCCACCCCCCACAGGTGTCCCTGATCTCTGCTAATCACCATCCATTAACTCCTTAACTCACCGCACCTGTGTTTTGCAGAGCCTGCATTTTCTATGTCCAGTACACTATGACAAAAAGGAATCATAAAGCACAAGTTAAATGTGAGCAGCAGTTTTTTAGGATGTCACTGGCCTAATGACACCCAGCGGCTTTCCCGTGTTCTCACTACACAGACGCAAAAAACAGCAGGAAAGAAAAGCAAAACTCTGCCCTAACCACTGACTTTTGATCATCACCTGCTTCTTATAATCCACCATCAAGGATTCCAAGACATTTCCCTGGGAATGTCTGTTGGAAAGGAGCCAACACCTGAGAAAGGGAATTGAGACAAAAAGCCAAACACCTGTGGCTAGTTTGTTAATTAGACTCAAAAAATAATTTATTTTTTAATCCAAAGTTCTGCCTTATTTTCCAGCAGCATTCAGATTTAAGTCTTTCTTCCTCCTGAAAAAAATGATTAACAAGAAATCCCCCCCAATTTACACTTTGGCTCAGCTGCCCCCACTTGTGTCAGCAGCAGAGGCACAGGTGGATCAGCAGCTCCGGGACCACTGCTGGGTGCTCGGCTCTCGGGGGCACCTCCACAACAAAGACCAGCCAATGTTAGCACAGGTGAAATCCAGCAAACAAATAATTACATAGAATATGTATCAAGAATGAATAATTACTATCAATTAACCTGGGTTACTACAGAAATAAAAACTGAGCACTCCCCAGGACGCCAGGCTCTGCGCTGCTGCTCATCACCTGAGGCAAAGGCTCTCTCCTTCCCTCTCTGCCTTCAAGGCTCCCAAGCTCAGGGCAGTCCTGAGCAGCCGTGGGTCACCTGTCACAGGTGGAGCTTCCATGGCGTCCCCAGCCCTGCAGCTCGGGAAAGGGTGGCAAGAGCAGGAGTGCCGCCTGTGCAGGGAAGGCATGTGCACAGGTACACAGGTAACACACATTACACAGGTACACACACAGGTAACACACATGTACCCAGGTACACACACAGGTTAACACACATGTACCCAGGTACACACACAGGTAACACACATGTACACAGGTACACATACAGGTAACACACATGTACACAGGTACACACGCAGGTAACACATATGTACCCAGGTACACACACAGGTTAACACACATGTACCCAGGTACACATGCAGGTAACACACATGTACACAGGTACACATACAGGTAACACACATGTACCCAGGTACACACACAGGTTAACACACATGTACCCAGGTACACATGCAGGTAACACACATGTACACAGGTACACATACAGGTAACACACATTACACAGGTACACACACAGGTAACACACATGTACCCAGGTACACACACAGGTTAACACACATGTACCCAGGTACACACACAGGTAACACACATGTACACAGGTACACACACAGGTTAACACACATGTACACAGGTACACATGCAGGTAACACACATGTACCCAGGTACACACGCAGGTTAACACACATGTACCCAGGTACACATGCAGGTAACACACATGTACACAGGTACACATACAGGTAACACACATTACATAGGTAACACACTCAGGTAACACACATTACACAGGTAACACACACATAAAAAGGTACACACAAAGGTACACACACATGTACACAGGTACACACACAGGTAACACACACGTACACAGGTAACACACATGTACACAGGTACACACATAGGTAACACACATGTACACAGGTAACACACACATACACAGGTACACACAGATGTACACAGGTACACACATAGGTAACACACACGTACACAGGTACACACAGATGTACACAGGTACACACACAGGTAACACACGTACACAGGTAACACACGTGTAAACAGGTACACACACAGTAACACACATGTACACAGGTAACATACAAGTACATATGTGACACACACAGAGGTACACACACAGGTAACACACACACAAGTACACATATGTACACAGGTAACACACACAGGTAAACTGCACAGGTAACACACACAGGCACACACTCACATGTGACACACGCACACACACATGTACACACACTGTACATGCACACAGGGAACTCACACAGCCCTGTACACACATGTAACACACATGCCACAGGTACACACGGCAACCAGGACCATTTTCACACCTGAACAACAGCCAAAATCCACGTTACCCTGGGCCTGGCCACCTTTCCCACCTCAAGGAGTGCCTCTGGGTTTGGCAGATACAAAAGACTCTCCAGGCTTTCACAATGGCCTTTTCCACCTCCCCAGGAGTGACCACTAGGAATTTGATTTGAATTTTTTTTTTCTGGCATTTCTGTAATTTAATTTTGGATTACCTAGAAACAGGAAAACGTGAAAATGCTACATTACCTCTAGAACCTTTTTATGACATGGGGTTATGACTTGGAGCTGTTACACTGTTTGATACTTCCCTACTCTTAAATTGCTGCATTTTTGGCCCTTCCTCATAAGACTCGTCTTCATGTCCATAAATTGCACTGCCTTGGAAATTTGGTGGGAAGAACTGAGGTTAAATCCCACTCTCTCCTCAATTTCTGTCCTCCATCGCCGACATCAGGTTGGATGCAGGATGAGTTATGGCGGAGGCAGAGCAGTTTGCAGGATTTCCGAGAGCTGCGCACCCTGAGCGGTGAGGGCACCGTGTGTGGGGTACAGCTGTGACCCCCAGATGTGCTGCAGCTCCCACCAGTCCCAGCCTGCAAGCACCGCTCACACACACGGAGCCGCCCCACACGCTCACACATGATCCTGCAGTATCCCACCACATCAGCGCGGGGCTGGATTCATTTCCCAGGCGCCTGATGCTGAAGCTCTGCAGACACGTTCCCTGCAAAGCTCAGTTCAGCCATTTGAGCAGTGGTTTTTCAGCACCAGCACCATCACCACAAGCAACGTTCCCTGGCCTTACGCCACACAAAGGCCAACATTAATTACGGAGGCCAGGAAAGAAAGATTCCTCCCTTTCCGTTCCGGTCCTTCCCTCCCAGTAACACCCCATTTTCCTGCACATCTGGGAAATGGGAACAGCACTGGGCACCGCAAGGTGGGCAGTTCAGGTGGAAAGCTGACTCTCGGGCTATTTTTAATGTCTTCCCTGTGTATCCATTTACGCTCCATCTATTTAAGTGCGTGTGAGTTTACGTGTTAATGCCTGCTCGCATCCAGGATAAAAATACACAGCACGGTTAGGCAAATACATGGAAATACAGACAGAATCCAATTCCTCTGGCAGACCACACAAAGGCTAAGAAATGAAAAATGCACTCACGCCCTCTGACACCCTGGCCGAGTGCACCGCGAGAGCTCTCGTGGTGGGGACTGAAGGCTGGCTGCTGGCTCCCTCTCTCTCCCTCTCCCTTTTCTGCTAAGGAGACACTTTGAGCGCCGGGATTGCTCACAATCTGGCTCTGTGATCCACATGCAGGACTGGTAATATGCCTGCTATTTCCCTCTCTCTCCCCCATCAAACCTCCCCCCCATCGCTCTTGTTCTCATGTTCAGTGGTTATTTTAGCTTAATGCGGTGACATCACAGCTCGCTCAGTGAGTAAAGCCCCGGCTGTGAATACAGAGCGCGGCTCCACTGATCACCTCCCAGCGATGGGATTTAGCCAGCTTTGCTATTTAGTGCTCGTCCCCAAGCAGAGGATGCTCTGTCCTGGCACGGCTCCGCGTGGGTTCCGCGGCGGTTGGCACAGCCCTGCTGCAGCCGAGGGGACGGTGAACGTGTCTCACACCTGGACTGGGACTGAAACCTGGAGAGATGCTTGCAATGGGCTCCCTCGTTTTTGACTAGCACGGGAGAGCAGCTGGACACCTGTCTGTGGCAGTCCCCTGCACCTGGGGGAGGGGGTGTATGCACAGGCTGGAAGGAGGTGGTTCTTAGGTGGGGGGAGAGATGGAGCGCTGGAAGGCATCTCATTTCCCAGCATCATTGAGGAGTCAAACCCCCACCTTGCATTAAAATGAAAATACTCTGTGAATTTTTAAAGCTGAACCCCTCTACAACTCTTCATCTCCCCGTAATCCCTCCACCCCATTATATCAGATCTGCAATAGTCTCAACGGCTCTCATGATTTTGTTCCATGTTCTTCTAAAATAGGAAACAAAGAAACAGCACATGATATTAGAAAACTTCACAGCAGAACAGATAAGATGCAGGAGGCGAATAATGCAGTCAAATAAGCTTTCCATTATTAACAACCGTGCCCCGAGGTCTACGGGCATAGTCCCAAAACCTAAATTATCTTAAATCATGAGGTTACCAATAAAGACAGCTCGGGACAGCAGAAGGGGTCTGTGATTTCAGGGGGTTTGCAGACCACATATATATGATTAACATTTCTGTGCTACGGTTTATTACTTCATTATAATATTTTCTATCACAAATGAATAGGTAAAACACCTGGCTATTAAATATAAACCTATCCCTCAGGATGATCAGATTATCACTTGAATTTAAAATCTTTCTGAATTTTTAATAATGCATAACAAATAAGATTATTTATGCACTTTCTTGGCTTTGCTTGCAGGGCCCATGGTGACGTGCAGCCGTCTCTCCTGAAATCCAGGTCTGGGGGAAGATGCACTCCCTGCTCCCCTTCTCCCCTCCTTCGCCCAGCTGTGCCCCAAAGCCCCGCGGTCTGGGGGGATGAGGAGCCGGGGGAGCCTGCGGCACGGCATGGCACGGCACGGCCTGGCACAGCCTGGCACGGCACGGCCCAGCTCAGCACGGCACGGCCTGGCACAGCCTGGCACGGCACGGCACGGCACGGCATGGCACGGCACAGCACGGCATGGCACGGCACAGCCCAGCCCGGCACAGCCCGGCACGGCACGGCCCAGCTCAGCACGGCACGGCACGGCACGGCACGGCCTGGCATGGCCTGGCACAGCCCGGCACGGCACAGCACGGCATGGCCTGGCACGGCACAGCACGGCCCAGCACGGCACAGCCCGGCACGGCACGGCCCAGCCTGGCCCAGCTCGGCACGGCACGACACGGCTCGGCACGGCCCAGCCTGGCACGGCACGGCACGGCCTGGCACGGCACGGCCTGGCACAGCACGGCACGGCTTGGCACGGCCCAGCCTGGCACGGCACGGCCTGGCACGGCACGGCCCAGCCCAGCTCGGCACGGCCCAGCTCGGCACGGCACGGCATGGCACGGCCCAGCCTGGCCCAGCTCGGCACGGCACGGCACGGCACGGCCCAGCCTGGCACGGCATGGCACGGCACGGCCTGGCACGGCACGGCCCGGCCCAGCTCAGCACGGCCAGGCACGGCACGGCACAGCCTGGCCCAGCCTGGCCCAGCTCAGCACGGCACGGCACGGCACGGCCCAGCCTGGCCCAGCACGGCACGGCACAGCCCGGCCCAGCTCGGCACGGCCGTTCCGGAGCGCAGCACCGAGCCCCGCGGAGCCGTCAGCCGCGGCCGTGCGCAGGCAGCAGCTGAGGAATCGGGCGGGCTGATGGAAAGTCAAGTGGAGGCCTGGCTGTCTGAAACCTCTTCAATAGATCTGTAGTCTGGACTTGAACCCTGCCCTCTCACCTCGGGGTCCCATATTTCTTCCCCCACCCCCGCGCCGTCGGCGGCGAGGGGCCGCGGGTGACCCCGGCACTGCCGCCAGCGAGGGAGGGGGAGCGGCGAGGGGGAGCAGGGTCCCCGACTCCCTCACAGGTAATTAAGGGACTGTTTTCAAGGTTGCATGGGCAAAAGACAATTCGGCCTAATGAAGCATCGATCGGCCGGCGCGGGCAGCCAGGCGCTGACATCCACTGCGCTCCTGCCCGGGAGGGAGCATCCCGCATCCCGCATCCTCATCCCGCATCCCGCATCCCACATCCGCATCCTGCATCCCGCATCCCGCATCCGCATCCCGCATCCCGCATCCTCATCCCGCATCCCGCATCCCACATCCGCATCCCGCATCCGCATCCCGCATCCGCATCCCGCATCCGCATCCCGCATCCCGCATCCCGCATCCGCATCCCGCATCCGCATCCCGCATCCCGCATCCGCATCCCGCATCCGCATCCCGCATCCGCATCCCGCATCCCGCATCCGCATCCCGCATCCGCATCCCACATCCGCATCCCGCATCCGCATCCCGCATCCGTATCCCGCATCCCGCATCCGTATCCCGCATCCCGCATCCGCATCCCACATCCGCATCCCGCATCCCGCATCCCGCATCCCGCATCCGCATCCCGCATCCCGCATCCCGCATCCGCATCCGCATCCCGCATCCCGCATCCGCATCCCGCATCCCGCATCCCGCATCCCGCATCCTGCATCCCGCATCCGCATCCCGCATCCCGAGCTGCCTGCGGGGCCAGCCCGGCCCGCACCGAGCGGGACAGCCACGCTCATTACAGAGCAAAGGGGCTTTGTGGCGGGTTTGGTTTGTTTGTTTCTCTTTGGGATGAACCTTGCTCATCGTTCCCATTCTAACCTCGCCAATCAGCGCCGCCGGGGCTGGATGCATGAGGTCAGTTATGGAGATGCAGGAAATTACTGGGGATTGGCAGGGCTGGTTTTGTCAATTTGTAAGCAAAACCCTGCGTTATTGCTGGGTTTTCATCTTTTCATCACCGTCAGCTTGTGCTGGCACATGAGAACTAAAAGCAAAATTGTCTCAAAGGCTGCTGGAAAATTAATGGTGGGGGATTAAAAATATTTTTGTGTAAAATAAAAATAGGAAGCAGGTACTTACATTAAAAAAATAAAGCCAATTAAGCCCCCTGGAAGTGCTGACACATCCAGCTCGCCGCTCGCCCTACCCAGGCATCTGCTCCCGGCTCCGAAGCCGAGCAGCTCGGCAGCATCGCGTTCCTGGGCTCCCCAACCTGCCCTCGCCTCACCCAGCCCCTTTCTTCTGGCCCAAATGTTTGCATTTGTAGGACATCTGAATGGCAATAAAAGGGCCAGGAAATGATAGTTGTGCCAAGTAAATTGGGGTGAATGCTGGGGGAGGGGAGGCCGGATCGATTGTGAAACAACTTGAGCATTATCCGGGAAGGATTTGCTCACGGTCCTGCGCTGCTCCGCGTACGAGAGGCCCCGCACTCAACAATAGCGTGTCCCCTCAGAGCAGGAAACACAAAGGGAATTTGCTCTGATTCAATCCACACAGTGAGGCCCCTCTGGGGCTAAAGAGGGTCACTTTTACCCTGGCTAAAAATAAAGAAAAAAGATTTTTTTTTCCCCCTCTAACACACACACACACACACACATGCACACGACCCAGCTGAGGAAAGCAGCCCACCTCCACTCAACCAGATGCTTAAAAATCATGAGCTGCCTCTCATTTTTCCATTTAGACTTTAGAATTTATGGGAATTTACTTTAAAAAAATTTAAACAAGTACAATGTGATCAAAGAGCAGCAAAACGGCCTCTTCCTTTTATTCCATTTCCTTGTCTAACAAGTGCTTTACCCGAGGACTGCTGCAGCACCAGCCCCTAATAACAAAGGAGGTGACACATGAGGGCACAACTGTAAACTGAATTTTGAAAGCCACGCGAGAGCCCGGATATCAAGGTTGTGCTGTATTCAGATATATTTGTTTTCTAATACTTTGCCTTTCTTGTTCTGTTTCTAATCCCAAATTCCTCCATCAAGCACAGGTCAATAACGACGCAGCAATTGTGTGCAACACCTGCTGAAATTATACACAACAACAAGTTTTCCCTAAAAATCGCTAAAATGTAGCTCAGCAGATTCTATCTGCATTCATTTGGCAGAACAACAAGATATTGGTGAGGACAAACTCCACATAAAGCAGCCCCGAGCCCCCTGAGTTGGTGGAGCTCAGCCCAAACAATGGCCGCTTCCCATTCACCTTTCCCCGGCTTTTCAAAAGAACATCCCAGAAACACAAAGCAGCAGCGGGAAATGGCAATTTTATGAATCCTAATCAATCAAAGGGCTTATTAACTCAATGTGAAGCCAGATTAAAATCTTTAATTATAAATCGTGCTAAAAGGAAAAACAAAATGTACTTATGGTACATTGAAAATTCCGGATATTAACATAGTTGCCATTATCTCTCGCAATATTAAATTTCCCCTCCCTGCCCTGCAACATGCTCACCTTTTTCTGTTCCTAAAGAACAGAACTGCGGAGCAAACTCATTTTTCTCCTTCCCAGCCTTATTAAAATGTATTCCTGCTCCCCGCAGCCGGGGCTTTGCGGCGGCGGGGCCGCGGGAAGCCCCATCGTGGAGGGAGCGGGTGTTTGTGGGGTGGGCCGGGTGGGAGCCCCGGATGATTTTCGGGGCCCCGATCCGGTGTGAGGCGTGCGCGGGGCTGGCAGGGCTGGGGCGGGGGCGGCCAGGGCTGCGGCCCCGGGGAGGCCTCGGCCGCGCGGGGCCACGGGCGCTTTGCTACAGGCAGGCGCTGGGAAATGACCGCGGCAAATGCAACCGCGGCTGCACGGGAGGGGGAGGGCCGGCAGGGACCAGCCGCATGTTTTATTTATTTGCTCGAAGTCACGGCCATGCATCCCATTGTGTCCCTGTCCGTGCGGTGCCCGGCCCTCGGGCAGCGCCTGCCGCACGGGGGGCACAGCCGCGGTCCCCAGCGCACGGATGTGCAGGCAAGGGGCTCCTGTCCCCGAGTGCCAGCACTGCCACCCGCACGGATGTGTGCGGGCAAGGGGCTCCTGTCCCCGAGTGCCAGCACTGCCACCCGCACGGATGTGCAGGGCAAGGGGCTCCTGTCCCTGAGTGCCAGCACTGCCACCCGCACGGATGTGCAGGGCAAGGGGCTCCTGTCCCCGAGTGCCAGCACTGCCACCCGCACGGATGTGCAGGGCAAGGGGCTCCTGTCCCCGAGGATCAGCACTGCCACCCGCACGGATGTGTGCAGGCAAGGGGCTCCTGTCCCCGAGTGCCAGCACTGCCACCCGCACGGATGTGTGCGGGCAAGGGGCTCCTGTCCCCGAGTGCCAGCACTGCCACCCGCACGGATGTGTGCAGGCAAGGGGCTCCTGTCCCCGAGTGCCAGCGCTGCCACCCGCACGGATGTGCAGGGCAAGGGGCTCCTGTCCCCGAGTGCCAGCACTGCCACCCGCATGGATGTGCCGGCAAGGGGCTCCTGTCCCCGAGTGCCAGCACTGCCACCCGCACGGATGTGTGCAGGCAAGGGGCTCCTGTCCCCGAGTGCCAGCACTGCCACCCGCACGGATGTGTGCAGGCAAGGGGCTCCTGTCCCCGAGTGCCAGCACTGCCAGCCCCTGTCTCTGTGCCTGAGCACCGAGCTCCCTCCCTGCGCTGCCTTTCCAGCACGTTCCCTCGCACCCCGGCCTCGTGCCCATCCCCTCCATGGTGTTGCATTTGGAATTAAGGATTTTTTCCCCCCCACAAAATTAGTTTTTCAAAGAAGAGTGGTATTTCTTTTAGAAGAACATCCTACAGGACCCACTCAGATTGTAATACTAGGTCATGTTTTACACAAAATTCCTATCTTCCTTTCTCTTGATGCACTCCTTCCCTGGGATTTATTCCTGAAGCACTCCCCAAAGGAAAAGCACCTTTGCTGAATTGAGATTTTTCAAATTTGCTGTCACTTTTGGAACTATAATTGAAATCCCAAATCGTGTTTCCCTTCTGTAGAACTTCAGAAAACACAGCTGGTGAATTTGAAATACAGTTTTAGCTTGAAAAAATGGGAACTTAATTTTGTATTTTACAAATGACTGGTTGTCTCCAAAACGTTCACAAAAGGGGATTTCACATCTCAGGGAAGGGAATCTCTGTCTCTGCCCTGCAGTTGCTGCCTGACAGTTCTGCACCCTGTCCCGAATTTCCTCTGCTGCCCCCAGTGCTGTGAATCCCTGTCCAGCTATTCCCAAACCCACCCAGGCAGGGTCGTGTCCCACCACACTCCTCGGGCAGGTAAATCATTCCTCCTGCTGCTTTCCAAATCCCTCTGCAAATCCTGCCCAGCAACACAAGTGGAAGAGTCTGAGGACGTGGAAAAGACAACTTTAAGTACAAAATCCCTGTGGGAATGAACCCCTCCCTCTGTGCTCATTTGGCCCTGCTGTGAGCTGGGGTGCTCCCCCCTTGCTCACACACTTTCCACACGTGTTCCTGCACGGAGCATTGCTGCTGCGGCCTGTGCCCAGAGCAAGGGGCTCACGAGGGGTTTAGCAGGATTGACCCGGGCTGGCTGCCAGGGCTGGGGTGTCCAGCACCCCCAGCATCCCCAGACCCTGCCCTGGCACCCCAGGCTCCCACCCTGCCCTCTCCAGCGCTGCCTTTCAGGAAATTCAGAAAAGATCCTTTGTGCCCAACTCGGGTTTCATTTCATTGCTTTTAAATTTGTTCAGCTTGACTTTTGACACTTCAGAGGCTTAAGCCTTCTTTAAGTACAACAATATAATAAATATTTGTGTTGCCAAAGGAAAAGTGGATCCGTTGTTAGTGTTAGGGAAAGCAGGATCTCTTTCTCATTCGTTTGGTATAAATAATTCACACAACTATGTGCATTTTATAAACATCATCTTTAGGAAACTGATACTATCAAACATTTTCAAGACAACACTCAGCAGCATATAAATATGCACAAAGTATTTACTACAGCGGATCTGAAACTAAACAAAAAAATCGTTAATGAAAGCAGAAAAATAACGATATTTTATGTAAATAATTATGTTAATACAAAGTGTTTTCAGACTTATTTATACAAATTAGTCATCTGAATGACAAAAAGCTTTGACAAACTACAAACACCTATCAAAAATCATATTATTTGGCTCATTTTCTTCACAATTTCCATCTTTAGCTTGCCTTGGAAAAGCAGATTTAGAGCCTCCCCTGCTCTCTGTCAGTACAGCAGGAAAAAGCCCAGTCAAAGGCATTTTCTTTACTTAGATATTAAAAAGAATTTTTTTTGTGTTTTTTTTTCCTTCAAAATATTTTAAGAAATTGTGCTCTTCTAAAAAATAAAAAAAAATAAACAATAGAAATCTGTTTTAATACACAATTATTTCCCAAAGAAATATTAATGTGCAGTATGTTTGGTTCAATTAGAAAAAAACCAAAACATATTTTCAGGTAACAATTTGATATGCAAAAAACATCTTTCTATTTTCCAAAAGAAAGCACTTTAAAATCATCCAGGAAAGAAACGATATATTTAAGATGAATATGAAAAACCCCGTGCACAAACTACCCAAAGCTCCACAGCTGCATTTTTTGCACTTTTTGTTAGCAATCTAATTTTAGGATTTAAGTATTCCCGGCTTGTTGATGGAATGAGATTTTCTTGCGTTGTTAGAAATTACAGTTTGGAATAAAACTTAGCAATGAATTCACACGCGGCAGTTCCCCCCCAGCTCTGCTCGGGGCCTGCGGTGCCGCTCCTGTTCCCGAATTCCCGCAGAATTCCCGCAGAATTCCCGCAGAATTCCCGCAGAATTCCCGAGCGCAGCCGCCCGCCGTGCCTGGGATGCTCGCAGGCAGAGCCGGCCGGGATGAGCGGCGGCGCGGGCGGTTCCAAACCATTTGCTGCGCATTAATGGGGCCCCGGGCCGGGCCGGGCCGCTCCGGCCGCGGCATCGATCGCCCCCCCCGCCCGGGGCCGCGCTCGGGGCAGCTCCCGCCGGAGCCCCGCGGCCGGGGAGCCTCTATTGAGTCATGATCCGAGCGGCTGCTCATTGAGGGAAACGGCTATTGGCGTCCCCATCAGCCCCAGACACCCCGCGTGAGCTTAAACAAGTCCGCTCGCTTAATGGCAGGCCCCCGGGGACACGCTCAGCCCCTCCGCTGACCATTAGACCCCTTGATGGAGTGGACAATAAACCTGACAGGACAGGCTGGACACTGCTCTCGAGCGCGTCTGCGCCGGCGGCACGGGGGGACCGGACTGTTCAGTGCTGCTGCCCACGGGCAGACCGTGGGCCACGGGCACTGCCTGCCCTGGCTCCATCCTCCACTGCCTGCCCTGGCTCCATCCTCCACTGCCTGCCCTGGCTCCATCCTCCACTGCCTGCCCGCGGTCCCCGCTCCATTCCCCGCTCCACTGCCTGCCCTCGGTCCCCGCTCCAGAGCCCAGCAGGAGCAGCCCGTGCTGTCCCTGCCACGGCAGGCACTGCCCACAGCTACAGCAGGGAGGTACAGGGGGACACCAGAGCCTTCTGGCCACCACCAGTGCAAAGGCAACTGGGGAACGTCCCCTGAAAACACCACAGCCAATATGCCAGGGCGGGTTATTTCACACCATGTTCTTAGGAAAGAAAATAATCAAAAGGGAAAAATAACAAAATACACCACTTTTCCTGATCCAAAGAATAATTCTTGGGAGAAGAAATCAAGTTTCAAAGTATTGATTCTGCATTCATCAGCCAAAACAAAAAAAAAATACCAGAAAAGTCAACCTTAGCTGTTTTCTGATAAAGTATTGATAATTGCATTTATATTATTTAAAGAAATTATATCTATTTTTTGTTGTTGCTTCATATGATCTTATTAGTATTTACTTTCTTAAGTTTCTGCCAGTAAAAAGGGGCCTGGGTTTGACAGCAAATTTTCTAGTATTTGGAAGCTTTTATCCCAATTTTAACACCTTATCTCTTTTTCTCTAGAGAATTAAATGATACTGCATTAAACCAGAAAATTATATAGAATTTTAAACAGTCCACACAAGTGGGGAACTGACAGGTCATTAAACAGCTCTACTGGAAAGAAACTTCCTCCTAAAAATTTAGGGGTTTACATATAATATAGGAGTATATCTATATTTACACATATATATGAGCATACATATGCAGCAATTTTACAATAGCTAAATAATTTGTCTAAAATTAATTTAAATAAAACCTACTACCTAAATACTTTATCAATAAAAACATCAATCACAGAGATTTTCTTTTAACCTAATAGTCAACAAAAAATCAACGCAGCCAAAGAGTACGTAAGTATAATCCAGATTATTCCGATCTGATTTGTATTTTCAGTTCAACCTTAAAAGCTTTTAACAAAAGAAACATCCTTTTTGGCATAATGCATTGTCTAAACTGCAGAACATGCTCAGATTTCAAGACATATTTATAAAAAGCCATTGAAAAAGCCTCAACAATTTTGTGACACATTTCTGACTAACTCAGTTAATTCTGCGTTTGGATGAATCCAACAACAAGCGAGTATTTTCCTACCCCCAGGTAATGGCTTTTGCTCAATGAGTTGGAATTTTCTTTATACTTATGTATTTTTATATAATTTATCATTTTTCATTGAGATTAAAATAATACATAAAAATTAAGAAGAATGCCAACTTTTATTTTTCCCTGAAGGACCTGTTACTTTAAAATATTAGGAATAGTCCGGAATTCTCCGGCAGTGCATGCTCCCGGGGCCCGAGGGCACGTGGGCTCTAGATAAGGAATAATTTAGTTCATCAGAAGGTGAAAAGAAGAAACGGAGCAGGGGGGAAGCAGCCGTGGTTTTGCAGAGAGCCTTCTCCCCAATTAAGGCGAGGGCTGCTGCTCCTGCCGGCCGAGGCCGCGGGCTCAGCCCGGTGTCAGAGGGGAGCGGCCCCGCTGCCCGCAGCTTCACCCACGGCTGCTCTTTGTGCCGCGCTCCCCTCACATCTTCCCCGCCGCATTTCCATTTCAAGCAGCTGCACAGGGATCGCTGCACGGATCAATTTCCACATCGAATATTTAGGAATACAACCGATGTATATTTTATATAAATATTTTCATTTAGGAGGAACAGAGCAGGCCTTTTGAAACAAGGGACACAGAAGCTCTTCACTGACACCCCGGGCACCTTCGGCTTTGGGTCGCCAGAGGTTTTGTGGAAATTCCCGACTCTGTGCCATTCCCTCAGCTCACTGCCCTCTTCACGAAGCCTTTCCCGCGCTGGCAGTGGCCTGTGGGCACCGAGGGGTGTCACAGTGCCCGGAAGGGTGGTTTGTGGAAGGTGCCACTCCCCGCAGGGCCCTCTCTGTGCCCTGGTCCAGGCCTGTGGGTGAGGCCCCTGCAGAGCCAGCGCACGGAGCACCTTAGCCATGGGAAAAGCCGCAGGCAAGGGTCTGAGCCCAGCGCCCGCTGCCAGCCATCCACCACTGTCATAATTTTGTGGGATTAGGAGAATGTCAGGGGCAGAGCAGGGACTGTGGGCACGCTGAGGCCTCTGGAGAAGCGAGCGGTGTTCCTGCTGCCCAGCTGGCACAGCGGGGCCCGGCTCAGAGCGGGGCCCGTTCCTGCCGTGCAGCCCCGAGTGCAGCACTTGCACGCTCCCAGAGCTCAGAGCCCACAGACAGCGGCCAGGGAGGGGCTGGAACGCCAAAGCAGTGTTGTGTGTGCACAAAGCCCTGCCCTGACCGGGCTCTGTCACACTGGCCACAGGGGGAGGAGCAGAAAACTCCAAACTTCACCAGACAGAACGGACCTTTGACCCCTGAACCTACACAGCAATTACATTCCAACAATCACTGAGACCTCCCCGTGACAGTCAGTTTATATACTATAAAACAGCTACAACCTTGGGAAAAGATACTGTGAAAACAGAAGGATTTAAAAAAATATTTCAACCCACTTCATTTAGAAGGAGCACAAAGGAAAAATGGTTCTAAGTACATAATAAAACCCCAAAGGTTGCATCCACACGATCTCAATTTCCATGTCCACCTGACTGTTAAGGCTGTCCCTGCACGGCTCAGCCCTGAGAAACACTCTCCAGCCAGTTCTGCTCCCTGCACCTGCCCCACACACGTTACCTGTGTGGTGCACCTGGTGGGAATCTCTACACTGTCCATGCTTCAAAGGATTCTTTTCCCCCTCTTTCCTATCTTTTCATGTGGTGTCTAAAATCCTGTGTGACCGCTCTGTTGTTTTTAATTGCAGATTTCCTTAAACACCGTAAACCTGCTTGTTCCTTTCCTATTTTATCTTTTGCAAATCACCTGCGTGGTCCTCTGTTCTCATTTTTGCCAGACATTTCTGTGCTAACCAGCAAGGTCACTGCAGAACCTGTATTGATTTTCCTCCCAAATATCCAAGTGTACAAATACCGATTTTACCAAGGGTTCAGAAGTTGTCCTCAAGAGTCAATGTAAACACCACCCAATACAGAGCAGAGGCCTCAGAACATGGGAGTCAGAAACAGACCCGTGCAGGTTCCCTTGGAATAAAAAGGGCTGACCTTTTTTGGGTGAGTGGGGACTGTGGCTGAGACTTGGCCCTGGACGCTGGGGCACAGACTGGGAGTGCCACCGTGGCACCACCGTGTCATTTATCACACCAGTGGGTTCAAATACAAAATATTTTGCTTAGTGGATTGATCGTAACATTCAAACACACCTTCCTCTATTTCAGCCCAGAGAGATTCCCTGTTCTTACTTTGAAATATATCCAGTGTAAATTTTCCAAACTTATCAGCCCAAACTGGAATCTTTTCCCCACCACGATAAATATCTGCAACCTCCCTCCGTTGCTGGGAGCCTGTGGGGCTGAGCCTGGCCTGACCCCACTTCTGTTCCCCACAGAGTTTAAACACCAGGCCTGGAGCTCGCCAGAAAAATGCCTGACTTGGGCAGGAATTTAATATTGGCAACTTCTTTTATTTCTTCCTGAGAATCACTGAATCCTCCAAAGGCCAAGTAAGGACCAGCTGTCCCTCTGAGACCACAAGCAACATAAATTCACAGGTAAAACCAGCTTTTCTTTTTTTCTTAGCTTGCTCACCACTAGCTACTGAAACATTTAAATCAGGATTACTGGGGAAAACCCAAACAACCAGCATGGATGGCAAGAAAAAGGGATCAATGTGGGACTGTGCCTCAGACACACATTTGTAAGAAGCCAACTTTGCATTGTTGTACCAGATGCAGTTCCAGGGAAAAATGTATGCAGGCAACAGGGAGTTAAGTAAATAATTTTTTTCTTTTCTTTGTCGATGTGTTTAGTTCTCTTCCTGCCAAGACTCATTTCACTCTGCTATCTAGTGAGAGACACATATGGTGCAGTGAAATTGCCATCCAAGAAAGCATGTCCCAGCCTGTTGAGACATCATCAAATAAGATTAAAGCAAAGTAAAAATAAAAAGATAGAACGATTTTTTTTTCTTTTTCTTGTACAGAGAACATCTGATGAAAGTCACCGAGGTACTTGAATGCTTCTAAAGGTTTTGCAACCATTTCTTTACTTTGCCTGGTTAAGAAAAAGGCAGAAATAACAAGCCAGTATCTCCTTTTTCTTCTTCAAGTTAGTGAAAAAATGTGTTTCATAATCAATCTGATGCATGTGAATAAAATACAATATTGCCTTCTCTGCTTCTGAGAAAACAGCACTTGAATGCACAGAAATACCCCAGACCTTCTGCATTGATGGCCTCTCCACCAGCATCTCTTGAGTTCAGTATGCGAGAATTGGGCCAGGACAAAATAATCTGGCTACTAATCTCCCAGCTGGTCCTTGGGCATTGCCTCCACCCAGAATATTCCATGTTCTACGACTACAGTCCACAGAAAGCCCGAGTTACCTCCCAGCCAGGTGTCTCTGCCTAACAGCTGCTACATTACATTAAATTCATCCAGCAATCCAAACTGCAGGATTTAAATACGTGAGAAACTGCTGCCTGTTTTCCTTACACAGGGACACTGCATGAAGGTGACTTCACAGGTTCTTTCCCTACAAGGTCCTTTCAGTTCCCACATGAAGAAACAGGAGTGGGTGCAGAAACCCCAGCACATCACCACCTGCTCTTGCACGTGGTGCTTGCTGACAACCTGTAGGACCTGGGTGGAACTGCTGTAGCAACAAGAATCACTGAGAAGCAGCTTGGCAGCTCCTCTCTACCACTCTGAATTCAGGCTCTAGAAATATTCCACTTCCCACCAGGAAAGCATCAGCAAACACAACACATACAGTATGTTCTGTACTCTAAGTAAATAAACAGGAATCTGCTCAAAGCCAAAACAATTTCCCATGGGAGAGGAGGAAGCCCAAATCAAATTTCCATTGTTGATCATGAGAGAAGTTCAGGGGAGCTTCTTAACCACACAGAATAATCTGCAAAATGGGTCCAACTTCAGAAACAAGACATATTTTGGGTATTCTCTGCCAATCTCACCAGTTAGAACTGCATTTCCAGTCTTGTTTCCAAGCTGTCACTGGACTGCAGGAAAGCAACAATGCATCAGTAGCAGAGATTATCCCTGGCCTTAATAAGCTGTTGTTGGCTTTCATAACAACTGCAGCCTAGGCCGAGTCACACCGAGCTCAAAGACAATCTTACCAATAGCCTGGAGCAAGGATTATAGAAACAAGAATCCAAGGGGGGGTGGGAGGGAGCAAAAATCCCAAGAAACAGGGGCTAATGTAAAATCGTTTACATATTAACCTTCTTCCCTTCTGACAGTGGTCAAGTTCTGATTCAAAATACAAATTATCTCCAATTACTTCAAAAGAGGCAGTCACAGAGCTGTCACTTAACCTTCACCATCTGTTTGGCTCAAAAGCAAGCTGTACAGCCTGCCACTTTGACCTCATCTTTCTCTTTCCACACTGGACAGGCACCAAAAGAAGAGAAGATGGTTTATTGTTCTCCCGAGAAAACCCGGGGGCTCGGGGAGCCAGAGGGAAGGGCAGCGCTCGGGAGGTGACTTAATTTAACTCTTCAGGGGCATTTGTTTGGGGAGGATGAGTTCGCAAACCTTCCTTGCTCCTCCTGGCAGCTCTCTCCAGAGATGGGGTTTGTTTAAGAGTGGAGCCTCTCTGTGAAGAGCAGCGGCTGTGAAATAACCAAGTGGGGGAAAGGCACGCGCTGACTCACGATGGATTCTGGCTTAGGGACTTCTCTGAATCCAGTAGCCAGATGTACACAGAAAAGTAACAGCTATTTAGGATGTCAAAGGAGAAATAAATCCTGGACATGAAACAGCTTTCTAGGAAAGATAGTAGGACAAAATATTAAGGGGAAAAAAAACTCCAAAACCCCCAAACAAACCAACAGAACCCCAAAGAGAAAAACAAAAGATGGTGCATGCTCTGGGAAAGCATAGCTTAAAAGTCTTAAACATGTCCTCACTGTAAGATAAATCAGAGTTACCACGACTCACAACTGCACAGATCCAACCAAGGCTTCTCCCAAGCTGCTCATTTACCATTGCATATTCCAGCCCCTCTCCTGGCTCTGGGGGAAGGCAGGAGCAGAGCTCAAACTCACCCTGGAGCAGTGGCAGTGTGAAGGACCCAGGACAAATCCCCCCCGTGGGGTGTCAGGAGCTCGAGGCGCAGAAGCACAACCTACAGCACAGAGGTGTTGGGAATACAACAAATCTGTTGGAGAAAAGAGATTCCAGAGGGGCTGGAGGGCACAATAATAGGGTGCAAATTTCTGAATGCCTCATGCTTTATGGGCAGCTTCTAATGCTTCTGCCGAGAAACATTACAGCATTTCCATTGGCTCTGATCTTTATTTTTAGTTTTATTACCCACTGCATAACAGGTTTCTTCTTGAGAGAAAGAAAGAAAGCAGATCCCTCTGTAAACAGGAGCAACTCCTGAACATTTCACGTTGCAGTGGTTTAGCACAAGGATAATTCCACACACGAACGCAGCCCTGAGAACAAACATCTCTGTCCCTGTGCAGTGCCTGACACTCCTGGCATCACTGGGCATGGGGAGGGGAACCCCTTTCTTGTCACACCGTATTTAACCCAAGAAACACACACCACAATGCACACGAGCTGCAAAGTTCCCACTTCCAGCAGATGGTAACAAGTCAATTAAAGCCGCAGCGCTCAGGCACCGCTGATAGCGGCACGAAGCCCTGAGCATTCCGGTCGGTGGCAGAAAGAAAAGGGCTGCAAAAGGTGCTGAAGCAACTAATGATCTCAGACAAACAGCCCTGACTTCCTAGAGTCCAGATTCCTTTGGTACCTTTTTTAAGAAGGCAGACACAATACTGAACTTGATTTGCAGCTCAGAGGGGGCAGGAACCTCCCCGTACCCCCGTGCTGGAACCGCCTGACACCCACCACAGCCACACTGAAATGTTTAATTTTACTTAAAACATTCTCTCAGACCTATGTATTATTTGAAGTATAATATACAGAATTATCTAATGAATTCTCAAATCAAATACTCTCATTTTGCTGCAGGCCATTTCCCGACAACAAACTAAAGGCACAGAGGCTGCTCTGTGTGTCTGACTGCTGAATTTAAACAGATGTCCAGTGGACATCAGCCTCGCTCACATTACCTCTCCCATTCACTCGCCTCTATCTCGGCCAGTGCAAACCCCCTGAAATTAAAAACAAACAGAGACTCCAGATAGCAAAAAATACATCGAGACTTCCCGGCAGAGCCAGGCCCGTGGTGAGCGCGGCCGTCCCTGGCTGCGGTGAGGGCCTGGTGACAGTGAGAAAGTCGCCTGGGGAGCAGCATCTGGCTCTGATTAGGTAACAAGCTGGAGCATCTGCAAACTTGTCAGTCCCCGGCCCACAACAAAGGCCAGCCAGCAGATCTGTGTTTAAAAAGGGAACTGGCTGTTGGGTTTTATAAGACAAACATTATCTGTTCCATTGCAGGGTGCCGTTTTATTAAACACCGCCTGGAAGGGGAGAAATTAAATGTGCTTGTTACATTTTACTTTTCATCTCAAGGAAAAAACCCATTTGGTTTTGTCTGTCAGAAACCTTTTTCCTTGTCTTTCCTCTGTGAAGGGCGGTGAGATACCAGCAGAGCTTTCACAGCCCACAGTAAGCAGCTGCTGTGACCCTGGGGTGCTCTTACAGCATTTCTGTTTTCTCTAAACAAGAAAGATAAAATAAAATAAAACAAAATAAAACTTCCATGCAGTGAACCCAGAAGCGATGAGGATCGAACCCACCACAGCTGAATTAAAATTTACTCATCTCCATGTTTTCACTTAGACACTTCAGCAGTGTATTTGACTGTGAAAGCTTTTACATTTCAACATTTTTTCTTCGACTTTTTTCTGGGTATGTTGAGATGGCCTTTTTCTCTGCTCTGCCTTACTGAATGACAGCTACGGTTCTCAGCGCCTCTTCTGTACCCTGAAATGTATTTATACTTCTCTTTTGAAAAATGAGAAGAGAATACTCTGTGCCCTACATAAGACCGAAGTTCAACGTAACTGAGGAAGAACTGAAGATTATTAAACCTGAAAAGTCAAATTTCTGTCCAACCTCACAGTTATTTTTGAACATCTAAGGGAAACCACCTATGAGCACCTCCACAAAACAGGGACCTGTAAAACTAAACATTAGTCAAATCAGCAGTAGAGACTTAGTGCAGATCCTTCTGTGTGGTTCCAGGAATCAGTCAGAAATGAATGGAATTCAAGAATTCCTCAGTCTGAGCAGTTTGCTTCTGAAAGCACTGCCCCTGGTGCCCTGGTCCCTCTGGGCCCAGCTCCAGACCTGCCTCCAGTCTGCTGGTCCCTCACACAGCAGGCACAGAAGTACCTGGACAGCAGTAGCGACACCAGGCAGGCACAGACCCACCACAGAATCCCAGCAGAATGGGAAAATGCTCTGCTCCCCACGCCCAAGATACCGCAGAACTCCAAAACCAGGACTCTGAGGGAAAAATGCCCGTGTAACAAGAACTTGGGAGCAGAGCCTTTGGTTAGCTTTTTTCAAAACCTTGCTAAGAGATACGGCCTATTTATGAGTTGTGAAATACAAACCACATTATCAACCATCTTAAGGAAATGGATTGATGTTAAGTGATACTTGAGAATCCACCCCGTAGCAAAGCTCCCACATCAGCACAGACAGATAAGCAGAAAATCCTTCCTGCAAACAGCGTGGCTGTCCTGATACAACATAAACCTGGAGGTCTGAAACCACTGTCATGACTTACCACCCTGGAACACTTTGCTACATGTGGAACTGATGACAGAAGAACAATTTCTAATTCAGGCAATTACCCCAAATGCTGTTACATAAGCTCCAGCTCCAGCTTTTTTTGCTAATAACCCAAATGAACCTTCAGGTCACCTGAGCCAGAGGATAAATAGAATAAAACCCCTGACTTGTAAAATTAGGAATTTGCTGCTTCTGAAAAATGGCACGTGATAGAGAATGTAACAGATATGTTTGGTGTTGTAGCAATCCTTGCTGCTGTGGGATCACGGAAACAGCACGCTGAGAACTGGAATGTGCTGGAGAAACCCCTGGGAATGGCTCTGATAGGAGCCAAGGAGCAGACACAGCCTCCCATCCCCTCTGCCCACACTGGGCACCGCCTGCCACAGAGAGCCCTCCTCTCTCTGCACGAGGAACCTCAGCTCTGCATTTGCTCTTTTCTTTCTGATTTCAGAGCTTTCAGGACGCTGACAAGCCTTGGGTCAGCCAGCCCTGTGTGTCACAGTCCTCCCTGGTGCACATCTCCCCTGGTGCCTCCTGCAGTTCCACTGGGACCTGGGGGTGCAGCTCAGGTAATTTCCTTTCCCTCCTGCTTCTCCATTCAAAACAAAACAGGGGCTCTTGAATGCTTCAGTTCTCCCAGCATCACAGCTTTTCTGCCCCAGCTGCTGTGATTGCCATTACGGAGCTGACGGAGCTGGCGTTCCCTGACACCATCTGAAGTGCTCAGCAGAAGGCCGTGCATTCCAACAGCAACATGCTTTGTCCATTATTATGATTTATTATATTTTGCAGTACAGTGGTAGCTGAGGCCCTGCCAGGGTTCCTGTGCTGGGCACATACAGAACACACAACAAGCAGATCAGAAAAATTCAGCCTGCAGAGTCCCAGACACCTCTCTCTAGGCATTGCCTCGCTCAATGCATTCATCATTTTTATCATCCTAATAATAATTAGAATTCTTTTTCACAGAACTAAAGATTTGGAAGTTTCCCAGCACCTCTACTTCCACTTCCAGATACAATTCTATAATTAACACAGCAACAGGCTCCATGATCACCTCTGAAATCTTAACAGCCAGGATTCAAAAAGTCCTTCGGATCCAAGGACATGCAAGGTACTTGTAAGCATCAAGATGATACAACCTGGCCTGCACTGAAGAAATAATCAGGGAAAAATAACATGATTTGATGTGATTCTCCTTCCTTTAGCTGAAAAAGAAAGCCCAAAGCAGCTCCTCTAAATGAGAAAAAATATTCAGCGACACAGTAAACAAAAAGAGCAATATGGCCATGGATGCACAATGTTGTATGGAAACAAAGGAAAGGTGAGGAGACGGCATCCATCACCTTGGAAGGCAGGCGTGGAAAAGTCTCTCCTATCTCTACAAGCAGCTGGGGATGATTCGCAGTGGATTTTTCTGTAATAAAATTCCCTCACGTTTCCTTACTTGGAAAACTCAGTTTATAGGTCAGTTAACAAGTATTAAAACCACAAGAGAACATGAAACACACCACCTTTTCCTTTTGATCCTTTTCCCTTTTGGATGAAAGTTTTGAAGTTGGGAATATAAAATACCTGAATTTTTGTTATGTTTTATGCCTCCACGAAGGCATTAAAACGGCAGTTTGTGGGCTGAAGAAATATCCCCTAAGTGGCAGGGAATTAAAGCAAGCTGTCCCGAGCGCAGCCCTGCTCGCCAGGTGTGCTGCTGCCCAAATGGAACACCTCATTTACAAAACAAATCTGTCTCCAAAATTACCTGCCCCTCTTGATTGCTGCAAATGGTTTTCATCAGGCTGCGCCGCTGTCCCCGGGTTTTCGCCCGGCCCTGGAGCAGCAGCAGCAGCAGCAGCAGCAGCAGCAGCGCCGTGGCCCGGCCCGCACAAAGCCGAGCCCGCCAGCGGGGCCCTGGGTGTCCCTTCGTTAGGGCTGTGTCCTGCTGGGCACGGACAGAACCCACCACCCAGCACGGAACTGCCTCGCCTTAAAGGTTCTAAAGGCCCCGTGCTCTCGCAGGATGCTTCGGTTTTGAAATCTATCAAAGGAATCTCAAAACAAATTACATGGTAAATTATTATCTGTGTTCTGGCCTCCTCTGCACACCCCACTGTTCGGCATGAATGGCGGTGGGAGAGCCCTTGTGAAAGGCGGCCAGATAAGCAGATTACAGGATGGCAGGTGCCTCGGGCTGCTCCAGCCCAACTTCGCCGCACCGGCCGCTCATCTCCCCAACGTGGGTCACAGGCTATTTCAATTAATGCATCTCTAATGACCAACGTTTGTTCCTTAATGGGAAAGGAATAAATGTGGAATGCACAGAATGGCCTCAGAGAGCAAAACGCTCTCCCCTCGCTCTCCCCAGCCTCGCCACGTTTGGCTTCTCCAACCAACTCGCAGAGAGGAGAAATGGGCTTGTGAGGAATAGAGAATTTCTATCAGAGAGAAACCTTTTATGTAGCTTTCCTATCATTACCCACGCATTTCTGGCAGCTCTCAGTGTCCTCTAGATCCCAGCGCGCTGCCTAACAAGACCTGCTATGAAAACAGAATGCAGAAAACAAATTAGCATTTTGGAAATAAAAAGCCTGGCTTTTAATCCTATTAAGATCATGCCTTTTCTTTTTTTTTTAAGTTCTCTGAAAGATATACTGATGTTCCATTACCATAACTGCTGAAATCAGCATTTCCTTTGAAAGAAGTTGTTAATATTTGGAAATGGTCGGATTTCCGATCCTGGATTCGATTGTTATTCTGTGCTACCCCGCGAGTGCCAAGGTCACGGGGAGATTCACCTGCACACCGAGCGAAATGAATGCGCTCGGCCACAATACATGTATAATTTAACATTCTCCTCTCCAGTACCACCATGCATTCCGAAAAATATTTTATTACAATAACAAATTGGTTTCAAAATCATGCATTATGTATCCTGAAATTAGGTCTGCCAATGAAACCTGGATGTACAAACACAGCAGCAGCCATGCAGGGCAGCATGAACACAGAAATTATGGGTTCTAGAGGGGCTGAAAGAACAATTAATTCTTCCCCTAACTCCAAAAAGTCCTTTTTTATTACTTTAATCTGCATAGTTAAAAAGAACAAAACAATCAATTGCTGCAAAACGCATTTAGCAATCCAATGGCGTGTCTTTTTCCAGATGTCTTTATAGAAAGAAATGTTTAAGTGCAAAGTGCCCAGTATATCACAACATCCATTGGGGACTTCAGTTCTCAAGGGCAGGGCAGGGGAAAATAATACAAAGATGCTCAAATATTTAAAAGTGTTAGTTATATTTCAAAACTTTACCATTATAACATTTTAATTTTTTTTTCCTTCAGATCAAGCTCCTCCAAATATTTCAGATCGATTTATCAAAATATTTCTGCTAAATTCTTGATAAATAAAAGGGGTCATTTGCCATTTCCTTTTTAGTTGGAGTTAAAAATTTCATAATATTGCTGAATTTTCAGCAGCAAATGCTGCAAGGTTAATGCACTTTCATGATAAATGGTTGGTTCTGATTTGCAGGTTTCATTTTAAGTTAAATCTACATTGATAAATCCTCCTCTTACAGCCCAAATATCCTTTTTTCTCATGCAAAATAAGCATGTTTCTTGGTCAACTGACATTTTGTTCAAATGGACTTGAGGTAGCTATTTATGAATAATTAAGATTAAAATGTTTCTGTGATTCCCTCAATGCTTTTTTACTTTAAAACATTTATATCATGTCAAAATGGACTTATTCTTCCAAAGGTAACTTTCCATTAAAATAATGGAGAAAATGACATTTCTAATTTTGATAATAGCCCTGAGTTCAGAACGAAAGTCAGAGCCTCCTGCTGCAGAGCACGAGGGGTTATAGGATTGAAACCATGATGGGAATTCTCTGTAATGGTGTTAAAATCCTGGATTCAAAGTATTTACAACAGGACAAATAAAATCAACGACATTTCCATTTTAAAACAACAGCCCTGACTAAACCTTTATTCTGGACTCTGTTTCACTCAGTTAAAATGATTTGCTTTTCTGTTCTTTATGGTTAAAGAGTCTGGCAGATATTGCTATTAATTAGAATTGGTTCAATTTTAAACTTTAGGAACTATTTTCACGAATAGCTTACAAGCAGCTATTCAACCTGGATATTTGTTATTTCATTTTTATTCCAAGTAGCAAAAATGAAGAATACTCTAAACACAGTTTTGCCACAGGAAAGGCAGAAACTATCGAAGCCTTTACATTTCTAAGATATTTTAATTCAGTAAATATTGCATAAAATGAGAACCTTGACACTTCCCTGTTTGAATCCAAGTGCAACCGTTGCCCTCAGCCGCTGTTTGTCTGTAATTTCGTTGAGCTGCTCTGATCTGACCAGACACAGCTCGCTCGGGAGCAAAATCAGGAGAAATAATTTAATCTAATCAGGATATCTGAGAGTGGGAAATGTTAGCGGCTTAATTTGGGATCTCTTAAAAAGCCTTTTGTAGCGCTATTTACTGACACACTGAAGCTTCTCTTTTAAAGCAATAATTAACAAATTGTCGACAGAAATTAAATGTCCCTATTTTAACAATTTCACTGTTCTTCTCCCTTTCTTTCCCGAGGGTGAGCCCGACAAACAGGGAAATCAACCCCACCATTAGCAGGGGAACGCCACTTTCCAGGGTGGTTTTTGCAGTAAAGAGCCGTGATTCATATAAGTAATAAGCAAAGCCCACACTCTGGATTTTCAAACGTCCTGACTCGTAATGCCGAGGTTAAATGATTAAACCCATCCCTGCCTGCTCGCTCCGGCTGCAGATACGTTCCCTTGAATTTAGCTGTGGGCAATTCAGAGCTGAATGGGAAGTGCTTTTTTATTTGTTATTAAAGTCCCTTGCTATCTTTCAAAACTGTTTGTTACACAGATCTGAGCACATACATGTATTAGGAAAATACACTGAATAAAGACAAGGTTATAAAAACTGGATGAAAATCACTCAGTGTTCATTTTTCATGGCAATTTGCTTAACGAAAATTATCAATGGCAATACCTTAAATCAGTAAATAGCACCAGTATCTGCCTTGTACAAATATAAGTACAAAACAAAACTATTTTCCAAAGCCTGTGTGTAATCCTGAGGGAAAAGGGCATGGAGAGGCAGCGGCTGGGGGCCTGGGCTCTGGACAGGAGCTGGCACTGCCGGCTCGGAGGGGCTTCTGTGAATGCACTCGTAAGTTAAAGGCAGAGCGCGGCAGCCGCCTGCAGAGCCTCTGCACAGCTCTGCCGGCAAGAAACACATCTGAAAGCTAAAATGGAAGCAGGTTTCTACGTACTATTCCCAGTCAGGATGTTGTGACTGGTGAGCAGGATGACACCGGAGACATGGGCAGGCTCCTGACAGGACTCCAGAGAGGGAGCAAAGCCAACCCCAGAGCACAGCGGTGCTTTCCAGCGCAGTTGGGTTTGTGCACAAAATAACCCTGACAAGATTTAGTGCTCAGAGCACAAAGAGCCTGAGTGCAGCTGCTGGGGGCTCCTGGGTGGGAGCAGCCCCTGCCCCACGTCCTGCTGTGACACGGCCCCACAGCCCCACCCCAACGTGCACATCAGGCTTTAGTGTGCACACTGTCCTGGGGCTGCAGCCATTCCTCAGCCTCCCCTTCAAAAGAGCTTTCTGTTAAATGCAGCTATATCAATTAATGGCTCCTTCAGGCTCTTGGAAGCCAACTGATGAATATTTGTGAATTTAATGGAAAAGTTATGAACCCCAAGAACTCTATTTTACCATCATTATCAGAAATTTAGTCCTATGGAAGCTTCTACTGGGAAGAAACTCCCTAGGTTGTTTTATTTTGCATCACTCAAATATCTCCTTAGGAAATCCTAAAATCCAGGCTGGCATTATTCTGCTAGACAATGCCATGGACAGAGAATGAAAGCTGTCCTTCCTGCACTTGGGAACCCACCCAAAGCCGCCCCACAGTAACGCCCTGCGGAGGAGCTGCCGGGTCATTCCCAGGATGATGTCCACAAACACCAGTGAACATCAGTGTTCAGAGCTCCTGCACACACACACTTCCCCAGGAAAGCACCCAAAACCCACCCAGAGACAATCAGATGCGAGGAAGAATGCCCAGTATATAACCAGACCAAGAGTAATTTATGGCTTTGTATTTTACGAGGAGCAGGAAGGTGCAGTTCTATCCACAAGGCTCACTACCCCTCAGACATCACCAGAAATTATATTAAGCAGCACTTTTGTAGGCAGAGCTCCAAAATAAAATTTAAAAACCTAAATCTGTTCATGTGATATCCACCTACATTTTGTAGCAGCACGTGAAAATAAATTAAAAATAATTTAAAGCATATTCTCAACACATACTAAAGGACAGTGGGACAATTTGCTGCCCAGAGAACTTCTAGGAAGATGCCACAAAAAGAATGCTTGACCCCGCATTCAAAACAGGTTTTAATTTCCTTGAAAAGTAAATAATTTTTTTCCATCTGCTTCTCATTCCTGCTTTACCTTTCCCCTCCTCTACCATTAGAAAACAACCTCTTGTTTGACTTCATTGCATCAGTCCTCACTTCACCTAGGCCTTAATTTTTACTCACAGCTTCCATGATTTTTGTAGGAGTTTTTGTTACACAGATGTAGTTCTTCCAGCAAGCAGAACCAGAGATTTATTGTTTGTTTACCAAAGTCATGGGCATGTGGGAAGGTTTCCTGCCATTTTTACACTGAGGCTACACAATGACATTTAGGCAGAACTGTCAGGCCCGTGTGCCCCCGTCCCCGCCGTGCCCATGGGCATGGGGACACTGCCCCCTGCTCCCACAGCCTCCCTGGCAGCAGCAAATCCAAAGTGCAGGAATTCAGCAAATGATCACCTGCATTTTAAGCAGCAATTCCAAGCAGGGCCCGCACCAAATCAGTTTGGTTTTCCTGGTTCTGTGTTTATTTGGGCTGATCCATCACATCACAGAGTCTCAAGGAATGAGCCATTTTTCAGTGTAATAGGTTTACAGTAAAATGAGATTATGGCTTTCTAAAGCCCTTGGACAAACCCAAAGAATCCCCTATGTGCAGAAAGGGACATATTGCCCACAGAGTCCTTCTTTAAGGAGTAGCTACTCTGCCTCTCCCCCTCCTCAAACAGTTGAAGAGCTTTGCTCTGTCCACTACTGGTATGTGACTGTCTCTCCATCTCCCCTTATTCTCCTCAGTGCATTTACTGAGTCCATGAGATACCTTCCTCTTCTAAAGAGGGAGGCCTAAGACACTGGATAGATGTTCCTGCTCTTGTCCAGGAGAATCCAGGGGCCAGCAGCAGATGCTCCTGCCAGTTGTGATCTGGGTCACCTGTGAGCCCAGCACCCAGATGTCCCCTTTCCTGTGAGCAGGGTGCAGGACAGCAGAGCTGGAGGAGCAGGGAAGCACAGATCAAGCCTGAAAAGATTATTTTTAGACTGAATGAAATACACCGCCCACAAAGACAGGGAGAGCAAGACCTTGGGAAACCATGGGACTTCTTTCTCTCTCTGATTTAAAGGAAAACACTGTTTCCTCTCGGCGTTGTTAAAAAACAATTCCCATTTAAGCAGTGACAGGCAGGACTCTGTAATCTGTACATACAATTTAATCCTTTCAAGAATCAGCAGAACCCACATCAATCAAGCCTTCATCAACTTGTAAAAACAATATTTTGATTCAATCAGATTCAAAGCCCCGAAATTCCCAACTAATTAATGCAGGGTCACTCAGAGCCGCTGAGGCAATGGCGAGCAGAGTGGTCAAATATTTACCCCTCACCACAGTAGACATAAGGACAAGCAAAGGACCTGGAGAGCGGGCAAGAATAGATAATGTGACTGTCACTGCAGCAGGTTTCATTCACTGTGAGTATTTGGATAAAGAATTATTACAAAGGAGAGGGAAAAAAGCAAGTGAAGCCTCTGCCGTAAGCAGCATTCTCACATCCTGCTCAGGGGCTGTGAAATGGGCAGTGACCCAGGCAACATCCTTCCCATTTTGGGATTTTTAACATGCATGTCTCCAGACAGTTGAGCTGCTTTGATTCTAGTCCTCCCTTATAACATTCACAATAAATTACATTATAAGAACATAGGCAGCAAAAAATTACTGAAGAGTCCAAAGCAGTGAGACCTTCTGCCCTGCCCGTATTCCTAGAAACGAGACTGGAATTCAGCTTTTTCCTTTAAATATCCTTAAAATGTATGCCCAGCATGCAGGATATTCTCTGCAGGGAGGGTATTTTCCCAGCGTGGAGGGCGCCTGTGTGTGCTGCAGCCACGGCTGCCTCGTGTCTCCACACGATTCTGTGCAGTTCATTTATGCAGCTTTGCACTCTGCCTTGGGAGGATGTATTTAGTGTAGGTTCCCCTCCAATACTAAAACCCCACTGATCCTTTGAAAATGCAGTCAGCAAAGCAGTGAGGGCTGGTTCGTGCAGGACCTGGAGCCCCACTCGTGTGTGCAGCTGAGGGCTCCTCTGGCCTCCTGTAGGTGGCACAGGGTGCCCAGAGCAGCTGGGGCTGCCCCATCCCTGGAGTGTCCAAGGCCAGGTGGGATGGGGCTCGGAGCAACCCGGGACAGTGGAAGGGGGGAGCTCCAAGGCCCCTTCCAAGCCAGGCCAGGCTGTGATTCCCTGGTGCTCTGGATACACTTTAGACAACAGTGATGTAACTAATACATGCTCTTCCTTCTGCAACAAAGTCTCCAAAAAGTTCAAGAGACACCGTTTAAGAATTCCCAATTTTTATGTTGCCTGTATTCTAAGACAACTTGAAAACTAATTATACCCCCACAGGATCTTTTAAAAAGCCATTTTGTAGAGCCTGTGCTGATGATATTTCAGTGTAACAACAGTGAGAGCGAGGTTGCACCAGAGTGGGTTTCAGGAGGATTCCCTGGCCCAGGCTGTAAGGCAGCAGCAGCAATAACAGTGATAGTGAAGAAGAATCCAGATAATGGCACCTGAAAAAATACATTTCAAGGAACCATCATGAGTCTTTTCCCAATCTTACCACCATGTGCATGGGACACCAACAACAACCTGGGGCTGCAGGAGCAGGTCACTGTTTCCAGAGGAATGTCTCAGCCACGAAATGGCAGGAGTGAAAACCTGGACTGAAGCTGCCTTGGTCAATTTTGGGACTGTTTCCCATTCCAACTCCAAGTGCTGGTACAGTCCTGAAGTGTGGGGGATACTAAAGTAATTCCAGCTTTAAACTCACAAGCACAAACACAATAGTGGCACTGGGTGGACCTTTTCAGCAGCTGAGTAGTTCTGGCACACAAAAGGGAGAAGCAGCAGAGGCACCTGCTCCAGATGAGGCACTGCTGGCATTGCTGAAATTCCGTGCAAGGGAACTCCTGCTATGAAACTGCTCTGCCCAGCCTCCCTCCACACTCCAGCTACTGCAGAGGGGCCAATTCTGGCATGGGAACAGCATCCCTTCTGTTTTCTAAGAAAGAACAACAAGAACAACTGCCCTGTGGAATGCCTCCAGGTCCCAGCCCCTGCTCTGAGGGGCTCCCCAGGCTGGGGGTCCCTCAGCAGCCCCCACACAGGGCAAAGCTTTTACTCCTGGACCTGAGGAGGTGCCACAACTCCAAACTCAGTGGCTGAGAGGCAAGTATGGGACCCTAATTTACATCCTACAGCTTTCCATTCGGCCAGGAACACAACACCCAGTGATAGGAGCAAATTTTCATGTTGAAATTACAGCTCTTTTTGAAAGTGTCACTGTTTCAGTTTCACATTGGATATTAATTCAGCATCTAATCCATAACTGTTTGTAAATATGCACATTTGGGATTTAGTCTAAGACACATCCAAAGTTCTTTCATCCCCTTGCTATCATTCCTTCAGTGATTCTGCAAAGCAGCCTGAATGCTCCCTGAGGAAGAGCAATGGAATGAGTCTATTTTTAAGTTTTAAAATATAACAGAAAGACAAATTTTAACAATAAATCACAGATCAATGCACTAAGTGCCCTGGATATTAACAGAAATATCACCTCTCACACAGAAGTTCTAACATTTTTGCTATGGACATTTCAACATAGAAGGAACAGAAATTAAGGAAGTCTGACACCTCGACTGGTAATGGATATTCCCAGGAGGAAAGGCCTTTTACATCATACTTCAATGCAAAGAGTGCTCCTAATAAGAAATGCTCCCCACAGCTTCTCCCAAAGAACAGGATGGCTGGTCTGGCCCCAGAAGAGTCTCTCACAATGCTTCTCATTGGCTCCTGATCCTGCTGTGCCCGTGTCCCACCTCAGCCACACAACTGTCCCTGCCCTTGGGGCTCTGCAGTTGCTCCATTTCCTGCCTGCGGCTCCTGCAGGCTCCCAGATCCATCCCCCACCTTGCATTTGGCCATGAAGGCGTTACCCTGGCAGTGCCCTGCTTCCCCAAGTCAGGAGAGATGTCACCTGCCACTGTTACCTTCCACCTTGTGCCACTGCCACCACAGGCACCACCCTGCCCCTGTGCACCTCCACACAGCAGCTCTCACTCCACCCAGCCTCCCTTCCTCTGCACTCCCCTGACATCCATCGTGGGCTGAGGACCAGAAATTCCTCTGGAAATTAGTTTTTGGCTCACTGTCTAAAATAATTGATTTTTTTGTTTTCCCCACCAGATAATTCTTAGGAGAGGAGCTTAAATAGCAGCAAGATGGGCACATGCCAAGAGCAGGCAACTGTCACTGCTCCATGGGCTGCCTCATTTTTCTCTCCATGATTCTCACTATATATCTCAAACCAGTGCATAAGCTCCCAGAAGTAGGGCTTGGCTTTTCTATATGCTCCGTTAAAACAAACTATGTAATAAAAATAACTGATGTTTGAAATGTAATTGGTCACTAGAATTTGCAAATCAGTAAGATAAAAGTAGAACAGCTCTGTAAATCACGGGCTGATGAATTGACCCAGACTGGAATAAGCTGAGCAGCCCCTGTCAATGTGTCACCCCTGGTGTATTTACAGTCAGGAGGCACGTGCCTTCACAGGAGAATTTGCAATTCCTGATTCTAATCTCCAAAAGCAACAGACTCCATATGGCAACAGATGGATCATCAGCACAGGGTGTGTAGGCAGCATCCACGCCCTGCTTGGAGGTCACCATTTGATTCATAGAGGAGCAGAATCCCAGAATGATTTGGGTTAGAAGGGACCTCAACACAACCTGCTCTAAGGGAAGATGTCCCCTGCCCACGGCATGGGACTGGATGGGCTCTAAAGTCCCCTCCCACCAAAACCATCCCGGAATTTTGTGATTGTGTGACCAGTAACAACAACCTCTGCCCAACTCCAGGCCACCAGAACCCCAACAGCAGCGTGAAGTGAGCCTGGCACTGCCCCAGCCTGCAGAATGGAGCAGCCACAGGGCACTGCAGGTTTTCCAGAACCTTCAGCCACATGGGCTCCTGTGTGCTGGGACTGTGCCCCACCAACACAGACAGAAAGGCAGCTGCAGTGGGGCAATCCCCTGGCACTGCTGGGACCGTGCAGCCCAAAGGCTTCCACGGAGCTAAACAGAAACTGTTTCCTCCCTTTGCATCTCATCCGTTTGTACAAAGGGAGCGAGAAATCTATAAAGGATTAATTAAGGCAAAATGTGTTAAATAAAACACGTTCTTCCACAGGTGAGGATTATATGCCAGCGTTTTGTCAGTCTGAGGAGGGGCAGATTTACAGTGGGGAGGGGGAGAAGGGAGGGCAGAGGCAGCGTTGAGGCAGCTTTGGCCACCCAGCTGGGAGTGGCATGGCGGGGCTGTCACCACCAGCAGTGCTGCCAGACAGGCTCCAGAATGGAGGAAAAGCAGCATTTTCCCCAGGAAGCTGCCAGCCCCCAGCCCTGATCCCAGCTGCATCCCTGCCTGCTGTGCCAGGAGCAGCCGCTTATTTACCTAATAGACTCTAAAAGGTATCAAGGGAGTCATTCCCTTCAATTGGGTCATTCTGACATATGTAAATATGTATTTAAATTTGGTAAATATGTACAGTATTTAGAGTATGCGGAGAATGACACTTCTGTGGAATGGGGCACCTCTTTCCAAAGGGCTTGTGCTACTCCAGGTAAATTAAGCTCCTTTCCACACCAATCATGAGAGCTGGAATCTGCTGGAGAAGAGAGCTCTCCTTTGTGAGCTGGTGTGAGCAAACCCTGCAGAGCTTGGCAGCATTGTGACTGCAGTTAGTAATTAAATGTACTGCAATAACCTAGTGGGCTTCATCAAAACAATTCCAGTACTTAAGGACTATATACACATTTATATGTATATATATGTGTCCATACGTGTGTGTATATATGACACCTGGGGATATGGTTTAGGGCTGATTATGGTGGCCCTGGGCTGAGAGTTGGGCTCAAGGATCTCAAAGGTCTTTTCCAGCCTCAAGGATTCTGTGCATTTGCCTACGTGCATAAACCCCAGCTATTGAAAAAGCCTCGCCTACATGTGTATTTATTTCTGTTCTTCACACTTAAAATGCAAACATTTCCCAACAATGAAACTCTCAGTAACATTTTTCTCTTCATTCATTACAATGAATTACAACCCAACAAACCCTTGGTCTCTTCTGCTTCTAGCCAGAATCCCTCACAAGGGAATAAATGTGTGGATACTACATCACCATTCTCACAGCTCTGCAACCCCAGATTTCTTGGGCCACTGATCTGAGCAGCCCTGTGTTACAGAAATAGTTTATGAAGGAGTTCTCCAAGTAAAACCAGAGCCCCTGGGTAAGAGCTCTAACAGTCCTGAAATAACTCTATTTCTGAGGTACTTATGGCAGGACTCGTTTTTGTAGGAGAAGCTCATCCACCATCCAATGGCTTGTTGAGGAATACTGGTGGGTGGGAGAGGGGCACAGGAAATCAGGGTGCTCCAATGCTTAGAGTGAAGAGGTTTTGAGCCATGGCAAAAGCTCCCAAGGTTTTGTTTCACAGAAAATTCCTCCCTAGTCCAAGCTCGCACCTCACACTGTCGGTATCAAATGAGAAACACATTAGACTGCACTTATTTCTATTACAGCCTGAACAGCAAGTGTAAATAATTTAGGATTTCTACAGCTTGAAGGGGAAAAAAAAACAAACCAGTTCCCAGTATGAAATGCTAAGTCCCTTTTTGGAGTTTCTGGATGCAGCACTTCACACTGAGTATTTATATGAGTGTGTATTGTATGTACAGAGTGTAGCCATGCACACTCGTTGATTAAAGGAGGTATAAAACCATGCAAAACCCCAGTAACATGTTTATATTTACTAAATGTAAACAGCGCTGACACATTTCTAAATATAGCCTTAATTTCTATCTTCAAAAAGGCTTGTGAAAACTAATATAGCCTGGATTTCCATATGCCCCAAGCAAACAACCACAACCCTGTCATGTTCAGGTATCTCACAGGTGACAAAGAGGAACACAGGGAAGATGAGATGGTCCACAGGAATTACACGATTGACCTAACAACCAAAACTGTCCAAAAGTAGGAATAATTTTCATAATTCTAATAAAATCAGTCTTTGCAACCTTCAGCTGACTGTTGTTTGCCATTAGAGTCTTCCCTTAGATCAAGTTAAACAATGAAATTCAGCTCTCTACCACCTCCATTTTCAACAGATTATAATGAACATCATCTCAGGTGTGCATAATACCTTTAGTAATGTGTCAGAAGAGAAGAAAGGGCTCTTTCCAACACAAGCTGGGTTAGAGTAGGAGACGCAGAGAAATCAGGCAAAAAAAAATCTTACGAACTAGTATTGAATTTCAACATTCTACTTGCTTATCATTTGGTATAAATAATTCACACTTGAAAATCTTCTTTTCAGAAATGTTTACTGACACAGCAAAAATGCATGCGAGGGGTTACTGACATGGCATGTAAATGCATACCTGAAGAGACTGGAGCGATCACCAAAAGGAGAAAAGAATTAATCTAAGGAAAATGTCAGCCAAGAAAATACATAGTCCTGAGTAAACCAGGTAATTAACAGCTCGGGTCCCTGAGTCTCCTTCCCTTCAGATCTGTCCAATGTTAGATGTGCTCCAGAACACCATCTCATAGTACAGACTTCTTCTGCTACCGCCTCAGTCTTTGATCTGGTTTATATTTTGATTTGAAAGCTACACAGAGAAAATTACTAGGAAAAAACTCCCATGATAGGGAAATGAAATTTGGCTCAGATGTTTTTCCTTGATGCTGTTGAGATGAGCTTTGTGGGTCAGCACCTGTTAAATAATGCAGTTTACAGGAGGGACCGGGTCGAGCGGGCTGGCACCAGAAGTCGGCGCTGGCAGCAGGAGCGGGCTCACCTGCTGTCACCTGCTGTCACCTGCTGAGCCAGACCAGGACTCGTGCTGGAGCACCCATCCCACGTGGAAAGGCACAGAGAGGACGGGAGGAGGCTGAGGTGGAGGAGCCCAGAGCAGGGTAATGTCCCAGTGCCTGCACTCACAGCACTGCCCAGAGCTGTGGGACAGCCTGGGGACAGCAGATGGACAGGGATGGCACAGGCATGGCCAGGCCCAGCTGAGGCACTGCCTGGCCCTGGCTGGGCATCCTGGGCTCCCCTTCATGCCCACCACACCCACCCTCAGTGACCATCACACCTTTCATGGGGAAAAAAGCACTGAGGGAAAGAAAAATTGCTACTTCACACAAAATAATGGTTCAGGGAAAGGCAGAAAAGCTCATGAAATTGTAACTGCAATTATCTTAGATTAGAATTTTTGGCTTGAAAGATCTGGAGGGTATTGTTTTTGATAAGGCAGAGCCACTTGACAAGGCCTGTCACCACTCCAGGTCTCTCTGTTGTCAACTCAAGATGAAAGGACATCACAAAGAATTAACTTCAGCTTTTAAACATTTTGAAAATGTCAAAGAGGTCATAGCTGATCTATTTCCTTATACAGCATATTCACTTGATGAAATTTGTGGTAACAATGTGTTTTTACTTTTCATTCAAATTGGTCTCAAATCCTGGTAATTGATCCCAGCCTAATGAGAGCTGACAGGGCCCCGGCGCGATTGGCTGAGCTTTGTATCAATCACAGCTGCTGCCGGGCCACGCTGGGCACATTAGACTTTGTAATGGCACTAATTGGGGACTACAGAAAAACCTGCTCCAGCTCCTCCTGGAGTTTCCAGCACCATTTATTTGGTTTCCAGTTACACTAAAGCCAATTTAAGCCCTTTTATAACCAACACCTTCCTGCATGTAGGACCCATTGTTCCTGCCTTCCCACAAGCTGTCGAAAGAGTCCTTAAAATATTCTCTGAGATGACTCTAAATTAAAAACGGGTCCAACCTGTGAAACAGCACAAGTAAAAGTAGAAGCTAAATATTTGTATTGACCTTTAGGAGCATTATCCCAGTCAGTAAAATATCTTAAGGGCATTTTGTTATGCACAGAGAGGTGAAATTTTTAAATCTCATTTAAATGACCACGTGACCGCATCTGCTAAAATGGATTTTATATTTCCAGAAGACATTAGGGTGTGTAAATATGGAAGTTAGCAGTTAAAACAAGTTGAAATGCGGTTGGATGGTGCTAATTCTGCCCCTACCCCCACGTGGCTTGGAGGGAAAGGTCAGGGCTGCTGTCACGTCCCTCTCAGGGATGCTCAGAGCCCGCGTGCACCGAGCATGAGACGGCTCCGGGAGCCCCAGGATCCGGACATTTTCTGCATCCACTGGATTCATCACAACCCTCCATCTTGAGCTAAAGCAAGGGATAAACACACACGTGTTTGCTACAGAGACATAGAGAATACCTGGAACAGGAACAGAAAGGACTGAACGTGGCACTAAGAGTCTGAAATATTTTGTATTTCAAGCCATAATCAAAGGGGGAAAATAAACCAAAACAAAAACACACAAAAAAAACCTCCAAGACAGAAAAAGAGGTAAAGTTTAGAACAAGCAAGCACAAAGGTTTAGAACAAACAGACCTAATTATGCTGTTTGTTCTCCAACCTGAGATAAAAATAATCCTTAACACATTAAGAGGACTCTTCAGTGATACTTCAGATATTCCTCCAAGCAAATCGTTTAGTGCAAGTATTTTAGGAAAAACAGCTCCCACCCAGGTTTCCTTGTACATTCAAGATGGAGGGCACATGAAGAAAAACGTATTTTAATAAACTTCCATCTGAATTTACAATTATATAAATATAAAATAAGGAAACCATCTAATGTGCAATTATTTAAATATATTTCTTTACAATATTTGGCAGACAGCACGAGGTCACATCTTCTGTACAAGCACAGATGGCTGAAGGTTCAATAAGTGACCTGTCCTAGGAAGGTGAGCCAGGTTCTGAATGGAAACAGGAACAAGTCCCAGCAGGACGCACAGACGTCAGCCAAGGTGACTGTTCCATTCAGAACTGGCTCACTTGTATTTTGAGAAGTGTTTCACTTACGTGAGCCACTGCTCCAGCCTGGCTACGTCTGATCCCAATTCAATCAGTCACTGGCAGCAGCAGCATTGCAGTATGTAATTACCCTAAGTATCATCTCCCCTTCCCAAAATGTAATTAGGATCACCTCCCCTCTCCCAAACAGGGACATCCAGCCACATTTCAGCACTGGGCTCACCTGCTCACCAACAAGTTGACCCCCTTGAACAACAGGCTGTCCAAAACACAAAGAGAACACATAAATGAAGTACTGATCTTAAGGACAGCCAGGTTTTACTGACAGTTCCCACAGAAAAGCCTGACTTGGCCCATTTCCATGTACTGAGAGCTCAGCTGGACAGGCAGTTCCTGTCCCAGGTGCTGGAGTGCCAAAACAAAACACAAGGTGGGAAGGCTCCCACCTCTTCTCTCTCAGCAGGTTTTGTAGGAAGCAAAGGCAAACTCTGAAACTGGGGCTTTGCTGGTCCTTGCCTTCTCAGAGCTGGCTTGGGCTGTGAGTTCTGCACAGAGCACACAATCCTCATGGACAGGAAAGACCCTGGAGCTGCTCCAGCCCAGGCCAGCAGCACCAGGCACCACGTCCTGCAGGACACGCGTGGGGAAAGCAGCACAGCAGGGAACAGGAAAGGAGCCCTTCACCCAGACAGTCCCACAGAGCAGCGAGGAACTGCTCAGAAACAGTTTTACACAATCCCTCCAAAATTTCTACCAGGGCCCTCAAAAAAAGTGCAAAGCTCTTTTAAAATTCAGTGCATAGTAAAAAACCCCAAGGAAGCAGCAAGGTCCCCTTTGCTTCCTCACCTTCTTTTCAGGCCAAAACACATTGCACTGACATTGGATTTTGGCACAGCAACATCTAAAAAAGTCCTTGACAAATATAAATTCCTCATCAAATTATATTTGATGGCAATAATAGGCATCTTCTATTTTCAGTCTTAGGATAAAAAAATCAGCAAACCAACATAAAGGCATTTTACATCCCCTGAACTCTGTGGCCCCCACTTTCTTATTAAGAGGGTTTGAGGTTAATCAGTTTAAAATTGCATTGATTTATATAATCATTTTGATTCGGTGAGGGAATAAATTGAAATGAATTATGAGGTACATCTTAAGTATATGCTCCATTTTGCTGCTTGTTCAAGATTTGGATATAATACAAGGGAAAGTAACACTTATCCCACAGAATTCTCACAGATCTATGGCAGTCCCAGTGCCAAAGATGCAGAGCAAAGTCTCTGAAATAATATTTAAGAGTTGGGGAAGATGTCAAAGAAAAACTGAATTTATCAGCAGTTTATAAACAGAATTAAAAAGATTAAAAATTAATACAATTCCTCTTAGTCCTGTTGTGTTCAGTAGTGGAAGTGAATTATCCTGGCACTACGATCATCTTCCTCCCACAAACTTGTACTCAGAGATCCCCTCTCTTCCTTTCTGAGCAGAAGTTATTCTGGAGAATCTAACTAAAGTCCCACTTAGAAGCTGATTTTAATCAGCTGCTTTGCTAAATGGAGAGGAATTTGACTAGAGCTTTTTACAGCTACTCTGTGGTAGTACCTTCATAATCACTTCATGAGGGTGGGACTGGATGGGCTTTAAGGTCCCTTCCCACCCAAACCATTCCAGGATTCTGTGAACTCTGGCTGCAAAAGCTTCTGTTTCAAAAAGCAGAATATTTTTGGTGTGCTTACACAAACATTACTGCAGCATAGTAAATCCAGAAACATTCATTTCTTTGGAATTAACACTAATGGCAGTTGAAGACAAAGACTTTAAAGATTTTAAAAAGGCCACAAGTGACCCTCACTCCCAGCATGCCGGAACTGCTTGAAAAAGCCTAAATTATTTTCCATATGCCTTGTGGCTGTATTTTCTCATGCAATTGGAAGAGCTTTGAATTTCATTGAATTTAGATCCCAGTCTGACATTTTTTCCCATCTGCTTTTATTTTGGCATCAGACAGGATTCCTGAACAGACACAAACACAAGCAAAGTCTGGTTATTTCCCCAAGCCAAGGTGTACCAGAGCAGGGAAGTTGAAGCCCCTCCTGGTGAACACCTTTACACTGACAAACCAGAATCTCCTCTGCCCTCCTAACTGGCTTTGGTCTCTAGAAAAGAGCCAGCACACACTAAAAGGTTGGAGAAACAGATTATATATTTAAAGTGCAACATATTTTTTCCTGTGATTCAAAACAGCAAATGTTAAACTTAAAGACTCTTCCTAGTGCATGTTAGTGACAGGCAAGGCTCCCAGAGGGGTGACTGCCTTCAAAGACAGGTAAATGAGGGCCCATATAAAACAGCCAAGTATTGATGTTGTAGTAAAATTCAAGAAAAACACATTGGCAGACAAGTAAATTTGTCACTAATAATTTAATGTAATTTCCCTAAAATGGAGGTAATAGGTACTCGGGGAATACACCTCCAGGGTTTACATCAAATGTGCCTGTGGAAAATTGTGAAATAATATTTTTTTAAAATGTAGATGCTTTGGCTGACATGTTGGTTTATGATGAAAATCACTCTCCTGAAATGATAAAGGGGAGGGGAAAAGAGCAGCTCCCGAACACACCCAACCTGTATCTCCCCAGAAGAGCCCTGGGAGCAGGCAGGACCTGATCCTTAATTTCAGCAAATGCAGAAAGCAGAGGTGGAAAAGATAAGGTGGGACATGTCTTGGTGTTTGTAGGAAGGGAAGAATTAGGCTACGGATTGCTTAGATCTGGTTTTTCCCAGTTTTACTGTGAAATGACTGAAGAGGGATCAAATTCTGGAATAAAATCTGTGAATCTAACTGGAAAGAACAGATTTACAGTCCCACAAAGTGATACAAAAATCAAGCAAGCCCCCGCCCCAATTCCCTCCAACCCACAAACGGCAGCTTTCTCTCAACGTCCCAAAGAGCACAAGAAAGGTCCCAGACGATCCCTTCCCTCGGCTGAGGCAGCTGTGCTCGGTGGGAATCCCTCTGAAGGAGGGGCAGGGGCTGTCCTTGCCAAGCGCTGCAGCCAGGGCTGTGTCCTCATTCCCAGGAGCACACACAGCACGGGAGGAATCATCATCAGCCCTGAAAATCAATGGGAATTGAAATCTTCCTCTCCCATTCACTGCCACTGACTGTGCTGGTCTGTTTGAGCACAGAGGATAACTCCAGCACCTCTCAAACACAAAATACCCACAAATTCCAGAACAGACAGAAAAAACGATATTTTTTCTCTTTTCTGTTGCTGTTAAGCTTTGGAGTATTGAAACAACAAACAATACAGAGAAAATTCCCAGCTGCTTTGGTGAGAGCAGGGAAACCAGACATCCAGATTCAAGAATTTTTCTTCTTCTGTGAAAAAACATCTCTTTAAAATTGTATTACTGGCATTTATGATTCATTCTGCAAATAGCGAGACTTCCCTGTATAAATCTGAAATTCACTTCAGATATTTTGAGTTTAATAAGAATAAAGGCACCCCATTTTTCACAGCAATAAAGAAAGATGCACCTGCCAGGAGCCTGACCAGGAACAGACTGGGAAGATATTTGGTAAAGTTAACACCAGAAAAAAATATGTATTGATACAAAAAAGAGAGCTCATCTATCATTTCATACCAAAAGATGCATGTCATACGATGAATTTAAAGCAATAAAAAAGCTGTTGTTTTTGCTTCTCCAGGTTGGGAGAAGCAGTGGAGCAGCAACAGAGAAGGGATTTTGTAGGCTGTGATAGGCAACGAGGAGCAGCTCAGGTGTGAATGGGCCCTGCCAGGGCTCTTGGCCAACAACCTTTATCTAACCAGAAACTGAAGTGTTTTGTAAGAGTTCATAAAATATTTAATTACATTTTTGCAGCAACAGATTAATTAGTCTTAAATCTGACTTGCCCTTTGTGTCTTTCACCTGCTGATTTTCTCTACTCTCCTGAACAGTCTCTCCTTCAGTCACTCCCCGGAGCACAGCACGGGCACCAAACACCCTTCCCACCACCTGCAGCCCCTTCTGTCCTCCCCCTGCACTGCCAGGGCCCTGGGAGCACTCCAAATTCAGATCCACAGGAAGATCTCCTGTGCCAGGAGGCTGGGGGGGAACACACCCTCATGATACACCTCCTCAACTGCTCAAAGGCAAAGCAAAGATAGGAGAGATTACAAACTCTAATTTTAAGTAACCCACAGGTGATGAGCCTTTTGCTTACAGCACTTCAGTTTCTAAATTTGGTTGCTTATTCAACAAAGCATTGAGGTAATTTAGGTCAATAAGAACCTTTGCAGAGTATTTAATTCCTCCTCTGACTGTTCTCTAGTTTTCCATAGTGTTTTGTGTATGAATCCTTCCCAGAGATGAAGATTGCACAACAGCAGCCTTTGATACACAGAGACATCAGCCAGGAAATTGGAAGTCCAGGCTGAGCCTCTTCATTCATTTACACCACAGCTGAGAGGGGAAAGCAGAGACACCGAGCTACGGACAGGGAATGGCTTAACTTTTAATTTCCTGGATGCTATCATTTGAAATAGGAGCCTTGCTGTTATTTAAATCTGTCAGAGAGAGGCAAAAGGAGCTAAGAAAAAAGAAATAATATGATTTCTTTAAGCAACAGGAGTTGGATAGTCAAAGTCATTTGCTCCAGAAGAAAAAAGCAACCTGCGAGCCAAGAAGCCACAAAGCCCAGGCATCAAGGGGCACTGGAGTTCTGCTGGACGAGGCCAGGTGGTGTCAGACAGCAGCTGCCAGCACCGAGAGGGAAGCTGAGTGCCAGGTGACACTGCAGGGACAGTGCAGGGTGTCACTGCCAGGTGACACTGCAGGGACACCCAGAGACCTCCGTGCTCTCCTTGAGCCAGGAGCCTGCTCAGACTGCTGACAGCCCCGACCAGCCACAGCACGTGCAACACTCCAGATCAAAGTTCTGAACAGCACAGCAGCGAAAAACTGTGCAAGCATCACAGACAGGAGCCAGCCCCCGGGAACCCCAGCGTGCTGCCGTCCCCCGGTGGATTCTCACATAGGAAAAACTCCATGAATGCTGATGGCTGCTCAGCAGCTGCCCTGCTGTCTGGGAGACACCAGCGCCATTTGCTGCCCAGCTCGGGCTGGTCTGGCCTGAGCAGAGCTGGAGGCTCTCCCATGAAAACAGCCCATAAGTGTTCTAGAACTCTGAGCAGTTGTTACTCATCAAGGGTTTCAATACCCCAGGCTCACAAGAGAATGAAGGACGATCATTTGCAAACTAAAGAGTCACAGAAATCGTCTCTGAAAAAAGTGTAAGAGATTTTAAAGAGAAACTTTTGCACTTGATCACTTCATTTACAAAGTGAAGTAAGAAAAGTAGGGAAAAGGAGAAGGAAGCCTGACAAAACAAGGAAGCCTTATCAGCCTTTCAGGGACCTCACAGTAGCTGCAGCAGCTGAAACGGGACGTTGGAGCACCAGCACAGGGAGATGGTTCAGGCTCTGATTGATTTCCTTCTCCTGCACAGAAGTGCTGACATACATCTCAAAGCACATTTTGACATATGAATGTACACTAGACCATTTACTCCACAGGTAATTGTACAATTTCCACTGGAAGACAATTCTCAGGACTTGGTGAAAGGATACTTTTAGTAATGGATGACACCTGAATAATTAATTATTCCTCCCCATTCTACCTGTCTCAGATCCAGGAGTCAGTTTCTCCTCTAAACACTGCCTGGTATTTTTCAGAGCTCATCTTTGTTATTAAGTTGATTTTCTGGATCCTATTGCATAAACATTGTATCTTTCAAAGGGTGGGAATGTTTCGTGTCCTGAATCATGAGCACATGGAACAGTCTGTACTTCCTGTCCAATAAAATGGACAGGGAGAATGGCAGAATCTGATGGTAATAAAAGCTCATCAGTAATAAAAGCAGATCAGCCAGCTCTGATCTGGCTCCACTACATCAGCCAAATGAGAAGTTTATCAGGAAGGCTTATATCAAGAAAATTTAACAAAAATCATCATCCCACTTTGCTATATGGCCCTTGATACTGCATTTTATTCTTTATTTATCAGCAGCAGTGGGCACACAGAAAGCTTGACTGTGGAAAGAAATACAGCATGTTATGTTCAGAAAACTGGTTACACCATCGTGGTGTCACCATTGCTGAAAAAATACACAAGCAGAGATAGGAAAAATGTCCTTCCTTGCTTTGCACGTAGAGAGGAGAGCCAGGGACAGCAGGGATGAGCAGAGATAACAGGCAGGTACGTGGGAGCACCTGACATCACACACTGAGAGAGCACTGATCACTTGAGGACTCCAGCCAGTTAAAATCTCTGACATCCATGCTGCAAAGCAAAGCTCCCAGAGATCTCCTACCACTCTCTTCCTGAGCACAGGAAAAATTGTTTCCTTTTCATCTCCAAGGAAGGTGGTGCCATCAAACCCTTCTGTGCCCCTTTTCCAAACCACCCTGGTGCTACTGGATCCTCACTAGAGCGAGTTGGTATCGGTGGGAAAGAAAATACCTGAAGTGCCACTTCTGGGAAGTGACATCTCTGAGGACAACTTGTGATGGAAGAAAAGTGACCCAGGGCAGAGGCCAAGGACAGGGCAGTGGGAGGGGTGAGCTGGAGCAGCTCCCTGCATCATTGCATGGCAGGAAGCACAGGGAACGACCCCATGAGAGAGAGGATGTGCACTGTGCCCTGAGCCACCCCTGCTGTCCCCAGCTCCCCCCGGGGCTGACACCCTCCCAGGACACCAGCATGAACTGTCACCAACCTGCACTTATGACCTAAAGCAAGTCAAAGCAGCAGCAAGATTTCTGAATGAGCAGGATGACGACGATGGGAACATTTGTCCCTAACAGAAGGCAAACTCCCCCACACACCCAGCAAGGTTTATTTCTACCAAGGCAGCTTTAACTGGCACTTCAAGCAGCACAGCCAGATTTGGCTCCTGGCTTTGCACTAAGAAACACTGTCCAAAGTAATTGGCTTCAACATTTGCATTGGAGAGCAAAGACAAACCATGGGGCATGTTTGGAAAACCTCAACATCTGCTTATAGTAATAACCTCATAAAGAGAGAATTTCAACTGACCCATTTCCTCCTGTCATTCCAAACATGGAGAGGAGAGAGACGTCACCAAGCCTTTTTTAGTCCTTGAACACCAAGGACCCAATGGATCAGTGAGGTACAAGGTCCCTGTCCTCAGCTGCTCCCTGGGAACGGGGGGCACAGCATGGGAAAAGGGCTCTGTTAGCCCCCACCAGTGACTTCTGAAACAGAAATGACAACTTGTCCTGATCATCTGCAGCACTTTGAGGCAAGTCTCGTGACCAGGCTGCAGCATTCAGCCTCACCTGGGACAATGACATGGAAATGGAAAAGCAGGAGGAGAGCAGAGCCAAAGCCCATTCCAAAGGACACAGCCACAGCTGCCACGACAGACACTCCTGTACAGACTTTCTTTTTTAAATACACAGAAAAGGATTTCTAAACACACCTGAGATTTGCAACGCTGGGGTTCCCACCTGTGGCAAAACATTAGGGATACCAACAACGCAGAGAAATCTTCCAGCAATAAGGAAAACTGTGTGCTCAGCTCTTGTCATAGCACTGCAGCACCCCTGAGGCAGGGATTTTAGCAACTTTTTAGCATTTTAAATGTTAGTGATGGAATTCCCAAGAAAAACAGCCCTTTACTTGAGAGCAGGGGCCAGAGACTTCACAGCCTGAGAGCTCAGGAGAATCCCAAGGTACACAGCCATGGGGAGAAGGTTTCTCTTTTCAGGCACAGAACAATTAAATTGGTAGTTTTTATTTTTAAATAAGTCCTGTATATTTTTCAGTACCAATTTTACAATAAACACCTGTGCATAATTTGCAAAGAGGGATTCTGTGCAGTTACTAGGAAGCCCAAGTGCTGTTAGCAACATTCCTAGAAATTTGCTCTTTTTTGTGTTTTGAGGCTCTCCACCTCCACTAACCCTGTGCTCACCAGCAGCATTTCCCTGGTTTCTGCTTTGACTTTGAAAGACTCAAGAAATTGAAGACTGCTAGTACCTAGAAAAGAGTCAGCCCTTTTAATATTGTCTGTCTTCCACAGAACCGTGAACAAAGAAACCCATGCAATAATCTCTGCACCAAATCCACATTCCTGCTTTAGCTGTTCCAGTTACACGGGAAAAAACCTTAAAAATCTCCAGCCTTGAAATTCCAGGCATCCAGTGACAGGGACCACAGGATCTCTAGAGATGCTGCTTTAGCAGACAAGGACACGTGCTGCAAAAAACACACATCTTTTATTTATTGACATTATACACAGACAAGGCTCCCACTCTTTTCCTATTTTCACAGCTTACAGTTCTTTATTTTCTGTAAATGAAGATACAACTTTGGATTCTCAAGTATTAAAATGTACATTAACGATAAAAGATGACCCTAAAAATTATTTAGGTTTGTCACTAAAATGGACCTGGACCCATCATTACTTAACAATAGATTTTTTTATTATCTGCAGGTTTGCACAACTCTTTCATACCTTTATGATTAATGAGTTGACTCTTATGTGATTCCAACTAGACCACAACAGATCTAAGTTATGGGTTTTTTTCTTTAATGTTTTCTAAGTCCTCTGTGAATTTTAGAAACAACGAATGAGTTCCAAAATTAAAACTAAGAATTTAAAATTTACTAGAAAAAGGAAAGCAATCTCAGTTGGAGAGTGATGAAATAAAGAAAAGGTCACAAGGTAAAATTCTAATTCAATCAAAATCAATGGCAAAACTTTGCTCCACTAAGGTGACAGAATCACCCCAGAATTCCTTCCCTCCACGTCCCCGGCAGAGTCCCAAAGCAGGACAGGCACTCGAAGGCTTCACTGAGATCTGCTCACATTTAACCCTGACAGTTACAGTGATTTTTCATTCTTTAATTTAAATATTTCCATTTTTTTCTACCCATATCAACCAAATAATTTACGTCTCCCTCAGGACTCTGTACAAGCCAAGTGGGAAAGTTCATCTTTTTCTGTCTGCATCGGTCCTTTAAACTGAATTTTTATATTTTAATGAAAAACTCCCTCCCCAAGATAATTTCTGGATGAGGGTTTGGCTCTCACATGAAAGGACCAGCCCGGTGCACCCAATAAGGGTCTGTGTCATCCTCACAGAGAAATTTTGGACAAGGAACAGAAAATCTTTCTGATGTACCATGAATCTTCAAAAGCAGATCACAAAGGAAATTCTTTTGAAACTGTAAATTCCCAGGTACCACAAAAGAACGATGTGCATTTTCTCAGCTTGTCTGTGGGCAAAATAAAAGCTTTTTATGAAACAATAAATTCTCAAGACAATTCTTGCACACCGGTTTGCAGCACAGAAAATACCAGAATATGAGAATATGCACATCCTTGGTACTGGGCACTGAGGAATTCTCAAGAGACTCCACCAGGTTTCCCAGCAATGATAAATAAATGGGATTTTTTATATGCCTCTCTATGTATGTGTACCAAGAGCACACCCACCCACAAGTGCTCTCTCCGTGTAGAAAAGCAGGACTGCTTTAAAAGAAAAAGGAAAAAAAAAAAAAGCTGTTTTTTCTTTCTGACAAACGGGCATGAAATAAGAGGCCGACATCTGCCTCTGCAGGTCACTGCAGTCAGGCTGCTGCGTGTCACAATCCCAACCGCTCCATCCATCAATGGCAGCCCAAAAATTAACGCAGCCTGGAAACTCTGCAGCAAGACAGTAACAGCCCAATTGAAAGGCTGACCTTCGGAGAGCGGCGGGCTAAGATGGAAAAATTATTTCATGCCCTGTACCAAAGCCAGCACCACAGTTCACAGGGATTTGCAGTTAATTTTTTTAGTTAGAAATTCTGGTTTGCTGGTGAACGGCAGGGAAACTGCAATACCAGATAAGGAAACTGTTATAAAGGCTTTTAATTTCAAAGGCATAATCAATTACATCCACAGAGATGCACTTCCATGGCATTCAGGATTTTAATTTCTCTGAATTACTGATTAATATATTTTTTTCCAAACATAACCTATTCAGTGTTATAAACAACACTATTTTCTCAGTGATTGATTAGGTAAAACTATAGTTGATTAGCCTGAAAAATTTGATTGAAACAGGCTGCAATTTTTGCCAAATACACATTTTCAGGTCCAATTTAACCAACGAAACAATCTGTTTTAAAATAAATCCTCCAAGTTGCTGTACTGAGCTCTTTTACCCAGGAGTCAATCACAGAGGTTATTTAATAACCAGAGACAAACAGGTCAGCCCTGTGCCTTTACCCTCCCAGGCTCTGCCCCAGACCATGGCAGGGATTAATCCTCTGTTAAATCACCTGCTAACACCCTGTTAATTGCTCCATAAGCTAATTGAACTGGAAGCTTAATAACACACAAATAGCAGAAATACCATATAGCTTAAAACTTCAAGTAGTTCAATAAAATTGAACCAATTAAAAAGAAAATTCAAATAATCCAATAAAATTGCCAGATCACATTTTAAATGTGCATCCCAAACTTTAGAAAGTAATTTATTTTTCCCAGCCCTTTCTCTGGAGATCACTGAAATAGCTTAGTGAGCGTTTTCTTCCCTTATAGTGTTTTTCTAATGTTACAAAATATTTTCCTTCTCACACAGGTAGGTAGTTCTGCAACAGCATCAAAGACACCAAGAAATCTGGATGATGTCATTAAATACTAGGACAGAACAGAGAGCCTCAGTGTTCGAGTTTGTCAAAACAATACCACGTGTATATTTTGTTTTATACAAAACAGAAACAAGTATTATCCTGTTTAGACTGAAATATATTTAATGGCAAACAAAGCCCTCAGAGTAGTCACAGAGCTAATTTCTTTCACCACGGTACAGTGATACAGAAAAATTCCAGGATTTTGAAAGACAACAACCAGATTTTAGTTTTGATAAGATGACAATTTTAGTTGGCAGTGTTGGGAAGGATAAAATTAAAACTGCTCCCTTATTTTTTAGTACAATAAAAGATGCAATTAACCCATTTGCACAATAATCTGCACATGCAGAAACTATGCAGAGCTTTGGCCAGAGCAGCTGGGGCTGCCCCTGATCCCTGGCAGTGTCCCAGGCCAGGCTGGACAGGGCTGGGAGCACCTGGGACAGGGGAAGGGGTCCCTGCCATGGGATGGGACTGGATTTAGGGTCCTTCCCACCCAAACCACTCTGGGCTTCTGTGAGAATGAGCTCATTGCCAAATCTAAAATGTGCTGGCCTGGGAAGGGGAAGAAACTCCAACACAAAGATTTACACTGCAAGGTCTGAGTGGTGAGGGGAGAACAGCTTCTCCTGGAAACAGCAGCAGGAGCCGAACCAGCACAGCACGGGCTATTTAAACACAGAGTTAAGGCTCATACAGAATTAACAGGGCTCATTTTAATGGCACACACTAGCCAGGATGTCAGATTAGATGGTTTCACACTCCTTCAAATCTATAATCAATGAAAGAATCCATCAGCTGCACTTCAGAGTTGCTCTGGTGTTCTTGTGAAGGACCCGGTGGCTCCCAGGGCGCTGCTCCTGAGCAGGGACCCGAGTCCCTCCCGCTCCAGTTCCCCCGGAGAGCAGCGGGGGCTGCTGAGCTCATGCAGCCAGCTCATCCCCAAACACCAGCGGAGCTGCTGCGCACCACCGAGAAACTGCAGCGTCCAAATTATTCCTCCACATTCTCTCTCCAGCTGAAAATTATTGGTTTAAGCATTTTAAAAAACCTAAAAAAATTAAAAATCAGTTTTGTGCAAGAGTTTTAACAAATTTCAGTGACCATGCAGACCTGAAAAAACCTTCTACTTTAATAATTATGGTTGTTTACAGTAGTAACAACCATACGGAGTTCCTTAGAGTACTCTAGAATATTATTCTTCAAATAAACTGTGCAATTATAACACACTGGAGAAACTCTGCCATTATCTCATTTCCATTAAACTAATGGAAATTATTTACTCTTTTTTTTTTGTTGTTTTCCACAGAATTAATGCACATGATGAACTATTTTTAACTAGTCCTGAGACTTAATAATTTACACTCAGTTCCCAGATTCCTTGCCAATTAATTTGACTTAATGAATTCCAGCAATTTTAAGGGGGAAAACGTCTTTAACAATCATTACACCAAGGGAAGGTATGTGGAACATCCCCTGCTTCTTTTGAAGTGACACAAGCTGCAGTCGGTGTCCTTTAAAGGAAACTCTCCAGACTCTATAATCTGCAGCTGAGTAGGACCATTCTAAAGCAACCCGGGTTTCCTACCTCACCATTCCCGATGGACCCTGCTGAGGGAAGCCACCCCGAGTCCCAGACAAGGAAGAGCCTCAGATTTGCTCTGTGAGCAACACTACCCTGCAGCAGGGCAAAGCAGGACGTGAACCCAGGGCACAGGCACGGGAGGAGTGGCTCGGCTCAGGGAGACCTTCAGCAAGTGTTCTTCTGTTGTACTGCGCCTTCTTGCAGACACAAAGATCAATGCGCTCGCTCCCAAGGAGAGCAGCAGAGCCCTGTTTGTCCCTCCCTCCCAGCCACACATACACTAACCTAAGTTTATATTCACCTTCAATAATAATTACAACTACATACACTAAACGTTAGCAGTATTGTGACTAGAAACAGAGTTACAAATTATTGTTCTTTTAATTGGAAGTTTGGAAATTGGGTGGGGGAACGAGAGAGGCTGGTTTGCACTCAATATCAGACGGGAGAATTCCTGGGCTGCATTATGGTGAAAAACAGTGACAGCTCCCAAGTGCTGCAGAGACAGAAAGGACAGAAAAGTGCAAAGATCCAGAGGAGCAGACAGGGAAATACAGGAGAGCAGCCTCAACACAGCTCCTCCACGGCTGGGCGCTGACTGCCCTCAGCCATGGCCCCTGGATCAGCAGCCGAGCTGGGGTCCGAGGGCACCAGGGCAGCAGGACAGAGCTCCTGGGCTGTGCCAGGGCCAGAGCCGGGCCCTGCTGCCCCAGCCGGGCGGGCACTGCCCAGGGCCAGAGCCGGGCCCTGCTGCCCCAGCTGTGTGGGCACTGCCCAGGGCCAGAGCCGGGCCCTGCTGCCCCAGCTGGGTGGGCACTGCCCAGGGCCAGAGCCGGGCCCTGCTGCCCCAGCCGGGCGGGCACTGCCCAGGGCCAGAGCCGGGCCCTGCTGCCCCAGCCGGGCGGGCACTGCCCAGGGCCAGAGCCGGGCCCTGCTGCCCCAGCTGGGTGGGCACTGCCCAGGGCCAGAGCCGGGCCAGAGCCGGGCCCTGCTGCCCCAGCTGGGTGGGCACTGCCCAGGGCCAGAGCCGGGCCAGAGCCGGGCCCTGCTGCCCCAGTCCGGCGGGCACTGCCATGGTGCCACCTGCAAACCTGCCCTGTGCACTCTGAAATATTGCAGTGTTTGATTCTTCCCCTTGACAGAGAGCAGGGCTCCACTGAAAGCTCATTTAATAAAAATAATGCAATGCAAATGAACCTGAATCAGAAAAATTAGATTGATGGAAGTAGCTCGGTCGCTGTAATTACACAAGGTGTATTATTTCTTAAATTCTCTTTGCATTAAACATATACCATACATTTATCAAACATAATTAGCAGTTTAGGTGACAAGGATTTGATTTTTCTCCTGCAACAAAAAATCCTTCTACGTGGGTATATACATCTGAAACATAATATGAACATTTCCACACTATCATCGTTTGCTCCTCAAAGAGCATAAAATCAAAGAATCAGAGGGCAAACACTGTGTGGGACTTATAAAGCAGAAGATGAGGAAGATGACCAGGTCAGCCTTCTGTAGATTTCATGAGCATAAAACAAAATTAAATCAGTCCCAGCTTTTAAGGCTGTTAGTCAAATAAATCATATTTGAAATCAAAATAATTGATGACACCCCGGATTTCCCTTCTAATCAACCTTTACTTTTTTCAATCATCTAAATAAATTGATGACAAAACAGCAAGATAAACAGAAGCTGCAAAAGAAAGTTGACAAAGTTGAATTTCCAACACAACTAAGATAATCAAGTTTTTCCCTCTCTCAGTGTTTCCTGGGGGTTTTGGACTAATGGGAGGCTTTGTTTAGGTTTGGGGTAGTCTGGGGTATTTTTTAAACAGCTTCACAGAAAATAACTGTATCAAAATAATGGCAGAAAGCACTTTCATTTTTTTCCTCTTCAAATCCCCATGGACTACGTGGGGACCTCAAGTCAAAAACCTTCACTTTAGAACAATAAATAAATAAACCCGCTAAACCCTTCCCAAGGCTGGTCAACTGTAGCATAACTAATGCAAGAGGCTGAGAGATGCCAGATAAATTTGATTACTATAAAAGATGGGAATATGTTTCTTTCCTCAGAGAATTCACAAAAAGGGGTCAAAAACAAAGCAGCACTGAAAGCCAACAACTTCATTTCTCCAGCAACTCAAGGCAAAAACACAATACAATTCCAGGGGAACGTTTTATCACATCGGTGCAGACACCTCCTAATCTTCTATTTCTGAAAAAGGGAAATAGCAAAGATAGAGTCCAGGCAAAATGGGGCTCTTCTTTCTTTTCTGGAAAAGGCACTCTGATTAGTATATCAATTTAGCAAAGAGTTCAAGAACTGTTTTCCTCTTTCACCTGCTACCAGTGTCATAGAGGCTCTAACACATTTCAGTTGGAAAAAAAAGTAATCTTACACTTCTTGTTATTCTTCCAATTTGTCAGATTCCCAAATCATTTATCTCGAATGCATTCAGGAGCACCATCAGGAGAAATGACCCATCGTCCTTTCCTTGTTAAAGGAAAACAAAGTCGTGACTCAGTGTTAATTGTTCCAGCCCTGAGTAATGGTGAGATCCAGAGATCCCCCTGCACTGTTCCCTGACTAAGAGACAGTCCTGATTTCACATTTTCCTCTGTAAATAGATGAGCTCCTGCCAGCTGCTGTTACCACGGCACCAGTATTTTGCAAACTTCTCTGGAATTACTTTTTCCTTCGCCTGTCTCAGAGTGGCACTTGATTTTTTCACATCGTGCTGGGGGCACAGTCGTACCTCAGTCAGCTCCTGGCCCCTCCTCCCCAGAGAACACAACCCTTCCAGCCAGCAGAAAAGCCATTCTTACTTGAATCTATTCAATGTCACCTTATTTTCATCACTTCTCCCAAGTCATCCAGTTCTTCCTATTTAACATCCCAAGCTCCTGCTCCATTAACAGCATCTCCTAGCACCTGGTTCTTCAGCCCAGTTCCAGTAAACCACAGGTAACTTATACAGAAGAGTTACAAATAATATGTATAAAAGAAGGTTGAACTTTGAAGAACAAGTAATTTCCAGACAGCCTGATAAATTCACTTTAGTCCCACAAACTTCTCACACAACACATCTTACAAGCAATCTGCTGCAAAAAGCATTTTCCATGGGCTGACAGCACCAGTTGCTCTGCAGGACTCAAGAAAGAACAGCTTGCAGCACTTTTTTGCGGGTATATTTTTCAGAGAGTAAGATCCACACCCAAATTTGGTAAAAGCTGTTCAGATTCAGTATTAAATGCTTTGCAGTAATGAGAGTCCTTTACTGTGTCAAACAATTTCAGTAAAAAAAAAATTACTATCTGGTTTATTCATGCTATTGCCTCTTATTTTATCATGGTCTGCTACATAATTGCCCTGCAAACATCATGCAACTCCTTATTTCCTTTTTTCCATGGCATATGCAATCCAAACCCCTCCATTTCAAGTAAAACAAAGTCTAATTAATATTTGTAATAGCACATAAAAGAGACTACCTACAGTAAACGATCATAAAGGTAACACCTTCATTTTCAACGCCAAGGCCAGAAGATGCCCATGGCCTGGAAGGAAGAACTGTTTCCTCAGCAGAACAAACCATGAAACACCCCAACAAGATCCCCAACCCAGAGGCCACCCCTGCAAGGCCCCCCAAGCCCCCTGGCAGGAGCTCAGACAGGCTGGAAGCACCAGGGCCACGGGCACACCTGGGACCCTGCTTTGGGACACCTGGGGAGCTGTGAGAGCACAGCCAGCCCCAGGAATTCAGGGCTTTCTTCACCACTTCCCAGCTCACCAGCAGGGAAATTCAGAAGCCCCAGATACTGAATGAAGGAAACGATTCTGAGGAGCTACAAAAGGGCAACTCTGACTATCATGGCAACAAACAGATCAGCTGCTGCCTTGAAAAGCCAGGTATATGCTGCTCTCTTATCCTTTTTACTTCTGACCACTCAAAAGCTTGCTTGCATCAGCACAGCACAACAGCAGAGCTGGAAGGAAGTCTGTGCTTTTACAGAGCAGAAACACAACGTGAAAATGCCAAAAAAAAGCCCAAAACAAAACCAAAACCAAACAAACTAAAAAAAAGAGAGGAAAAAACCACCAAAGCAGGATTTATGAAAGTGTTCTGAATTTCTTCAGACACTGTGTTCTCCTTTCTAAAGAACCTGATGGCACAGTATAAAAACTATTTCTCTTCCACTATTGTTTTCAATAAAAATGTAAAAAAATCCCGACCATCAGCAATTTAAAAATACAACAAAACTCTCTGATAAGAGATTTAAATATGCAAAGACTACACAGAAAGGGTGCTGAAGGGCACTTCTAGAACGTCTACAAAACTAAAGTGCAGAAGTGTATGCAGTCACCTGTGCACACATTCCTTAAACTCTCACAACTCCATCTGCAGACTGGCACAGACGTACCAAACTCCATTGCTAGGAAATGCAGATGTTTGACTAACCAGGATGCTGCTGCTCTGCATCCCTGTGAGTCTGTTAGAACTGAAACCACCTTACTTCTCCCTACAGGAGCCACATCATGAGATGCAGGAGGACAGTTTGGATGACTAAGCTGGAAACAGAGAATGTTCTGTCTCATTGCTGCCCTGCAGCTCCTGCTGTGTATCAGCCACACAAATCCATCCTTCCCCCAAACCCTGCACTCCTGGCTTTTCAGCTCTTCCTCCACTCCAGCTCCTAAACCCACTCTACCTCTAAACAAACCACTGGGCTCCTAATCATGAATCCCATCCTTCAACTTTTAAAATTCTCACTTTAGGACAGTTCAAAGCATCCTCATAGCACCCTCACAGCCACGTGGCATTCTGTAAAGTAGTGCTGCTCAGGCTCAGAAACCCACCCAAACCTAGAAAACTGCCTCAGGATATTTATTGATGCACCATCTTGAAAGTTTTTTCTAATGAATTTTGTTGCTGTGAAAGACTTCTGCCTTTCAAAAGCAGAAGAGTTTTATAAAAAAATTAGAAGTTGGCATTTCTGAAATACTATTAGAAAAACTTGAACAACCTGGTCTAGGGGAAGGTGTTCCCATGGCAGGGGATGGAACGAGATGATTTTTGAGGTTCCTCCCAACCCAAAGCACCCTGTGAGTCTCTGAAATAGCCTCTGCAGCAGCAATTTCACAGACATCAATGGCTCTGCTCGCCCTGTGCATCAGACAGGAATTTTTCATTTCATACATCATTTAAAACTTACTGCAGTGATTCCACAAACCTGTCTACAAGCACCTTCTTCTCTCCCAGCCCCCTCCAATTCAGGGTATTTTGGCCAAAAGTGAGCACACAAGCAGACTGCCATAACACTGACAACAGAGAAGCAAAGCAGCATTTAGCACCAGATAACGAAGAGAAAGACCTCGTTCTCTCAAATAATACTGCATCTTCTATTTGAATACTTCACAATAAAATTACACTGACTACACCATCAGCAAACCTACCCCAAACATCCCCCAGCAAGCACCTAGCATTAGCACAGAGGCATTTCAGTATTTTTAAACACAGATTTGCATTTATGTCACATTTTCAGAAATCCCTCTCCCAGAACACTGTAAGAGTGTGGACAAAACCTTCTCTTCCCAAAACCACTTGTTCAGATCTCTGTATTCTGGAGCCATTCACACAGACAGATCATTGACTGCTGCAGCTGCCCAGATAAAATAATAAAGATCACAACTATTGCTACATTTATTATTTCTGGAATAGGCCTTCAATGCTCGAATATAGAGATAAGTTCTGAAAATACAGAATGCCATAATCTACGTGCAAATACTTCAACGCACACTGTGGCCACAATTCACAAATTTCCAGACTGAGAGCTGAAAATCAGACAGCTTTCACTTAAAACTCAGTGTGGCAATCCAAAGAGAGAGGTTTACTCACCATTTCTGAAGGACTTCTGGACTGTAGCATCTAACACAGGACACTCCCTGCCTGGGCGTTAGTTCAGTAATTCCTCTTCTCATTTAGGATAAATCCAGAAAGTAGCTGGCACAAAGAAATGGAAAACACACATTTAGCTGGGGTTGGATGCGAACAAACAGAATTTTGTCTTGGCCACATGACTAACAAAAATCTTCCATAGCATTCTTCTTTTCAGTCAACACCAAAACATTTTTGTAAGCACTAGGAAAAAACCTTTGATTTAAAGTAAATTAAAAGACAAGGTACAATGATTACCTGAATATTCCTAATACTTTTAACATGCTGGAACACATGTGAGTTTCAAAATGTGGTAAGTCAGAGCACTCAAATGTTCTTGAGTCAGGAGAATTTTTGTGCGTAGCACAGCACGGGAACACAAGGAACGTTATAAAATCTAAGACCACTCAATGACAGTTTCTGGAAAGCTTCCCAAATTACTTGTCCCCACTAACCACCCACACAATGAGAGATTCTATTAACCACAAATAACCCCAAAGGGTTCTCTGGCTCCATTTGTGCAGGCAGCTGTGAAGGTGCCAGCCTGTGTGCCCAGCTCAGGACCTGCAGAGGCAGAGCCAGGCCAGGGCAGAGAGCCCCAGGGGCACCCCCAGCCCTGCGGGGCTGCCAGAGGGAGGCGGAACAGGGAACAGCCGCTGCTGCACGATCCCTGCACAGCTCCCCCAGGCCCTGCTGCACCCACAGCCAAAGGCTCCCCACCCGTCACGCACCACAAAGTAAAGATCCATAGCTCTAAACTGTTCCACTTCATCATGAACTTCTCAACTCACCAATCAATACAGTATTGAGCAATAAACAACAAGCCAGAAATATTCTTGAACAGAAAAACCAAGCCCACCCTTATTCAGAATTGTGAATTGTGCAGCTCACACGTTTTCCAACATAAGTTCAGAAAATAAAAATCTCATTAAAGCTTTAGCCAAAATTTCTAATTCATCAAAGGACCATGTTTTGAATACCAATGAATTTCATGAAAAAGAAGCGCTTTTTTTTTTCTTGTCTGCATGTCTGTAAAATCTCTCTCAGGTTACAAAACCAAATCTGATGACACTGAAAAGTCTTTCAGGAACAAAGACAGACGAGTAAAACAACCACCAGATCTCTTTAATTCCATGCAAAAGTGTCAACAGCAAAATCACTGCATCTCTGCCATAGCAGAATATTAAATAGTTCATTAATATCCATTTTCCCTTCTTCTCTTTTCAGAGGCTACTAAAATTGTTTCTGTTTGATTTTACATGAGTGAAACTCCTCCCAAATGAAACAGGTACAAGGATCTTGAAAGAACACTCAAGTGCACATCACTCAAGCCCTTGGCAGGCCCTATCTCTGCGAAACAACAATAGCATCCCACTAATAACAATGACTTCCTTAACTATTCATTTTGGTAAATAATGGAACTGAAAATTATCTAGTGATGGATTTACACTTTTACAATGCATCTCGGGGATGAAAATGAATAGGGACAGAGAAATTATGTGTGTTACAATGGCTGACACCACAACTTGAGATCCAGCCTCGCTCCACAGAACAACACCAGCTGAAAATGTGGCACTGCAGTTTGGAGCATTTTACCTTTGTCTGCTCTACTGTGAGACATCCTATATATATTATTTGTATTACAGAAGCACTTAGAGATGCCAATTAAAACCTAACACAGCTATAGTAGGCAGAAATAGTATGAAAGTTACAATAGGTGTCATAGCCATTTTAATTCCAACCGCAATAAATCACCCATTGCTCAGATATTCCTTCTTTTATCAGCTACCACAGAATTTAACATTTTATATGTTATGAGAGAGCACTAACAGAATGGCCTAGGCAGCCTTTTCTTATTTAAAAATCATACTAATATTTCCAGTGGAGGCCCAGAGGGAGAAAGCCTGGTGACACAAGGCTCACTCTCCTTCATCACCTTCCTCGAGAAACCCATGGAACTCCAAGGCTATGTGGACCATCAGGTGAAAAATCAGAATATTTGGAGGCAGGAAGCTGACAAAGGCAACAACTTTTCTGGAAGCAATGAGAAACACCAAGCTTCTCTTTAAAAAGTTGAAGATTACTTTGTGTTTAAGTTAACAAATGGCAAGTGTTTACCTGTGACTATTAGTTCTCTCCTAGGCAGTTTATTATAAACAGTATTTCAAACACAGGACTTTAAGAGACAATGTATAAATATTTTAAATGGTAAAATATAGGTGCTGGCTTTTTTTTTGTACTATGTCCAGAAAATTTGCACAAACACATCAAATTCTCCACCTAGGGAATTTACTTTATTGTTAAGTTTGCATTTAAAACAAATGTACATGACCTATTTTGGGGCTAATATAACTAAAAGGAGCCTATTTGTTGTTTATTATTTATAGAAGATTCACTTCAGATTAGGCCTCTTGCGGACGTGTGTATCTGTGTGGCATCACAAAGCATCTCCAGATCTCCCCAGCACTAAAACACACGAGGAAATGACAAGTTAGGATGTATCCAGTACACAGAGTGTTTTATAAAAGCCAAGATTAAAAGCTGGTTTTTCCCTCCTCAGAAAGGCCACATGAAAGAGCTGCTACCCTGGGTAATGCATTGACCTTCTGGGGCTGATAATGACAAGTTCAAGTTCCTGGAGTTGGGGAAGATGGGGAACTAAAGTAAGTGCACTCAAGCAACGAGTCCATCTGCTCTGTTAGAATCCCACTCACAAACCAGCCCCGTGCAAAGAAAGAGGAAAACAATTTAATTTCTTTTATTTATATAACCCAGGAGTTTTTCTACACCATCAGCATGGCTCAAAACTGCTTTCTTAGAGGCTTCAATCTAAGGCACTGATTGTTTCTTCCATTTTAATAGAAAACTTGAAATTATTTCATATAAAAGGTGTCAAATTTATGAAAACAGAGATGCAAAATTGCCTCTCACGTCTAAAATTTTGCATTTTCAGCTTTTTCTTGTAAACAGAGAAAGAGTAAAACATGGTAAAATCATATCTATTCTGTAAGAGATAAAACACCTCTTTTAAAACTTCTAGAAAATCAGAAATGCATTTTTATACACCAACTAAGGAAAACCAGAGTTGACCCAAAGCCCCTGTTCTGGCCAGCCGTTGGTTTTGTAGCTTCGTGGGTCACAGTGCCTGGAGCTCTGGGGGGCAGAGTAAAGCTCCCCACAAGGCTGCAGGCAGGACTGAGGCACGGAAAAGCAGCTCCAGAGCTGCAGCACCTCCGAGCTGGCACTGCTGAGGGTGCATTATAGCACGTACTGCTGCTACCCACATACAACTCCCTGCGTGGTAGCACATTCTGCATTTTCAAATATTTATATTTCAAATTACACAGAGATATTACAACCTTTACATCTTTGTTTAAGTTATTTAAGACAAAAAAATAAAGGCTAAAACAAATGCTATGACTCCAGTTGGTGTAAATCAACATGTACATCATCAGGTTTTAATCATCAGCTCATGCCAAATGGTTTACATTGAAAGATTCCTGCCAGGACAGGCTGCGAGCGCAAAGGGAATAAAATCATTCCAAAATAAATTCCCTTTTAAATTTTGCTCTAAAACAGTATTTCTAATTTCTTTCTCCTCGCCCCCAATTCAATCTCATCTCAGAAACATTAATTTATTTAGAAAGAGAAATTAATCACAGGCATCTCTACAGTCCTGGGTGATTCCAGTCCAGTCAATTTTTGCCTCTCCTTAGAAAACACGGTGATATTAAACACAAAACCCCACACATTGAAAGAACACTAACACTTCTGAAACAAGATTTCGAGCTGAAGTTAAGAAATTGCTATAATTAAACTTGTCCAGGAAGACAGATTAAGGTCAAATATGTCTATTAATTTTGGGTATCCAGTCTAAGCCACCTTAGACTTGATGGTTTTCCTCTGAAGCCGAGCGTTTCCCAGCATTTCACTGGTTGCTGACTGGTTTTCCCGGGTGTTTTCCAGCCCCAGGCGGCACAGGGGCCCGGGCAGGAGCGGGGCGGTGCTTGCGGAGCTCCCCGGGCGCAGCCCCGGCCCGGCTGCCCGCGGCCCTCGCTGCTCCCTCGCTGCTCCCTCCTCCCGCAGCCCCCGCAGGCCTCGCTGCTCCCTGGCCGGGAACTCAAAGTCCCCGGCGTTCGCCGGCAGCTGCGGGGTGGCGGCACCGCGCTGGGGTCCCCCCGTGCCCACGGAACCCTCGCGGGGCTCTGAGAGCGCCGGGCCCCGACAGCGGCACCAGAACGGCCTCGGCTGGTGGCGACAGTCAAGGGAGTCAAAGTTCAGTCACAGGCAATGCTTTGGGTGGAAGGGCCTCAAAGCCCATTCCATCCCACCCCTGCTATGGCAGGGACACCTTCCCCTGTCCCAGGCTGCTCCAGCCCCAGGGTCCAGCCTGGCCTTGGGCACTGCCAGGGATCCAGGGGCAGCCACAGCTGCTCCGGGCACCCTGTGCCAGGGCCTGCCCACCGTGCCAGGGAAGGATCCCTTCCCTCTCTGCCGTCCATCCATCCATCCATCCCTCTCCTCTGGCAGCGGGAGCCATCCCTGCAGGCCCCGCGAGCAGGGACGTGAGGCTGCGGAGCTACAAACGCTGAAGGGAGAGCGGCAGCTCCCGGCGGAGGGGCCCAGGCCGGGCCGCGCTCAGCGCTGAGCCGGGGAACGACCCCGCACACCGCGGAGTCCCCGGGACCGGGCAGTGACCCCTGTGCGGGCAGTGACCCCGCATACCGCGGTGTTCCTGTGCGGGCAGTGACCCCTGTCCGGGCAGTGACCCCTGGCCCGCGCTGTCCCTGTCCCGGGCAGTGACCCCTGGGCCGCGCTGTCCCTGTGCGGGCAGTGACCCCGCACACCGCGGTGCTCCTGTCCCGGGCAGTGACCCCTGTGCGGGCAGTGACCCCTGTCCCGCGCTGTCCCTGTCCCGGGCAGTGACCCCTGTCCCGCTCTGTCCCTGTCCCGGCAGTGACCCCTGTCCCGGGCAGTGACCCCTGTCCCGGGCAGTGACCCCTGTCCCACGCTGTCCCTGTCCCGCACTGTCCCTGTCCCGGGCAGTGACCCCTGTCCCGGCAGTGACCCCTGTCCCGCGCTGTCCCTGTCCCGGGCAGTGACCCCTGTCCCGGCAGTGACCCCTGTCCCGGGCAGTGACCCCGCACACCGCACTGTCCCTGTCCCGGCAGTGACCCCTGTCCCGGGCAGTGACCCCGCACACCGCGCTGTCCCTGTCCCGGCAGTGACCCCTGTCCCGCTCTGTCCCTGTCCCGGGCAGTGACCCCTGTCCCGGCAGTGACCCCTGTCCCGGGCAGTGACCCCTGGGCCGCGCTGTCCCTGTCCCGCGCTGTCCCTGTCCCGGGCAGTGACCCCTGTCCCGCGCTGTCCCTGTCCCGGCAGTGACCCCTGGGCCGCGCTGTCCCGCACCGGTGCCGCGCTCGGGGCCGTGGGGACGCCCCGCACTCCTCTCGTTCTCATCGCGACCTTCTCGCTTTGAACAAAGGCGCCGCTCCCGCATCCCGCGCCCCACACAAAGGAGCCAAACACGGCACCGCCACTGAGGGCAGCCAGGGGTTAAAAACCGAGATCGCAAACAAATGTTTCCATAATCAACACTTACCGCAAGCAATGCTCACAAAACTACAAGAAAAAGAATAATTTTCTGCAAATAGCAGAAGAAACGTTTTCTTCTTTAGGGTGAAATATCCCTTTTTTCAAGTATGTCTTAACCTTTTCTATTTCAGGTTAGCTTGGAAAACAGAAAAGGCTACCCTGAGTTTTATTTTTAATTTGACACATTAAAAAATGAAATACCCCTCTGAAAATCCTAGAGCCTGTGGCATAACTTCTTCATTTAGATAAATTCTAAAGTAGCTGTTATTTACCCAGAAACCAAAGAACAATCTGTGTTAAGATTTTTTTTCTAATACATAACATTATTTGCTAACATTCCTAAATATTCATTATAGGAACACACAGCCTTTAAAAAGCTGATTGTTTTTTCATTAAATTTGGATACTTGGGAGGATTCTGTGCACAAGTTAAATAAACAGATATCTGGCGAATTTTCGAGTGAATGTTTAAGATACAAATAGTATCAACCAGGACAAAGGCAGGTGCTCCCTGTCTCAGCCCCTCGGGAACCCACCCTTCCCCTCCCAGCCCTGCTGGACCTGCAGGGAGCTCCTGAGTTCTCAGCAACTCTCTCAGAGGGCAGGCAAAAGAATTTTGCTGGTTCGGAATCTTTCCTTCTTTTGAAGTTCCGTATCTGGTACTTTTAAGTCACGCCCTCCTTCCCCCATCTTTCTGTGACACGGAAAATGTCACACTTCGTCCAGACACAATTTCAACAATTTCATTTATACCAGAGGGTGCTTATTAGTACATGTATTTCAATCAGATACTTACTTGCATTCAAAGTTACTGCAAAAAATTTAAGTACCAGAAGATTAATACAGTGCCTTAATCTGAACATAGTAAACTCCAGGAGCTGATCTTGAAACTCATGCTCTAAGTTTACCTGTTGACTTTCTACAACCATACACAAAAATCAAGTAATTGCAAAAAAAAAAAAAAAAAAAAAAAAAAAAGGATATTTTATAGCCTGAGCCAGACTGTTCCTACCATTTGTAGGAACAACTGCTGAGTTTACACAAGAAAATAGTATTTAAAAACAATGTCTGAGCCTACATCCCTTCCTTAAAGTATTTTTAATGCAAATGAGTCCTTCCTAACCTAAATGTGGTGTAGCCCAAGCCAGAGCGTTTGGCCACCGTGCAAACCAGTCCAGCAGAGTTTTACCGCCAGAGGAGATCGGGTCAGAGATGGCTCCTGGTGTCAGATCAGTCACTGACTGCCTCAATTACCTTTGGCAAACCATTTAACCTTTCTGTATTAATGGTTTCCTGCCAGTAGAATAGTTCTTCATCATGGTCGGGAGGAGTTTAGCCCATTAATTAATAAAAATAACTATAAAAATACTCTTTTTTTTAAATCCAGGAGCGATCTGTTCTGCAGAATAATACTGAAACTCCAAACTCCTCTGCACATTAGGTAGAAATGAGCTATTTCTAGGTAAGTGGGTGCTATTTCAGAGCAGATTTTCAGCATCCACACTCTAATGGCTTCACAAATTATGAAGAACAAGGCTCGGGGTTTTCTTGCAGCTCGTGACTAACAACAACAAAAACAAACAGCAGTTCGTCCTGAACTAACAACTTGCATGGTTTAGAACACTTCCTGAGTTTTAATGAGCTAAATGAGTTAAAAGGTATCTGTTGTGAAAATGGCCTCAGTCCAAACAAACTTCAGTGCCTGGAGAGCGGCCCTGGCAGAGGGAGCCTCGCAGGGAAGCAGGGACAGCTCGCAGCTCCACTGCAGCATCCTGCCAGGGACCACTGCAATACAGTCTATTCCAGAACCATTTTTCTTTTTATTATTTCATTAAGTTGTATCTCACTAAAGTTCCTCCTAGGATCTCTCTACAGCACCAAATTTTTCATTGGGAAAACTATAAATCATGGGCCTAAATTACAATTTAATTATAAACGCCTTCCCTTCTAATGCTGCCTGGGACCTTTTACCCTCCTACATAATTCTAAAAAATGACCCCTGTCATAATTTCCTTCACTAGAATAATATGCAGAGATCTAATCCTGAATCCTGCTGTCTTATAATTTAATATAAGAGGTAATTATTATTCAAAAGATAATGTTGCAGATATTGAAAATATTCTGAAGTTTAAGTCTAAAAAAAACCTTCCCTTGGTATGTAAAAGCCTCTTATTTGACTCTTGCAAGAAAGGAAATAAATAAAAAGGTTTTAAGACTTTATGCAAAATGTTAGGAATATTATTTGTAGCTGAGATTTGTCAACTGTAATTTCTATAACCCTTGAACTACAGAGAAAACACTCACTTGCAGCAAAAGCAGGAAGGCACCAGACCATTTATTATTGATCTCTGCTTTTTGCCATAGGTTAGACAGACAGCTCTGGACTGCTGATATCCAGCTGAAAAATATGGCTTAGGTGGCTCCACATTTTGGAGCACAAGGAAATCTAAGGTGAGCCAAAGTCAAAAGAAAACCAAATCAAACAACAAAACCCACCCTCATGAAACCCCCTTCTTACAGCTCAAATTTTATTTCATATTGATCACATCAAAGGCACAGTTACATTTATCCAAAACACTCCTGTGAAGAAGTTAAATTATAAAAAAACCTTAAGGAATTCGTTTTCCTAGTACATTTTAGTACTGGGAATTAGTACATTTTCCCTAAGTCAGAAAAGCAAGGAGTAACACCATTATGTCAGCTCATCTTGCACAAGAGACGTGGATTTAATCTCAGCCCAGGAACACGGCTGTTACTGCCTGGCTGTTCCCTCTACATAGGAAGGCTTTGACCTTAAAGCCCTTTTTTCTAAAACTGGGATTCATCAATAAAAATGTGTTTTCTTTCAAGTTAACTCTTAGGGTATGCAGGAATATCTACCAAGAGGGGAACTGAGTGCAGCTGGAGCAGGTGAGAATGAACACAAGGAGAGAGAATTAACAGAAATAATTCAAGTATAGTAGAGTAAAATTCACAAAACTGGAATGCTTTCCCTGTTTCAAATTCAGGGAGCAAGCCCCATTTTTTCAGGTAAATGAGATATCAAATGAGCTTTATTGCTTCTAACCATATCCAGCTCCATCAGTGAGAACAAATAAAATCCCCTAACTGACAGATTCAACATCCTGAAGAGGGAGAGGCCAGGGAGGTTATCAGAAAATGGGGTTCACAAGAGGTAATTATAGCCTGTGCTCACCCTGCTAAGGTGAGGCAGAACATCACGATACAGCTCCATAAAAATCAAACTATATAATGCAGAGGCACCAGTTTACTGCTCTCTTTGGTTTTGCTTTGGGAGCAGTTCATTTAAGACATAATAAATTGAAGGGTTTTTTCTCCCGTCCCTCCATAAATCCAGGGACAGTGCAAATGAGGAGGTGCTCATTACGGACAAAGGAAAGGGGCTCCCCAGACAGTGACACGAGCTGGGAGCACTGAAGCTCTCATTAAAGGGAGCCCTGTGCTTTTTGTAATAAGGAATATTACTTAACAACACTCCAAGCATGGTTCACTCCATACTGCTGAAGTGAGCTTTTGGGGGGCAGTGAAGGGGAAAAGAGGGAGCATCCACAGTGCCACAAATATCATCAAAACAGAGATGGAGTTTTGCCTGTAACAAATTAATAATAAGCAAGGAAGCGTCACTGCCTGTAACTGAATGGCTTCGTGCAACACACGGATTCAAGGATCCGAGGGGGATTCATGGAAGGTGTTGGACTTTACTCCTAAATAAACAAACAAAACCAGGCTGGAGGGACACAGGTAGAAAATTTCAGTTCTCAAAGCAGAAGGATAACAAAAGGTACGAAGCCACCACCAGGGCAATTGGCCAAGAAACCACTACTATTAACACATTACACTCCTTGTGCACATGACCAACTTTCCCTAAGAAGATCCTGTGGTTGTCCCTGCAGAATTTAATTCTGCTTTTGCCAAACCATCACTCCCACCTGTCAGATTACTTTCAGTTGTGCAGCTATCACTGAATGCACTCACTAGCTCAGCTTTCTGTTGTCTGAAAGCTCAGTAAATATATTTCCTACTCTGTGATTCAGCTCATTAAAGCAAACACTGCAGTGACCCAGGGTCAGGGCAGACCCCTGCCAAAACTCAGTGTATACCTCCTTGCATTCTGACAGTGATAAGTTTGCTCTAAAAATGATTCTTCAACCTGGTCTACACCACTCATCTCAACCAAATTTCCTGAGCTTGCTAATGAATAAAGCTGGTGTGAGGAGAGCCAAAAACCTCCCTGAACTGGAGATCTACGACAGCGAGTGCTCCTTCCCTGCCCACACCTGTGACTCTGCTATAGAAGTTGTTCTGTGCCTTAGACAATGTTTTTTCTGTCAAGTCTGTGTTTGTTATTCATTCCCTTGTCATCTTCCAAGCGCTCACAAATAGTTTGGTTGCTTTTCCCAGAGGTTTAGCAGGAACTGGAGATTACCTGACTGGTCTGTAACTCCTGTCTAAAGTCAGGACACTGAACTGTCTTCCAGGATTTCACCTTCCCTGCACAAGTCTTCAAAACAAGCCACTTCTAGTTCTGAGTTTATTTTGGCTCTACATATTCTTTTAATGAGTTTTGAAACCAACAGTTCTGACAACAGCTCTCCTAGATGCTTTAAGCTGTTTCTTCTCTCTTCAGGACTCAGATCTCACCCCTTTGGCAAGGGCATTAATTACGGCAACTGCTGTGCCATGGGCAGCTTCAAGAGAGAGGATACAGAAACTTTTGGCCGTCTCAAAGCTCTCTTTGCTCTCCACTGAATGGTGATCCTACACTTCTCTTTATTTTCCCATTCCTCATGCTCTTAGCAGCCTTATTCTTGCCATTTTGACACATCTTGCATCCTATTTGATGATTTGGCCTCTCTGGTTTTATCACTATGTGCTCTGCCCATAAGTATTCTTATGCCAGTCTGCAAGGTGGTTCCTTACACCTGGCATCCATCCTCAGCACTAGGATAGTTTGGATTTGACAAAAAGGTCCCATTTATGTAATTATTCAGATTTTGGGTCTGAATAATTCCCAGTAATTGCCACGTAAGGTGTCCAACACTTTCACTGTCACTGATCATTCTTAGTTTTAATGCCCACTAAACTCAAAACTTGCTGCCCTTTTGCCTGTGATGGCCCAAGCAGTTCTGGCTTGGCCTTCTGCCTTCCTTTGACACATCCGCTCTACATTCCAGCAAGTGTTGAAGTTTTTTGCCCTACTGGTATATGGGGGACTAACAATATTGTCACTTTTTCCTGGTCTGTAACTGGAGGCCACAACAAAGAGAAAAATCAAGCCCAGGCTTGCAGTCATTGCTGATGGCAGCACTTATTCACGGTCCAAGACCATGCATTCCTCCAAGTTTGCAGCAGTACTTTTGCAAATGGAGCCCAGCCCCAGCACATTCTCTCTCCCATTTAACAGGCTGCCTTTAGAGCACGTTTACTGAGTCCCATCAAACACGGGTAATTGACAGCTCTCCACCCCCAGCATCCCCACTCCGAGAAGGCCGTTTCCCCAGGAGCCGCCTCAGCCAACCTCAAACACTTTATTACTGGTCAATTTGGGTTTCCTGCCCACTGTAAGTGGCAGTGCTGAGGGTCTCTAGCTCTCTCTTGTCTCGCTAATCAATATAAGCAGTCACTTCCACAGCGTTTCCCTGCTACTCAGCAAGAAGGACGAGAGAGTGCCACAGGTTGTAAATAGCAGAACAGCCTCAGTGCTACATCACAAAGTTAAACTTCAGAAACAGGAGCCTGCTTTTATTTTTGACTTTTGGGCTTCTTTTGGGATTTTCTCTGTTTTGATTCTTTCTGGCCGAGCAAAGCACTGCACTTGGTTTTATGCCATTCCCACTAAGCGCCTCCTCGGTGGGGAGGGTCATAGTTACCCTCCCAGGAACAAAACTTCTCTGGGAGCAGCACGTGGCTGGAGACAGCACCAAGAAATTCCATAAAGTGCCAACCACAGCTTTACAGTCACTGCGTTATGGGTAAAAGAAAGTCAGGATTAAACAATTATTGCCTGGAACTAAGGCAGTAAAATTTGTTTATGAGGTAAATTTTAACAAGAAACAAACAGTTAGTGTTGTTTATAAGCAAACTCGAGCTGTAAAATCCAGGGAATGCTTTGTAAATGCCTGTCCATGGGCCAGGTGAGGTCCTGGAGGGAAGCTCCCTGCTGCTTGCAGCTGGCTCTCACACACACGGTGTGACCAGCTCCAGGTGACATCAGAGCCAGTGGCTGTGCCCAAGGATAGCAGGGACAAAACCTTCACTTGCTGCTGAAGGTGTTTCTTCTCACAGGTCTTCCCTTCCACTGCATGGAATGACCCCCTTGTCCTGTCCGTACCCAAAAGAGCCACAATGACTACTCACAGTATTCTGGTGTTGTTTAGGTTGGAAAGGGCTTCTAAGCTGCTCAAGTCCAACCATTAATGCACCACTGCCAAGGCCACTGCTAAGCCATGACCTTGCCAAGAGATGGAAGAGCAGTCTGTGACCCAGCAGCAAGCAAGTCAAGCAGAGTCTGCTCGAGGCCCCTGGGGCATAGGGCAGAGTGCTTGGACCCAGTCCCAAATTCAGTACACTCTGGTTTCCCACTGCCACCTTGGTTAAGAGGAATTGCCCATATTTTTATTAGCACTGCAATGTACTCTGTTTTAGTGAAATTATTTCATCAGGCTGAGCCCCAGGAGGACTCAGGGTTCCCCTGCAGTGCAGCCTGACCGCACCAGTAACGCCAGCACAACAAGGAGCAGCCTCCCCAAGCTGACTCCAGTAGCAGGGCAGCAGAGATGGAGCATCCACACTTCCACAGCCCGGCCCAGCATGGCCCAGGGATGCTGCAGATGTGGAAACTGAAGACCAGCCCCTGAAAAGCCAGCGCCAAAGGCTGATGGGGAACAGCAGGGACACAGATGGAGGGCCAGAGCAGTCCCTGCACCTGGCTCCACAGCACAGCCACCCTTCCACCTCCACGGCCACCCAGAGAGCACACACTGCCTGGGCATACCCAGGAATGCTACCAATTTCATTAAACCCTCTTGGCATACTTTGAGGAAGGAAGTCCACCTTTGCTGATCCCACTTTACTCTTCCACAACAAGAAAGAAATAAAAAACCTGGGAGGGGGGAAATGTAACATTATTCTTTTTACTGCACACACACACGAAAAAAAATCTTTAAAAGTGAGTATCTGCCTACTGCAAAGTATTGAAGTGAAAAGGGAGGTGTTATCATCCCCGTTCCCCCAGGATCTCTTAGAATGTGTGTGTTTCTGTGGTGGTTGGCTTGTGGTTTCGTTGTTCACTACAGTTTCCCAGAGCCCTATATTTTACTGAAACATAAGTACAGGCCCACCAATTTGCTGACAAGCTGATCTATTGGCTCTAGGACACTGAGGGGAATTATGCTCCTGCCGCCCTGATGCTCTCCTTTGTTTAGAAAAAGAAGAGAGAAAGAGAGAGAGTGAAAAAAAAAATCCTCAATCGTTTAGTACAAGTCATTTTACATGCTGGGATAATGAAGTATAAAAATGCCTTCAAAGGACTGATTTCCTACTTTTAACTCACTACCAGCCGAGCTCTTTGTGAGGCCCTCTGGAACATGCATTCCCAGCCCCACTCAAACAAAAGAGCTGCGAATTCATTAAACTATTTAATTATGCCTTTTTATTTTTCTCCATTAGCAAGCCCTGCCAGTACAAAGTAAATAAAGCCACCATGGTCTTTCCCCAGCAGACACACTGACTGTTTTTATTCTTTATTCAGTTTACAATATAAAGGGCTATTTTTCCCCCCTCCTCCTATTCTTGGCGAGTTTCCTAATACAAGCCCTACAAACAGAAGCATCCAACTGTACATGCGACGCATGGAAGCCGGGAGCAGCACTCAGCATTGCGAGCACATACCCCAGACAGCTTTCAAAGTACCAGCAGCCAACGGCAGCCTAGCAGCACTTTGCAGCCAACGCGGAAAAGATATTAGCTTTTTTTTTATACTCTAGTAAATTTGCTTTTTACATCTATTTCTTTTCAGAAGGGCTTGTTATTGAGCTTACTGTCCACAAATTCCATTGATCTCAGGCTGTGACTCAATCCATATGCTCACGCTTTGACACCAGCACAGCAAGCAAGCGATACAAATCCTGTTCAGGCTACAAACTTATTGATTTTATAGATTTCCCCCAAAGTTGTGATAATGATATATCATTGTTAAATTTGGTAGAACAAACTGCTTTCCCAATCTGTCAATGCGAGCATGAAAACCAATTCACAGCCTTGTTTAGAAGGCTTTCCCTTCAGAAGAATAACTACTGCTGGCGGAGGCAGATCACCAACACCCCGCCGCTGGCAGCGGGGTGATGGATGTCACCTTTCCAGTTGCCCTTTCCTGACCCACAGCCCGCTGCGTTCCCAGACTTGCCTCCTGGTTATGAGAACCACCCTTATTTTTCAGAAGCCTTTCTCAAATTCATTATTTAAAACTTGCAGTAGATGTAAACCGTAATAATAGCTTTTAAACATATTTCCTTTAAATATTTTAGATGCATTAAGATGACATGAGAATTATTGATTTTAGCAAATCACTTTTGCTTGTTCTGTTCCTCGGCTCAGATAAATGGCAAAGCCATGCTTTTCCCTTCCATGAGAGGGAGACAGAACACTGGCTTAAAGAGGAGTGGCCTCACTCCCTGCTCCACCATAACTCCTCAACCTCCCAACAGTGGGAACAACAGAACGTGTTCCTTCACAGACTGCCCTGCCAAACCCACTCGGGCATTTTCCTCATGGCGTCCCACAGCCAAAGCAGAAACCTGATCTGCCACATCTCCCAACCAGCAGGCACGGGGCCGTGCCAGAGGCATTAGGAAGACGAAACTCAAGCTGCTTCTCAGGTTCTGAGAACGCGACGTGAGAAGCTCATCAGTCCTTCTGTGCTTATCACAGGACAGAAAGGCTCTCACCAGCACCACGTCTGCAGGGTGCAGGAGATGGACACAAACTGTAAACAGCTGTTGTGTTTTTAACAAACCATGAAATAGCTCTAACAAAACCGTTTGCTGGAATGACAATGTCAGCTTTCATTCCCACATTCTCCTCCAGCTCTGAAGCAACTATTAGGCCTCCAGAAGGACACCTAGAAATCATGAACAAAACACTTGCCAATGAAACTGAAATTAATAAAAAGTCAAGACTTACTAATTTAAAAAAATAAATTTAGGAAATCCATGCAAATAAATAGTTTATCTTGAAAACCTGTTTTCCATCCCAACCCTTCCATCTGTTATTTATCCATCTTCACTCAACATCCATCTCTTAGCAGTGGAAAAGCAGCTTAACTCCTCCGACATGACGTCACTAGTCCAACACACCCCACACAGCGAGAGCCTCCCTGTGCTCTCCCCAGTCCTGCTGGTGATACGTGCCCACATCTGGCAACACAGCCCTGAGCACATCACCGTGTTCCTGGGACAACAGCTCAGAGACACATTTTGAAGGGCTGAACATCTCTCACCAGTGCCTATCCTTTCACTTCTGATTTAATTCAAGGTGATAGGTGCTGAACTCTTTTACCTACCATGGCTTTTTCTGAACTTGCTGAATGCCCTTTCCAAATATGTCTTTGCAAAAAGTCTTTCTGAACTTCAGGGCACTTGAAATTCAAGCACCTGCCTGCGGTTTCTCTTCTTTGTCTTCCATCTCTGATAAGAAACAACAACTCTGATATACTTCTCATTCATCTGTGGTATTTTCACTGTTTCCTCACTGAAACAGCAATGTCAGGCTAAGAGAAAGGTGACAGAACAGCACAATCATATTTTATTATCATGTCACTGAAGAGCTGTGTTTCATGCTTCTCTTTCAGAGCACAAAGGGTCTCACAAGAACAGACTGTCTATTTGCTGGGCAGAGGAGCTTCTATCAGTAACAGAATCAGCATTCAGCTATTGCTGTTGGAAGAACTGAAGACCTTAACCCAGGAAATGTCATCATGAACTCACTTGTGTGATGGCAGAACTGAGACTTGGTGAAACTGTAGGGCTTGCCAAAGGCCTCACAGGAAACCAGTAGTAAGGTGGTGCCCCAAGGATGGAGACCCTCACCCACTGTATATTACACCTGTTTTGGATCATGTCAGCTCATGTCTTCTTCAAGAAAAGAGATTCACAAAGGGAATGTTCTCTCATATTCCTCATTATTCCCTGTTTACTGGACAAATAATGACTTTACTCCAGCCAGTCCCTGCAGTAGTAAAGTCATCACAGGCTCCTCCTACATGGTTCCTGATGACCCTCCATACCACTTGATATTGAATTTATATGACCCCCACAATAGGAAAAACATGTCCTTGGTGTTCCCACTCAGGGTAACAGAACACGGGGGAGTATTAACATTGTGGTTCCAGATGACAACAGAAGGGAACTGCTTTCCCAGAAAAAATCAAGTCTGAATGTGTAACAGGAATCTAAAGACATCCAAAGAGTACAAGTACTTCCAAGATTATCTTAATTCCTTCCTTGCTCTGTGCCAAAGCAATCTGTTTGGACAAGCCACAGAATCTCTGCCTTCAATTTACACTTCTGGAAAAATAAGTCTTTCCTTTCTCGCATCCCACTCTTTCTCACTTTCCACCCCCCCAAAAAAAGGGAGAGAAAAGGGGAAAAAAAGCCCTTCCTGATAATTGCACTGGTCCAAATGTGCAGGGCTTTCATACAGAATGATGGCTTCCCTTGTCTCCTGCATTTGTTCATCTCCTTTGGGAGGAGCAATTTACAGAAAGCATTATCGATTTTTGCCATAATAGGTACAGAGATGCCTCACTGTCCCCGCTCAGCCAGCTCACTCTCTGCATCACAACTGTCAGGCCAGTTTGTGAAGACCGTCATTATTTTTTTTCAAGTAAATCCATCACAGGAGTGGGGGAAAAGTGATGAAAATAAAATTATTTTCACCTTGCCATAAAAAAGAATGGCCGTGTTCCCTAACAGAAATAAGTGCAAATGCTGTCAACTAAGAGAGCGGAAGGGAAATTCAAAGCAAATAAAAGTGGGCTGGGGGGAGGACGGGAAGGGGGGTGTGAGGAGCCATGGCAGGAGCTAATTTACTTTGAACACATTCTGGAATTTTCCTGTTAAAGCCGCTATTTACAACTCTTCCAGTTGTTCTTCATGTTCTCATTTCTCAGGAAGTGCTGAAATCTATACTTTGTACAGATATTTACTTTGGCTTTTAGGGCGTAGAGGAGATTGCGGGTTTGGGGATGCAGTTATTAAATATTATTGGTCTGGGGGATGAAATGTGCCGTGAAAGCTCCCTGTGAATGCAGACCACCCACCCGCCCCGGGATTACCGTTGCTCTCACTCCTTTGTGCGGGGCTGGGGGCTTCTCCCACTCCCCATTCTCTGGGGCAGGCTGAGGCCACCAAACTCATTCTGTCCCTGATCAGCATGTGAATGTTGTGGGACACTTACTTCAAATATTTCTGAAGCTAAAAAAGCCTTTTAGAAATCACATCTAAAAACAAACAATTCCCCCCTGTGCCTCGCCTGCATTACTGACTCTCCGACAAGCCCTTTGGTATTCATCCCTCCTCCTTGATTAGTTTTTGCTGTACCCTTCATGTTGGTCACTTATCTCACATCTTGAAGGTCACACTCTGTACTCTCCTATTCCACCAGCCCTGGCTTGCTTTTTATTCCTGAAGACAGCCTTGTTTTGGGCTCAGAAGGTTTAATCCAAGAATTGGCTCTGGATCTAATTCCCAGATCCTCAGTTCATTAGCCATGAAAAGTGATAGCTGCTTAAGATTTTTATGAGCCATTGTTCCAAAGCGGGCCACAGAAACGGCACAATTACCCAGTGCAGTGCACAAAGCCCTGGCTGCCTCTGGCACTGACACGAGGAGCTCGATAGCAATCAAACAGCTTAATGAAAAGCAGCAAGTTTGCTCTTGGTAAGGAGTGAGGGATCTGTGAAGTTTGTTTCCACGTGGTGCTTTCTGTAAGGACACTTGTCAGGACAAAATTTAAATCACCCTACCCATCCTCCAGGAGCACTGGTACTAAAGGAGACACAACTTGGCTTTTTGACCCTTCCACACAAGCACTTGTGAACATCACAGAATCGTTTGGGTTGAGAAAGGATTTTAAATCATTAAGCCCAGCTGTTTCCCCAGCACTGCCAGGGCCACCACTAACCCATGTCCCCAAGTGCCACATCCACATGGCTGTTAAATCCCTCCAGAAATGGGGACCCCACCACTGGCAGCCTCTGCCAATGCCTGGTCATCCTTTTCATGAAGAAATTCTGCCAGATGTCCAACCTGAACCTCCCCAGCACAGCTTAAGGCTGATTCCTTTGTCCTGTCCCTTATTCCCTGGGAGCAGGGAGGAACCCTGAGAACAACTAGACTTCCTATTACCTCCAGCATTTAAAGCTCATCTGTCCTGTCCCTCTGGAGTCTCAAGCAGATTTACACATTAATATTGAAACTTGAATTCATTGCAAAGGGATGTCCCTGTGCCTGCATCTGCCACCCCTGTTCCCCAAGGACAGCCCTTGGGTCCAGCACATCCCACCAGGCTGCAAACTGAGCCAGCTGCCCATGGCAAGGGAAGGTCCCTGCCCTGAGCCTGCCCACCCAGAGAACCAGCACCAAGCCAGCTGAAATCCACACCTCAGGTTACTCCAGAGCGACTTCCCCATGCGAGCCCTTCAGGACTGAGGACAAGCAGCAGAGCCTTGGCACCTTGTGTCCTTGGACCCACAGCCATCACAGCAATAGCTTTGTGCTCTGCAGATATTTCTGGTCTGTTTCTCACTGGGCATATCTATATAAAAACCCCTATATATTAAGAAAATGAAACATAAGGCAATAGCTGGGTCATCCTCGCTACACGTGTATGAACATGAGATGATGCTGCTGCTCTCAGTAAACAGCCAGCACCTTTCATGGTGGAGCTGGGCTGCAATGATCCTTGTGGGTCCCTTCCAGCTCAAGATACTCACAAGTCTATGATTTCATGGGAAGAAAGTGAGAGATGGCAGAGCAGCAGTGATGGGGACAGCAGGCACAGACAGGCCTGGCAGTGCTGCACTCTCCCTTTGGAGCTCCACCACCTCCAGCCCCCACAGTGACACCCCACCCACGGGCTCTGTATCTACCTCAGGTATCTATAGGAATTCAAATCCTGGCTTCTCACCAGAAAGCAAAAAATAAACTTTGTCATACAGATCAAACATATCAGGACAGTTTTGCTAGTTTATTAATTGTATCTCACACTCTCTGCTGTGCAAACAACAGGGCAATCCTGTCAATGAATTCCCATCCTAGGGGAAACATTAGTTGAAATTAGTTTAGTTTGTTCCTTTGCTCTAACGAGTACATGTGAGATTGTAATTGTTTCTAACTCTCTGCTCACTCTGCCCACACCAAGGGCCGTGTCAGGGCAGGTGGCCACCTCCTGGCTCTGTCATTTAGCCAATATTGAGCTGCACTTCATTCCTACATATGTTGAGACACAGCCATCCCCACCCGGAACAGATGTACCCACACACACACACACACATATGTGGCTGCTGGTTAATGCAACAAGCACAGTAAAAACAGGAGGACTGGGAAAATTTGGAAAACAGCCTGCAGAAAAACAGCTTTCATTTAACTTTTTAATTTTAAACTATATTAAATTAAGCATGATCACAGGAGGAGTAAGTGCTAAAACCAGACGAGTTCAGGGGTTTGACGCCAATGTTTGCATTTGGGAACAAATGGGATTTCACTGCGGACATGGAACACGTGCAGACCCACCCCTCTTCCTTCCAGCTGCAGCATTAAGTGTGGCTTTGCTTCAAAAAAATCACAAGAGAAACTACAACTTCATACTCAAAGATTCCCTCCCCATATGTAAACACGGTCAAGCCCATTGACTTTAGTGACAAAACAGCTATTTGCCAAATTTTTGTGATCCCACGTCACTGCAGATGCTAATATAAATGTGCAGCAGTACTCATGTCAAATTCTCCATGTTTACTGTGCTCTCATCAGGTCTAACTGAAGGGGCAAAAAGAGGGACAATGTCCAGTTCCAAGGACACACTCGCACGAGTGACTGACATGGATCTTACCAGAGGTGATCCACCTGCACCAGTGCTTACTTTGGCCAGACAGTATTTGCTGGCATCTCCCAAAGCTTTTCTTTTTGTTGAGACAGAGAAATTAACTTCTCACATGTCCCTCTACACTCCCTGGGTTTGTCACTGCTGGCAATCCAGCTGTTGTCAAACCTGTATTTTAACAACTTTGTTTCTTTTCATGTTTTGTTAAGTCTGGCAGTGTCATGCCACAGTTCTCACCTACACTTCAAGCACACTGTTATCATTAAACAAATAAAATATAAAGAGAAATTAGCAAAACTGCTCATCTTAGAGATAAATAGATCTGAGTATCTAATTTGAATGGATATTTAAGTGAGCAAATAGGGTGAGTGATGCACCCTACTTGCAGATAAAAACACATGCATCAAATTTCCATGGGTTTGGTGGCCCTCGGAAGGAAGAATGAAATATCTCTGGTTTTTGGGTGGAATTAAACTAGGAAGGGAGTACATAAGAAAGTGGGTTATTTTTGGAAAAACACTAGGGCAGAAATTGAGTCTGCTGTGCTGCTTTGTGCTCAGCCTCTGGCTGTCCAGCTGGTAACCAGATCATGTGGAACACAGGCCTCCGAAAGGTGGAAAAAGATCTGAAATATGAAGCACTGCTGTTTTACTGCTAATTCAATAGGGAAAAAACCCTATAAAATATTAAAGAAAGTATTTAAAAATATATTAAACACAATTTGTACCATAATAGCTTAACCTGACATCAAAACACAGCTTACAGCTTGTTTGTGCCGAGTTCCAGAGTGCGGCTAACGGAATCACAGGCGGAATGTTCCACACAGCCTCCAGCGCTCGGCAAAATAGGATTTGGGCTTCGTTAAAACAAATTCCAGGTGGAAAATTGGGCATGCTGATAAAAGCAGTGCAGGAAAGAGTGTTAGCTCTGATAGGGTAGGATGGGTATTGAATTCACTCTTAACATTACAAGACTTAATTAAAGAGGTTGACCTGAGGACCCCAAGCGGCGCCGAGCTAAGAGAGCCATTCCTGCTCCAGTGTGGGGCTACCAAAGTTAATTCTCGTTAATATGACTCCAACTGGAACGTGCAGAGAAACATCCTAATTCAGGGGTGAAGGCTGCATCACTGCTCACCAACAGAAATAAGGAACACAAAGATGCAGACAATGCTTCAACAGCAGCATATTCAAATGCAGTTATCATCCAGGGAAGACTAATTTTTATTTCTGGATCACAATGTTACGTAATTTCCCACAGACATACACAGCATTGTCTTTCAAATGACCCTTCTTATTCCAAAGGGGACCAAAAGGATAGCATGAGGGTTCAGGAACACCCTTGGTCTTGGACGCTGTGGCTCGCTGGGCTGTGGTTCAGTGATGCTGACTCTCAGCAGCAGCCAAACTGGCTGCCACAGCATTAACATTATTCTTAAAGAAAAGCCTAAATTAACGGGTATTTTTAAGACAAATTCTTCTGTGATGAATTTTTTTTTTACTGAATGTCAGTCATGCCAACAGCCATGCCTGTGCTGGACATTGGCACCTGCTGTCCCTCAGCTCCTTCCACTCGCTGTCGCCCATCGCTGTGCTCAGGGAAACCACCAAGAAACCACAAAGATTCTTCAGTAAGACAAGGACAGCAAGAGACTTTTGAGAGGGGTGAAAATCCTGGGTGACAGGAAGGCATCCCTGCCATCATCCCAAGGGAAGATGAACTGTTAAAATTCTGTGTTTGAAGGCCACCAGTGTTAGACTGCACTGGGTTCCTAATGCACTACCAAAGAGGTTGTTGTGCCCTTGGTTGTGTAACACTTGCCTGGTGTTGGGACAGGAGGAGATGGGATCAGAACACACCCATGGCCCCTTTCTCACAGGACAGACCTACAGTTACAGATGAAGTTTTCTGCCAGGGAGAAAATTTTCAGCTGAGAACATTCAGCTTGTCACCCATCACCTCTGCAGACCCAGGATATTTTATTTCACCAAACTAAAGCAAAGATGTGCTGAAAATGTTGGAAATCATAGAACTCAACATCTGCAGAAGCTAAGGTGCAACAAAATAAAATTATTTCCTCCTTTGAGAACTTCCTCATGCACCAAACCAGGCCCCCATCAAAATCTACAAAAAGAATTTCTGAACAAAACCACAATGAACCTAAACATCTGGCCAATCAAATTTACAACAATAGAAAAAGCGCAATAAAAGTTCACTTCTTTTGAAGAAGAAAGACTTATTTTTAAAAGCTTTATATACAACCCTGAAATTAAGGTTTCTAAACCAAGCCTCTCTTCAGCTGCAGGACTGGACAAAGACAAGGAGCAAATGGGAATCAGCCTCTAACTGTGCTCTGCCCTCAACATTAAAACCTTCCTCTGCTAATCCTTGGAAAGACCAAGATGAACACAGCCAGCAAATTGAAGGCCATTTCTTGTCACATGCCAATCCACAGCGATGTTCTGAGAGCCTCCTGGATGGCCACCACCACCACCATGATGGGCCACCTGGGCTTGGGCTAGAGTCCAAGGAGCTGTGAGAGCGTGACCAGATTGGACCATGATCGCTCCAATACATCACACAAACAGCACTGAGCTGCAGCTCTGCTCTCCCAAAACTACCGCACGGAGGAGAGAACAATAAGGGCTGCACTGGGTCCTTCCAAATGTCCACTTAGACCCATGTCCAGCATCCAAGAGCCTTGAAAGAGGAGGAGCGTAATATATAATAATAATAATAATGATACAAAAAGGAGCTCCTGGAGGAGCGTAAATAATAGAGCAGGCAGGTGATGGGAGAGCATGGGCTCCCCTCAGCTGGCTGTGAGCCATTCCCAAGGGAGCTGCGTGGGAGCTCACCAGGGGCTCAGCCATTGCTGACTGCAGGCTTCAGTGGGCACCGAGGGGCTCAGGAGAGGCAAAAGGAGGGAGGACGGTGCCTCTGGAGACTCTCTGTGCTTTTCTCACCCTTTAGTGACACCACGGGAGAAGGTGCAAAAACACTCATCAGAAAAACGAGTAATTGAAAAGGATGAGGGTGGGCCCCACCCCAAACCACACCGGAGAGCTGAGCCCTGGCAAAAGCATGAGGGGATTGAAAGAAAGACAGAGCTCTGCTGGGTGCAGCGGAGCCAAAAGCGGGCCTTAGCCAGGGCTGCGACACCGCCCGCCCGAGCGGATCTGTGCGGATCCCAGAGCAGCAGCCAGGGCCGGGAGCCGGAGCGGGCGATGGCTGCCCGCGATGGGGCTGGGCTCCAGAGCAGGGACGGTGCCCAGCCCTGACACAAAGCAGAGCCTGTGGCTGGTGTGCCACAGTTACAGCCATGCTTCCCATAGCACCTGGGGGAGTCTCGAGAGCAGAAACAGCAACACAACATGAACAGTGCACAAAGCACCATTTGGCACAAAATTACCACCTCTGCTTTACAAGACCATCTCCTCTCCCCATCCCTTGTACCAATCACCTGGAAGTTTCCATTTGTCCCTGCATCTAAGCATACAGGAATTTTCTGCCCACAGTCCTTGATCCGTATGTTATCTGTAGAAACACAGCTGTTAACCACACACTTTAACCAAGGCATCAGATCACACATTTTCCATATAGATTTGGACCACCTTTTGTGGCTTGGAAGCACACACAGGTATTGGGAGCAAGATTACACCAGAAAAAATTCACTAGCAGCTTAATTCTGCAACATGACTCCTACTATAAAGATGTTAAATCTTGTACCTTAAGTTCAGTTGGTTTTACAGAAGGTCCAACATCATAGATTTTCTAATCCCCAGTTTTGGTCTCTTCTTTCAATCCTCTCTCCAACTACTGACTGCCCATCCAGGATTTTCCAAAGAGTCATCCTTCTCTCAAGCCTTTGCAAATGTCTGGAGAGCCCAGATTCCAGCATGGACCCTGCAGGACACACTGTGCGCCAGCTCCCTCCTTGAGACAGCCTGAGCTGCTGCCTGAGGCTGTTGGAGCTTCCCTGATCTCCTCTGAGATGGGTACAGAGCACACATCATTCCCTCTTTGAAGTGAACCAGCTGGTGCAAAGAGAAGGGTTGGTCAAACCCCCATGACTGCTGGTTCACCTCATGCCTAGCTTCACTCCTGCACTTCAGCAGAGGGGATGAGGTTAAGAACCAGCTGTTTCCAGCCTCTTGCCTCTCTGATGTTCACAACTCCCTGACATTCAAGGGTACAAACTTCCATTTAATGCTACTTTGAAACAATTCCTTTTTCAGAAATGCTGCCGCTACCCCAGAAGCGCCAACCTCCCACGGGCAAGGAGCAGCCAGCACACCCCATGGACGCAGATATTTACACAATTGCTTCAGAAAACAAGCAGGAAAATATTGAACATCTTGGGCATTTCAGCCTTGAGTACGACAAGTCAGATTAACTTCCATTTTCCCAAAGAGCCTAGTGCAGGTCAGGCTGCCACGGGGCCATAAAATGGTTTGGCTTAGGAGGGACCTTAAACCTGATCCTGTTCCACCCCTGCCTTGGGCAGGGACACCTTCCACTGTCTCAGGCTGCTCCAAGCCCTGTCCAGCCTGGCCTGGACGCTCCAAGGAATGGCAAGTCCACAAACTCTTCACAACCCAAAGGAGAGCAGCTCACCGTGGAACACTGGATTGTCTTTCCTCTCAAAAAGAAACCCAAGGCCCACACCAAGGGCCCAGGGGAGAGCATGAGCAGGTGCCACCTGTGAGCCAACCTGTGCCACCCCAGGCTCGGCACGAGGCACCTCTCGCTATAGGTGTCGCTGTGGACCCATCCAGCACCTGGAACGCATCCGTGTGCGAGGGAAGAAGAATGAATACTTGAAAATTAATGATGTCAGCCTGTCTTCATATATCAAGCTAATTTGAAAGGGCTTTAATTTTCTTAAAGGATAAAAAAAGGTTTCTTTGCTAGATTAAACTTGCAATTGTCATTCATATATTGTTTATAAGGTACTCATCTCCTCACTCGGTATTTTTTTGTTTTTGATTTTGTATACTAGTTAGCAGTGAAGACTTGTCTGCGTGTATCAGAAGGAATAAAGAGAGAAATGTCCTTAACTGTCAGTTTTAATAAGAGGAGTCAACATGCCTCTATTCAGGTTAAATATTGCCCTGTCACATTTCAATAGAGTCAACAGATTTTTTAAAGAAAAGTCAAAAGCACTGTGTTTGCAAAAAATAATAATAAAAAACCCTACCCCCCACCTCCTTGTCATAGAGTGTCAAAGCCCTTCTTTATTTGGGGGGGCGTGGAGGCAGGACAGAAAATTCTTTTGTAAAATGTGAAAAATTACTACTCATAATTGGCACTGACATGAAAAAGGTTGGGGTTTTTTTGTTCAAAAAACAAAGAAAATCTCTAATTTAATAATCACCTGCAAAGTGTTATTGTGATGGGAACAAAAAACACACAATCAAAGTCATCTCTTTTAAGTAACTATAGTGTTTTTAAGCAATCACTGTGCTTTACTGCAGCTCACACACATAAACCGATGATGTGCAAAGTATAACACGACACTCCGAATTCCTCAAGTAAAGTTTCTCAAATAACAAGTGACAACCTACACAGAGGAAGAGCAAGAAAGGATCTGTCAGGTAAAAGGCAATCACCAAAAGGATGTAAAAGGAGGAGATTCCACAGCGATTGATTCCATAAGAAAACGTGCAAGAGTTGACTCAATCCCCTGGGCAGAGCCTGCCCGTGCCTGCAGTCTGGTCAGGAGGGTCCTCGTGACCTTCAGATGCAAACTCATGTGGGCTCATCCTGCCCAGTCAAGACTGGTCTAACCCTGTGGAGGAAGATGAGACACAAAGCAGATGTCTCAGAGAATAAAATACAATTTCAGAGTTCCTAATATAGTTTGAGTGACAGTTTTGAAGCTCAAGATCATTATTTGGAGTTACTTGTGCTTTACTTCCTTTGTTGATGAGAAACATTGTTTTAGAGCCAGTTCTTGGTCTCTGCTGCCTTGATTGTTCACAATCGCTACCAAATGATATTTCATAAATCAGCAGAGCACACAGACCTAGGGAACTCACAGAGCCCCAGAACTGCACCAGCAGGGGATGAGCACAGAACCACTTCCCAGGAGAGGAGTGTGAACTAACTCATAAGTCAACATCTGTCCTTGTGGTCCCCCAGGTCCAGGGGCTGTGCAGGGATGGACGGCTGATCCCCGCTCCCCTCCCATCAGACCCCCACAGTCTCAACCAGGGCAGCTGCTCAGACGAGCTATGAGAGCCCCATAAATCCTCAAGCTGCATGTGAGCCTTCTTTTTCATGGGGCAGTCACCGGGGTGACACCACATCCTGCATTTGGGGAACACACACAGCAATGTGAACATCTGTAAAACTGGTTTCACGTGAAGTTTCCAAAGCAAAGCTCACACAGGTCAGTGACACCAGAAAACCTCCTCTCGGTTCAGGTAACCCACACCCCTAAAATCCAGGTGGTTGCCAAGATTTTGTTTTACAAGCCATCTACCAGATGCTTACATTTCATTTTGCAGGCTGTCTAATTTTCGTGCAATGGCCCTAAGATTTATTCAGTGAAACCAAACCCTGCTGCACACGGAGCCGGGCGAGGCTGAGCGCAAAAGCAGAGCTCAGCTGCTCCTGCACAGGCACGGGACCTGCTCGGGATGGCTTTTCCATCCTGCCTGGAGAGCGCTGCCTTTGCTGCCTGCTCCCATGTTTACCAATCCAATAAGCTGCACCTTCCCCTCTGACTCCTGCCAAGAGAAACCCTGCAGGGACCCAGCTGCCTCCTGCAGCTGGAACTGGGGACAAAAGGCTCACCCCAAACCATCCCACCCCTCCTGTGGGACACCAGCCTCACACAACTTTGGGCACAGTGAGACAATGGTCCCATGGCACACTGTGCCCCAGGAGCACAGGGTACTTGGAAACACCATCCTGGCTGCCAAGAGCCAAACTGGGACAAACAGGAGTTTCAAGAAAAACCCAAATAATAGTCAAAAGAAGTGTTTCATTAAAAAGAAATAAACTAAAAAAATGAGTGGAAATTGATACATCAATGTCACACACAGATCATCAGTTAAAAATCCTCCATGAGACTGTTTAACAGTAGAATTGTCTCCCATGAAAATTACTTTTTTTGAACTATCCATAAGTTTATGGAAACATGCACTAAAAAAGCATTGGAATTTCTAGTGAAAATAGCTGTTTACCTGAAACCAGTGAACAGTTCAAGTAAAGCCACCAGAAAGCCAAAAGATGGATCTATCAACACTGAGATGGGGTGAGGTTGGTGATCCCAGTGTTCAAAGGGTTCTTTATTAGAACACTCACTGTAATTAGATTTTCTTGCTTTACAGCAACTTGTGGGGAAATAAAAACCAACTGCTGCTGATCATGGAATCATAAAATGGTTTGGGTTGGAAGGGACCTTAAAACTCATCCAGTTCCACCCCTCTGCCATGCCCTCTTCCACTAGGCCAGGTTGCTTCAAGCCCCATCCAACCCGGCCTGGAAGACCCCCAAGGATGGGGCAACCACAACTTTCAGTTTTTACTGGTTTTTTTACATATTCTACTTGCTGCCAAGCTTCTCCTATACACTGTTTCCAGCTTTATATTTCCTGCACATGAAGTAAATCTGGTGGAACTGGCAAGGGTATCATCCTCCTGCTCGTTATCTAACATCTCCCAGCAGCGGAGGATGTTTCACGTCAGAACGTTTCCCATTCCTGCAGGATGCTCTGTCATTCCTGAAATCATGACCTGATGTCACAGGAAGTTAATTTTTCTTGGCGTTTCATGTTTAAATTCAGCCGTTCGCACACACTGTGCTGAAGCAGGCAGTGCCAGTGTGACTTCATAGAAACAGACAACAAATATTTCATAAATTAATCTTTGCAAGACAGGGTTCATTAATCTGTAAAAGACTCTGGTTGTGTGTGAACCCAAAGGGCATAACACTGGAATTCTGTGATGCCTTCTGACGTACAAAAGTAGTTTCAAATTTGCAGTCATTATCCAAATAAGCCTCTTGATAAGTCACAGAAATCAGACACTTGGTTTGGGAAAAAACCACAAAGAAATTCCACTAAATCTTTATCTTCACAGGTAAAACACATTTAATTGTACAGCCTCACAAAGTGGTATTTAATCACCATTTAGGGGATTTTTGCTCAATGTACATGGGCATTCCAACATCTCTGGCAAAGCCCACAGTGAAACTGCAGGACCTAAAAATATTGAGTGCCTGGTTCAGAAACTCTTCCAGAGCTACATCCTCAGCAATTAAAAGATGACACAAAGGATATCCAAGTCCTTCCACTTGTTTTCTCAGAACGAAAATGAAAAATGGCAGAAAACAGCCCAGAATTTAGCTGAACATCAATTAAATCCCTTACTTGCAGAGGTGCCCAGTTGGCTTGCCCATGGCCCACATTTGCCAGCCACAGGATGTGGTTTCCTCTGTGGCCACTGCCTGGAGATGCCAGTGAGCCCAGATGTTCTCTGTGCGGGTGCCCTTAGGAACTCCCACGAACATCTGCACCTATGCATCTAAAACTGCCCTGTCTCACAAAGCCTGGAGCCTTTTCCTTCCCATGCTAGCACTGCTCCCCTGAACAGCACCATTTTTCCCTTTTTTCTCCCCACACATATCCTATTTCTAACTTTGGAGCAGTACGTTTGACTCTTGCAGGAACCTAAAATGCTTTAGCAGGAACAAAACTCTTCAGTGATTACTGCCCACCCCGGATTAAATCCAACAATCAGGAACTCAATTTGCATTCTCAAAGTGAAATCCATTGTTATAACCACAGCCACAGTTGACACAGTAGAATAAGCCATTGTTGAAGTAATTCCTGCAAAAGGTCAGACACTTAAAGCCTTCAATTTTACTTGACAACCTCTCAGAAAAGAACAGCACAGCTGCTCTGGGTCCAAATAAGCCACACTGACCACCCTGTTTACTTGAGCTTGGACTGTTCTCACCCATCACAGGCTTTCCTGGCTGTAAAACATGCTTTGGGACATTTGGGAGACCTCAGCATCCACAATCCTGAGAATATTTCACTCTCTTGAGGACCAGCACACAGCATTTCTGCCTCTGCAGTGCTGAGGGTGCCATGGAGAAAGGATGCAGAGCTGCCAGCTCTGTGCTAGAGCATCACCATGGCTGGCCTCAATGACCTAAAGGCCCTTTCCAACCCAGATCATTCTTCTGTCTGCTCAGTGCAACAAGAGTGTGTCTTGTCCAAACCAGGAGTTTTGCCAGGCTGGTTACCCACTCTCACCTGTATCTTTATTATGTGGGCTGTCTCTGAGTTGGGTGGGGAAGCCCTGGCACAGATTGCCCAGTGAAGCTGTGGCTGCCCCAGCCCTAACTCCTGTCTCAGTAAAAAGGCTTGTACTTTTTAACATTTTTTAAACTGTCTATACTGCATTTTACACCCCTTTTAAACCACCATTTCTGATTGCTTGGTTGGGTTCGGCTGATGGGTTCATACAAAATTCTATTTGGTTGCAAATGTGATGTGTTTGTGGGTATTGTTGTGATTCATACAATTAATCTTTTCATTTAGCATAGCTGCTTTAGTCAGTAGAGGAGAATTTCATAGAATATCTTCAGTGCTGCTACCATGAGTAAATAATGTTGTCAATAGCTTGGAACTTAAAGTATTTTTGTGAAATGAATATTCCCTCTCTCCAGAAAATCTGGCTGACCTTGCCAGTGCTGCTCCTTAGTGCAGAACTATTCAGTTTAGGGCCACACCTGCTGGTGTAGGTCCCAAAGTGCTTTAAACCACCCTCGTGCATCCCCACTCACCCTGGGCTGGCTTCACCCCCGAGTGGGGAATCTGAAGGATTTCTGCTCCCACTCAGGTCTCACCAATCACAGAACCCATCTCACACTCGTGTACAAGTCAGAAACCAGAGACAGGCTCAGGAACAAACCATGGCCAAACCTGACTGGAATGAGCCAGTTTGTAACAGTGAAATTTGGGGACGAGGCAGTCACAAGAGACAAAACTCCCTAAAGACTCAAGGAAATTATAATCCATCCAACTAATATAACTTTAATTATACCAATAAGCAGAGAGAGAACCAGACTAGTTTTTGGGAGAGAATCTAATGTATGCATAATTATTTCTCGACTGCTTTTAAAGAACATCCAGAAATTATCAGTATGAGCAAATCCATGAGGTAGAATTTTAATAATGTAGCAACATCATATAATATTTAATGTGTCTTTCCTCAATGAGGGGAACAGTGGTCAAGCATTGGGCATTTCTTCAAAACAATTTCCCAGTTGCAGAAAATTGCCCCACTTGGATGAAACATGCCTCTAGGTATAAACTTCCCAGAATGCTTGAATTAAATAGGATTTTTTTTTTTTTAATCCAAAGAAATCCACAAATGGAATGCAATTAAAACATATATAATGTAACTAATAGGTCTGAGTTAGGTGTGTAATTATAAATAAATTCTAATTAATTTTCTACCACATCTTGGCTATTATCCCTGTTTCACGTGAACCCATTTGTGTTCATTTGCAAATGAGGAAGGGAAAATAGCTGATGGTCTCTAAGGTGTGCTTGTTTTGTTGTCTCATAGCTCTGCCCCCACACAGACACAGCTCCACCATTTCTGCTGCCTCCCAGGGACCTTCAGGGAGTGGAGGCACCAATATTTATTTGGTACCAAAATCCATGTTCTCTGCTAGAATGAAAATAGGAAGCCGACCAAAGAGCAGCCCAGCTCCCTCAGCCACAGACTTTCCCAGTGGGGCTTGCTCTGAGTCTTCCTAAAATTCAACACAAACTTGGAGAGAGTGAGAGTAAGAGAGATGTTCCTCCCACTCCTAAGGAAAACACAGGTACAAACACTGGAGCAGCCACACTGTGATCAGCCCTATGGCCCCTGCAAGTTTTTTGAATGCTCTCACTTTTATTTATTACACTGAAATCAGATTTTTTATTTTTGTAAAGCTTCAATGGATGAGAACACAGGATTTCTTTTCATTTATCTTCTCAAGTGATCAAAAAGTAACAGATTATTCACTCAGTGCACATGGGGAATATATTTACTAGTGGATTAAATGAAACCATAAAATTTATTAACCATTCCTTAGCTGCCACGTGTCCCAGGCAGTGGAAGCAAAGGGCACAGGAGGAGAGGAGAGCTGCCCCAGCCCCAGGGCCCATGGCTGAGCTCCTGCCTTGCCCTGAGCTCCCTTCCCTTGGCCAAGGAGCTCAGCACTTCCCAGAGCTCTCCCAGGGGAGCCATGTCCTGCCCTGCCTCCCTCTCCCTGACACACCTTGCACAGGAGCACACACCAGCACATCCACATGGGGAAAAGCCATTGACATTGTGATTGCAACCCATGACAGGCCCTTTTCTGACTCATTCCTTTGGGCTGAACATCATTTTTGTACCTGAAGTACATATTTCTTATTCCTCTGCATTCCTAAAGTTAGCTTCTGACCCACTGGCATTTCCTACTTCTGATTTTGGGGCCCATCTCAATTAGCCCTGTTTGATTTTCTTTCACTAGAATCATGAACAGGTTGAGTTGGGAGGGACCTTAGAACTCCTCTGGTTCCACCCCCTGCACTTCTACTAGAGCAGGTTGCTGCAAGCCCTGTTGGGGTTATCAGCCTGGTACCTCCAAAGGCAGAACACGAGTTTTCCTTTGGTGTTCCTTTATTTTTGCCATTTACCAAGAACTTCTACCAATGCACCCAGCTGCTGAGTCCCAGACAAGCCGTGAACTCTTTTGTTCATCCCTGATAACTCGGAATAGGAAAACAAAAACCAGGATGGAACAGTTTGTCTCCAATATTAACAACATGAATGTTTATCAGCTATTTACATTTTAGCTTATTCCATTTCCATGCCACACCAGGAGCCTCTAAACCCAGTTGTTTCCCAGCACTGCTGGGTCCTGCTGCACCTGCAGCATCTCCACTGCTGCTCCTGCTCTGTGGGAGTTGGGCGGATTTACCTCAGGATGTACAAACTGATCCCATTTCTCAGCTCAGGAAAATCAGATCCTCTGCCTCCAGACAAAATAAATAATTGCACTGTAAGCAGCACGAACATTCCTGTGCAACCAGGAGGTTTAAGATAAAAGCACTCAACTTAAAATAAAGGAACAAAAAAAGAGCAGGAAATAAAAAGGCATCACTCCCAAGGACACCCGAACCCAGCCCCACATCTTCGGGGGGAAAAATAAAAATCTATAAGTACAACCGAGGTTTCTTTATTGCTGCCAAGTGGCAGGAAGGAGGCTTTTTGGATTGGAATATCATCAAGATAAAGAGCAGCCTAGAACAAAAGCTTTCTGCAGCAAAGGGCAGTGTTTACTCTCCTGTCTGAGCCGATCTCCCCTCACACATCACCACTCCTTTGCACCCCACAAAGGTGTTTTTAAGGACACTGATGCCCAGCTGCCTTTTCTCCACTCTGCTGGACCCCTGGGTAGCACTGGGTGGAGGGGCTGAGAGGCAGGATAAGGTTGGATGCCTGGTACCTTTTTTCAGCCTGTCCTTTCCACCCAGGACAAGGAAGCAGCGCTCTGCAGCCCCCCCCAATGCTCTGCAGCACCCCCCCAATGCTCTGCAGCCCCCCCAATGCTCTGCAGCACCCCCCCAATGCTCTGCAGCCCCCCCCCAGTGCTCTGCAGCACCCCCCCCAATGCTCCGCAGCACCCCCCCAATGCTCCGCAGCACCCCCCCAATGCTCCGCAGCACCCCCAGTGCTCTGCAGCCCCCCCAGTGCTCTGCAGCCCCCCCAGTGCTCTGCAGCCCCCCCCCAATGCTCTGCAGCCCCCCCCAATGCTCTGCAGCACCCCCAGTGCTCTGCAGCCCCCCCAGTGCTCTGCAGCCCCCCCCCAATGCTCGGCAGCCCCCCCAATGCTCTGCAGCCCCCCCAGTGCTCTGCAGCCCCCCCCAGTGCTCTGCAGCCCCCCCAATGCTCTGCGGCAGCCCCCCCAATGCTCGGCAGCCCCCCCAATGCTCGCAGCCCCCCCAATGCTCTGCAGCACCCCCCCAGTGCTCTGCAGCCCCCCCCAGTGCTCTGCAGCCCCCCCCCAATGCTCTGCAGCCCCCCCAATGCTCTGCAGCCCCCCCCCAATGCTCTGCAGCCCCCCCAGTGCTCCGCAGCCCCCCCCAATGCTCTGCAGCACCCCCCAATGCTCTGCAGCCCCCCCCAATGCTCTGCAGCCCCCCCAATGCTCTGCAGCCCCCCCAGTGCTCCGCAGCACCCCCCAATGCTCTGCAGCCCCCCCCCAGTGCTCCGCAGCCCCCCCCCAGTGCTCGGCAGCCCCCCCAGCTCCAGGTGCAGCAGGGCCATTCCCAGCCGGGCCGGGACCCTCGGGAGGGATGTGCTGATCCGGGCTCACCGGAGCTGCTGTCCTGCCTCGGCTACCTGGGCTGGGGCTGCACTAAGCCCCCATTGTGCTCAGGCAGCAGAGGAGAAAAATAGGGATATTAACCTCTAACACTGATGAAAATAATAGCCACAATAAAAGCAGATGAAAGCCACAGTGGCAGTAATTATTCTGCTCTCATTTACCCAGGAGCAGGCAGAGCCTGTAGGAATTCCTGGTCCCTCTGGCCGTGCACAGGGCACAGCAGGGCTGGGGGACCCTGCCCTGCCACCCACGGGGTCAGTGCCTCCAGCTGCTCTGTCTGGCAGAGCCCACTGTGGAAAACCTCCTGGGCTGGACGGGGAAAACCCAAGAGCAATGGGCTGAGCACACTGAATTCTTGCCTTTGAGTCCCGCTCTTAAATTCCTACAGACCTGACTTAGCAGACAAGGGGAGGGGGGGCCATAGAAGCCAGCCCGTGAAACCAAAACAGACATTTCAGGATTTCCCATGTGCACACGGCAGGGAAACCAAAACTCCTTTTATTTGTTCACTCCACACCCCTTGGTGTTCCTGGTGCACCCGGATCGTGGATAAGGGCATAGAACCAAACACCCAAGACAAATTCCCAAGGATGGCGTGGAACACAGGCTTTTGTGGGGACAGCTATAAGCATTGCTATTTAAAAAGCAACTCTTTCTTCTCTTCTTCCCCACACACACTTTTTTTTTTTAGATTGTCCATGTCTGTAATTAATTTTTGACATAAATAGCACAATTCCTTTCTATGAGTGATCTTAGTTATTCTCAGGTATAAATGTCACTCTTTCTGTGAAATCTTCTCATTCAATAATCAAGTTGCAGCTAATCAATTCAAAGGTGCAACTAATAATAATGAAATAATAGCAGCAAAAAACATGCACCTGTATTTATGCCAAAGAACAAGGGATTGAAGAGACAAAAATATAGGGAAAAAAGAAATTAGAGGGAAAATCATGATATTGCTCAAGTGCTGCTCTCACACTAAGACCAGGGGGATTGGGATAAGGCTAAAGTTAATTGCATTTCCAGATGACAAACCTCTCACCTCTGAACTGAATGGCTCTTTATAAAAGCTATCAGTAATAAACTGTAAATCTCAGCTATGATTGCAAATAAAGGTCATCCCTTTCATGCTGCCACTTTCCTGGGCCTTATTATATTCCTGTCTGAACCTTTCTTACTTCTTAAGGTGTGCTAGCTGCCCATATAAGCAATCAGGGAGGCTTTTTGATTTTATTTTGAAAGACACAAGGCAGTGGGATTTATATTCTGGCACCGCACTGATCCAAAATGGAAAATCACTGAATTCTGACAAGCAGACAGAATCCTGCTAGCAGAATTAATCTTCATCTTATATTAATGCAAAGAAAGGCAATCCCTTCTCCTCCTTCCCTCCACTCCTGAAATCTGTATTTCCTCCTTCACCAGTACAAACGGGCATCTCCAATTTTCTCTTAGCCAAATGTGAAGATTACTGTGATAATACTGGGGGGCTGAGGCCACCCTGCACCCCATCCCCAGCAGCTCCTGCTGTCATTCAGCCCATGCAGGTGCTCCTGGGCCTGCCTCACCAGACTCTGCAGGGAACGTGTGGGATGCTGGGCCCTGACTGCCTATTCAGAAAGAAAATTCTCCATCAGAGATAAAATGTACCTCAGCACAAACTCTCCTGAGTGATTTTTCTCTGCAGAATACTCCATATTTGTGAACACTAAGATTTCTGATACAAAAGAATCCACCCCTCAAACCTGCTACTGTGAGAACACAGCCTGTTCATTACAGAGGCTTCAATCCAAGCAATAAGAGTATTAAATAAAGAGTGTGATGAATCTGGGGACATCATTTCCACTCTGTACCATCAGGTCACCACAACAGCTCACTCCTCACAAGTCCTTTCTGATGTGTTGGTGCTGGCAAGTCCAAACACCAGGAATGTCAGGGAGGGAGGGCAGCCCATGGGACAGGGCAGATCTGGGTCTGTTCCAGTGCCCCAAACTCCCAGGTCAGGATGCAGGAGCCAGTCCAGGCACTGATTTCAGACCCACAGGAGACCTTCCACACTACCCTAAAACACGTGGATGGTCCTGTGGGCCCCAGAGATGTGACAAAGCCAATCCCACTGTGCTACACCACAGCCAGACTGAGCAGCATCTGCCTGATCAGCCTGACCAAACTCAGGGGACACTTGCTACATCTGTCAAGCAGGATGGGAGCCCAGAGATAGCCAGGGACCAGCACAGCAGATTTACCTGCAGATCTGTAAGGTGAATGGGCACATGGGGAATCCAGGCAAATTTAGCTTTACCAAATGTTTATGTTGGCAGCATATGCAAATAGGGAATCTACTTGAGCAGCAGCCTGGACCATCTATTGGACCCTTTAAATAAGGAGGAAAAAAAAGGAGATACTCAAATTGCACAGCAACTGGTGTAAGGAACAAATAGACTTGTCTATGGGATGGGATAATTATCTTCCACATCTTCAGGCTCTTGGAAAATGTGACAATGGCATCTCTGAATGAGGCTTCTGACAAGTCCCAGATGCAGCCAGGTTTCATTTAGTTTCGCTTTTAATTTCAGCTGCTCATTTGAAAGTGATACACTGATAGCTCTAGTCAGAGGCAGGAAGGATGCACTTCGGTACAGCACCTCAGCAACATTCCTACTCTTAAATTACACAGCCCAAAAGCACCATCCCTCCAGCCCTGCGTGGTCCTGCCAAGGTACCACACTCCTCATCCTTTCCACCCCTGAACACCAGTCTTGGAAAGACAAAAGAGAGACCTGTGATCAAAGGAGTGCTGCAGCATACACTGATTTTCTATGTGTTTTGTTTCCTTGGCCATATTTACATGCACTTGGGTAATCTGTGCAGAGAGAAGCAGCTCCTGGGGAACACCTGGCCCCAGCTGTGGACCAGGGTGGGCACAGCTCCCCCAGCTCCTGGGGCACAAGCTGGAGACAGCCACGGTGCTGCTGGGGACTCAGTGCTCTTTATTGTTTCCACTTTTTCTTTGATCTTTAAGACAAACCCCTGGGTTTTCCCAGCAGACGGTGAGTGGGGAACCCTGAAGTGGCACTGTGTGGAAACAGCAGCCTCATGCAGCCAGAGGCAAATGCCTTCCCCCATCTCTGCAGACCCCGAGCGCCTTCCTCCACGTTTCACCTCCCGTGTCTTCTCACAGCCAGGAAGTCACGTCTCGTTCCACACTTCCCACTCAACCTTCTGTTTAGATGCCCAGAAAAATCAAGCAAACCTTGTGCAAATAATGCAAGGCATTAACACTCGGTAGCACATGATAATTACCAGCCTTCCTCGTGTGGGAACATCCCTACTCTGGGTGTGCTCTCCAGCTGTAGCCCTGAGGAAGAGCTGGTTTTAGAGAACACATTCAGTAACTGTTCTTTCACAACACGGCCGTTCGCAGGAGATCTTCAGCACTCATGTAGATGCTTACTCGTCCCAGGAAAAACAAGAGGAATGTGGTTTGGGAATTGCCACATGACTGAGGATGTAGGATTACAGTTCCACCGAGTTTTCAGGGGGAACTGGAGAGTTAAAGGAGGATCTACCCTCCACTCATCTCCTGAGCACGTTGTGCCCATGCCAACTGACCCTGCCTCAGATTCCTGCTGGGAGCATCGCTGGGCCGAGGCTCAGGCAGAGATCAGGCCTGAGGGCCCTGGGAGTGAGCCAGGGCTCGTTCCTGCTCAGCACAGACTCGCCTGAGGTCCTTCCACTGAGGACAACGGGATGAGCACCTGGGCAAACAGGCTTTGAAACCTGACTTGGCAATGAGATGTGACTGTCTCTGCTGTGTCTAAGGCCAAATACTCTTGACATGGAGGAGAATTAATTTGAGGTCTTGCTGCAAGAGCCACAGCCTGAGAGGCTTCTCCTGGCAATCCCTGTCTTTCTGCACGTTTGCATCCTGAGGGTTAGAACAGCTCCCAGGCACCACATCAGCTGCAGGACCTCTGTGGTGAGCTGGGCTGGGTCAGGATCACCACACCGTGCCCAGAGCCTGGCACAGCCGTGGGAGTAACCCACACATTTCACCCTGGGCTGCACCAACAGCACCCAGGGCAAAGAAAAATTGTTGCACATGACAAGATCAACTTGGACTCCAGCAAAAAAGCCTTGGAGAAGGATCCTGCCTGCCAGGTCCACCTTCCTCCCTCTCCTTGGGATGAGGCCCACAGGGGCAGGAAGAGCTCCCTGTCCCCATGGCACCGATGGGGCTGGCAAAGCCCTGCTGGGAGAGGGCACTGGGCAGCCCTGGGACCCTCCCTGGGCAGGAGCAGGGTGCAGCCCTGCCCCGGGGCTGCAGGGACTCAAGCCCGTCACCTCTCGTCAGTCCCCGGCACCAAAGGGCACCTCTGCTTCGACACTGGCTGGACACATCATCCAACACATGTGCAACCGGATTTACTGCTATTATTAAAAATAACTACAGCACACAGCAGCCATGTAAAACTCAACTAATTGCTTGAAATAGAATAAAAATTCCATTGTGTGGCTAATGCACACACATTACCAAACCTTCTGAATTCATGGGATCCCAAAGAATTATTGTTAAATTGCTGGTATAATAAGTATATATATCAAGGCAGCAGCATCCAACTCAAATGCTGAAACATAATCAGTCAGCAGAATATTTTTTTAAGGTTAAAAATACTCCCTTACTTGACAACGGACACTAAACCCCTAGGCAATGTAACCACCACGGTTTTACTATAAAATACATTTCAAAAGAATGGCTGAAAGACTTAGGAGCACAGGAGATGAAAAAGAAGTAAACAAGCCTTATTCCACATTAAATGATGAATTAAAAGCAGTATTTTGCTGTTATGCCTCATTTTTAATTTTTTCACAGGGCTCTGGCTATGGTAGTGTGAGCTCTCATCAAAAAGCACCTTTTACTGAAGGTTTACAATTTGACATAGCCATCATCTGTCCCAGACAACACACAGCCAGGTAAAAACCTCATTCCAAACCTAAATTTTCATTAAATTTTCAGAAAAAGCACTGCAGGCTTGACATTACAGGCAGAGCCACAAATGCCCCTCACACATGCCCTTTAAAAATTTGAGTAATTTCAGAAAGCAGGCTTTCAGAATTTTAAGAATAATAGAGGAGATACTGGATGTGCTGTTGTTGCTATCAGATAAAAAGCTAAATCTTAATCCTCCCTGCTATCTTGCCTCGGTGCAGATTACGCCGCAGCCTATCTCTGCAAAATGCTGGAACAAACACCAGCCAGCTACTTGCCTGGGAAAATGGAGATTTACAGAGTGAGAGGGAAATGGGGCTGGCTTTATAGTCTCTTGCTCATTAATTTTTTTACTAATTAATACACAATTTGGTTTTGGTCCTACTGTAAATCTGTAACAGAAGTACCAATGAAAACATCTGGAGCTGTAAATCCATTCCTACATTTTTGTAGGCAGACACGATGTGGGTGACACCCAAAAGCACTTCCAGCAGCTGAGAGGACCTGAGAGTTTCCTGCCCATCCCAGCCACTCTGTGGCTCTCCACAGCTCATCCTGCTTCCCTCTGGAAACAGCCACAGCTCCAGGGAGCACTGTGAGCTCTGCTGGGAGTGCCAAGGTTACAATGGGAATCAGAGCCAACACCCTGCCCGTGGCAAAGTGTTGGAATGGGATAATCTTTAAGGTCCCTTCCAAACCAATCCACGATTCTATGACATTTTGTTCACAAAGTGTCCTTTTGCCCTTACTTCCCCCAAAAGAAATCATGGAAATACAGACAGGTTTGGGTTGGAAGGGCCCTCAAAGCCCATCCTGTTCCACCCCCTGCCAGGGACAGGGACACCTTCCACTATCCCAGCTTGCTCCAAGCCCCGTCCAGCTTGGCCTTGAACATTTCAGTGATGGGGCAGCCACAGCTTCTCTGGACAAATCAGCAACATTAAATCACCAGAACAATGACACGTGAAAAAGAAAAAGACAACTGTGGACAAAATAAAAAGTAAAGTTCTATTAACACTAAACACACTTTCCCTTTTGGGTTTACCCTCCTGCTCCTGTAACTCTTTCCAGATGGTTCAGCAGCTGTCTGAGCAGCGAGCTGGGAGTGGCCTGCACCTCCTGAGCACCAAGGGGCAGAACCCTGCACAGAAACACGATTTATGGATTTGATAAGCTCAAAACAAAGGTAAAGACACATTGAGAAGAGCAGGAAGCAAAATTAAAAATGCATTCAGAAAATAAGCCCCTGGCAGCTGAAGAGTTAAACACAACCTTCTCCCTTTTAACACAGCCTTCTGTAGTAGCTAATGAAGGTAATGAAATATGACATGCAGTTTGGCCCCTGACCACAGCGAGCACCTCCCTCCCCTCTGCCGGCAAACAAAGCCAAACCAGATGGAGCCGCCGCGGCCGGGCCGGCAGCAGTGCCACAGAGCCGGGCACGGCACGGGCAGCGCTGCCACCAGCCAGAGCCACCCCGCAGTGCCAGCGAGACCTGCGCTGCCTGCCAGCCTCCTCTGCACCCAACTCCCTAACACCCTGCTCCTCCCGCGTGAGCGACCAACACGCAATTCTAGTGGCAAGTGTCATGCCCTGGCTGGGGGTGGAACAAGAGGGGCTTTAGGGTCCTCTCCAACCCAAATCAATCTGTGGTTCCATGTGCCCATGTAGTTCATCTACTGCTAGTCTAAGGATAATTTAGCAAAATAGCACTACCAGTAAAAAGGAGAAGACAGGGTATTGCTTGGCAGGGACAGGCTTCACCTCCCAAATTATCATCCTACCTCAGGGAAGTGACCCACCACAAACATGGCACTCAGCATTTCATTAGCACAGAGCCAGGGATAGAAAAGGCATTTTTAAGCACTTTTTAAAGAAGAAGTTTTAAATTCACAAAAGGCTGTAGAACTTATCAACCTTTTCAAGTTCTTTCCGAAGGTCCTCACGCTGGCTATCAGGCAACAGATTCAACCCTGCCAGGAAATAACTCTGAGCAGGTACCAGATAAAAACGTGTGCAAAGAGGTACCACACAGACACCTCATCATCTAAAGACTGGGAAGCTCAATCACAGCTGCTGGTTAATAGCAGATACTTGGATAATGATCCCTGCTGGACCAGTGAGATCAGCTCCTTCCCTCCCTTGGCTAAGCCAACAGCTGCACCAGGGATGTGTCGTTCTTCAGGGTTGAGGTCACCCATCCATCCATCTCCCTGAGCACCCAGCAGGGTTTGGGGGCACAGGCAGGGTGGGCTGCTGTCCCCATTGAGACACCCGGCTCCTTGGGAAGTCTGATTTCAGCAGCCCCTGCTCCTGCACGGTCACAGGAGGGGACCATGTGGCACAGGATGGCCGAGGCCACAGACAAACAGCTCCCTGGGGAGGGACAGGCAGTGCCCTGACCCATCTGAGCTGCTCCCTGAGAGGGCTCATCTGTGCCCACACCAAGCCCTGAGTGCTGCTCAAACAGCTGCACCCAACTCCACTGGCACCAGACACCACCCAGGTGGCACCCGCACCCTGCCAGTGCTCCTGTGCCAAAGGACAGGCACCCCAACTGCTCAGACTGCCAGAGACCCGAGACAGCAAAACTCCAAACACAGAGGCAGCCTAGAAAACAAAAGTGTCTGGAGATCATGAAACCCAGAGACACAGCAGATGAACAGAAAGTGTTCTCCAGCCCCACAGCTGATGGGAGCCCCTTGGCCAAGCCAGTTGAATCAGCCACCTTCCCAGTGTCCACACTGGGACATCCTCCATGGTAACCCCTGGCTTTTACAGCTGTCCCCTCCAAGAACTATGCATAGTGCTTATTTAAAAAAAAAACAACAAAAACTATGTATAAAATGCTTAAGTTGCAAAAACTGAGAAAATACTACCATTAAGTTTACCTGTTCACCCTTAATTTGTCCCTGTGTTGCATATGCATTATTACACGTGCCTGAATTGGATGCTAATTTGCCATCATTGGCCAGGAGCCTGACCCCATTTAATGAGCACAGCAAGGTGTGCTATGGGGTGCTGCTCAATCACCAACCAAGTTCTCTGTTGGTTGTAGACATGCAGCCTTGTTCCAACCAAATTCAGGTACATAACTCCCGCACAGGACCTTAACCATGGCAACTCTGCTGCCTGTGTGCAAAAAGGGCTTAAAAGCAATTTATTTTGGCTTTATACAATATGATAACAGTATTTCACAAGGAAGTGTTGAGGGTATTTTCCCAACTAAGTCCCAATGCTGCTCAACAGGTGATGAATTGAGAAGGAAAGAATAAATTTTGGGGCCTGTGTGTTGTTCAGCTTGTCTACAGTGAATAACACAGAGGCAGGAGAAGGGGGAAGGAGAAGGTGGGATGTTCCCATCATCAGCACCTCTGCTCCCTGTGCCCACATCAGCCAAGGCCTCCCCAAGAGGAGGCCCCTAAACCAATGGCATTTCAGGCTGGATCAGACACATCCACTCGGGGAGGGCAAGTCAGGGTTTTTGTGCAAACTTGAGCACTTCTAAAAATTTCCACTTCATTGCTTGATTTTGAAACCTTAATGACTTATGGGGACATAAAGCTTTGAACACTAAAATGTGTGAAATCAGCCCTCCAAAGGAGTTTTCTGGGCCAAGGGTGGTGACACTGACAGGCTCCACTCACACAGCAGCTGCCCCTGGTCCGAGGCAGGAGCCAGCAGAGCCAAAACCAAGGCCAGGCTGGGAGCCAGGAGGAATCTGCTCCCTCCCAGGCCCAGGGCTCAGCAGCAAGGGGAGGCAGGGCCCTGGGAAATTGATAGCCTGTTCCAGGCATTATTTATCATTCCCAGCACAGACACTGACATGTGCCTTTTGAAAGGGGATACTGTACCTTTAACCTTGACTCTGAGCGCGTTGGTAATTTGGGATGCGAGCCCAGGTTCAAGCAGGGTGACCTTTTGGGGGGAGGGGAGGGACTGCATTTATTTATGAGGCAGTTGGAAATTTTTGACATCACATGCTAGTCCCATTATTCACATGTTACATGACACGAGATTGGCCCTTTTAATGCAACAACATCACATCAAAAAATTTGATTTTCTGCTCTGACAGCAGGCTTGTCCTCTGCAGCTCCCCAAAATGTAATCTGTGGGGGTTAAAGGCCACAGGAAAGTGATTTAAAAATCACACAGAACGTGGAAGAACAGGTCCTGGACCCTGAGCAAGAGCAGGGATGCTCAGGGGCTGGAAAGAAAGTCTGGTAGGTGCAGAAGCCCAGCTGTATCCCAGTGAGGGGAAGCCCCTGGTGTGACCCTGGGATGTGGTACCTGGGGGTCCAGCATCACTCCAGCCCCCCAGGCTGCCCTGTGGGGAAATCCCACCTTTGCTCACTCCATCTCCCCATTCCAGAAATCCAGCCTGTGCAATATTATGGATACACACACATAACACACCCACCCTCCCAAACAGCAGGAAAAGCCTTTGCAACACAGAACACCATGAACACATTTATAAGGAAAAAACAGGGGTTCCCTACATTAAAAAAAAAAAAAACAAAACAAAAAAAAAACCACAACAAACAAAAAACCAAACAAAAACCAACAAACATCTATTAGGTTATTAGGTTTTATTTTTTTAGGTTTGTTACCCTGATAATTTAATTTGGTAATAATTGTGTTTTCTATGCACAAACTTCAAAACTTCCCTTCCAGGGCTATGCTATATATACACCGAAGTGTTTGCTAATCCAACTCTGGAAGAACGTGCCCACACTGTGCAAAAAGCTCAAGCTCAAAACTACACTCCCATTTTCATAGAATTTAAAGTATCAGCTAATGCACTTAAAGCTAATAAAATATATTTCACAATAATGCATCACAAAGCACATATATTAAATTACTCATCAGCTAATTCCACAGAGAGAAGAAAAGAGTTTATATGTTTAATTTTTCTAAATATCCTTGGTTGAGGGCAGGCAAAGAAGGAATCTTGATTTATATCTGGAAAAGCATTGCTAAGATTGCTGTAATTTCTTTTCAGAAATATCACATGATGATGATGATGAGGCTTATACTAAAATAACATGTAAATAAAACAGGCTAATTTTATCAATATTTTTATCAATGTAAACCCAGTGTTTTCTACTGTGTTCATGCAATGAGAGCAACAAAACCCAAAAAAACCCAGGTTGGATGGATGGGGTTTGGAGCACCCCGGGATAGTGGACGGTGTCCCACCCATGGCAGAGGGTGGAACAGGATGAGCTGTAAGGTCCCTTCCTAAACCATTCCATGATTCTGTGCTATTAAGAATGAATACCTGTCTCTTACAGACCCAAAGGATGTTTGTTCTACTCTTGCAGCAGAATTTCAGGTGCATTATTCACTTCAAAGAAATCAAATCAAGGGCAGGACAGGCCATCCCCAGCCGAGCCAACAGGAGGGGAAGGTGAAGGTGGGCCAGAGCAGGCAGACCTATGAGCCAAAGCTCAAACACCTCCAGGAAAACCCTCCTCAGGAGTGGGAGGAAGAGGCTCCTAAGGCAGAATTACATTTTTACAGATTTATACGGGTTTGAAGCCAAGTCCCAAGACTGGCAGAACACAGAGGGGGAATTATTTTCTTCTTATTAAAAGAATGAAAAGACCCACCATTGATTTTGTCCTTCATGACCACACAAAAACCTTCCCAAGCACAGCGAGGATGACGGTCTGGATTATCACAACACCGTAAATCAAAGTGAATGTATTTATTAGGTCGCCTCTCTTTGTTGCACATGTGTGTGCTGTTTGTTGGCCCATACTGTTATTATTTTAATTTATGGTTTGCTTTTTCCACTCTTTCCTCTCCCTCACAAGACTGGAGCCTGTCTACAAGTTCTCCTCATGCCAGTTAAAATCAGCATAATGAAATGTCACGGCCAGATCCCATCGCTGTGCAAGGACGGCCCAGGGACGCGGCCCTGAGTCTGGCGAGCTCCGCCGTGGCACAGCCGGCTAACGAAGCCCACAGTCCCCCTCAGCTGCTCCGCAGGTCTGCCTGTAATTAACTGCAGTAAGCTTAAGCAATTTGCAAATCCCACCTCATCTCTCGTCCTGTGACAAGCCCGATCTCATTCCAAGTGAGCTGTGGTGCCAGGGAGCTGTGCTGGGCAAGGGGAGCTGGGCTCAGCCCCAGCTGGGGCAGCCAAGGACAGCACCACTGCTGGGACTCACCGGGCACAGAGACACTTCCAGGCGTGCAAATTCACGTCTAGGTGCTTGGAAAGCATGGAATTTCCCCCAAAAACACCCACTTCAGGATTCTTTATCTAAACTTCTGGGGTGATTTGTTTTAATCCTTTCTTGGAAACCATGAAATTTTAGTCTCTTTTCCAAGAGTCTCTGGAGAACTGCAGGAATGGACAGAGCAGAGACCAAGTCACCTTCCAGCTGTTGGAGCCATGGCAGCACAGCTCAAGGGCTGGATGGGAAGAAGACCCTGTTCCTTCCCACTTAAGAGACCTAAAGACTCTGCAAGTATAATATCCAAATGAGTCAGAGAATCATAAAATCATTAAGGTTAGAAAATACCTCTGAGATAATCAAGTTCAACCCTCAGCCCAGCAGCACCACCACCATGTTTAGCACTAACCCATATCACCAAGTGCCACATCCACACAGTTTTTGAACACTTGCAGGGATGGGGACTCCAGCACTGCCCTGGGCAGCCTCTGCCAGGGTTGGACAATATTTCCACGGGTTTCCACAAATAAATTTTCCCCAGTACCAAAGCTAAACCTCCCCTAGTGTAACTTGAGGCTGTTTCCTCTTGCCATGTCACTTGCTACCTGGGCAATCCACAGAGCTGTGAGAACAGAGTGCAGGAGCTCCTGTCTGCCAAGGCTTCACTCAAACTTTTTTAATTAGAACCTGGAGATTGTACCAATGTGACCTTAGGGTGTCAGTCCATGTGAGCTGAAGGATTTGACCCATCCCTGCCCTCCACCCAGCAATGAGGACAAGCTGAGAGTAAGGATCAACCTGGGTGTGAATAAAAAGCATCATTGAGGAGGGGGGAATTTTCAAGACACCAAGAGCAGCACAAAGCACCACAGGCAGCTTCGTTCCCAGTATTACTGAAGTTACTCTGTAGCTGGGTGTGCCTTGGGTGCTCTGTGGGCTGGAGGTGCTGGGGCTCCTCCCCTGCCCTCCCAGAGCCGCTAATCCACTCGGATGCTCCACAGCAGAGCCTCGAGTTTTCACGGATTTATGCCCTGCGCTGCTCCCAGCTCCATCTGTTTCACGGTTATTGTTCTCACCGACTCTACTTCATCATTTAAATTATTAACAGCAGAATTACACCAACTGAGAGCTGGAATGGGCAGCTTTAACATACAAAGGCTTGTATGTAACATGTCATTGCTTCATTTCACTGCTGATCTGAGGGGAAGTTAGGATGAGAATACCAGTGAAAAAAGCTGGCAAAGCTCCTTTAGGTGGTCACCCACAGATTGACACTCATGTACCTTCACTCAGTGAGTGGCCTGGAGCTGCCCAACAGAGGACACGTCACCTTCATCGCTGCCTGGACCCTCCAGGGCTGGGCAGGTGCCCCCAAGACCTTGGAACAGCACAAACCACAGACTTGGAGGAGCATGGCTTCCTCCACCAACTACGACAATGCTTGCCAAGCACACACCTTGTACAATCACAAGCAGCAAAGATGTAAATCACACACTGGTGTAAATCAAACCCCCAGAGACTCCAGAAAGTGAGAGAAGAAAAGCAGGACAGGAGCAGCAAGAACTTTGTGGGTTCCAGCTCACTGAGGTCGTCTCCATCATCTTCGCCTTAGGAAGATGAAATAACTTCCTACCTGTTACACCCCTACTGTTGTCACTAACTATTCAAAAAAGAAAAATCAAGTGTCACAACTGTATGAAGTCTCAATAAAGCACAAAATCCCAAGCAAAGTCCCTTCTCTCCTTTGACTACATTTTTCCAAACATAGCACACGGGACAGAGTGATGGTGAAAAGCCACTTCTGTTCCAAACCCTCCAAGCCCCACCTGCTGCCCCTCAACTACCTCAAGCAGCTCTTCCTGGCCACCAGACACCGCATGCAGGGGCAACTCCACATTGATCCCAGACTTAACAATATCCATTAATAACAGACCAGACAGTGCCCATGTTCAGCCCGGCCATATGGTTTGAATCCAGGGAATTTGCTTTTCCTATGCACTGCATTACATATTTATACCAAAATAAGAGCTTTTTTCCCCTCTCCCCACTTCTGGGGTAATTGGCAGATGGATCTGATTCCAAAAAGGGTAATCAATGCACTCAAAGAGCCTCAACCCATGCTGCTCTGCCCCAGCTTCAAATGCTTTATTACACAAGGGTCTGTGGACATTTTTTTAAAATTAAAGTTCCTACAGCTTTTCATGGGAGATTTTCTTCTAAAAAACTCCAGCTTGCTGCAGCAAGTCTCCCTGCAATCAAGTCAAAAACCCAACACAGCTTTCACAGTATTAATAATGAAAGTCTTATGTGCACAAATAAGTTCCTTTCAAGTAAAAATCACACGTATTTTTGCTACATCATATACCCAAGCCCACAGTATTCCACTGGACACCCCAGCAGGAGCTGCTGCTGCACACAGCTCAAGGTGGTTTCACAGCCACCAGTAAGTGACACCTGAGCACACAGCCTACATTTCAGACAGTAACAGTGAAAACAATACCAGGAAAAAAATCATAACTGCCTGGGGAAGGAGACAAAGCAGGAGCTCGAGGGGGACTTAGTATCAAGATCTGCCAGAATATGCTCTCTCACTAGAACAAGGCTCAAGAAATCTCAAGTCCCAGCCCCACCACACAGGTCTCCCAAAGCCTCCTCAACAGAGGGACCACAAAGCACCACTTCAGCACTCCAAACACAATGGACAGGCTGGCTGAGAACAGCAAACTCCAGCAGAACCTTCCCTGCTCGGGTTACTTACATTGCACAAGGGCATTTCATCAGAGACACTTGGAATTAAAGTTATCCTGTGACTCCTACAACTGCAGAGAAGCTCAACCAGCAAACCAGAGCAAGAAAACTCAATGTACCTTAACTCCTCTCAGAGCAGCTCCTTCCCTCCTTCTTCCAGGACTCCTCAGAACTCTCACCTGCTCTACCCTTACATATATCCTCTCACTCCTGCCCACAGGACACCTGTGCTCCCACTCCTGAGCAGGGCTGGGTAACGATGCCACCAACGAGCAGCAGCTGATGCTCGTATGGTCACACACAGGGACCAGGTGTAGCCCATTACCCTCACCCTTGAAGCAGCCCTTTGCAATTAAAAAAAACCCTAAAAGAATTAGCAATAAACCCAGAGGAATCATTACAGCCCTAAGTCCAAAATAAGCTCCTTATCAATAGGCTCCCATAGCAGAAGTGCACCAGAGAGGCCTTAAACATGATTCTTCCAGAAAAGAAGAATTTTGTGTTTGCCACACTTCCCTCATTACTCATAATTAGACACCTGACGCCAGTGACCAAGCCTCCCACTCAGATCTAGCAGAGATGGGGTCTGGCTGCCTCATGGAGCTGCAGCTGGGCACAGCATTCTTTCTCCTAAGGCAGAACAGGTCCTGATGACACTTCCCCTTGGGAAGAGCTGGCTCTGCTTCTTGGAATAAATCAATCCCCAGACATGATGCTGCAAAAAGGGGACTACAGGGTCACAGAGCCAAGGTTAGAAGTCATGTCTGCAGATCACACGTCCAACCCACCTGCTCTAGCAAGGACACGCAGAGCAGGAGTCCAGGACCATGTCCAGATGAAAATCTCCAAGGATGGAGACTACACAATCACTGTGGGTAGCCTGTGCCAGAGTCTGACTGCCCTCACAGTGAAAAAGGCTTTTCTGGTGTTGAAATGGAGCTTCCTGGGTTTCAGGCTGTGCCCCTGCTCCCCAGTTGAGGGCTCACCAAGAAGACAGGACAGGTGTACAAGCAGATCTCCCCTCCATGGCCTGAGCTCTCCCTTAGCAGCAGCTCCCAGGCTGGGTTACATTTAGTACTACCTGGGGAGAGCTGAAGCTGAACAATTCATTTGTGTCAGCCAGACCTGCTAAGGGCTGCAGAAGCTGTTTGGTACAGGCAGGATTTTATTCAAACAAGCATCACCACACAACCCTTCCCCAAGCAGGTGGTTATTGTATGGAAAATGTGCTGGAGATGTTGGTAGGCAGCCACACAAGCACTGGCTGGGTGTGAGGGCTACACACACGGCAAGAATTCACCGTGAGAAGCATTTTGAAGTTTATCTGTGTATTGTTCTCTTTTAGATCAATGTTTTCCCAACAACACCTATAACCAGAGGGGTGATAAACAGTCAAGAGGCATTAATCCAGCTAACGTTCCCTGTACTGCCCATGACTGTGAGTTCACAACAAAAACCGTGCCTGAGCTGCAGAGGGGAGGTGACCTCAGCCATGCCCCTCCTGCCACGGCCACGGCCCCCAGCCACGTCCCCCTGCCACATTTCCCAGCCACACTGCCACGCTGCCATGGGGGCCCTGCTGCCACGGCCACCTCCCGCCTGCCTCATGGGCTCTCCCAGCCCAGGATCACCACAGAAAGCATTAGACATGCTCTGGAAACCCTTTGCCCAGCTGCTCATTAGGACTGCATTAGTCTGTAAACTCGAGCGCAGAACGCCTAGTTCAAGTTGCTCTTTCTTGATGTACTTGAAAGGTCCTGGGAATTTATGGCAGGATAATGCGGAGCACAGCACCTATTTATGAGTTGATCATTTGTACAAAACCCCTCTCAAAGCACCGAAGGTTACCATTCGACCAAGAGCTGCACTTAGCTGCTCAGAGGGCAAGAAAGCCAAGTATATGAAAGTTAAAAGCATTAATAAAAGTGTGACTTATAAATTACTTCATCTTTGTCACCCTTTTTGAAATGGGGTGAGAGAGGCCAGGGTAAATTTATTTTTTAAGTGCTTTCTGAGACCTGCAAGGGTCAGCCCTGAAATGCTGTACTCTATAAATCATTCCATGTGTATCTGAGAGATGCGAGTGCATCATAACATTAACAAATATTGATTTATTTATCATTTGCAACTGTTTATCACTAAACAGTCGCCTTTATACTCTTGGTAGGGAGAAGAAACTTTAATCCCTGAGCATGCAGAAGAGAAGCTGCCTTTACTGCAGGAGGAAAGAGCAGCCCCCGTTACCCTGTCACCCGACTGCCGGCTCAGTGGACGTGTTACTGTAGGATTATGAAACCAGTCATTTCACAAAATGACTGAAATTTCCAGGCGTTCCAGGGAACCGCTCGTGTCGCTGCTGAGAGCCAAGCGAAACCTCGCATTAGGGGCTTGGCTGAGTCACAGCACAGAGAGGCAAAGCAGAGCCAAGGATGGACAGGGCCACGGATGGACAGAGCCACGGATGGACAGAGCCAAGGATGGACAGAGCCACGGATGGCAAACCCAAGGATGGACAGAGCCAAGGATGGACAGAGCCAAGGACAGAGCCAAGGATGGACAGAGCCACGGATGGACAAAGCCAAGGATGGACAGAGCCATGGATGGACAGAGCCATGGATGGACAGAGCCACAGATGGCAAACCCAAGGATGGACAGAGCCAAGGATGGACAGAGCCAAGGACAGAGCCAAGGATGGACAGAGCCACGGATGGACAGAGCCAAGGACAGAGCCAAGGATGGACAGAGCCAAGGACAGAGCCAAGGATGGACGAAGCCAAGGATGGACAGAGCCAAGGATGGACAGAGCCACGGATGGCAAACCCAAGGATGGCAAACCCAAGGATGGACAGAGCCAAGGATGGACAGAGCCAAGGATGGACAGAGCCACGGATGGACGAAGCCAAGGATGGACAGAGCCAAGGATGGACAGAGCCATGGATGGACAGAGCCAAGGATGGCAAACCCAAGGATGGACAGAGCCAAGGATGGACAGAGCCAAGGATGGCAAACCCAAGGATGGACAGAGCCAAGGATGGACAGAGCCAAGGATGGACAGAGCCATGGATGGACAGAGCCAAGGATGGACAGAACCAAGGATGGACAGAGCCAAGGATGGACGAAGCCAAGGATGGACAGAGCCATGGATGGACAGAGCCACGGATGGACAAAGCCAAGGATGGACAGAGCCATGGATGGACAGAGCCATGGATGGACAGAGCCACAGATGGCAAACCCAAGGATGGACAGAGCCAAGGATGGACAGAGCCAAGGACAGAGCCAAGGATGGACAGAGCCACGGATGGACAGAGCCAAGGATGGACAGAGCCACGGATGGCAAACCCAAGGATGGCAAACCCAAGGATGGACAGAGCCAAGGATGGACAGAGCCAAGGATGGACAGAGCCACGGATGGACGAAGCCAAGGATGGACAGAGCCAAGGATGGACAGAGCCATGGATGGACAGAGCCAAGGATGGCAAACCCAAGGATGGACAGAGCCAAGGATGGACAGAGCCAAGGATGGCAAACCCAAGGATGGACAGAGCCAAGGATGGACAGAGCCAAGGATGGACAGAGCCATGGATGGACAGAGCCAAGGATGGACAGAACCAAGGATGGACAGAGCCAAGGATGGACGAAGCCAAGGATGGACAGAGCCAAGGACAGCCGTTCCTCCCTGCCGGAGCAGCCTCCCCTCCTGGCACGGCTCCAGCCAGCTGTGCCATGCCACGCAGCCCTTCCCAATGCCACCAGCACCCCTGGCCCCAGGCTTCAATGACACAGGAGTGAGAATCAGCCCCTGGAGCCCTCCAGGCTGCCCAGCAGGCACTGAGCACCATCGCTGTCACTGGAGCCCAGCCACTGCTCCACAGCAGGAGGCTGGAATTAGATGATCTTTAAGGTCACCTCCAACCCAAACCATTCTGTGACTCTGTGACTCTATGAACTGACCTTACATCATCAACCCTGCCTGGTTCTAGACCTGAGAAAACATGGAAGCATCAACTGGTCTGTGTTCTCCCTCATTTAATATTATACAGTGGGTTTTAAATGCAAGGAAGATACCTGGAGCAACAGGAAAAGGTTGGGGAAAATTTCAATAAAAATCTCATTACCCTAATGAGGGAGACAAACTATCTGGCAAACCTCTTCCCAATGCTTTACATCATTACATATTAGGTACAAACCAAACCCTTTTATTAAGCAACTACAATAAAAAGAGGTTATTTTCTCTCCCCTTCTTTTTTTAAATCACACAACTCTGTGATTTACTTTATTTTTGGAACTAGGCTCGATAACTGATTTCTCCACAGAGCCACCCACCAACAAACTTCACTAAGTGGAAACTTGCTGCATTATCTGTGTCCACACACCCTCAGTCACCAAAGCTTCAGGGAGCTCCAAATGAAGTATTTGGTGATCTCCCTGAGAGAGGGTTGTACTTTATTTGCATTTCTCCCTGTCTGTAATTAAACACTGGTAAATTTGCAAAATCCAGATGTTTTATAAGTCTGTTCTTCTTCTTCAGGCTTAGTTCCCAAACCATTCTTGTAATAAAGCAGCAAAACAAAGTACTTTGGAACACAGAGCAAAATCTGGAGGTGCCACAAAGCATAAGTGGCATCAATTCCCCACCTGGCTGGTATCTCCTGAGAGAGCATCCAGGGGCTTCTGAGCAGCAGAATTAAGACCTGGGTTAGATGTGAATAGCAACTCTAGATCATCTAGAGATGGTCTCCTCAAGTTCCGTCTCGCTCTTCTTGAGGAAAACGGCAGCACGAAGTGACGGCTCCATGTCTGAGCTGGACCCCCAGCAAAGCTGGAATCACCATTTTCCTCGGAGGCCAAGGGACTGTTGCTGGCACAGCAGGTGCTGGGAAGGGCTGTGGAGCTGGCCCCTGGCAGGCAGAGCCCTGCTGGGCCGGGCAGGGTTTGGCCGCAGCCCCGGGGCCGTGCTCCGAGCATCGCTGCAGCACCGAGAGGAAACTCAGCAAGCCCCACTCTTACCAATTACAGGGCGTCAATATTGACTATCTGAGGGATTTCCATGCTCAGGAAGCAAATTAGAAACTCAATACCTGAACTATTCCTAAATGCAGTTATCAACTTCAGAGTTTTATCTCATAAAACCAATTCAGCTTAGAGTTTAATTCTATTAAATTAGGGCTTAGAAATAAGATTTGCTCGAGAATGAATGCATCATTAGTTTTAAAATGCAATATAGTGAAACCCAAAATGTGTGGCATTACAGTTTGAAGAATAAATGAGTAGAGATGGCACCCAAATGTACTTCTCCCTAAATATATTTACCAGAAAAACCCATGCGCTCATTAGGACGGTGTTTTGGTGTGGGGAACATCCACATTCCTTTGGGAATCATAATCCTCTTGTGTCTCCCCTTGGCACAAGTTTTTTCTTTGTTCTTAAAACCTTCTTATTTCAGCAGCTGACAGAGAAAAAAGAATCAGCATCCTCTTTCTTAATAAAAATGCCACAATGAGACCCTGTCGGGCCTGTGCCAGGCGTGTCAAAGGAGCAGGGACTAATACAGGAAACCTCAAGAACTCCCCGTTTTGTGCAAGTTACAGTACAGGGAAGAGTCACGTAGGGCTGGGTTTTAAATCAGGTTTCCAATAGATGAAAAGCACCCTTCCATGGGGTGCATGTAATCTCTGAATAGGGCCCTTAGTTTCCTGTGGTATTGTATTAGAAGGGATGTTTGATGCAATAACGTGGGGATAGAATATGCTCAAAGAGGGGGCGGGGGCCTGGCCCCGCGTTCCGAAGCCAGCGGCTCTTTGATGGCCGAGCCAGCCCAGCCGTACCTGCAGCACCAGCAGCAGCCTGGGGCTGGGGAAAGGGCACAGAAAGGCAGAGCCACTGCAGGGCACGGCAGGGCCTGAACAGAAAGGAGCCCTTTGGGTGAGCCACGTTTCGCCGCCGTTTCCTGCTCCAGATGTGGTGGCTCTGACGGTCCGACGAGAACAGCAGGTGCCTCCTCAGCTCGGCCGCGCACTCAGCATCTTAAAAAGCTCCTTTTTCAAAAGCAAGCAACACTGTCCCCAAACAGGATTGCAGAGAGAGTCACAAACTGTGAGGTGCTGCCACAGCATCACACAGTAATTGGCAGCCCATCGTCTCTCACACTGATAGGCTGGGTTAAAGCTTTAAAGATGTATTTTAATGTGTGTTAATTTCCTACTTTTACTTAAGTAGACTATAAGAGTTTTGTTCTTATTAGAAGTACAAAATTAAAACCGATTGAAATGATCTAATTATAATTTTTGGTAGCAGAAGAGTCATATGGAACAACCCAATTGACTCTATCAAGCCTAAAATACTCCCCAGTATGCATTTTAATGTACCAATTCCTTTGAAAATGCATGCAGAGCTGTGGGAGAGCAAAGGCTGAAATGATAAATGTGAGATATGTCCATGTCATTGTTGTGCAGCAGCTCTGGGGGTGCTGCCCACACCCTCACCCCGTCTTCAGTCAGAGCCTGATTTTACAGTCACTGAATTCTCATATTCAAAAGGGAGCCAGAGAAGCACAACATGGTCAGATGCTTGTGGTTTGCCATATGATCTTCCTCTTCCTTAATTTTTTATTCTATTTAGGTCAAAACAGTTCTTGTATTTTTCATGAATGCAAGCCTCAAACTTTCCCTTTTCTATTCCACCCTCAAAAGCAGAGAGGCTGCCGCCGTGTGTGCCAGGCCACAACTACAAAATGTTGTAGTTTTGCTACAATTCATGTTTGCTTTTGGTTTTCATTGAGCAGAATGACTTTATCTGTTCCAAACAGTAAAGCAGAGCAGCTCAGCCAAGATGCTACAGGGCTGCTGACATTTGGAATGCTATTTTCAGTCCTATTTTACATATGCTTTCAAAATGTATCCTATGAAAAATAAAAGTCAGATACAAAAGGGGCTGATTGGTGTCTCTGGCAAAGCAGATGACCTACTTCAGCCATAAAGGTGGGGAAAACTCATGGATATTGGCAGTGAAGGGAAGGGAAGGGAGGAGTCAATATCAAAACCTGTGCAAATGTCCAAGGAAGAAAAATCCAGCCTGGAATGGGGCACTGGAGGGAGGTGGTGCCAGCATGAGGCCATGGACACCACGGGAACAGCAAACTCCCTTTTTCCTGATCCTGGTAACAGGCAAAAAACAGCTGGGAAACAAAATGGTTTGGTAAGTGTAACCCAAGAGGGAACATTACCTTGCACACCTTTTAACAGTGAGCTTCCCAAAAATGCAGTGTGCTCCCTCAGAAGGGGGAACAGAACCGCAACATTCTTCAAAATGGAAACAAATTTTTTGCAAAGAAAACCAGAATGAATCAAGGCACCACCTGAGAAAAGAGATTAAAGGGAAAAATAAAAGAAAAAGTTGTTAAAGTTATTAAAGATACCTCTATTTGAGGCCAAAGCAGCACCTCTCAACTCCTCCCTGATACTTCCCATTCCATGTGGCTCTTTCTGCCTATAAACAAATTGTAAAAGATGGCAACAGCTAATTTAAAAAATAAAATGCAAAGTGTTGCAGCAGAGTCTAAATTGAGTCTGACAACCAAGGTCACATAACTTTTCAGTTTTATTTAAAGGCATTGCCTTGATTACTGAAAAATATTGCAAGATATATAAACACAAATCTGGGGGGAGGCCAGCCCGCCTCCGAGGACTACAGCCATGGCTCCTTATTCTTTGCTTGAAAAGGAACAACAGGAATAATTTTTTAAATAGTCAAATGTTGTGTAATTATCAAATTGTAGAAAACTGTCAGAAATCATCGATATAATTTTTGGAATTATGTTTTCAGTGTAAGCAGTATGTCCTAACCTGTCCTATTATACCTACATAAATTTCAGTTATTTCTGGAAATTTTAAGAAATGTTTGCTGCTTTAATTCCTGTAAACGCAAAAGCTTTCATTATACCTTTGATTTCTTTTAATTGCATTTGTAGCATTCTGGGCCGTTTCCTGTGACCTCTGAGCAGACTGTGAGCAGAATCTGGTTCTGAAAGTCTGAGGAGGAGCAGGGAGGCTGCAGCACCCAGGGCTGGCACTGAGGGACCCCAGCTGCCAGCCCAGGCTCCTGCTGCCCTGGGCCCAGCAGAGCCTTTGCAGGGGATCTCACTTACAGCTCAGTTTGAGAGGAAAAACCCATGGATTCTGAGGAGAACCAGAGCCTGTTTGATGTTCTGCCTCTCTTGTCTCCAGGCAGATCTGAATGAAAGCTTGGAATTAAACTGTCTTTGAATATAATTTTCATTGCAAGTGATCTAAAATAAAACAACCTGGTTTCCACACCCAGGTTTCCAGAGCCAGCTGCCACATTCCTCTTCATTCATACACTTCCTAAGTTATATTATTTTAAAATTAGAATATAATTTTTTCACGGATTTTTTTATTAACTAAAGGCAATAATCAGCCATTTTCTTTTCCTTTGTAAAAATTCCTTTCCAGGACCCAGAGGTTTCCCTGTCGCTCCCCCACTGCAGTGCCCAAGCACCCTCAAATGTTCACTCCTGCCCTGGTCTGTGAGAAATTCCTGATGAAGTCATTTACATAGCCTTTAATTAGGAAACTAATGTAAGGTCACTGATATCAAGTGACTTGAAGCACACAGGTGGACTTAGACCAGTTCCTCACTGGAGCCCCAAAAGTAAGGACCCAGACCCCTTGGAGTGAGTTCAGAGGAGGCCCTGGAGCTGCCCCAGGGCTGGAGCCCCTCTGGAGCCAGGCTGGCAGAGCTGGGGGTGCTCACCTGGACAGGAGAAGGCTGCAGGGAGAGCTCAGAGCCCCTAAAGGGCTCCAGGAGAGCTGGAGAGGGACTGGGGACAAGACCTGAAGGGACAGGACAGAGGGAGTGGCTCCCACTGCCAGAGATCAGGGATAGATGGGATATTGGGAAGGAATTCCTGGCTGTTCGTGCTGCAGGAGGCTGTGGCTCCAAAACAGGGGAGACTGGGAGTGTGGGGTGAAAGGGCAGAAGAACCAGCCTCTCCTTCATCCTTTATGGTCTACCTGGAATTTAGTTCACTGTAAATTTTATTTCAAAGACAAAAAACCTTATGCCAAACTCACCTTGGCTAAATATCATTATCTGATTTCTAACAAAGATCTGATCCACTTTCACTTGCAAAACACTTTGTCACTGGTTTATATGCACCACTTCCAAAGAAAGGAGAGAGAAAGGAGAGATTTTTAGGTCAAATGATTAAGGAGAAAAGGGATTTAAACCAACAATTTTTTTTTAAGTTCTAATTGTTTGCTTATTGACACCAATTTACATGGAGCCACTTAGTGAATAAAGGTTTTCACAGTACATGGCACTTCTTTATGTCAGTTTTTAGCCATCATGTCACAGCCTGGCTTGAAAAGAAGAAATGCTGAAAACTCGTAGGCCAGAAATGAACAGCCTATTAAGATCTGAAAAGCTGTCATCCCCGCTGAAAAGACTTGCGTCAGCCACTGAGGATATATTTTAAACCGCCTGTCCGCAAGAAAACTTTAATAATGCAGCCTTGCTCTAATGTCTTGTGAGAGGAGAGGCAATTTTACTTCTTCTATTAACCCAACGTGATTACAATGGCTTATTTCATGGAATATTAAGTTCAAATTCTGCTCCCTAGGAGGACAATAAAAAAAAAAGAGTGTGCTTATGACATTGCCCGAAATAGCCACAAGGACCGCAACTCCTTGGTGCTTTTAATGCATCCAAGCCATAATCCACCTTAATTTGCTAATGGTTAAGTAAATTAGCAACAAAATAATAAACCACAAAAAGGTATCGACACAGGAGCAAAATGCTTTCCTCTCAAAAATATTAAAATAACAAACTAATGTTTTCCTAAGGATTGTCGTGGCCTTTCAGTCCTCTCCCTCCCCCTCCAGCCATCCCCCTCCAGCCAGCTCAGAGGAAAACAGACTCCTGTGTCAGAGGGGCTTTGGCCATGGGGTGATCAGGAGGGAAGGGGTTTGTGCCCAGACCACAGCTGGGGTGGCTTTGTGCAAACGGAGCCATCCACAACCTGCCCCAACAGCCCTGCAGTGACACCAGGAAATGGGGTCCCCAAGAGCTGGGTGCTCGGCTGGGGGCACATTGGGGCTGCTGCCATCCACTGCCTCCAGCTGGCCAGACCATGGGCATGCCTGTGCCGTGGGGCACCCCTGGGCCATGGGGCACCCCTGTGCCACCCAGCAGCACCCCCTGTGCCACCCAGCAGCACCCCCTGTGCCATGGGGCACCCCTGGGCCATGGGGCAACCCCTGTGCCATGGGGCAACCCCTGTGCCATGGGGCACCCCTGTGCCATGGAGTAACCCCCGTGCCATGGGGCAACCCCTGTGCCACCCAGCAGCACCCTGGGCCATGGGGCAAACCCTGTGCCATGGGGCAACCCCTGTGCCACCCAGCAGCACCCCCTGTGCCATGGGGCACCCCTGGGCCATGGGGCACCCCTGTGCCATGGGGCAACCCCTGTGCCACCCAGCAGCACCCCTGGGCCATGGGGCACCCCTGCACCACAGGGCCTGCAGATGTCAGGGCATTGTCAGCACCCGTCGCCACCTCCAGGAGGCTACTCTGAAAGTGCTGCGTTTAAACACCATTTGCAGGCTGCCCCCTTCTTGAGCACTTGTTTAGGCCTGATCCTGACCATAAAAAACAGCATTAGAAAGGTGAATTAAAGCTGCAAATGGCATTGCCACTGTCGGTAATGCCAGTCCTGCGGGTGCAGAGACTGAGACCAGCACAGCCCTGGCTGTGGCTCTGCCAGCCCTGGCACTGACTTGCAGTCCCATAGCTCAGGAGCTCTGCACTTGGCACTGGGGCTTGTTCCATGGGAGAAGGAAGGGGAGAAACAGCCCAAAACCCCAGCAGGAGCAACCTCAAATACCATATTTTGGTTTCAAACTGATGTTGGATGCAGAAAAGGCCTCCCCATTCCCCCTTTCTGACATGGCCTTCCTACACCTTTTTTCCTTTTCTATTTTTCCAATGTGGAAAAAAAAAAAAAGAAATAAATTTTTCTTTTAAAAAATTAATGCATGCAAATATCCAGTGAAATTATAAATAGCCACCATTAATTTCTTTTCCCTAGTTCCACAATTCCAAAGCAAAAAGGGAAAAACTTAAATAAATACATTTAAATCTCCTGCTGTGTAATAGTAAAGAGACTCCATAAAACCAGAACAATATTTATTTTTCCTTTTCGGAGCAGCTCCCTGGTTTATTAGGCCCGTGCTCCCAGCGATCTGATAAGCAGGAGCGAGGCTAAATGGCAAATGGCAAACATCCCAAATCCCAACCTGATGTATTTCCACAGCCCTGACCTTCAGATAAAAATCACACAGAAATCTGCAAACCCACCAAATATGCAGCACCACACGCTTGTGTTCAGACACAACAGTCGGGTGAAAAAAAGGAACAGGGAGAAGGGCGTTGCTATTTCCAGCCCTGAGCCTTCCCCTCCCTTCAGATCTCAGGATCCTGCTCAGATCCCAGAGTTCGAGGGGACGTGGACACACCCCACCAAACCCAAGGGTTCCTCACGCCACCAAGGGCTCGGAACCGCCTGCCTGTGACCGTCAGGGAAACACCAGAGAGAACAAATAATCCCACTCCCACATTCTGTGCATATTTAGGAAAATACTTCAAACAGAAAAAAAAAAATTTTGCAGTGTGAAATTAGCTACAATTATGACAACTGCAAGAAAAAAATTATACGGGCAAAATTTGGGGCTGCTGGAAGAATTCTTTGATGTCTGGATTCCAATTTAACCCCGACTGAGTTCTGAGAATCAAATGAACAAAGTCTATCACACACCCCAAGTCTGCTTGTCGGTGCAAGGCGTCATTCCCGCTCCATTCTTCCCAGCCACGCGTATTTCCAAGCCCCTTGCCGACATCTCCTCCCTCCGCACTGCAGACGGCCACTTGCCTGACACATTGGAGCCACAGCCCAACGGTGGATTTCTTTACCCATTAAAACACAGGCATTAGTATCACTAAATATGGATAACAGTATTTCCTCCCTGTCCCTGCACAGGCCGGGGCTCGGGCTGGGGCTGTGTGGGGAGCACAGAGAAATAGAGCATATTTCATTAAATATTTTTAGGCAAAAGATTGTCACAAGCACTGTCCCTGTACCTTTACATCGCGGCAGGGGAGAGCAGGAGTTTATTAAATAAGACTATAGGTGAATAATAAGGCCCTGATAAATGCCCATGAATATTTGGCGTAGCAGAGCAGGGAGGTGCTGCTGTCGCTGGCTCAGGAACGTCACCTCTATTTTATACCAGGGCGTCAGCTCGGAGCCTCCGCGAGCCACACGGATCCCAGGCTGAATAAATAACATAATCCCCACCATTGGGGTGCTTTGCATATATAAAAATCACTTTTTCTTCAGGTACTGAACCACTGTATCCTCTAAACCTGAACCGAGCTGCCGGATTTTTGAAGCAGTTGTAAAACATTAATAATATATCTGGGTTGTTTAAAGAATATTTCCAAATAACATGAAATATTTAGTCCATTCCCCCCCTCACCCCACCCTCAGTGCTACCACCACCGTAAAAAGATAAGATTTATCATGAAATGTTTGAGGGGTAATCAGCCATTTTTGGCCAATATATTTTAATATTTATATACCTGACATAGCTGAATATAAATGATACATCATGATTTTCCATAGTGCATGGAATTTATACAATTAACGGAGGGATCCAATGGCTTTAGGGCACACAAGGTGCAAACAGTGTTACAGTCGGTTGCTGATTATTGTTATAAATCTCACAAACCATAAAGACATTAAGGTGCATTTTGTTTACCCCATTTGTTTTCAAATATTATGTACAACAATATTATTTATCATTAAAAGAGTTACACTTTCCCAGTGCATTTATTTCATGAGATACATTTATAGAACTACTTAAAAAATACAGCTGGCAAAACGCATGGCTGAAACAGGCAGGAAAATGGGATCCTTTTCCATTTTTTTCCCAAAGATGATGGTTTTTCATTTAAAATCGAGAAGACATTTAAGCACTAGCTACATCTGAAATGCCTAATTCGACAAGACGCTCGGACGAGGAGCTGCGCGCGGTTCGGGGGGACCCTCCCGCCCAGCCCCGCAGCCGGCGCTGCCGCAGCTCCGCGTCCCTCCCGGAGCGGCCGCCGCCGCTGCTGCCCGCGGAGCCGGCGCCTCGCACCCCGAGCGGCAGCGCCCAAAGCACGCGGCTGGGGCAGCTCAAGCTACCACTGCCCAGAGAAAAACACTGACCAACAGTGCTCAGCAGCCCTGGCTCTTCCTAGGGGAGGCACTACTTGTCCTGGCAAGAGCTACCTCCCTGCTCCGTGTAGATGCAGCAGAACTGAGCGAATATACTCACAAATACAAATTCCCCCAAATGTTCCCAAGTGGGTACAATGTCCCGGGATTGTTTCAATTATTCCCCTTTGGGCTGGCCGGGTTTGAAGCGCCGGTTTGAGCCCCCGAATGTGAAACGTGAGCCGGGAGCGGGGCAGAGCCCCGGCAGCGCCGGGGTGTCCCCGGCAGCACAGGGACCCGAGCGCTGCAGCTGCTCATCAAATCAGGTTTATGTTCCTGAAATGAGTTCCTGCTGCTGAGCCTGAATTCACAGACAGTCGGGGGAAAAAAGAGATGGATACAGCCCCAAACAGCCCCCCTGGCAGCACGTCCAGGGGACGGCTCTTTGTGCCCCAATGGAGGCAGCTGGGGGGATTTGTTTTATACCTACGGAAACACGACGTGCCAGCTCCATGTGTGTGTCTTGTATAGAAAATCCCCCAAAAATACACGTTAGAAAGGCATTGCTGGCGTTTTATTTGTTTTGCCAGAAGTAAATGAGTCCTTTCCCTTTCTCTTGCCTTCCTGCAGCACTGGCGAGGAGGTTTCTCAGCGATATTTTGCCATCCAGGAAGTGCAGCGTCATTTACTGAACACGAATCCATTTTTTCTTAAATTTATATTATTTCAGGTAAACCAACTGGAGAAATAAAAAAAGTCAAACTTTCCCATTTGCTGCCCTTTTTTCCAGCACAAACAAAACCCCAGCCCAGGGAGTTACCCAGAATTTGCCTTTCTCTTTAGGCCTGCTCAAAGGTTGCTTTCTAATGTACATAAAATACAGAAACAGGGAGGAAATGTGGGAATGTACCGAACTGGCTGTTGACTTCAGGCACGGGAAGTGTTTTGTTGAGAATTCGCAGGTGCTAAAACCTCATCAATGAGTGGGAAATGGTGCTAAATACGAGCTCTGCGAACTTTATTTTTAATGATGACTTTAAAACCCGGGGATCAGCGAGGTGAATGTAAAAACTGTTAATCTTAAATTTCTACAAACCCGAGTGTCAGGGCAAGCATGTCTGGTGCATCAAGCATAACAAGATGAAAACGAGGAGGTGTGGGTGAGGAGGGGGTCCGAGACACTTGCTTTTCTTGAATCCCTCTGAATACATTTCACAATTCATCAGTTTTTGTCTTCCCTGCCACGAGTGAGGACAATCAGACCAGACACCCATTAGATTTTTCATGCAATTTTTTTTTTTCTTGTTCATGACATGTTGGCAGGGAGGATGGCAATTCTGAAATCTTACCAAATGAGAAAAATGTCAGAAACTGAACTGACAGCTGGTGGTTACTATGGTGATAGGTGATATTGAAAAAAAAATAAAATAAGACTCAGTTAATTCAAAAGGAATCAAGTTCAGTATTTTTAAGCCAGTTGATAGAGATGAAAACTTAATCCCGATACTGGGGTGTTTTCCTGTTTTAGCTAAGAGCCAAAGAAACCATTTGCTTGATTAGATAATTAACTAGATACAGCTAAATATCCAATGAAAATTATAGTGAAACCAAAAATAATAATAAAAAATAATAACATGGTTTTTAAAAAGGAAACAGCCATATTAGGAAAAAAAATAAGCAGACTAGGGGAAATCTTCTGTGTGTGTGAGCAATCCAGAATTGTCCTCTCCATAATCACAATTACCGACACGGGTCTGGTTCTCTGCCATCGGTTTGAGGGAGAACGAGTAGTTTCGCTCAGTGACAAAGACAAATCAGCTGGAAGGGAGGGAAAGCTGCTGACTGATGGCTTCAATCGAGGGAAGGCTGCGCAGGCAACTTCGGCAGGAACCTGGATATCTCCATATTTGTGTTTATGTATTTTATGGGCTTTTTAAAAATTCCCAAGGGAGCTATTTCTGGGGCCCGAATACCGCGAGATCTGGTGTTCTCCTGGCATTTCCATCGAGGAAGTGAAATACTAAAATACCATGAGAACATCAGATCTCCTGTTATTTCGGCTGCATTAATGGTTCCCTCAGGTATTAACAAAGCCCCTGAAAAACAAACACAAATATTTGAGGCAGAAACAGAAGTGCTGGAATAGCCACCACCCCCCCCAGCAACCCAATGCACCCACACAAAAACCACCTCATTTCTGTGATCTCACACTTCGAGGTGTACAACCATACACATATAAAATTAATATTGTATGGAAATTATTTGGCCACCACCTCTGTCTTTGTGGCAGGAATTGAGTTTGTTCCCCAACAGCCCAGAGGAGGATGATCTCCATATAAATGCAGGTGGGGTTTAGGGATATTTTTATAGAAAACAACGTTTGAATGCAAAAGTCTCCAAACAATTTGAGTTGTGCCTGTGCTCCCTGGGCGGGGATGGCAGAGATGAAGTGGGATGGGAATGGGATGGGATGGGATGGGGATGGGGATGAGGATGGGATGAGATGGGGATGGGATGGGATGGGATGGGATGGGATGGGATGGGATGGGATGGGATGGGGATGGGATGGGGATGGGATGGGGATGGGATGGGGGTGGGATGGGATGGGATGGGATGGGATGGGATGGGATGGGATGGGATGGGATGGGATGGGATGGGATGGGATGGGATGGGGTGGGATGGGATGGGATGGGATGGGGTGGGATGGGTGCGGTGGGAGCCCAAGGGCCCGCGGCGGCCCCGCTGTGCCGGCCCCGCGTGTCGGACCCTCGGGAAGGCTCCGGGCGCTCCCGCCCCGCGCGGCCCCGGCGGGAGCGGCGGGGGGGGGCGAGGCGGCGGCGCTGCGCGGGCGGCACCGCCCCCTGCCGGGCGCGGCGGGAACGGCGGGGAATGCCCGACAGCGGGAATCGCCCGGCCCTGGCACCGGGAATCGCCCGGCCCTGGCACCGGGAATCGCCCGGCCCTGGCACCGGGGCCACAACGCCGGGAATCGCCCGGCCCCGCCATGTGCTCCATGCCCTCTGAGGGCTTTTCCAACCGAAAAAAATCCCAATTTTGGTAACAATGCGGGAAAACCATCCATGGTTATTTCAGAGATGGGGATGCAGCTTGTCCCAGCTCCCGGACCCAGCAGGCAGGGCCTGTCCTTGCTCTGTGCAGCCAGGAGGCTGCAAGGACACAGACAAGGAGCTAAGAGTCACTCAGGACCAGGGACACCACTGCCACCATCCATGGCCTTGGCCACCTCACCTGCCACACCTGCCCCTTGCCCACCTCCTGCGGGAGCTCATCCCTGAGGCCAGGGCGGGAGAGCAGGAGGCAGATCAGGCAGGAGAGGACACACGAGGAGCTCCACAGTGGGCTCATGGTGCTGGAGGTGGGGGATGGGATGGGATGGGATGGGATGGGATGGGATGGGATGGGATGGGATGGGATGGGATGGGATGGGATGGGATGGATGGGATGGGATGGGATGGGATGGGATGGGGGTGGGTTCCCTGGGCTGGAGCTGGGCTCTCTGGGCTGCCCCATCCCTGAGCAGCACTGAGGGTCCCATGTTTGTGGCAGGCAGACACAGCTCAGGCGGCTGTGGGAGGCTCTGGGGGCAGGGGAGGTGATGAGCAAGGCCAGGATGAACAGAAGTGGCTCTGCTGCCCTTGTCCCACACGGTTCTGTGCATTATCCCAGAGTGAGAACGTGGCCCTGTTGTACCCAGAGCAGCCCACACTCAGTGATTATGTCCCTAGTGCAGCAAACCTGCTTTCTGCTCAAAAACACAGGACAATGTCCAGAAAAACAGTGGCCTATAAACAGAAATTGCTTCTGGAACCGTTTAAGCCCAGATCCACGACAGCAAATTTCACTGCTCCTTACAGGAACGGAGACAGTGCCTGCTTGTCTGAATTCCAAGCATGAGAACAGACAATTTGGGAATATTCCCCGTTTGACTGCACGTATTGCTGCACTCAACTGCTCTGGGGACAGCAGCAAAACAAGTTCCTCAATACTCACAAGAAAAAAAACCTCTTGTCTAAACAACACGATTATATTAAAAGTAAAAAAATACCATTTTAAATAAATACAATTGCAAAAAAGACTCTGGGTGATAAGGGAATGATGAGGTAAATAAAGCAAAACCAAAAGACTCAGCAAAACTCATTTCAAGATAAAAACCAGTATAAATAACTGGCTTGGACTGTTTAAAATATTGTTATAAATTATACCTTTGTTATATATGAAGAGTAGACACTGTTTAAAATCAAAGCCCATTGAAACAGTGTAAAACTGCTTCACTATATATATTATGTATAACTCAGAATATGTTAAATTCAGTGAAATATTGAATTTCACAGGGTTGAAAAGAAGATTGTCTTCCAGCCACCACACCAGAAAATCTGTAAAATGACCATATGTAAATACCCACAGATCCTGAATCTATTTTTATATGTATTTCTACAAAAATCAAGTTTCTTTTTTTAAAAATGTGGTTCACAGTGTCCTTTGTACTGGGCACGGAGGTGTGGATAGCAGACAGCTGATGTTAACTAATAATACAGACAACTAAGAATAACACCCTTCATTTTTGACCCCTTTTGCCTTTTAAAAATGTTGATAGAGAATTAAATTGTGATAAAATTTCCAGTGGTTAGTGGGCTGATTGTTTCTCCCCGGTATTTTCAATCGGAAGCCACACGGTGCCTTTTTGCTGCAGCACGGAGCACAGCTGGGACTGTGGGGAACAGGAGCGGCCGCAGTCGGTGGCTCTGTGGGTCCGCACGCTCAGGGCCTCAGGACGTCGTGCGGTCCCTGTACGGCCCCTCAGAGCCCCCTCAGAAACAGGACAGGGTTTCAGTCGGGTCACAGCACACGCAGGCCCTCAATCCGAGGGCACGAGCCCTGCCCGGGCTGTCTGCGGGTGCCTCTGACAAGCAGGGGCCGCCCAGCTCAGCCCTGCGGTGGCCGGGCTGCGGAGCAGGGAGCGCTCCGGGAACGGCTCGGCCATGGAAACTCGGCCGCTTCCAGCCTTGGCCGGCCGAGCTGCTCCGCCGGGCTGCTCGTGCACACCAGGGACTGCCATGGGCACAGAAGGGCTTTTCCCATCTTTTATTTTTCTGGAGAAAAGCAGCTGTGGGTGATCCCCAGCGCTGCGGAGCTGCCGCTGCTGCCCCAGGCTGTGCCGCTCTGCGGCCGCATTTCAAAGCTCGCAGCCCCGCTCAGGGCTCAGGGTCACTCCCGTGCCGGGGACACTGCTGGGCCAGCACGGGGCCGGCTCTGCTCACGGCCGTAGCCCACGCGAGGCCCAGCCCGGGTGTGCTCGGTGCCCTCTGGTTCCCAGCCCCTGCAGAGGCGTGCAGGGCACACGGAACACACAGTGCTGCTGTCACTGTCCCCGAGCCCCGGGGAAGCGCTTCAAACAAAACCACCTGAAACACCCAACTTAAAACTTCCACAGAAACACGATCGCTGGACTTTACATTTAGGAAGAATTAAGCTTTTAAAGAATTTTTTCCGCTGAAAAAAAGCCTTTAATGGGAGTTATCCAGGTGGCCCCTGGATTTATTGTTGGATTTCTCTTTGACTGCTCTGGGGTTCCCAAGGGGACTATTACGTCAACAATTTCTAAGGCAACATTTTATTCCAGGTGAAATTCCTTAGAAGATGAGAGCTTTGGCTTGGATATTCTGGGATCCCATTTGAAATCACTCACACTGACTACAGAAGAATTTTTAAAATAAATTACTGCTTTCAGATGCATCTATCATCTATCTATATATGTATTTATAAACACTGTTTATAGAACAATTTCAAATGTAATTCTCCTGAAGCTATTAAAACTCCCTCTTTAATTGCACTCATAAAAAGTTGTCTGGAATACAGTCAAAACTGACCACTTAATTCAAGGTGTATTCTATATTAACACACTTTCCCATTCTGAAAAATTAGTGATAGGAGCGGTTCTGTGCATGGAACTCCCATCAGAGTCAGTCAAGAGCCTTTATTTATAAAGTCAGGGGCTTCTAAAGTCTTTAATGACTATTTTTGGTCAAACTTGAAAGAAAGAGACAAGACACAAAGATCTCCCAGTTTCCAGTGTAAAAAGAATCTATGACCAGTAGGAAAAGCTGAGTAGGGCCTTCGATCCAGACTAAACAAATTTCAGCATCAAATGATAAATGAATCGAGGAACTTGCACTCTCAGATCCTAAATTATATTAAGTCACCAATTTTATGAAGCCAGAAAAAGGTCATCACACGATACTTATGAACTATGGTAAATAACTAAAATTTATGCAGTAGGATGATTTTAATCGTTGGTATCCTTAAAACCTTAGAAATAGATACAAATTGTAACAAATCAGAAAAGTTAAAGGGAAACTATAATTGTTCCTTTTAAGACCTATTATGTGTAATATCCATTGGCCATATTTGTTCCACAGGTCAGGTATAAAAATAAATTTACTGTATTTCTTGCATTTGATTAGCAGAAAGAGTTTAATGATACGTGTCCACATTCCTGTCTCTGTGCTAGTGTCTATCGGGGCTTTCTTGCCTAAACTGAAAACCATCTGTCATAAATACAATAATAGCTTTTAAATCCGCCCCACCTAGTCCTCCTGCTCCCCAAAAAGGGGCACATCAAGCATGGGCTGCTCCTGAAATATTCCTTCCAAGTTGCTAAGTGGATATAAAAGAACACAGACCTAAAATAATCTGCAAATAACTGTAACATAAGCCCTGAAAAATGCTTTTGGAGCCAGCGCGAGGAGGGAGAGACGGCGTCCGCGGAGCCGAGGGCAACGCAGGGTCTGGGCAACCCGGGCAGGGGAACAGTGTTGGTCACTGGAATACTTTGTAATTGTGAAAGATTATTACAGCTCTTATTTAAATCAGGTTTTCTTTTGAATATTTTCATCTAATTGGACAAGTGTTGAGCTTGCCGGGCTGTCACAGCTGTTACAGGACATGAACCACGCTTACAGTAACAGCTTTCGTTCCACATTTTTGTGGAGCAGTTTCCATAGCACTCAGATCAGGGCTTGCATATTTTTATACCACTTGCATATTGAAAATAAACTCTGATGTTTAGCTTGCTTTCTCCAAGTGCATCTGGTACTCAAATTCCCTGAAAAACAAGTTGGCAACTCTGATTGAAGCCCAAGCAAGCAGGGTGTGACACCTTGGTAACTTTTATAAAGTTATTTTCAGCCTTCCTTTCCCCTAAACTTCATAGAAAATGGGATGAGAGAGCTGGGAAGCTGGCATTTATCTTAACTGCCATTCCTGAATTTAACATTAGGGCAAACTTTTCCATTCACAACAATATCCAAGATAACCAGTTACTCTGCATGTGAGGATGTGCTGAGGAATTGCCTGTGCCTCGATGAAATGTTTCCCACGTTCGGAGCAGATAAAAGGAGAAGAGCTCGGGAGCTGGAGGGACACAAGCTCCAGGGGCCAGGTGGCCCTGAGGCCCCCGGTCCCACACCGGGGACGAGGCGTTCAGGCACGCCGGAGCCCCGGGCAGGCAGAGCACGAGCCTGTTGGGAAGTTTATTCTTGCTAAACGAGTCGCTTTCTAATATGAAGAATAACCGGGAGGTTATAGTGTGGGATTCCCAAGCGCAGCCAGTCCAAGCCCTCTCTGGCAGCGAGGCCGGGGCTGTGCCTGGTGCCTGCTGTCCCCGCCGGGCCGTGGCACTGGCCGGGCTTTGTCCCAGCGAGCCTCCCGTGTCCCCGCGGCCCCTCACCTCCTAACCCCCTTCCCAATTAGCAGATTGAAAATTAGCAAAATACAGCCCCTGCTTTGCACTTTAAATTTTAATAAGAAACAGAGACATCTCTCTCTTTCTTCTGCTGTTCCTCCCTCTCCTCCAAGAACAGAAGGCTGCTGGTGAAAGGAATGAAAATCTGGAAAGAATTTGGGGTGGACTGGCCAACCCCCTTTCATTTCCTTCAGATGTTTACAATCTAGCACCTTTCTGAAGACAAAGATGGGAAAAAAGCTATTTTTCCTTTTGACTGAAGGGTGAGACAGGGGGGTATTAAAAACTGATCAATGTAATTTTTTTCACAGAAGTATTTGCACATCTGTGAAATAATGTAATTTATGAAAAAAATCTTTTTATATGACATCCATGATTATAGCCTGATCTGGAGAATTATTCAAATATAAAATTAAATACTCAAAAACTCGCTGCGCTGTGGATGACTGAGCTTTTACCAGCTGTGCATCACACTTCTCTAATTCTATTAAAAGTATAGAAGTGAAGCTTCCCAAGGATGTCTGAATCCCTTGTAAAAGGAATGTTACATTTCTAAATGCTTTATGATCAGTTGCTTTTTGTTTTTTCTTGATTATCATCCCAGTTGTTGGATGTTTTATCTGACTGTACCAAAAAAAAGAAGAGAGGAGGAATGCATACCCGTGGAGAGTGCTCTATAAATTATATTGTATTTTATTATCGCAGGGCTTAAGGAAAAATTGGCTCTTAAGAAAGGTTAAAAACCTTTAAAGTGAATTCTTCTGTTTGGTTAAAAGTACTTTTGATTTAATATGATCCATCTGCAATCTGGGCCTGGTCTCCTCCCCTTGGGGAATGGGGCGATGCCCACGGGACCAGGACAGGGCAGCGATTTCTGCCCGAACAGGACGAGTTTGGGTCACCCCGTGCAGCTTCCCTCCCAGCAGGGGACCAGCTCACTGTCTCCTCAGACAGCAATTCCCAGATTTTTAAACAATTCGTCCAGGGGAAAACGAGCGGGCACGGCTGCTCCTGCGGTAGTTTCACAGCCCAGCGTCACTCCGCAGGAGCAGCCTTCCGAAGGGAAAGCTCAATCCTATTTTCCAAGCCTAAATGGAAGCTTTGGTACGGATCCTGCACTGCTTGGACATTATCCACAGGTCACAGACAGAACCACCGTGAATTCGCCGTGCCTCCCCACGCCACAAGCCAACATTAAACTCGAAGGGAAAATACAATTCCCCAAAGCAACAGAAACACCGCGGTACAAACCAGCCACTGAAAGAGCCCCCAAACAGGCCACATTAGTAAAAGCACGTTGGAGTTTAGCAAAGAGAGAGACAAAATAAGGGCTAAGCCATTGTTTCTGCTGCTGAAGACAGACGGACTTTAATAACACTTAACAGAATGATGCACATTAACGATCTCAGAAAGCACTTCTTATGCCTCATCCATCATGCGGAGGAGAAAATGAAGCCTTCGACAGCATTAGGAATTATTCTAGATCTTGTCAGTAATTCGCAGCTTCTCGGTAGTATCGTAACACAAATTTGTGTGGATGAGACACTGACCATTAATCTAAGGGGCTTTTTTTCCCTCGCTGCAGCGTGTGGAGAATGTATCAATTGTTTCATGGAGAAATTTCACAGCTGAAACCTTACTAAATAAAACAGGGGTGAGGAAAGAGATATAGACAGAAACATAAACAACTGCAACGTGGAGACAAATCATTATCTTTAAAACAAAACCTACCATAAAATCACCATATGTGTGTTTTGTGAATGGGCAGTGAGCAGCCTCCTGCTCTGAAAATCCTCAGAATATGCTGATTATAAAGTTATGTTCATACATACAAACACACTTAGATTTCATTTTCTGGGAGGCTTTTTTCCCTTTTTTTTTTTACTGGAATATAGGCAAAAAATCCTGATTTCTCCTCCCAAGAGAGCCTTGTATTTTTTTGCAAATAGTAGCAAAACAAATTTCAAGACAAAATGCCACGCAACTAAATAAACAACAGCTTTTGGCAACCTCTTCCCTAAGTCACAAGCTGCTGTTCGCCGTGTGATAGCTGTTGCCACTGGAATCTCTACTACAAAGGAAAAGGTCCATAAATATTTGTACAGCAAACTCCACAGAAAAAAAAGCCTCCCCGAGTGAGCTCAGAATTCATTTCTATACGTGCGATGTAAAGATGAAAGCTAATGAGTTCTGTGGAGTTTATGATAAATTAAAAGTGCGGGGCTCCCCGCCCCAGCCGCGTGTTTACACGGATCTGATCCGCTGCTCCCCAACAAAACACTTGTCAGACAGAATGAGGCGAATTCGCCTCCGGATGTGGAGGAGCTGGATTGTCTCAGGGACAAAAAAACACATAGGATTTGATCAAATACTAATCAGGCAGCAATAATGTGGTATCCTAAAACACACCCTATTTTATCTCCAATGAAATAGTGACATCTATCCAAAAGTCCTCAAAGAAACTTGGGTTTAGGTAATATATTGTGATTGCAGCAGATAGGCAGGATTAAAATCAGGCTTGATCTTCAAAGAGAATAAGAATGTATAGTTCTGTTTACTGCACACATATTTGTATATAAAAGATATGACAAATATTTCGAGTTCTTTAGAAACCTGTATTTCTGTATTTTGAATTTTCACAGACCCAGTGCTGAGAATGGGATTTGACAGTCCCAGGTAATAGAGGCAAATTAGAGATTAAACTCATTAGAAATTATAAACACTCATATAGTCTGTTAAACCCCCTGACAAAACCTGGAAATTAGAAATCCAATAACACAGCATCAATAGGGTCTTTAACGGCTGGACAGATGTTTAAACTGTGCGATGCTCATGTGAGGAGTGAGATGGAACAGTCGGAATCAAGGTTTGCATTAAATAACACGGCATTGATGTCGGATCAAAACATTCATGTGAACTGGTTTGTTCCCTTTTTTTTGCCATTAATTTCCATTCTCCTGTTATGGTCTAAATTCATTATTAATTTTGCATGGTATTAAACATTTTTCTTATTTGTAAATATGCAGATGAGGGAGGCAGCTCCGGAAGGCACCACACAGAGCAGGGCTGTGTCCAAGGGGCCACTAACCCCTGGGGCTGTCCTCCACATAAAAATGCTTCGAAAATAAAATATTATCCACAAGCTTTAATTTTTTGGCCTAAATAATTAAATCACAGAGGGAAATACTGTGAAAACAATCATCTCACTAAGCGCAACTCAATAAATCCCAAGGAATGGGCACTGGGATAGCAAAAGCAAAATTGTTTGCGTTCCTAATGTTGGGTCTGACCTGGAAAGGATAACAAAAGAATCTGGCATGAATATGTATTTTTATAGGGAGTGCTGCTGGTAAACAGACCGAATAAAAGCTAGGGGATTATTTGAAAATAGTTTCTCCTAAACTCTCAATATGTTTAATCTGATGATATGAAAAACCATCCATAAAGCAGAAACACATTCAGCCCCTACAAAATTCTGCACAGAGAAGTGAAAAGGGTTTCAGCAGAAGAAAACAAACAAACAGCAGCAATCCTGCAAAGCTGCGGCATCTCCCCACGCCCGCCTGCTCTCCAGCGCCGAGATAAAGACCCAATCTGCTCATCAAACACCTCCGGGCTCGGCCATCTAATAGGAACAAATTGGCAATGACTGCCCAAGCAAGTAACACAGGCCCACTGATTTGTAGATTGATACTGATGCCTAATGATCCCCTTGGGCAGATCAATAGCAACAATCCTCATCCCTGCCTTTCTTCTTTATTGGCACGGCGGAGCGAGCGGAGTGAGCGCGGGGAATGGAGTGCGCGCACGGCTGCAGGTGCCGGCCGAGGGCCGGGCACCCAAAGGGCCCCCGAGCCCCGCTGCCCTCCGCGTCCTCGGGGCTCGGCCTGCCCACGCTGCCCTTGGCAGCCGCGCTGCTGCCCCCGGGCACGGTGCCCTTGGCACCGGGCTGTGCCAGGTGCACGCAGAGTGCGGGGCAGCCAGGACGGGCCTGCGCCACAGCGAGGGAAAGCACAGAGACTGGGATAATGAGAGAAAACCTCCTGAGAGCTGAAGGCCAGCATGGCATTTGGGTGGCAGAGCCATGCGGGACACCGGGCACGCTTTGGAGAGCAGGGCACGCAGGCAGGTGGTTTGTCCTGCTGGAACTGGGTTTCACTTCTCTCCTGCTCCATCTCTCGCCTTTTCCCTCTTCTCCCCTCAGCTGACTCCTTGTCTCTTAGTGCACTACACTATGATCAATCAGGCCCTATCAGCACAGGGGTTTTATTCAGTTACCCTGGAGTGACTTCCATCTGCTGCTTCCAGCCCCATGTCTCGAAAGAATTAGGGATTTTCTATTTATTTATCAATCTAGTGAATACGGTTATCCCATTAGTAGATCCTTTTAAAGTCCCTGGTAGAACCTAAGAAAAACTAATGGAGTTGATTTGCATTTGTTTTTTTTTCCCAGTGAATTAATGCCAGTGATGTTCTGCAGAACCACACATGGTCACTGCCACCTCGGGGTGCTGGCAGACATCCCCAGCAGCACTCCACTCCCCTGAAAATCACTCTCTGCATGGAATAACCACATAGAAACCTAAGACGTGATCAGGCGTACCCAAATCACCAGGTCAGCAAACAGAGGGGAAGGAAAAATGTACCACAAAGTTTGTGCCTCCTGCACAGGAAATATTAATTTTGCATCAAGGTGTGTGTCGTCACCACAGTGTCCCCCAGCCCGGCAGCACAGCTGGGGGTGCCACCCGTGGCCCTGCCAGGCGTGGGGAGCGCAGGCACCGATTTTAAATCCTATTCAGACTCGAGATCTGCTTTGTTCAGCAATCACCTGGCTACTCTTATTCTTCGTGGCTCTTTTATTAAAATGTGGATAAAGCAAAAGGCAAAGGATAAAATTAAATTCCATTGACTGTAAATTTCTAAATCATCCCTCCAATAAAGGCTTTTCCTTTAATAACAAAAACGCCTTTCCCATCTTTTTGCCGATCTCGGCGTATACTCGCAATAAAACAGGGCTGCGTGAAAACCTTTGTAACTCGACCCTTCCAGTGCATAAATTAATCATTTTCCAAATCCTGTATTTTCTTTCCTTAAGTTCCCGGGCGCGGGGGTCGTGCCCCCGCCCAGCCTTGACCATCGCAAAATTCAAATTCCCACTAATGATGAGTGTAATCATCGCAATCACCATCACCATCATCATCGCCAGGAAAGCCGGATCCTGTTGGCCCCTGACATCAATCAGCGACGCGGGGGGAGCCAGCCGCCCCCCCCGCCCCCCCCGGCAGCGATCGCGTCCGTTCCCCGCGTGTCGGAGTCGCCCCCGCTCCCGTCCCGGCCTCGCACCTCCGCCGCTCCCAGGGCGGGACGGGACGGGACGGGACGAGTGAGACGGGACGGGCGGGACGGGGCCGGCGCCCCCCATGTCCCCACGTCCCCCCGAGCCCCGGGTGGGAAAGGAGCGAGCGAGGGAGGGGAGCGAGGGGAGGGGGAGCAGCCGCACGTGTGACGCGCCCGGCCGCCCATTTGCATATTCACATCAGCGCCGCGCCCACTTAAGCAGCGCGAGGCGAAGGTGTCTCCTCCACCCACCACCCACCACCCACCACCCACCACCCACCACCCACCACCCAGCTCCCACCTCCACCTTCCCTCCCGCTCCCCACAAGCCGCGCTCCCAGCCCAAAAGCGAGGGCGCGGGGGGCCGGCGGGAGGGTGGGCGCAGGCTGCCTTACCTCCGCTCCCGCGCTACCAGGGATTCCCCGTGGTTCCGCCAGGAATTTTGGAGAGCCATCCTTCAAGGGTTTTTAGTTCTGTCTTTCTCTCTCTTCCTCCTCCTCCTCCTCCTCTTCCCGTGTTGTGACTGGGTTTATAAAAAAAATAAAAAAAGACAACTCCATGTAAGCTCGCAGCCAGGGCACGGCGAAGTCTGGGGCTCCGGGGGGAGGGAGCAGCGGAGGGAGGGTCACAGCTCCATGCCTTACAAAAGGCAACCCAAAGCCTGGATATTTTTTTTAATATCGTACACAAAACGCTGCCGCACATATACACGTAACACAGGCCCCAGACCTGGCGCTAATTAGGTTTTTGCCAAAAACTGTCGAGGTTCAGCCTATGACACGAATGAACGCAGCGGGGCTGGGACTCATGAGCCCTCACCTGCCCCGAGCCCCCCAGCGCTCAGCCCTCACCTGCCCGAGCCTCCCGGAGCGGGTGCCCAGGAGGGCGAGCGTTTATGGGGCGCGTCGGGAGCTCCCACGACGGCGGGGACCCAGGTCAGCCGTAACCACGCGGCACCGACCTGGACTATTTCAACCCGAGTGCTGTTCCAGGGGTATTTTTGCACAAATTAATTTTACTATTTCACAGCTCCACTCACAGTGGGGAAAAGGGAAAAAAAATTAATAATGAGGGTTGTGTATCCCCTTGCAAACGTCACAGAAGCAGCATCGCGTGTGCCGGGATGGGTCTCCAGGAGCACAGGCCTATTGTTCTAAGGACACGGCTTTTGTGAGCGGGGCAGCACAGCCAGGCTGGAGCAGGAGGAGGAGGAGGAGGAAGAGGGGAGGGAAGCCCTTGCACAAGCACACCGTGCACCGCAGCACTGTTTCACACACTCGCATTAGATGTTTGCTGAAAATACACGGTGCACACGTGTGGCACCTTTTTCCAAACATGTCATTACCGGGAATGATTAAGGGCTTCATTGCTTCCCAGTGCAAGGTCTCGGCTTGGATTGCTGACTGATGACTGAATTGCCCTGTACACCTGGTAACATGATTTTAGTGTGAGGACAGGGGGGAAAAAATGCACTTTCTTGACTGTTTTTTCATACGCTGAATATTTAGGAAAGAGTCAAATTAAATTTTGCAATTGGCAAAAGCAAATGTGCTCCTAAGCTGAAGCACTGAAGTCGTGTTTCATGCTGGAGTACATTTTATGGGGAAGTTACACGGCCCTGAAACAGGCGTTGTGTGTCAGAAAGGCTGGGATGCTCAGCCCGGGCGGGGGTGTCCGTGCCCCAGCTCCGTGTGCGAGGGGAGCTGGGGGCCGAGGCAGACAATGGGAGCTGGAGGCGAGCAGGGAGGTAGAGAGGGGTCTGCCCGTGCCCCCCCGGCCAGGAAAGCAGGTCACTCCTTATCAACTGGGTAAGCAAACGCCAAAACAAAGCGTGGGGCTGGATTTTGACGAGCCAGACACGTTTTCTTACAAAAAATAATTTCCCTGCCTTTGTTTCTCCTCTTCTCCTTCAAAGGAAGGGGAAGAGCAGGCTGCTGTGTTCACACTGGCTTTGCAAGGGAAATAAAGATGATTTTTAAGAATCTGTCTGCCAAGCATGAGTTACTTGTTCTACCCCCTCCAAAAAGAAAAAAGAAAAAAAAAATCCTCAACAAGACTCAAAGGATTCCTGAAATAAAGAAGAAAGAAAAACATCCAAAACATTAGACACAGAAACATTATATTTCAATATTATCATATGAATTAAATGTAATCCTTGAAGCGACTCGTCCCAGGGGTCACATATTAGGCCATTTTTTTCTTTTTTTTTTTATTTAATAGAGGTCACCCAGGCTGAAAAGCAGAACCCAAATGAAAAGCATCTTCAATGTGGTTATAACATGAGCTGGACGAGGTCAGGCAGTGTCTTGTATGGCCTCATAAAAAATACATAACCAGACAGCCTAATAGTATTTCTTTGCATTCATTTTTGGATGGGAGCTGGCGGGTGGGGGAGGGGGCTGGGAGAGGGCCACAACCGCCTGTGCATTTCCATAATGGGCAGCTTCTCCTACGTTCCAGTTAGGGAAAAAATGAACATTCCTTTTAACACATCCCTGGGTTAGCTCACTTTAAAGAGCCATCCTACAGACAATTGCTGTGGCCTCGAGAAAGTGAGAGAGGAGTGAGGCATCGCCCATCTCTCTGCCTCTCACACACACACACACACACACACACACACACACACACATGTATTCACTGCAGACATGCTACCGTCATGCTTAATTGGGAGTGCAACCACCTTGGGCTTGCTTTCATCAACACTGGCTTATGGATGTTGTTATTTGTCCATACACACGCCCAGGCTGATTAATTTGAATTATTTCTCTTCTGAAGAGAAGCAGAGGAGCCCCCCATTCCAAGGAGTCCCTCTATCCACACACACCGGGGAGGGGTTTGCCCACCACCAGGATTTACACAGGTTTTGGGTGGGAGAGGGGATGAGAGAAAGGCAAGGAGTAAAAGGGGAAGGCGGGGCGGGGGGGGGGGTGTAAATAAAAATAACCAGTGCTAAAAATGCGGGGTGAGAAGGGAATCTGTAAATCTCGCCTCCCTTCCCCCTCCCCAAATGCCGCCTGGAGCCGGGTGACCCTGCGGGGAGCGGAGCCGCAGAGGTGACCCGATGCTAACCAGCCTGTTAGAACTAATAAGGTGTGCGCCTAAGCCAGGGGCTGACACTGGGGCATTGTGGAAATAACTCTCCTTGTTATTGCCCATCCTCAGCTTGAAATTTACTGCTCCTTTGCATTATTAAAGAGACAGCTTGCGTGCGCGATGGGGGAGAGGCTGGGCAGGAGGAAGAACCGCGCACGCTTTTTTAATGGTATGTTTGTGCTCTCTCTAGTCTTTAGATTCAGATTCAGAGCATTAAAGCATGCTGGGTTAATGGGTTGTTATTTATTATTTGAATAAAATCTGGTTTAGAAAAATAAAAAAGACTATTTTTTCCCCCACTATGGCAAATGGTCAGAAAAAAGGAAAGGTGTGAAACAGTTAAGATCAGGCTGAGGCCTTGTGGAACAAACTCTGCCCCAAACGTTTCCAGTAGCACTGCTCCACATTTACATCAGATGTGAGCAGAGCTGAAAACACCCAACATGGTGGATAACAGGGAGTGCATGATGGAAACACAAAAGGACCTGCTGCATTGTGGGGCCATCCTCAGCAGGGCCATGTGAAAGGGTGTCAGAACACCTGAAATCATTCCAGGATTCTGCGTTCTGTAAATACAGAGACATTGGGTATCTTGGGGTAAAGATGAACACGGTGGAAAAATTTACTTTGTCTCCATCCCTGCTCCCACAGCTCCTGCAGCACACACCCTCCACCCTCTGTGCTGATTCCCACAACATTCCCAGGATAACAGGTGAGACACCCCAGAGAGGGTCCCTGCTAGGTCCCGCTGGGCAGACACACACCAATCCCGTGATGTATACTGGCACCTAAGAGATCACATTTTACCGAAACTGAGCTGAGCTGCTCTTGCAGATGCGTTTGCCTTCTCTGAGTCAGTTTTTATGGACAGGCATTTTCAACTTGACCTCTGAGGGTCTGCAGAGCCCATCTGGCACCAGCAGGGCACAGGCAGAGCCTGCAGCCGCTGCTGCCAGGGGAGCCCCTACCAGAACTGGGACTCAAGTATTATTAATTTTCTGCAGCAAAGCAGCTGAGTGCACATGGGAGACATTGCTGAGAACGGGGATCAATGATAAATAACATCCTCGAGGTAAATACAGAACAGGATTGAGCCGTTCATGGCAATTGGCCGAGCCAAGGGTGGCTTGCATGGAGCTGAGCTGAGGGGGTGGGTGCTTTATGGTCAGGGATTCACAAAATCAGCTACTGGAGGGATTTGAGAGAATTCTTAAGAGCACGAGAGCCACAGCAATTCTTGAGCTGTCCAAGGCAACTGGGCTTTCCTGCACATTCAGAGACATCCTTGCTAAAGGTTAATGTGAGCAGCTGTTGGTAAGACAGTGGGAATCAGTGAAGGAAATTTCACGAGATGCATGTAACTGCCATTACACACTGAAACAATGTAAATGATATACATATAGTCCTGAACACTCATGGATCAGAGGTGGGGCTTGAAACGAGACCCTCAGAGCACACCAAGCTCTCTCTCAGAGAGCCAACGTGTCCCACAACACCTTGAACGGGTCCCAGTGTGAACATGTCCATCACTTCTGTCCCAAACCATCCTGTCCCCATCACAACCAGCAAGAGTCAGTGGCATCAGTGCACAGAGCAGGTTGAAATACTTACTAAGCGTGGTGGGGGAACAAATCACAAACAAAAAGCTTCAGAGCAAGGGGCAACTGTCAGTTAAGGCAAGGAAATGAAATCTAGGCGTTTGAAAGCACCAAATATAAACAAGGAATTAAAGCTGATACCTGACAAAGAGGTAGAAACAAACCAGAGGCCTTGCTGCCCCCTCCCAGTTATTATTCCCTTTCTGGCATCCTGATTTCATGAATCATCCAAAGTAGCCAAATAGGTCCTATCAGCATCTGAACATACAGACATTTCCAACTCCTCCGTCCCCAAAGGGTGAAGTAACTTTTATCAACACATTATTATATGGCTGCACTTACCTACACTGTATTTGATCATTTTTAAATACACGTTTTTAATCCTATCCCTCCTATAAGTAATAATAACAGCAAAAAGCATGATGCTCCACATTTCAGTTGGAATATCCAAATGTTTCAGGGTAAAATCAAAGGTGTGGAGACTCAGAGGACTGTGTTAAGCAGCTCTTGTGCTCAGCCTTCAGGTGGTAAAGCTTAAGTAACAAGAGTATTCGAACCGTGGCAACACTCTACTGGATTTAAAAATACAATTTTCAGAACTGATTGCCAAACTCTGATCTCATGTCCATTTTTTTCAGTTCTATCAGCTGATCCCGTATAAAGTACTATTTCTCCTTAGGAACCCAGGCAAAGCGAGGCTGCCAGAGAGGAGAGGGTGGATTGGAGGGTTTCTAATCCCCTGCAGCTCTCACAGCAATGTCCTCCTGAATGGACATCAAACCACACTTACAGAAACAAAAGCCCAAATTATTCCCTGCGTACAGTCCCCCCATAAGGCCCTCTGGTGTTTACCTGCCTCACTTCTTGAAACTCTTCAAGGATTCTCTTGCCATTTTGGATTCTCTGGATTCTAATGGAATCACAGAATCACAGATTGTTCTGGGCTGGAAGGGCCTTAAAGCCCATTCCATCTCACCCTCTCCCATGGCAGGGACACCTTCCACTATCCCAGGGTGCTCCCAGCCCATTCCAGGCTCATCTGGGACACTTCCAGGGATCCAGGGGCAGCCACAGCTGCTCTGGGCACCTGTGCCAGGGCCTCACCACCCTCACAGGCAAGAATTTTTTTCCAGCATCTAATGTAAATCTACTTTCCTGCAGCTGAAAGACAGTTCATTCATATGCTATTAATCTAAAATCTGCTTCTCCTGCCTTTGTGGTGTCTAACACACTTGGAATTGTTGGCTGTGAGACCACATTGTCGCTATGGTTTTGTACTGGGCAGAGAGCAGGTGGAAGGTGCTGGGTGTCACCTGCCACTGAATTCTGCTCCAGTTATCAGTACATCCCAAATAAGTATGTTCTCATTCCTAAATCTGTAATTCCATGATGTGCCCATGCACAGAGTCCCAACAGGCAGGACCACAACAGGTAGGAGGCACTGAGCCAACAGCCCCATTCTGCCTTGGACTCCCTCAGCCTTCTGCCAGGACTCTAGTTCTGCCCTCCCCTGCTCCCAAATATCCCAGCAACCCACAGCCACCTAAAACAGCTGCAGAATGCCAGAAAACTCTGCAACTAATCCTGTAACTTTATTATATCCATAACAAATATACAGGTGCGTTTTAAGGCATTCTTTTGGGAAACAGAAAAACAAACCAACTGTTTTGTATAGAACAGGACTCACCTGCTCAATTTTCTAAGCTGTATCATTCTCAGTTACTGAAAAGCAGCTCGCAAAGCTTTTAGCACCCAAAACCTAATACTTAAATATAAAGCCCCTGCATGTGTCCTCTGAAAAGTTCTGAAGGGGTTTGGGTTTTTTGTTCATTCTGGTTTTAGTGCAGAACTGGTACAGAAGGCCAAGGTTTCTGTGGTGAAGGTGTGCTTCAGGCCCTGACACGCCACCTGCTGCATTCTGGGCTGTGGATGGTTCCTCAATGCTCCTGCAGCATGAGGGCAGCAATATTCCCCAAGTCTCATCTGTTGTAGCTATTTAAGCTAAAACTCCACAAGACAGGGAGTGAAATTTTAGCTCCTCACAGCCCAGTGAGTTTGGCTCACTCCTTATAAACACACACAGTCGGTTAAGCAAGTTCAGGTGTCTGTGTAGTGAAACCCTGATCTGGGCTGTGGTGTCTCAGCGCTTTTAGAGTGCTAAGAATAAGAACATGGTGGCATATCCAGGACTACACTGCAGCCACAGAAATGCAGAGTCTCCGTTTTCAGTCATCTGAACACTGCCAAAACCATCTACGCAGAAAAACACCCAGGCAGCGGTCCAGGGCGGGTGACTGGGGAAATGCTTCCTCCTCTCCACTTACAGCCAGCAGTGCTGCATCCGTGTGGAAAACAGAGCAGGAAAGCAGAGATCACAACTGGGATTTCAACCCCGCAGAGAACTGCATTAGGAGTGAGAGCTGCAGAGAGCAGTCTTTCAAATGAGGCTGTTCCAGGAGGAAAATGTGCCATGGGACTCGAGGAGGTGAGAACAGAGAAGCCTCGGGGTGTTTCAGTGTCTGCACCACCTGGTTCAGGAGAATCCTCTGCCTTACAAGAGGCTCCTCCATGAGCAGCTGGCAGTTCTGCATGGAATAGAGAAGCTCCTGGACAAGACCATGATTCCCACCAAAGGACACAAAAGGAAGCCTATGAATCATTAAATAAATCCCCACACCTGACTACAACTGAGAGTGATATGGAGGAAGATGCTGAATTTGTCTCAGTGATGAAACTTGCTCCTTTTTAGGCCGATTCTGGGAAGATATTTCAGTGCCTAAAAGACTTTGTTGTTAGGGGAAAATTAAAAATATTCAGCTTTCTTGTTAAGGATCATGCTACAACTCCAAGCTGTCATAAGCACAAAAATCTGGTTTCTGAACATCAAAAAAATAGAAACTCATACACCCTCAATGGTCAGTTGATGCAGAATAATGGCATTACTTTTTTATTGCTGTTGCATAAGAATTTCAGAATCATATAGTCAATATTGCAATTTAACTATTAAGAAATTGAATGAGTGTGCCTATCTTTCAAAATTAAGATCTAAAATATTCTACATCATATCAATATTTGTGTCATTCTCGTTTCTTAAAGGGTGTGGCTGTGGGTCTGCACTGTAAGAGGTGCAGAGTAATTCTGACTGGATTTCCTTAATGAGTTGGGGCCTACGTTAATAAAAACCTAGGCATGAACTTTTAAACATACTCAGTTGTAACTCCCCAGATGCCCTTAACTTGGAATAAGGACATCTTTATTTTAGTCTATTTAATGGTTCTTAAAGTTGGGACCAAGAAACCACTGCCATTAGTGGAATTCCTTCGAGTCACCTTGCACAACCACACAGAGCTGACTCGTTCATAAATTTTACTGTTTAATGGAATTCTAGAGACTATAGTTAAAGAGCCAGTGGTTTGGAGAAGTTAAACTAAGCCAAAAAAGCCCATTATTCTGGATGGAGTGATCATGAGTAGAGCTATACTGGCCCAGGAGGTGTAACCTTCCTGCATCAACAGGGCCTGAACAGCTCAACTCCTCCTGAAGCTCAACGGCCTTTGTGTTCCTAAACCAGATATTTTCAGAGAGATATGCATCCATTTGAAAAATAACAAAATAAAAGTGAAAGAAATAAAAAATTGTAAAATTATCTGGGTGAAAATTTGGAGTATGAAGCCACGAAACTGAACCTACATGCTTCTGTCTCAAGCTTGCTCCTCACCTCCCTCTGCCAGGGACTGGATATGTATGACATAGGGAATAAACAAAATCTCTTCCAGAAAGATCAGGAAAGGCACTGTAAGAACACACAGTCAATTAAATATTATCTGCAACTCTTGTGCCACACCTTTAAACAAGAAAGCACAAAGCCCATTCCCTTTACCAGCAGCTTACTCATGTAAGTGCCAGCTGACAAGTCTCATACACGATGAAATAGATATTCCTACTAACTCCATGATTATTCCTGGAATTGTAAATACAGGGGGTGTTGGCACTGTGACTTTAAAAAAAACCACAAACTATACACGCAGCACAGACGTTCTGCTGCACAGTTTAGATTTAATCTCCAAAGTCGCGGCATATGGTGCAGGCAGTTTTTATACAAAGACGTGGAAATGTACACAAAGAAAATGTACTCCAAAATAAGGCAGTGCAGGCCCAGCCCTACCCAGGGTACGTTCGTGTTCATTAATTGGAACAGCATCAGCCCAGCCCAGCTGCCCCTCATGACTCCCCTTCCATGGAACGCAGATCTGGGGCCAGCTCCAGCCGGGCTCCCGTGCCTCGGCCCTGTGACCACGGACTGAGACCTCTGCATCCAAACCCATGACCTCAGTTTGCAAGGGGTGATCTTGGAGGAACAGCTCAACTGGCCCCAACTAATTATAACTTAATTAGGCTTAAGGGAAGTTTTTTCTTCAGAAGAATTAAAAACCTCAGCTGGTTTTCAGCAGAACTGTGGATTTTGCCAGGTGAGCTAAGCTCATCCCTCACTCAGTCGATCAAAAACTCTGTTTGTGATTCCAATCCCACCTCACCACCAGCTTCACTCTCCACAATGCCTCTGGGAAGGAATTATCCCAAATGTCACCATTGCTCTACTTGATATCACCAGCTCAATCTCACAGCAGGAGGCAAAAACAGCTGGACTCTCAAATAAGATTTTGAATTAAAAAAATTTAATTATTTGAATTAAAATTAGTCTCTTCACATTTTTCTACGCTGTATTTCATTGTTAAATTCAGATCTGAAATTACAGTTTCCTTTGCTAGTTTTATACCCTCCTTTCTACCCTAAATTTCGGATAAGCTATTCAGAAAGGAGAATGAGTTTTCACAGAAGGCACACAGAATAAAGGACACATGGTTTAGCACCAAATAACTCCCATCTGGAAGTCTAAAGCCAGGGCTTCAGGAACTTTCACCTTTTATTTTAACCTGCTTATGCCGATCACAGTTCCAAAGTACATGGACATGGTATTTCCTAAAGCTAAAAAAAGCACTGAAAACTGATCATAAGGAAGGATTTAGGGGGGAAACAACCCAAACCACAAAAGAAACATATTAAATGTCTAAAAAGACAACTGGACAATGAAGAAAGGTGACAACTTCAGCTGAAAGGAGTCTCGGTTTATCAGTGGTATAAAGTCAGCAATTAAAATAGAAAACCCAGATGACAAATGGAAACAAGGGCAATAGGTAATGAGTAAAATGAACCAGAAGCTGTGGGCAGCAGGACATGAGTGGGGGAGGCTGAAGAGAGCAGGAAAACGGTTACAAAGTTGGGATACTCAGCTTTTAATTCTAGAAAAACACACAGAAGTCATAGCTCTGATATAAAACCACAATGAGATGATGATGGCAAAATGGAAAATATGAAGTAGAAAACGTAGAAATCTTCACAGTTCTTACTTCAAATGATGGATTTTGAGAAAGTTACCAAAGAACCATGAAGCACTTAAGAGGTTTGTGGTGCTGAGCTCTGGTGAAATTAAATAAGGCTTTAGCAACTGGAAGGAGAATGTTGGTCAGTTCTGGGCAGAGCAGATGTTCTCCAACACCCACAGCTGGCTGAGGGTTCAGGAGGCTCTGGAGGGTCCACCTGGGAGCAGTGACTGGTGGGCAAAGAACTGGTCCCTCCATGAAGAGCACAGACCAGTGTCTGCAGGACTGTGCCAGGCACAGCCTGGGGCAAGAGTTTAAGAATCCTAATAACAATAATAATAATAATAATAATAATAATAATAATAATAATAATAATAATAATAATAATAATAATAATAATAATAATAATAATAATAATAACAACATTATTGATTGTTAAGATGACGTAGAAATCACAGAGTCAGAGAACCACAGAAGGGCTTGGAAGGGACCTTAGAGCTCTTCTCATTCCACCCCCTGCCCTGGACTTGGACACTTCCAGGGATCCAGGGACAGCCACAGCTGCTCTGGGCAATCTGTGCCAGGGCCTGCCCACCCTCCCAGAGAAGGATTCCTTCCCAACCCTGCCCTCTGGCAGTGGGAAGCCATTCCCTTTGTCCTGCCACACCAGGTCCTTGCCCCTCTATGTCTTGTACTTTACTGTAGGAAAAACAAAGATCTGGTGATGAAGTTAGAAGACAACTCAAATGAGAATCAGAGGATACAGATACACTTCTTACCACAACTGTAATAAATTTCTGCAAAATGTTTGGGTAGGGGGGTTTGATTCTTCATGGGACAATTCTAACCCTAACTTCAGTGCCATTCTTGAGCAGAAGCCAAGTAAATGTCTTGTTTTGGACTAGAAAAATCAGTAATTAAGAAAAACTCAATTTCTAGAGAGGTCGTGCAGCCCAAGACTTCTGCAGCTTAACATTCTAAGGTGGAAAGAAAAGAAAAGGAAAAAAAACCCAACCAACCCAAAACCACAACAACAACAAAAATGCCCTCGGAGTGCCCTTATCAAGTCAAACCCAACCATTCCAGTGTAAGCACTCTCTTGCACTCGGGGTACTTCTCTGCCCTTTTTCTTGGCAGTAAAGTGGAGCCGGCTACAAATGCAGGGTCTGGAGCATTTCTGCTGTCTGAAGGATGAAATGAGACTTTTAAAATGTTTGTTTTGAAGCACAATTTACATCAAGGATTTGGGCTGAAACCACATCCCTGTGCTGGAGAGGAGATGAAAGGCCCAGCAGGGAATAAAGCAATAGAAATAGCATTGCAATACCCCAAAGTCCATCATGGGCAGGGCAGGGCAGGGCAGGGCAGCATGAGGCTGTGTGCTTCAGCAGGGGCACACACGGTTCACGGGGCATGGCAGGAACACAACACATGGCACAGACACGTCCCACGTGTTCTGCCTTCTCCAAAGCACCAGCTCGGCCTGGCTGTTGTCCTTGCCCCTGTCCCCAGTGGTGCCCTGTGTCATCCCAAGGTCATGGTGCTCAGTGCCATCTCCAGCCATCCCAAGGCCATGCACAGAGGTCACATGGGACAGGACGGCCCCTTGCCCAGTGACCCCCTGCCACCAGGCAGCTTTTCCATCTCTGCCCCTAGGAAGAGAGTGCAGGGAGTGAGAGCGCACAGATTTGAATTCATTTTCATCCTTATCAGCTCTGAAAGATGCAGAAAAAAGAGAATTGCTGGGGAGCTTTGTGCTTGCAGCCACCATGCGGGTTGGTTGAGGACACGCTGGTAAACGTCTGCTGGAATATCTCTTTTTAAATTAGGAAAAAAGGTGGGGGGCTTGGAAAACAGGTTTTAGTGTCCCAATGAAAGCACGACAGCAACAATTCATAATTTTCTGCTGTCCGGTTCCCTCCATATTTCTCCGTGGCTGCGCATCCCTCCTCTCCGCTCCCCCCACATCCATCCTCCATTTCCCGCTGACTCCTCGGCACACGCTCCAGCCTCCTGTGAAATGGTGGCGTGCAGAGGGAAGGCAGGAAGAGAGGGAATAAGAAAGGGGCTACGGTGGGGAGGGCAGGGGAAAGAGATTGAGAGAGACAGAGAGAATGTCAAAGCTCAAGTCTGGCATTTGCCTATTTAAATTCAATCACGCAGCCCTCGCCGAGCTGGAAATGGATGGCCTGCGTTATGAATTTCTGATCAGACGGCTGATAGGTTATGAGTGGGGACATAATCCCATTGAGGAAGGCTTTTTCCCAAGCAAGGGCAAGCAATAACTGCCCTTCCGAGATGGCTCTTTGCTTTGCCCTTTTAATTTTTTTTTCCTTTCCTTAAAAAAAAAAAAAGTCCAAATAAGCATTTTTATGATGATAAATGTGTAATAATCATTCACTCTGCCTGCATCTGAAATGGGAGATGCCTTGGTGAAGCAGACATGCGCTCAAAATAAACTGCCATATTTTTTCTTTTTTAAACCTAATTAGAATTCTTGCCTTCTCTCAGCTCATTTTGTACCAACAGTAGTGATCTAAAAAGAAAGTGAAAGGAATGAACACGTGCATTGAGACCGGTATTTTTAATACCCTGCAGGGTTTTTAATGTTTTATAGTTTGCCTTTTTTAACACGATGTGTTTACATAAAAGGATACAAAAAATTTTTCTTCAACTGGCAAGAACTGCTGGCACACAGTGAGGCAAGCCAGAAATCAGCTCAGAAGATGTTTTCTTACATCTACCCATGTGACGTGGTCATGTTGTACTGAACTAATTGAAATAGCTGAGGACACTGGCAGATTTGTAGTAGCCAAATTCACCAGGCAGAGAGAGAGCAGCAACCAAGGTGGTGTGTGCCTGCCCCAGGGCCTCCATCATCTCACACACAACTTTGGTACTATCAAAATCAGAAAACAGGGACTTTCCTACTTAAAATTCAAGATCTATGGGCTGAAACAACACCCATCCCGGTGTGCAGGGACTGGAACCAGTCCTGGGGAGAAGGACATAGGGTCAAGACTGCACTGACAGGGCGGGAGCTTCTGAAAACAATCCACAGAGAAAAAAATACCTTCTGCGGGAACAGGGGAGGAAGAGAAACATCTCAGGGTTAGTGCTAAGCAGGAACTTGCTCTTGGAGTTGCATCTCTAAACATGTTTCAAAGTGCAAGGAATGTGGGATCACAGAATCCCAGAATGTTTTGGGTTGGGGGGACCTTAGAGCTCACCCATTCCAACCCCACCATGGGCAGGGACACCTTCCCCTATCCCAGGTTGCTCCAAGCCCCCTCCAGCCTGGCCTTGGGCACTTCCAGGGACCAGGAGCAGCCTCAGCAGCTCCGGGCAGAAAGAGTCCCCTGGGAGCTGGGATTTAGCAGCCACCTCCCATCAGACAGGAGCCAAGTTTAGGCTGACAAATGCAGCTCATTCAGAAGATCACAGCTACCAAAGTGCAGACTTTGCATGGTTTTCCTCATTTTGCTCAAATCCTGGATCATCATCTAAAAAGCAGAGAGTTGTGGGGAGTCTCCCAGGTGTGCTGGGCCAAAGCGTCACATCCTGCCATAATCCAGCCCCTCAGGTGACCAACATCCCCCCTGGGCCACCATGGGCCAATGGGGGAGAGGCTGGGACAGCTTCTGACACAACAGCCTAATTTTCTTTTTTAGGACATTACATTGGGATGAATTTGCCTGTGCCAAATTGCCAAAGCTCCAAGAACAAAGGGAAAATTGTTAAGCAGATATATTAAAGTGATTCTTTTTACTCTTCTGATGACATCATAATTGCAGAATTTCTGAATTTACACATACCAGAAAGGAAGGTCCCAGGAAACCCTTGCACTGTAAGGGGCTGTTTTTCTTGAGGGACATAAAAAGCTGATGATCCAAGTGGTTTCCAGCTTTCACATACCTCAAATGGTTAATTTTGCTCAGTATCCACCACAAATGGGCCAGAAACCTGCAGCTGATAATTATGAAATACCATAGCCACAAGGGAGTTTCCTCTCCAGCACCATTGGTTAGGGATCATCATATGTCCTGGAGCTGTCAAATTTTGATTATTTAATTGAAATTACATATATTAGCATGGGTGTTCTCATTAGCCATAAAATAAAACATCTAATATTTTCCATCTTGTTGCATCAACATCTGGTGGTGATGAACTCGGAGGGCTGGAAGCCCAGAATGTGAAAACATCAGTGTTTAAATTTGTCACCTTTTAGTGTCACTGGCTTCTTGCATAAGAAAAAGGAAAAGGAAAGGGAAGGAGTGGGAAGGAAGAATTGCGTAATGTAAGCCTTCTGTATTTCCTTTTATATCATAAGCAGAACAAAAAATTTGCTCTAACTGAGGTGGAATTGTCACTTATCCAGCATATCACAGAATTTATTTGCAATTACAGTTTCTAACTATCTTCCATTACCAGATCTTAAACCCAAGTGTTGATATTCTTCTTCAGTTCACAGGACTGATCAGTTCCCAGCAACCAAGTGAAACTCCAGAAAGATTGTTTTTTTTATTATCTGTGTTCTAATCAAATACAGGAATTCCTAAGCTGGTGATTACAGCAGTGCCACTTGTATTTGCAATCTCTGCTTTACATGTTTATTTAGTAAATCAAAAATAGATCACAGATGAAGAAGCAGCCTAAAATAATAAAGCGTCTTCTTGCAAAAAGCTTTGAGTGGTTTCTCTAACTTATCATTAAATTTAAACTCATTTTTCCTGGTTTTCACTTCTGCAGTTAATAACTTTCATACAGCCATCCTATAATTACATTAACAAAAAAGTAAATTTCCCCCATTTCTCACTACATTACCGGTATTACAGCGTTAATGGCAAATTAACCAGTAAACCTGCAAATTAAGTCAACTCATCTTCCACTGATAGGGCAGGAATCTGTAATTTAGGCAGGCTGGAAGTTTTCAGTGGGTTTTTAACTATTGTCGAGCTTCTGCTTTTCCCAGCGTACCAGTAAAACCCACCCAGGAGCCATTGCTTTGCTCTAATCACCACTCAGGCCTTTTCAGCTGTCTCCTGCCGTAAGGCCAGCAGGGAAACCCGCGGCATTCCGGCAGCGCCCAGAGCCAGGGACACGCCAGGGCTGTCCCACAGAGATCTGCTGAGCGCTGTCCTGCACTGCTGTCCTGTTCAGGCAGGGCGCACCCTCGGAGCGCCAGTCAGTCCCTGCTGGGCTCTCCATGGAGCAGCAGTGGGAGCACCTCCTCCCCAGCAGGCTCAGCCCTGAGCAGCAATGACAAAGGCCTCAGTGTGGCACGGCTTGTGGAACACCTACTGCAAGGACTCCTGGAATGAGCTGCGTTGGAAGGGACCTTAAAGCTCTTCTCATTCCATCCCCACCATGGGCAGGGACACCTTCCTTTGACCCAGGGTGCTCCAAGCCCTCTCCAACCTGGCCTTGGACACTTTCAGGGATGGGGCAGCCACAGCTCCTCTGGACACACCAGAGCCTGACAGGGAAGGATTCCTTCCCAATATCCCACCTATCCCTTCCCTCTGATAGTGGGAAGCCATTTCCCCTTGTCCTGGCACTCCAGGCCCTTGGTACATGTCTTGTATTTCAGCTCCAGCTACGGTGTGATGGGATCCTCAGCCAACCTTCCATGCTCCTGAGCCAAGAAGGAGAGGGATAACACAAACTTGGCATAAAATGAACAGAATTTCAATAACAGCAAAGATACATCTTTGGAATATTAGATTTATGCAGTGGAAAGGAACCATCAAAACTGTTCCATTTCAGAAATATAAAGGCTTCCTAAGCTAGTGAAGCACAACAGAAACACTCAGTGATAAAGGACATCACAGCTCTTTATAAACTGAACCGGTGGTTTCCCAAATTTAATATGCATGAACACTGCATGTGAGTCCTCTTAAATCCAAGTACCAAACCCTGCCTGTTTAATAAATCTCACCAGTCCTCCACTATTAGACAGGGGATTAAAACTAATCTATCAATCCCAAAACCAAGCACAGAGTGGATTAAAATGCAAAACACATGAGAGTATGAAGATGCTTAATGCTAAATAACAAACATTTCAATCACAGAAATCATTTTTATCTTCTTGTTTATGCTAAGTAGATACTATTAGGCTTAATATCTGTATTAGCACAAGTGGGGGAAGAAACAGTTTTAAGGAGACCTAAATACTTGAATGCTACTGGATTGCTGTGAGCAGAAGCTCTCATGGTAGAAGTGAGCACACCCCAGCGTTTGAAATCATGTTTACTCTCTCATGCCAGCTCAGTGGTGCTTGACCTTTTTCCTATGTTTTTAACCCAAAGCAGAACACCCAGAGGGTCCTGACAAAGCCAGAACTTAAACCTGTTATTTGCATCAGACATCTGAATATCCCTTTACCCCCACTCCACTGTTGCCACAACACTGGCCTCACACCCAGATGCTCAGGGCTTGTTGTCACCCCTCTGTGCTTTGGGTGTGGGTTTTTGGGTTTTTTTAGGAGTATGTGAAAAAAGCTTATCCTACCACAAGAAAAATATAATAAAAGATGGAGTTGTGTGTGTGCCTGTATCACACAGGGAATGACCAAATGTGAGTCATACAACAGCTCCCAGTTCATCCAATAATTCACTTTGTCATTGTATCTCTGAATTCCTGCAACAGGATGATCCCCCTTTCTGGCAGGAAGTTATCCATCTACATCTGCATTTGTCTATCTGCCTAGCAGAGATAAGGATTTGGGAACGCTGCACCCAGCTGTGGCAGGAGAAAGCACTCAGTGTTTCCTTCATGATTTTAAGTGCTGGGAAATGCACAATGTTTGCTTGGATTCACATGAGAGCATCCCAAAACTGCAGAGCTGGACCTTCTTCCTTGGTATCCAAGCAAAAACTGTGCACTGAATCAGAGGAATCGTAAGATTTGACATGAAATAATGTCCACCAGAGATCTGCGTGAGGCCACCATCACCCACATCTCGCTCATCAGCACATGGGGCTGGGGGGGACGTCACACCACCAGACATGAAGCTGCTGCATTAACCCTGCATTGTCCCAGCAGAATGGTTAATGAGGATGGGGGGCTGACTGGCCAGGGGGAGAATGGCACACAGGTTCAGGCCATCCAGCTGGAGAGGAAAATTTGGCAACAGGAAAAAAGAAATGAAGGAACAGCCAACCCCTCACCAACACTAACTTACAATGATGGTTATTTGTCTGTAGGGTCTTGGGTTTGGTGTGGCAGAAGGCTCTGGTGTTAGTTCAGCTGAAAATGCTGCTGACTCGCATCATTCATGTTTAACTTTGCCTTGGCTGTGAGACAGTTTTTCTGATGTTTTATCATTCAGAAGTGACTGAAGTCCTTCTCTCCCTTAGGAAAGCGTGAAACAGAGGCAATACAAAGCACACTACTTTTTCTAGGGTTGAGATACTTAAATAACAGATTTCTGCTCTCCTAATCTTTGAATTTTAGCAGAGATGAAAAATTCAGGAAAGAAGGAAGGGAAGGACACAGATGTTTGATAATTTCTCCAAACTGGAAGCAGAAGTATATGATTTCCTAGGAAGGGCAGGAACCCAGGGCAGCTCAGATGCACCAGCCCCTCTCCCCCAGGTAACTCTGCACCCTGCCCACATCCCTGCTCTCAGCTGCCCGTCCTTGGCAGGAGGCACCAGCACACTACAGATGTGCAATGGCACAGCACAGAGCACCAATGCCTCGCTTCACAAAGGAAGGCATGTCCAGGCAGCTCTTCTCCATGCCCCTCTGCCCTAGGGAGGCTCAGGAGCTGAGTGTACGGGCGCGGCGATGTGCCAGGTCCTCTCTGTCCCCTGTGGACACCACAAGCCTTTCTCTGCCTCTCTTCCCATTCGTGGTCAGCATCATCACTCCCCAAAGGCCCAGAGTGGTTCAATTCTGCTCTTTCCTGCCATTCCCACTTTCCCTACTTAATCTAACACTCAGCACCCAAAATGCCAAGGAGGAGGTGAGAAGTCAGGATCATCACACTTTAACAGCTCACAGGTGTTAGCAAAAGCTGTGCAAAATAAATCAATTACTTTATTGTCAGTAATTGTGGAAGCACTCATTAAAATGCCATTTAGAAAGAGGAAATACCTTGGACAAAGACAAAATACCTGGGAAAAAAATTAGTCTGTTGCAGTGTAGGACTCAAAGAAACATGTGGGCAGGACAGGAAGGAAAATGGTACAGAAACTATATCTGAACTCAGGAGCAGTTTTGTGGCAATGGGAAGTGTCTAAAGACCCATCCAGCTTCTCTCTGTCTGGAGGAAAAGCACATGTGTCTGGGGAACAGTCATATTCCCCTTTCAGTCTCCAACTTCCATCTTTCTGCTCCTGCATGTGGCTGGGGGCCCAGCTGCCCCTCCGGTGTGGTTTGGGTACCACTGTCAGGAAAGCACATCACCACTCAGAAATCATCCATGGCCTTCCCAGGACCCAGATCAGCCCTCCCTGCACTGGGCTCCCTCTCCCATCCAGGGCTGCCCTGGAACAAAGAGGGGCAGCCGGGCCCCCGCACCGCCGTTCAGCGGATCAGAGCCCTGGAAGTGTGGAGAGGTTTATAAGATTAATTCTTATCTCTCTGGGCAGTGGGTCAAGTCAGAACCGTCATTCAACGAACTCTGCGGATAATCTCCCTTTATTACTTTCAATCAAACTAAGTGTCTGCAATCTGCAGCATGGTTACTAATTTAGTGAAAGAAATTACCTGTAGAGCTCGATTATATAAGAGACGAAATATAAAATAGTCCGGGTAAGCAGCCATTCAGTTTGTACATCCCTCAGCGCAGAGCAAAGCTGCTCCAGCCTGGCTGCATCCACACCGGCAGCTGCTCCATGGGGGAAAACACCCAGAAAGGAGTGGACAGTGTGCTTGTCCCCTGCCTAATTAAACTAAGAGAAAAGGAAACTTAGGGCTTAGGGCTACACTTGGCATCAAATCTAAAAATTTGCTGCTTGCGAATATTTAACAAATGCGTTTTGTGAGAAATCAGATTTCCGGCGTATTCCAGTTAATGGAATTCTGCTGCAGCCCCTGGACAAAACAATGTAAAGCTGCCTGGCTTGTGGAAATCATTCTCCTCCAGTGATGGATAATATAGCATGAGGTTTGCCTTGGTTTGATTAATTTCAGAATATTGCAGAGAAGCTGCATAATCCCTAAGATAGCAGAGAGAAGGAGCAAGACACGATGGAGCAGGATAAAAGCGCGCAGTAACGAGCACAGGCAGTTTCATACATATATTATATAGATATTAGAGCAAGGCTCGTGAACTCGGGGGTCTGGGCAAGTGGTGACCACAATAAGGGGCAACACTAAAAGCAAAAACCACTAAACATTTCTCTGGCTATGACCAGAGACAGAACACAAACAAGAAAATTCCCATTTCCTTTTTCCATTCACAAGAGCCATTATTTATACAAGCCCTGAATATGAAAAAGGCTCTAACAAATTTACTGTGGGGTTTGGATGGATGAGGATGACGAATGATGGATGAGGGAGGTAGAGGATTCCCTTATTAAAGCATCAAATCTTTCCCTAAATATCAAACAGACATCTCAGCCTCAACCACTCAGCTCAAACCAAAAATTATGCAAACCAAAGAAGCAAAATTTTGCTTCTTGATAAAAACTGAGAATTTATTTTCCATGTTACAAAATTTTCACTACATAACTTTGCAATTTTTATGCTGGGTTTTACATCTATTTGAAAGATTAATTAAAAAAAAAAAAAAGACAGACAAATGTGACAACACAAAACCCCAAAACTTGAATGAATTTCAGTACAAAGCAGGCAATTGGCATGATTACAAAATTGCCCTGTTTGGCAATCCAGGGAAACAGCTCCAACACCCAGTCCCCATCAGCCTTTCCCAGTGTCACCAGCAGAGCCACCACGCCAGGAGCGTCTGGTGGGAACCTGCTGGGATCCTGATGGGCCCTGGGCAGGCAGAGCCACAGGCAGGGCCTGAGCCTGCAGCCCATCCCATCCACACATAGTGGAAATTTATTAACTTCCACCTATCTCGGTGTTGTCTTAAAACCCAGCCTTTCCCTTTCCCTTCTCCTTTCCCTTTCCTTTTCCATCTGCACACATGAAGACACACAAAAAAAGCTGCAGTAACAACAAAGGAACACAGTGGTGGACCCAGGGCTCCCCAAAGTTCTCCAGAGAAATCGGCGCTGGCAGCAGACGTCCCCTGGCACCATCACAGATGCTGGTGGCCACGTAGCCCTGGGGCAGAGCAAACTGGGAGCAAGATGGGAAAAGCATTGCCTCAAATGCTCCCGTCTGCTGTGCCCAGCCCGTGGGCGAGCAGCGGCCGCTCTGACTGTCCAGCGCGCTGCTGCTGCGCACACGGGAGGCGCGGCCACCCCCACTGCTTCAGGAGACAGAATGGACAAAGGAGAAGCAGCCCAAGGCCTTGAGTGAGAAGAAGCTTCCAGGACTGCAAAGCAGCAAACCCAAGGTTCACAAGGGAGAGAGAGGAAACAGTGCAGGAGGACAGGCAGTAATACAGGAATGAAACATGCAACACATGGAAATGCAGTATTTTCAGCTGCAATGTACAGTAGTGACCATCCTACTTCCAAAATCATATTGCACAATTAGAGATGATTCACAGCAAACTGCCAGGGATGATCAGGGATATGGAAAATCTCTTGTACGGACAGAGTGAAAGATTTTTTTTTCTAATATTAACTAGGCAATAAATAAGAAGAGACATAACAACAGTGATAAGATAATGAACAACCTACAGGGGGTAGATCAGCGGCTTCTGGGCCATCTCATAACACAAGTACCTGGGCATCCTCCATGAAATTAAAAGGTGATGCATTTGAAACCAATCAGGGGAATTTCTTTCCACAAATGCAAGTTAAACCTGGGGACTCCCTGACACTGAACATGCCAAGCAAAGGAGCACAGACAGATGCAAAAATGGAGTGGACAGTTCTGGTAATGCTAAAATAACAGTTTTAAAATCCAGAATTGTAGTTGTTAATGACAACAATTTTAAAAACCCAACTACCTCATACAATTCACTTTCTAATTATAGGGAATCAAGATGAAAAACACTTCCTTCATCTCTGCAGCCCCGCAGCTCCCCAGGAAGGCTCACACTGCGCCCACCAAGCTGGTTGTAGATGTTATTCTTTAAAATGCCCCAGTGTTTCCCTCTTCACTACAGAGCAAATGCATTGGATGAAAACCCAGACAGCTCAGGTCCTAGGCTCAGCATCCCAGGAAATGGAATCCACATGAGAAAACATCCCCTTAACTGCCTTTTGATTAAAGCTTGTCACAAAGCGCATTCTCCCATTTTCATGTGGGAAATAAATCCACCCCAGTCCATTTCCACAAAGAATTGTTTGACTCAGTTTAATCAAAAAGAAAAACTTTTAAAAAAATCTGTTTTCAAAAATTAGTTGTTTTTCATGTTAAAGGTCCAAGATTTTCAATCAAAACAGATATTTAGGTGAAAAATTCCATTTCCTTACTACATCATTTTTAGCTGTGAAAAAAGGGCAAGTGTAGCTTTTTTCAAACATTTGTTCCTCAGTATAATCAGAGAATCCCAGAACAGTCTGGATTGCAAGAGACCTGAAAGCTCATCCCATTCCACCCCCTGCCATGGGCAGGGACACCTTCCACTATCCCAGGCGCTATCCAAGCCCTGTCCAGCCTGGTCTGGCACACTTCCAGGGATGAGGCAGCCACCTCATTAGCTTTATTGTTCTTTGTCCCCAGGCCTCAGCATGGGACAACAGCAGCCTCGGCCCTGACCCCACACCACAGGCGCTGCTCGGGAACTCACTGTGGGAAGGGGAACCACAAGTGTCCATAGGGATGGGACACTTGGACAAGTGTCTTTGCACTAGAATTCGGTCAGAGCTTTACTGAGAAATACACAAGAAAAGCCAGGCAAGAGGTAAAACCTACTCTCACCAGTTGCCTGATGGTCTGTAGTCCCATTTTTGCATCAGCTCCTAGAATTCCATGCAGTGTGTGTTTTTTCCCGGTGAATGCAATTTTTTTAGCCCCAAAAAGCAATAAATAAATAAATAGTTGGGTAAAGCTGCATTTACATTTAAAGGAGAAGAGGATCAAAGTGAGGCAGTGCCAGAGAAGGCAACAGCCACAACCAGATTAGGCTGCAAACACCTTTAACTCTTTCTTTATTACTGCACCTGTTAGATCAATTTTGAATGATTTTTAACCTCATAATTTTATATTTTAAGTCTATAATAAATCACATTTCCCTGCCTTGGGTGAGGTGTTTTGATATCTGGTTATTTATTCACTTTAATGCCTGAGTGCTTGTGAGGCAAGGGAGGTGCTCACGGGGGGCACCGGCACTAACACAGGAGAGCTGGAGCACCCAACAGCAGCCCAGAGTCTCCTGGCCACTGAATTCTTTTCTCTTTTTGGAAGTGGTAGGGGCTCAGTTGATACCTCCTAGTCCCTTCCAATCACTGCATGTGATTGCCACTATCTCCTAAAGCTGAAGAGTTTTAGTCCTCATTTAAACAGGTCCACGTGACCACAGAGCAAAAATGATGGGCTAAGGTTTTGTTTAGGGTTTGGAGGAAAAACCTTACAGCCCTGAAAACAGGACACATGTCAGCACAAGCGCTTCAGGACAGCAAACCCGCAACTGCAGCTCCAGGTTTTATTCTGGATGTGCTCCAAGGACACAGCAAACCAATCCAGCACAAGTATCACAGCTTTCCAACACACAACACATCCAAAAAGGCTCCTAAATGCAGGAAAACAAGTCTATAATTACATAATTGAGCAGATGCACTGCAAGTTTTCTTTTTTGTTACTCTTTAGATTTTTCAAAGGCAACAGGACAGCACTGTGCTAAAAAGCAATAAAGCACGGGTAATTTAATACGAAATTACATCCATATTGAAAAGTTTACATGAAGTTGAGAGCAGGCAGAGGTCAGGTTTGCAGCGGGACTGTCTTTAATTGTGGCCATCAGGTTTAGCAATCCAGATCTCTGGATCAAAGACAAATAGAAGGCGTTTCCTCACCACTGACTAGTGAAAGCCGACAGTGAGCACAGCACTGTCTTGCACCAAAAGGTCATAAAAATGATTATCTGAGGGGGAACATGTCTCACTGTTCAACACACACCTTCACAAAGGCACTGTGGATTTTTCTAGCAGATTTTTCAGCAATTAGGAGCTTAAATTAAAATTTTACTATCAGTTTTCAGATGTAAAGGGGTTTTCTGGCCCTCTAAAAAATGTTTCATCTTTGTGTAGGTCTTTTTTAATATTTTTCAGTTGCTTTCAATCATCCTCTCAGCGCGGTGAAACAATTCCTCCCTCCTTAGGGAAGAGATGTGAGCTGAGACACTGTTTCCTTTCTAAGGTGGGGGGGAAAGAAAAGGAAAAAAAATCAAATGAGGAGTAAATTATCAGCAAATCAGATAGAAACAAGCTCCCCAGATCTGCAGATCCATTGTACAAATGAAGCAATTTCATCTCAGCTCGCTCTGGGGGTGGGATTTTAAGTGGCCAAGGGGGACTGGAGCAGGATGCTGGCAGCCGAAGCATCACAACATTTGCATGCACAGACCACTCAAATCTGCACCAGGAGACTACTTGTGAGAATCCATCTTTTTTCACTTAACAAGATACAAAATATAAAACACATTTGCCTCTTATTAAGCCTCTCTTGTAAGTGGTTCCAGGTCCACCATTTTTAAAGAGGGGGAGAGGGGAGCCTGGATGCTCTCTTGGGAATTTCACAGGAGTGACTGGAGATGAGGTACAGGCTGGAAGCCTTTATTACTCTTTCTTTTTTTTTTTTTTTCTTTTTTTTCCTTGTCTCTAAAAGCACAGAAGGAATAACATTTTAAATCATTAGCATTTACTTTAAGTAGCACTTTCTTCAACTCAGCTTCCCTTCCTGGCCCTCACCCTGCTCGCACAGAGGAGCTGCCCCAATGGAATTGCCTTCTGGTTTTGGAAGGCAGAAGGTGCTTTTTTTAAAACTCTGGCCTTCAAACTCAGGCAGCTGTGAAAGAAACCCTAATCTTGTTTTTCTTTAAAGTGTACTGAGAACAGGGTTCTTGTGTTTATTAGCACCCAGACCTGTGAAGCATTTTGCCTCTTAGATTTCCTTTCGTGTCCTTGGAGTGGTTTCTGTTTTGGTTTAAAAACAAACCAACACAAAAGCAACAGCAACCTCTGCAAAAAACATGGATTTTTAGCAGCCTCAACCCAATTCACAGTCCTATGTCACACATACCATAGCATTTTCATCGTTCCTACACTTGTTAAATATTAGATGTAATATTAAAATATTGAAGAGAAAAAAGGAGGCTGGTGGCAACAGCTTGAATTTATAACCCAGACAAAGCAATCGGCACAGTGAGTTATGAAAGGACTTGTGCATCCTGCAGGTTTGATCACGTTACAGAACAGAGTTATGAAATATCCCTCATTCAATGTTCAGAAAGCAAGGAAAAACAAGTGGCTCCTTTACCTAGAAATTAGGTGTTAATGAGAGCTCTTCAGAGCTAAAAATAGTCTAATTTTCACTGCAAAACAGACTATGTGTTCTCCCTTACCATTTGCCTGAAAGGAAACCTGGGCACAGGTGCTTTGTCTTGAAAACTGAAGATTTCTAAGAAAATGGCCTGTTTTTCAGGAACAGGGCAAGAATTTCCACATATAGGAGGAGGAAGAACTTCTGCTGGAAAACAGCAAAAGGGATGGAAAACAGAGCATCTGTTGGAAGACGAAAAAACACTCAAACCCTCATTTCTACTGCCTTTGGAATCGAAACACTGGGTACCTCCAACATGTCTTTCCCAAGTCCAGCAGTTGCCACGTTTCCCCTAAATCTCCTGGATTTGCTACTAAAGCACGTATTGAAGAAGCCCTTGCGTGGTGAAAAGTTCAATCAGCAGGTTCAGTCCCTGGAGCAGCTGTGCAGGCAGTTGAACAGTGGGCCCAGCCGTGGTTTGGGGGAGCCCAGGAGGTGAGAGGGTCTCCAGTTGCATGCACAGCTCACAGCAGGGGATGCATTGGCACCGCAAGGTCTTCGGGATGAGGGGCCTGGTGGCGCTCTCAGGTCTCAGCTGAGCCCTTCAGCAGGGTGGTGGCACCCCCAGCCCAGCCCCAGAGATGCAGAGGCAGACAACGAAGGCTGCGAGCAAAGCGCAACATCTGTCACTGGTGACAGCAGGAGAGGGCCAAAGGCACACAGGTGACTTGTCTCTCACCACCTCAGCACGCACATTCACCACCCAACACTTGGCCACCTTGGCTGCCCTGCAGCCAGAGGGGACACCCACTTTTGGCCTCCAAGCCTCTCAAACACACTCCCCAGCATCCCCTATCACCACCACCAACCCTCTTCCAATCGCTCTCCCTGGGCTGACACTGTGGTAGGATGGGAGGCAAGCCCAGCTCTGACCTTCCCAGCAACAGCCACAGCTCAAAAGGTCCCTGCTGAAAGGTGGTATCCACACAGTTCTGCTCAGTGAAAGGACCTCCCAGGCACTCCCAAGGAAGGGCTGGTTTCCTTAATGGTTACGCCAGGTCTCAAGATTTAAGAGACATGAAGCCAGTTACTAATCACTAATTCTGGTGGGACATTTCATCTCCTCTGTTTGTAGGTTCTGTGGTCTCTGTTCAGGAAACTCCCCAGTCAGACCATTCCCAAGACTCCTGAGCAGTCACACTCCCAAGGCCAGAGACTTTCACTGCTGGGACCAAAGCCCGTCCACAGCGGTGGCTCCAGTGATCCGATGGGTCCTGCTTGACCTTGATGAAGGTGGTAACTAATGGATAAAGGAACAGACTCCAAACAGCTCGGCTGCCCAACAACTGCCTCCCATGTGTCATCCTCAGAAGTGCCCAGGACCTGCTCTTGTCATGCCACTGAATCATCAAGGCTGGAAGAGACCGGCTTGAGGGACAAGATGGTCCCTCAAGACCATCCAGTCCTCCATTTGTGGCACGTCTATGGATGTCCAAGGTTTTCAGACAGGAGGACCGTGACCTGGGTGGAAGATACAGGGCTGAGGATTTAATCTCTTTGTACCTCAGTCACCTAATCCATAAAACAGGGATAATAATGCTTGCTAATCTCAGAAGGCTTTGATTATTTGTTATGATCATCAAGAACTTAGAAGGAAGGCTTTAATGACCTGCAAAGTCTATTAATTATTTTATCATCATTGCTGACAAACTGTATGATTTTCCTCCTTTCCTCCTTCCTCCACTGAGTCCTGTAGCTTGGGAAGGTTTAAGGTGAAGCCCTAGGCCACAACACAGCTGAAGTCTTGAGGTATTATTACAACAGATAAGCAGAGCTTTATGGGTAAATTCTTCAGCCCAAGGTTTCTGTCCTTCTGTTTATCTCAGTGTTAGGAAGAAACAATGAAAACAACCTGGCAGAGCCCAATGCTGTGGTTGAGGATGACGAGTGAGGAGGTGCTGCACTAAAACAGGTACAGTGAGGAGAGTGCAAAGTCAAGCGGTGGAGATCCAGCCACGTCCCCAAGTGAATCCTAATGAGGCATTGACATAAAAACCTATGGCTGTTTATCACTGCTAATACCATGACAACTGCATGTTTAATAATGTAATATATGGAATCATATTCAAACCATGTGTTTGTCTACACATGAGTTCACTGATATTTTCTTTAATTCATTTGACCCAAAAGTCACTGTAACCCACTGTAATGCTCATTCTTTATGCTCAAAGTCTTGCTAAAGCACCCATCAGGCAAGTTTGGGTGGCAAGTTTCTCACCCTGTCCAAGTTATAGACAGTCTGAGACAAAGGAGTTCACCAGCTTTTTTGGGAATCTCTTCCAGTGGCTAACTGGTATTAACACATCTGTGTCATATTCCCTGTTGGAGTTTGGTGATTAGAAGCTGAGCCCGCTCCACAAAAAGGGCTGACTTCTCTAATGTGCTTTAGGTGGTTCCTTGCATTCCTATTTGTTGCATTTTTCAGACCCAGAGAATGAGTAAATGTTGCTTGTCAGCAAAGCCAACCCAGGGCAGGACTACTCTGATGCTCTAGAGTAAAGATTTTTCATAGAATCACAGAATCCCAGAATAGTTTAGGAGGAAAGGGACCTTAAAGTCCATTTCATCCCACCCCTGCCATGGGCAGGGACACCTTCAACTATCCAAGGTTGCTCCAAGCCCCAGCCAACACAGCCTTGGATGCTTCCAGGGATGGGGTAGCCACAGCTGCTCTGGGCACCTGTGCCAGGAACTCACCACCCTCACAGGGAAGGATTTTTGCATGATTTTGGCAGTATTTGGTCAGACCTGAAAGATTAACTTGTCTAATATCAGTAAGGAGGGATATTTCATGGCTGGTGTATTAGGAGGAAGAACATCCTGAATTACCTTAATTCACATTTCATCTTTTTACCTCACAGGCCCAAACTTCTCAGAGCAATGAACATACAGCCGACCGAAATGGTGCCAGAGCACAAAGGGAACACACTGGGACTGGGACCAGCAGTCTGCATGCACACAGATAACCGTGTGCATGGATAACCATGTGCATGGATAACTGTGTGCATGGATAACTGTGTGCACAGATAATCGTGTGCATGGATAACTGTGTGCACAGATAATCGTGTGCACGGATAACTGTGTGCACAGATAATCGTGTGCATGGATAATCGTGTGCATGGATAACCATGTGCATGGATAACTGTGTGCATGGATAACTGTGTGCACAGATAATCATGTGCATGGATAACCGTGTGCATGGATAACCGTGTGCATGGATAACCATGTGCATGGATAACCGTGTGCATGGATAACTGTGTGCACAGATAATCGTGTGCACGGATAACCACGTGCACAGATAACCGTGTGCATGGATAACCGTGTGCATGGATAACACGGATAACCGTGTGCATGGATAACCATGTGCACAGATAACCGTGTGCATGGATAACTGTGTGCACAGATAACCGTGTGCATGGATAACTGTGTGCACAGATAACCGTGTGCATGGATAACCGTGTGCATGGATAACTGTGCGCATGGATAACCGTGTGCATGGATAACCGTGTGCATGGATAACTGTGTGCACAGATAACCGTGTGCATGGATAACCGTGTGCATGGATAACTGTGTGCATGGATAACCGTGTGCATGGATAACCGTGTGCATGGATAACCGTGTGCACGGATAACCACGTGCACAGATAACCGTGTGCATGGATAACTGTGTGCACAGATAACACGGATAACCGTGTGCATGGATAACTGTGTGCACAGATAATTGTGTGCATGGATAACAGTGTGCATGGATAACCATGTGCATGGATAACTGTGTGCACAGATAATCGTGTGCATGGATAACCGTGTGCATGGATAACCGTGTGCACAGATAATCGTGTGCATGGATAACCGTGTGCATGGATAACTGTGTGCACAGATAATCGTGTGCATGGATAACCGTGTGCACGGATAACACGGATAACCGTGTGCATGGATAACTGCGTGCACAGATAATTGTGTGCATGGATAACCGTGTGCATGGATAACTGTGTGCACAGATAACTGTGTGCATGGATAATCGTGTGCATGGATAACTGTGTGCATGGATAACTGTGTGCACAGATAACTGTGTGCATGGATAATCATGTGCATGGATAACTGTGTGCACAGATAACTGTGTGCACAGATAACTGTGTGCATGGATAATCGTGTGCATGGATAACCGTGTGCATGGATAACTATGAATAACCATGTGCACAGATAACCACATGCATGGATAAGCATGTGCATGGATAATCGTGTGCATGGATAACTATGAATAACCACGTGCATGGATAACCACGTGCATGGATAACCATGGAAGGCTGTGGGCAGGCAGGGGAAGAGTTCCTTTTGTTATGGCCTCAGGACACTGAGCTAGAATCAGTCTAACAGGAAGGTGAAAGTTATTGAGCCACAAGCTTTCTCTCAGATGGTTTTCTCTTCAGAAGTTTACTTTACCTCCCAAATTAAATTTTTAGGTAATATTCAATACCTTTAAAAAAAAAAAATTAGGTTGTAGAAGTGTGTCCACAGTTATTTATTACCTGCCTTGTGGTTTGAACAAATATGATTTTGTTATTCTGTGTTGTCAATAGAAAAAGCACATATGGTTTTGGTTGACAAAATTATGATAAAATTCACTGTATCCTAAAAAATGATTGAAAAGTTTGCAGATGGTTTCTGGGCATTCTAGGGAGGGGGAGGATTGAATTTCAACAAAAGACGTGCCAAATTTTTTTCTCTTCTTACTGTTCACCCTGTTTCCACATCCCAGTTTTCTCCTTATTAGATATGAGGGTAAAGCAGGTATCCAGCCCAGAACTCATGTGTTTCTCTTTAGCTTTTGGCATTCCATCACACTTGGTCATGTTCACATGATGTTATACCCAGGTTCCTTCATAGATAAACATGAAATGACATCATAAGTCTCAAGTCCCAAACAGCAAAACCCAATTACAGTAATCTAAAGAATTTTGCACACCAAAAATTTCATGTTTGATGAATATTCCTGATCTGAAGGTTTTCAGTTAATCTGAATCTTGTGATCTGCTTTTTTTTTTTTTTTAACTAAGTTCTGATCTTCTCAGTTCTTTTACTCCCCAAGGGATACAAAATTGGGGAGAGGGCCAGAACTGCTAACCCAGATCAGCAACTATCTTGTTTGGTTTGAACTGATAACCCCTTATCCTCAGCGCTGTTCACAGAGGCAAGGCAAGCCCTTCAGTGGCTTTGCTACAGCTGCTTGCAGAGATTTTGCACATTCTGTAAAACAAAAGACCCGTGTGAGCTCCACTTTGTGCACTTCATCTCCAAAGTATCTGTACCAAGAGATTTCACCCATCATTGCAGAAACACATCTTCCTTCTACTTCATCTTTCTGGGAAAAATACTGATTTAACTTTCTGCTTGTCCCTAGAGGCTGCAGTGACTGGAGCCCTGTGAATGTGCTGGCTGGGTGGGCTGGCAGTGGGACAGACCCTAGGGTGCTGAAGGGAGGAGGGCCTGGCAAGCACAGGCTGGAGGTCTTGAATTAACCCCCACGCACTGGGACCAACGTGCTCTGCGAAAACAACTGGTGGGGAGCACCTCTCACCTTCTCATGCTTTCCAGTAATTTGGGAAAAGACTTCAACCTGTCATGGCAATTTTTCTCTCCATGATGCTCATGGTAGTTGATGATCTGCTACATCAACACCTCTAACAGCTGTTACCATGGTGTGCACACTCCACGTGGTGATCAGTGGGGACTGGAAGAACACAACCTGGGCAGGAGAGTCTGCTTTCCTCAGCAGAGGGTGGAGGGATGGTGTCCTCACTGTGTCTGACCAAGAGGTGAGTTCCAAACTCCATCCCTGCTCTTTCTTTTGAGCCACATTAGTGATGGATAACCCAGAACACTCAGAATTTATTCAACTTGCCAGAATATTTCCACCTCTGCCAAACCTGTCAGTGGCCTTCAGCGGCTGTCATCCCGCCTGCCCGGGATGTCCAGGGAGCAGCAAGCCAGCCTGGAGCAGATGGATAATTATTGAAGGGAGAACATCTGGAAAGTGTCACCGGAGTGTTAGTAGCTCTCCCTGTCTATGAGCTATGCCCAAACATGTCGATAAGTTTCCCAACATGGAATTAATTTTTTCTAACAGGATACATGTGGAAGTTCATGTTTCAGCAGTGGACATAAGTGGCTTTCTTCCTCTTCAAAAAGATTTGTGACCTCTTCTTCAGGCTACTGTAATGTGATTTATTCAGGTCTCCTCTCAGAGAGCACTCAGGGGGCCCAGTGGAACAGAAGGCAGGAGCACAGGCTCCCAGCTCCGCGTTACAGGGAGCTGTGCTCCCTGACTGTACCCCTGCCCACGAGCCACGAGCACACTGACGCTGCACAGGGATGCTCCATGCCAGGGGCCGTGTGTCCAGAGCCACCAGGATACGCAGGGCAGGCCAAGCTGGGTAAGGACAGCAAGACTCCGTGTGCAGAGCCAGTGTGGGACTGCAGGACATAACAGAGGGATGTTTCCCATCCCACACCTGCACCCAGCAGCTGCAGCCAGCTTTAGGCACTCTCTGTGCTCTATAAACATCTGTGACATGAGGGAAAACAGGACATGTGCCTGGTACAGCATCAGCCACAGAGACACAGGTGTACAACAGTGCCTGTGCCTCCTTCCTAGAGCTGCTTTGAGGCTGGGGGGGATCCCTGGGACATGGAAGGTTCCAGCCCAGCACCCGGAAATGTCCACGCCCACTCAAGCGTACCTGTTCAGTCCAAGGTCCCTGTCCTACAACACTGACACACCTTCTCCATAGGCAATAACTGCATTGTGCAAAGGAAAGATTTTGCAAAGCCTTGAGCAGTGACCAAGCAGGGAGATGTTCCCCATGCCCACACCTGCTTCCAGCTGAGAACCAAATCTTATCTAAAACTATTTTCTCATTCATCATGTCTCCAAGCACGTATTAAAATAATCAGTTTAATGATCACAATGACCCCAGACAAACACAGCAGCTGGAAGATCCATAGCAACAACTCAAACAACATCCTTGCAGAACACGGCACATCACGTGGCTCTCCCAACACCACACCTCTGAAGGTACTTTCTCAAAGCAACCATGGGAACAGCTTGGACAGAGAGCAGCACACTTTTATGCCTTGTCTGAGCTGCCATTCTCTGCCCAAGGCCCTAAGAAGCAGGCTCAGCACTCTGCATCACTGCAAGTCCTTGGTGTGATGCTTAAACCTCTAACCCACCAGTTCAGAGGGAAGAATTCTACCCAATAAACCTTCCTGACATGCAGTAAAATAACACATTTATTTACTTGCTTGAACCCACCAATATGCTGTTCATTTCAGTGATTGATAGAATTGGGTTATAATAAGCATACTTTATTATTGAAAAATTTAATTTAAGGTTTAAACATAAAACAAATGGTATTTTCAAATCTATTTTAATGGAGACTATCAAAACCATTCCATTGCCATAAGGGAAAAATTCTGTCTCCATATCTGTTATGTATATATGCATAAAATCTTCAGCCTACAAGTCAAAGTCGCCTGTCCTTCTATCAATCCATCATTTTGAAAATAGAATACAGAAAGCCTTATTTTTTCACTTAATTTTCATTAGATTCTTGAGGGAATTAAAATAACACAATAATGGGCAAATGCTGCCACCACAAATCCAAATGACAGCAATGAATCTACTTATGGACAGAATTCGGCCAAAAATCCAGTTTAGAGTGCCAAGTACAGAGCAGACACCCATAAAAGTACTCTTAGAGCTCGACTGTGTCAGGTAGGTAAATAATCTACTTCAAATCCAGACAGGAAAATGCATTCCTTCAATTCCAGGCTGGCGTTGCCTGGTGCTCACAGTGACGGACTCACCACGTCCATCCTCATCCAGGGTTTCCCTGCCCAGGTGTCAGCTGGGCAATCCTCACAAGCACCATTTCAAAGGACCCAGTCCAGAAACCTGCCAGGACACCCCTGGCCCTTCAGCAGGACTGGAGAGGCACCAGGTGTCTGGGGTGACTCTCCCTTTCTTGGTGCACCTTGTGCCATTCACCTCTCCCCACAGACACACTTGGAAAGATATTTGACAATGTATTGAGAGAAGACCTTCATAAAGCTTTTCCCTGGCACTTTCCAGAGACCTCTCCATAGCCAGTGAAGACCTCAACCCATCCCATCTTTAAAATAAAAAATTGCAACAAGATATTGTCACGGCAGCAGAAAATCCTGAGCCCCTTCCCTTCTCCTTCCCCTCCCCGTCTTTCCCCATGGCTGCAGGTGCCTGCTGTGTGACAAGTTTTCCAGTACAGTCTTTCAGCTCCATCCTCTCAGCTGCGTGGCTGGAAGGTACCTCTGCCCAGCTGGTGGCCTCTGAAAGGCTCCCCTGCAGCCCCAGCCAGGCTCACACCCTGAGCTAAAAGCACTCAGGGCACCATAGCTCAGCAAAGCACCGTCCTGGGGTGGGGAAAAACAGATGCCCACTGCTCACTATGGCAGCCCCACTCTCCCCAAACCCTTGCTCTATTCCAGTTGTTTATTTGTGGATATAGGCATAATGTGTTTTAAATTTGAATACATTTAAATGAAGTGCCATGTGGCTGCCAGCTTGTGGTTGACCAGTAAGCTCAGCTTCAGCCACGTGCTGAAGCTCAGAGGGAGGAATGTTCTCACTCATGTTTTCCTTGCATTTTCTTAAAACACCTCAAACCACAGCACCATATGAAAAGGCACAAGGTGTTGGCTGGATTCTTTTTTGATAAGTTTTAAATTACTTAAATGATGGTCTATATTCTAATGGGGTTTGCCCACTGCCCTAGTAAGTCCACAGCTCCACCTCTTCAACAAGTCAGACCTTTGGTACATTTTGCCTTGCTGCAGGAAAGAAATTTATCTTTTGCAATGACTTATTGTTTCCCTGGATGTTCCTTTGATGCAGGTCTATTGTTTCAGGGGAAAACAAATTTATTCCTTTAGCAGGTTTGTGCCTTCAGTGGAATTTGTCTAAGGAGGTTCCACTGCACAAACACAAAAAGCCCTAATAGATGCAGGTTGGGGCTGCCGCACGCAGGCACATGTCAGGTTTGATGACTGATGGTACTTATACAGATTTACACAACAAAAAGTACATTAAAAGGACGTTAAGATTGTGAGCCAATGTCACAAAAGCGTGGAAATTCACATTTCAGGATTTAAACTTCCAATATTGACATGGAATGCTGAATATTAAAACGGGCTCCCATTAGAGTGAAGGCACTGAATAATTTTTAATCTAGACTATTAATTTCCTGAAATTTGTTGTTCTCTCTGCCTCTTAAGGCTTTCACATTTTTAATTAACTTTTTGTTGTGTCCTTGTCTTGTAATTTCTGAGTTGCTCCTCCAGTATAATTACATAATATATGCGGCACATGTGATAGCTTAATTGGAAATATTAACCACAATATGCACGGAAATCATAAAAAGCCTCACAAAACTTTGGGAGTAAATGTTTCTACAGCTTTAGTGAGTTTATAAATGGTTGCTTCCAGTATTATTCTCTAATAAAAACAATTACACCTAATGCCAGCCCAACCTGCAGTAGAATTAGGAATAAGGAGAAGAATAATTAGTACCTACAGAATCCCTATCACCACAATGTTATTGGTTTCAGGTGGAAAAACAGATTTAGGCACAGGCAGCCAACATTAACCCCCCCCTCTTTTGATCCCCTGACCCCCTCCCCCCGGGTCTGGCATTATTCCTACAAACCCCTTTTGGATCCAAGGCTTTCAGATGTTGAATTGCTCTTAGGAGATGGGGAGCACTAAAATAAATAGGAACCGAAGGTGCTTAGAAACGTGTGCAGCCTGAAGGATGTGAAGCTAAAAACAGGAAAGTAAATTGCATTTTGGTATTTTTTTGTAGCATTCAAAAAGATTATTCCCAACTTCATGCCAGGTCTTATCCTGCTGTCAGCTCTCTCAGGCTATTTTACAAGACTTCTGAGGAAAAGCGTGAGCAAACCCAACGTGCTGTAACTTTAACTCGCAGCCCTGCTGCAGAAATATGAAAGTTAAACCAGTGGACAAAAAACTCCCCCCATAATGACTACTTGCTCTGCTCTGGAAAGGGGCTGGGACAGAGGGAGGGAGAGGAGGACGGGGAGGAAAGCAGAGTGCAGTGAGATAAAGCAGAAACTGCTATTTTGAATACAATTTATGTTTGCTAATTCCATTTCTATCCCTCCAGAAGTGAGGCTCCATCTTAAAGCACGCTGCAGCCATTTTACCTTCACCAAGAAGGAACAGAAAATAGGATTCTTCCTCAAATAACCCAGAATACTGGTTCATGTGCCGATGGGACCTAAGCAATGGCTAATGGATGATTAAGGCCGGAAACAATTAAAAAGAGGAATTTTCTTAATATCTCAAGACAACTCTGTAACTCCAAGGTCAAAGGAGATGCCTGAAGTCCTCTCTCCAGAAGTGCCCCCACATGTTGGTGTTAAACCGGAATTGCAATTCATCAGCCCTTAGACCCATTATTTCAAAATACAATCGTTTATTGGGTTCCATACTTGTTGAATTTGGTTTCCTGCCTGCAGCAGCTTCAGTTCAGATGAGCACAGTGTCTCCCATTCCCTTTCAAAGGCAGTGCCTGGGAGCCTGCCATCCTGTCAGGGCACCGAGCGGCAACACCGAACACGGACCCCAGCATGGCAGAGAGAACAGGGAGGCAACACATGGAAGAGGACACAGCCCAGGGGAAATGAATGCCTCAGTGGCCACCAGCAGGGAGGCAGAGGTGGGACGGCATGTAGAATATGAAACATGCCTTGCAGAGAAATGTGTCCGTAATGCAGGACCATGCCGGAGGCTCTCCAAGGTGCCGGTGAAAGAACCTGCACCAGGCACGTGCTGTCCCCACAGAGAAGGACATCGCTGGCACAGCCCCTCCTGACGCTGGCCGGAGCGTGGCGAGGCATTTTCCAGAGCCTGAGGAAAAGCATGTATACTCATTTATCTGTGCCCTGAGTGGATAATGAATGCACAGGTCTGATGTGCTCCGGAAAGAGTCTCAGGTTCTGACAGTGGCTGGGAGCGCATCAGAGAGAAGGCTGCTGGTAAAACAATGGGCTTTTCTGGCCATATTTCATGTCCCTGGATCAAAATCCACTATTCCTTTTTTTCAGGCCCTCCTAAAAGTGGGGGTTTGAGAATCAGGAGAAGACCATTTCTACTGAAGGGAGTTGTCTAAGGAGTATCTCAGGTGGCTGAGCATTTTTTTCCCATCAGAAAGTAAAATGGGGTTATTAGAAGGAACTGTTTTTGTCCTCATAGACAAAACCACACACACTGAAATTTGGACACAAGATAATCCAAGATGTGACAGAAAAGAGACAAACACTCCAACTAGACTGTCTCATCACCGTATGGCCCTGTTTACTTGGAAGCAACCTGCCAATTCTGACCTGAGCAGCACCCAGAGCTGAAGCCTTTAAGGGGTTGAAATTTGGGGTTATCCTAAGAAACAGGTTTCAGCCTCCACTCTGACTAATGCCAGTGTTACCAGAACAGTTGCAAGTGCTCGTCATACTGAGTTGCAGCAGAAGACCACTATCAGTAACACTAAAAGCCATGCTGTATGAGACAAATTGTTATGGAAGAGCATGATGGTGTCTCCCAAGCGTCCCCACACTGCCCAGCCCTGAGTTTGGCTCCTTTCCCACAATGCCTCCATGTCCCAGCAGGCAGACACCAAGCTGTCCTCCCCTGCAAGGCTGAGAAGGGCACTTTATTCTTTCCAGGTGTCCTGCCCTGGTTTATTTATGGGCTCACTTTCTTCCCTAGTGTGAGAAACCAGCTGGGAAGGATTGGCAAGGCACATTTGGAAGGGGAAAAATTAGCAACGCTTTTTTCTCTCCAACCTTTGCTCACCTTATCAGCGGGGAATTTTCCAGAGCCTCAACATCTGCCCCATGAGCAACAATGCACGAAGGCACTGCATGCTGAAACATGGTCACGTCTGATAAACCTGGGCTCTGGCTTAGGATAAACCTCCCATGAGGAACACAAAGGAAGCCAGACTGGTATTTCTGTTTCTCCAGGGCTTTGGTAAAATCCCAGCAAGCCCTACACAGCCCAAAAGCCATCACAACTCTTTCAGGCCTGATAAAGTCACCTTCTCCTGTTCCCAAGTCAGTATGGTGGGGACAGAAAGGAGAGATCCCCTTGCAGTACCACATCAACCCAAAATGACATCCAGCAGCTCCCAACAGCCCAGGAGCCTAGTAACCCTCCAGCTGGATGAATCTCGTTTCTCAAATGGGAATGGCACAACAGAAAGAACCAGTTGTGCATCACCAATGGCTCCTCCAGCTGTAAATTCACACCAGCAGCAGGGAGTCTTTTTTTTTTTGCTGGGAAAGGGACACAGAGAACATGTTGCAGCAGCTTTGTGAAGCCCAGAATCCCTGTGGGACTAAACCAAAGCGAAGTTCAGCAGTGTTGGACAGAGCCCATGGGGCCTGTCCTCATCACTGAGCTCCCGCCCTTGGGTTCCTGGTCATGAGAAAGGTGATGTGGGAAACGTGCCAGGAGCTCAGTTTTGAAACACAGAAGCATGAAGACCCTGGAGAAGTTGTTTCTTGAAAGAAAATTAATCTGGGGTTTATCAAAATGAAGTGTCAGATACCTTTATGCTGATGCAAGAAAGATCCTACCCTGCTTGGTTAATGGCAGGTTATTCTTTTTTCTATGCTGTCAACTATTGTTACTGATTGTTAATAGCATTAATATTTCCATCACTTAATTTATTTCATTAATCCCATTCAAGTTTACCATTCCCAGCATATGAACTGTAAATAGCAATAATAATGCCATCAAGGTTAATATCAGTGATGCTGAAGGGTATTATGTAAAACACAGGCTGTGAGCGGCAGCGAGACAGGCGCCTATAAAACCTGCCCGCGCTAGCGGGGGGTGGGTTAAACAAAGGTCTCGCGCAGATTTACGGAATTGCGTTATCTTCTGGAAGAGGTGAAGATTTAATACCCAAAGCCTCCTTTAAATTTCCTATAATGTTCCTTTCTATCCCTTGACTGTAAAAATACAGCCAGAGACATCCATAAGGAATGGCATTTTTAGCTTAAATTATTAGAAGTCTAATAGTGGTTTCAGTTTGCTTCTAAAAGCAAAGGCAATGGCAACAGACAGTCTGTCCCCTTTTAAAGCCTGACGTGCAGGTGTTGGGGTGACTCCGAGCAGTGCAAGGAAAAGGTCTGTAACAGAGCACAAACAAAATTATGGATGTCCCCTGAAAGTCAAATGCCAGGTGGGAAGGGGGAGGCAGCAACCAGGGGACCCTGACAAGCAAGACACCCACTGTGCTGGCCATGGGGGGCCCGTTGCTGGACACCCTTCCCAAACAATTCCATGACACTACAAAGCCAGGGTCGCCCTGAGCACAGCACATGGTTGACTGAGAGAAGCAGCGATCCCATCAGCACTACCATACCTGCAGTATTTATTATCTCAAAAATGAAAATACATCTGCTACCTAAAGGCTTCTGAGCAATTAAAAGGCTAGAATACTTCTACAAGAACAAGCATTCTCACAACTGGAAGGCTCACGGCCCGGAGAGGACACGGGTCGTACGTGTTCATCACCGTCATATCCAGGTAACCCAGCACGTCAGTGCCCCTTTTCCCAGGGGGGCCAAGGTGGGAAGCAGAGGGGCACCCCCCAGGGACATCCCTGTTACAGAGCCAGCAACATCAGGAAATATTTGCTAGAGCTGCTTTGGAAAAAAAGGGGGTAAAAAAGATTCAAGAATGAGAATTTAAGTCCTACAAGAATTTTGGGAGAATAAGGGAGCTGCTGGTAAAGAGACCACTGAAAACAGGGGCTGAGGGGAAAGTGGGGAAAGGGCTCTTTTTGCCCCTCTGGGCAAATCCATCCTCTGGGATGGATTTCTGGGGATAAAGAATACATTGGCTTCCTGCGCCTGGCCAGTAGGATTGAGTATTCACACCATGGTGTATTTGGGAGGAATCTGTAAAAGAGCTGGAGCTATAAAATACCTTTCTGCTCCTTTTTCATGGGTGCTGCTGCTGAGGGTGCAGGAGTCTGCCAGGGCAGGGAATGGAAAAGGATGTTTGCCATGGAGGACGGCTTCGTCCTGTGCTGGGAAGTGGCCCATCCACACAGACCCTCCTTTCTTTGTTACATCTGCCATGCCTTGAAGAATTAAATTAGATATACAAGGGGGAAAGAGAGAGGGAGAGAGGGAGAGAGGGAGGGCAAGGGAGGGAGGGAGGGAGGGAGGGAGGGAGGGAGGGAGGGAGGGAGGGAGGGTGAGAGGAGAAAAAAGGCTCAGGCAGGAATATATTTCCTATGTCTGGATAAGGGGAAGGATTCGAGGTAATTGCTTGCTTTTCTCATTGTTCTCAGCTGCCAAGCAAAGATTCATAGAGTGTCTGCAAAGATCTCTCTCTTTTTTCTTTTCCTTCTAATTCTTCACCCCCCCGAACCCCCATCTGTCCCGATCCCTATCCCTCCCCTTCCTCCTGCTTATTCCACCCTAGGAGGAAAAAAAAAAAAGTAATTTGTCTGTTTTATTTATGATGCAATGAAGGTATGCTGAACGCATCGGGATAACCTGACACTGGTCAAACTATCTGTCAGCAAAGAAGAACTGCCTTCATACTCCAGCGAGTGCATAATTTAACCATTTCTCTCCCGGAGGCCAATGCCAGCCCATCCATTCCCAACATGAGGGTTTGTCACTGCTCCCTCCACGATCAAACCCGGGGTTGTTGGCAAAAACCAGCATTTGACATGTTTTCAATCAACCCTTTATCTTCTCATTTTCGCTAGTCATATACAGATTGTCTGCATGTAATAAAACTTCTCCTTGGAAAAATAGAAAATTATTTAAGATATTCAGATCAAAGCCAGGTCCCAAAACAAGATGGAACACACAAATCTGCCAGCTAGGAAACCAATTCAGGATGGATTTAGGACCCAGATAGAGCCAGACAATTGGATGCTGAGTATGGGGAAGAAACAGTAATGCCTCAGGTCTGAGAGAAGTACAGCTAATCCTTTCCTCCTGATGCACGGGGAGCAACGGCTTCAGCTCCGGGAGAAAATGCAACCCATCCAGTGAGCAGGGTGAGAGGGAAACGGGAGATAAAGGAGGGACAAAGCCAGAGGGAAAAGCAGAAAATATTAGCAAATAATATTTTGGAAGATTAGAATGCAAACCCAGAATAAAAAATTTAAAATAAATAAAATTAACTACATATGGTTTTGTTGGGGTTTTTTTCTTTCTAAAAATTCCAACCAAACAAAAATAATCCACACATGCCCTGTTGAAATGGGATGAAGCAAGAGGGGAAGGGAATTACTACTTTCATCCCACCATTATAAATTAGTCCCAGTATCTTTCCATGACTCCCAGTACGGCACACATGCTATGGGTGAGCACGCTGGCTGAGCCAGTGCCAAAGGGGCCATTTTCCATCACGGACTGTGCCAGTGGTTCCCATCCCCACCAAAGGGATGGGGGACTCCCAGGCAGCTCCCTGTAACCCCTCAGCTTTGCCAGGAGTGAGGGCAGCTCCTGTATGAGACAGGAAAGGACTGGGCAAGTTTGAACAGATTTTTATATCACCATAACCACGGCGCTCAGGATTCGGCCCCGGCCGCGTGTTCCCACAGCAGGAAGCGCTGCCAGGCGGGACTGCCTGAGCCCGGGGCTGAGCACACCCGCAGCATTCTGATGTTTAATAGACGGCAGAAGAAAGTATAAAATAAATAAGAAGAGATTTTGCCCTCTAATGCGATGCATGCAAGAGGGATCAGGGCAGAACTCCAGGAAATGAGGGCTTTGACGAATAGCTGCTGCTCGGGATCTTATTTATTCCTGATACACCCCAGCCCTCGCCGCCACAATCAGGAAAAGATTTTATGAATGGGAATATCTGTACAAGAGGGAATGTAACATGGAAGGGAGATAATAGGAAGGGTCAGGTGAAAGCCAAGAGGCGGCTCCTGGGCTGGGCAGTGACACTGCAGGACACCCCAGGGCCACTGTCCAGGGCCACTGTCTGGGGCCAGCCGCTTCCTCCAGTGGCCAGGCTGCTCACACAAATCTGTTCGGGAAGGAGGGATTGCAGATTTCAATTCTGGGTTTATTCTGCATCCCTGGAAAACAGCAACTGGAATTCACATATATTCTCCTTTGTGAGATTATTTAGGAGTCAGTCCTTACAGCTATTTGTGCACTTACCTATCAATATACAAGTATGAAACACACATTAAGATAAAAACAAATATATTTGGCAAAACATACAAACAGACACATAATTTGTTTATGGGAAGGCAATTTATAAAGGATGAGATTCTGTAGCAGATCTATCAAAATCAGGCACATGGTGCTGTTTCTTCTGTCATTCAGGAAATCCCACGTCCACAGAAAAATGATGAACAATCACATTTTTTACACAAAAACTGCTCCCTAGTAATTAGTATATTTGGGGATAGAAAGGAAGTCCTTTTTACTTTCTTGTTCACCTGTATTTTTTCACTAGGGAACGTAGAAATACCATGAAATTACAGGCAGCCACACTCCTTTTCATTCACGACAATTTTAAATATTAAAATACAAGTGGAGGTCAAGCCAGCAGGCACAGATTTTATTGTCAAATCACAACTAAAACCAAAATTAGTTAAAACAATTTAATTTTGTTCAGAAAAGGTACAATGAGACTGAAATATTCTGTGCCAATACAGAATATTTCTTAAGGCTGAGTCCTAAACCTGTGAACAGGACACCCATATCTAGCACAGTCACATTAATGTAAAGGCAGGAGCCCCAATAACATTGTCCTAATTCCAAACAGGTTGAGTCACCTCCTTAAGTCCACAGGTAAAACCTAGAAATAAAAATCCGAGTCTTTTCGACTGACAAGGAACTGCACCGTTCTGAGCACTGATTTCTGTCTGGGATTTGGAAGTGTTCGTAATTTGCGTTTGCCAAACCAGCCGGGTTATTCCAGTGGGGAGATGGGACAGGCTTTCCGTCTGCACGAGGCTCCTACAGAACTCTGACAACCCTCCTCCACGAGCCCCTCATTCAGTAACTGCTCCACCACTTGGGGCTGCTTCACCTGACTTGGCTCCACAGAACTCAAACCATGCATTTAAAAATGGATTGGAACATCCCAAAGCAAAATTTGTTATTAACAATAATTCTCCCATCCGTCCTCCCCATAACACTGAGCACAGATACACCGATAGGAGAGAATTTACTTAAAGCAGTATTATTTTAACCAGTGACTTAGAGCAAATGAAAATCATACTTCATAAAAATCATACTTTGTAAATTATGTTTGTTAAAAAATGTTTTGTAAAAAATCATCCTTGGTAAAATAGAAGAACTCTCATTCCATTTCAAAATGATCAATTTTTTTAAAAGAAAAGTACAAAATATTTGCAGAGAAAAAATAAAACTAACGAAAAAGACTAAAACAGGTAGCAAAAAGAAACTTTAAAAATAAATTCACAATTCTCATCAGCAATGTAAAAATTCTCTGGAAGATGGATTTCTATGACATCCAGACCTACATTTGCAGAGCTGGCTCTGAGGATATTTTTGTTTACGTGCTCCTTTGCTGTAATAAAAGCAAATAATAAAATGCTAGAGCTATTTACTGGAACACATCCATGGGGGTTTTTCCACCTCAGATGAGTGATGGCATAGACGGTGCCAGACCATTTCTACCCGGGTTTAAAATAACCCCAAACAATTTCTATAATCTGTTTTCAAGGGCAGCTTGTTGGTAATATGAGATTTTTTCCACAAACTCCAGAATACTTAATTCCTAAACTGTTTTATCGTTTGGCTGCCGAGTATTTCTTTCTCAGAGATGTACTTCAGAGCCTTGCAAGGAGAGATCCCAATACTTCCCTGGCTGAGCTCTTAGTAAATCTGTCCCTTTCCCATACAGAAGCATGGAAGAAGCACATGGAATAAAGGCTGCTTCCCAGCGCTGTGACAGCCCACGCTTGGGGCTGCAAACCAAAAATAATTCCCTGTATTTGCCCCACTCTGTTGGCTTTTCCCTTTCTGGGATGTTGCCTTAATTAAGGTTTTTTCTGCTCTCATCTCCATTGCTATTAAATTTTAACCCAGGCACGCAGCCTTTCCTTTTTCCACCCTTTTTATGATTCCCGTTACCGCAGCCCCTGGCCCCCCACGTCCCTCCAGCCTCTCGCTCCCTACATTGGATTTTTTCCTCTTTAAATCTCAGGCTCTTCCCGCTGGCCTTGTGCACTACCAGGGAATCATTTGCTTTCATAATTTACATTTTTTTCTCTCCATCTCTCAGGGTTTGGCAGGGGATGCAGCCTCACTGCGGGTGCTGTTCATGGATGGCGAGTGCCCTCTGCAGGAAAACACCCCCAGCCAGGAAAAACCCTTGGAAACCAGGGGAAACAGGAGCAAAGAACTCCTGTTTGATTATGATTTTTACTCATTTCATTCTTACACATACATCAGCACTGCTGGTCCCTGAGCTGAACTTCCCCAAGCAGCTCCATCCCTCCCAGCCCCACGGCCACATCCCAGCCCATCCCATTTGGAACCAGATCCAAGAAGGGTTTTCCTTTCTCAGGTAATGTTTTCTGGCAGGCTCTAAAATCTCTGTCACATTATTTCAGAGCACAGACATTCCTGCTTTTGCTGCAGCAAAGCTGTGCAGAATGGATTTTTTATTAGTTTTTCCCCAAAAATAAGCTCCTTAGGAAATTCCGAATCAAATCCTGCTCAGACCCTGTCCAGAATGACAGACTTTGCTGTGGGTGCCCTGCCCGCTCTCCTTCCTAAACAGCAAATTCTGATTAGGTTTTATATATATATATTGATAAAATCAATGCAAAACATTGGCTAGGAGAGAGCTCAAGTGGCAGATTTAAATCAAATACAAAATAAAATAATAATTTTAAAAACACCACAAAGAGAACACTTTTAAAGCAAGTCTCTAACGAGGGCCTCCTGAAAGCCTTTTAATCAAAGGCCAGGTCCCACACAGGGACCCCACTGCCATGGCCATCCCCAGCCATGACTCCATCGCCAGCCACGACACAAACTGTGTATCTTGTGGCAGAGGGTGGGATTAGGAAAAAAGCCCTTCTCTAAAGGAAAAGCATTTTGAAAGACCTCGTCCTTTCCAAGAGCTAATAATGCCGGTGCAGCACAATAGGCATCGCTCACCGTGCCACAGGCAGACTCCCAGGCTCCTTTCTCTGTCTCCCCCTTTTTTAAGGATATCACTTATGCAAACCTCACCCGGCCTCTGCCTCGAGATTGTATATCAGAGCAGCAGGGGGGCTGATGAAGTGCTCATTTTTTCACATCAGTCTTATAAATTGCTCTCCCCATTAATTGTTTCCATGGAAACAATGCATTTGGCTTGGATGGGGATCCTGAAAAATTTTTAATGGGATTCTTAAAAATGTGCAGGAAGCAGGTGGGGGGTAGAGGAGGTGCTCTCAAACACCCTCAAAATAGATCCAGCCTAAGTTCTACCAACATGTGCTGCTAATTGCTTGTGGCCCAAAGCTGCCGAGCCTGGAGTCAGTTGAGGATCTGAAAACATTATTCAAATGACCAGGAAAAAAAGCACCAAAAGGGCAAGTACAGATTACGTGACAGCAGAGACGAGAATTTCCAAACACCTCCTGGCAAAACACAGCCATGAGACCATGACCAAATAACAATTCTTTAATGTCACAGCCTTAACTAATAATTTAAGCATGAGCAGTCCTTGATAACCCATCAGATCCTCCAGCAAACGCGGTGCTGCGCGCGGAACCGCCGCGCTGACAGGGACAGCGGTAGCGACATGGCCGTGCACACCCACCTTCCCCTTCCCCACTCTTCCTGCGCCCAAGAGGATTTTTCTTTTATTTTTTTTTCCCCAGCAGGGAAAGTATTTGTATTACAGGGTATGAAACTAGTCCAACATGCAAGCTTATTTAATTTGGAAAATGTGTGGCTAAATGCCACTTGTTATGGGATTAGTTAACAGCTGCAAGTCTGCTACTGTGGAAAGAATTTTTTTCAAGGAAAAAAAAGGGAAAGAAAAGAATTTAACTGCAAGCTGCTATGTGCTGTCTCCCAGCGTTTGGATTTTTGAGTTCCATCGGGTGTCTCAGCTCTCAGTGGGGTTGTCCTCACTCCACTGTCAGCTGAGGCCATCTACACTTCCACTAGCTCCTCCCAAGTAGCTCCAAGTGTTAGCAGCGAGCCGGGAACCCAGCCCCAGAGCTGCCCCGCATGTTCAGAGGAGGCAGCCCAGCCCCACGGCGTGATCAGCAGCAGCTCTGGCCTCACTCCGGCACGGCCGGCTCGGCCCAGCCACCCTCTGCCTCCAGTCACAGACACCCACAAGCGTCAGGTTACTGGCAGCTCTCAAGTTGTACCTCCAGCTAATCCCACAGTGCAGACAGGCTCTAAATTACTTGTTAAAAATCCTGTCCTCGCCCTGAAGTGTCCTCTGGTGTCCTCCATCAGAGTGCTGCTAATGAAGGAGCAGATCATCTTTAGCACATCAGTCACACAAGCCAAACCCACCAGTCACTTTATTTTCCATGACCTCCCTGCATGACCAGAACAGATATTTCTATGCAGATGCCAAGAAGCAAGTTCCTAAATCATAACTTGCTCTTCCCAGTCCCAGAGGGCTTCTCATTAGTATCCCATTGCTGTCCTGTTTCCTACTCAGGAATACCTCATCTTAGAGTCATGGAATGGTTTGGGTGGGAAGGGACTTTAAAGCTCATTCAGTCCCACCCCGTGCCCTGCACAGGGACACCTTCCACTATCCCAGGCTGCTTCAACCTGGCCTGAGACACTTCCAGGGATCCAAGGGCAGCCACAGCTTCTCCAGAGCTGAGGCCTTTGTCAGCCTCAATTGTTGAGTATTAACCACCAATCTGGTGCTTGGTTCCAGGCTCAAGGAAGGACATGGAGCCACTCCAGGAGCTGAGAGGAGCAGCCACCTCCCAGAGAAGAAGCCACCACAAATCCTCACCTTGGAGAGGCGTGAGGAGGAGGATGGCTGGGAGGGGAGGAAACGCACTGCTGAGCACAGCGGAGGCTGCTCAGACAGCAGCGCTTCCCATTCCAGGCTCTGCATCTCACTGCTGCTCAACCTCCAGCACAACAGCCCAAAAGGACTTCATGGCAAAAGCCGTAACAAAGGAAATAAATCCGTTTGTCGCCTCCTATGACAGATGTGACCCAAATTATCTTCGCAGAAGATGTATTCTAGTGGATCTACTGCTCGGGGGGCAGGAGGACTTTGTGCTTCTGGGCACAAAACGCTCAAGGCATCCAAGTGAGCCACAGCAGGGAGGGGGACAAAGGGGTTGGCATCAAACCCCTGAAAAATTGCCTGTGCCTGCAGCTGTTTCCGATCAGTCATCTCTGAGCAGAAGGCAATGTGTGCTTTTCCCAAGGCTTTGGGGGGCTCTTTCCAGCCCTCAGACCTCTGGAAGTCCATCTCTCCACCTTAGAGCTTCTAATAGAAATATCAAATGGGGGTTTCTTCAAGAATAACTTGAAGAAGGTGCTTTGCAGCCTGTCCTTGGAGCAGAGGAGAGCCTGTATGAGGCCTGAGCTCACCAAACCCCATGTATTAGCTCCAGCCAGTCTCTGCAGAACTGGTGCTATGTATCCTAGCTGAAATTGTTTCAATCCTGCATTTATTCCCAGAATGTAGAAACAACACAAAGATATTCACATCACACGGCAGGAAAATTCCTCTTTGGCTGTTTCTTTTGGATACCATAACCCAATTACTTTCATGTCACATGCGCACAAATGATCACACTGTGCTGACACACACCCTGCAATTATGTGGACACAGATGGATGTCACGTGGCATTTTTCTGCTGGAAGTGATACCCTGAAAGGGGGAGGACAGAGGTAACTGGACCAAGTTTCTTAAAATCACATTTCTGTTATACCAGTGCCATTCCTTGGCCACAGCCTGAGCCAGTGTGCATCTGCTCAGCACAACCAAGAGCAGACTGTGCAGGAAAAGCTTTTTCCTTGCTGAAGATCACCGAACTGGAGGTGACAGCCAGGCTCCCCGGTGGCTGCACACCGCTGAAAGGGAGTGAGTGCAGGACGAGGGGTGTGGTGGCCACCCCAGCAGCATGTGCAGGCAGAAGCTGCGCCTGCAGCTTTGTGCTCAACGGCCCCAGCGGACCTGTAATACTGATGAGCACGTTGTGCTGAGACAAGGTACCAGCAGAGGGGCTGGGAAAGGCCTTTGAAAGATCTTTAAAAAGCACTGGAGATAAAAGCTACACATACACTTCTTAAGTGTATCAATATCTCACTCACAGTGATGAGCAGCAAACCAGCCCAGGGTTCCTGGTACTTTACAGGGCTGCATAGGCTGGATTTGCCATTTCAGTCAACAAATATAATCCCCCTAATAAAATTTTAAGTAAGTGGGGTATTATGACTCTTCACAAGCAAGGCTCCCGAAGTTATGTGTGAGTGTTCACGCAAGCAGCCCCAGCCCCGTGCTCCTGCGTACGTCATGGCACAGCACAGACAGGGAGAGTGCCTGTCCTGGAAAGAGCATCAGCAAATTGAAACTTCAGGCACATCCCCAGCTCCACTGGGACCTGCATGCTGCAGATGCTACAAGTGGAAAGCAGCATGCAGAAGAAGACTGTCATTTCCTTCACTTCCTTTATCTTAAAAGGGCCCAGACTGGGTAAATTCTGTTTCTCATAACTCTAAAGCAAAATTTTAGTTTTCTGTGATTCCTTTTTAGAAATGACAGAACAAAAATCCTTATTTCCAAATCTAGAGGTTTGCAGCCTCCCTTCCCCAGGGGGGGCTAGTGAAGTTTTTTTCCATTTGTCCACATTTAAAGCTGGGTCTACTTTAAGAGAAACAAGTGAGAATTGGGTTTTACCATTTCAGAACTGAAAGGTATTTACCCTCAAGACAGTAAAAGATCTTTTAAACTTTGCTGATGCAGGGGAGGAAATGGGAAGTTTACAAATGTAAAGCTCCAGCCCTGCACAACCAGCCCCGCTCCTGTTCGGATGTGGAGTTCACTGAAATTGATACAATTTCTCACCAGCACAGTCACACATCAGAGTTCCATATCTGCATCTTTTATCAATGCAAAAGCTGCTTTCAAGAAGAAAACATTCTTCACAGCAAATTCAAAGTTTGCCCAGTTTAAAAATTATTTCATAGAATCATGGAATGGTTTGGGTGGGAAAGGACCTCACAGCCCACCTCATTTCACCCCCTGCCATGGGCAAGGACACCTTCCTCCCTCCCAGGGTGCTCCAGCCTGAGCCCCGTTCAACCTGACCTTGGACACTTCCAAGGATGGAGCAGCCACAGCTGCTCTGGGCACCCTGTGCCAGGGCCTGCCCACCTCACATGGAAGAATTGTTTCCCAATATCCCAGCTATCCCTGCCCTCTGGCAGGGGGAAGCCATTCCCTGTGTCCTGTCCCTCCATCCCTTGCCCCAAGTCCCTCTCCTGGAGCCACTTCAGGCACTGGAATGGGCTCTAGGGTCTCGCTGAAGCCTTCTCTTCTCCAAGCTGAACAATCACAATTCTCTCAGCCCTTCCTTAGAAGGAAGGTGTTCCATCCCTCTAAATATCATGGCGACCCTCTTTTCTCCCACCTCCTGAAGTCACACAAAGCAAATCCCAACTGCTCCCCAGAAAAAAACAAGAGGTATTTGCTAATGCCCTGATAATGTTTAAAAATATATAGTCAAACATCATGCTAAGTGGAGGCCTGATAAACTAAAGTCCATCTCTTACACTAACCTTCAAGGTAAAATTAATAATTAATTAGTAAAGCCAGGACATGGAATGATTGCTATCAATATTTTAATGCTTTTACTGCTAATTTCATTCTCCCTCCATATTCTGCTGCTGGAGAAGCAGAAGAGCTGCGTGTGCGCTTTCAGTGTGGTCCCTGCCTTAGGGCTGGAGGAGCAGTGTCACCCACAAGGGGGTCCCTGCTGCCAGAACCCAAAGCCAGTGTCCATGCTTTGTTACATGTGTCTGGCAGCAGCACGCCCCAGCCTTCCACGGCATCTGCTCCAAGCCAGGGCCACTCCCATGCAGCCAGCAGGCAAAACTAGGAGGGGTTTAATGAAGATAAGCAGAACTCGACTGAAATCTTCCCCAAGCATTAGGAATATCTATTCTCTCACTTTGGCCCAAGAGGAAAACTGCTGGGAAAGTTGTGAGGAGGTGACTCCAGGCGGGTGCCAGGGCCCGGGAGCCAAAGGAAGGGAAATGAGTGCTGCCCTCACTACTGGAAGGCAAAGTGTGTCCTGCCTGCTTTATTTACTCTTTATTAGTCTAATGAGGCTGTTTCCTGGGAGTTTAATTACCATAATAGAGACAATTCCTTTCTTAACCCTCTTTACAGCCTGGAAGAGAAAGAGCCTGTGACAGAGGAATGTGGAACACGAGCAATGCTGTGTTTGCAGCAGCCGAGCAGAGCCCCCCGAGCCCCCAGAGCCCAGGCACGTGGCCACAAACCTGCCCCCGTGGGGGGGCCCTGCCATGGGGGGTTCCAGCCAGGCTCCAATGCCCACCCTCACCCAGCACACCGTGAATGGCCGAGCTGCAAGGCAGCACTGCAGGGCTCTGCTGCAGAAAAATTAAGAGCACATGATTAATGCTACATAAAATGTGTGGGTTCCCAGCCCTTTGAAATCATACCTCTCCATCATTTCCATTTACAGTTTACTAATGAAATTAGATATGGTAAAGGGTTCCTTTCTTTCTTTTTTCCCTTAAATTGACTGTACATTTTTTTAGAGTTAAATCAACATATTTTCCATTCCATATTCAGCAAGAAATCAGACAATTAAATGTGAGGGGTTTTTTTCTGCTGCTGCTAAGAGATATTTCCATGGTGTTGCCATAATACATACAGCAATTTACTGTATTAGACTTACATGTCTGTTACTCTGCACAACAGATACAACAGATCAGATTAGAAAAAGGCAAAGAGGCATCAAGGATGAAAAGCACCAGACCTAAGAGAAGAAAACACACAGGCTCTGAAAAGCCACAGCAGAGCTGTGCTCACCCAACCACAAGGCTCTCCCAGCCCACTTCATGCACAGCTACACAGTCCAGACAACACACTGTAAAAGCAATTGCTAAACCCAGAATAAACCTGTGCCATAGTCCAAAATCCAAAACAGAAAACCCTTGCCAAATTTTCTTCTAATTTTCTTCTAATCCAGCCTCACAGAAGGGATAAGGTATGAAGTCCTGATTCCTGGGCAACACGGTGTTGATGACAGGAAGCCATTAAAACATCACTGTGAGGTCACAATCAAATGAGGCGGGAGACAAGGGTCATGCTGGTGTGACACATGCATAGTGTCCAGGAGAGTTATACACGTGCTGTGCCCAGGCGTGTTACACACGTGCACTGTGCCCAGGTGAGTGACATGCCATGCCCGTGTGTGCTACACAAGCCATGCCCACGGCAGCCCCAGTGAGTCCCTCCCAGCACAGCTCTCTGGCATTGCTGGCCTCTGGGACCCCTCACTGAGCACTGTCCAGCAACCGTCAGGAGGGAATTCTCAGATTCTACTCTTTAAAAGCATGGGGGGGGAATGGGTGTTTACACAGCTGTTACCTTAACTAACACTGGAACTGTAAAATGCAGGTGAAATGAAATAACTAAAGGCATTTCCCCTGGAATCCTCATTGCAGAGTTGGCCCGAGAGCAACAGGATTTGGGAGCCCCGCATTCTGATGCCACATGTTTAGATGAACACTATCTTTTCTGCAGTGCAGTTTGAAGGTTTGGGCTTGGCAGTAAGAAACTGCACTCTCACTAAAATTCATCCATGGATATCCCCTTTGAACGCTTCTTGGATGGTTATTTTCACTAACATTGTGTTTATTAGCAGAACAGAGGGAGGACTGTAAAGCAGGATCACGGGAGGGTTTGATTTCCAGGCAGTGATGAATGGCGGGGGAGGCCAGGTCACCCGGCTGCAACATCAAAGGGGCGACTGAACCAGCAGCACACTTGAAGTTAGTTAAAATGCCATCACCATTTTCTGAGTTTTGCTTTTTTCTTACATTTAAAGAAATTATATTCCCTAGTGCTGGCCTCAGCCATTATTTCCAGGTCTCTGATGATACCCAGGACTCTATAAAGGCATTACCTGCTGGTGTGCCAAGGAGGATTTGCCACATGGTTTAATTGTGATACAATGCACTCCTGTCCTCGCCGTGTCATTTAAAGAGCTTCAACAACACGCTTTATGCACCTTCCCGTGGGCCTGCCCCATCCTAAAGCACCAGGATTAAACTGCCAAGGAATTTGTGTGGGTCTGGTTCCTTTCGGGCTAAAACTGGTCAGATTCTTTCAGAGCTCTGCCCTTCTCTGTTCCTCTGAGTGAGGAACCAGGTGTTCTTGGGGTAGCATATAGCAAGAAAGGCAGGTCCTAAGCCTTGGAGCTGAACCAGACACAGCCTAAGGAAATACAGTTGTCTACTATATACACATTTACAGTTATCAAAGGTAAAAGCCGTCTCAATTTGACTACTAATCACAAGATATGCCAGACTGCTTTGGGTTGGAGGGGACCTTAAAGCTCATCCAGTCCCACTCCCTGCCCTGGGCAGGGACACCTTCCACTATCCCAGGGTGCTCCAAGCCCCATTCAACCTGGCCCTGGGCACTTCCAGGGATGAGGCAGCCACAACTTCTCTGGGCAACTGGTGCCAGGGCCTCACCACCTTCACAGGGAAGAATTGCTTCTTACTATCCCAATTAACCCTGCTCCCTAAAGATGTGCATTCAATATTCCTAAATAATTAATATGTGCATTGAATGAACCAAATCCTCAGTCAAGTCTTACTAAAGGTGGGTGGAACACAGAAAAGACCTGTGGTAGATCACACACACCTGCTGGGGCCTCTCCTGAGGACGGCCCCTTCTTCACTGGCTCCTCCATCTGCCGACGCTCAGCGGGGCTCTGGCTTTCCCTGGCGGGTCCTTCCTGCAGAAGTTCTCCTTCCCTGGAGAAACGGACCGGTCCTTAAGGTGTCCAGCTTTTTCCATCATTACATTTAAACAGTAAACGTCGGTGATATTTGTAATTAAGCGGCACTTTGTCTGCGCCACGTTCCCACCGCACCGAGCCCGTGCCAGCACCGACCGCTTTTGGGCGGCTCGGAGCCCAGCGCGTGCCCCCTCACGGAGCGCAGCGCGTGCCCCCTCACGGAGCGCAGCGCGTGCCCCCTCAGGGATCCCAGCGCGTGCCCCTTCAGGGAGCGCAGCGCGTGCCCCATCATGGAGCGCAGCGCGTGCCCCCTCACGGAGCCCAGCGCGTGCCCCATCATGGAGCCCAGCGCGTTCCCCCTCACGGAGCGCAGCGCGTGCCCCCTCACGGGGCGCAGCGCGTGCCCCCTCAGGGATCCCAGCGCGTGCCCCTTCACGGAGCGCAGCGCGTGCCCCATCATGGAGCGCAGCACGTGCCCCCTCAGGGAGCGCAGCGCGTGCCCCATCATGGAGCGCAGCGCGTTCCCCATCAGGGAGAGCAGCGCGTTCCCCCTCACGGAGCGCAGCGCGTGCCCCCTCACGGAGCGCAGCGCGTGCCCCCTCACGGAGCGCAGCGCGTGCCCCCTCACGGGGCGCAGCGCGTGCCCCATCATGGAGCGCAGCGCGTGCCCCCTCACGGAGCCCAGCGCGTGCCCCATCATGGAGCCCAGCGCGTTCCCCATCAGGGAGAGCAGCACGTGCCCCCTCACGGAGCGCAGCGCGTGCCCCCTCACGGAGCCCAGCGCGTGCCCCTTCAGGGAGCGCAGCGCGTGCCCCCTCACGGAGCGCAGCGCGTGCCCCATCACGGAGCGCAGCGCGTGCCCCTCACGGAGCGCAGCGCGTGCCCCCTCAGGGAGCGCAGCGCGTGCCCCATCATGGAGCCCAGCACGTGCCCCATCATGGAGCGCAGCGCGTGCCTTCCTCGTGCCCCTCACAAGCACAGCGGCACACGCCCACTCACACACACAGGCAGACTCACACCCACGCACACACAGACTCATAATCTCACACACACACACGCACCCACCCACTCACCCAGCGCTGCGCGTGCCCGCGCTGTGCGCTGGCGCGGGGGCACCAGGGGGCAACCTCGGCCCGGGAACCGGCGCGGCCGGGCCGGGCCAAAGGCGGGTGAGACAAGGCGGGATGAATAAACACACGGCCCCCGCGGCGGGCGGCCGGGAACGCCCCGGGGTAACCGTGCGCACCGGCACGGCTGCGCCCGGGCGCACCGAGCGGAGCGCTGATGGCCGGGGGCTGCGGGGACAAGTGCGACACACGTGGGATGCCTCAGGGAACAGGGCAGCGGGATCCCCAGCAGGGGGGAAGCGGGGGGACGCTCGGCTCTCTCCCTAATAAATTTTACCTACTTTTCACACATCGGCAATATTAGGAAGAAAGAACAAAACAAGTTTTTAAAAACCCAGCCTCCACTAAAAAGGCTTTGGGAGTCGCAGAATCCCAGAATGGTTTGAGTTGGAACTGACCTTAGAGTTTTTCTCATTCCACACCCTGCTACGGGCAGGGACACCTTCCACTATCCCATTGTGCTCCAAGCCCCCTCCAACCTGGCCTTGGACACTGACAGGGATGGGGCAGCCACAGCTGCTCAGGATACCCTGTGCCTTCCCAATATCCCATCCAACCCTGCCTGGCAGTGGGAAGCCATTCCCTGTGTCCTGGCACTCCAGGCCCTTGTCCCAAGTCCCTCTCCAGCTCTCTTTGAGCTCCCTTAGGCACTGGAAGGGGCTCTGAGATCTCCCTAGAAGCTTCTCCTTTCCAGGTCATTGCAGAACCCACCATGAAACAGGTTGGGTTTGCCTGGAGTGCTCTGCTTCATGACAGGTTTCAGAGCACGGCAGGTACATCCCAGGGATGCTGAGTCCCATTGGATCACCGGCATTCACGGATCACAGGGGGAACACAAAGTCTAGGAGACGTGCCCAGGCCGTGGTGTAATGCTGGACATTCCTGCGCGTCAGGCTTTCCTAAATTATCTCCTGGGTAAACAACCTAAAACCAGCCTCTGTGCTCTGACGTACACTGCCTTGTTTCCCTGGGCATTTTGCCTCGGCAAAGAACCCGGGCCTTTGTCCCAGATTTTTATCTGAAGAATTGCATATATTTATCCAGGCCGGTCCAACCTGACCCGGACTGCAAGGGCCCAGCCCTGCCCCTGCAGCCAGACCTTCCCCCCTTCTCCTCCCTCTCTGCAGTGACAACAAATCCATCGCCACTGTGTTCACCCACCATTATCTTATCAAACAGAGAGGGGGGATAATATTGATCCTTTCCTCCAATTTTAAAAAGAGGGTAAGGGGGAAAAAAAAGAAAAAGCCCAAGAAGGGGAAAGCAGACAAAGAGAGGCGAAATCAAACCCCTGAGCAACAAAGGAAGAAAACCAGGTGGAAGACGGGAATTGTTTTCTGAAGGCCAGCTAAGTGGAGAATTGAAACGAGGGAGGCTCCGCAAGAGGACTGGGGGATGAAAGGGAGCGAGGGTAAGAAACACAAGGGCTATATAAGTCTGAAAATGGCTAGAAAGAACAAGGGAGAGAGGAGACAAGAATGAAAACCTCTGATGTTGGCAGGAAATGTTGTGATTCTAAAGATGAAACAACTTGTGGGGAAAGAAATTGGGAAAAAATACCCCTGTGTATTTCCTAGGGTGAACTCGAGCAGCAAATGAAGCACGGCAGAGGCAGCTGCCGGACAGCGCTGGGCAGGAACGAGGCGGTGCAGCATCCTCTGAAGGAGAATTCGGGCTTAGGAAATTACATCTCTTCACAGGGCCAGGGCTTTGCCAAGCCTGCTCCAGCTGCAGCTGCAGATGTGGCTTAAAAACCCGAGCAGGAGGCCCATCCCCTGTGGCAGGACTATTTATTCCATGGCCACAAGATTATGGCCATGAGGGGAATAAGGAGAGACAGGGCTGGAGAGATCCTTAAAACTGCCAGACTCATCTGAGACGAGTAATACGGGACATACGTGGAGTCCAGGAAGAGACACCCGAGGGCTTTCTTACTTATCTAGGAAATGATTACAGAAAAGTTTATCGTGCGTATTTTCACTGTCCCCTGCATGTAGGGGGCTCTAATTCCTTTGGATGGGCGCCAGTGTGTTAGGAAAAAAATGCTGGGGAGAGGGAAGGAATAGATTTACTAGAAAAAAACTGCATTCCTTCCAACCTTTCTGCAGCTTCTTAAAAACATACAAAAAGCCTCCTTCAAGCTGCTCAGTGCCATACCAATTTCCTGTGTAGACCTGGATATTAGTATATGTTTTTCTGTGTCTCCGAAGTTTCCCAAGTTACCTAATGCACGCTCAGCATGGAGCATTTTTAAATGAGTTAGTCTTTATTGAATTATGATTTCCAGCAGTCACTAATAACAAAATTCAAATTGCTCCAGCAGACGAGGATTTGAAGAATGCTGAGAAGAAACTGAGTTTTTAAGAGACTCTAGAAGAGCCACCCACTGCTTGTGTATAGTAACCTTGAGCCTCTCAACGGAATACTTCAAATAGTTAATTAGATTTGCTAAAAAAATAATAAAAAATCAGTCATTAGGCATTCCCACTCTGGAGACGCTGAATAAAGGCTGTTACTGGCACACCTACGGCTCTGGCAAAAATGAAGCTAAAAATAGGGGGGGTTTTAAATAAAGTTTCAGGTTTTCCTCACACTGTCCCTGCAGTGGGCATGATGCAATTAGCAACACATCTAAAGGAGAAAGAGGAACTTTTGTTCCATTAGGACTTCTTTTTTACCTCGGGAATTTCTTCAGGCTGCTAAAGAGGCATTTTTCAAGCAAGGAATAATAGGGAAGCTCGGAGCCCATCCACAGCACGTGGGGCTGGGAACTGCAGCTCACCTGCAAACTGAATTTGCTCTATTTTGTTAACCATTTATTTTGTCTTTACTGGCTGTTCAAAGGGAAGTGTGATAATCCCACTGTTCCTCACTCGCTCAGCGGGGAGTTTAATCTAATAAAGCTATTACAGCCGAATGGATTAAAGCAACGTGAAGCATTAGTAATTTGAGGAGCAGTTAAAGAATGTTAACGCTGAGCCTCTGCGCGGATTCTTCTCCAAACACGATCCCAGAGATGAAAGCAGAGCTGCTACTCAATATGTCATTTTTCAGGCACAAAATTTAATTCTTTCAGCCTCCTCATCCAGATGTTTATAGTGAGGAGCAAGAGGCTGCCCATTACTGAACAACTGCTGAAACCAGAGGCTGACCAGAATGGGCAGGCTTTCAGTCAACCCAGTTTTCATTAATCCTTCTGTTACAATAATACCTTTTTTAGAAAGAGAGATACATGACCAAAGTCATCTGATATGATGTATTAGGATGAGCTGCAGTATTAAAAGCTGAGGGACTTAATAATGTTCCATGTGTCACCCCCTTGGTGCAGCAGATGTGGAGCATCACTGCCAGGAGGGCTGAGAGCCACAGCATGGCCAGGCATGGATGGGATGGAGGGATGGATGATGGATGGATGGATGGATGGATGGATGGATGGATGGATGGATGGATGGATGATGGATGGATGGATGGATGGATGGATGGATGGATGGATGGATGGATGATGGATGGATGGATGGATGGATGGATGGATGGATGGATGGATGATGGATGGATGGATGGATGGATGGATGGATGATGGATGGATGGATGGATGGATAGATGGATGGATGGATGGATGGATGGATGGATGGATGGATGGATGATGGATGGATGGATGGATGGATAGATGGATGGATGGATGGATGGATGGATGGATGGATGGATGGATGGATGGATGGATGATGGATGGATGGATGGATGGATGGATGGATGGATGGAGGGATGGATGGATGGATGGATGGATGGATGGATGGATGGATGGATGATGGATGGATGGATGGATGGATGGATGGATGGATGGATGGATGGATGGATGGATGCATGGATGCATGGATGCATGGATGCATGGATGGAGAAGGACTGCAGAACCACAGCATGGCCAGCAGGCGCAGGATGGATGGATGGATAAATGGATGGATCTGGAAATGGAAATTATTACATTCAAAATTCCTCTTCTGGTCTTCTTTACTGTATTTCCCATTAAAAATACCAGCTCCATGATGACATATGCATCAATACATAGCAGCAAGATAATTTCTAGGAAATTCAGGGGGAAACTTGGAAACTGGACTTGAAGCATGAAAGTAGCTAGCAGCTTAACTAGGAAAAAATCTATTGTCTCTACATGATGCAAGTTCCACTTAATTCAGTCAGTGGTTAATTTGTTTCTTTGTTTAATATGATAGAAGCCCCAGGGATCGAATAATTCATAATAAAATTATATTAGTACTTTATTTTTGTCATTTCTGATTGCTCTGAGCAAGCATTATTGAATAGTTTGATCGTGGGATACAGAAAGTTACCATTTAATTAATATGAAGGGTGCCTAAATTTTGAATAATATTGAAGAAAAAAGCCTTAGGACGTGGCAGGAGACTCAGTGTGTTATTAACTCTCTTGCTTTCTGTGCCATGTTGGCTGTCAGCTTTGGGTGCACTTTGAGTTAGGGATTTAATCTCAAATGCCTGGAGTTGCTCAGGACACTGTGGTCAGCACCCAGCAGCTGGAATGACACAACGGAGAAGGTGATGGGTGTGAGTGTGGGTGGGTGCCAGGGGCCCCTCCTGCCCCTCTTGGGTTCAGGGGTCACTCATCAGTGATAACCAACTGGGTGAGCTCAGGAACCATCAACTTGTTACTGAGACTTTGACAATAACCACCAATGCTGGGGCCACATGGTCACACAGAAAGTCACACAAAAGATGGGGATTTTTTTAAATTGAAATCAGCAAAGTCCACCTGCCTGGTGCTGCCATAAGGCAAAAAGAAATTTCAGGAATTAAAGGGGCTCTGGAAGCTCCCTAAGCAAAAAAAAAAAAAAAACCAAAAAAACCCCCAAACTTATATGAAAGAAGGAACAAGTAAAACCTGGTCTATGGAACATTTAGCCAGGAGGTTTCACATCATTCCTAAATCTGTGCCCACCTTTTAACACTCATATAGTGGGAGGCTTTGTGGGACACCCTGGCCAAGTCGCCCTTGGCACAAAGTTTATGCTCTTTAATATAGTTGGTAGAAAAGGTAACAGTTAATTAGCACAGGAGAGGATAGTGAGGAAAAAGGGGAATCAGCAACACAGCTGGCAATGAAAATCGATGTTAATAAGCAGAAGGAAATGTATACTAGAGGCAAAAACTAATGTATTTATAGACTCAACAATATCCCAGATCAACAGGGTCAAAACAAAACATGTTTCTGTAACACATCCTGTTGGAGTATCCCAAAGGAAGTCACTGCAGACACCAACACAGCCAGGTTAAATCAACAAGATTTCCTAATTAACTCTAAAAAGGTTAGAAGGATATTATATAGTAGTACCCCAGGGTTTCTGTCAGTCTTTTACTACTGGAGCAAAGTTAAGAGACACATTTTGGGGTGGGATTGTGGGGCACCAGTGTCCTCTGACATTCTTGGGTTTCCCCTAGAAGATGCAAGGACCATTACAGCCAGGGATGAGGATGAACCAACAGAACAAAACAGACTCTGCTTTCCCTCAGCACAAAGTCACATTAGTTTGAAATCCCAGAGTCTCTGATTCAATTTGGGAGCTGCACTGGCGTCCCCTACAACGCAGCTCATCCATCTTACACTGTTTATGCTGCTGAGCCTCTTTGTGGCTTGTGAACCACCCAGCTCAGCTCTGCAACTTTCCTCTTGCTGTGCACGCTGCCCAGGATTACACCACACAGGAATTTTTAAGGACACTTTCTACTCATGTCTTTAAAAATGAGGCTTTCTACACACACATCCAGATATTGTGATTTGATATTCCCACAGAAAACTCAATTTTCTCCCCACAGGAACAGGGCACTGAAGGTATTTATAAAGGCATTAGAGCTCATTCTGCTGCCTTCTGTAAAGACTGCACATATTCCTTAATAATGTTTAGTATAATAATTTCAAATGCAAATTATTTGGTCTTTGTTGATATGACCACAGAGTGGGAGCTGGGATGGAGCCTGAGAAGTTTGCACAAGTTTCTTTCTGTCATCACTATTTCCAACATGCAAAGGCTTTTTCATTGCTGGGAGTAATTGAATAAATGTTCAGGTTATAGCTAATCAACCCAATCCCCATTTTCAGGTCTTAAGCAGCTCGCCACTGCATTGGCCAACAAACACAGGATGTTGCCATTGTCCACCTTTCCTACCAGATACAGAAATGCTGCTGGTTATCAATCAGCTCCCTAAAGAGAGGGTTACAACTTTAATACTTTTCATTTCCAAATCCAGCTGAAGCATTTTAGAAAGTCCCTGGTGCTCATTACCCATCACTGCCCAAAGGCCATGGATGCCTGCTCTTCCCAGACCCTCTTTTAACCCTGACCTGCATGCAGAAGGTACTGGAATGGCACCATGAGAAAACCCAGCACAAGCTGGTTCGTTTAATATTTCTCTTGGGACAGTTTATCCAGTAGTCCCAGTGGATTAAACAGGAGCACCACCAAGGGGAGTTCCCATTTGGCTGCAGGAGGTTGAGCTCCTTGGCTGATCCCAGCATTCCCACAGCCTCCCTGCAGCCAAACATGAACCAGCCACACCACTGCTGGGTACCTTACCAAGGCACATCTGCCACCTGCTCCTAGCACCTGAGAGCTGGGACACTTCCTGAAGCACGAGATTTGGATGCCCTGGAATGTTTATTGAATGTATTTGGGAGCATTTAAGATATTCCTCCCAACGTCTCGACTTTCTTGCTTTGCTGAAATGTTTGGTTCCAAAGCCCCTCAGGACACGTTGTCCCTTGGCAGAGGGAAGGTGAGAAAAGAGCCGGGGCCAGTTCCCTTCTCCCCTCCTCCCAGTCCTGCCATTCCTCCGAGACCTCCAGCATCATCCAGCAGAGTGTGGAGTCAGCCACGTGCTAATTCTGCACTTACTACTGGCTAATTTAATCGCTCCATTTCCAGCCCTGTAACCAGCAGAAAGTGTTTGTCTCCGCTAGAATTACCTTCCTGCTCGGCCTGGCTGCAGCGCCAGCTCCGGCGACACTTGCTGGGCTGTCCCGGCAGAAGTGCAGCCACCAGGGAGGGCAGCAGGGACCGGGATGGAGCCCGGGGAGCCGGGTGCTGCCAGGGGTGACTGCAGGGACCGGGATGGAGCCCGGGGAGCCGGGTGCTGCCAGGGGTGACTGCAGGGATTAGGATGGAGCCCAGGGAGCCGGGTGCTGCCAGGGGTGACTGCAGGGACCGGGATGGAGCCCGGGGAGCCGGGTGCTGCCAGGGGTGACTGCAGGGACCGGGATGGAGCCCGGGGAGCCGGGTGCTGCCAGGGGTGACTGCAGGGACCGGGATGGAGCCCGGGGAGCCGGGTGCTGCCAGGGGTGACTGCAGGGACCGGGATGGAGCCCGGGGAGCCGGGTGCTGCCCAGAGTCACTGCAGGGACCGGGATGGAGCCCGGGGAGCCGGGTGCTGCCCAGAGTCACTGCAGGGATTAGGATGGAGCCCGGGGAGCCGGGTGCTGCCCAGAGTCACTGCAGGGACCGGGATGGAGCCCGGGGAGCCGGGTGCTGCCCAGAGTCACTGCAGGGACCGGGATGGAGCCCGGGGAGCCGGGTGCTGCCCAGAGTCACTGCAGGGATTAGGATGGAGCCCGGGGAGCCGGGTGCTGCCCAGAGTCACTGCAGGGATTAGGATGGAGCCCGGGGAGCCGGGTGCTGCCAGGGGTGACTGCAGGGATTAGGATGGAGCCCGGGGAGCCGGGTGCTGCCCAGAGTGACTGCAGGGACCGGGATGGAGCCCGGGGAGCCGGGTGCTGCCCAGAGTGACTGCAGGGACCGGGATGGAGCCCAGGGAGCCGGGTGCTGCCCAGAGTGACTGCAGGGACCGGGATGGAGCCCAGGGAGCCGGGTGCTGCCCAGAGTCACTGCAGGGACCGGGATGGAGCCCGGGGTGCTGAAGGGCTGCTGGGGTGCCCGCAGGTCCTGGAGCAGCAAAGCCTTGGCAGGCGTTAAAAACACTGATTATTTTAATAATGGGTGGCCAGCCAAGAGCAGACATGGTGCAGGTGCCCGTTCCAGCGTGTTCAGTATCCCAGCTCTAACTCCTCTGGCTCTGCTTGGGCCTGGGGCAGAACAGCTCGACCTTTCAGGTCCTGCTGCAGCAGGAACTTTGGCTTTGGGCTGTGCTCTTAGGGTGATCTAATATAGATCACCTAGCTAATGCAGGACTATGGGAAGAACCCAGTTCACTGCAGAACAGGCTCTGAGAATAAACCTGCTGAGTGATCCCTTTCAACTTTGTCCTGCTCCAGCGTGACCTATCCTCCTCGGGGAGCAAATGCCTTGATCTTATCTAAACATTTCTTTTGCCTCTTTCATCAGCTTCTGTAGCCGTGCATTACTTGTTTGGCAAGTGACCATTGCAGCTTGAACAAGTGCAAAACCAAAACCAAGCAAACACCTGCTGGGAAAATAAACAGAAACTGACTATGTTTGTAAAACTTTTCCTCTTTGTTTTGCCAGATATTCACAACAGGGGATATAACCATCCTCCTTGCAGGCCCAGCGTAAACAGTTCTTTTCGTTAAAATTAAAATAATCAGTGTTTTTAATGCCTGTCAAGGCTTTGCAAGTACAAAATGCTGGAGGCTACAGAGGACAAAAAATAAGTCTACAGCTGAAAACATACATTATAACTGGTCCCTTAAACCCTGGTGTGGGATCCTTTTATCATTCCTTCATTCCAAGGTTAGTAGGTTATTAACCTGTATCCTGAGGGAGAAAAGATGCACATCAATTATATCAATTGAATAGACAAATGAAAATCAAATTAAAAATTTAACACGTGCCACCATAATTACAATACAGACCTACTACGAGGAATTTCAGCTGAGGAATGAAATGGAGAAATGCTTCCCAAGTGCAATTTACAGGAGCAGGAAAAGTAGCCAGAGATGGGAATTCTACTGAAAATAAAGCCCAAACAGGAGAAAAATTATTTTCTAAATCTGCCACCCACTGAGAACTTTTGATTGCAATTTTAGACTAGGATGCAAAAAAAATTTAGTTCATTTAAGCAATTAACTGTGCTTATATTGTGTAATTATATGTATTGACATTGGCATATTGAAACAATTAAATAAACAATCTCAACATTTCAGCCTTTCCTGGTATTTACACAACCCAACAAGTTGCAGCCCCATGAAGCTTCCAGCTGGCAAAGTCCTTGTGGGAGCACGGGATGCACGAGGGGTCCCTGGCCACAGCCAGGCTGTCACCTCCCACGGTTGCAGGGGGCAGCTGGTGGGGAAGAGGCAAAGGCACAGTCAGCTCAATGCAGGATCCCCAAGGGATGGCAGAGGGCAGAGAGGAGGCTGGACAAAGTGAAGCACCTGGAGGAGGTGATGGAGGTACCTGCGGTGGGGCAGAACCTGCATCTGATGTGTCTGTAACACACTCAAAGGCAGCCTTTGGCCAGCATCCCAGGGGCCTTTGCCCAACATCCCAGGGACCTTCGGCCAGCATCCCAGGGGCCTTTATCCAACAGCCCAGGAGCCTTCAGCCACATCCCAGGGGCCTTTATCCAACAGCCCAGGGACCTTCGGCCAGCATCCCAGGGGCCTTTATCCAACAGCCCAGGGGCCTTTAGCCACATCCCAGGAGCCTTCAGCCACATCCCAGGGGCCTTTAGCCAGCATCCCAGGGGCCTTTGCCACATCCCAGGAGCCTTTGGCCACATCCCAGGGGCCTTTATCCAACAGCCCAGGAGCCTTTAGCCACATCCCAGGGGCCTTTGCCCAACATCCCAGGGGCCTTCAGCCACATCTCAGGAGCCTTCAGCCACATCCCAGTGGCCTTTGCCACATCCCAGGGGCCTTCAGCCACATCCCAGGAGCCTTTAGCCACATCCCAGGGGCCTTTGGCCACATCCCAGGGGCCTTTATCCAACAGCCCAGGGGCCTTTAGCCACATCCCAGGGGCCTTTAGCCACATCCCAGGGGCCTTTGCCACATCCCAGGGGCCTTCAGCCACATCCCAGGAGCCTTTAGCCACATCCCAGGGGCCTTTATCCAACAGCCCAGGAGCTTTTGCCACATCCCAGGAGCCTTCAGCCACATCCCAGGGGCCTTTATCCAACAGCCCAGGAGCCTTTAGCCACATCCCAGGGGCCTTCAGCCACATCCCAGGGGCCTTTGCCACATCCCAGGGCCCGAGGATAACGACTGGATACAGGTTCAACAGCTGCTTTAAAATGCTACAAGAGCCCATTCAGAGGCTGTAGAAAAATTCTGCCCAAGTTGCAGCAGTAAAGGTCTCCAGGCCTCCCCTGAGGCAGCCAGACCCTGCCCTTTGGGGAGCAGCCCTGGCCAAGCCCCTGTGTGCCCGTGCCTGCTCCTTGCTGTGCCATGCAGCCAGGAGCACCTTCCTACCACGGCTCCCAAACACCCAACACCAGAGCTGGGGAGGCTGCACTTGGCTCTGCACATGTGCCTGTAACTTCAGCACTCCATCACTTGTGGCTGAGGCCAATTCCTTGGAATCAAACAGGGAACAAAAGCGGCGCCGCAGCACAGCGCTGCCATTTTAATGCTATTTCTGTCTGTATAAAATCTTCTGTAATTTGTTTACGACTACCAGATTCAACAATAGTGTGCAAATGCAAACCCACTTATGTTAATGTCCTCTCTCGCTCTCTTTCTCAGATCAGATTCTGAATAAAAATTAGGTAAATACTCTGTTTGAAAATATATAAGATGAGAACTGGTTGGGGAGGGAGCAAGAGAACCTCCAAATGCACCGTCCTATCAGCCACATTATTTTTTTTACTTAATAACTTAAGTGTACTGTTAGTGAAATTACAACCTGCTTGTGACACAATAAATTTACAACAAAACTCATTCCATAAATTATTCAATTCGCTGACTCCAACGATGCTGGGAAATATCACCATGAGCAGATGATTAGCATGTGAAAGGAAAGCCATCTCCAGCCTGAAACAATCACTGTCACACCTCCATTTGAAGATGCCTGGTGGAGTTTTGTAAAATTACCATTAGGAATACACATTTAAGGCTTTGTAGTTTCTATAAAAGCATTAAGTATTTGATTTACATTAGATTCATTTGTTCTTTCTTCAACTGTCTCTTTTTGCTACGAACCATAACCATTTGGATAAATGCTGGCTCAATCAAGTGTGCATTAAAACAAAAGAATTTAGGTTCAATAAAAGTGATGAATCAGAACTAGAAGCCAACCTTTCCCTTCCCTTCTCTTCCCAGGCCACAGGATTGTTCCAGCAGGAGAAATGGGCAGGTTTGGGAGCCTGGAGAGCAAAATATTCTTGTCCCACATGGACATATGTTCCTGGAGAGATAACCCAGGCCCTGGACCTTTGGCGTGGAGTTGTTGGATCAAATGCCAAGTCCTTCTCAGTGGTGGGAAGGAGAGAATGTTGGGGATGAAGAAACATTTCTATGCAGGTAAACAATGGAGCTCTCAGTGGACAAAACTTGGCATTTCCCAGCCTAACCTCAACCACAGCTTTTTGGGGAGCCACCAAATGAAACTTTTAGCCAAAATTCAGCAGTGGGGTCAGCACATTCCCAACTACAGGGAATGAGACTACTCAGTGTAACTGGTGCCCAAGTGTCAGCAGCAGCTACCACAAGCATGAGCAAAACCACTGGCAACGTTCTTCTGCAGCCATCCCTTAAAACTGTTGTGATAGAGCAAGGAAAAGATCAAACCCTCCCTCTGTGCTCTGCTTTTAGCCTAATTGTCTGAACAATTGTCTTTATTCATTCTGTGGCTCTGCAGACTCGTGTGACCACTGATGAACGACCCACACCCAGCCACGGCCATGCTCCACCCAGGGAGAACAGGCTGAAGGAGGAACTTTGGGCACAGTTTTCTCAGGTGACAAAGATGAGTTACCAAAATGCCTCCACACAAAAGACCCTTCTGATCAGGCCCGTGTAATGTAAACATCTTACCCATTCGAGGTGTTGAAAAGGCTTCCAGCATCTTCTGCCTGCTGGATTTCCCAGGTAGAGAAATTCAAGAAGTATAGGTAAAGAATTTCTTCCTCTAGAAAGGAGGAGGAAGGATTCTTCTTCTTCTGGGAATCAAAATGTTATTTTTTTATAAAATATTTTTAAAAATAAGTCCAACAGCAGCAACTAAGTGATTCAAGAGTCAGTGCCATGAGAAAATCCTCTTCCACAGACAAGAATATTTTGAAATAAGAGCTACTGGTTTTAAGCTGCATAATGACACCACTGTGTCAACTTCCTCACCAACCCTGCCTCTTGGATTACACAAATCAAAGATTGTTCTAGAAGCAGTGACTGCAAGAAAAGGAATTTTTGCTCCTTTACCAAGAAAGTTTATTGGCTGTATGTGTGACTGCACTGCCCCATGCAGTGACAAACTGCTGGTTCCCGAGTTCATTACCAGCACTCAGACTCATTCCCTAACTCCTTCCCCAAGCCTCTCCCATCTGAAAGCAGGAGCTTACATTATTCATAAGGATAATCAGAAATATGCAGGGAGCTGTAGCCATGTAATGGAGAGGCTGGCTTGTATCCCATCCAAATTCCACGCGCTTCATGGAGCTTATGACTTTCCCATAAATTTTTGCAGCATGGGACTTACCTCCATTCTCAGCCACTCCAGCAGTCCCAGGGCAGGGACAGCTTTGGGAAAAGTTCTCATGCTCCCCCATGGAGTTTTATTACTTCTGAAGGAAGGAAATCAAGTGGAAATCTTGTGCCACCTTCCTGTGGATTCTCCAGGGGATGTGTTTGCCTACACACACTGACTGCACAGACAGAAGGCACAAACAGTGCTCATGCTCTGAAACAGCGTTCTGGAAATTCTGTGGAAATCAATATTTTCAAGACTACAAGAACAGCAAAATCGAGTTACTGCTGTTTCCACTGCCTCCATGAAAAAGGCAGGGAAGGCCAGTGCCTGCTTAGCATGGGCAGCTGGCAGCCAACAGGAGGGCAGGTCCTCAGGCAGCTTCTGCACGGATGGTGACGTGGAGACATTTCTGTCTCATCTGCCTGCAAGAAGCACCTGAGGCAGCCACAGTCCTGTGGCAATGGCTGAGTGAGGAAGAAGGGAGGAGTCAAAGTCCAGTCAGCCTAGAAGAAGAAAATAATTCGATATGTCTAACTCTGGGAGTTGGAATGATGTTTGCAGGAGAGATTATGAAATGAGGACAGACAGGAAAGGTGTGAGACCCTCATAGCATGTGCTATTGGAAATATCCCAACTCCTTTTAGACAAGATTATTAAATATCAGTAATAAAGTAATAGATTAAGAAAATGGAGGTACTTCTAAATCCCTCAAATCTCAGACCAAAAAAAGATTCTTTTCCTTAAGCTTCAAACCCTTCCTGAGCAGATCCATGTCATCGGATGCAGCCCAGTAAGGAAGCAAAAGACAAGGCATTCACAGCCACATTAACAGTAATAACTGTAACTTCAGCAGAAGACAGAATTATGGAGACATTAATAAGTGATGAGATCACAAAACATCTGGAGAAACGTGAGCTGATACAAAAAGTTGCCAGCAGAGTCTTATAAAGGGCAAATCTTGTTTGACAAATCTGCTGGAATTTTTTTAAGAGGTAACACAGACTCCAGACAGGAAGAAAACATGGGACATAATCTGTTTGGATTTTAAAAGGTTATTTGACACATCACAGCCTGCAGGCCAGTGTATTAAAGTACATCAATCAAAAAATGCACCAAGTTGGAATGGACGAATGAAATGAAGGCGTTCACGGCTTGGTGGAACCATCAGCACAAACCAGAGGGAGCAAAGTGGAGCCAGTTTTGTTCTGGGCATGGAAGGTGGAGAAGAAAACATCATAACACAAACATCTCCTCCAGATGGATCACATCTACCCACGACATGGAGGACATCAATTAACACACTGTAATGGCCATGGTGTTCATTTTAACTGGAAAGTGAGGGTTTTAATATTAGAAGACTTATATAATGGTGCCTTTGGAAGACACACAACAGAAGAAACTGGGAGAACCTCGAGGAATAGCTGCAGAAGGTTTCACGATGGGCAGGAGGCTGACAAGACTGATGGAGCCACACACGATAGGGAAAACTGAGCCCTCCATGGACAACGCTGTGGAGAAAGAGCAGCCACCACTCCTGCATGGATGGCCAAGCCAAGGACTGATCCAAGAAGCAGATAAACAATGGAGCCCAGATGTAGGTCCTTCTCAAGTAGCTCCTTGGCAGGAAGGGAGATCTCCAGCCTCTCTGGAAGCTGCAAATCAGCTGCAAGCCAAGCACTGACCGGCCAGCAGCAAGGAGATGTCCTCTTCAGGAACAGGGTCCATTTATCTCTGACAGAGGGAAGCCATTGCCCCTTGTCCTGGCACCCCAGGCCCTTGTCCAAAGTCCCTCTCCAGCTCTTTTGGAGCCTCCTTGGGGTGTGACCAAACTGGTCCAGAAGTACCGTAAGACACAGCACAAAGTAGGAAGAAAGCATGACAATGAGAATGTGCATCCTGGAAGGGGAGGCAGGAGCTTATTGTCAAGTATTAAATGTTTTTTACCTGCAATACGGAGGCTTAAAATAATTTCTACATAGGCTTTCTGGGTAAAAAGCACAGTCAGGGAAAAGTTACACTAATTTAAACAAAATTAATAAAGAAATGTTCTGCTTCTTTTTATCATCTTTCTACCTCTCATCATTTATCATGCAAATTAAATTGCAGTAATAGAAAATGTAAAGAAAACAAACTCTGCAGTATATTGAAACCTCTATCCAGCAAGAGATAAGGTTGAGTATTAGAAGGAAAGGTGCAGAAAATTAGCTGTCCAGACAATAACTGGGAGGGAAACTGGTTTATTTAGCCTGGAGGGAATTTTGTTGCAAACTGACTAAATTAAAATCCAGACTATTATACCCAGTATCACACCAGAAAACGCCTTTTCCTTGCACTTTTAGATAAATTTTCATTGATCTCATTTTATGCATGATTACATTTTTAATGAGATGTACAGTATTTCGAAGCTAATTTTAAATGCCTTCTCCCTCTCCTTCCTCTGCTCCCCTCCCTCCTCCCACCACGTACACACTTATGCTTGTTGGATTAACATTTCTGATAAATTGCTCGGCCAGAAAGGAACATTACCGAGAGGAAATAAATTACTTCCATCTTTCGCAGCTCCGGCATAGTAAAGTAACCTTTAAAATGTCCACTGTCTAATTCTGCCACCTTGCAGTTCCTTCCAAAAGCGATCATTCTATTTCATGGAATGCTTGTATTTGTCGTTGGTCACACTGAACAACATATGGAGCAAGGGAAGAAGTCACTTCCCTCCCCTGGCAGTTCTGGCCAGAAGAACCAGCAATGCCTTGAAACTCAAAACTCCCCTGAAATAAAGAATTTTATTGTCAGAATCTTTGACTCTTGTGAAGAAAGTACAAAGCAGGTGAAGGTGGGTGAACTGGCCTAATGCCAGAGCATGGGGGTCTCGCCTTGAAAATACTGGGCAATAATTGATTTTCAGCATGGAAAACTTGGCTTGCTCCAAGAAGTTTTCAATTTTATTTTCTTCCTTTGACTATTTTTGGTAAAGTCACACCCTGTAAAACAAAGGGGGAAATTGCAGGGACAAAGTATGAAATAAAATGCTGCCTCCAGCCCATCATTAAGGACCCAGCAGTTTATTTCCCTCTTTGATTTCAGGCTGCCTTTTGTGAAGAGGGGCCTGACAGTCCTGCCAGTTTCTCTCCAGTCCATGCTCAGGAAGGGAAAATGAAGGAATGAATAAATACGGAGGCTTGGGTGTCTCATGAGTGAATTTCAGCTCTAATTTGCAGACGTTTTGCAAACCCCCCAAGGTTGTTCGGAATTGCTGCCTCGCCCTCTGCCAGCCCCGGCGCTGCTGCATCGTTGCCACATCGGGACGCCCCCGGAGCTGGGCTCACCAAACCCCATCTGCATTTACCAGAGTGCCCTTTGGTGCCTGTCCTTGTGCCCGACCCTCAGCAGGGCCAGGAGCACCCCTGGCACTGCCCCTGCAGCGGGAGCCGTCTGGTGAGAGGGTCGGGAGCAATCAGGGTGCGAGATGGGACAGCCCGAAAGAGCAGCAGTGGAGAGCAGGAGAAAACTGGTGAGGATTGCAGGAGAAGGGAAGAGGGCTGAGACGGAGCCTGGGCTCTGAAAAGCACGGAAATGAAGGAGCAACGGAGGAGTATCAGCTCCAGCTGAAGCATCAGGAGAGGGGATTAGGAGTTTAGACTTGGGACAGTGGAAATGAAGCTGAGTAAAATGTCCCGCAGACAATGGGAGCAGGAAAGAATCTTAAATGCAAATCCACGTTTCACAAAGGATTTATCATTATCCAGCAGTGCTTTGAGAATTAAGTGTTTCCATCAGAATTCTTGTCCCAGTGCACTAACACGACAGACGGCGTGAGCCTTTCCAGATGTGGCCGTGCAGATGGGCTTACAGCCCACAAAGCAAAATCTTCCCCCTCTGCCCAAATGGATGAACGGGACTGCTGCACAGCCTGTGAGGCATTATCACTGCTGAGAAAACAGCACTACAGGAACAGACAGTGGGATCCCCAGAGCAGAATCCATGTGTGAAAACACACAAAACAGGTCCAGAAAGGTGAGCAGCTGAAGCGAGGAAATACAGATGATTGAGCAAAATACGGCCCTCAGGCTGCACCCCCAGGTTTTATTACCAGAGAACCAGAGAATCCCAGCCACTTTAGCTTGGAAAGGACCTCAAAGCCCATCCAGTCCCACCACCTGCTGGGACACCTTCCACTGTCCCAGGCTGCTCCAAGCCCCATCCAGCCTGGCCTTGGGCACTGCCAGGGACCCCCAGCTGCTCTGGGCACCTGTGCCAGGGCCTCCCCACCCCCTGAGGTGGTTAAATGGTGTAATTATTAATTTGTAGGTGTGAAGGTTAAACTGCATCAGAGTTTTCAATGAATAAATGACAGGTCTCTGTGATGAAATCAAAAATGTAACATTTCCACAGCTAAATGACAGCAAAGAACTGTTACTCCAGGTCAGTGGGTGCCTCAGGAGAGCACAAACCGTCCCCACATACAAAAAGCATTTTAGTGTTTCTCCCACCAAAAAGGCTTTTCTGGCCCCAGCTGCATCCAGAGGCAGCATTTTACCCCATGGCAGGGTGGGTCTCATACTGGGGCTGCTTTCAACAGAGCATGTTTTCCAAATAATCCCAGACGTTTGACAGGGAAATTGCCAAAGCTGCTTGGAGGCTGGATGTAACTTTTAACACTTTTAACACACAAAGCAATTCCTGCCTTGGTTTCCGTGGCTGTCCAGAAGGATCCCCTGGCAGTGGGAGAGCCTGCACCCCTCCAGCATTCAGGAATGTGAACTCCTGGACAGTGCTGGGTGGAAGGCTCATCCCTGGGCTCCCCTGCGCAGAGGGCAGCCCCAGGCTGGGGACAAGGGGCAATATCACACACAGAAACTCCTTCTTGGGACTAGGCACAACCAACTCCCCCCTGGTATTGCTGCTACTGCTTTATTAAAATGCATAAAGCAGCCAGAAGCAAAGACACCAATAAATTCTTCTGTAAAAGCAGAAATGTTTTTTTCAAATGGCTCCCCTAACACTAATAATCACAGCTCTCTTATGTGTACTTGACTCTGGTTAACCTTTTTCTGGCACTTTTTAACTTCTCCAAGTCAGGTACTAATATGGAACTAATGTGGGGTTTATTTTCCCTGTAGGAATAGCAGAAAGAGCACTGCACATTAGCGTAATCACGCCGGCTCCTTCCAGAAACTGCAGGACTTTACATCAAAGCAGCCGCATTATGGCACAGGAAAAGAATTTAATAACAATTGGGGGACTAAGCATTTTTTTAATGTTAAGGGGGTTTTATTGAATATTAATCCTATAAAACGCTGCTGAAAGTTGGCAGAAGGAAAACTGATGTCCCAAATAGTTATCGTGGCCTTCCACAGTGCCGGCCTGCAGCTGCAGTGTAATCAGAATTCATCATGCCATTAGCAGAAGGACAACAGCAAAGGAGACACTTCTCCTGCATCCTGGAGCTTGAGCAACCAGAGCTGTGAGAACAGGCCCAGCACTGACAGCCTCAACCAAGCTCTCAAAGTTTACATGGTTTTGGGTTCGGAGCTTGCAGTTTCTTTCAATACAATTTGATATTTGCACTCTCGGGTTTTTTCTTCTGCTAAAGATTTCCATTGTATTTTCCTCTCTGAGGGGTCAGAGGTGCTGGAAACAGGTCTGTAGTGAAAAGGAACAAGAAGCACCCAGAGTTTTTTTCCCCCTATTTGTGAGTGCTGGATACTTTTCTTTCTCTTTTCCTTTTTTTTTTTTCCAGGAGGAGGTCACTCCACTGCCCGCCATGGCTGCAGCCATGCTCCAGCCACATTAATCCCTGCCCTGCTGAGCTGCTGGAGAAACAGGAATTCATCTGGCACCAGCAGGGGAAAGACAGAAGGAAAAATGAAGGGGGAAAAAAATGAATAAATAAATAATTCAGGCAGAGGATGAATACTTGAACAAAGCAGGGCCTGTGTGCAAGGGAATGCTGGGCTGCTCTGGAGCAGAGAGGAGCACAGCCCACAAAGGTGCACGTTTATCCAGCAGAATCAGTGCTGCTGACAGAGCTGTCCCCAGGCAGCACCTGGACACACACACTGTGCTCCCGCCTTGGAGCTGAGCGCCTGGCACGGACCCTCCTGTGGGCACGTGCCCAGGTTTGTGCCAGCCAGGTCAGCTGCTCCTGGACAGACACTCAGCTCCTTTCCTAAGAGTCTCATGGCCCCCATTTCCAGAGTAACTTCTGAGGGCCCCCCCTGAGGGCTGGGCAAAGGACCCACATGTGGAAAGGGCCCTGTGCTTTAACCTCCATCTTAAATACTCCTTTTCTCTCTCCTTCTCAAGCCAGGTTCTGAAGGGGTGGTATTTTCCCACTGCACATGCCAAAACAAGGTCAGGAACACAGAAAGCCCTTGTGCAGAGCCTGATGCTGGAGGGCAGGACAGCACAGAGCCCACAGGGGCCCCCACACTCGCACGGTGCCTTAAGACACACTTGGTGTTAGTTCCCTGCTCTGGGATGCCTCCCGCTTCTCCTTCACTGGAAAAGGAAACTCGTTCATTATGTATCACAACAGTGTGTTAACAGCTCAGGGCCTGACATGAAGCAAGTGCAGAAAACACTTTCATCACCGTTTCAGTCTCCCCAGCTGGGAGTTCCCTGGCACTCGCTGGAGGTGTTTTCCCCCCATTCACCAAACAGATACCCTCAACAATGAGTGGAAGAGTGGCTGAGCTGGTGCAGTGCAGAAAATGAGTGTTGCCCCAGTCCCACAGCCATGGTCAGTGCCATGAGCCACTGCTGTCACCATGAGCCACTGCTGTCACCATGAGCCACTCTGACACCATGAGCCACTCTGTCACCATGGCCCACACTGTCACCATGGCCCACTGCTGTCACCATGACCCACGCTGTCACCATGAGCCACTGCTGTCACCATCAGCCACTGCTGTCACCATGAGCCACGCTGTCACCATGGCCCACACTGTCACCATGAGCCACACTGTCACCATGAGCCACTCTGTCACCATGAGCCACACTGTCACCATGAGCCACGCTGTCACCATGACCCACACTGTCACCATGGCCCACACTGTCACCATGAGCCATGCTGTCACCATGAGCCACTCTGTCACCATGAGCCACACTGTCACCATCAGCCACACTGTCACCATGACCCACACTGTCACCATGAGCCATGCTGTCACCATGACCCACACTGTCACCATGAGCCACTGCTGTCACCATGAGCCACACTGTCACCATGAGCCACACTGTCACCATGAGCCCTGCTGTCACCATGACCCACGCTGTCACCATCAGCCACACTGTCACCATGGCCCACACTGTCACCATGGCCCACACTGTCACCATCAGCCACGCTGTCACCATGAGCCACACTGTCACCATGGCCCACGCTGTCACCATGGCCCACACTGTCACCATGAGCCACTGCTGTCACCATGAGCCACTCTGTCACCATGAGCCCTGCTGTGGTGCCTTTGAGCAGCCCTGGCCCCACGGTGCTGATTGACCTGTTGGGAGCATCGAGGCTGGGGCACAGCAAAGAACACATTAATAAATCTTGGTATCAGTGTTTTATCTATGTGGTCTTGTAAGTTTACGAGCATTTGGCTTTGTTTTACACCAGACAGCTCCACGCTGCTCCGGAGCAGGCTGCCAGATGTGCAGCATTTCCCTCTGCAGCCTCATTGCTTGTGACAGGTCGAGTCCAACGGGAGCCTCCTGGGAGCCCGACTGCTCCTCCCTGCCCCACAGCTCCCCTGGGCACTGCTCTCCAGCAGGCTGACCACACCTGGGACCCTCTGGGGGTTAATGTGCAGACAAGGGGCTGCTGCCACCCAGCATCTGGGCCTGGGATGCAAATTCGTGGTCAAAACATCTGAAAGCCCAAGGAGGAGGGTGCTGCAGAAGGGAGGGAAGGTGTGAACCCCACGGGGATCCCAGGAGCTGCAGAGCCAGTTTCCATTCCTATCCATGTTCTCAAGATTTCTCAAGATAAAAAAGTGAAACTTGCACTTGATATGGTGCAATACCAAAAAAATCTATGTGCTGTCAGGTGCCCACAGGAATCCCTGCACATTTGGCATTTGGGACTGGTGGGAACATCAAACGGGTATGGACATCCCAGCAGCATCCAGCAACCCAAAGGCAGGCATTTTGTTGTGGTGGGGAAAAAATCATCCAAAGGGTGATTGCCATCTTGGCAATCTGTTACAAAAACCCCCCCAAGGGAGAGTTCTTGCCCAAGGCCCTGTTTCATGTGCCACACAGCCCAGCTGAGTTACAGAAACAGCAGACCCTCAAAAGCTGCCGACAGCTGAGTCGTTTAAAGTTGCTGTAAGGCAATTTTTTGGCAAGTGGTCATATAATTATTTGTTCTGGACATCTGCATTGACTGCAGGAGCAGTGAACACAAGACTGTAGGAGTTTTGTTTAAATGTGGAACAGAAGGCAGTGAATGGCCTCTGTTTCCTAGCAGTCTGTCCCAGCTTGGGCTCAACTACAAGAAATCTCTATTTTCAGAAATAAACTTTAGTCTTACAACAGGTGGCTTAAGGCAAAAGCAGGTGCTGACTATTGCCCTTTTTGTAAGGCCTTCAGAGATGCCCGATCCCAGGCTCCTGAATACCTCAAGGAGAGGAGAGGGCTCTTGGATTGGCACCTCCTGTGCGCAGACCCTGGGAAAAGCCTCCATGGACATGTGCATCCATGGAATGCCAGCATCTCCAAACTGCCCTTTCCAATGACTGCTCTAGACCAACTTTTGTAACAAGGTGCATCTTTTGTTATACCTCCTTGTGTTACAAGGAGAGAAAAGAAACAGGACCTAATAGAGTTGTGGATGTTTGAGGTGTCAGTCACTGACAGAAGATGGCAGATATCAAAGTCTCAGCTGCCCAGACTTTGGACAGCAAGGAGTGTATTCGATGTATTAGGACCAAAAGAAATTCCAAGAACTGGTTTATTGTTGGGTGGATATGATTATATTATTAATAAAGAAGCAGGGACAGGGCAGAAGTGGTCAATAAACATTTTGTTAGGAAACTCAGCCAGTGCACTCAAATCAGATGAAGACCACGAACCCATCAGAGAATTTCTAGGCACAGGGAGCATTAAAGAGTCTAAAATCGAACATCCTCTGGGTGCCTTGTGCTCCTACACTGTAAGAGAATTGCCAGGAGAGACCCCTAATCTGTCAAAAGGAATGGAGAAAAGTTACCAGAGCAGGAAAATCATGGAATTCTGGAAATGCTGTAGATTATATCCACATTCAACCAGAGCAAGCAGGACTTGTAACTACAGGTTACTTAACCTGACATCAATTTCAGCAGAAAGTCAGGGAAGTTAATATAGAATTTGATCAATAAAATATTAGAGGATGGGAATAAAATTAACTCAAGTCACAAATGTTTTGTACAGAGTCTTGTTGAGCAAACATTGATTTTTTTTTTTAGGTTTCATAGTGTTGTTTCAATTGACTGACTCAGAGTCAGAGCCTTTGGGCAAGCAGGGCCGCTCCACGCAGCAAAATCCTCCCAGGATGTTCCCTGCCCTGGCCCCAGGTGACCAGTGACAGCAGGTGACTGTCCCCAGTGCAGGGGCTGAGATTTGGCCACCAGACAGCACAGGGGTCATCGCAGCCCAGCCAGACCCTCACTGGCACAGAGAGCCCTTCCCCTTGCTTTGGGGGCAGCAAACGCTACCCTTGGCTTGGGCTGATCCTCTCACTGAATCACAGCATGGGGCAGGGAGCACACCGGGTTATCCGGTCCCACCTCGCTGCTCCAGCAGGGCCATCCCAGGGGCACAGGACTGCATCCAGAAGGTTCTGGGATTCCCCAGGGAGGGACACTCCTCAGCCTCCCTGCGCAATCTGATCCGTCTCAAGGAGTACTGGGTTGCACCACGGACAGAAAGGCACGGCAAAATCTAAGAAAATTGGAGCTTTATCACCCAAGAGCAGCAGGGAAGCTCCCCAGAGACACTGCCCACAGCACCAGCACCGCCTGTGCCGCCCCACGGACCACAGACACCGCAGCCCATCCGCGGGGAAAACAAGAAGCCAAACAGGAGTTTGGCCTGGATCCACTGAAAGCAGGGGCTCATCTGTAAGTGTTACAAGGTGTTCCCATCCCACATTATGGCCAGACTCCAATTCGTGCAGGAGCTGAAATAATGGCTTTTACTAAAGGAGGCGAGGCCGGCCCTTGGCTCGCTCCTGCCTGAGCTTCCAGAGGAGCAGAGGAGTGATGCTGATGGAGCTGATGGAGTCAGAGTGCTGAGCTTCCACGTGCTCAGGTAAACCCAACCTGAGCCAAAACTTTATTGACGTTAAATTCTCCTTGCACAGATTTACAAGAAGTGACCAGCTCGCAATGTTACTTGCAAGCAGAGAATGATTGAGCTGCTCATTTGAAAGGCAAGGGAGAGCGAGTCTGAGGGCAGCACTCTGTAACAGGACAGTGAACACTCAGCTCTGCAGCAGCCTCACCCGTGGGCACCAGAGGAAGCATAATCACCTGCTGGAAAGCTGCGATGCTCATCTGGGCCTCCAAAGCCATTCACTACTGCCTGGAAGACAGGGAAGGCTGGGGGGCAGCCAGGGAAGCCCTGCAAACACCAGCTGTGGGGTACCATGGTGAGCCATGCCCTCGCTGGACAGGAGAGGAGGCAACACTCAGCAAGGGCTGAGTTGTGGCTGAGCTCTTATTTAAGATCATTTTCTGATGCTGCAAGGTTATACAGCCATTTAAACCACAGCACTTTCACTGCACCCACTATTGCCAGTCTATCTGTAAATTATTTAATAATAAAAAATAAAAACTCCTCTGCAGTCTCCATCCCTTCATTCATCCCATTCACCACCAGCCTGACACAAGACACCCACTCCCAAACAGGCCCAAACCCCCACAAAACGAGATCCAGCAATTGTAGGATTCAACTTCAAAGGCATTAAGAGACATAACATTTTATTTGCCTTCTGCTTTTTAACTTTTGGGGTCCACTCAGGTAATGCTTTTGAATTTTTAATTAAAAATAAAAGCAAGGCTGCTTCTGCTGTCATTTCACTTTGAAGTTGGACATTTAAATATAAAATCTGTTACCTGAAGTCTCTGCTAAAGCTATGAGTTTAGGAAAACTGCCCAAAACATATGTCTCAGCAGATCTGGACACTTAGTATGGTTTGAGCTGGTTTTATTTTGCCTAAAACTCTTCCTGTTCATTCTATCAGCAATTTTAAAGTTATTTTGATTTCCATGCAGTTTTTCTTTTTGCATTTTAAATTTAAATCAGAATCATAGGATCACAGAAGGGTTTTGGTTGGGAAGGGACCTTAAAGCCCATTCCATGCCACCCCCTGCCATGGACAGGGACACCTTTCACTATCCCAGGTTGCTCCAAGCCCTGTCCAACCTGGCCTTGGACACTTCCAGGGATCCACAGCTGCTCTGGGCACCCTGTGCCACAGAGAGAGGGATTTCATTAAGTTTAAATTTCATTAAATGAATGCATTTGGCATCATGGGGATGATTTGCCTCCGTTTCCATGCAGTGCCAGCCCCCTCCTGGCTCAGCCCCTTGCCACTGTCACTGTGGCAGTTCCCATGTCCAGGTGGATCACTGAGGAGTCGGTTCCATTAACGCCTGGGAGCAGAGCAGGCCCGGGGCTGTGCTTTCCTCACACCTTGGCAGCCAGGTGGGATCCGTGCCCACCCTGACAGGGCCCTGCAGGTCCCGTGGGCCCTCCCCAGGCCAGCAGAGCTGGCAGCTGTGGCTGTGAGAGCGAGCGCGAGCCCCCAGCGTTCCTGCTGCCTCCCGAGCCCACAGCACCCGGCTGTAATGGGATCCAGCAGCACAATGCTCTTTCTGCTGGAGGACTGGCGCGTTTCATTGCTGAAAGAACTCAAAACTTTTGAAGCCTCTCCTTAATTTTCAATGAAAAGCATTTGGTTCCAGGGTGACAGACGAGGCTCTTAAGAGCTGTTACCACCTGAGGTAATTATAAAATGACGGAAGGGAAAGGGAAAAAAGCAGGCGAGTGCCAGATTAACACTCAGTGTGTTTGTGCAGGGCTACAAAGGAACTTGCACGGCTGCCTACGAGACTCGGCTACAACAGCTTCCAGTTGGAAAGAAAATTGAAGGAGGGTAGAAGTGAGGAAAGAAGAAATTGCAATTAAAAACTGAAATGAATTCCAAAATAACATATGAACTGGAACGCTACAAAATACTTAAAAAAAAAAAAAAAAAGGAAAAAGGAGACTTTCATAGCAAACTGAAACCAGCCCAGAGTGGAATTGGAAAGAAGAGTCAAAAAAACTCTTGTGCAAGCTTGGGGCTGGCTCAGGCCCCAGGAGCTGGAGGAGGGCTGTCCTCTCCCTGGGAAGCAGGTAAATCTCAGCAAATTGGAATTTCACTTTGACACTTCACTTAATATACTCTATGTATAACTAGGGGAAAAAAATTAAAGCAAGACAAAACCAGGCAAACAGGCTGAGCAAAGCCCTATGAAATGAAATTAAATTGTTCCAGCAGTAATAATTAGTTCTTTAACTACAGGATCCCAGAATGGTTTAGGTTGGAAGGGACCTTAAAACCCATCCTGTCTCACCCCCTGCCATGGGCAGGGACACCTTCCACTATCCCAGGCTGCTCCAAGACCCGTCCAACCTGGCCTTGGGCACTTCCAGGGATGGAGCAATACAGCGAAACCCAGTGAAGTAAGAACACACAAACCATACAAGGAACATCTGGAGCAGAGGCACAGTCCTTTGGTCAGAGATAAAACACAGCAGCTCTCAGTGGAACCATGCACTGAGTGACTGAACAGGGCAGAAGCAGCAGACAAGGGGCATCAACAAGTTCAGTAGCCTTCAACTTTGGATACCCTGCCCCTAAATCGAAATTAAACCAGAATAAAATGCAAGATTACTAGCCTATAGGTCCACATAATAAATTCCTCCTGAATTCTGGCTCCTGCCAGCAGAGTGTTTGTGCAGTGCACGTGGAAGAGTTTGGAGATTCCGTATTGTGAGTGGCCGCGCCCCGTGCCGGCCGCCAGCGCCCACGGACGCCAGCTGTGCCCACCCATCCCAGCCCAGAGCGGCGTGCACAGGGGCTGATGGCAAAGAAAGGGCCTTTAATAAACCAGCAGCATAATCCAGGACTCTGTCCTCTTTATTTTTTAATAGAAGCCTTTCACTATATGGAACTAATTATCGCCATCTGCCGTCCCCGGTCTTATATTTCCTCTCTCACAGCTCATTCTTCAAAAACTCAGTAGCTTCCTCCCCTTACATTTGTAAATGCTGTTGACTATGGATAAAATCCATGTTTACTTTGTATTCAGGGCCCATAGGAAAGCTTGTTTTAATCATCAACAGATGTTACATTCTGCTCTGCTGTGCTTGGCACACAACTTCAGAGGGAAATAAAAGAAAAATCTTTATTTTAAATTTAAATTGTAGATTGTTACAGACTAAATAAAATGCCAAATTGTTATTGGAAACAACATGGCCACTGTAATAACTGTAACTGACATTTACTTTTTACAATTAGGGTTTTTTTTCTGGTGCTGTATAACACAAGATGGTTTCCACATTTTGCAAAGGACTTTCTTTCCCTTTGCTCTGAAATGATTTGCAATCAAGCCACAGACATTTGTAATTTATTTTTATTTAATACTTTCCTACGAGCTTATGAAATACTGGGATTATTATGCTATATACAGTAGATAGTTTTTGAATACGTACTCTCCCTCCGGACTCATATTTCAATACACATTATCCCCTTGAACTCATTTATAAACACCCATTATTCCCCCAGACCCCACTATAAACATGGAATATCTCCACGGACTGTTCCAGCCTTATGGTCCTCTTTATCTCTGGCTTCTCTCCTATTCCTGTTCACCTTTGATGTGTGCTCCATGCTGCCCCGGGGACGCGGTGCCCCCCGGAGCCGCGGGCGCGGCCGCTGCTGCTCCCTCTGGCTCCCGCCCCAGCTCTGGAAGGGCCGAGCTGGTGGCAGTGCCTGGCTCGGGCACCTGCTGCCCGCCTGGGGATTGACATTCCTGCCACTGGCATCCTCTGCCGCTGCCGCTGTCCCTGTGCGAGCAGGGGCAATGGGATCCTGGAGCCTCCGGGGCCTGAGCGTTCACTCCTCACCCAGTCACCAAACTGGTGCTTTCTTTGAATGTTAACTTCTCATTTCAGTTTCAGTTCCACACCACTGCAGAAAATAATTATGAAGTTATTTAGGGGCTTGGTATCGCTCAGAAGCAAAATGGAGTCAAATGTTTGAACAGGAAAAACTGAAATATTGGGCAGGATAGTTCTTCATTGTACCTTACTATGAGAGCAATTGCAAGGAGACATCTTCCACTAGAGCAGGTCACTCCAAGTCCTGTCCAGATTGGCCTTGGACACTTCCAGGGACAGAGAAGATGGATTTCATGCCAAAAGATGTTTTAAATGCAAGCTTTGTGCATCCATGAGCTTATGCATCAGAGTGTCCAGGAGTTTTTAGAGCAAGTCTGTGAGGGAGCAGAAGGAGCTGTGCTAGAGCTGGGTGACAAGGTGACACTACTGGGACTCTGAAGGATCAGAGCTGGGGGCTTAGATTAAGAGAATTAATTTACAAAAACACAGTGATGCACACCAAGGGCAGATGTTGCACATATTTGGGCAAATCTTAAGCACAAACAAGTTTTTAAAATTTTCCTCATGAAACTTTGTGATCTAAAAAATAAATCTCAGGAGGAAATAAATCCTTTTCTTTTAGAAATTGCAAACTCCAGCACAATGCAAACCAGCTTGGAAAGCACCAGACGGCTATTTTACATCGCTGGTGAATACTGTTATGAATTAACAGCTCATTAAGAAAAAAACCTTTGCAAACCATGAATCTCAAAAGAAAGTCTGAGAAACTGTCATCTGCAATCTCCAGTGTGTGAATAAATCTAAAATCCATCAAGGGACAGAGTTCTTCCGAGAGCCAAACAAACAGGTGTCCCCTGGCCTCCCGACCCCAACATCAACAGCGCAATAAAACTCTTACCAGCCCAGGACCAGAGCATTTGGTACCAGTGCATGGGATAATACCTGCTCCTTAAAACACGGAAACACGGATAACAAATGCCTCGAAAGCCCCAGAAGAAACAGAGACGTGCACTGTGAAGTATCCCCCCAGGAATCCTGTAAATCATACCCAAATTTCACTTGTCCTGGAACAGGTTTGCAAATCTGTTTGTGGTTTCTCCTACATATTTTGAACTGTATCTGGTCAGTTCAGAAATGAAAGAGTCCTTCAAACTCCAGTGGAAAGATCTCTGTACGTGTTATTTTAAAATAGCCTTAAACTGCAGACAAATTTGTTCTGCAAACTCAATTATTTTTATGGTTTTAAAAAATTTACTCTTTTTTTATCACATTTGATTGATCCGTACAGTCAAGTGCCATCACTTCCTCCATTCATTCCTGTGTGCCAGGTTTGTTCCTGTTGGCACCCAAAGGAAGTGCTGCAATCCTCCTGGGTTATTCTCTGCTCCTGAGCTCCAGCATTCCCAGCGCAGCTCAAATCATATTCAGGCAGCTGAAAGCACCACGAGCTTCTCCTGTTGGCTTCCATGAGCCTGGTCCCATCTCAGCACCAGAGGGATGAAAATGAAAACCTCTGCTTATGCAGATGGTGACCCACATTTAATTTCTATGACTGCCTTTCCACCCATCCATTGATTTCTCTGCGCTTGAGATTAACACCAGCTTGGAAAGCTCTCCCAGGATAACCTTCAGTGCCCTTTCCAAAAGGGCCCCTGTGAGTGAGGGTGAGAGCTCAGCCCCTCTCTGGGATCTCATCTTTGTAACTCGCTGGGTTCACTTGGCACTGCAGCACAGCTCAGCCAGAGGAGGATTTGCACCAGCACAAGTTTACCTGCACTTTATTAACATTAAACCCTTTCTCTCCACTGTCACTTCTCCCAGCTCCTCATGGTTTACCCCATGGCTACCCTAACACAATATTCTCACACAGATGTGGTGAACACCAAATAATGAAGCACACAAGCCAATGTTATGGCATGCACAGAAGGCAGCAGAATTAGAGCTGGGAGTGTCACTCCAGGCCTGTATCGCACCATGGGTGACACGGGGTGCCACCAGCACATAAAGCATGGGAGATTCAAGAGAAGAACTGATAGGCATATGCAAAAAGGCAGAAACAACAACAATTTTTTTTTATTATATTTTCCTGACAGCTCCTCACATTTATTTTCTTTGTTTCACCCCTGAAGAAATCCCTGTTCAGGGATGATGGACTAAAACATCATGAAAAACTCAAGCTGGTAGGACTGAGCTGTTCAAGAAAAAGGAAATTATTAGAGGTTGTGTTTATTCAGAAACAAAAGTGCCTTGTTAATTCACTGGACTCAAGGTAATGTGATTATTTGATCCAATACTTTGCATAATACAGGCCACTGGAATTTTCTGTATTACTTCCAGTTTAAAGCTCAATAGTTACACTTGAACTACAGATTTAGAAAATCATCTGCTCTTGATGCTAAGATATGCACCATAACAGCCATTAAGTTGTTCCAGTGATTAATCACCTTCCCTGATTAACATGTACATTATTCTAGTCAAATTTTTGTCTACCTTTAATTCAATTCACTAAATCTCTGTATTTTTTTCTTCTACTCTTAAGAGCTCTCTATTTGCTAATTCTTTTTGCCCACGTAAGCTCTTATTGACCAAGTTCAACCACCTCTTTAATGCCTTTCTGATAACAAACAAGTTATTTGAGATGGGTTTTTTTTATCTGTCACCATAAGAATAATTTTTCACTTATTTAATTCCCCTTGTGCATCCACTTTGAAAATCCACTTTGTGGATTTTCAGTGCATCTGTTTCAGTGCCTTTTTCCAAGTGTCAGGCCAAGAAATGGACAACAGCACATGAAGGCACCAGAGGAGCTGCAGGGACTCCCAAGATTAACTAAAGGGAAATTATCAGCACACAAAAACTTTTCAGCAATTATTTTTAATTTTTCAAAAGAGCCATGTACTTTTAAAGTGCATTTCAAGAAAAGGCAGTGTCGTTTGTTTTATATAAACAGACAACTTTGAAATGCATTCTCTTTAAAAATTATACCACTTCTTCACATCTTAATTAATGCCAAAACTTGATTTTCTTTCTTAGCAGTGTATTAGAAAACTGCTATTAATGTAATTTAATTTTTGTAAGGAGCAGCAGTTGTTTTCTATTTAAAAAAATAGGTGGTTCTGAAATGTTGGTCTGTCAACATCACTTAGAACATTCCCATTCCATGCCTCTAAGTAATAAATTAAATCAGAGTTTTAATTGTGCCCATGCTTTGTGGTTCCTGGCAGTACAAAAAGATCTTCAGTGAATTCACGTCCCAAAAAGTCCTACTGAGTGATTAATTACTGGTCTGGAAGGTATAAATATGCTTTTCAGGGAAGTCAGTATGGACTGCTGGAAGCTTTGGTTTTATATATGGCTGTAGGTGTCTCTCACCCAGCAGACATCACCCTAATTCAAACAAGATCCCAGTTCCAGTATTTACTGGCAGTACAAACCCCTTTCCTGTCCCCTTGCCCTGTTTCATTAACACAAGATCCATAGATCTGAAAGCGAGGAACACGAGGTGTGTTTATTCCCACCTTAGATTTCCCCGAGCTTTCCTCTGCCTCCAGCACGGTGTCCTCGGTCCTGCGTGTTCAGGACAGCGAGGCTCCCCCAGATCATTGCTCTGACCAGCCTGGCAGTAAAGCCCAGCCCAGCTGAAGGTCCCAGCCCTTGGATCACTCTCCTGCCCACGACTCAGGGCTGGCACAGCCGGGGCCTTTGCTCTCTCCTCAAACTCTCTGAGTGCTCCAAGTCAATTCTTGGGGCAGCCCATGGAGTTTGCAGTCTGCTCCCAGAGTGTCATACAACAAACACACAAGGAGAGGAGCTTCATTTTCCTTCCCACCAGAGCACCATCAATATTCAAACCAAAACCATCCCACCTGCACATCTGGAGCAAGTCAGTGCCACCTCAGGGCTCCAGCTGGAGCTTCCATCACCCATGGGGAACATCTCCCAGCAGGGGGAGGAGCAGCAGGCAGGAGATCACTCAGCAAAGGGAAAACTGATCAAAACCAGCAGCGATTTGAAAGGACCTGGAACCACTAATGTGACACTGAACTTCTCACAGTTGGGCCACCACCACAAGCCAAAGCAGCCTAAGTGGAGATTACTGCCTAATGGCCTGGCAGAGGCAACTGAGGGATCACAGCCCAGCTCCTTGCTGTAAGGAACGCCATTTATGTCACTGCAAGCAAGAACATGACAACAAAGACAAACAAAGCCTAACTCCATCCTTCCTCTTTGAAAAGGTCTGTCCATAGTCAAGGAACAGAGTGAAATGTGAGAGAGAAATGTGTTCCTGTTTGGGGGATAGAAGACAAGAGCTTTGCAATCCTCTGAGCGCCAAAATTCACTGAAATCACCAGGGCCATTGTGATTGCTCATTAACAATACACATCTTCCAGCTGACATTTTCCATTTGGACCTTGTGAAAACCACAAATCAAACATACATAAGAAGGTAGCTAACTTCAACAGAGGAAAGGTCTTTAAAAAACAAGAAAGAAAATAAACCTTTGATAAAATAATTGCTTCTACTGTTATTTTTTTGCTATTGCTTCAAAAACAATTTCTCTTTCTTTCTTGTTCATCTGTCTGGTGTCCTGCTGGTGTGCAGATGAAAGGTCCAGTCTCTTTAAAATTTCATGCAGGGCTCTTCAGAACATCTCAGTTTTAAATGCCCATGGCAAAGACAACAAAATGTACCAGTAAATGGGAAGCAGATGAAACCCCTGTTTGTACACTCGGTGAAGGTAGCGTGTGCGACAGGGGCTGTTTCACACCCACGCACACTGGCAAGAACCAGCCACAAAATCACTAAACCACATCACTACATTCACCAGCACTGACCACAGCTCAGCATCCCAAAAACTACTCAGCAAACCCAGGTGGGTACAATTCCATCACCTGGTAAGGAAAGGTTTTTCTCTTTCTGCCCTTCCAGTACCTGGTAGAGACTATTTACAGGAATGACAGGACAGGGGAGAATGACTTCACTCTGCCAGAGGGCAGGGTTAGATGGGAGATTGGGAAGGAACTCCTGGCTGTGAGGGAGGTGAGGCCCTGGCACAGGTGCCCAGAGAGGCTGTGGCTGCCCCTGGATCCCTGGAGGTGTCCAAGGCCAGGCTGGACAGGGCTGGGAGCAGCCTGGGACAGTGGAAGGTGTCCCTGCTGGTGGGACTGGATGAGCTTTAAGGTCCCTTCCAACCCAAACCATTCTGGGATTCTGTGGTATAAATGCCATTTCCTTCAAATGATTTTGCCACTCATTCAGAGCGTGTTCTGACCAAATTCAAGGCAACAGATTCTCACAACGTTCTCATCACTTCAAGTTCCTGCGGCTCGTGAGCCAGCATGGTAACCACCACAATTTAAGGCTGCAGCGCTCAAGTCTGACAGGTTTGTGTGGGTTTGTAGCACCTTTTTCCATCTAATAAGTCTAAAGTATTTTGCCAGAGCAGTCACTGAATTTCCAACCGGAAGCCACAGCATCTGTTTCCTATATCTCTGCTGTTGCTGCTCTCATTTACAGTGTTCACAGCTCTGAGCACTCATGAGGAGACATTTCTCAGCTCACTGTGGAGTTGAAGCAGACGATTCACATCTGTGGTGCTGAAGCAGCTTGGGAGAGACCAGTGGACTCCCTGCCCGAAAGTGGGAATATGTATAATCAAAAAAAAAAAAAAGGACCCGAATAAAACACAAAAAACCCATCAGAGGAACCAGATTGCAAATGCTGAGACACATGAGGAAGAGCAGAAATTTATTGACTATTTTTTAGAGAACTGTTCCAACATCTCATGGCAATCTCGATTCCCCTTAGAAATAGGGTAATTTTAGGTGCATAAACTCGTTATGAGTGGAGTTACGTTTTGTACACTAACAATGAAAAAAACAAAAACTGTATCAAAGTAGGTGAGATGGAAGGTTTGGACTCTCAGCATCCTGTCACAGAAAATGTTACCCTGCAGGAATCACTTGGTTAATCAAAGCACTCCGGTAGTGACCTGCACATTGAGAACAAAAGCCACCCTCTCCCAGGTGGGCCCAGGTGTGTGATGGGGACGGCTCAAGGTGAGGATGGTTCAACCACAACCCATCTCTGCTGCGGTCTGGAGGTTCAGTTTGGAGAGCACTGTGCATCACCCACAAGGAAACTTCCAGCATCTCAAGGAGCTGCTATCAGCAGGCTCATCCTGGATACCCTTGTGCCAAGGCAGCTCCAAGGAGACAAATCAAAATCATCAGATGTTCAGCCCTGTGGATGAAGGGTGGAAGCACAGAGGACACAGAGTGGGTCACGGCTACTCGTGTGCAGCAGTGAGTCATGGCTCAGTGAATGGGCTGCTCTGGCCACATCCCTTTGTCACACCCTGCTGATGAGACCAGCCCCCGAACTGCATCAGCCACGGCAGGGGAAATGATAAACCTCCCTCAGTCCAGCCTGAGCTCCTGCCTCCAGAACAGCATCGCCCCAAGGGATTGGGCAGCCACGTGCTGTGGGGGATGAACAGGGATGTGAAGCACAAACCACTTTCTGTATTACCAAGTAACAATGGAGGTGAAAAAGCCTGGAGAGCCCCAACTGGGAATGAGCCCACTGTGACTGCTCCACAGGATTTAATACACACAGGTCCTGCAGAACCATTCTCAGGAGTCTCTGCCCCAGCTGGGGTGACACACTTCACTTTGGGCTTTTAAGGCTGAAAATAACACAGGTGATTTGACACGATGATCAGACTGGTGCAATATTCCCACCCAAATGGCATCTGTATGACCACAATGGAAGATGTAAGTAAAAGGAAATCTCTGTTACTCATCCCAGAATTTAATCAAATCAGGAGGATAAACCATGTTTTCTTTGACAATCATGTCTATGGTACAAGACCTGCTGTCACACCAGAACAACCTTAATACAAAATGAAGAACTCAGGGCTATTTTCTGTAAGTAGAGAAGTAGCTTGGGGTTATCCTTTTAGCTTATTCATGCATTATGGACTTAATAGCTCAGTCTTGGTTTTTCATATGTTACTACTAATTAGACAGGGTGTAGCCAGAGGCAGAAAGCAATCAGAAGAAGCAGCAAAGATCCAGAGTCAACGTGTCCCCCTCCACAGGGCCCTGCTCACTCCCAGCCGGACCATCAGTGCCTCTGACTGCCCAAGGGACACCTCTGGGCATGAAATCAGTACAAAACCTCTGCTACCTGGACAGTCTTGGGCCAGGCCCCATTGGTTGCAAAGCTGCTGTTCTCTCTGTCTGTAAGGGAGCCATGCCAACAGCTGTGCCTCCAAAGTCCCACACCTGCAGTTCTGAGCTGCACATCCCAACCAAAAAAAGGCTTCTCTCTCCCCACTCCAGCACAGCAGCATCCCAAGGGATGCACGGAGAGAGGTGTGAGCCCCAGCAGCCACCTGGTCTTGTTATTAAGGGTGGACCCAGGTTTGCAGCCCATCATTCCCCAGGGCAGAGAGGGACCATCCCTAGCCTCAGGACATCACAGGTGCTGCTGGTACCAGAAGGGACCATGATAAAATTAATCTGTATTAAAATACCACAAGCTCCATCCCATGACGTTGAGCTGTTCCATGGTTCCCAGTCAGACTGTGACACCAAGGAGCCAACAAAGTCTTCAGCTTCACGGGCAAAAAAGCTACAGCACTAATTCTGATGGACCCTGAACTACCTGCACGTTACCTACAGCCCTCTGCCAGGCCCTGATGGTGCTCTGCTGAGGGCAGCTTCCAGCAACACTCAAAGGAGCAGCACGTGCAATGCCCCCCCGGCTGCCCCCCACCCTGCTCTGGGGACACCCTGTGCCAGGCCCTGTGCCAGGCCCTGTGCCAATCCCTGTGCCCAATCTCTGTGCCAGTGCCTGTGCCAGTCCCTGTGCCAATCCCTGTGCCCATCCCTGTGCCCAATCCCTGTGCCAATCCCTGTGCCCATCCCTGTGCCAATCCCTGTGCCAGTCCCTGTGCCCATCCCTGTGCCAATCCCTGTGCCAGGCCCTGTGCCCATCCCTGTGCCCATCCCTGTGCCCAATCCCTGTGCCCAATCTCTGTGCCAGTGCCTGTGCCAGTCCCTGTGCCCATCCCTGTGCCCATCCCTGTGCCAATCCCTGTGCCAGGCCCTGTGCCAGGCCCTGTGCTAGTGCCTGTGCCTGTCCCTGTGCCAATCCCTGTGCCCAATCCCTGTGCCAGTGCCTGTGCCAATCCCTGTGCCAGGCCCTGTGCCAGTCCGTGTGCCAGGCCCTGTTCCAGGCCCTGTGCCCATCCCTGTGCCCATCCCTGTGCCCAATCTCTGTGCCAGTGCCTGTGCCAGTCCCTGTGCCCATCCCTGTGCCCATCCCTGTGCCCATCCCTGTGCCAGGCCCTGTGCCAGTCCCTGTGCATATCCCTGTGCCCATCCCTGTGCCAATCCCTGTGCCAGGCCCTGTGCCAGTCCCTGTGCATATCCCTGTGCCCATCCCTGTGCCCATCCCTGAGCCCAATCCCTGTGCCCATCCCTGTGCCAATCCCTGTGCCAATCCCTGTGCCCATCCCTGTGCCAGTCCCTGTGCCCAATCCCATGGACAGCTGAGCCCCAGCTCAGGGCTGGCAGGAGGGCAGCAAACCAGCCCACCTGGGCACAACCACCCGACCCAGCAGCATCCTCATTAGAATCCTCATTAGCTGCTCTGTGTAATTAGCTCCAGGTAGTTGAAAGCACATTTTTGCTTGGCCTTTCTACATCTGTGTTTTCCCCAAAGACTTAACTACCTGGTTTAATGCTCAAACACTAAAACTCAGCTCTCCTTCCATAAAGTATTTTAATCTAAAAATAATTTGAACCATGTTTATTTTTAAGAACTTTTACCCTCCCAAAAATAATGTTTAAAAGAAAGCAACTTTAACCATGAATACAGAGTAAATAATTGCTGTTGCTTTCCTTACAAATAAATCACTTTTACTCTGATTTTTTTATAAAAAAGATCAAAAGTAACATTAATCATGCTGGCCAGGGAGCAAAAGGACATTCTCAGACATTAACTGCCTTCCAAATATGAAAAACATATTAAATATCTCTCTAAAACAAGATGTTTTCCTCATGTTTCCTTTGAGGGAAAGCTGCTGGGCACATTCCTGCTGTGCTGGGCTGGGGGGCACCTGCAGCATGCCACCCCTCGGCACACCTGCCCCACAGGCCTGGCATCAGCAGGCTCTGGCCCTGGGATGAGGGCGCTCAGGTGGCATCAGGCCACCTTGCCCTTGCCAGGAATTCTGCACTGACAGTTGTCCTGACTGCGCCAATTGATTTTTTCCCAAACTTTTGCAAGAAAGCACACACATGGCAACTCCCACTCATCTGGCTGCCACCACGGCACACGTGGATCAAACACCACAGATTGTGCATTTACTTAATCATGAACCGTGATTTCTATTGCACTGGATGGGAGGCACAAGGGGGAGAAACCCGCCTGGGCAGTGTAGGGAATACACTTAGAGTCAGTCCCAAAAGAGACCCAGGAGAGCTGTTTTTCCCTCAGCCTGGCTGGCCCAGAGTCCCAGCACACCCTCAGAACCCCCGAGTCAGCAGGAAGGTGCTGGCTGAGCCCACAGTGCCAGCAGCAGCCCTTAGCCCCGAGCGGGGCTTTGTCACCAAGGCAAAGAAGGGGGTGACACCCAGTGCTGGGCACTGCCCATTAAGAGCACTCCTTCTACAGAGAGGTGTTATCCTTCCCCTCCCCGCCTCCAGAGCCTGTTTAATGCTTTAAAGACACATTAAGGAAACAGGGATTCTTTCTGCCCTTAACAGGAGCTGGGGAATGGAGTCAGGCTGGGACACACCAGGTGCTGGCCACAGGGCCTGCCCACGGGAGATGCCCCAGGCTGGCACAGCCGCTGCCAGTGCCATTCCATTCCGCAGGGCCCAGTTCCTGGAACAGCCCCTGCCCCGATCCTTGGAGCAGACACTGTTGGACCACTCCTGCCGGGCACCTGCTGCCACACCTCACCTCCCGTTCCTGCCCCCAAAAACAGAGCCCTGCCCAAAAGGAGAGGGAGGAGCTTGGTGTCCCAGCAATAAAGGCTTCTCAGCACCATCAGTAACTCCTCTCGCCCTTCATTTCCCTGCTCCCCTCCACAGCAGGAGGGACACACGGACAGGGAGGCTGTGGAGCAGCAGCCAAATCTCTTGTTGGATTTGCTCTCTGTATGTCTTTGTTACTGAAGTCTCCCTAATTACTTTGAAAGTCTGTGGGTTCTGGTCGCAGGAGTGAGGGGTTTCTGTCAAAGCAATTTTCCAGAAGAAGCTGTTTCTCTGGAATAAGCTTCTCATCTGTTAACCCACCAGTGCCGCAGTTGCCGGCTGGCCCAAAACAAAGGAATGAGGTTTTCCTCCCAGATACCCTAAGGAAGAATTTTATTAGCAGCATATATGTATGAATAGAATAACAGAAATAAGAGTTTATTTGTGAAAGAACTGACATGAAACCAATACCCAAGTCCTCTGAGGACAGAGTAGATGCCTTGGGCAAGAAGCTTTTAAAAAACTACCAAAAAGCACACAGGTCCCTCACTTTTTCCATCAAGTTTCTTCTCTGTGCCTTATCCTTTTCTTTTAAAGCAATAGTATTTGAACTCGTACCAACTCCTGAAAAGTAGGATTTTACATGTTTATCATCTCTCATAAGAAGAAATTCCCACATATCCAAGTGGCAAGGAGCACACAACACAAAACTTGGCAGAAAGTTCATAACTGCAAACCTTTCAAATGCTTCACGTGAAAGAGCTGACACCGCAGAAGCGGCGCCGAGGGTGAGCCCCCAGGATGTGTGGGTGGAAGCTGTTCAGGACTGACAGCAGCGTCCCAGGCCTGCTGGAGCAGGGGCTGCCTGTCCCGACTCACCTGCTGTCCCCGGGTGGCACCGAGGCCGCTGCAGCTCTGCCGCGCCGGCGCTGGCAGCCAGGCTCCCTCTGCACCCTCCTGTCCCAGCCGCTCCTGTGGCACCTGCGGGCTCTGGGAGGTGTTTGGGATCACGGCGGGACAACCTGACAGCGCCTGTCCTTGGCTGGATGAGAGCACAGCCTGAGGGTCCGGCCCAGTGCCCGGGCTGCTGGAATGCGTGCCCTCGGCTGAATTGCAGCACCAAAAAAGGAGCCTACAGAAATTATTGTTTTCTGATTCACTCCTAGACTAACACTCAAAGATATACAATCTCAAGTTATTTTCTAAACTCTAGGAGTAGAAAAAACAAATATTTAATAAATTGATTAAACTTCTGTTGGGCAAAAGTACTTCAGAGCATACCCTGAGCTGTGGGTGTGTCTGTGCCACCCCCAACACTGCCAACAGACCTTGCGCAGAATTGCTACAGAAAAAAAAATTTACAAAATACATGAGGCTTCTCCTCAACCTGTTTTCCTTTCCTAGGAAGGAGACAGTTATCCCTGCTCCAGGAGGACGGAGATAAGCACACACAGAATGCCCACAGGCTACAGTTTTTCATTTTCCTCTTGGCCAATCTACAACTAAGCTGCCAAAATAAACAAACTTCGCCTTCCAGTCAGGCTCAAAATGAACCAAACTGAATTTTTATATCATAAAAGGAAGCAAAAAAATAAGCAGGAACAGTTAAAATGCTTAAAATATCAACACTTTTTTCCAGAAGGGAAAATAAATTTCTGAAGGCAAGCTATTAAGCACTGATTTCAGACACTAATTACACAGCCCCCAACACATCCAACGCAGTATCTCAGTCACAGCTGCCTTCCTAGAGTCAATGAAGTGAGAACGTTTGGCCTAATGACATCAGGGACCAAACCCAGACTTTTTAGGTCAGAAGAGGACCAAGCACATATTTTGACAGCTACCTCATCTAAATTTGTTCTTTGCAGAGCAACAGATTCGCTAAATGACAAGGTTTTTGAGTGACATTTTTGTGGCCCAGTGAGAGCTCCAAAAAGAACTTGGAGAGAAATCCAAAGTCTCCTCATTGGCTTAGAGCAGCGGGGATGCCCCAGAGCCACCTGAGCAGCCAAGAGCCAGCTCAAAGGGCTGGATTCATATTTTCTGGAGACACTGAAATTTTTCTGGAGGATCCAGAATACTTTCAATTTTAGACCTAATATGAACTTTAAATTATTAAATGTTTCATTGCGTACTGAAGACCTGAAGGATGAACTTTTCTAAAATGCTGCAAGCACAATCAGCAGTATGAGGAGACTGCCCACAGGCGTGCCATGCTGCCACCAGGGCATTTCCCAGGGCTCTGACCCAGCTCTGCCCCTGGCAGCCCAGGAACCACCAGGAGAGCTCAGCCCAGCCTGTGCAGGCTCCCCACGCTGCAGCTCACGTGTCCTGTGTGGGCAGCTCCAGAGGCTTCCCTGAGCCGCTGTGTCCTGCACTGCCTCCTGCAAGAGATTTCTCCGGCCACCCTGCATTAGGAACTCGTTTTAATTCCCTCCTGCGAATGACTGGCCCTTCAGAGCAGGGAGGGCCATTCCCCAGCAGGATCCACACCTGTGGACGGGGACTGCTCCGGTGGCTTTGGCCATGGGATAGGGGAGAGCACTGCAGGTTGCTGAGACACCTCCCCACCTTACCTTGGAGCAGCCCAGCCCTGTTTCAACTTAGCAACACCTAAGGCACCAGGGAAGTTGTACACAGGCAGGAAATTCACTGGCAGCAGATTATTCTGTAGGATATTGAGGAAAGGAACGGAGGAGCAGCAAAGATCTCAGAGAACCCTTCAGAGGCTTCCTCCTCCCCGCTCCCGTGCTGAGTGTCCCCAGGCTTCACTGACCTGCCAGGCTGAGGCACAGGCACACCAATCCACCACAAGGCTCCCCAAAACAGTGCAAAAATACCTGTTTTAAAGAAAAGTCCATTTTGTGAGTCACATGGACAAAAGTACAAACCCCAAGTACCTGCTGTGTCAAGCAAAATACATAAAGCACAATCAGAAAAAAAAACACTGAAAAAATGTGAATGCCACACAACGCAGTCTGGAAGAGTAACTTTAAATTACTGATGGGCTGCTTGTCATTTTTGTATGTATTCTTACCCTTCTTCCACTCACCACTTTTTTTTAAAACCTATTCCCCTTATACAGTGTCTTTGATCCTTTCAGAGCATGATACAACATTAATAACAGAGGTAGACAAATACCCAGACCAAAACAGAGCATGTCATCTATCACACTTGGTTCCTCACAAGGTACAACTTTACCTGGAATTTGTGTGGCCAGCAAGACTGAATTATCAAATTAATTCAGATTTTGCAATTTTTTCCTTGTTATTGTAATAGGAAAAAAAAAAAAAAAAAAAGAGGAATTATTTCCACAACAAATATCTAATGACAACTGCAGATCCAGACCAACAGCGTGGCAGAAGGTTGGAGAGCACCAGCCTGAGGCAGCAGCCCCACGCATGCAGCAGTGGAACCATGGCAGGAGTCGCCTCCCGTCTCTTTGAAACCAGGGTGGAACAAGCCAGGTGCACAGGAGGGGGAAGCTGTGCCAGGAGGGACCGCGGCCACAGCCGGTGGCTCCTCAAACAGGGGTGTCGAAAGCTTGGAGTCACACAGTCGGGATTATTTCTATTTAATCCCATGGGCATTCCCACTGACCCCTGCTCCTGACATTGCCATAATTAGAAGCGTTTGACGTTACACTTTAACAACATTCTTCTTAGCTGGCATTTTTGCGAGCAATTAATAACCTTGACTAAAAATAAAATTTATGTATATATACGCTGCGCTATGAAACCCACAATATTTTAAGACAGTGTTTCATCTGAATGCTTTCTTGAGGTCATGTGGAGCATCCATCTCTTTATATGGATAACTAGAAGCAAAGAGGAATCTGTCGTGATAACATGCAAATAAGTACGGTGCATTCATATGAGACCAAACACTAGAGTAATAAAAAGGAAGGAAAACTACACAGCAGGACAGATATTTCCAGCATTAATGTAGCATTTTCACCTGCTGTGCAGACACAAATTCTGTGTACATGAATTAACACTTGCTCTTATTTGTTTTCTCACCTTCTTTATAGACTAGAAGCCCTATGTGCATCTTTGCTTTGAACTAATATTAAGAAGCATCCATGGCTGCAAAGATTATTTCCATTTATTCATGTGAAAAATGGGGCTGTTGTGTACACTTCCTGAGGGGAAAAAATTAAAGAGTTATGCCAAAAACTAAGACAAAAAGTCTGTTAGACTCTCATCATTTATCACCAAGATACCTTTAAGAAAATTACTCTTACATCCAAGCAATGGTCGCTCTACTGCCAATAATAAGGGCTAAATCAATTTAATCACAGAGCTTCCGTAGCTGCTTGTTGAGCAAAGCTCAGCAGGAGCTCCTGGGCTTCATGGAGGCAGAGACTGTCCTCTGATTTCTTATCTTAATGTTTTACATTAACATTCTTTCAATATTAACAGGAGCCTGAAAACAGCCCTGTATGTGCAACTGGATCGTGTGCTTTTTTCCATGTAGATAAGATTTCTAAAATAATTAATACTTTCATGGAGCCAGCTATGTTTTAGTGTCAGAGACATGCAAGGAGATGGCTCTGAGGAAAAAAAAGTCATCACCTAAACAGGTAATTTTTACTGAATTGCTGAGGGGCTCCAGCAGACGGAATTCCCTTGGCTGTGCTGTATGTTTGCTATCAGAACATATACACCTCGCTCAGCTTGGCTCATAAAATCCGAGTGTGTTAAATCTCTGGTGATAGAACAGTCCTGATTGCCTTTGTTCTGCTAATTAGTAGGGAAAAAACCCTTGGAACAAGTTCTTCCCAGTGAGTGCATTAGGGCACACACAGTGCAGTAATAGCACCACAAGAAACTTGGGTAACAGAGAATTCTGGCTTCCTGCTTTCTTAAGCCTGACACAAAGCTGGAATAATTAGGGTGATAAAGTCGAAGCAGCCCGAGTAAATTCAGCTAAATCCGGTATCACCACAGTTGGGACACTTATTTGCATGTTTAAATTACTCAAGTGACTAATTTTATAATTTCCTTTTCAATTGCTGAATGCCTTACGTCTCAAACGAGTCCCCTGGGAGGCAGAGGCACAGCGCACGGTGTGTTAAACTTACAAACTTGTTATACTGCACCAGATTAGCATAATATTGCATACGTTATTCCTTATTTAATAAAAATTTAATTGTGCATATAATTTGATAATTCAATACCAATAATTTGTTATACAAATCTAGAATGCACTCATTTGGTTTCTTCCTTGGAAAAAAGTTACCTGTGAGTTCTCTGTGATTAAACATTCTCACTAGAACTCCCAATTTTGCCATATTTTACCTGCAGGCTTCCTAAACAGGACACAGCTCACAGCCAGGGAAATCGAAGCCTTTTACTGGCACTCAAATGTCCTTAAATCCACCCCCCTGGGCTTTGTTTGTGTGGAGGATGCAGAGCACCGAGGCTGCAGCTCTTCGCTAAGGATGCTCTGAGGATCCTCCTCGGGCACATCCCTCACACAAAGCCAGGGAATGACCAGGAGTGACCAGAACCAGCAGCGTTCTGGGCCAGTTCCCCACACAGCCTGATGCCATGCGGGGGTTTCGATCTGCAAACAGCCACTGAAAGCATCTTGAAAAGCGTTTGGAAAATCCCGAGTCGTTACATCATTCCCAATGACGAACCCTGGCAGCCCAGCCTTCCCACCGGTTTGTTGACTTGAAATTCGGTTTTCCATGTCCTGGAGGGAAACGGTGATCTTGGGAACCTCCTAATGAAAGTAAAACTCACTCAACAGGATCACAGGAATGACAAATTCGTTCTCTTCTGTAGAAATTAGCAGAAAATATCTGTCTCAGGTGCTCTACTAACATGTTATTCCTTCCGCATTTTCCAGCTCGGCGCTCTGGAGCTCATGCAAAGCTGCTGACACCAAGGGGAGGGCAGGCAGCAGCTCCCCACGCCTGGGCAGCCCTGGGGATTGAACACCCATCCAGCCACCCTCTCCCCTGGGTGCCAGCATCGAGTCCCAGCACTGCATTTTGATTGAGAGCAATCACTCCCTAATAGAGGAATGCCAGAGAATGCATTCCTCCATTGAAAAAAATGCCCCAATAGACAGCCACCTTCACACAGGTGTTAAACCCATTAATCCCCACAGCTGAGAGAAGAAAGGCTTCTTTCTCTCACATGAAAACAAACTTTTGGAGAAGGCACTTTTGTCAGGGCTGCATTAACGTCCTCCCACAAAGGTCAGTGCAGCTCAGCCCAGAGCCTGCTGAGAAACCCTTCACATCTGCCAAGCCTGTTTGCAATCTCCGTGTAACACACAGGTCACCTTCCTAAGCTGCTCTACCTTCTCTACTTTTAAATTATTAGTATCATTTATTTAAATTTCCAACTTGCTGTGGAGTCTTAGCATATTGAAATTAACTTTGCTGGCTGTAATCACTTTAACTTAGTAAAACAACTTACTAAGGCAAATTTGATAAAATTATAGTACCTCCTTGTGGTGTTACCTTCGTGCCCCAATGTAACACCTTTTAAAAATTTTTTAATCAAGCTCAGTGGAGAACTAATTAGCCTTTTCTAGAATGGAGCAGGAGCAAAGGGAAGTACAGGAACTATCACTGGAATCCAAAAATGAATGAGCTTGAACACCACTCTTCCATGAGCCAAGGGAGTAATATTTACTAAAACTGACTCATTTTTACATCAACAAATGCAGCTTATGACACTTTCATATGAAAACATCACTTGGGCAATTGTCTCCCTGATGTAAAATGAGTAAAGGATTATTTCCATTAAAAAACCACCAAACTCAACAGCCGGAACACAATCAGCCCAATCAGCTTACCAGTTAAAAAGCAATTTGGGAGTTCACCAGTGACTATACCCCAAGGAAACACCCCCCAAACTGTACACACAAACCTCAGGGGTGCCTCCTTATAGATCCTGAGTATCCTGTACCACAGCACCGCTGCTTCCAGCTCTATAAAAGCTCATGTGGGACAGCTTCAGTAGCCAGGAGTCCAGAACCTGAAAATATGGGAATGTGGGAGCATCCAAGAGCCTGCTCAGTGGAATTCCACAGGCAGGGAACCTTGCCGGGACAGCCTGGACACAATTCACACAGTTCACAGCTATTTTAAACCCTTCACCCACCAAGCACACCTATCACCTTCCAGCACAACACTAAAAAGATCCTGTCTCCATTTCATGACAAATGGAGCTCTGCAGACACAACCTTCCCAATATTTGGCTGCAGTCTAAGAATGGAAAAGAGAGAAAGCCTGGCAGAAATTCACCTAAGGAGATTTTATTCAGGAAGAGAGGACCTCCTGCTTCACACACACACACACAAAAGCCATTCGGAATTTTACAGCCAAATCCTATGGAGCTGCATGTACAGAACGTGTTCCTTCTCCCTTCCAGCAGCCCTGATAAAGGAGCCTGGCTCTGGGCTGGATGTGTTTCCTTCTGCTTCAGGACTCAACTCTGCCTTTCCTTTGCTCACTGCCGTTCTGAAATTCTGTGGAAAGCTATTGTTGTTAAACAGCAGTAAGTGTTACTCTCCCAGCAGCATACACTAACAATAATTCAGCCCTGTGTCAGGGGAGGCTGTGAGTTCCTAGCTGAATTTATTTGAAAAATAAAGTTTGTTCTTTTTCTCCAAGATCTTTCCTTAAGCCAGCATGGAACTCTTGTAAAAGAAAAGTGCCTCTAAGTACCAACTACCCAAGGAACAGCCTTTTTATTTTATTTTTTTATTCCTTGCTCACCATGACAACATAATAAATGAGCCCTGAGAGACTTGCAGTGCTTAACTATTTAAAATTGTGTATTTTATCTTTCACTGTAGGCTTCCAGACATAACATCCATGATCTATTTTCAAACCCTCTTCAGTGTCTCTGAGTGAAATGCGCCAATTTTCACCTGCAACAGGCAATGATCAGAAGGACACCTTGAGCGGGGACTCTGGTAACACTTTACAGAACTACTCTTACAGTATTTTTGTGATCTATTAATAATTACTCGCTCCTGTAAAAGAAAGGCAACAAGGCAATAGTTTCACCATCTGCTTTTTCCATTTTTGTTTGGAATTCTACTGGATGGCTCTGTATTCTTTCATACATGACTAATAGGAAAGATACAGGACTAATAGGAAACACAACTGCAACTTCACTTAGGGTTGGTTTCAGTTAACAGATGGGCTTTAAACTATCCAACATAAAAGCATTCATTTCAGAAAAACTGACCCCAAAACTGCTTCATAAAATGAAGTATTTCCATTTTTTTTTTCCCCTCAAAGCTTTAGGATCTTTCATGACACTACAGTATAAGAGGCCCCTGGGTTAAAAAAAAAAAAATAGCACACACACACACAATTTCTGACCTTAAATATCAGAGACTAAAGGTTTTGCAATAAAAGTATCAGCAGTAACATACACAGCTCTACAAAAAGCCTTCAAGACCACAGCTTTCCTTGCTAAATTTCAAGTGCCAACATAAAATTACAGGAGAGAGATCTCCAAAATCCCTTTTTTCAGTCAAGTGAAGCTCCAGTTTCCCACCAGCCACAGAGCAGCTGTGGTGGGGCTTGGTGCTGTTGCAGCAGCACTTCCCTGTGGACGGATGAGTGACTCCTGTGAGGCAGCCATGGATGGACACGGATGGACACGGATGGACACACGGACTGGGGGCAGCAGCGCCAGTCCTGCTTCCAAAGCCCTGGATGTAGAGCCTGGCACATGGGAAACTGCTGGTCCCACACACACCTGACTGTTGAAGAGCATTTACCCAGGATTAGCAAACAGATTTGTCAGGACCCGTGCCCGAGGCCAGGCTGGAAGGGCTTGGAGCCACCTGGTGTCCCTGCCCAGTGTGGTGCCAGCTCCAATCCCAGTCCGGAGCTTTCAACTCCGGAGCTTTCCCAGCTCCAATCTCAACCTGGAGCTTTCAACTCCGGAGCTTTCCCAGCTCCAATCCCAGCCTGGAGCTTTCAACTCTGGAGCTTTCCCAGCTCCAATCCCAATCTGCCTCAACTCCGGAGCTTTCCCAGCCTCCTCTTCCTCAGGCTCTGGCTCCAGCCCAACCCACAGCACAGCACTGGCAGAAGCTTCACGCAGGTTTACACTCACAATTAAAAATGCTCAAATTTGTACTTTATAGTATTTTTTGCAACTTGGTTCTCCTGCTTTCTGCCCCAAAGGTGCCGGTGCAGCCCTCCCAGACGCCGGCAGTGTCGGGGCTCCCCAGACCTTCCGTGCAGAGCCCGCAGGTGGCGGCATTTTCCATTTTTGTGTGGAAAAACCAGAATTCCCTTTTTGACGCTCCCTGCACAGGCAGCTTCTGAGCCCGTCGGGCACTGGCAGAGATTCTCCCCATCGGGGCTGGGCAGTGCCCACACAAGCAGCAGCATTTCCCTCGGGACCAGAAGCCCAACTTTTCTCTCCGCTGCTGTTGAGGAGCAGCATCCCAGGAGTCACCAAAGCGCAGGTTTAGAAGCGCAGGAAGCAAGTGAAGCTTTCCAAAGCTCACTGCACCCCATGAGCAGCGCTCTTCATTTTGAATACTTTTATTACTTCCTAACCAGAATTCTCTGGGCTTTGCAGAGAGGTATAGAACCACTCAAAATAAATAATAAAAATAAAAGAACACACCAAACAAAACTCCCCCCAAACCCTGTAGTTTAAAAAAGGCTGTTAAAATTTCATACAAGAATTTACAATGGGGAAAAGTTAGCAAATAGGACAAAGTAGAAAGTAAGTTCCTGTGTTTCCAGCAGTGGCTTTGCCAGATGCATCATCACATCTGCATGTGAGCAATTTTTCATTATTTATAAATGCATAACAGGAACACGGCCAAAGCTACAAACCAAGGAGTCCAACACACATTGAAAAAAAAAAAAAAAAACCCAACCAGGGAATGTGTCTTGGTTATAGAACAAAAGAATTCATTTTATCACTTGGCTTTAGCGCTGGAGAAAATGGCTCCTGGTGCGCTGAACCCCGTGATGAATGTGCCCCCTCCAGATCTTTATTGCCCCTGTAAATCACCGCACTGACAGCACTTAATAAGAAAGCTTTGGAGTGGGTTTGAAGTTTTGCTTTGTACAAATAAAATCTCATATTAAAGAATTTGCTAGTCCTCAAGGTGTGGAAAAATAAGTATGACTAGAACCTGTTGTGCTTGCTTTTTTTAACTGTTTGTTTCCACTATTATTTTTTTTAAATAATTTTGTAGCAAAGTTAGACCATTTATTTCCTGGTCTGTACTTTAATACAGACCAGGAAAACGGTCTGTATTAAAATAAAAATTAGAGTCAGGACTTAGTTATTAAAACCCCGTATTTCTGATGTTTCTATATCCTGTGATGTCTGGACAGGGCAACAAAATCAGAGGCATAGAATATAAAACATTAAATATCATCCATGGTGTGATATGACATGTTGACAATTCTCCTGGTTTTTAACTAAAGAAAGTGAGGGTTTGATGTCCACAGTTATCGGTCAAAATTCCACTCTTTGAGAGAGAGCAGGATTATCCGAGTCACCTGCTACCCCCCAGGTGGCAACAAAAGGGTTTAAATCCCTTGGCAGCAACTGCAACAACATTCACAGATGTGGTCAGTAACGACTTCTACATATATATATTTTATATATATATATATATATATATATATATATATATATATATAATTGTATATATTTATACACACACAGCTTTGGTCAAGCACCTTATAGGGATACAGAGAAATAAATTACTACAACACAAATATTTAAAGTTCACATCAGAAAGTGGATAGACTGGTTTATAATTAGGGATTTAATTGTTTGTTTTAGAGAGGACATTCTAGAACAGATATTTGAGGGGGGAAATGGCTGTTTGGAGGTGTTGAGAAGCAAAATGCAGCTTGGCTCAGGCCATCATGCACTGATAGACAGTGTCAGCACATCAGTGAATTACACTTTAACCAAAATAAATCACAATTCATGTGGTGGTGGCTTTCTGTTCTGCTCCCATGTCTTGTGTTATCCTTGCTCAGTTCCAGGCTGCATCATTCCCTCTAAACCAGTTTATGGCATACCCTGGCTGAGGAAATCTTAACAGGAAACTACAGTTATTTGGACAAAGCTAAATGTATTTATAGGGAAATAAATGTATTTCCTGTTCAAACTGGGAGCACAAAGGTATTATGTGACAGACTATCAACAGGTCTGGAGGAAGTCCAGCTTCTCCTGACGGATAAAACACATTTGAGGAGGTACCTCCAGGAAAACACACGCTAGTGGGCATGGTCTGTAAGTGTAGGGAAAATAAAGGAAGGTTTTTTCCCTAAAAACAAACCCAAGCAGTATTAAAGGAGCACATCAGTAAGAGTCCTTTAGGATTAGGATCCAGAGTATCAGGTGTCAATCTTTCCCAGCTGCGTGGACCCTTCCTTTTTCTGTCTCTCACCTCTGGAAGAACATCTGCAAAGGTGTGGCCCCTGTGCCACCAGAAAGAGTAACCTGGCACCTGGGGCCAGGGCACAACCCCAAACCAGGCAAAAGGAAGAGAGCTGGGGCCAAAGAAGGAGAATCAGGGCACACGTGGATTGGGAGGGAAGTTCCAGGTTCATCACATTCCCCCCAGGACCCCCGATCTGGACACAGCCCCAGCACAGCCCCCTCCCCTTCCTGGGCATTCCTGTGCCCACTCCCCTGCAGCTCACCGAGGCAGCCAGAGCTGCTTTAACATTTACAATCAGTACTTTGACTTTTAAACTACTTTAAGATGGTTTACCCTTATTTCCCAAACCGGAAACCATTCTTAAACCTCTGAGAACAGCTGGGTGTAACTTTTGGGGGTTGTGTCTGGGTTCGATTGGAGTTTTCTCAACAGAATAAAAGCCCAGCAAGTTCTGCAGGAATCACTCGTTCCATGTTAAAGAGCAGGTGCCCTCCTCCCTCCATCCCCACTGCAGGTGAGGTGGCAGCGCTGGTGCTCAGGGGCAGTCCCAGCTCAGCACCCCGAGGAAGGAGCCCCTCTCAGGGAGGGCGTTTGCCACTGCACGGCTCCAACACCTCTGATCAGCTCCGTAACTCGGATAACATCAACCCCAGGGAGCTGGGGAGGGGAGGGGAGGGGAGGGGAGGGGAGGGAAGGGAAGGGAAGGGAAGGGAAGGGAAGGGAAGGGAAGGGAAGGGAAGGGAAGGGAAGGGAAGGGAAGGGAAGGGAAGGGAAGGGAAGGGAAGGGAAGGGAAGGAGCTGCAATCCCTGGGAGCCGGCTCCGTGTACCCCTGTGTGCACAGCATCAACACCCCAAACTCCCAGAGAATCCAGAGAATCCAACCTAAAACGCGCCAAGGTCCAGAGTAATTCAGTAAAAAGCCACAGCGGGTCATTACAATGCCCCCCGGTTGTGCCTGCACGGCAACGCTCCGCGCTGCTCCTGCCCCTCGGGGCTTTTGGGGCTGCTCCGGGGCTCCTGGACAGCCCCTGGCCCTCTGCCCCCCGTCCATCTCCTCGCTGTCCCCCGGCACTGCCCGACATGATTTAACAACTCTAATTCCTTATTTAACGATGTCAAAGGTTTTTAGGAAATTGACTGTATTTCACCAACGATATATTTCTTCTCGATGACAGAGTGGTTAAAATGATTTTTAAACCAAGACAGCAAAATAAAGCAGTAATAAAATCAATAAAAGGTGCTTAAAACATTCCTTCTATTAGGTAATGGCATTTAAAATATCCGTAGCTTGTAATGGCACTTAGGATATGCCTGAAAATCAATGAGCTAAATTACTTATTGAACTAGTTAATTTGAACATTGAGTTTTATATGTATATTGATAAAACAAGTGACAAGAACCCCGGCTGTGTTCGAATTCCACGGTCAGATATCTCCCTCTGCCGGGAAAAAAAACTCAGAAAACTCCACTAGAGACCTAGAGACTCTTTTCGCTCTTTTTTTTTTTTTTTTTTTTTTTTTAGTAGGAACACTAAAGGATGTAACAACTGAAAACTCCACAAGAGGTCTCAGACTCTGCAGGGTTTGTAAATTATTGTTTTTGCCAAAATCTCTGAAGTTTTATGATGCTGAATAGCAGCACAAAACCTTCAATTCCACCCAAAATACCATTTGGTATTTTGAAATACCAAAATATTACCACTATGTACAGAAATATACCAAAACCATGTGGGAACAGTGAAAAAAACAAGGGGATATAATAGTGCTTTAAAAACTGTGAGATCACCCTCAGCAACTTTGATATTTTTCATGTTAGTAACTCCTCCGTGTAGACTCTGAAGTAACAGCCTCTGGTAATACTTTTTTTTTTCTTTTTTTTTTTTTTTTTTGCTAGAAATAAAGAGTTAAAGACAAAGTTCCGTGCCAGCTGCTGCCCCTGAGGTGCAAAAACGGGGAGGGGGAGGAGGGGTTTTAAAAAGCGAGGAAAAGAGGAGTTAAAAAAGTGGGGGGGGAGAAAGAGCAGAGAGGAGTGAAAAAGAGAGGAAGGCGGTGAAAAAGAGGGGAAAAGGGGAGGATGAAATGAAATAAAGGGGGAAGAGGGGAGGTAAGAAAGAAAGGTGGGAAACGGGAGGGGGAAAAGGAGAGAAGGTGGGGAAAGGGGGAAAAGGGGGGGAATAAAGAGAAAAGGGGGGGAAAGAAAAAGAAAAGTGGGGAAAAGAAAGGGAAAGGGGGAAAAACGGAGGGGGAAGGGGCGGGACCGCCGCTGAGGGCCGCCCCCTCCCCGCCCTGTCCCCGCCCTGTCCCCGCCTCGGGGCGGAGCAACGCCGCAGCCCAAGATGGCGGCGGCACCCTCCCAAGATGGCGGCGGCACCGTGGCACTATGGCGGTGTTACCTCCTCAGGATGGCGGCTGCCGCGTCCCGCCGTGGCCAATCCCCTCCGAGCATGGCGAGCGCACCTTCCCAAAATGGCCGCGGCCCCGCCCCGCCGGCGCGGCCCCGCCCCGCGCGCTGCACGCCGGGCTCGGGGCGGGCTGAGGCGCGGCGCCGGTCGGGCCTGCTGCGGGCGCGGGCGGTCGGAGCGAGCGGGGCCGGGCCGGGCCGGGCCGGGCGGGCGCCATGCCGGAGCTGGCCGTGGATAGGGTGGTCGTGCACCCGCTGGTGCTGCTCAGCGTCGTCGATCACTTCAACAGGTGCGGCCGGGCGGGAGTGGCGCCGCGGCGCTGAGTCACGGCCGGGCCGGGAGCGGGGCCGGGCCGGGAGCGGGGCCCTGGAGGAGCCCGGGGCCGGGAGGGGACCCGGCTGAGCGGGAAGGTCCCTGGGCCGGGAGGGAACCCGGTCCCTCCGGCACCCCGGGTGACTGGGGCCTAGTCCCGCTCCCTGCCGCCGATGCCGAGCGCTTTTAGGGCCAAAAAGAAAGCCCTGGATCCCCGGAGGCGGCCGAGCCCGCGACGGGTGACGCTGGGGTCGGTCGCTGCCCGCTGCTCGCAGGCAGTGTCGGTGTCGCGTCCCCCGTGAGTGACATCGGTCCGTCCCTGGGGACAGGCTTTGGTTCCGAGGGCAGCGGAACGCCCTTTTGTGGCTGTAAACACAAGCAGTGATAGCACAATCATAACCCTCCTCTTCCACCCCCGCTGTGTCACCTCCGACACGGGGTGGGGGTCCCTTCTCCCTCCTCCCCGTTTGTGGCAGGGACTGACAGTCGTTTTTCCTTTTAGAATAGGAAAAGTGGGAAATCAGAAGCGAGTGGTTGGAGTGCTGCTGGGCTCCTGGCAGAAGAAGATCCTGGATGTGTCCAACAGTTTTGCAGGTGAGTTCGGGTGTCCTGCCCTGTTCCAAAGCCACTGAATGATTTAGTGGATGGATTGTGTTGGGGGTTTTGAAGAAACCCCTTAATCCATCCATGTACAAATCACCTCATACCCAACAACAAATGCAAACTGCTGTCAACCCCCCTAAGTAAACCTCACTCTCCTTTAGCAGCCAAAAATACCCAGATCCAGAGCATTTCAATAAACATTTTCATTCAGGAAGTTGGATTCTTAAACGCTGGTGTTTTGTTTTACTCCCAGTACCCTTTGATGAGGATGACAAGGATGATACTGTGTGGTTCCTGGACCATGACTATCTGGAGAACATGTATGGAATGTTTAAGAAGGTCAATGGTGAGTTGAGATCTTCTGACAGTCAGGGATACGCTCCCAAAAACTTTCAGGGCTGTGGAAAAGGAAGTTCCTATTAATCACAGAATCCTTAAGGTTGGGAAATACCTATAAGATCATCAAGTCCAACCATCAGCCAGCACCGTGTTCTCCACTAACTGTGTCCCACATCCACACAGTTCTGAACACTTCAGGGATGGGACTTGCATTTCGAGATGTCAGATGTGCAGGCTATCAGACCCTGAGAGCCACACAATTAACAGAAGCTGTTAATTACCAGGAGAAAAGCTGTGGGTCAGTGACAGTGATGAGTGAGTGCGGTCACTGCTCAAGCCATGGCCTTGTAATCCACTTCCCTCTCCTCCACACAGATCAGACTCTCACCCTCCATCAGCCCACCCAGTCTCTGCCCAGGTCTCTCTGCTGGGGCCTCCCTCAGTTCTGATTCCAAATCCTTTCTGCTTTTGCTCAGCCAGAGAAAGAATCGTGGGGTGGTACCACACGGGCCCGAAGCTGCACAAGAACGACATCGCCATCAACGAGCTGATGAAGAGATACTGCCCCAACTCTGTAAGTGGGGCCACCTTTGGCCTGGGGGGTTGTTCTTGCCTCTCTTTCCCTAAAAGGGGCATCTGGGAAACCCTGTCCCCCACCTTTGTTGCCGGTGATACAGCTGTAAAGTCATTGAGGAACTGGGATCAGGAGTTTTTTGAATCATTGTCTCAGTGCCTGAGGTTACGCCTCTGAGCAGCCTTGTGCTGGTGCTGAGGAGGGAAGAGCTGCCTTGGGTAATTTTTTCCTAATCCTTGACTGAAATCCAGTTCTCTGCACATTTTCTTTCTCCCCGAGGTGCTGGTGATCATTGATGTGAAGCCAAAGGACCTGGGGCTGCCCACAGAAGCCTACATCTCCGTGGAGGAGGTCCATGATGTGAGTGTTCACTGGGTGAAGTGTCACAGTGACAGCTGGGAGCTCTGGGAGGCTGCCACTCATGGGTGGCACTGGCTGCAGGTGCTCCCAGGTGTGCCCAGTCATTGTGGGCCTGCCCTGAGCAGCTCACTCCTCACTGAGCCCCACTCAGACAAACAGCACCCAGCAGTGACTCACTGCAATTGTGGCATTTAAATTATTCTGGATGCGTATAAAATATTGGATCTTTCTGCCTTTCTGAGGCCTTCACTGCAGAGCAGGAGCTGCTCTCCCAGAATGCAATGAGGTTGGATCAAGAAAGAGAGAAATAATTGTGATATTTAGAATTTCAATTGCTCCCCCCCCAGGCACAGACCAGCAAAATGCAGAAATGGGAAGTTAGCCAGAGCAGGAGAGATTGCTGGGGCAGTCAGTGACACTGATTAAATCAAGGACATCCCAGCTAGAGCTGTTCCTCTCAGATCCTTGTGGCCTGTGTAGGGCTGCTTTTCTGGTTTCCTCATCCCCTGGCTGAAATGCCCCGTTTGTGTGTCCCTGTAGGACGGCACCCCGACCTCCAAGACCTTTGAGCACGTGACGAGCGAGATTGGTGCCGAGGAGGCCGAGGAAGTGGGTGTGGAGCACCTGCTGAGGTGAGGGGACAGCTGTCCTGGGCCCTGCACCTCAGACACGTGGCATAAATCCTGGGAGCCTGGCTGCCATCAGCCCCGCTCACACGGCTGGAAAGGCACAAGGGCTGAGGTTCTAATCCCGATTCTCTCTGGGTTTCAGGGACATCAAGGACACCACGGTGGGCACGCTGTCCCAGCGGATCACAAACCAGGTCCATGGCTTGAAGGGACTGAACTCCAAGCTTCTGGACATCAGGAGCTACCTAGAGAAAGTAGCCCTGGGCAAACTCCCCATCAACCACCAGATCATCTACCACCTCCAGGACGTCTTCAACCTGCTCCCAGACGTGAACCTGCAGGAGTTTGTCAAGGCCTTTTACCTGAAGACCAACGACCAGATGGTGGTGGTGTACCTGGCCTCGCTCATCCGCTCCGTTGTGGCCCTGCACAACCTCATCAACAACAAGATTGCCAACAGGGATGCGGAGAAGAAGGAAGGACAGGAAAAAGAAGAAAGTAAAAAGGAGAGGAAAGATGAGAAGGAGAAGGACAAGGAGAAGAGTGATGGCAAGAAAGAGGAGAAAAAGGAGAAGAAATAAAAGGTGTAGCTTTTTTATTTGTAAATTAAAATTCTTGTAAACTAAATCCTTGGTGCTGGGGTCTTGTATGATGTGCTTAGCACTCTGCTCCTCCTCACCCAGGCAGGGTTGGGGGAGCCACGTGGAGGCTTTTGATTATGCTGTTATACAGCACTTCTTCCCCCAGTGTGTCTTTGGGGGTGTTGAGGCCTCAGCTCACACACACTCTGCTCTCACTGAGCATATTCCCATGTTCAGGGCTAATCCTTTGCCATCAGCCAATTTTGTGCACCACAGCCATCCCCGTGTTTAACTGGCTCTGTGCCCCAGCCCCTCGGGGTGTGGCACAGCTGGGATGTTGTCGCTGCTGTCACACCTCTGCCTCCCTGGCCAGCTCTAGGGGCTGCAGGAGGCTGTGAGCCTGGGGAGGCCCTGGGGCCATCACTGCTGACACAGACCAAGCAGGGACAAAATCCATGGGATTTGTGATCCCAGCGCTGAGCTCCAGATGCCATTATGGCCCTGGAGCCCCAGCCCTGCATCGACCCCACGCTGGGAGACACACAGTGACCAGGACACGCGCAGGGGGAGCCAGCACACAGGCACACCTCGGCAGCTGCTTTGTCGTTTATTGCACACGAAGCCGCGCGGGGCCGTGCGGAACCGGCCGTTCCCAGCCCAGAGCCCTTGCAGGGTCCCGTCCCCACAGCCCCCAGACACAGGGACACAGACACGCTGGGTCTGTCACCCGCACACACGGGGAGGGACAGAAGTGACAGCCAGGTGATCCTGCCCTCCTCGCTGCAGAGGGAACACAGGAGTGTGGGCAGAACCCAGGATCCGAGCGAAGGCCGGCAGGGCCCCGGCAGTGCCCGGAGCCCCCGGGGCTGCTGTGGAGCACCAGCTCCGAGCAGAAACCACATCATTTAAATACAACTGCCCAGGGGCTGCACATGGGGACACGCTCAGCCAGGCTCTGGCTCCAGTGGCTGCGGATCTGGCCTGGCAAGGGGCTGTCCTGGCACTCAGATGGTGCACAAGAGCCCCTCAGAAGCATCGTCTTGGGGGTCCCTGTCACTGTTGCTGAATGCACTGGCTGCAGGATGGGGCCCAGAAGTAAATGTGAGAGCCATTTTCTCCCTCACCTGCCACTACCAAAATGCCATGAAAAGGCAGAAAACAAGAGGGGGAAGAAGAGCCTCTACCAAACACATAACTGTGTCTGTGGAGAGGGCTGGGGAGCGCCGGTGCCCCCCGTGCTGCCCCCCAGCCCCTCTGCGCCAGCCCTCGCAAGCCAAGCCCTCGTGTCCTCCTCTCCATCACACCTCGGATTTCCTTAGGGAAGCACAGCCCCGTTCCCCCGGGGCAGTGTCAGTGCAGAGCTCGCCCAGGAGCAGAAGCCACATTGTCCACAGGGGCCCGTGCACATCCCGGGGAGGGCTGGGCCCTGGGCACCGGCCGGCAGCGCTCCGGGAACGCGCCACAGCTCCATCACTCCTGTCCAAACCCTTCCGTCTCCTCGATGGCGTAAAGCAGCTTCTCCTTCAGCTGTTCATAGCTCTTGTAGGGAGGGAGATCCAGGCGGTTGAAGCTGGGGAGAGAGCCGAGGCTGGGCCGGGCCAGGAGCAGCAGTCCCAGCCCATGGGATGGAGCCCCGTGCAGCCCCGCAGAGTTGCCCCTGTCCCCACACTCCTGCCAGGCCCAGGGGCAGTCACTTACCATGTGTGACTCCGTGGCAGCCACGTCTCTTTGCCAACTTTATCGATGCAGAATTTCTGGGGCCCGTTGCTGCCTGTTAATGAAGAGCACAGCAAAGCTCTTTACACGACCAGGAGCTGAAAAAGAAACCCCTCCCACACACCGAGATCCACCATCATGGCCCTACAATCCCAGGGTCACACAGGGCATAAATCCCTGGCAGCAATCCCTGCCTGTTTGCAGAGAGGATGTTCAAAAAACAGAGAAAGCAAAAAGCAGCACAGAGGGGCAAGAGCACCACCTCTGAACACAATGGTTCCATACCAAGTGCTAAAACTCATTGATCTGTAAACCCTGAGGATTGTGCGAGTCCATCCAAGAGTTTTAAAGGACCTGGCACAGCAAGTCTGAGTCAGTGAGGTGGCTTTTTAACACAGTGGGAATGCTGGAGAGATTCCAGGGGGTGGAAAAAGCTAATATGCCAGCAAGAACAACTGAGTGGGTTAAGCAAGCTGGTTGGCTTAACACGGATGCCAGGAAAGTCAGGGAAAGGCTGGTATAGGCCCCAAAAAGCAGTAAATTAAAGGAGGAGTGGAACCACACTGTGGTTTTCTGCAAAAGAGGCTTTGTCGCACAAGAATGAAAATTGAATCAGAAATCCAATCTCATTTAGACTGAGATCACAAACCAGCCCAACATAGTTAACCCTGGTGGGACATCTTTGGTCACAGCCAAAGAACATGTGTGGAAATGGCATAACACCAGAGCACTGTGCTCAGACCTCCCAGCTGCTCTGTGCTGCTGCGAGCTCTGTGTGGGGACAGGGACAGGAAGGTGCCACCCCCAGGACACACCGATGAGCTCAGCAAAGCCCCCGACGGGCAGGCGGCAGGTCCCCGTCACGAACTGCAGCAGCCGGATCCTCTTCTCGTTGTCCATCTCCTTAACCACCTGCAGCAGGGACGCAGAGCTGAGCGGGGTCCTGGTCCCATCCTGCAGGATGGCTCCTGCCAGGGCACCCCACGCCCTCAGCTGGGCTCAGACTGACCTGCCAGAACCACTGGATCTGTTTGCTGTTCTTGGTGTAGTGCCTGTAGATGGTATTTTTCTGCCAGTCGTTCATGTCGATCTCCTGCATCCCGCACAGCATCAGCTGGGGACAGGGGACACTCAGCAGGGGACAGACAGAGCCCTGAGCCTGTGCTCTGAGCACCAGCCCTCTGGTGCCAGCCTTCACCTGGCCCAGGTGCCAGCACTGAGGTGTCTGGCGCAAATTCCTCCCATCCAACGGGATGTTCTCTTCCCAATGGACCCAAGGAGCCACCCCCAGACCCAGCACCCGAGGCTGTCATCAGCCAATGGGCACAGGGCATGAGCAGGGTCACCACGTGCCACTCCCATCCACACCCCCACCCCAGGTGCCAGCTGACCTCCAGCTCCTTCTCGTCGAAGTAGCGCAGCCACTCCAGCGGCACCACCTCGTTGAAGCCGTCCAGGAACGCCTTGGTCTGCTCCTCCACGCCCCGAGTGAACCTCCAGTCTGTCAGCAGCCTGGGGAGGCAGAGGGGTCGGCACAGAGCCAGCACCGCTGGCCTGGCCCAGGGAAAGCCCAGGATCCCTCCCACCAGCAGGGAGGGCCCCGGGAGTGTGGGGAATGGGAGAGGGGCTCCCTCAAAGCACCAGGGCTCCCCTCAATTCCCACTGCTGGGGTTCTGTCTCTGCCCCCAAACCTGTGAGCAGCATTCAGCCCCAAGAGCGGCCTTAGGAGCTCCAGGGGTGCAAACCACATCCCCTGGCTGGAGCTGAGCTGGCCCTGGCAGCCCCCAGGCAGGCAGGGGGAACAGCCATGGGATGGGAAAGCAGCCTCAGCCTCTCTCCCCTCTCCTTTTTCCTGAAAGTACTGGCAACTGCCCAGCCCTCAGCAATCCAGACCGCAGCAGAGCTCGGCCAGCCGCGCCAGCCCGGGCTTGTCACAGGCCACGTAGCCCAGGGAAGCGGCCACGTCCCAAGCCCCACGGTCCCACCCCTGCAGCCACCGGGGGCGGGTGCCTGACAGGACCCTTGAGACAGCCACTCACATGATGTACTCCTCCTTGTTCTCCTCCGTCACACGGATGCTCTCACCACCCTCCTTCAGCTCGTGGGTGGTCACCTTGCCCAGGATCTCCATGTCCTGGATGAAGTACAGCTCCAGGCCGCACTCCTCCAGGCTGTTCTCCCTGGGGGGACACCGGGATGAGATTCCTGCTGGAGGCACCCAGCAGCAGTGAGGGGCTGTGGGGAGAGCTCTGCAGGAGGGAGGGCAGGCACTCACTTGGTCCAGACGATGGAGTTGTAGAACTCGGGGTCGATGGACTCCAGGTCCTTCAGCGTCGGGCGCTTGTTCAGCATCCGTTTGTAGAAGGGCAGCGTGAAGCCGGTATCGATGAACTTCCCGTGGTACAGAGCCTGGGCCAGGGAGGGGACACCAGGTCACAGAGAACCCTGGGACACAGCCCTGGGGCAAGACAGTGCTCCAGCCCGGGGCAGCCACGGGGCAGAAGGGATTCATTCAGGGGTTCCTGAGCTATGGCACTTGCTCCTGGCTGGCACACATGGAGGGGAAGGGTGGGCTGCCCCAACAGCACTTCCCAGGCCGGGTGGGCTGCAGCCCCTCTCCCTCTCCACGGCAAATTCCACTGCATCTCCCTCTCCCCTCACAGCTCTATTAAGAGCACTTGTTTAAACAGAGCTGTGCTGTGGCTTCCCTGAATCCCTGGCTTCCAGGAGCCCCGAGGCAAAGGCAGCCAAAAATAATGCAGACGCTTGTCTAGAACGGCCCAGCGGTGAGTAATAGTCTGGGGTTTTATTGGTATCCTGCGAGGCGGGGCAGGGCAGGGCAGGACAGCGGGGCCGGCGCCGCCCCCGCGCACACCCTGTGGGGCTGCGGGCCAGGGACCCTTCCCGGGCTGGGGGAGCCCAGCAGCCCCCCTGCCAGCCCGGGGCACACTGGCCTTGAGCAATCCCACACAAACGGGAGGAGCTGCTCCGGAGCCTGGGCAGCTGGAAAATCTCACACTGCTGGGACTAAAAATAGTCCCTGGAGCTGCAGACCCGACAGTACCTGGGGTGACAGCCAAAGACCTGGAGCCATCCATCCCCGCCACAATCCTGGGAAACCAGGTCTCCTCTGGCCCCACAGCCATTCTGTGGATTTAAAATGCATCACCCCACCACACCCCCTTAAAGGCCCATCTCCCCCTGACCCACACGTGTGCAAGAAGGGGCTCAGGGAGGGCAGCAGTGCCAAGCCAAGCACAGCTGTGGCACACGGAGCTGCCCCTTGCCCTGCTGACCACACTGTCCCCTGCTCTGCAGGGGGACACAAACCCCTGGTGCCACCCCCAGCTCTCACCATGGCGATGAAGCGGCCGATGAAGCGGAAGTAGGTGAGGTGGTCGGGGTTGATGGAGGAGGCAGGGTTGATCTGCAGGCAGTAGTTGTTCTTGCCTGCGTACTCAAAGAGGCAGTACATGGGGTTGAGCACCTCATGGGACAGAAGGAAGAACCACTCCCTGGAAGGAGACAAGGGAACACGGTGACAAGCAGCTCAGGGAGGGGACAGTGTGTGTCCTTGCACCAGCGGGTGCCCACCCCAGGCAGGTGTTGGGCACTGGTGTGACTGGGTGAGGCTGTTCCTCTCCCCAAGGTGCTATATGGGGTTTGTGAAGTGTTTCTGGAGATGCCAGCTTGCTGCAGGCCCCACTCAGAGCATTGGGAACCTCAGCAAGTGCCACACACAGTCCCAGCTGGGCTGTCCCACACACACACACACCCTGAGTGCACCCAGTCCCTCCGCACGCACTGCCCCAGGAGCCCCACGCCAAGCTCGGGCCAGCACCATCCTGGCTTTGCTCCCCCGGCCGTGCAGGCAGACAGGAATCCTCAGACGTGGAGGCAGCCCCGGCATCCTGTCCGTGGTTCTACCCTGTGGTAGAACAGCATGACGTAACCTACCATAGGGTAAAACCACTGGCAGGACACGGAGAGAGGTGGAGCAGGAGCAGGAGCCGGGGTAGCAGCCCCATGAGGGGAAGCAGGCGAGCGTGGGGTGGCAGCGGGCAGGGACACGGCAACAGAGCTCCATGGAGATGTCCCAGCTGAGCCAGAGGGGGCTCCCAGGGACACTGGACCCCCTCCAGCCAAGGCACAGCCCATGCCCTGTGGTAGCATCATCCCAGCAGCAGGGCTGCAGCAACCACATCACACCCTGTCTGCCCTGGCACACACTGACTGTCTGGGAACACCAGGGCCTGTTTGCTGCAGAGAGACGAGGCCACTCAGCCCATTGCCCCCTCAACTGAGGACAGCAGGGGAGCCCCAGCTGGGTCCCCTGTGCTCTCACTGCCAGGGACGGGCTGGGATGATGCTTTCAGGGTGTTCCACCACTCCTAAAAGCCAGTTGCCCATTTGAATGCCCCTGGACTCCTCTGCCTGAGTGCCGCTGCCTCGTGTGTGTGCTGCCCACAAGACACAGGGCACAGGCAGGGCACGGCCCTGTGGCCCAGCAGGCCACGCTCACCTGGCGATGCCACCGTAGTCCAGGCCCTCCTCCCCGCGCATGATGATGTACAGCCGGCGCCGCAGGTCGTACGGCTTCATGTTCATGATCTGGGGACGAGCAGGGCAGTGTCACCATGGCCGGGGCCAGCTGCACTCCTGCAGGCCAGCTGCACTGCCCCAGCACCTCCCTACCTGCTGGAAGGAGTCCTCGAAGAGCGTCTGCCGAGACACGCTGATCTTCACGTGGCTGGGCAGCGCGTTTGACTGCAGGCGGGGCAAAGGCACAGGGCTGTGTGAGGCTGGCACGGTTCTCCTCACCCACACCTGCCCACAGGGCTCAGGGCACCCACACAGCTGCTCACAGCAGCTCTACTCACGTGGCAGAGGAAGCGGAACTGGTGGTACTTCCAGCGAAAGCTCCGGTCGTAGGCGCCGGGGGAGCCGCCGTGCTTGCTCCTGCCAAAGCAGCAGGGCCTCGGTCACACCCTGTGCCTGCCCTGAGCAGCCCCCGCCAGGAGCCAGCTGGGATGAGGGTCACTGGGGCACAGCTCTCCTCGGTCAGAGCCCACAGGAGCCCCCAGATGTGCTGCTCAGGGCTTACCCAGATTCGAAGCCCGGGCGCGGGTCCTTGAAGGTGGTGGTGCGGGTGTTGTGGTCCACGAAGTACCGCACGCTCTCGTTCGTGTACTTCATCTCCCAGCCCGGCGGCAGCGGCGGCTCCTGGATCATCCTGCTGGCAAGGGAGGGCTCACCAGACAGGCCCTTTGGGGGCCCCCTCAACTACAGCTCTGTGCCAGGCACAAGGGAGGATTCATGGGACTGGAGAGTGACTGTCCACACCCCGGGAGAGGAGTCCTGCCTGGGCAGCACTCTGGCCATGGCCATGGCTCTGTCAGAGCTTCCCCCCTCCCTCTGTGGGACACATGGCCTCAGTGCAGGCCAGTCCCTGGAGAACTGCACCTTCCCAAACCCTGCTCCCTCCACGGCCACCTACCCCTGCGTGCGAGGGTCTTCCCACTGCGTGGTCCGGGTGTTGTGGTTCACGTAATACACTCGCCCATTGTCCTGTCTCTTCTCTAGGAGAAAAGGGATAGAAAGCGTTAGCTGGAGTCCTGAGAACAGCCCTCCCCTTCCCAGCTCACAGGAAATTTGTCAGCTCCCCCATTCCACCTCCCTGGCTCATTTGGAAAAGGCAGGGTAAACCCCACACTCCTTCTGCGTGCCTGAGCTGCCTCAGCCTGGCAGTGCCAGCGTGCAGGAGGTGCCAGGGCAGAGGCCAGCACTGCCACTGACCTGCCAGGCCAGCACAGGGGCTGTGCTCAGCCACACACCCTCCTGGGACACACAGCAGTGTCTCTCCACACGGATCCACAGGTGCTTTCCCAAACTGCCTGCATGGCCTTGCTCCAGTGCACACGTGTGTGAACACACACACCCTCCTGTGTGCACACAGGCACAAAACAGCTCCAGCACACACCCAGCCACCCCTGCACACACCCCCTGCCTCCCCAGCACTGTGTGTGCCCCACACCTCCTCCTCCTTCTCCATGTACTGTGTCACTCCCGCATGCTCAGCCTTGCACCATGCAGGCAGGGACACCTTGTCACCTCCCCGTGCCCTTCTGGACAGTGCCAGCCCCTTGCTCCATCTCACTCCTGGACTGTGGGCAGCAGCCCCCAGATGATGGCCAGGACTGCATCCATCCCAGGGATCCCATCCATCCTGGGAACCCCCACCCCATGGTGCTGTGCCCGCCACGCTGGCGCTGGGGACAGGTCCCTTCTCCTTGCTGATGGAGAGGGGACACCCAGCAAGGGCTCCACCACCACCCTCATAAAGACACTGCCCCTGCAGACTGCCTGAGCAGCCTTGGCCCCTCTGTCCTGCTCCAAGCTGCCACAATTTTAACCCTTCTCCTGCTCTCCCTGGCTCAGCACAGCCCAGCTGCACCCACAAGCATCCCAGCCTGCCCTCTCCAGGGATGTTCTCACAATGGAGGGGTTCTCTCTGTCCTGGGGGTGCCACAGGGACTTTTCAAAATGTCCCAGCACACAATGCTTGGGCCAATTGGGGATGACCAGCTCTGCTCCTACGAGCTCCCAGCCCTGCTCCAGACCCAGGCAGAGCATCCCAGGAGGCAGCACGGCAGAGAACAGATCCCTGCTCATCAGAGGAGAGGTCCAGGGACAAGCAAGGACTTCCACCCCCGTTGGGGATCTTCCCCACTCCAAAGAACAATCACAAGCACTTCTGCATTCAGCAGCTGAGAGAGACTGGGAACTCCTCCAGAAAAAGGGGAAGGCAGGGGGAAAAAAGCTGAATTTCATATAAGAGATCGCTGGAGTCACAGGCAGAGTCAGTCCCACGTGCAGCCCAGCACAGGAGTGCTGGCTCCATGGCCACCCTTCACCCTTCCCAGTAACGCCAGGCACGGGAGCGAGGGAGCTGCTGGCACCCCTCGGGACGGGCAGGGTCCTGCTGCGGGTGGCAGGAGTGTCCCCCGGGGGCCGTGCAGGGCCAGGTGAGGCAGTGCAGTACTTACCCCAGCCGGGAGGAAGGGGCCCCAGAGGATCATTGTCGGACGGGGCTCCGGAGGACTAGAGAGAGCAAAAACACGGAATAAAGCCCAGAGCCGGGATGGCTGGAGGAGCAGAGCGCAGAGGTGAGCCGGCCAGCCCCGCTTCCACTCGCCTCTCCTCGGCCCACAGCTCCCAGGGAACTAAAAAAAAACTTGCACACTCAAGAGGGGTTAAAAAAAGAAACAAAAAAAAAGCAAAAGCAAATAAAAAAATAAACTGGGGAAAAAAAAGCCCAGAAGCTCAGCCTAAGCAGGGGCTGGGCAGCCAAGGGGCAGCGGGGCAGGGGCCAGGGGCTGTGCCGGCCGAGGGCAGCGGGACGGCCCGGAGGGCTCTGGACGTGCGCGGCTGCTCGGCGTCCCCTGCACATACACCTCCAGCCTCCTCCAAGAACCACACACAAGAGGGGAAAAAATATCGCAGGCCTTTCCAATGAAATCATTCCCACAAGCGCTGTCCACGCCCCGCGCTTCCTGGCGGGCCGGCGGCCCCCTCCTCCGCGGGCCGGGCCGGTGCGGGATGCGCCCTCCGAGCCCCCGCCCGGCCCTCACAAAGCGCCTTTCTGCGGGCACCGGGGCTGCCCCCGGCCCTCACAAAGCGCCTTTCTGCGGGCACCGGCCCTGGTGCTGCCCCCGGCCCTCACAAAGCGCCTTTCTGCGGGCACCGGGGCTGCCCCCGGCCCTCACAAAGCGCCTTTCCGCGGGCACCGGCCCCGGGGCTGCCCCCGGCCCTCACAAAGCGCCTTTCTGCGGGCACCGGCCCCGGGGCTGCCCCCGGCCCTCACAAAGCGCCTTTCTGCGGGCCCCGGGGCTGCCCCCGGCCCTCACAAAGCGCCTTTCTGCGGGCACCGGCCCCGGGGCTGCCCCGGGGCTGCACACCCCGCCCCGGCCCCGCTGGGGATGGAGGATCCCCGGGGTCCTGGGCAGGAGAGGGCTGGAAGGGCTTCTAATGGTTAAATGAGAAACGCATCGTTACCCAAAAGGTAAAAACCCATCTGCTGGAGGGGGGCTGTGTCCCAGCTTCCCGTGCTGGGATGGAACAGAGTCACCTGGGCACAGGGAATGCACCCGCAGCCAGACCTGGCCCTCCTGCCTGCAGCCCTCGGGGTGCCAGGGCCCCCCACTCCCAGGAAGGCACCAAAGCCTGAGTGGGTACAGCTTGTGGCAGCCAGCACCCTGAGGATGGCCTGGCATAGTCCGTGCCCCTCTTCGAGCTCTGTCTCTTGTACCCACCCCCTGTGCCAGGACTGAAGTGGCCAGCACAGCTCAGACTGGGGCAGTGTCCACTCCCTCCCTGCCAGGACAGGCTGCCCACACAGGCACCCGAGTGGTGTCCAGGGGCACCACCTCACTGGCACCTCAAAACAGCTAATGAAAGCTACCAGGGCAGAGCTCCTGCTGCTCCCCACAGCCCCTGGGAATGACCTGCCCCTGTGCCAGAGACCTTTTGTGCGAAGGATGTGGCACTGGGGCATCTGCTAGGAGAACAGTCCCTGGCTTCACAAGAGCCCCCCAAACTGTGCCTTTGCCAGGCTCTGCCCCACTGCTCATCACCCCACTGCTGTGCCCTCCAGCAAGGGCAGAGGGATGCTGGAGGCAGAAGCAAATCAAGCAGAAAGGCCCTGTGGGGCAGGGGGCAGAGCAGGAGCCATCACTGCTGGCAGCAGAACTCGAAACAAAAAGTACAATCGTTTCATCAGGCTAAATTTGGAGCCCGAGCCCCTCCCTCGGCGGAGCGTGGCCAGGACGAGTCACAGGGCCTGGAGCAGCTCCAGGGCTGGGCTGGCAGGGAGGAGGGACAGCCCAGAGCCCGCTGGGCACGGTGGGAGCCCTCCCAGGGGAGCCCCTGGTGCAGGCAGGGCCAGCACAGCACTGGGGGTCCAGCTCTGCCTGTGAGGCTTGGAAGGGTTGGAGAGACATCCAGGGAGGGACAGGCAGGAGAGGAGGGGGCTGAGCTGCTCCCGCAGCCCCGGGAGTGGCCCTGGTTGTGTCCCTCACAGACAGCACTTTGCACTACACCCCCTCCCCGAGAGCAGCTGAGCTCCTGGATGGAGCCCACTCCAGTGCCAGCTGGGACCCCTGGCTTTCTCTGAGGAGGCAAAAGTCAATGAGAAGTTGGTCCCTGTACACTGCCCACCTTCCCTCCACAGCTGTTCACCTGCCTCTGGCACAAGTGCAGGTTCACCCCTGCATGGGGCCGGATCGCTGCTCCAGGAGGCAGAGCTGCTCCAGCCTGGCCCTGTCCCAAGCACTGCTCTCCCTGCAGCCCACAGTCACTAACACCACACCACATCCATGGCAAAGGTATGGCCAGGACAGGTGTGGTCCCTGCTCAGGAAAAGAATGGCTGAGACCATTCCCTGAGCAAGGAAACACAAATACTCAGCCCAAACCAGGAACAGGGGAAAGCAGCAGATGAAGCAGGAGGATGCTGGCAAGTCCAGCTTGTTCCCTGCACTCTCTGGTCCCTGGCTCCTGCAGCCCTCCCTCCCCACTTGTACCCCAGGCCTCCAGCTCCAGGATCCAGCCACGCTGTCCTCAGCCCAACAGAGACCTGGGGAGGGATGAGCTCAGGCCCCAGAGCCTCCTGTCCTGCTACACACCAGGCTCCCACGGCTCCCTCAGCTCCAACAGCAGGTTCTGCAGCCCCACAGGTCAGCAGCAAGGCTTGTCTGATGGGAGCCACAGCAGAATGTGCAGCTGGCCACATTGGCACTGGAGAAACCTTGGGGACAGGCTGCTGAGGACACCTCCCACCACCCTTCAGGGCCATGCAAGCTGGTTTATAAAAAGCAGCACGTCACTCCCCCAAGGCTCCCATCCAGGCACTGCTCTGAGCTCACACAGACCCCACAGAGCCCAGCAAGTGCCTTCCCCTCCCCGTGGCTCCCAGGCAGCCCCGGTGAGACCCTGGCTCTCACCTGGTACAGGAACCTCTGGCTGAAGTGCTGCATGGCCCCTTGCAGCTGGTTGCGCTGCGACTGCCACTGCTCGTAGTTCCGGACGTACTCGGCCGTGGGGCGCTGCCACGTGGTGGTGCGGGTGTTGTGGTCCACGTAGTAGTACCTGCCCCGAGGATCCACGCGCTTCTCCCACCTGGAAGCACGCAAGGAATTGTCACTGTGGGGCTCACGCCGCGCGGGTCCTGACACCCTCCGACACGAGGGCTCCGTGCCCAGCTCCAGCACAACCACTGCTCTCACACCTAAAGGGGCTCTTATGACCGGGACCCACCAAAAGGAAATACACAGGATGAGTAACTCCTTGAGTAGGTCCTGCAAGGGCACACGAAGCCTGACAGGATGCTGGGATGCAGCAGAGCTCCCACCAGGATGCCATGAACACCTCTCCAAGACAGTGACTGAGCCAAGGCCTGGAGCCCCCAGCCCCTTACCCTGGAGGAAGGGGTCTCTCCCATGTCGTGGTCTTGTTGTTGTGGTCTACATAGTAGACTCTTCCATTCGGCAGCTCCCGCTGTTCCCACCTGCAAGGAAAACAAACTCATGAGGCAGGTGGTATTGCTGGCACCAAGAACATTCAGAGAGCTGCCCCTGCTGGGTCAGGGAGCCCAGCCCCTCACATCCTTGGCACTCCAGCCTTTATCTGACAGCTCTGCATGGCACCTACTCCTGGATGGAGACTCTGTGAGAGGGGCTGCAGCACTCTGCTTCCTCAACAAGCATAACTGGAGCATAAATTCCTAATTTCCCCCAGAAAGGTCAGCATAGGATTTTACAGAGGGTCAGTTTTATGCCCTGTGTTTCTGATGTTTTTGTTTGGTTTCTCTTCATACATCTTCAGAGGGGAGTGTTTGAATTAGGGCTGGGGCTGGGATCCCTCCCTGCAGCCCTGGGCTTGCTGCTGACAGCTACAGCTTAAACATGTGTGTGGCCACAGGCTGGGGTGGCCCTGAGGACAGCCCAGGTGACAGCAAGCCTGGCTTCACAGGGCCACGCTGCAGCCATTCTTTGTGTGAATTCATTCATGAATTTACCCTGGCAAAGGTGAATGCTCTGTGGAGCCTGTGCTTCTTGTCAGCTTTTATCCTGCAGCAGAGGAGGCGAGCCAGCAGCTGCTGACAGATAAAGTGTTCTCCTGCCACACTTGTGCTCCCACAGGCCTCTCTCCCCATTCAATCATCTGTCTCAATTAATCACCACAAAAAGCTCTAGGAAATTAATACACCAGCTTCTGTGTGGCAGCAGGGGAGCCAGCCCAGGCTGGCAGGCAGCAGGCAGCCCTGGGGATGGAGCTGCTCTGAGTGCTGGTGCCCCACAGCCTGGGCTCATCCCAGCTCAGCCCCACAGCTCCAGGGACAGCAATGCCATCACCACAGCTCCAGGGACAGCAGTGCCATCACCACAGCTCCAGGGACAGCAGTGCCATCACCACGGCTCCAGGGACAGCAATGCCATCACCACGGCTCCAGGGACAGCAATGCCATCACCACAGCTCCAGGGACAGCAGTGCCATCACCACGGCTCCAGGGACAGCAATGCCATCACCACGGCTCCAGGGACAGCAGTGCCATCACCACGGCTCCAGGGACAGCAGTGCCATCACCACAGCTCCAGGGACAGCAGTGCCATCACCACAGCTCCAGGGACAGCAATGCCATCACCACGGCTCCAGGGACAGCAATGCCATCACCACAGCTCCAGGGACAGCAATGCCATCACCACGGCTCCAGGGACAGCAGTGCCATCACCACAGCTCCAGGGACAGCAGTGCCATCAGCACAGCTCCAGGGACAGCAATGCCATCACCACGGCTCCAGGGACAGCAATGCCATCAGCACAGCCACACACCTGCAGTGACACAGCTCAGCTGCACTGCAGCCTCTGTGGAGCCAACTTGCACATGTTGCTTCCAGTCAGCAGCAGGGGACCTTTCTCCTCCCTGGAACAGGTCACAGACACCAGTGGGTGTCCCTGAGGGAGAGTCCAAGGCAGCACCTGCTGTGCCCCTGCACCATAAGGGTGAGGGGCTGCCAAGCCTGACACCACCCTGTTTCCTGGTTACAAACCAGGAACTTGGTGCTTCATAAGCATAAAAGCACCAGGACAGGTAAAACAAGAGTGAAATCTCTAAAGAGAAAATCAGCACAGCTGGGGTGTCCTAAGACATGAGCAGGTCTACTCCATGAGATGAATGGCAGAAGGTGCCCAGGCACTTTTAAGGCAGTGGAACTGCCCTGGACAGCCCCTCCAGTCTCAGTAACAGCAGATGCTCTGATCCATACAGCTCTGAGGACTTGGAAGGTACCATTCCTGCAGCTGTAGAGACCAGGATTCCCATGATGAGAATTCCTCCAGGTTTCTGGATCCCTCTGGGTGCACTCATGACTGCAAAGAGCCACCTGGGACTGGGGAGAGCTGCTGGTGGTGGCAGCTACTGCCTGATGTCCCCTGTCCCCACCTCACCCCCTATAAAAACACTGAGGAGCTCACAAACTGCTCACCAGCAGCTCCTGGGTGATGTGAGGAGTGAATCTGCGAGGGCTGCCTCACCCTGTGAGCCAGGGGTGATGAACTATTGCTGCCACACAGAGATGGGGACACTGGGGACCATCCTTGCTCAGACCAGCTTGCCCAGCTCCACACGGCCCCCAGCATGGGAGATCCATGGCTTTGGGAGCACTGGATGGTGGGGTGGGAGCTCTCCCCACAAGCACCACCAAGCACCCAACATGCCAGTCCCTGCCAGCTCTCCTCCAGCTGCCCACAGGCTCTCAATGGCCATGGATGCAAGGAGGCGCAGGCAGTGGGAAGTGGCAGAGCTGAGGCAGCCCTGCAGTCCAAACAAAACGCCCTCCTTACGTAAGAAACCACAGCCCTGGGCTCTGCCAGGCAGCATAAAGCACCTCTTTGTGCCTCACACCCCCCGCCTGTCCCACACAGGATCATCATCCCTGACAGGATCCACAGCCAGCGGCCCCCTCCCCTCCCCTCGGTGCCAATCCACCCTGGAAGGCCAGCAGCAGAGCTGGGAGCCCAGGCTGGGACCCCCGAGGCCTCGGGCAGCACACACACGCCCGGCTCCGCAGGCAGGGGAACACTGCCCAGGGCGCGTGAAGGAGCCTTTGGGCACTGTCGGGCTGGAATTACTCAGAACTCCTTCCAGCCCTCTCCAGCCCCCAGGACAGACTCCCAGTTGTGTGAGGGATGCCCTTGAGCCGCCACACCTGGTGCAGATGTTGAGACACAGAGATCTGAGCACAGCAAATCGCTCGGGATCCCCACATGAACCCAAGCGTCTGTCAGAGCCCAGAACGAGCAGGGAGGCTGGGGCCACCCTCCAGAGGCTGCAGTGAGAGCTCCCCACGCTCCCAGGGAAGGAAGGAGACACTCAGGCATGTCGGGAGGGACATGCCTGGCAGCTCTGCAGGGGACTTTGCTCCTGGAGGGGCAGAGCAGGAGCCACCCCCATGGGCCCTGCAGTGCTCTCACAGCCAGCCCAGCAAGGGGCTCTCCTGCAGCCCCATCTCCCAAGCTGGGCCCCAAACCACCAGTCAGAATAATTCTGTGGTGAGGGGAGCCCGCCAAAAACCAGCCTCCCTGGATCAGGGCTCAGGAGAACTGCAGGAGCTCATTTACACCACCCCAGGGACACAGTGTTGTGCAATCCCAGTTCAGCAAATCCCCATTAGCCCAGGACCTGCTCTGGCAGCTCCCTGGAAGGGCTCACACCATGGAGACCTCAATGCATTCAACTCCACACTCTCCTTCACCTGGGAAGCCCTTGATCTCCGGTCTCCCCTGCCCAGGCCAGCACAGCACAAGCACAGCTCGTGCTGCCTTCTTTCCCCCTGCAGATGCCACGGCCAGCACAGAAGGTGCTAATCAAAGGTGTCTCCAGAGACCCCAGATTCCAGGAGCTCAGCCCAGAGAATCCTCACCACCCCTTCAATGTTCCTCTCCATCCAGCTCCCAAAGCACAAGAGCTTTATCCTCCTCCCTGCTCTGACACACCGATTCTCTGGTGTGAGCTCCCCAGGAAGATGGGCAAGGAGGACAGGGCCACCTTTCCATGTGGCTGGGCCAGGTAAACCCAGCCTGGTGTGTCTCAGAAAGCAGTGCCCACAGCCTCCGGAACCCAGGGCTATCTGCAGGCTTCCCCACCCCGGCAAAGAAACAACAGCCTGTTTCCAACCCAGGTGGGGAAAAGGAGACCTTCAGTCTACCTGGTAGGAGCAGAAAGGGGCATAAGCTCTGGCTGGAATAAAGGCCTTTTTGAGAGCACTGGACTTTTCCAGCTGCCTGGAAACAGGAAGCGCCCAGGCCAGGAGAACAGAAACCCTCACACTCCTGTATAAAGGCACAGTGAGCCGTTAACCCTAATTACCTGTGACTGACACGCGAGCGGGGCCCTGACCTTCCAGGCATCGCCTCAGCCAAAGCAAAATAAACAGCTCCCTTCATCCCAAACACAGCCCAGTTCACCCCCCGCCCAGAATGCAAGGGCTCTGACACAAGGGGAGAACGGTGCAGCTGCAGCACACTGGGGGCTGAGCCCAGACCCGACTGCTGCCCCCACCCTGAGCCAGCAGCTCCCACTCCCCTCCAGCCCCTTCCCAACGTCCCCTGGAGGAGGAGGAGGATGAGCAGCATCTGCACCAAGGAGAATGAGCATCACTACTCAGGAGTCCTGCCCCCCTGTCCCCAGCAGTGACCAATGCCTCTGTGGTGTCCCTAGAGCATGTCTGTGCCCTCCTGCTCAGTGGGAGCTCCCTGAAAATCCACACTCAGTCTCCTGTGCGTTTCCCTCTGACTGATTCCTTGAGCAGCCCTGTGAGAGCAGAGGGCTCTGCTGCTCCACGGGCACAGATGCCACCCCAAACTGTTCAGTGCCCCAAACACCCAGTGGGCACAGGCCAGGCGCCAGCCCAGAGTCCTGGACAGCAGGCAGGGAGCACTGGCTGTGCCAGGCAAGGGGCACAGGATCCCCAGCACCTGCCCCAGGTCCTCCTTGTTCAGCTGAGCACCAGCATCTCCAGCAGCTCCTGGGGCAGCTCTTTCCCTCCCTCGAACAGCCCCTGATCCCAGCACACAGCAGTGTCCCAGCAGGTTCCTGTCCCCCCTCTCCCCACAGGCAGAGCTTACCCGGGGGGCAGAGCTTACCCGGGGGGCAGAGCATCCAGGGCGAGCACGGCTGCCCGGGCCGGGGGGGCACTGGGGCCCGAGGCCGCCTCCTCTGCCTCCCTGGAGCCGCTCAGGGCAGGAGGGGCAGGAGCAGAGGAGCCCTCGGCCGTGCCGGGCGCCGCCGGGGTGGGAGCGCTGGCCCCTGCTGCCGGCCTGTCCTCGTCCATGTCCACGGCAGCCACGGCGTCCCCGTTCACTGCGGAGCAGAGGGCAGGAGGTCAGCACGGGGAGGGCACCAGGGCAGCAGGTCAGCACGGGGAGGGCACCAGCAAACAGAGCACGTGGTGGGTGACAAGCCAAGCATGGCACTCTCAGTGCTGCCAGCCTGCAGCAAAGGCAGCACCTGCTTCACACCCAGACCCCTCTGGCAACCACTGCCATGGCCTCCATCCTGAGATGGTGCTTTGCATTTCTGCCCAGGGTCTCTTCTGTCACGGAAACATGCTGCATCCCAGACGGGAACTCGGGGAAGGAGAAGGAGCTCCAAAACAGTGGGTACAGCATCTCCCCTGAGGCAGAGTGAAACCCAGGCTCCACAAGTCAGCAGCACTGCAAAGAGCTAAACGTTGCTGGATTCCACTGAACCTTTGGAAAAGGGAAGAGACAGAGCAAAGGAAAACTACAAAGAAAACTGCTGAGGAGGAAAATACAGAGCAAAAAAATGAGAGGGAATTTGTTAGAGGAATATTTATTGGATACCAAAACCCTGAGACCTGGCAGCCAAGCTGAGGAGGACCCTTGGTACAAGATATCCTGGCTGGAGTGGTAAAGCAAAAGTTTTATAAAAACCCACGAACAAGGAACAAAGCAGTGAGGGATGCGGACATATTTCCAGGAGCTAGAGCTGAGAAACATAAAAAACTGTAAGGGAAGCCCAAACAATTAGAACCATTGTAGGAAAAAGCAGTATAAACCCTCATGGAAAGGAGACTGAAGAGCTACAGATGCTCTGTAGAAGAGACAGAATGAGACCCACCAATGCACAGGGACAAAATTCCCAGGCACTACAAGATGCATCATGAATCTCAGCAGAGACTCATTTTCTCCCCAGTGAATATCCCTGAGCTCTGCCCCCACCTCCCACGAGCACTGGTCACCTGTGCCGTTGGCCGTGCTGGTGGCCGTGCCGTTGGCCACACCGTTGGCCGTGCTGGCGGCCACGCCGTTGGCCGTGCTGGTGGCCATGCTGGTGGCCACGCCATTGGCCATGCTGGTGGCTGTGCTGGTGTGCTGTGAGCTCTTGGCCTGCTGCCGGTGCCGGCTCCTGGCACTGGGACTTTGCTCTCCGCTCCCCGCGTTCCCCCGGGCTGCTCCGGCCGCATGTCGGTGCGTCCTGCAAGGGAGGGAGCACAGGAGGTGAGAGACATCACATGGAAAACACCGCTGCTGCCTTTTCACCTGGGCTTCTGCTGCTTCCACCCAGCACAGCCACTGCTGTCCCCTGGGAAAGGCCAGGATATGGTTCTGTGCCTCTGCTCAGGGCAGTGCCTGGAGCTTCATGCTGCCTGCTCAGACCCGCCCACAGTCCTGGCACACTCCTGCTGGTGGCAGAGAGCCATGGAGGAGTCACCTGGGTGACACCACCTTGCTTTGTTCACAGGTGGGCACTCCACATGCCAAGGAATGGCCCCGGATGCTCACAGCCAGACACCTGCTCACCACAGTGGATCCCAGCTTGCTCCATCCACCCCTGCAGATCCCAGGAGATCCCACACCAGCCCTGGGTCCTGCACCATGGTGGGGACCCTCTCCAGTGCCTTGTGCCTGGCTCCAAGCCTAGCGCAGAGGCAGGGGAGGAAGGTGCTCCCAGGGCAGCCGTGGCCTCCAGAAAAGGAGGGAACCAGCAGTCAGGAAAGGTGAGAGCTGAAATCACAGCACGAGTTGTGTCCAGCTCAGGTGCAGCTGCTCCATCTCCTGGGGGTCACCTCCACCCTGGAGCTCACCTGCCACCATTCTCCATGGCCAGGGCAGCCCAGCCTTCACTGGCAGAGCACCTGCAGCCCCCCCAAGCAAACGCACTGCCTTGGACCATCCAGGGCCCCAAGGCAGCACAAAGGCATTCCTGAAAAAGCTGAATTTCACCTTAAGAATTCATTCCTGTGAGTGAGGAGGGGGACAGGGCAGGAGGGGAGATGCTGTCATCCCAAATCTGGGGGGCCTGAGCAGCAGAGGCAGAGCCCAGGCACCTCCACCCAGGCTGACAGCCCAGGCAGCAACCACGGAGGGTAGAGACTGCAGGGAAAAGGACATCGGTTTCTCCCAGCCAACATCTACCTTAAAAGGGCAAAACCCACAAACTGTCCCCAAGTCTCAGGGCTGGTGCTGGGAGGGGACAGCAGCTTGGCAGCTACAGGGCACAGATCAGTCATGCCACTCTCAGCAGCTCCAGCAACTGGAACCCTCCCACTCGCTCCAAAGCTCTCTCCTTGGGGAGCGGCTCATGGCAGGGCTGGGATTGGGAGGAGACATGGGAAAGCAGGAGATTTGTTGAAAATAGATTAAATGAGAGCCACGGGGAGAGCACGAGCTGCTGTGACCACTTGGGTGAGTCACAGACCCCCAGCCAGGGGCTCCTGGAGGGGCTCCTCAGACACTCAAACTCCAGCTGGCCCCCAGACACAGCTCCGTGCTGGGGTTTGCTTTGGCCACCAGCACCCAGCAACATGGGGCATCTGTGGGGAGAGAAGAGGCTGCTCTTCCCCCATCAGGAGGTGAAGGGGGCCCCTCACTGCCAGGGCTCAGCAGGGCACACTAGTACCACCCACCTCCCTCCCAAAAGCTGCCTGGGACCTCTCCCCACAGTTCCCCCATGGGGAGGCCAAAGGCAGCACAGCCCCCAGAGCCCTGGCCAGAGGGGAGCAGGCAGGTGCCACCAGCCTGTCCCACTGGGAGCAACCTTTCTAGCATGGGATGGGTCTGGTCCCTGCCCTCCTCAGCACAGATGAGCTCAGAACTGCCCAGGGAGTTTTTAGAAACCAAAACAGGATGTTTCCAGGCTGCCAGCTGGCGGCACAGGGTTACCAGCCTGAATTAGCCAGCCCAGCCCTCCTACGAGTGCTCCCATCTGGGCATTGTCTTTTAATAGACACTGGAAACAAACCCAGCAAGGCCACAGAGCGCGGCGGGATGGGAGCGTGTGCTAAAATAGGAGCAAGAAAAAAACCAGGCAGAGCACGGATGGGAATAGGTGGGGTGGGATGGAGAGGGGTGTGTGGATGGCAGCCCCTCTCCCACACCAGGGACAAGACTCTGCCGTCCCCCATTGACTCTGGGACCTTGGCCAGCTGCCCCACTGCCCCTCCTGGGCTGAGGCCAACGAGTAAAGTGGCATCAGCCAGGTGCCATCAACCCTTCCTCTTCCCCTTCTGCCAAGGTGGAGTCCCCTCGCCAGGGTGGCCAACACGGACCCCAGCCAAGAAGCCCAGGAATGGCCAGTTCCTGCAGCTGGGATGGCCAGAGGGTCCCTCAGGAGATGCAGCAGAGGTGGCAGCATGTCTTGGCCTCACTCAGCACATCAGAGCCCAAGCTGTGGCCGAGGAGGAGGAGGGCAGAGCAGAGGCTGGAGCCAGCACTGGCTCTGGGGAGCAGGGCACAAGCTCTGGGATACAACCAGGAGAGCCTCAGAGCCATGCAGGCAGTGAGAGCACAGCCCCCAAAACACAGAGCTGAGAAATTCCCCCTGTTCCTGCCAAAGGGGGGAGGCAGCCACATCCCCCTGCACCCAGATGAGAGAAGCATGGAATAGTTTGGGTGCCAAGGGATCTGAAAGCTCATTCTCATTCCAGCTCCTTCCATGGGCAGGGACACCTTCCACTATCCCAGGGTACTCCAAACTCCGTCCAACCCGGCCTTGGACACTGCCAGGGATGGGGCAGCCATGGCTTCTCTGGGCAACCTGTGCCAGGGCCTCCACAAACAGGGGCTGTGCACCCATGGCCCCAGCTCTCAGCCAGAGCTCCCTCTCTCCCTGCACAGACGGCTGTGGAATTTCACACCCAATCACCAAGATTAGCAGCAAATCCCAAGATGACATTTGTTCAGGAGAAGAAAAAGAAGCCCTGACCAAGCAATTTCCCTTGCAGGGACAGTGTGGAAATAGCTGAGGAGCAAAGAATGCCCCTTTTCTTCCCATCCTGCCGCTGAGCGACTTTGCCAGCATCCATCACCAAGCCCAAGAAAATAAACACGGCTCTGTGTATAAACACAGCAACCATCAAACAACATTCCCAAGTGCAAGGGACCCACATTCCACCCTGGAGTGTGCAGCTGCCTCCTCTGTGGGTACAGAGAGCAGTGCTCTGCCCCACGGAGCAGCACCACATCAAACTGAGCAGGTATGTCCAGAGCAACCCCAAATTCAGGTAGTACAGCATGGATTGAGAGCTAGCTCAGAGCTTTCCACAGCAGGGCAGCCAGGGGATATGGCTGATGGCAGGCACACCTGGCAGGTGTCTCAAGGTGCCCTGCACAAGCCCTGGACAGACGTCACCACACTCAAGGTGACAGCTGAAGCAAACTCCTCACAGCCAATGGGCAGGCAGTGGGGAATGGGCAACAAGCAGTGCCCAGGCTCAGCCTCCCAAACCAGGATTTTCTTTGCAGGTTTTCTAGCACCTCCTGGGAGCTGCTAAGTGCCTGCCAAGCCCAGCTCAGTTGGGTCACTGAGCACTTCCCTCCCCTGGGGAGGCTCTAACACCTGGACAGCAGGAATCAACAGGAGCAGCCACCACAAAAGGGCACGATCTGCGCTCACAAACTGCTCCCAATTTCCATCCCTCGCCCTCCTCGGGTGGGAGATGAACACACAGCATGGAAAGACAAGGTCACTTTTTGAGCCAAAAACATCAGCTCTGGTGTGTGCCCAGCAGATAAAGAAGGAGCAGAAGAGCTCGAGGGGTGAAGCTTGTAGCTGAGAGTGCTCCTGAGCCTGGGCCACGCAGAAGCTCCCAGGACAGGCTGCAGGCGCCCTCTCCACAGCCACACTCCTACCCAGAACATCTGCACAGGCTGCTGGGCCACTGCCATGCTCTGGAAATATAAATAGGTGTTAAATTCAACTCCATGTTGACAGTGTGACACGTCTCTCAGTAACCACAGCTCCAAAAGGAGCAGCGCTCAGCCACTCCAGCCCGGCAAGGAGGCAGGGCAGGGCAGGGCATGGAGCCAGCTGAGGATGGCCTGCTGCCCAGGCATCTCACTTCCTTTGGAAGCAGCTGTTATTTCCCTGCAGCTCTGCTTCTCCTACTCTCCCTGGACCTTTGTAAGCATCTCCCTCTGGCCATTGCCTGGAGGGCCATTGTGCTTCCCAGCCTGGCCAGGGCTGTGCTCAAGTGCTGGGGCTCCTGTGATTCCAATTTAAGGGACCCCACTTTGCTGGTTTGCCTCATCGCAGCCTGCCCCACTCTCAGATCATTTTTTCAGCTGCCAGTGGAGCAACTGGTGGAAACTCTCTGAGCCATCACAGACTTGCTACTCCTTGAGACACCACCACTTTAGGAGAGGCTCAGGCCAGCCACAGCCCAGCTGTGCAGTCACTCCTCTGCACTCCCAGCTCTGCTGTCCCCAGCACAGACCTCCCGTGTGCTGTGTGACAGGGGCTCACTGGGAGATCTGGAGTGGGGCGCAGAGCACAAGGACAATCCAGACACAGCCACAGCAACCCCCAGCAATGGACACACGGCGTGGGACCCTCACCTTGGTCTGCTGCCAAAGCAGTTGGTGCTGGGAGGTTGGTGCCGGCCCTCCGTGGCCACAGCTGTGCTGCTGGGGTCCCGCCCAGGTGCCTGGGACCCTGCAGGGGGGAAGAACAAGGGCTGAAGAAAAGGACTGAACCACCTACCCTCCCTTCCCTCCCTCCCACCTTCCAGAAAGGAGCCCCAAAAGCACAACAGCCTCATCCCCTGCAGGGCAGACCCCCAGCACCCAAGGACCCCCTGCCTCACACCACACAGCCCAGCACCCCAGGCAGGACACAGGACTCTGCAGAGCTGGCAGTGCCAGGACAGCACTGCATCCACAGCTCCCAGATTGCACAGGTTTTGTCTTCCACCAACAAAGAGAAGGAGCAAGGGAAAGCAGTGCACCAATCCCTGTTCTGTACAGGTTTTGCTCTCCTGGCAACCCTGAGAGATCAGCCACCAGCCCATGACCCCACAGATGCCCTGACACGGGGAGCTCTCGTGAGTGGATCAGCAGACACTGACACCACTTCCCCAGCCCTCACAGCCAGCAGGGAAGGGGCTGATCCAGCGAGGGAAGGGGCTGATCTGTGTGGAAGGCTGGAGGAGGGCTGCAGAAGGGCTGCTCCTCCCAGGCTGCAGGGGAGGCTGCTGGGAGCCTCCTGCACCAGCGGGAGCCCACGGGGCTGGCCCGGGCTGGGCAGGGGCCGCACGGGGGCGGGGGTGGGTGCTGGCCCGGGACACCGGAGCTCGCCCCGCTCCCCGTGCGGGCCGGGCACTCACACTCACACTCACCCTCACCCTCACCCTCACACTCACCCTCGGAGCCGGCACTGCCGTCGGGAACAACGGGAACGCTGCCCAGAGCAACAGCCGGCCCGTCCAGGAACACCGTCAGCTCTCCGCCCGACACAACGCCGCCTTTGTTCTCCGTCTGCAGGTCCAGGGTCAGCTGCCTGTTCTCCACTGCCACAGATGGGACATGCAGAGAGAGACCCCCAGTCACCACCGGGACACCGGCCCAGCCCCGGGCCAGCCTCCCGGGCCTCCCCATCCCCAAAGAACAACGTGCCCACGCCCTCAGGGCCACCAGTGCTGGCCCCACACCTACACACACCTACCAGCACTGCCAGAGGACCCCGGCCAGTGCCACCACCTGCTCCTGCACCAGCCCTCAGGATCCCTTCACCCCTTTAGTGGGGCTGCAGCTGCCCCAGCGGCCCTGGCTGTGACACCCGGACCCCCATCGCTCAGGGCCCGGAGCTGGGGCTGTAGGGCAGATCCCAGCAGGAAAGCCAAGGGATTTCACAGAACCACCAGGTTGGAAGAGACCTTCAAGATCATGAAGTCCAGCCCATGCCCTAACACCTCAACTAAACCATGGTACCAAGTGCCACATCCAATCTTTTTTTAAACACACCCAGGGATGGTGACTCCACCACCTCCCTGGGCAGGCCATTCCAGAACTTTATCACTCTTTCCATAAAAAACTCTTTCCTAATATCCAACCTAAATTTCCCTTGGCACAGCTTAGGACTGTGTCCTCTGGTTCTGTCAGTGCTGCCTGGAGAAAGAGACCAATCCACCTCAGCACAGGCACCTTTCAGGAGCTGTAGAGAGTGATGAGGTCACCTCTGAGTCTCCTTTTCTCCAGGCTGAACCCCCCCCCCAGCTTCCTCAGTGGTTCCTCACAGGATTTGTGTTCCCAGCCCCTCACCAGCCTCACTGCCTCCTCTGGACGCACTCAAGCGTCTCAAAGTCCTTCCCAAACTGAGGGGCTCCTTTAAGATGATACAAGGGGCAAGAGGGGTCCTGCAGGATGGTGAGCATCCCTCCATCCACATCCCTGTGCATCAACTCCACTGAACAAAACCAGCACAGAGGGCTGTCCCCAAACAGGAACACTCTGCTGCAGCACTGGACAGCATTAACAGAAGGTTCTGGAGAGGGTACCATGGGCTGGGAGGCTCCTGGAGACAGCTGCCAGCTCCACTCCCTCCTGTGTGAGCCAGTCTGGCTTCATCAGCTTGGCTCTGCTGGTCCCTGGGGGCAATGGGGGCACAGCACAGCCCTCAGCACCCACCCCATCACAGCAATGCCTGCCAGTGCCAGCCAGACTGAAACACCCATCACAGAAGGCCAGAAAAAATTGGCTGCACCAGCCTGGGACACTAGCCCAGACGCTTCCTGACTCATTTGCTCAAATAATATTTTTATTATACACGGATTGCTCATGACACAATGGCACCATTTTTTAGCAACCTGCTTTGTCCCAGTGTGACGCGGGGATGGGGTGCGGCTCAGCCAGCAGGAGCAGGATGGGAGCACACCCCCAGAGAGCCCTTGGCCCACCTCTAGCTGCGAGCTGTCCCACGCTGGGACTTGACCAAGGCCCCCCAGAATGCAGTGACCCAGGGTCTGCAGTGACCCAGGGTCTGCAGTGAACACAGGGCTGTGGGACAGGTGGCACCTGTGGATCTGAAGGAAGTCTCCAGTTTTTAGTGCCAAGAAGGCAGGTGTCTCCTGCACAACAGGGGCACACGCTCACAGGGGCACAGCTCTGTCACTGATCACCATCATGCAACAAGGGATCCTGCTGAGCCTGTCTTCCCCTCTGCCTCACGGAGCTGCACTCCGCTTGCTTCCTTGGGAAACCGACCTCACAGACAGTTTTAAGAGCCCGAGACAGAAGATGCTACTGAGAACGGCCAAAAACCAGAACAAATCCAGACCCTGTTTCCCCCCTGGCTCCTCCAAGCCGTAGGAATCCACATTTTCTCCAGGGTCCCTCCATCCCCCTCCGCGCGCGCTGCGCTCCGGGGCCGCACAAGCGCTCATTGTGCGGGCGCCCGGCTGAGGCGCAAAGACGAGGTGTCTCCAAGTGGAGGATGTGAACATGAACCTCCCAGCCGGCTTCCTTCTCCCCCCCTCCACCCCCTCCAGCTTTTTTAAAGAAAATAAACACTGGCAGAACCTTCCCCTCCCTGTCCCCGTGCAGCGTGCGGGACGCACAAAGGGACATTGCTGCTGCTCCGACGGCAGGTCCCCCGGAGGGCCCGGCACAAAGGCTGCCTCTGTCCCGCCGGCTGCCAGAATGTCAGAGGGATTATTATTATTTTGGGAGGGGGTCGGGGGGTGATTTGGTCCTGAATAAGGTCTCAGTTCAGCTACTTCCAGTGCCCTGCACGCAGCATCAGAGCTCCCATTTAGCAGAGGTGAGCTGGAATTCCCACCCAGCCCATTAAGCGGATTTACGGTTCCACGAAACGAGGCTGCTCCCAGCCGGCGTGATAACAGCCCCGGGCTGAGCCCCAGCCCTGAGACCCCCAGGAACCACACGTGTCTGACCCCAGGGAGCTGCCACACGGGATGGGCAGCTCCTCTGGAAGACCCTGTGTGAGGTGGCTCCATCTCCACAGCTGCATCCCAGAAGCTTTTCAGACAGACAGCCAAAATGAGCTTCCCAGTGTCTCAGCTTCCCAAACCTAGTGCCAAGCTCTTTGCCCAGTCCCACTGGATGCAAAGGCCAGTCAGGTCCCATTCCAACAGCTCCATGTGATCGTCCAGGTTTTGTCTGGGATGAATCAAAGCTCCCTGGTGCTGAGCAGGTGAAAACTGGCTCAACCTTTGTGCATTCCCACAAGGAATGACTCCATGCCATGGCTACAGTCCCTCCAGGAACAAGCAAGGGGCAAGTTAAACCTTCTACGGACATTTCCAAACCAAGAAGGAACGCAGAGTTTAGGGGAAGGGATAATCTTTAGTGTCCCATGAAAGTCTCCCCTTTGGGAGAAGCTCTGCCTTTGCTGCTGATCCAACCTCAATCACCAGCAGCTTAGAGACAACTGTGTCCCACTCCATTTATCTGCCAGGGATAACCAGGAGGGCCTCAGGTCTCTGTATCTTTCCCCTAAAAGGTGACATGGGATGGGCACTCTCCAACCCCCCTAGTGACCTCCTGGCTGGATGACCAGTTTTGTGGGATTACATCCTGGCCATGGCAGAGCCAGCTCACGGAGCTGCTGGGACATGCAGCACAGCACAGCACAGCTCCTTTGGCATCACAGCCACTATGGGTGGAGCTGCAGCTTTCCAGAGGCTGGGAATTGCTGCTGGTGTCCTGGAGGATCCCAGGAGGCTACAGTTCCAGCCACTCTGCCTGGAGCACCGCAGCAGGGATCCCTAAAGCCCTGGCACGTGGTGCCACTCAGCACACAGCGGGACCAGCACAACCAGCAGGCCCAGTAGGGGCTCCCACACCGCCTGGGATGCGGGGCTGGCCGGGGCCAGCAGCTCCTGGAGCCCGGGAACAAAGAGGAGCCTCTGTTCAGGGGCTGGGGGCGTGCCACGGCAAACGAGCTGTTTTATGGGAGCCCTGGGAGCAGCTCGGCTCCTGGAAGGCTCCAGCCCGTGCTGGTGCCTGAGCCGGCCCTGACCCACCTCCCCACCAATCCCCGGCAAGGCCAGAGGGGCTGCGGGCCAGCGGAGGGGCCCCGCAGGAAGCGCGGCCGGAGCCCCGGCTGTCCTGCCACAGCCAGGCTGCCACTGCAGAGCCTCTCACAGCAGCTCAGGCCTCATCGCTGAGCTCTTCTTCCATGCTCCAGCCCTCAGAGCTGGGACTTTTCCCCCTGCAGTGGGGCACACCTGGCAAGAGGGCTGACAGCAGCATCCTGGCACACACTGCCACAGGTGTCACCAGCAGTGAGGACACTGTCCTGCCCACCGAGGAGAGCCACAGGAACCAACCCAGGGCCACAGCTACACTCACAAATCAGCACCTTTCATAACGCCTCACCAAAACCATAACAAACCCAACTAAGAGGGGCTGCTGCCCGGCAGGGGCTCACTCTTGGCTGAGCACCTCTCAGGATGGGAGAGGAGGGCCAGGCCCCTCCAGTGGCAGGGGCACATGCATTTCACTGCCCTTCACATCAAGTGCTGACTCAGGATGGCTTGAAATCCCAGATGCCTTCTGCCTGACCCAGCCCCTTCCTCAGGCTGGCAGGCAGAGGGAACACACTCCCCTATTCCCAGGACGACAGCAGCCCCTGAGGAAAGGATCTCCCAGGTCCCCATGGGACCTCTCCCAGCAGCCTCTGGCCCTCTCAGACCTGCAGCAAAGCCTGAAGACTCAACATGAGCCTGCAGAGAAGAGGAGGGAGCAGATGCCTGCCCACACAAGGAGGGCAGACAGGAGCAGAGGGGCAGCACCTTCCCAGGCAGGGCAGGGCAGGCTCTGCAGCTTTAAGAGTCCTTCCTCCCTCCCAGCCCGCAGTGTCAAGGAAAAATCTGACACGTTTTTTCTGGGGGATGTTAACAGACAAGCTAGAACAGCCAGTTGCCTTTTCCATTCATTTTCCACACAGCCTCCCGGGATGGCTGGGAATGAAAGAGCCAATTGTGCCCCCGTGGCGGCGCAGGTAGGGCAGGAACCGCGGCGGCTCCGGGAGCCCAGCACGGCCCCTGCACACCTCGGGAAATAACGGCTGCAGGGGAGGCTGCCCAGGGGCAGGTCCCACAGCTGTGGGGCTGGCTGGCTGCTACACCCCAACAGAGCCAGCCCGAGGCACTCGTCCAGGTCCCCACAGGCCTTGTGAGAAGACAGCAGTAGCAGCACAGGTCCCATGTGTCCCTCACTGCCACAGCACCCGGTGCCATGGTGGCACGGCAGGGACACCGGTGTGGTTGCAGAGCTGGCGGCACCAGGGGAAGCAGCTCAGCCCAGCCCCCAGCACTGGGGAGGGTCTGAAGCAGCCCCGAGTCCCTCGGGGCGCAGAAGGCCCCTCTCCCGCTCAATACCAGGTCTGTGTCTCACCAGCTTTCCTTGGAAGAGACAGAGCCAGCCTTTTCCCCCCGCGCCGCCCCGGCCCTGAATGGCCGCCTTTATGTGGGAGCTGCTGTCACGAGCCACGCTCTGGCAACCGCAAACGGTGGCGGAGAGCAGAGGGGTTTGTGTTCCCAGCCCACCGAGGTGCCCGCACTGACGCAGGTACGGCTGCGGCACGCCCGGCCCGGGGCACACAATGGCACCTTGTTCTCTGCCAGGGAGCACAGCCACCACGGCCACCACTGCCTCAAGCCCTGCTCCCTGCCCTGCTCCCTGCCCTGTCCCCTGCCCCTGCTCTGTGCCCTGCCCCAGGCCATACTCACGTTTGCCACCGCCCTTGAGCAGGCTGCCGAGGCTGATGGAGGCGGCACCCAGCAGCTCGTTCCTCAGCGTGTGGCAGATCCAAACCTTCAGCTCCAAGTGGCTCTGAGCCGTGACATTCCTGCAGAGAGGGAAAGGGGCTGTCAGCACGGCTTGCTCCGTGCTCAGGGAGCAGGCAGTGCCACAGGCAAGGAGCAGAGGAAGGTGGGCAAGGACATGGGGCAGTGGGAGACCCCCCTCTCACCACTCTCCCACCGCCCTCCCAGCCTGGCTGTCTCTGGCAGTGTCCCCATGCAAGGGGCAAAGCTCTGACACCTGAGTGTCCCCAGCCTGTGGCACAGCAGGGCACACAGCAGGGGCCAGCTCCACAGCAGGGGTCACACAGACTCACAGGGTGAGGATCTCGTTCCACAGCAGCTCCGAGACCCCCATCTGCTTCCCCGTCTTCTTGGTCTCGCTGGGCAGCCCGTCACCGGCCACCTCCACGTAGCAGTTCACGCGTGCTGGGCGGCTCTGGGCCTTGGGCTTCACAGACACAACTGGGCAGGGCAGGCACGGGGTCAGGCCTGCGAGACACCCTGTCCCCTGCCTGTGCCCTGCCCTCATCCCCCAGCCCACCCCTGCCAGCTCGGGGTGCTCACAGCAGAGTGCTGGGAGAGGGGCAGTGGGGAGCAACGCTCCTGGTGGCAGCGATGGCTGGCACCAACCCCTGACCAGGACTGTCCCCAGCTTCACCCCTCCGAGGGTGGCAGGACTGTCACTGTCCCCAGGGACACCTCCCTGCCCCAGGGCACGGGGCAGCACGGGACGGGCAGCCCCAGGCCGGCAGTGCCCGCGGAGGGGCAGCGCGGGATGCGGCTCCGAGGGGACGCGGCTCCGGGCGCCGGGAGCCATCTCGCGGCCGCGGGAGCACCAGCGCGGCCCCGCAGCCACGTCCCCAGCCCAGGGCACACAGGGCCGTCCCCAGCCCCTGCTCCTCCCGAGTGCTGTGTGTGCCAGCCCGGGGCGCAGGCAGAGCACGCACATTCCCGGCACGGCAATCCCAGCACGGCGGCAGCAGCACCCACCTTTCACGGACAGCGGGGACTTCTCGCAGGGCGGCCCGGCCCTGGCCCTGCTGGAGCTGGCAGCGGCCATGGCATCACCCCCAGCTGCAAGCAGAGAGAGGAGACACCTCAGCCCCACTGCCAGGGCACCCAGGGAGCCCAGACACAGCCCGGTGCTGCTGCAAGTGCCCGGCACGGCAGCGACACGGGGAAAGGGCTGGGCGAGCCCCGGGACACACGGGCTGGGCTCCCTCTCCTGATGAGCCCCCTGCATCAAAGGCAACTGGGAGAGCAACCCCTGCACAGCAGCACCACGGGCTGAGCTGGGCACTGCCACCTCCAGACACCCCTCTGGGCACCTGAGCCCCTGACCCACAGGCCAGTGCTGCTAGGGGACAGAGCAGCCACCAAAGCCTTGCCCCGGGGGACACTGGCTCACCACACATCACCAACAAGATGGCAAAGACATGGCAGTAGCACCAGCTGCAGAGGGAGCTCTGGTCACAGCATGGGGACCACAAACCTGAAGGGCAGCCCTGGTTTCACTATGGTACCAAATCCCACAGGATCACTGAGGCTGGGAAAGGCCTCCAAGACCATCGTGTCACCCCCTGAATGAGAAGGACACAGTGTGACACCAGGGAGGGTGGCAGGACACATGGCCCGGGCCGGTGCCCAAAGCAATGACCACAGAGCAGAGGGATGAGGTCACACATCCCACAGGAGCACAAGACACGGTCACACATCCCACAGGAGCACAAGACACCCTGGGCCTGCCCCAGCCTCTTCCCACCATTCCCAGGAGCTGCAGAGCACGGGGGCCAAGCTCACAGCCCGGCCCAGAACTGCCTGGCCAGGCCACTGCCAACCCCCCCCTTCCCAACCAGGGGAAGCACAAAAACAGGGCAGCAGCTCCAGCCCCTCTCCCTGTGCAGGAGCCTCTCCCCTGCCCTCTCCCACATCCTCCTTGCACCGTACCGAGCTCCATCCCACGGCAGATTCCCTGAGAAATCCCCTGTGCCAGGGTCTCTGCTCTCTGTGCCAGCCCAGCAAACCTGCCTGGCACCCAGGGCCTGCCTGTGCCCCCACAGCCCCCAGCTCTGCCTGCTGGGCACTGCCCGAGCACCGTCCTGGCTCCATCCAGCAGCAGCCAGGGCTCCCGGGCACAGGCCAGTCTGCTGCCCTCACCCCGAGGGCTCACTCAGTGTCACACGCTCACTGTGACACACTCACTGTCACACACTCGCTGCCACCCCAACTATCCCGGCCCACGGGTCACCCCGGCCTCCCCTGAGGCCATCAGATACCCCCGGTCCTCACATCCCCACCCCACACCACACGGATTCCACGGGGGCCGTGCCCCTCCTGTGCCAGCCCGTGCCCAGCCCTGGCTGGGCTGTTTCCATCCTTCCTCCTTCACATCCCAACTCTCTTCCTTCCCTGTTCCCTCTTTTCCTGGCTCCACACCATTTCTCTGTCACTCGTCTGACAGCCCCGGTCACGCCAACAAACGCCTCTGGCCCCAGAAACCCCTGGGTGCCCGGTGCCGCTCCCCGGGCACAGCTTCCCCGCCCGCACACCCCACAGCCCTCAGCCCAGCGGGGCCGTGACACACGGCAGGACCCTCTTGGCCAGACCGAGGCCTCCCTTCCTCCCCCGGCTTCCCGTTTCCGACAGCCCAGCCCGGCCCGGCCTCCCGGAACACCGGCGGGGCCGCCGCCCCGGCAGCGAGCACCGAACCCGCCCCCGGGACCGCCCGGTCCGGCCCCGCAGCCCCGCACAGACCAGGCCCGGGCACTGCAGGCACCGCGCACAGGAAGCGGCGGCCAAGGGCACCCCCGCGGCCCCACCGTCCCGGGCCGCTACCGGCACCGGCTGAGCAGCTCCGGCGGCCGAAGCGCCCCACCAGGCCGTGTCCGGCGGACGGACGGGAGCACCCCGGGCTGGGCCGGGAAGCGACGCCGAGCCGAGCCGAGCCGAGCCGAGCCGAGCCGAGCCGAGCCGAGCCGAGCCGAGCCCAGCCCGTCCCGTCCCGTCCCGTCCCGTCCCGTTACCGGCGGCCGCTCCGCTCCCGCTCCCCGGCTCCAGCTCCCGCCGTCATGTGACCCCGGCCCGTCACGTGATCGCGCCAGCAGGAAGCGCTCCCGGGGCCCGGCGCCGCTCCCGGCGTGCTCCGACTGAACTACAACTCCCGGCGTGACCCGCGCCCGGACCACAACTCCCGGTGTGCTTCCCGCGGCGCTTCGACGGCGTCCGGGGTGGGCCATGGGGCACGCAGACATGGCGCGTGTTCCGCACGTCGTGGCCGACACGGGCGCGTTCCTGAGCGCGGCCCCGCTGCAGGTACCGGGGGAACACCGGGGAGACACCGGAGGGACGGGGGGGGGGGGGGGGTCAAGGGCTTACGGGCCGGTGTGACGGCGCTGCCCGCAGGACATCGCAGACGTGCTGTACACCGTGCCCGAGGTGCTGGCCGAGATCCGCGACCGGCCCGCGCGCCGCCGCCTCGCCGCGCTGCCCTGCGAGCTGCGGGTCCGCCGCCCGCGCCCCGAGCTGCTGCGCCTCGGTGAGTGCCGGGCCGGCCCCGCCACCGGCTCCTTCCCCCGCCGGAGCGGCCCCGCCCGGCTCGGCCTGGTCCGGCCCGGCCCGACGGCGCCGCTGCTCCCCCCGCAGTGACCGAGTTCTCCAAGAAGACCGGGGACTACCCGAGCCTCTCAGCCGCCGACCTGCAGGTGCTCGCCCTTACGTGCCAGCTCCAGGCCGAGATCGACGGCCCCGGCTGTGTCCGCTGGGAGCCGCAGGACAAGGTAGGATGGGCACGGGGCCCCGGTTCCAGCGGCCCGGACGCGGGTCCCGGTGCCAGCGGCCCCGCCGACGGCCCATGCTGCCCCCCAGGTGCGGCTCAGCTCCACCCCGCGGCACCCCGAGGCCCCCCTGCACCTCGCCGGCTTCCACCTGCCCGCCAAGGTAAGGCACGGCCGGAGGGGAGGGGGCTGCGGCCCGCGGAGCCCCGGCTGAGGGCTGCCCGTGCCGTGCCCCGGCCGAGGGGCTGAGCGGTGCCCGTGCCGTGCCCCCAGCACAAGCCCGCGGGGAAGGGCCCACACCAGCCCAGCCCCGGCCCGGCCCCGGCAGAGAGCGACGAGTTCGGATCCTTCCTGTACTGGCGGCCACCCCTGCCCAGCATCGAGGAGGAGCTGCGGGAGCTGCTGGTGAGAATCCTCTGGAGGCTTCTCCCTGCCCTTGCTCTGCCGTTTCTGGCCAGCCGTTCAGTGCCACCCTGAGCATCTCCTTCCCACCATGGCCCAGGCCATCACCAGCAGCCCCGAGCCCCCCGAGCAGCACCGGAGCTCTGCAGACGGGGCCAGCGCTGGCGAGGAGGAGGAGGAGGAGGAGGAGGAGAGTGATGACGAAGGCTGGATAACTCCCAGCAACCTGAAGGAGGCCCAGCAGGACATGGGGCACTTTGACACTGCTCCCGTGGGTGTCCAGGTCGGCTGTGTCACCACGGACTTTGCCATGCAGGTGGGTGCTGGGCTGCAGCCGGGCTCAGGCTCTGGGACAGCTCCGTGTGTCAGAGCAGCAGGGTCTCAGTCCCAGAGGCCTCCCAAAGCCTGTAGGGCTCTGAGTGCCCCAGCTGCAGGTCCCAGCTGCAGGGTGCCGCTGTGTCCCTGCTCTTGCAGAACGTGCTGCTGCAGATGGGTCTCCACGTGCTGGCTGTGAACGGGATGCTGATCCGCCGGGCCCGCAGCTACATCCTGCGCTGCCACGGCTGCTTCAGGTGCTGGGGCTGGGGCTGAGCCCGGGCTGAGCCCGCGTTCCATGGCCCCAGGAGCTCTGAACCCCCGTCCCACCCTCGCAGGACCACCTCGGACATGACCAAGGTGTTCTGCCCCCACTGTGGTAACAAGACCCTCAAGAAGGTGGCAGTGAGTGTCAGCGAGGACGGGAGTCTCCACATGCATTTCTCCCGCAACCCCAAGGTGCTGAACCCCCGGGGGCTCAGGGTGAGTACCTGGACAGAATCCCAGACTCACTGAGGTGGGAAAAGACCATCAAGGTCATAGAATCCAACCTGGTGAGAATCCTCTGGAGGCTTCTTCCTGCCCTTGCTCTGCCATTTCTGGCTGGCCATCCTCACCTTGTCAGCCAGCCCAGAGCACTGAGTGCGTGTCCAGTTAATTCCTTGCACGCCTCCCGGGATGGGGACTCCACCACCTCCCTGGGCAGCTCCTTCCCACCTTTAACAACCCTTTCTGTGAAGAAATGCTTCCATTGGGATCCCTGGGATGGGAGCCCAGCCTGTGGCTGGCAGGCTGGAGGGAATTTAGGCAAACCGAGAACATTGTCCAGATGTTACGCTTGGACCCCAGGGCTTTCGGGCGTCCCTGCTCAGCTCTCCATGGGGTCTGTGCTCACCGGGTCCCTGGGAGCCGGGGCTGATCCCTTGTCCCCGCAGTACCCGCTGCCAGCGCCGCAGGGCGGCAAGCACGCCAACAACCCGCACCTGGTGGAGGACCAGCGCTTCCCGCAGCAGCGCCTGTCCCGCAAGGCCCGGCAGAAAACCAACGTGTTCGACCCCGACTACCTGGCCGGGGCGTCCCCGTTCGCCGAGAACGACGTGCACAGCCGGGCCGCGCACCTGCAGCTGCGCGACGCCGCCCTGGGCGCCGGCCGCCGCCGCCTCAACCCCAACGCCGTCACCAAGAAGTTCGTCAAGAGGAGGTGAGGACAGGACAGGCCCCGCCCGCAGGACTCACCTGCCCAGGTGTGCTGGGGACTCTGCCGGGGTGAGGCCTCTCCCGGCACCTGGGCACAGGCCGGGCCATCCTGTCCCCACTGCGCGGTGCCCAGAGAGCCACCGTGACCAGAGCGATGGTGACGGAGTTTGGGGGACCCTGGCACGGGGGAGGGCGGGGTGGCTTCCCTGGGCACCCCTGGGCAGGGGCTGTGTCACCCAATAAACACCAAACCACAAAGCCCTGTGACTCAGTCCCAGTTCTGTGGCTGCCTGTGCCAGGGGGAGCCTTTCCCTGAGCCTCGAGGAAGGAGGAGGCTGGGGCAGAGGGAGGGAGGATTTCTTGGATCATTTGCCCCACGGGGTAATGAGGTCCAGAAGAACAAAGCCCAGGGCAGGGAGTTGTGTCCCACTGTGACTCCGGGTGATGCCCAGGGCTGAAGGGGGAGACTCTGGGGTAAAGCTTTGTGGATAAATCTGCTGAAATCTTTCACAGTTGACTGTTGGGCCCAGCTCTTGCTGCAATTTCTCCTTAACCCTGCTGAAATTGTTCAAAGTAAGGAAATAGCTGATAGCAGCTGTGGCCCCTGGTCCTGGGGAGGTCACAGGCTGCAGAGTGGGAGCAGCAAAGGGGAACACTCCCGGGCCTCCCCAGCCCCAGGGCACTTTGAGTGTGCCAAAGCTGCAGATAAAGGGCATTGGGGAAGCACCCACACCGCCTGATGAGGACGTGGTAACTTCCAGCTTTGGACTCCTGGCCTCACCTCCTGGGGCAGCCTCTGCCTCTCCCCCAGGGGTTCCTGGGGTCCCACACCACCGAGTCAGTGTGATTCTTCCCCAGGACCTTTTCCTGCAGCAGCTGCAGCACCCTGGGCACAGCTCTGGAGATGCCCTTGGTAAAACCATCACAAGACTTTACAGTGTAAAATGAAAACTTTTCATTGTTTATTCTCGACTGCAGCTGTTTACAGAAATATAGTTGCGAGTATACAAATGTCCCAATAGAAGCAAAATATTTTTTTTTTTTAATATTCAACAAGTTATCACAGGAGAGCTAAAAACATAGATGCAAATAAAATATCCCCTCATAGACAAACTGAAAACACCGGGAATCAGTGCTTGGAAAACCCACCTACGAAAGCCATATACACAAACTGCACGAAGGAGTATCTGGTGCTACTTTCACATTGCAGGACACAGAAGAGGCAGCTCAGCGGTCAAGGGTGCACCCAGAACATCTGGCAGGCAGGGGAGAGCCCAGCCGAGGTGCAGGGACAGAGACAGAGGTTGGAGCTCTGCTCTGAAGGGGTTGGAGCTTAACTCAGCATCAGCTCAGGTGGAAATAATTCAAGTTGCCTCCTTTTATCCAGAATAAAAAAGCTCCAGGAATGCTGCAGGCTGCTAAGGGTACTGGATTGGGATCCCAGTTCTGCAAGACCCAAAGAGCCACTTCCAAACAGGAACCTCCCCCTGGACACGTTATCCCACGGGCAGCTCCAGGGCCAAAACAAAGCCAAGGCCATTTCCCTGTCAGTGACCACAGGAGCCCTCCCTAATCCCAGGCCTGGAGCTGGAATGTGTCACAGAGGGCAGCTGGGACCTTGGACCCTGAACAGAGGGGTCAGTGAGCAGGGAATCCCTGGGTTCCCTGCCCTGTCCCTACACAGTGAATGTCACCGGGCAATTTAATGAAGTGTAACAGCAAAAATGACAGATCCCTGGAAAAGGCAGAGTTCAGCTCTGCAAACTCCAAGAGAACAAAGGAGGACACTGGCTCTCAGTGTGGTGGAGGTGATTTAAGAAGGCCTGTACCAGGATAACACTGATCCACTCAGGACAAATTCCAGTGGAACACAGATTTGGAATTGAAAGTCATGTTGGACACAATACACATTATTGAATGTATGACCTGATTTAAAGGCTGGAGCTGTGTCAGGGGAGGTTTAGGTTGGATATCAGGAGAGGTTCTTCCCCCAGAGGGTGCTGGGCACGGCCCCGAGGCTGCCAGAGCTCCAGGAGAGTTTGGACAATGCTCTCAGGGAGGCCCAGGGTGGGATTATTCAGGTGTCTGTGCAGGCCTGGGGTTGGACTGAAGATCCCTTTGGGGTCCTTCCAGCTCAGGATATTCTATGCTTCTATGATTCTTAGGGTTTAATTCCTCACACAACCTGCAAGAAAGAAATCAGCACAAGTTGTGGCAGGTTCCCCATGGACAGAATTCAAGGGGAGCTTCACTGGCTTTCAAGGAGTTCTCTAGATTTTGATTGTTGCACTGATGAATCAGTTAAAAAAAAATCAGTTTACAGACTCCTGCCCTCATGAGAATAAAGAGAAATGTCAGAGGAGTTTCCCCTCCTGACCCAGCAGAAGCAGGGACCTTGTGCTACACCATAACATCCCACACGTGGGCTGGTGCCAGCCCGGTCCTGGGCGGCACAGCCACCACCCAGCCCTGTCTGCAGCAGCTGCTGCCACCCTGGCGATGGAAACGGCTCTGGAGGGGAAGGCCAGGGATGCTCAGGGCTGCAGGAAGCCCATCCTCAGCTCTATCCTGAACCACATCTGCAAGGATGAACTAAAAGATACAAAACCACAGAAGTGGCCACAGCTGCTTGCAAGCCACAGGTCCCAGCAAGGCTCCCAAGCAGAGCAAGTTCTGTATCCATGTCACCAACAGGACCACACGTCCAGGACCGAGAGGTGGAGACGGCTACTCATGAGTTACTACAAAAACCTCCTACTGAGGAAAAGGAGTATTATTTCATGTTTATAAAAATGTAAATATAACAGTATTCTAACGCTGTGTCTACTATTATTTATATATAATAATCTGACTCCTCTATATACATATATATAATCCTAGAATATACAGGCAGTGCATATGTACATCCCTATACAGACGGGGAGAGGAAAAGCCTCTCCTCCTGTGCGCCCTCCTGCACTCTAGAGAATTCCACAAGTTCCCTTTGGCAGGAGTTCACCCCCTGCTGCATTTTTCCTTGTTTCTAACACGTTTACCCCATTCCCAACGCTGACCCTCGGTGCTGTGGCACCACAGCTGGTCTGGGCAGGAACACAAAGTGCTCACAGGCTGCCACAAAAGACTAAACCAGCCCAAAATAAAGCAAAGCCCCTGAACAAAGACAGCATCCCACTGCTGTTTGCTTTTAGCTTCTACAGAATGGAGCTGCCCCGAGCCCCCTGAACACAAAACCCCCCAAAACCATAAAATTCCATTTTGCACTAATGAGCAGTCACCAGTGACCAGAATTTCCTGTTCTTGCCTTCCACCTGCAGCTCAGAGCATGCCAAGCAATTCCCTCTCCTCTCTCCTGCTCCCCTCACTCAGATCCACGCCTGTGCTCCCTCTGCTCTCCCACAATGGCCCTGGAAAAGGAACCCAACAGTTTGCCAAGCAGAGGCACGACAAAACAGGAATAAAAATCCATTCAGACATATTTTCCTTTCAGAAATGAGATTCTAAATCAAAATATCAATGGAAACTTTAAAAAATAAAGTTCAGCTTATGCAAGTGAGAGGAATGTCCACTGACACAGCTGCCCAGTAAAAACCTGCCGAGGTTATGTTTAACTGCTCATGCCTTGTTTTATCTCAAAACTACATGGAAGCAGCCACCCTGCCAGTGATTAGAAGAAATCATCATCACTGATCATGGAGGGGACACCCACTTCAGAACAGCCAGCCTGGAATTATTTCTTGAACTAGATTTGTGCTAAAGTAAGAGCGAAGCGTTTGGCTTGCTGCAAGCCCAGGCAGTGAGGAGGACAATTAATACCAAAGCAGCAACTGTTAATTGAGCACAAAGCACCAGTGACTCCGTGCCAGAGGAGATGTTCAGCTCAAACCGTGCACCAGGTGTTGGCTCCGTGGTGTCTGGGTGGGCTCTGGGCACACCCAGGGTAAAAGCTGAGGGGATGTGGGGGGGGTTGGCAGCTCCATCTCCCTCAAGCCTCACCTGTGCCCACAAATGGGTGCTCTGGGACCCCCAGGGATGCTGGACTGACAGCCTGGTGCCCCAGGATCCTCTCTGTCACCCAAGGGCCCAGACACGATGCCAGCGCTGCGTGTGCTCCTGGAACACAGGGGTCATAGAGGAGCTCTGCTGCCCAACCTCAACTGCTCAGAATTGAATGTTCAGGGCCCTGGGCAGACACAGATGTGGCTCAGGCTGTGCTCCCTGCCATGACATCCTGCAGCCTGACCTTGAGCTCCTCTGGGGCTGGTCCAACCCCTCCGCCCTCAGAGCCGCTGCCGAGCACGCGCCAACCGCTGAGCGACCTCTTCAGTCACACAAATACTTCTTGTAACCAAATCACATGTTCAAAGTGTTGTACATTTAAACATTGACCTAAAATGAACAGGTAACTTTAACACGAGGAAAGGAAGGTGTTTCCAGAGGGAAAACTGGGATAGCACAGCCCTTGGTTGGTTTTTTGTGTATGTTTTTTTCTCTCTTCTCTTCATGAGTGACCTCAAACACGCCCACAATTCAAACATACCCTTCCCTGGAGCTGTGGCAGGCTTGGGATGAGCTTCTCTTCTGGGCACTCATCCTGTTCCATGGAGAATTGGTCCCTGGTGACTTGGCACTGACCAACAAATGGATAGAGCCCTTGGGAACAAGGAGCAAACTGAAGCAGCACGCGAGCGAATCCATCGTTCCTGTCACTCCTTCCGTGTCCGACGGCCCCAGGTGACACCAACAGCTCATCCTGGGACACACATCCTGCAAACACCACCAGTTCCTTTCCCAGTGAGTGCCTATGGACTTCCACGGCTCTCTGGACGTTGTTGGGTCCATTGTTCTCAGCCTGAGCAGCCCCAGAGAGCACCTGGGCACTGCTGGAGGCTGCTGCTTTCGTCTTGTGAACCATTACAAGATGTTGGTAATGTTTTGTCTTAGCAGGGGAAAAGAAATAAAATACAGAAAGAAGAAGTCTGGGTCGGGGTTAAAGCAGCTCTGGACATGATGCAGCAGGGAATTCTTTCTGTCCTGATTAAAATTTCCAACGTTTGAGCATAATCATAAATTAGGAGTTAAAACACAGAGGCGCTAATAATAAAATATTAAATAGGCAATGAGAGTGGAGAAAAGCTGAATGGCTCATTCTGAGGGAAACCCCAATATTTCATATTTTGTATAATCCTAAATGCCTCTGGGTTTCCTGGCTAGGCTGTGAGTGAGGGACACACCAAATACAGAGCAAAGCTTCTCGTGGCCAGCTGGACCAACACTGCCTGATGGAATGGCGAGAGATGAACACGTTATTTATGTTGCAAAAAGTACTTAAATACTCAATAAAGACATAACAAACCCCACCCCACCCCACTGTTATCAGACGCCACGTTGTGGTAGAACATCAGACAAACTCACAAATTTACCACAAAAATGTGTGGCAAAAAGAATATTTTATATATATGTATATATATAAATTTTTATATTTATGCCAATGTACTCACTCAGTACAAATAGCAAAATAGTTATACCATTTCCTAAATACAAAATATAGCTTTCCAAAAAAATGAAACACACATTAGATATAAACCATCCAAAACTTGAACGATTGAAAACTGTATTCAAAATTAAATGACCCAGAGCAGGTCTCTTTCTGAAAAGTTCCCTTCATATCGGCAAGAAGCCTTACTACTGAAAACGTAATTCAATGCCTCTCAATGAGAGAGAGAAAGAGAGAGACAGAAAGAGAAAGTGAACGTGTGACAGACCAACAAACGGGGAAATCCAGGAAAACCAACAAAAACTCTACACGGCTCAACTACGCACACGAGTTAAGGGGAAAACACACAGTAAACAGACTCGAGGAACTTAAAAAAAACCCATTTACAGACTGTTCCTTTGTTATTTCAAATAACAAAAATGAAGAATGACGTGATACCGGCTACACTCTACCGAGGCGGAACGGGCGCCGCGGGAGCGGCTCGGCTCCGGCGGCAGCGGGAGGAACACGGATCTCAACGAGGCTGTAGTGAGAGATCACACACTGTCTGGAGAGTTGAAGCACCCAAAAAATCCACAAGCCTCACAATACACCTGCATGGTCTGGAGTGGGTTGTTTTTACATTCGGTAACATCAGTCGATGATTTATTCCTTAATTAAACATGACAATCTAGAAACCAGACTCGGGGCTCGGTGGTAGAAAAAGGAAAAATCACTTCAGAACTGCGATGTGCTACAAAGATGCAACAGCTCGGGATGAAGTGACCTTTTAAGAAGGCTTAAAAATGATGCAATTTGCCCCCTACTTGGAGTAAAGCCAAGCTGAAGATTTCCATCAGTCACAGCTGGAAGTGGCGGGTTAAGGGGGATTCCTGCAATTAGAAGGTGGTGGAGAAATTGCTTCCTCTCTCCTTACTCCTTGATTATTTGTCAAAGCTTCTACTGACTAAGCAATTTACTGCCAAGGATGCCTAAAAGCTGTTTCTTTAGCTTTAAAGCCAGTAGGATATTTATGTCTTTTTTTTTTAAAAACAAAATACAAAACTCAGGGAGAGAAAGAAAACCATGGAAAGAATAAAAGGGAGAAGGCAAGTTTGGGAACAGCTCATGAGGCTTCACAGAGCTCCAACCCATCAGTCAGAACGAGAGACACAGAGGAGTCCCTCAGCCACACAGAATGTTCTTTTCAAGCTTAAGGTGTTTTAGAGAAGATTTTAAGATCAGCTGGAAGTTCCCCTTCATTTCTTCATTTTGTAGAGCCACCAAACCCTTGCTCTATGTACAGCTCCACGTAACTCCAGCTTCCACAGATGTGGAAAACCGTTAATCCCATTCTCAGATGGGAACTGGTTATTTACAGCAGCAATTCTCTGCTTGGCGATTACAGTTATCAATACTTTCAATTCATACAGGGTGGGTCTGGCTCTCCCACTCGGTGTCAATGGAGAGATCCCTTCACTGACTGACAGCTGAGTCACGGCTCGGGGCACAGGCAGCTGCTGTTCCTGCTGCACGAGCCTCCCGAGGGAAAAAAGGGATGGGAAGGAGGAATAGCAGGGAAAAAGTAAACGTGGTAACATGGATTACCTTCCAACAACAATAATAACTGACCAGATATGCTTTAAATTCCAAGAGCCCCCACTGTAATGAGGTTCATGAACCTGGTAACAGCCCAACCCCACGCCCCAGTAACACAAAGCATAACTCCTCAGCATTATTGGCACTGTGGAGCCCAAACTCCATGGTCATGGCCTCAGGTCTGCCACTGGCCACACGTGTGCTCTTAAAGAGGCCACTTTTCCACAGAAGCAATTGGTTCCACGCAGCCTAATCCAGAGTTGGAAGGTCTGAGAGGATCTGGGAAATCGTCGCTTTTTTTTCTCCACGGAATTTCTGTGTGAGAAAACAAGCAGAGAAGTCAGGCATAACTAACCACAGTCCCCTCCTCCTTCTGTGCAGTGACTTCATCCTCAGGGTGTTCCTCAGAACTGGGGGCGAGGAGCAAGAGAAGCTCTGGAGAGATTCCAAACTCCACATACAAACCCCTTTAGATTAGGGAATGATGTGCATCACTTCAGTGAAAACTCAGGGGGGATGTGGGACAAGACCACCCCAAGTTACCACAATCAACACTGGACTCCAGAGTCCTCCTGGCTCTTGGTGCTCATTTGTAGTCAAAGGCTCTTCCCCCCTCTGAAAAAGGCACCTTCTAAAAGCAGAATGTCTCCTAGCAACAGCTGATGCTGTTTCTAACACAGCCTCAGCATGTGGCACACTCAAGAGCTGCCACATTCCACCAAAACTTGTTTTCACATTATGTTATTGTAACCCCCGGGAAGAGTTCAGAACAGTTCAAAAACAGTTCAAACTTGAGGTGTCATTTACTCAGTAAGTCTCAAGTTTTTTAACCACAGTCATGTTTCATAAGGTTCTGACCTGCCAAGCTGCCAGTGATCCACTCTCCTCCCTAACAAAGTACCCGACTCTCACAGCAGATGACAAAACGTAGGAAAAATTAACAAGACACAGTCTCAAGTGTTTCATACAACTTCTGACCTCTGACTGGTTTTAATAACTTCAATCTGGTATTACAGTCCTAATTCAGCCTCACTGGTGCTTTAGCTGACCTCTTAAAGCACGGTCACACACTGCAAGGTGTAAATGCACCCAACAAAGCCCCTGCTTGGCAGCAGAGAACCCAGCGACCCAAACTCACCGCTTGCCTCGTTAAAAGGAGCCAGCCATGTTGTTGCCCTGGTTCTGCAAGGACACGAGCAGATCGTCGATCTTCTCCATGTTCTGGTTGGTGGCCATGGCGGGGGGCAGCGGGGGGGTCTCGGGCAGCGGCTGGGACAGGAGGGTGGGCACGGGGGGCTGCGCCTCGCCCTGCGCCTGCCCGGGCTGCCCCATGGCCATCAGCTCCTCCGGCAGCGCCGCCGGCCCGGGGGGCAGCAGCTGCCCGCAGTCTGGGGACACAGCGACACGTCAGTGCCCTGGCACGGGCCAGGAGCTCCCACTGCAAAGCCACGGCCCCCCACCACCACCAGCTGTGCACCCACCCTGCAGAGCTGCTACAACCTGGTGTAAGCAACTCCTGCACCTCTCACTGCTGGGGCTCACAGGCACCCACAGACCTCTGCACACAGAGAAAAGCTCTGCATCCCACAGAACCGGTCATGGAGCCTGGGTCCAGAGAGGAGACAAGGAAGAGCGCAGGTTTGTACAGCTAAGTACACTTTAACAGACACTTCTCTGGGCTCTAAACAGCTTCTAAAATCCTTGTTTTCCTTCAGCAATGTGAAGAGAGGCAACAATATTGCGGAAACCAAAAGTAGCAAGAGAAATCTCTCTTAGGAGAGCACAATCGTTCCCTAGATTAGATATTAGTGAGAGATTCTTCCCTGTGAGGTGGGCAGGCCCTGGCACAGGTGCCCAGAGCAGCTGTGGCTGCCCCTGGATCCCTGGCAGTGCCCAAGGCCAGGCTGGACCCTGGGGCTTGGAGCAGCCTGGGACAGTGGGAGGTGTCCCTGCCATGGCAGGGGTGGGATGGGATGGGCTTTGAGGTCCCTTCCCACCCAAAGCATTCCCTGTTTCTATGGCAGCTCTCCCCATGGCAAGCTCAGCACGGGGCACTGTCACTTACTGTTCTGGATGCCGAACAGGAATATTCCCGAGGTCTGCTGGGATGAGGCAGGGGAATTCTGCAGCTGGTTGATGGCACCTCCCGCCGTGTTGTGGAACAGAGGAGCCTGCTGCTGGGGAGGAGAAGCAGTTCCTGGCATTCCTGCCATACTGTTCTGGGAGGAGTACATGGGGGACTGCTGCAGCTCCGGCTGGCTCATGCTGTTCTGCAGGGCAGACATGGAAGCTGAGGAGATGAACAGGGTGACTTGTTGCTCTTGAGAACTTGGGGACCCTTGGACCAGCTGAATCTGGGGCGAGTTATGGAAGATGGTTGGCTGCTGTGCTTCAGCCTGGTTGGAGCCAGGATTCTGGAGAGAAGACACTGTGGTCTGATTCTGGAATTGCATGGGCTGCTGTTCCTGATTCATCGAGGCCATGTTGGACTGTGGATGAAAAATGGACTGGCCTTGTTGCTCCTGATTGGTGACTGGGTTTTGGTTTGGATTGAAAATCATGTTCTGCTTTTGGGGGGCCATTGTACTCATTGCATTTTGATTGCTGAACATCATGTTCTGCTGCTGCTGCTGCTGCTGCTCCTGAGATGGAGGGCTGCTCTGGATAGCAACAATCGAATGCTGAGGCTGGAAGATGGCTCCTTGTTGGTTCTGAGGGATGGAGCTGGACTGGATGGAGCCCAACGACACTTGGGACTGAAACAAACCCTGCTGAGCTGGCTGAGTCTGGGGCTGCTCCTGGGGAAGCATGGAGCTCTGGATATGAGAGATCTGTGTCTGCTGCTGGAAAGAAGTCTGTTGTTCAGTGTTTGTTGCTGTCTGAAGAGGAGAAATGGGATTTGGGCTTGTAAAGAATGACATCTGCTCTTCCTGAGTGGCAGGGTTGCTCATGGAACTCTGGGAAAGGAACATGTTGGCAGACTGCTGGTCTTGAGGCACCGAGGAGCTCTGCAAGACACCCATGGCATTCTGTGAGTGGAACATCGGGGGCTGCAGTTGGTCAGAGGAATTAGTGTTGGTCTGGTTGTGGACAATGGAATTTGAGCTATGAAAAAGGGATCCTTGCGTTTCCTGGGATATATTCTGAGTGTCACCAATAGGGTTCTGAGAGTGGAAAAGCTGAGCTTGTGAGTGTGGAGACTGTTGGATGAAGCTTCCCGACTGAATCGACATCATTTCTCCACCTTGCTGGAACAGAGCCCCGCCCTGCTGCTGAGTCCCGCTGGCCTGGACACTCATCATGGTCTTGGTAGATGAGAAAAGATTAACCTGGGACTGACTTTCCCCACTGTGCTGCATCTGAACCATGGTCTGAAACACGGAGCTCTGCATCTGTTTGCTCTGGCCCGAGGCCTCCTCCCCCTCTGCAGAGCTGCTGGGCTGGAACATGGCAGCACCACTGCTGGACACCGGCTGCTGCGCGGGGGCGGCCGCCTCGCCCCCGGACACGCCCGGGGACGAGGAGAACAGCTCGCACTGCATCTGCATGTCCTCGCTGCTGGACAGGCCACCCATCATGTGGGACGCCTGCTGGTACACCGGGGACTGCTGCAGGGCTCCGTTCCCCGCCGTGCTGGAGGAGAACAGATCCGGCTGCATCTGCGTGGCCGCCTGGCACATGTTCTGCTGCATGCCCATCACCATGGCCGCCGAGGTCTCCATGGCCTGCTGCTGCTGCTGCTGCTGCTGCTGCTGGCTGGACAGGGCACCCTCGGGCTGGGAGTGCACGCTCTCAGCTCGGCCAGGCAAAAGGTTCTCTGCTCTGGAATGGACAGCTGTGTCTGAGGAGGAAAACATCCCGGGGCTCACGCTGCTCTGTATCTGGCTGACCTGCTGAAAGATATCTGCGTTCAGCTGATCCTGGACATCCTCGCTGCTGTCTGAGCCCGAAAACAGAACGGAAGATAACTGCTGCTGAGCTTCCAGAACCTGCTGCACCAAGTCGACGTTCCTGCTGCTGCCCGTGGCGGTGTTGGTGGGGAAGTTCCCGGCCTGGAGCTGCTGGATGGTGTTCTGGAGCTGACTCACGCCGCTGGCCGATGAGAAGATGCTCGAGGAGATCTGCTGCTGCAGGGCCTGGGCCGGCTCCGAGAGCGTCGGCTGCTGCTGCTGCGAGGCATCGGCCAGCTGGGACAGAGCCACCACCGTGCCATCCGACTGCAGCACCTCCCTGGGCTGCGAGTCCCTGCTCTGGAACTGGGCAGCCTGCTGCAGCAGGGCATCGCTGTTCTGCAGCGGGCCCGGCGTGGACACTGCCGAGAAGCTGCCGGGCTGGGAAATGTCCTGCGTTTGGATCGTGCTCAGGGTCTCTGCGTTGTACACCTCGGGCTGGATCTGCTGCTGGTTTTCACTTTCAGAAGGTAAATGGGAAGCAGAAGTTGATATGCCAGACATGCTGTTTTCCAATGTTGGCTGAGTTGGTCCAACCACATTCGAAGCCTGAAAAGAGCAAGACATTTGGTAATTTATAAACTTACTGGGGTTATGCAGATACAATTTCCAAAAATCCCCCATGTCCAGGGAAGATCAGAGGGAGATGTGAGATGTGAAACCCAGACACACCCAAACCAGCAAACAAATGATCAGCAGTGGAAATGCTACTTCAAGGATGGAATCATGGCACAATTTAATGAAAGCAATGCCAAGAACTGATTAAAAGAACATTCTTACAGTAATTTACTAGCTCTGTGTCACAGGATAAAAATCCCCATCACAGGGTCACTAACCCATCGATCTGTCTGGGGGCAGGAAGCAGGTAAGTTATTAAAGGCAGTTGTCTGTTTTACACATGCTCTGTAACTGTGTTTTGCCCAGACTGATCCTGCACATGGCACTTTTCCCTGTCTATTACTCTTCTCCACTGCTAAAGCACGGACCAAGGAGCAGATGTAACACAGAGTCTGAAAGCTGCTCTGCTCAGCCCCCCCCAAACCCCACCTGGAACAGGGGGGCAGAGCATTTTTGTGCACTTACTTCCATTGGAGCCACATCTTCACTCTTGATCATACTGCTTGGCATGAGTGGAGTTATCAAGGCACTAGGAAGAATGTTCACCTTCTCCAGGTTACAGCCCGTGGCCTTCACTGCTGCAGCCACAAACAAAACCACAACAAGAGGGGCAATGGTAAAACCATTCCATACCTCCCTTTAAGTAAATTACAGAACTACTCTTCAACGTAAAGCAACAGATCTCCACACCCTAAGCAAATTTAAACCTTACAGTAGGGTGGCAGTAAAATTTCTGCACATGTGTACAGAGTGAGGAAGGACAGAACACACCAAGTACATACAGCAAACAAAATTCTCTGACCTCTGGTTCAGAGTCAGCCTGGAGCAGAACAGGTACAGGAAGGAAGCATCAAAGAGGAGCTGACACGGAAACCCCCATGAGAGTGTAAATTCATATTTATTGCATAAATTAACTGAGGACACGAAGGAACAGCAACAGCATATTGTGTTCCAAGGAGCAGCAGCTGTTCTCCTGGAGCAGCTGGGATCTTCCCTCAGTTAAGCTCCACACTAAATTAGATGGATGTCAGGTTTACCCTGTATATTAGTTTATGTATTTGCTTAAATTAACACTACAGAGTTTCTAATTCTTTGTATTAACTGCAATTCTTGGCTCTTTTTTTACTCTTCACTTGCAAACATCTAAATAAAGATTAGACTGCAGAGCCTGATGCATGAAAATTTTTTTACAAATTAGTCTTATTTTTTGCCTTTTTTTGTTCTATATTAGCTTGTACTAAAATATACTGATAGGAATATTGTTATAAAGTAAAAGTTTCAGAGTCAGAAAACAAACCTCCCTGTAAGAATAGGGCCAGATTTTATAAGCACAGACTTATCACAGGATGTCTGATTCATATCACCAAATTTGGGTAGGAATTCATAGTTAAATTATTAAGAACACTGATAAGAATCAATTTAGTACCTTTTATAGCCTCTTCAAAAGAACAATGTTGGGCTGGGCTGGAGATTTCCTTCTTCACATTAACATTCAGAGTCCCAGCTGCCGAGACAAAACACATTGAGAACTTCCTCACGTTAAATCAGCAAACAAGCCAAAAAAACACAAAGCAAACCAAAACAATTCCTTATAGCTTAAAGAAATTCAGGTTCTTTGAAACCCACACAAACCTTTGCACTGTCTATTGTGATACAGATAAATAAATAAACTAAAATACATGAAGTGGGCAAATTGCACATTTCCTCAGGATAAAGCCTGCTGGGATTTCTTGGTTATTTGGTGCATTGTATGGGATATGTTGATTTTTTTGTCCTGCTCAGCTTCATTTTGATCCTTAAACTAGAAATGGATGCTGCTATATAAGAAGAGCTGTCACAAGACGGCTGGAATTTGAGGTATTTGGCACATAAATGAGAAAAGCAAAGCGTTTCGATTTTATTATTGACAGAGCACCACTGGCCAGCAAGAGGGGCTTGGGAAGATGCACGTTGCTGGGCAGGTGAAAAGGCCCCTGCTGCCCCAGGGCACCCCACACACCTGGCTCTGGAGTGTAGGTGAAGGGCTGCACGTCGTGAGATCTGCCAGCGTTGGTCACCACGTAAATTCCCACTGAGACAGCCGAGGTGATTTGCTGGTCATGATATGGTGGCACCTTCACAATAAGGTGATTCTGCAAGGCAAAAGGATCACATTTTCTTACTACTGATCTTAATTCCCCTTACTTACATCAAAAGACAGAAACAGGCTGATAAACCACCATAAATGAAAGCCCAGAGCACTGGGGGCAATGCACATGTGGGATACTGCCCTTGATGGCACTTTCCTGACACCATTTGCAGCTAAAGAGGACATTTATTTGTGTCAAAAAGAATAAATATTCCGTAAAACATTTCAAAGTGGAACAAAAATTCAGCCAGTTATAAAGACTGTGCTGTACACACGATCTCCTTCCATGGAAAACTGCTGGGAAAACCAAATTAGGCCTTTTAATTCCATTGCACGTAAGGGTAAAGACCTGCCCAGCAAACCCACTGTGGGATCCAAGCTCTCAGTTAGACACTGAACAATTTCACTGGTGTAAACCCCAAATTTTATTCCACCAGACTCACAACAGACCTTATGTGAAAAAAATTAATATTATTTCTGTAATACAGTAAAATAATACCTGATGAAATAATTCCATGTCAATTTCAGCTTCTGCCTTCCAAGAATTCTCATCTAAATGAAAATTAAAAAGCCTAGGTTAGCGCACATCCCCAGAGCAATTGGTTTCAGTGCCTTTACTCTGCTGCCCAGTTTGCTCTCCCTGACTGAGCTGTACCCAGCAGCGAGTCCCGACCCCGGGCTCTGCTCAGCACCCCAAGCCAGCCCTGCTTTCACACTAACCGGAAACATTCTCTTGGAAAATCACTTTTGTTCCCTTTAGGAAGTTCTTGCCAATCAGAAAAACTTCCTCTTCACCCTTCACTGAACAGCTGTGGAGACTTTTCTTTAGGATCTCTGGGACTCCTGCTGGCTGAGCTGCAAGGGAAAACACAGTCTGGAATCAGGAAAACATCAACATCCAAACCAAACCACTTTTACTTAACAGAGTTATGAATGAAAAACTAAAACTCCTGAGCTTCTTTCTTTATCATGCATTTCATTACAAACTCTTCAGAACATAACCATTTACTATTATTTCCTCACCAAATGTAATGAGCTCAGAGAAATCACAATAATCACTTGTTCTGCTCTGCAAAACAGCAGGAGTGACTCCCCTGTTACCTGGGGGGCTTTGCACGGTGTCTTTTACATGACACAGTTTTCTGTCTGGTGCAAGAACTAACCCAGGGCTTGGAGCAACCTGGTGTCCCCTGGCAGGGGTGGAATGGGATGAGCTTCAAGGTCCCCAACAAATCCTTGCAAGACTCACATCTCTGGAGTTGGAAATTTTAGCAATTTGAAGCAAATAAACAAGCCAAGGGGATGTGATTTTACAGATACACATGCCTGGATGCCCCTGTGCCAGAGGTCCAGGTGATGATTTATACCATTCTTATCATAAACTGCTACTGCTGCAAACCATTCCTACTCTTCTTAAACCTTAAACCAAATAGTTTTAACACACCACATGTGCTAAATACAAATGAGCTAAATGCAAATGTGCTAAATGAGTAAATGAGCAGACAATTTAAACATAGATACATTTTAAAATAATGTGTTTTGACACGTTCAATATAAAATAATTCTGGTTTCTAACAAAGGTTCCTCAAGCACCTTTTCTCCTTACACATCTTCCCAGGGCACACACCCAGACTCGTGTTTCTGCACTTGCCTGGCCCACTTTGAGTGTTTAATAACAATATTCTCTGGGCTTACTACACAGCAGAACATACATCCTGTACCACTCCAAATTATTTAATGACCTTTCAGAAAGGATTTTTCTACAACTCTGGCTGCAGGTTCCCAGGCAACCGTTACGCAATGACTGAATATGCTCAAGGCACATGAAAAGAGTAACTGGATTTAGGTTTGCTAACAAGTTAACAAAGCCTATTTAAAACACAGCCCTCAAATAAAGAGCCTGCAGCTCCTTAATGCCTTCTCAAAGGTTTCAGGAACATTATAAAACACAGTATGAACAGGCTCTGATGAGTGTAAATGCAAACCTTGTTGTGAAGGTACATTACATACCTGTAGTAAGGTTTATGCAGCAAACTAACCCAGTGTAATGTGCCTGAGGAGATGATTTATATTCAATAAACAACACATTTCATGCCATTTTGATCAGCCAGAAGCCATGTGCCAGAACTATTTGCTTGGCCAAGGTCTACTGCAAGTTCCTGTAGCTCTGGTGTAAGTTAAGACAGAAGCACAGAGTCCTGGAAGGAGCCTCAGGAATTCCCCTCCCAACCTTCACACCATGATCAGTTTATTCACATATTCCCCAAAGACACAAGTCTGACCAGAGTATTTTGTCTCTGTGATCTAAGACTTCCAGCAGTGGAGACACTGTAGAATTCCTGGGCAATCTCTTAGCAACTTACACAATTGAGAATATTTTCTTAGCAAGTGACCAAACCCCAGCCTGCCAAAAACCAAACCAATTTACTCTTTGCACCAAATGCAGCTTTTTTTAGCTCAACAGCCTATTTTAAAATCAGTCTCTAAATGCTTCATCTCAGACTCTCAGCTTCCACTCCCAATAGCAAGTTTTGGACTGTTAAAGAAAGCATCAGGTGACTTTCACTCCCTCTTCTTCTATGGGTAAAATAATTTTATCTTTAGGTGGAAAGTTACAAACAAAAGAGATACAGGAATGGTTTTGAGATTTTATAGAAAATGGTTTTATCTTAAATCTGAAAATTAGTATCAGCGACTCCATTACTGTGAAATACCACCACGGTCTACTGATTGGAATGGAGACGTGAAGATGACTACTTCTAAAAAATAACCCCAAAAAATCCTTTTTATACCATGGAAAGAGCACAATACGAGTGCCCAGGAGCTTCTCTACTCTTTCCATGCAAAGACAAAGCTCTCCATCTCATTCATTAAGATAAGAGGTGGAACAAGATGAGCTTTAAGGTCCCTTCCAGGCCAAACCATTCCATGATTCCACAATCCCCTTTTCCCTGTTGGTCAGTGCAACCTCCCCAGCCAAGGCAGCCATCTGTGCTCATGCTAAACAGAGCAGTTTAATAAAGAGCTATAAAAAGTTTTGTTCTTGCACTGAACCAGAACAGATTCAGCCTCTGGCCCACGCAAGGACCACAGCTGGGAGAGCCAGGCTTGCTGACTTACTGCAAGTCCTGTCTTAGCACTGAAAGCTGAGGCATGAATGTGACAATACAGAAGTAACTCAAAGTACTAACTGTCGTTTTTCAAAGCAATCACGACAAAAACAGAGAAATTTTAGGAGGCAAAAATTCATTGAACTGAAGATCAGGAATTGTATCACTATTTTTCAATACTGAACAATAATTTTAACTATTACCCCACCAGAAATAAAAATCAATCCACTTGATTTCAGCTACAGCAATTCTGAGATTATCACAGATTAACACAGGGTTGGTTTTTAGTCCCCAAGGTATTTTCACAGAATCACAGCATCGTTTAGGTTGGAGACCATCCAGTCCAAGCTGTGCCTGATCGCAGCCCAGAGCACTGAGTGCCACATCCAGCCCTTCCTTGGGCACCTCCAGGGCTGGGGACTCCAGACCTCCCTGGGCAGCCCCTGCCAGTGCCTGACCACCCTTTCCATGCTGAGATCACACAAAAACCCAGACCCCCCTACTCTCAGCCCCGTGGTCTGACACTCACTGCACAGAATTGGGGAGGAAGGCGTCTGCAGGGTCAGGGTGGAGCCGTCCTTGCGCGTGATGTTGACGCGAAAGACGAGCCGAGCGCGGGTGCTTTTCTTCTTGGAGCCTGCAATCCCTATCCTGGCTTCCACATCAGCATTCCTCAGCTTCAGGATTCCCACACAATCCACCCTAACAACACAAAACACAGCAGAATTTCATAGTTTAGTAAGTTCAGCAGCTTCACCAGTCTCTCAAGTAGTTTCATAAGCCAAAGTCAAAAGCCTTGAGGTAATTATGGAAACGTTATTAGATTTCTTTTTATTTACATGAAATCTATGACCTTTTTCAAGTTTTCATTCAACCCTGCCTAATTTGGATGATGAATCATAGCAGAAAAGCATATGAAAGCATGAATAAAACAGGAAGTGCAATATAATTCTGGTAAGCATTCAATTTAGAATCACAGCTCTTCATTCTTCCATCCCCAGGCGAGATCTGTGTTTGCAGGATTATTGCTTCAAAATATTCTGCATTCACTTAAAGAAAGCAGGAGTAGAAGAAAACTTACTGTAGTCATATTATTTATGTTCAGTGGGACTTGGAAGTGACAGATAAGTCCTCCCTTAAGTGTGGTCCTAGGGGAGATGTACAGGGCCAGGTGAGTGATGCAGTGGCGGCTTTCAGACAGGCTCCATGCAAAATGATTTAAAGCAAAAAACAGCCAAAAAACCAAGAACAGCAGAAGCAAACACAGCCTGATGTGTTAAAAAGAATACTGCAATTTACCCAGGATTTTGGGTTCTGTGTCCCAAAAGCACAGGGATCACCTGCTATCTCCTGTGAGTACACTGAATTACAAGCAAGAGCCGAGGAGCAGAGGGAGGAGAGCGCCGAGATGCTCAGACTTGAACCGTAACCCATCCAACAGAGGAAATCAGTTCCCAAACCCAAGCTAATAAAGGGAAATATTCCTGCAAGAGCTACTCACGCCAGTGTCATGTTGTTGCTCGGGTCCAGCCCCACCTCGATGACAGTGGTGCCCTCGATGTCCACCTCCTTGCAGGGCGTGGTGTTCCTGCCCGTCACCCGGCAGGCCTGGTAGAACCCGTGTGGCTTCACGCGCCCCGAGTCGTTGCCCACGAACACCTGCAGCACCACGGGCTCGTTGTGGCCTTCCAGCTGCAACACCCAGGTGGGCAATTAGCACAGGAACCACTGCTTTAATTGTTATCATTAATTGCTGGCTTCTAAAGCAGCCTCAATCCTGTCTACCTTCAGACAGAATTATCCCAGCTGCGACTCTCGCGGCTCTTACACCCTCCCGTTCTCACCCCAACTGTGACTATTCCCCCTTCCCTCCCAGCATCTACATCCACCAGCCAGCCAAGAAAGAGAACATTTCCTGGGGCTGATTCCAGAGGTGAAGAGGTTTTGCTGCTCAGTATGTGCATTCCAGGACCCCACCTTCATGCCAGACACATTTTGAAATCCTCGCGAAACCAGATTAGAATTGTCCAATAGTTGCAAAACCCCTGAAGGAGTCAGAACTGGATGAAAGGGAAGCAGAGGGAGAAATGGGTGATTGAATGGTCCAACCATCCAACTGCATAAGCCCAGCTTTCCTTCAGACATCAAAATAAAAATTAAAAATGGCAACCTGACATCTCCTATTCAAAAGGTAACAATGTCAGGATTCACTGAAATGCTTCATAAATAAGAGCAGGTCAGACATTTTAACATCCTCCTGCAAGCCCATGTGCAATCCATAATTATCCCAGAACTTGTCAGCAAAAATTACATTCATTTCTGTAATATCAACACCCTGGCATGAAATGGTTTGTGTCCTCTTAATGGGTTTTTTTTATTAGTGGGATCCCACTGGTGCCACAGAACTAAAAATACTCTGAGGTAAAAGAAGTCCTGAAGTAAAAGTAGACATTGCATTACAAAGGAAATTCTTCTTTTTAGGAAATAGTTAAGAAAAATACTCCAAGTGAAAAAAACATTAGATTGTTGCCAAATTCGCAGGCCAGAGATGGAAATTCCTTGCCAGAGCATTCTAGGAGATAAAATGAGTATTTTAGTGTTTCTACTGAGACCCATTCGTTGCTCAAGGATTTCTGGGTGACAGTGTTAGTGTTGTCTTTTGTCCCAGGCCTGGAAGCCCAGGCAGCACCTGCAGAAAGAAGTTCCAGGTTCAGTAGTGAGGAGATGCAAATGAGAGCAGAATCCCCTGCAGAATCTCTTGGGGGATTATTCCCTGACTCACTTAAAAATGCAGTTATGAAGTTTGTAGCAAGTTTGAATAAATGAAAAAAAATAAACCAGCAAATACTGGAAATACTGGTAAGATCATTGTGTGTTCCTGTCCAAGAGGAGCAAATAGCAAATGTGACTGTCAGAGATGAGCAAAGCCCCAAGATCTCTGGAGGTGACCCAGCACAGGCATCCACATGGGAACCAAGGGCACAGCTCACAACAAAGGGCTCGACAGCCAGTCCCTCGATTAAGGCTTGCTTATACAATTTTGATGTTGCATACTGAGTGTAGACTCAAGTTCTAAGTCATCAGGATCAGAGTTTTATTTACACGGCCACTGAATCTGCTGCTCCTCCTCGGCCTGTGTCAGGGCCACGCACCACAGCCGCTCCCAAGCCAGATCTCTGCTGAGCACCAACATCCTTACACTGCTCCCCCTCACCTTGAAACCTCACTAACTAAACAAAAAACTCCCTTGTCTGTAACATATTCTTTTCCCACTAGCTCAGATTTCCTGAAGATTCACTGACTCATTTGTCTGTCCAGCCCTGGCAGAGTTTTATCTGCAGGGTATGAACTCCTGTGCCTACTGGTAAAGCAAACTGCAACTTCCAGGAATTCAGTAACACGAGACTCTTCCAAAGAGAATTTTCACTGATGGGTGCTAGAGGGTAACTGGGAAAGGAGTTAAAAGGAAATTCAGATGAACAAAGGCCCATTAAGAAAATCCACATAAATGAGCACTAAATCCCCATGGCAACAGGCCGATATGAATGGATTCTTTTCTTATGAAACTTTACTGGAGTTCTGCATTACTCAGGAGGACTGAGTGAAGGGCTGCTGGTGTTCCTAACACTGCTGAACAGGACTTTGAAGATAAGCCTACTTCTGTATTCTGTCAGCAGCAGTCAGCACAAATTTTAAGGGCTGTGTCACAACAAACATCTCCCTGTAAACCTGCTAAGTTAGTTTGGGTTGAGAACTGCTTTGCTGCTTTCTCAAAGTGACATAACTAAGAAAAAATATTAAAATGTCTTTTGCCCTCCTTATCTATATGATAACAAACCTATCTGTCTACTTGCTCTACCTGCTGGCCACACTCCTCCCAGTATGCCCAGTGTGCCATTTGCCATGGTGCCAGTGTGGTGCTGGCGTGCTGACTCTCATAATCATGTGGGAGGATATTTAACATCAGTTCTTCTGTTTGCCACCCTAAGTCAAGCCCAGCCTTGCTCCTGCTAAGCCTCTCTACCATCTCCATCAGGAAACCTTCCCAAGCCCTCAAGTTCTCCAACTGCTTTCCCCAGGCTACAAGGGAAAGAAACAAGACTTGGAAATTCCCACTCTGTGCATTCATGTGCGGTCCCTGGAGCTCAGCCTCAGTCCTTCTTGAGCAGAAATGTCAAAGATCTCCTTGTAACCTTCTTGTGTTTCTCCTCATGGCAAGACGCCTTCAGCACCTGAATTTTAAGCATCAAAGCCCATAGAGAAAACAGGCTGCAACTGTCAAGTATGCAAATAAATGCTGCCTCATTCCTTGCCCCCATTCTCCAGTTCTAATCCACATCAACCTCTACTACCTCCACCTGTACCACGCTAAACACACTGAGCAGTACGGACTGTAAAACACCTCAGTGAGATCTCCATGACTCACTTCAAAGTCACTGTACACAGCAACTCAGATACTGCTGAATTAACAACAAGAGCAAAAAGCACCAAGCAATCAAAAAAATAATCCCAACCAAAAAAAACCCCAACAAAACCAGAACATCCCCTTTACAATTTTTTTTTTAATTGAAAACTGGTTTTATGTCTTTACTACCACTGGACAATGATGTCCCACTGTCACCAGCCATCAAACAGCCAGAGCATTTCACTCTCTCACTTTTGTAGGTATGGAATGTCTCTGCATTCACACAGTCCATGGAACTGCAGCCTGACAGAACGTGCATGCCAGGTTTTAAATCCCTGCCTTGACATGCAGCTTCCCTCCTCCTGTAACTCCGTGATGCCGGTAAGACTCGTGACCTGCAGGAAGAGCCCCTGTGCAGCCCCTGCAGCCACGTCTGCTCCCTGAGCACTGCAGAGAGCGCAGGCCCAGTGAGCTGGAGCTGCCCAGCCCCAGGCAGGCAGTCCCTGTCCCAGCCTACCTTGACGGTGGGAAAGCCCTGCTGCGTGCGGTCCTTGACGGAGCCCCGGCTGCCCTCGGTCAGGTACCGAGCCCTGTGCTGGGTCTCCGGCTGCACCATGATCTTCAGCTCCTTCCCCTCGCTCTTGGTCGGGTACTGACCACACAACATTGGGGTCTTCTTCCCTCCAGCTCCCTTCTGGTTCTCTGATGCTCTGAGAAGTCAAAACACACCGTCAAGAAGATGTGAGAAGCAGCTCCCCAATAAAAACACTCCAAATCACAGAAAAGCTAAAAAGGCAAAGAGTGCACATTAACTGGTGGAAGATTTGTAGGTGGGAGCAAACTTTGGAATTCTCTTTCTGCCAGAGGAGACCTGCAGGAGGAAGAGGAATGGTGCTTCCCTGCCTCCTCCATCCAGAGCACATGGGAACTGCTTTTCAGAGAGCAAACATAAAGGAAGGGAAAAGCAATTAGCATTAAATGATGTTAACGAACAGAAGGCGGCTCATAACCTGCTTTTTCAGAGTCTATGACACAGCCTGAACAAGCTGCTTTGCTGCTGTGACAAACACACACGTACACACACACTGGATGGATTTAAGGTTAAATGACACTTCTTTAAACAGGAAAATAGCCTCATGCCTGTCTCCACCTCAACTGGTACATCCATGCAAACTCCAGCTCCGACTGCTGTCTAAACAGAGTGAGCAATTCATGCTAAAATCCAATTAGTTATTGTAAAAGCTCTGGCATAATTGCACCAAAGTTAAATCAGTGTATGCACAAGGCCTTTCTTTCCAGGTGGGTTCCATAAGATGTAGTGGCTTGTTCTCAGTTCCATAATTAAAACCAGGATGAAGAAGCCCTCCCAAGTCTAGCAGCACATGAGCCATTTGTGTTCCCTTCAGAGCACAATGGGAAATAACCCTTGATCCTAGATCTGATCTCAGACCAGGATTTGGTAACGAACCCGAGGACCATGAAACTCCTTTCCACTAGGAAATGTGAATGTGCCACAATACATGATGCAGGCAGGGAAAGGGTTCCATGATTCATGCAAATGTCATATTCTTTCTTCCTAGCAAAACATGGTTTCTAACAGCTAATGCCTGGGAAGAAAGCAGTTTTAAATAACAACTGTGGATTGCTTAAAAAACAAATCCCATTTCAACGTGCAAGTTATTGACGTAATTTATCCAGGATTTTTTTCCTTCTCAATAAGGGTGAAAACTTTTTTTTCAAAATTGTTCCCTGGGAGCTTTGCCACTGCATGAGGCTCTCACTGACCTTCTCACCTGCCAGATGTCAAACATGATGCAGCCCTTTCCTAGAGCTCTGGCTGTGCACAGAGCAGCCCCTGGACACAGCAGGAGCCCCTGACCCCAGCCCTGCCCCAGCCCTGCCCCTTTTCCTGCCCAGGAAAGCTCGGGCACTTTGCCCCTCACATCTCACAGCCCTAAAGCCATGGAATCACAGCACAGGGTGGGTTGGGAGAGACCCTTGGAGATCATCCAGTGCCACTCCTGCCATGGCAGGGACCCCTTCTGCTGTCCCAGGCTGCTCCCAGCCCTGTCCAGCCTGGCCTTGGGCACTGCCAGGGATCCAGGGGCAGCCCCAGCTGCTCTGGGCACCTGTGCCAGGGCCTGCCCACCCTCCTTGTAAAAAACTTCCTCCTTTGACCTACACTAAATCAACCCTCTTTTAGTTTAAAACCATCACTCTTTGCCTAATGCAACACATCCCATTTGTCACACTCTTATTTTCATTAAGCCTTCCAAAACCTTTCACTACACATAAAAAAGAGTTAAAACAGAGAGTTGGTGCTTTGGATGACTTCCATTCCCATTTTCTGTCCATGAAGGTCAAGCACTTCACCGTGGACAGCTCAGCCACAGCCCTGGCTGCCTTGAATACTCATCCTCAACCAGTACCCAGCAGAGGCAGGAACCAAATAAAAACTAGCATAAAACCCTGCAAAATAACATTAACGCCATCTTACAACAAAACTATCTTCCTGCCAAGCAGTCCTGATTACTCTGCTCAGTGTAGTCACTGGGGAGACTGGGATGTAGGTGAATTTTGAAGGGAAACGTTGGAGAGCTGGCCATCAAAATGAAATTCCCCTTTACCACTCCCAGTGCCATGTTTCAGCAGTGACATTAACACTGACCTCTCCAGAACTATACCCTTGAATCCCAACTACCTTCACTGTCAGCATATTAGTATTTTATCATTGTCATATTTATGCAGAGAGATGCTCCTCACAATTATTTTGGTCTTTTCTCTAGAAACTTAATCATTATTTTCAATCAACTAGCCAAAGCTGGTGGCAATTTAAACCCTTCACCAGAACTTCTCAGTGGTCTTTCTCCTCAAAATACAGGATGAATCACTTAATACATCCTTTCAACTAATGAATTCATTTTAAGTCAGTTTATTCATACAGCAAGTATTCACACCTGTACATTTCATATGCACACATGTATTAATCTGACAGTTACCAGACAAAATAACCTCGAGTCTAGCACTTCTATTTCTTAAAAGGAATAAATGTAAGTGGCAAATCCTATGAATCTGCTCCAACAGATCTCCTGAGGAGTTTGGCCTGGTCCTGTTCTCAGGGCAGACCTGAAAGTGAAAGTGAGACCACGGAAACCTGAGTTTCTGCCCTGAATCACCACCAATTCATCCCCTGCTAAAAAGGCTTTCACAAATTCCAAGTTTCCACAGGAATATATTCTTTCTCTTCCTGGCTTTTAACAACAACTGTCTCTTTAGGGGCAAATGCTATTTCCATTCACCACAGAGCACAGCAGTTTTCCTTGCTCTTTTCTTTAAGCCAAAAGTAAATGAACTCCCTTGGCCGAGCTCCACCAGGCTGGGAAGCTTTAAAAACTCCAGTCACTACAGTGACCCAGATTTGTAAGGCCAAGTCTCCATATTCCAACAGCAAAATGAAGTTTTCTAAGACCTTGGCCACTTCTTATCCCAGAGGTTTATTTCCAAGGACGGTTCTGTTACTTGGGAGTTTTCCTGCAGTTCAGTTTGGCCTGAGACACATAAGGAAAAATATTCCACCTTCTTCCCCTCTGTGCTGACAGAACCCACAGATTTCCCGGTCAGCCCAGTGGTTTTGGGGAAATCTTGTTTTGTTTTCAGACCAAGATCTCACATATTCTTCCAGAGTTTACAAAACCTCCCTGAGATCACACTTACAGTGGCACAGCTCTTGTCTTTCCATCAAGCTTTTCCTTCTGTAAGGCAAGCCCGGTCCCTCGGAGCTGGGGGAGGCACCTTCCTCATTCCAAGCTGCCTGAGGTCTACCAGGTACTAATATTTTACTTTATGACCATTGATTTTGGCTGGTGAAAACCCCGAGGCCAGAAAGCAGCAGCACACTCAGGACATGTTCTCAGAACTGCTTTTCAGAGTGAAATTTTAAGTATGGAACTGCACTGACCCTGGGAATACAGACTCCAGGCTCTTTCCCTTTGGGATATGAGAAGTTCATCATCTTTGCCATCAGTCAAATTTTAATATTCATCGTTGCTGTGATGAACGTCAGAACGTACTGCAAGCACAGACATAAAAGTGAAACCAAAATGCACCCCTGCCCCCAAAAAAGCCCAAAATAAAAGAGCCAAATCTATCCATTTGACCGCTTTAAAGGTACTAAAGAAGCAACAAGTTAAAAAATAAAATAAAAAAAGAAATGCATCAACACACTCTTGCAAACTGATGGAATTGTCCTCTTTGAGCAGCTACTGGAATGCATTTAGTGAACAGTGTGAAGTGGGAGATGAGGGGCCACCACCCAGGCGTGCCCACGCAGACACACGCACACGACCCAGAAGCACAGAGAGAAACAGCATTAGAGATTTATTTCTGAAAAAATCAAATACAGAAGTGAATTCACATGGAAAAACCAAAAACTGGTTCACCATATTGTCTTAACATTTCATAAAAAAGTAAAGCAAGTGATAATTTAAATGATGAGAAATCCTAATGAGACATTAACCATTAGCTTCTACTCCCATCCCTATCTCTATTTGACAAATAGAGCAGCAGGTGAAGTGTACAGACTGAAATCCTCACATAAAACCCTGCAAAAACACATTCAGGGTGCACCAACTCCACTCTGCCTTTCTTTTTAAATACATTTTCATTGCCATTTTATAAATGGAATTGTGTGGCCTTTAGGGAATTTCACTTAAAGAACAGATGAGCTCATCAACGCTGCATTTAATTGCTGCAGGAGAGTTTAGCTTTATCTTCTAAATAAAGATTAACAAGTCTAATGAGAACTTATCACAGAATCATGGAGTGGTTTGTGTTGAAAGGGACCTTCAAGAGATCCAGTTCCACCTTCTGCCATGGGCAGGGACAACTTCCACTATCCCAGGTTGCTCCAAGCCCTACTGTCCAACCTGGCCTTGGATATTCCCAGGGATCCAGGTGCAGCCACAATTTCTGGGGGCAGGAAGAACTTATCCTGGTCTAGGACATGACAGGGACAGCAGAGAACGGAGGGGTTTATGTGAGAACCTAAGCAGAACATTTGCCAGGGCATGGGGGTGCTTTTATTAGTTTGGGTTTACATATGGAGATAGAATGTTTTTTCTTTAAAAAAAAAATTAAAAAAAAAAGCAGATACCAACCCATTTCCTGCTTTTGAGTTGCTTTTGCTGTCCGTGCTGAGCTGAGAAAGGACATAGTGAGGCGCTTTGGCACTGTCGGCATCAAAGATATCCATGTTGGACTCTTCGCAATCTCGGCGTTTGATCCCTGGCCTCTGCTTTGGGTTGCGCTTGCGCGATTTACGTGGCACCTCAGTGTTATCATTGTAGGAACTGGTACTCATGTTACTGAAGTTGGAGGGTGAATCCTCCATCCACATACTGCAGCTCTGCTCTGACTCCAATCCACAGCCCTCATCCTGGCAGGACATCCGGCTGTTGTCCAGCAAGTCCTCGGGAGGTGGCGAGATGTAGAGGACAGTGTGGCGCTTCGGCGTGGCCGCCGGCGGCGGGGCTGCGGTACCGGGAAGCTGCTGCTCACTTACCCCTCGGCTACTTACCCCCACGGCCGCGGAGCAGCTCTCCACTTGCATAGCCTTGCTGTCGGTGACTGAGGTAGAGTAAATGGTAGGGCTGGAAGAGGTGGTAAAGGAGCTGCAAGCACCGCCCATGGAGGAAGAGGAGGGAGCTGAAGAAGCATCTGCGGTGTACAATTCACAAGTAAATACAGGACCCGTGGCGGGGCGTGCGCTGGCTATAGCAGTCCCAGTGAGATCAAGGTGATTTAGGAACCGATTGCTTTCCCCCAAGAAATGTTTGGAATTTGGTTCAGTTTTGGAATGGAAGTGCTTAAAGCAACACAGCCTGGCCAATGCTTTGGAAATGTCCAAATGAGTCTTAGCACGATCCACTGTAATCAAATTTTTTTTAATGACTTAACGTTAATTCATACAAATGGCTGCGAGTAAACAGAGCTTTCATTGCCTCAGCTGGACTAATTATTGGTGTAGAAGCCATTTCGTCTAAAATAGCCCCAAAGCAAAGTGCTTATAATCCACATTCAATGCCAATTAAACAATTTATTGTTGGAAATTTTTAATTTTTTGTTTTTGAAAAAGATGGGACTGTGCTTAGCCACAAAATATTAAAATAAGTTTCTAACCTATGAAGCAGAGAACTACAGGTCATTTTTAATGCAGACACTCCCTGCTTCAGAGGCAAATCCTGGAATAAAAATATGAGAAAATAAATGAGAAAAAGAGCTGCTGATTATTCCATCATAAATGAGAAATAAAATATAAAATCAACTGAGTTGGTAGGCAAAATGGAACTGGTATCAGTCACTATGAGCGAGCTGTTGATTTTGAAGGTTCAAAATAGGGATGAGTATCAGTGTTGGAGACACGCTGGTCCAAGGACTGGGAATTTCTGTAATTTGACTTCTTCAGTCACTGGGACCAATTTCTCTCAGACTTAATTGGTCCCTTCCACAGAGACGGCTTGGGACAGACCTCTGAAAAATTCACATTAAACAGGAGATTTCCAACACTGTGACTACAACTTCTGCAGAGGTCCCAGAGCTCAATTTGGTTTAGAAACATGAAAATTATTACACCAAACCCCTGAAGATTTCTGGAGAACACCACTGAAGAATTTTAATGGACAAATCAATGGCATATGTAAGTTAAATATCCCAGAGGAAGCAGGCCATTCAAATATTTGTATTTATTTCAATCAGCTGTAGCTCACTGAGGAATAACTGAATTTTATAGTCAGATTTTAGCTTTCTGTGGGGAGACCCTGTTTTCTCTATTTCTGCACTGCCACCCACACCTGATAAACCAGAAGCACTGAAATAACCTAATTTTGGAAACAAATTGTACATTAAATATATACATAATAATACAATATGTTTGTTCAGCTACTTCCTGCTGTCATACAGGTAATCTCTGTTACTAAGAGGAACACAACGTTTTCCTTTTTGCTGCTTGGGATTTTTTAAAAATCCAAAATATTACAATAGTCTCTCAAGTCTAATTAAAATATTTAGAGACTGCTGGGCTAGTCTGTGCAGTTTTAGATATTTAAAAGTAACAGAATGAAGCATGTTCAGTCATGATACATACATTTAATTAACAGTAAAACTCAACCAACTTGCCTATACTGGGAATTACTGGGAGTATCAATGACTGACAATAAAGAGTTTTTAAACCATTACTGCTTCCTACAGCTTTCCTGTGCTAAATGAATGTAAAAGCAAACTTACACCACTCCAGACTGTCAAATTTAGAGGTCATTACAGTTTGTCAATAAACTACTCTGCCTTCCCTGAGCCTCCCAGTGAACCAGGAGCAGCTGAATGATACCAGTTCCATTTTCCAGCTTGTTCTTTGGCAAATACAGTGGCTGAAATTGGAGAATTCAGTCACTTTGCATTCCAATTTAAAGGCAAATTTCTCCTTTCTATATCATGCATTAATTCAATGCTTCTTTCAAAAACATTTATAGGATTGGCAAGAACTATCAAATCTAGGAATTCATTTCAGTGACAATATTTAGGAGCTGATTTGCAGCCACTTTGAGTTGAGACAGCCCGTCGCTATTTGGGATGTTTGTTTTGGTAAAGAGGATTGGTTTCCATCCACCATTGATACCTCCAGAGAAGCAGAAGTGTGGCCAGGGACCCCTGGAGCACAGGAGCTGCAGGGCTGGGGCTGGAAAGGCAGAAATGAGTTCAGGGCAGAGCCCGAGGCAGGGACAGGGACTCAGCCATGGAATCTTTACACACATGGAACAGGCAGCAGGGCTTCGACTGCAGGACTCCTCCTCCAACAGATTAGTATCACATTTACACAATCCCACCAATCCTGGGAGTGTAAGGAAACCTTGGACACTCCAGGCTCAGCTCTGCGGGGGCCGCAGACACCAAGCACTGGGCTCAGCTGGGGCTTCAGTGCATCTCCTGGCCAGGAATGCAAAACCTGCACCTTTCCCTCACTTTCCTAGGGAAAAAAATAAATATATCACTGAACCAAATGCTTTTCAGCACAAAGCTAAAAGAGCTGGTGATGGTAGTGCTGTTTTAGGGTGCAGCATTGTGAAATATTATCATTATTGCAATATTATCATTATTGCTCTCCAAAACAATTTCTCTTCCCTTCTTTTTCTAGAAGTTAAAAAGCACTTATATGTATAAATACGTGTATGTGGGCTTTATACTTTTAAAAAGTAAATAAACATTGTTCATTATAAATTGGTTACGCTCTCCTCCATTTACCAGACATGCCCTGTGCAATGGTGAGATTAGATTTTGGAATAAACCCAAATTCAACAGTAATGGCAAGAAAACCTCTCTTTAGCCTTATAGAACAAATTAATGCCATTACTATCCATACATAAAGTATGATAAATATTACAGCAAATTGAATAAACTGGCTGTATTGGAACAGTCAAATACACAGATTTAAAAACTTTTGGAGGCATAAATTAGAAAAAATAGTAACATTTTAAGTTATGAAAATACTAAGAAACAGTGAAATCTGTGTTTTCTCAGAGTATGCAGGCCTTGAGCCAACTCATTTTCCTTTGAACTAATAAATAAACTGGGTCAATCAAATAAGAATTCCCCACGTTACTGCAATGAATAAACAGTGCTTTACATGGCTCCCGTTTGGGTCCATCATTTTATTCCAAAGCCAGTGACATTCGTATCTGACACCAAAAGAGATTTCTTAGATGAACATGCTGCATTTTGGAAAACAGGTAATTCAGTAATTTGAACTTAGCCTGTGTTGCTTTACAAGGTGAGAGCATACACACACCTTCCCCAGCTTTGAGCACTCCTTTTATTTTACTTTCTTTAGACACAGATTAATGGGCACGGGCACAGGTGGCTCATGGTTTGCAATTTAACAGTGCGTGCAATGACAAATACACATAGGTATTTTTAAGAGAGTAGGTACATTTTGAAATAGAAGACTGAATATATTTCATGTAACAGTCTCAAAATCAAACTTGCTTTCAGAGCAGTGACACTGAACAGAGCTTATCATGGCAAGTGTGCAGCCTCAGGAATAGAAATTAAATGTGCATCAGCATCACAAGGTGGGGTTTTTTTCTCATTTTTTAAATAAAAAAACAAGAGAAAAGAATATTCCACATTACAGCAACTGTGATCACTGTTGAAACTAAACCTCCTGAAGCTCTTCACTGCCATCACCGTAACCTCAAAGGGAGTTGGAAGAAGTAATTCAGATTTTGTTGCCTGTGCTACAAGTTCTTCTCCTCTAAAAGAGGCAGAATTGTACCAATCAGTCCAGCACAAGGACTAAAAGTAAGGGAGCACACAGCAAAGAGTGGCCCTGTGAGCAAACCAGGGCAGCCTTTTTCTTTTCAGTACCAAAAAACCAAAGAAAATTTATTACCTCCTGCATTAGCAACCAAGGCAATGACATATTTTCTATATCCTATTCTCCTGTGAAATCAAACAAGGCATTCAGCCTCTAAAAAAAAAGATTTGGAAAGGCAGGAGAGAGAAAAAAAATCACTACTTGGCATTAAGGGAGTCTTTTTAGGTAACACCTCTGTGGAGCCAATCCTGAAATCCTTGTTCACTCTTTTCAAATACCCTTAATTAAATACAACAAGGATTACCAAGTCCTCAAACAGAAACAGTGTCCTGATGACTTTGCTTTTTAATTGCAAAAGCAAGTCATTTCCCAGACTGGAAATCTTAAGATTATAAAGACAAATAAACTGAAGATATTTTTGGTTTCACAAGTTTTCCAGTCACCTGTGCATGGACAGCCAGGACAAGCAAAAAGCCATTAAAGAATTAATTTTTTTTTCTGAACTTCCCCTGCATTCCAGGGTATCCTCTATGTTCTCTTCACAAAACAAGTGTCAAAAATGAAAACTCACCCACAGGGTGAGGATTAAGTGATGCATAAGCTTAACATGTGAAGTATAACTTTGATTAAATGTATCTAACATGTAATGTCCTTGGTAAGTGTCAATTGGTTTATTTGAACCCCTGGACACAGAAGAACAATTTCAGGACAGACCCAGAAGGAAACTGCAGAATTTCCACCATCAACCTTTGTGTTGTCAAAGGTTTCAAAGGTAAAACCCAGAACTTACAAAGTGGCTGCAAACCTGCTTTCAACACCTCACATGCCAAACTTGGGGTTCTACTTTTCTTCTTCTTGTATTACTGATGTCATGTCAAAAACTTTTCCAAAAAGTTTAGTTTCAAATCAGTATCAATCCACTATTCAGAAATAAACAAAAAAAAAAATTTAAAAAAATTAAAAAAAAAAAAAAAGAAAGAAAGAAAAGAGACTTATGAAGAAGTCTGAAAACAAGACCGACCTATACCCTGGGTGAGATTGGATGGGTTAAGTGTCTCTGGCACTATTTGTCTTCACTATTGACAGACACTGTCACACAACCCACCACTCGATGCCTGTCTCTGAATGGCGAAGCTAGAATGCAAGTTAAGTGTATTAATAGAGAAAAAAACTAGCATCCCAGCAAATATCATAAAGCAATCCAATTCACCAGTTATTAAACACACTCAGATTCAAGATAGGTAGGTTAATTTAATTTACATTAAGCCCAACAGTGTAAATTCCCCTTTACATTCCCATGCTGACCCAAGCAGTGTATTATTATACTTTGGGTAAATACATCAATCAATGGTTTTGTTATGACTCCCATTATTCAATTAACACTCAAGTTTAGGTATCTAAGGAGGACTTTTGTTAGTGGCTCACACACACCAATTCCATGGATCTCAGATCCTTCCCACTCAGTGTGAGGGCTGATTCCAAGCAAGCAGAACTCTGGGACCCGCAGCTGCTCTCTCCAAGCCCTGCCTGCCACCCCTCAGCACCTCCCCAGCTCCCTGCAGGAGCTGTCAGGATCAGTGGACTTGGCCAAGAACACCTCAATTCAAGAAACAGACAATTTTATCTTTCAGACACAGGGGTGGGTTTTTCCTAATAAGTCACGAACTGCTCTTGGCCTTCACGATGCTGCTACAGAAGAAGGTGCCCAAGCAGTGGCACAATAGGATTGTTCTCACCACTCATGGCCTTGGTTTTCCATTATTCCTTAGGGAACAGGGAATTCTCCTCCCACAAAGTAGTTCTCAAGTCTTTCTGATCTAATAACAGCAGCCATTTAATGCAAGAAATTACCGTAAAAAGAAAACCTCACAGAATGATGAAACTGTTTGTTTGATTGAGCAGTTCTAGAAAATTGGGTGTAATAACTGCATGAAATCCATGAAGATTGAAAATAAATTTAGAAAAAAGATGGGAACTAGATGTGAAATTCATAAAGACTGAAAGCATACGATTTAGGAAAAAGATATGAACTAGACATGAACACCAATACGAATGTGGAAGCTCATGGAGCAGGAAGGCCCTCAGCACACACCTGACTCCGTACAACTGGAATATTCCAACTCGATTTAGAGAGAACACACCTAAAATGTTTCAATAAAATGGAAACAGTAAGAAAAATCTTTATCTCTGGCATTTCCCAGCAATGTTGCCTCGCCAGAAGACCCTCTGGGATGATGAAGGAACCAAGCTGAGCTGACCCCCATCACAGCCTGGCCTGTCTAGGCTGGGCTCCAGCACGGCTCCTTTGGGCCGTGTTTCCAGCAGGAACACTTGAAGCCAAGTACAGCAGCAGGAGGGTGAGCTCTGAACGAGCCTTAGGGTCTGCCTGAAGCTCTCTGTGTAAGGAAGAAGGATCTGCCTGGTGACTGCAGAGAGCAGGCTGCAGACAGAAATCCCTGCAAGATCCTCCTGGAAATGACAGGAAGGCACTTCCAGCTGCGAGGGTGCTGGGAAGAGGAAGGGAAAAGCCTACAAAGAAATGGAAGCTTTTACAGGCATCGGGGACCAACTACAAAGAAGAATCTTTTTTTCTGCTCATTTGTTTACAATCGTAAGCCCAGGATAAGAGAACTGGGGACAGCACTGAGATCCCCTTTGAAATGTCTGGTAATTATTTCTGTATCAACAGGAAAAACTGACTAATGACACCAGGAAGGATGATAACTGAACAAAATATTTTCTGTAAAAATACAAATGAAGAGGCCTGAGAAGCCACTCAGGGAAAACCAAACCAAAACAAACCCATCTCCATTTTGAGGCTTCATCAGAATCTTCCATTGGAGAAGGATGAAAAAGCTTTATTTTGGCAGCAGAAAACATGACCCCTTAGCACCCAATATCTACCCTACAGGCAGTGCAGGTATCTTTATCCATGCCTCTAAAGCAGCAATTCCAAATCAAAGACTGTATTTTGATAATTAAAATAACCAAAGATGCTTAGGGCAACACTTCAGTTACAACTCCAATCAAAAAAAGCTGATTACATCTGTTTGGGCAAGTAGATTATCCCTTTAATTATAAATAAATATTTAAAAAAACATAAAATTGATCACAAAAAGATAAAGTCTCATCATTTACCTACTATTTTCCTAGGATGTAATCACAGGTGCTTGGGAGCCAGAAGACTTCACTACATCACAGATTTACTGTATCCCAGTATGGAGAATGCAAAAGAAGAGATCAGTAAATACACTTCAGTAGCACAAAACCTGTTCCCCTTCTGCTGCTGCAAGAACACCACTCTGGAGAATTCAGTGGAGACTAAGAACTGGAAACCGGACAGCAATGCAAAAATATGGAAATATATATATATATATATATATATATATTTGCCTCTGTGGGAAATGGAAAGCAGCTTGAGAGATCATCAACAAGATGAAGCATCTCATTCCAAGTTCTGCTGCAGGAAGAACAAGGGATGGTGAGAAGGGAAGTGAGTTTCTGTAACAGTTCACTGGGGTTCAGAAGGGTCGAGCATTCCTGGCACTGGAGATAAAAGATGAAAAAGCAACACTCATTTAAAGAATATGGCTGAAAATACCCCAGATCATCCCCCAAAGACAAGAACCATGTGCTACCTACAAGCTGGAAAGACTCCTTTGAGGAAGGACTTAAATTGGCAGAGTGAATTTTAAGCATTTTAAGGCTCAAGGTGCCTTCATCAACACCAAAAAATTGTTCAGGCTTTTAGAACCAACTGAGGAGAGACTCGAGTGGAGCAAGTGGAGCTCAAACACTGGCAGGAGCACTGGGAAAGCTTCAGGCTCATTTATTTCATGTAAAATCTCCAGGCAGAGCACACAATGACATTTCTCAGCATGACACCCTCATGCATTTCCAGAGTCTGAAGATGATTCATATTTAATGTGTTTATGGTGCTGCACCAGGCAAAATCCTCCTTTTCCTGTCTCCTGAACAAAGCCACTGGAATTCAAGTAGCAAGCACAGAGAATGGTTTCCAAGGGTAAAAACAGATCTGTTCCCTCCCTTCTGTTTCCCAGAAGAAGTACAGAATTAGAAGCTTGAGATAGCAGCTCAAAATCCCAGAGTTCTATGAAATCACACTTGTCTGGTATTCAGTGGGTAATGCCTCTTATGTCTGGATTAATGAATAGGAGATACACATTTATTAACAAATTAAGGAAAATCCAATCAGCAACATTCCATTTTCATACTCTTACAACTGTTCTGTAAGTCATAAAATAAATTTCCAAATGGAAGAAGAACTAGAAGTCTGTCACTGTGAGGTCATCACTGCTAAAACCAGCCTATCCTGCTCCTCCAAAAAAACCAGGAGTTAACTGCAGCAGTATTTCCAACCTACAATATAATTTATATGGGACAAAACCCCACAGCAAGGTGACAAAAAAACCTTGAGTAAGCTGAATTTCAGACAAATATTGCCTTACTTTGCATTTCAGGAAGCAGAGAACAAGCTGTGTGAACTACTAGAGTAGGGAAAAGCTCTGAACGCTTTGGATCAATCCCTGTCACAGAATCCTCTCATTATCCAGAGTAATCAGATCTGTAGGGGAATTCTACATGGTGTGGCCAAATGTTCAAATTAGCCCTTCCTTTTAAAAACAAGAGTAAATGCGATTACATACAGCCTTATGCAGACTGAACTATCATTTCCCCCTCATTCCTAAAAAAGGAGGTTTTAAGGCAAGACCAGACCAAAAAAAAAAAAAATAGAAAGACTGACACAAAAAAAGGGAAAAATTTCACATACAGAACAAGAGGTTGCCAGTCCTTCCTCCTTACCCTGCTCCTGTACAGCATCAGCTCCCCAAAAATCTGCCTACAGCCTGCTATTAAATATTTGATGTATGCAAATGATAGTCAATATTAATCTTTTGAAATGTAAGTATAAAATGCATGTGTGGTTCCCTGTATAAGCACCTGGTTTGCACAAAGCCCAGGATAATTTTCCTGTAAAGAAACCCCAGCCAGACCTCTCGTTAATACTCAAGGCAGGGTAACAGACTGAAAGTGTGGTGGAATTCTCAAAGATGCTGCAGAAATCCCACAATAATTACAGAAAATAGGAAACCACCCTTTTCTCTACCAAGCGGGCACAGCTACAGAAAGAACACAGGATGTGCCACGTTCAAACCAGCAATGGAAACAACACAGGTCTCTGCTCCTCTTTTGGGGTTTTGTCTGGTTGGGTGGGACAGTTTAAACAGAATTTTTAACAACTCTCACTCCAGGTCCTTGTCCCAAGTCCCTCTCCTGGAGCCCCTTTGGGCACTGGAAGAGCTCTAAGGTCACCCTGGACCCTTCTCTTCTCCACACTGAACAATCCTAGCCCTCAACTTGGTATCAGCTCAGTCTTTGTGACCTCTGTGGTCTCTGACATTGAACAGTGTTGATATGTGAATGATCAGGTGTTCTTTCAATTTTAACAAGAAGCCTCAATATTTATTTTTCAAAGTTTTTCATTCCAGAAACTCGTGCTGCAGTTTAACCCGAACACACCTAATGAATGCATCTCAGGTTTTTTAAAGGATCTGGACTGGCTGTTGGCAGATGCCAAATACCTGGAGGCAACAGACTTTTAGTTCCATTCAAGTTTAAGTCTTTTCTGTTAGGTACAGAATTAATTAGCAGTTCAGGCCTGTCTGTGGATTTAGAGTGTAACAGGGTTTGTGGGCTGGTTTTGTTCAGTTGTTTTGAGGATACAAGTTTCTACAAGATTTGGTTGCTGCTGTCTATGAACCAAACCCATCATTAAGCACCTTGACTTTAGAAACAGATGCTCAAATTATTTTTTTAGTGATATAAAAACATCAAATCCTTTTGATATAATAAAAGCATCAAATTCTTTCAAAGACCAAGTTCCACTGTGCACAGTTAAATCCACAGGTTCTCAGGAGAGGTCTGGCAAAACATGAATGGTGAGCAGTGCTGTAAAGTTTCTCTGACAAACCTACAACCACTTCAGGTTCTGATCAGGATGCCAGGACCATGCAAATCTGGGAAACGTTCTCACACAAACATTTAATGCATATGAACTTGGAGAGGGAGAAACAGGAATAATGCAGCTATCTGAATTCTCACCCTATAGCCATTTTTTTCTCAAGCAAAAATTTAATGCCAATTAGGAAACTGGAACATGACCTTGTAAAAAAAAAACAGGGATCAAATTATGAAAAAAACCCTTATCCACTGAGGGAGACACATCTATAATGGGCAAAATTATCTTTATTTCCCATTGCACAGATGTGTACTAATATATACAAGTTACTGACAAGAATCCCAGATGAAAGCCAGCACTGAGGCTGATCTCCCAAATCAAAGCTCTGCCCCTAGATCCTCACTTTTTTCTGTTTAATGAAGATCAGTGAGAGTCTTTAAAGTCTAGAACATGGCTGGGAATAAGAAATTGATGCAGATTAAAAGGTCATGCCTCTTTTTTATATGTTGTCAATTAGAAAAATAACTACACTGGTCATTTAGACTACCAGCTGATGACAGCTACATTATAACCTCATGTATTTGAGGATCTTTTACCACACCACACTAGAGATGTGCGTGAAAGGAGTTTAAATACTACACTTCCTCAGGGCCCAATGGAAAACATGACCTTTTCTTCTTCCTAACATTTTGGTAAAAGCTTCATGGCCCAAAATGTCATCTCCCATTCCATTTTTATCCTAACTAGAATCCACTGGCTTTGTCAGTCAGTATTCCGCCTTAGTTCCAAACAGGGATTTATTCCCTTGGAAGACAGAGTGCATTCTAGGAGTTAATTGCCTGTGTGGCATAGCAGAATAGAGGAACAGCTGATTTATTGCTCATGGAGATGCCTGTATGAAACACAGCAACCTCAACATAAAATACCTGACACTTTTGATGGCCCAGCTGAACTACACCACCTACATTCTCCTAGAATGAACTCTGCTACTTCTCCACAAGCTCTTTTTTACACTCAGAACTTTGCCAGCACTGTTCATGTTGGCCAGAACGTCACAAACCTTGAGAAAACACCAGAATAAAGGAGAGTCCTTACCAGCAGCAACTACAGCTGGAGGCGGCGAACCGGCCTCACCACCGCTTGTTTGGCTCATGGATGCTATGGATGTTTCTCTGGAAGGTGGTAACTGCAGCTCCTTTGGGAGAAGGTCATAGACAGATTCTGTGGAACAAAGAGAACTTGATCAAAATGTCACCCGTGTCCTACACAAGAAAAGAAATAATGTTCTTGCCTAAAAGATATGAACTATAACCCAACCCTTTCAGAACCTTTGGGCAAAGTCACAGTAAGTGCTTGGAAATAACAGCATGGAAGAAAGTTATTTCAGAAAACAAACAAACATTAAGATGCACATTCTGAAGACTGAAACAAAGGACACAAACTTGTTCAAACAAAGAAATAATTCATGAACTTCCAGAGAAACTGTTCTCATCCAGAACGAGGGGCTGAGGGCAGCACATCACGTGAGAATCTGAGACAAACCTGTTTCCAGAACTCCAACTGTGCAACTGACTTCCTAAGGGAAAAAAGCCTAATTTGGCACCATCACTCTAACAACATCCTATGGAGTCTTAGAATCACAGACTGGATTTGGGGGGCAAGGGACCTTAAAGCCCATCCAGTGCCACCCCTGCCATGGCAGGGACACCTTCCAGCAGTCCCAGGCTGCTCCCAGCCCCAGTCCAGCCTGGCCTTGGACACTGCCAGGGATCCAGGGGCAGCCCCAGCTGCTCTGGGCACCCTGTGCCAGGGCCTGCCCACCCTCCCAGGGAAGGATTCCTTCCCAATATCCATCCATCCCTGCTCTGTGGCAGTGGGAGCCATTCCCTGTGTCCTGTCCCTCCATGCCTTGTCCCAGTCCCTCTCCAGCACTCCTGGAGCCTCTTTAGGTGCCAGAAGGGGCTCTAAGATCTCCCCTGGGCCTTCTCTTCTCCAGGGGAACATCCCCAGCTGTCCCAGCCTGGCTCCAGAGCCAAGGGGCTCCAGCCCTGGGATCAACGCCCTCCTCTGGGCTTGCTCCAACAGCTCCATGTCCTCCCTGTGCTGCATTAATCCCGTGGGTTTGATCTCTCTTCCTCCTTGTGTGTCACCCAGGAGACCTCCTAAGGTTCCCTCTAAGAGTTTGCTCCATCCTCACCTATTTCCAGCTCTCAAGGTAACTCCAGCCTCCTGTACACCTGCAGCCTTAGGTGTGCTCACCAGGGGTTTCAGGAGAGAGGCTGGGTGTCACATTTTAGACCATATTTCAAGTAACTTGGTCTTTATCAATGAAGCATGAAATTAAAGATTTGCTCTTAATGGTCTTGTGATCTTTGGGAATGTGCTTCAGTTCTAATGCTGGCTTTTCCTTCTCTCCCTCTTTATCATATTGTTGGAATTACTCACAAAGATTAGAATTGTGCTGCTTGTGGATTACTGCAAAAATCATGTGCTCCCTGAGAAAAAATTATCCTGTGGGAGTCTTGGATGTAAGCATAACTCTAAAGCAAAAGGCTTCACAGAACCTTCGCCACATTGGAGAATCAAAAATAAATTTCCTAAACAAAAAAATCCCCAAAAATCAGCCCAAAGAGACAAGCTCTCAATTACCCAAGAACTTGGGGTTTGGAAAGGAGTTTTTGTAGTCAACTCTGAATATATTATGAGTCATGACAGATGATGATGACAATTCACTCCTCTCAGAGGATTTCTTGAGGAGAAAGGAATGGAAGTGTGTGTATATATTCAACTTACACATGAAATATAAAGTCTCTGTATTTACCTGCAGACACACACTGCTGCAATCCCTCATTTTGGAGCCCCTCACTCAACATTTTGAGCAGCAGCAGCCCTGAACATCTGCCTGTGACTCTCCTGTCCTGCTGCAGGTAGAAGTGCCAGTGCCAGCTGGAGTAAAGGCTGGTGCTCATCTACAAGGGCTTGTACAAACCTCTCACTCATCTCTGAGGAAAAGCAAATGCAGCTGCTCCTTGTAGTACAACAGGAGCAAAAGTGAGAACAAGTGTTACCTTCCAATCCCTTCCAAACCATCCTGTGAATCTATGAACTCACGGCACAAGGTGATGGTCAAATCCAAGCTTTCAGAAGAAAAACAACTCTCCTGGCTTTTCTTGCATCAGACGCAGCTTCACAGTCTAAAACACACCATTACTGAACTGCAGTTCAGCACTTTCCAGAGGAACCCCAAGTGCCTGGGTACCTTTAAGAACCCTTGCTGCCACAAACCTACTCTACACACATCAGACTTCAAATGAAACTTTGTGTTTTCACCTAAACACAGGCCAATGTTTATATATGCTGAACTATAAATAGCATTAAAGCAAAAACTGACAAATTCCAGAAACATGAGAGTTGCTGCAAGGAAACTAATTCCTCCCCAGAGGATACAGCTCCCCCCAAGCCTCACACTGTCCTAAGAGCTGAAGCTACTGCTCAGCCCCTCTCCATCACCACGTCCTACACCTGTGTGCACTCACCAATACTGAGAACATTACATTTCCTGCTAGAATTTTACGTTGATTCATGCAGAAAACACCCACTAAAGGGAAAGGCTGCTGCAGAAATGCAGTATTACATTTAGAGGCAAAAATAGCATTTCAGCATCATTACGTGTTTCTACATAATTAGCGAGAAAAAAAGTGTAGACAGAATTCCTGCTCCCAGCAGCCAGCACTGAATCAGTGAGGAAGTTTAAGCTGTCTGACAGCACTAAGCGTCCTTTAATTTATTGCTGATTCCAATGCCTTTAATGAATACACTGGTTGATCCCAAGTTTCTAGGGTTTTTTTCCTGGAAGTAGCTCCATTTATACCCAACATTTAAACACATTTTCTCTCTCTCCCTACAGGAAGCAAGGAACATGTGTTTCAGGATTGGTGTTATTATGACATATAAACAAGATAACACAGCAAACCAGATAACCAAACACTAGTGAACAGCCAGAAGTCCCACACACTCATTTCCCAACACAAATCCTCACCTGTTAATCAGTTATTAGACATTATCTACAGTAAACTTCCAAATCTCTTATCTTGCCTCAAAATATCTCGCCTAGACAAGCCCAGCTTCACAAATTCTCCTCCCAAGAGCAAGGACACACAGGGACAGGCAGATTTAGAAAAAGTATTTTAAGTGTCAAATTTCTTCAACTGCCCTTTATCCGATTATCCTGCCTTTATAATCTCTCATCTGAGATCAGCTGCTTGGAACTTTGATCTTCCTGCCAGTTGTACTGAGAGTCCAGAAAATTCTATTTCACATGGTTAATATGGACCAGAACCACAGCAAACATGGGATCAAGATCCAACAACACAGCACTTGGAATCGGGAAAGAGAAGATTTTATTGTGCACTACTTGAACCTGCACACAACATTCTGAATTTATATATCAATAAAAAATAATCAAAAATTTTAGGAGGGAGTTTTTCACTGGGAGGGTGGGCAGGCCCTGGCACAGGTGCCCAGAGCAGCTGGGGCTGCCCCTGGATCCCTGCAGTGCCCAAGGCCAGGCTGGACATTGGGGTTTGGAGCAGCCTGGGACAGTGGGAGGTGTCCCTGCCATGGCAGGGTGGCACTGGATGGGCTTTAAGGTCCCTTTCAACCCAAAGCATTCCAGGATTCTCTGGAATTGGGTCATTTCAAGTTAAAACAACTGCACAAAAGGTGTCTGTGGCAGGGCTGGACACATGACCACCAGTCCACACAAAATACATCCCTGGGTCAACACGGACCTGGATCAGCCCCAGCAGCTGCTGACAGGATCTCTGTCTTCGAAGGGGAGAGGAGAGGCCTTGGAAAGATTCAGGAAAAATAATGCTGAGAAGGTACAAAAACCAGCATGAGAAACTGATGTGGTGATGCTGCGGCAGGAGTGCAAAGGGCTGGTGGATTGTGATGGCAAACCACATTCTACAAGGTCCTTGACCTCCTGTTTTACTGATTTCCCCTCAGTGCACATACACAGTTGTCCTTTCCTAGGAATGATTTTGGATTTCTGCACGCAACCTAACCATTTACACTTTATTCTTAGGAACAGAGCAATTAAGCTTACAGGAGCAAAGAGAACATAACACACCTGCTTCCTGTGTGGGAATGCTGAGACAACTCCAAGATTCCCTGAGGAGCTTGGACATGGCCCATAAAAGCTCTGCTTTGCCCAAGAGTAGGTATTCCCTTCTTCTTCTGGGCCATGAATCCTCCATGGCTCTCTGGCTGCACCTACACAGACACTTCAGCTGCACAGAATAAAAACTGTGATTTCTAGAACTTAGTGCTCTGTTATCTTGTGCTGTGCTAGTACTGGCTCAGGGTGTTACAGAACCTCTCTGTCCTCAAACTCCTGCGACACAGATTGAATTGAGATCCTTCTGGTTGGTTGACCAAATTGCTGCTACCTGTAACTCAGCACCCAGCGATGCTGGGAGCATAGAGGCAAGGAAAAGAGCAGAGAATACCCAGTTCCAATGTTTAAAACAACAGCAGCTCATTCACGAGGAATGCAGACATCCTCACTTTGCCAGGACCCCCAAACACTTTAAACATCATGGAATTTTCTTTACATACAGAAAAGATACCCCTAAGCTTTGCTTCTCCATATCAAAAGCTAAGCCATGGTACCTGGACCTGCCACAGCTGGAAGCCAAGTCACAAACCTGACAGAGAAGTTTGCTGTGCCTCAGGCAAGTGAGGCCATCACTAATGCTCCAGCTCCAGCAGCACTTCTCCAGGCTGTTCCCAGCCCCAGCCTTGCGGAGGCTGCTGGAATCCAGCTCTCCCCCAGAGAGGAGATCTGTCCCACCACTGTCTGTCCCACCACTGAGATCTGCTCCTGGGACTTCACCCCCTGTAATGCCAGGGGCTCCTGCAGCAGCATCCCTTCAATCCCAGGACTAACAGGTACTGACAGGTTTCCTGCTCCACAGAAATCATGTGGAGAGCAAGATTAATACATGGGAGAAGATGAGAACCGCCTGAATTATGGGCACTAGCAGCACAGATGGGGCATTTTCCACTGCTGCTGACATTTTTTGCCTTTAAGGAAAGGTACATCCTGGAAATCCCTTACCACTTCCATGACCTCATGAACAGCAGCCAAGTTAATCCCTGCCTTTAATAAGCTCCCTGCACTGAATGGCCGCCCATTTGATCCCCACTGATACTCCTCTCCTCAACATGGTTTAATACCCGCACAGATTTGGCTGCTCCTTCCAAAGCCATTTCCTTGCTGCAGCACATGACAGTCACACCAGAGATTAGACAAAACCTTGGTGTCCTCCTCTAATCAGTTGGTGGCATCGGAGCAGAAATCTCTTCTAATGATGTTCACTAAGCTGATCAAAAAACAAGCAAGCAAACAGGCCGAGAGTTGTTTATATGGAACTGAGATTAAAAAACAATTAGAAATCATGAAGTAGCAAGTAGCCTTTGCTACACAGGGGAGGTCAATGAAGTGAAGTGAGCACTCGTGCTCAGCAAGTTAACTGCAAAGGAAAATCAACAGTATCCATATTCCACCTCACCCCCCAACAGGGATGCAAATTCAGCGTCAGAGCACCCGCACACATATAAAGGCCCTAGGATGCTAATCTAAGACACAGTTTTGGGCTAAACCTGTGTTACCAAGGCTCCAATTGTCAGATTGTCACTCCTCACTCCAAAGACTGCTGCATTTTAATGAAACAATATGTGTGACTTAACATACTTCAGAAACTTTTGTGGGTAAGGGATTCTAAAACCAGAATCTACTCTAGGCCTAAAAAAATCCAGGCCTCTGCCAGAAGACCTTGTGGTTGGTTTATCTGTTTATCCTGAAGTTCAGTTCTACTCAGAATTTCAGCATCCATAACCACAGCATAGTGGTTGAGCTTATTGGAGGCCACTGATTCCACCACAATATCTTAGTTCACAGAGTTTTTAGAGAACGATGAGGAAATGGGGGAGCTCTAAATAGCCAAAATCTAATCAAAGCTTCACTTTGTTAAAAGACATTCGTATCACATGGCCCTCAGGGATTTTTCTGTACACAAAAGAGTGTGGGAAGACTTTGAAGATTACTTTGCCCATCAGGAAGAGCCTGTAAGAGCCAGCTGGGAACCCTCTGGCTCTTCTCCCCAAGATAAACAGGTTTTCCTGCAGACCCCAGGAACAGCACTGACTGAGTAAGTTTGGTAATTACAACACAGAATTCAGAGAATCACAGAATCCTGGAATGGCTTGGGTGGGAAGAGATCTTAATGTACATCTCATTAAACCCCCAGCCACGGGCAGGGACCCCTTCTGCTACCCCAGACTGTTCCAAGCCCCGACCAACCTGGCCTTGGACACTGCCAGGGATCCTCTGGGCAACCTGTGCCAGGGTCTCCCCAGCCTCACAGGGAAGAATTTCTTCCCAACACCACAAGAGAATTCCGGATACATTTCAGAAGACTTGGACCACCCCACTAGAGAGAGTTCACATCTCACAGTAGGGCTGCTCTCCCTTCCTCAAGGCTAAACTGGGAGAAGCGACCTCAGGACCCACAGGAGTAACTCCTGCAGTGGAAATACAGCTTCAGTGTTGTATTTAGAATTTGAGTGAGCAGACAAAACTCCAGCTGTTCCTCCAGCTGCGCTGAGACAGCACACCCATAACCCTGACAGGGGTGACAGGGATCTGTCCCAGCCCATGGAATGTTTTAGGCATTGAGACAGCAATGCCGATAACACGGCTGGCACAGGGACCCGGCACAGGGACGGCGTGGATGGAAGCCAAAGAAGGATAACAAGGATCCAGTAAGAAGCTCAACAGAGGAAGCTCTGAGAGTCTGAGAAAGGAAACTAGGAGAGGGACAAAGCTCAGTGCATAAACCAGAAGAGAAACAGACTGAGACAGGCACAGCCCAGACAGATCAGTGACCACTAAAGCACTTCCTACTTCACTGCAGACAGTTTGTTGTTGTTGAGGTTTGGGCTTTTTCCTTTTTCTTTGTTTGGTTGGTTTTTCTGAGTACTCCTTAGGTGATCCAAACTCTCACTTGCAGAAGTGAGAATCACCCATGACAACTGCAGGCCATGGCAGCTCTGCTTAAGGGACAGCAGAGATTTTTATATTATAAAGTTACAAGAAAAAATATTTGGAAGACGGAAAGAACACGCAACAAAGAGTAAATCAGCTTTTGTACTGTATCTGTCAAAAGAGGATTTAGGACATATTACAGACTATCACACTCCTGCATTTCCTAATACCTTTGCAACTTCACTGATTTAACATCATGAGCTTGGCAGCAGGGAAAACAAGACAAACAGTCCTGAAAACAGGTTTAGGTTTCATAGAGAGCAAAATGAAGGACCCTGCTTGAGCATACATAGAATAAATAAAATACAGCAACTGTTGAAACAATCACAGAATCACTAAGGTTGGGAAAAATCTTTAAGAACACCAAGACCAAGTGTTAACACAGAACTACCGAGTCCCAGTGAACCACAGAGATAGAGATTTGGATGGAACATTGGGAAGAAATGCTTCCCTGCGAGGCTGGGGAGGTTCCAGCACAGGGTGCCCAGAGCAGCTGTGGCTGCCCCTGGATCCCTGGCAGTGCCCAAGGCCAGGCTGGACAGGGCTGGGAGCAGCCTGGGACAGCAGAAGGGGTCCCTGCCATGGCAGGAGTGGAACAGGACGAGTTTTAAGGTCCCTTGCCCCCCAAACCATCCTAGGATTCTGTGACACTCGTGACATTCTGTGGCATAACTGCGTGGCATAAGCCAGAGAGAAAGAAGCAGCCCATAGGCAGTGAGGCTGAGCAGGAGGAGAACAGACACTCTAAAATATTTTACAGTTACTGGTCTAATCACTCCTATTTTTGCAAGAGTTGAAGCTGAGTTGTAGTAAGATCATAACTCACAAGACTCCCCGTCCTATCTGTCTTATTGCAGTCCCAAATCCACCAGGTTACACTTACTAAAACATTGATTTTATTTCATATTTTTGAGTATGTCTCAATACAATTAAACAAAGGACTCAAAAATGCATCATCCAACCTAAAATACACAAAGACTAATTAGCACGTTCTTCCTAATTGCCCAACGCTGCCCATGGATTTCCACACAGCTGTCAGATGCAGTCTGTCACCAGACTTGCCATGCTGTCCTGACAGAGGAAATGAACTGCAGAGCACTGCTCCCTCTCTGTGCCACAGCACCCTCAGCGTATCTGTGATGGTGGAGCAGGGAAAGACTGCAAGCAGGTCCTCCCGCCAGCACTCCTGTTATTGTCAGCCCTGGCAGGGCTGGATTGCTGCTACAGCAACAGTGGCAGGTTTTCAAAGAAACTGCAGTGTATACAAGGATGTTTTACACAGCCAAACAGAAAATCTTCCTTCCAGTTCCCCCTGGCTTCAGACAAAAGCAGCAAACCCTAAATCAACAGGCTTCAGGCGCGTGGAGGGAAAGGCAGAGGCCATGGTGCTGCCTGGGCTAGAAACCTTCAGGATTAAAGAGCTGATGTTGGTGCAGCTCCACTCTGCACAGTGCCCAGGGGATCCGAGTGCTCCGTGTGGATGACGGAGCACTGGGCACTAAAATTCAAATCTTGCCTGCAAATGCTGCTACTCCCTGAAATGCACATTCTAATGTGTTAGTGACAGAGAGAGGGGAGTGCTCTGAAAAGCTGTCTCAGAGAAAGATGACCAGTAATAGATAATTAATGATAAAGTCATTAACACTTGATCACAACACTAATATCACAGAATCCCAGGTTGGTTTGGGTGGGAAGTGACCTTAAAGCCCATCTCATTCCAACCTCCTGCCATGGACATGGATATCTTCCACTAGTCCAGGTTGTTTCAAGTCCCATCCAACCCAGCCTTGAACATTTCCACAATATCATTATTTCTTGTACTTAGAAATAAAAATTTAAGCTAAAAGTGGTTTCCTGTATTTTTCTAAAGGACAACTATTACTATCAAAAATGGCAGTATTAAATAGGTAATTTTGCAAGCAATTCGTAACCAGCTCCTGCACTATATCCCATCAACCTTCAGAAAATTTGCTAATCTCAATATTCAGGATTCTGCACAGCAGGGTAGAGTTGAGAAATTAATCCTTTTAAAGTTGAATTTCAACAACTGACAAAGGCATGTGTTAGCTGAATTCTATTTATGGCATTCATCCAAATATCAAATAAAGCTTTCCTGGCTGTGTTTCAGTCATCCCCATTCACAGCTCAAAGAGGACTTTTATAAATGTAGACAGGCAGTATAAATCCTGGATCTTGTTTGCATCCAATTTTACACATCTCAGAATGAGAGAACAACATTATTTAGGAATTGTCACTTCAAGGAACAGACCAGTAATGACTTACTGAGACATCTATCCTATGTGGTAGCAAACTCCAGACAGAAACCAAAGAACATAAAAATACACCTAAAATACCACTGTGGACAAGGCAGAGCAGCAGGCAGGCTGACAGAGGAGTAGGTTCATGAACACAATCACAGAATCCCAGACTGGCTGAACTTGGAAGAACCTTAAAGCTCACCTCACTCCACCCGTGCCATGGGCAGGGACACCTTTCACTAGACCAGGCTGCTCCAAGCCCCGTCAACCTGGCCTTGAAATGTTTAAAGAAACCCAAATACCAAGCGATCAAAGAACATCAGTAATAGCTATTTATCAACCCCTTTAAAGCACCTGTGCTGTTTCAAAAATCAAAGTTCACCAGAAACTGAGGCAATCAGGCAGTTCCTTAGGTACAACGCACCACCCGAATTCAGGGACACACAGAATTCACCTGACCCACAGTTTACTGCTGTCTTACAACGTTCCTCAGCCTGTACAGGTTTGCACCATTTTTTCTGAGGGGGTTATTTTTGTCATCTCTTACATTTGCTGTGAGCAAGAAAAGCAGCAGTAGCAATGAAAGACACAAGACTCTTTCTTTTGAGGCTGTACCACAATATTTAAGGTGAAGAACAAAAAGCATTCTGGCAGACTTCCAACACATTGTGGGCACCCCTTGGGTTCAGTATTTCATTACAGACCTGGGACCTGACCAGTCCTAGTAACTCTCAACACGACATTGAGCACCTCGAGCCTCCCTGCCTTTGCTGCCATTAACAGGTATGTCCTTCCATCATCACCAACACTGAGACGAGGCTGTGCTTCCCTCCATCCCTTTGCCTTCTACTGTTTGGTGATAAACACTGCTCTTCAAACCACAGGTGATGTTCAATACACAGCTCTGCTGAGTCTGGCACCTCTCACGCTCTGAAGGGACTGACTCATCAGGCCTATGAGGAACACGCTCAGGAAACCTGCGACAACTACTGCACCTGCAAGGGATTCCTCAGGGGAATAAAGATGGAGAAGGCTCGGGGGGATCTTATCCATGTGTGGAAATTCCTGACAGGAGGCAAGAGAGGCTCCTCTCACCAGTACCCCATGACAAGACAAGAGGCAACGGGCACCAATTAAAACACATTAAATTCCATCTGAATTATCTTATCCATGAGGACAGCCAAGCACTGGCTCAGGTTGCCCAGGGTGGTTGTGGAGTCTCTGTGAGGACAGTCAGACCCTGCTGGGCATGGTCCCAGCACCAATTCCATGATCTCCAGAGGCTCCTGCCAGCCCCAAGGGCTGAGACTGAAAGCTGGCACTGCTTCCACAAGACTCACCCACATCCTCTCCCACCAGCAGAACATCTGACTCTCTTCAGAACTTTAACCTAAATCAGATTCCTGGGCTCTGCATCATTTACTTGTGAGATAAAACCAAGACTATTAGAAACTGTAATTATAAATTCCTCAGTAAATCTCCTTTAATAGGGATACACATTCCAAGGAAAGCTGCCTTTTTTACTCCCTAAGAAACAAAACATACTCAACTATTAGCTGACCTCCTCATTCCTATACTGAAAACAAAGTAAACTTTAAATGACATACAAGTCTTTCTTCACCACATACACAACCAGACTGTGGGATTTCTTGCAAATCAAGAGTCAAAAAAGAACTGAGCTGAAGTCTAGATACTCCTATTCTGCCCCAAACGGTAAGGATTTACACATCTCCACACTACAGGATCCTCACTGCAGAGGCAGAAAACTGCCAGTTAACAGAAGCTCTGGACCCTGCAGCTGATTATTCCCCAATCACCCCGTGGTGCTCCTATCCAAACTCACTGAATCCTGCTGAGTGAATCCACATGCACAAAAACCATCAGGCCTCCACACAGTGAGGGACTGAAACAACTGCAGGTAGTGTCAGTTCTTCTGAACAAGAATGGAAATGCCAACATTTGGAAACATTTTAGGACCATTCTTAAACCTCTCTCTTCCGTATCTTCACCCTCCTGGGCACTGACAGGAGCCACTGTCCATCTTCCCTGTCTGCCAAACCTCCCGACCTTCACCACAACTCAGCCTGCTTTTAGGGCCAGAACCTTGTGTTTCTTCAGCACATCACATCAGTGTCATAAACTTTGCAAGGCAACCCCAAATTCTTTCTAGTTATTTACAAAGCAATCATAAAACCCTTCCAAATGCTGAAGGACAAGTGATGGAAGGGAATGGAGAACAACTACAGAGTGTATTTATGTAAACAGTGACAACATTCCTCAGTCTGGTTAAGTGATATTCACCTCACAGATGCCTCAGAGCAATACAATATAGCAAAATAATGTGCCTGAAGTTGGACATTTACATTTTAAACACTGCTAAAGCACTGCTTGCTTTGCAAACAGCAGCTACCGGAGATTTTACTGTGTGTCCATTAGCACTTGCTATTACTACACAGCTCAAAGTTGGATCTGAGAGTTTGTTTCAGTCAGTTCCTAAAACAATTGCTAGTGACAAAGTGGCCTGACTGTTCAGCCTCATCAGTTTACTCTCTACATACCCACCGAGACAGCACACATGATAACTGCAGACATGACCACACACCTTACTGCACCTGCACTTTGGCCACTCACCAACTCCTGCTGGTGTTCACCACCACTGCTACACTTCAAAATTAGCTCAGCCATTGCCTTTTTGTAGAAAATGAAGTATTAGTTCTCTTTCACTATCCCTGGAGGTGGTTGAAGGAATGAGTGGACATGGCAATCAATAAGTGTTCTTGTCTGGTAAACAAGGTGGGGATCACTCAAAAGTTGAACTCAACCTTAGAGGTCTTTCCCAAGCTGAATGATTCTGTAAAATACATTTCATATAAAACTGCATAACCTGTGTACCAGTGCAAAAGTCAGATCAAGGCTCCAGGATGCCAACCATTTTTAGTTACAGATACCAAAAGGTAACCATGCTGTTGAAAATTTATAAGTAAAGGTCAGATGCTTCATAAAAAAAATGAAAAATTTTAACCTACAACCTCAGAAATGTACGATGAGAAAATTCTACTTCTTGACAACACTAATCTGCAATACAGAATCACAGAACCATAAGGAATGGTTTGGTTTGGAATGTACCTAAAGTTCATCTCATTCCACTCCCTGCCATGGGCAGTGACACCTTCCAATAGACCAGGCTGCTCCAAGCCTCATCCAACCTGGCCTTGGACACCTCCAGGGACAAAAGAATTGGGCAATGTATGGGGATTCTCTAACAGAAAAAATGACAACTTTCAGAGAAGGACAAAGTATCCAAAACAAGTAAAACTGGCAATCACAGACTCCAACTAGTCCTAGAACCAAAGCAGCACAGATTTCTCCAGGACAGGGCTGCCCTGCCTGCCCAGTCTCGGCACAAGGGCACCGCAAACGCTACCAAGGCACAACACCAGGAGCATTTCTGTCCATGGCAGAGCCAGCTCAGCAGTTTTAGCTCATCTGCTCCCACCTCCACCACTTGGTCCCAGTGCCCCAGAGCCCCCCTTTCCTGCCGGGACACCACTCCTTGTGCAGCTGCACAGTAACCAGACCAGGAAGCAGAACAATGTGAGAAAATCCGATCAGAAGTACAATATCCCCATTCTAGATCAGTTTCCCAATCCCATTCATCTCCCAACCACAAACAACAATTGTGCTGGCAGGATTCAGAGCACAGTCCATGGGTGAGAACAGACGGTGAGGAAAAGGGGCTGTTCAGACAGCTCTGCCACCGGAATATTCAAATTACACCCTGGAAAGCTGTGAATTCAAAGTCCTCCCCCTACCCCCAGCACCACACAATCATCTTGCAGCAACACATTCCAGAGTTTTGTTTTGAAAGCCAATGAAAGAGGAAGATTCCAAGGAGGAAAGGACATTTAAGGAAAGGCTGACGCACAAGTTTAAGAACTTTGGTTGAATCCATTTTGGTTAAGTCAGAATGTCCTGGGGGCAGCTGGCAGAGCTGCAAGGGGTGGATGGAGGGACCCATCCCTCACAGAACACTCAGCACGGCACAACCCCCGTGGCACCTTCTACCAGCTATAAAAATAAGATAAAAATTGCTTCAAAAAGAAGCCAAGTCTGATTTCTATTCCTAAAACCTGCTAGTACTAGTTCTAAAGGTCTACATTATTTTCATAAAGCATCTTTTCCAACCCTCTTTGATAATTTAGTCACTGTCTTACTAGAGTTATCCCTGGGATCACAGAAGAAGAGTTCTGGTAGGGAAAAAGAAAAATCACCAAACCCCACATGTTGTATCCCGATTCCCAGCAAACACAAATGGATTACAGTCATTTCACATTTACGCATGAAGAACGTTTGAGTTTTGGTTATATGACGTTTTTAGGGCAAAAGAGCTATTTATCAGAATACTAACATTCTTCTTGTTGCTACCAAATTCCAGGAAGTCTCTCAGTTTTACAGCCACTCCATTGTGGAAAGCAAAATGCAGGACATGAATAAAAACTTCTAACTGCACTTCTGCTACAGTGCAAAAATGCCATTTTATTAGTACACACACATTACTGGGCAACTCAAAGTGAATGTATTAGCTAAATTAATCCCATGTTTAATCAGATTTAGTCCCTGACATCTGATGAACTGCTTTAATTACAGGTTTTCACCTCTGCCTGCTGCCAACGAAGAGCCAACTTTGCTCTATTTGAATGCTGCAGATGATATTCAACCACAGGACAACCAGCCTCGAGGTTTTAGGTTTTACGCTCCAGTGATTTTTCTACTACATTACTAATCTGTATGCACATTTGGGTTGGTTTATTCCAAAAAGGACAGTGTGTTATGTAAAGATGGGAAAGAAACATACTACAGCCTAAATATTTTCAGCATGAAGTGATGCATATTTTTGTTTATATCTTTAACTTCTTAGCAGAAGATATCATCCTTCTGCAATGGTTACAAAGCATTTCTTAATTATTATACATTATTTAATATTGACTATACATTAAAAGACTGGTTTTAGTCCTTCACACAAGTCAGCTCCTCAGGGCCTGTGGATGAGCTCCAGCAACAGGCCCTGGAATCCACACTTCCCATTTCTTTCACTTTTAACAGCTACAACCAATATATGAAACATTTAGAAATCCTGCTGCAGAGACCTGCAAGTTCAATACAGTTTCACTATCATTTTAAGCCAATATAAGCTGCTGAAAGAACTAGTCCCACCTTTCCCCAAGGCCAGTTTCCACATGTCCCTTCCTTGAGTCAGCACGAGCCATTCATGAAGACCCACAGCAAACACAGGACACTCACCCCATTAAAAACCAACATTTCTCCTCCCCTTTTCCTTTGGGAAAGAAAAAGGGAGAAGCTGAGTTAATTTTAACATGATCAGCTCCCCAGTCCAGCTCACTGTGGCCACGTCAGAGCTGGCGTGAGCAGAGCCACGAGGAAAAGAGGAGCACACAGCTGCCTGAAGTGTGCACATGGGAATTCACTGGGGCTGGAGCTGCTCCTGGAAACACACCTACAGGGGCAGAAACTGCAACAGAAAGTATTGAGATACTCAAAGAAAACACTCTGCGTCCCAAGATACGCATAAATGAAAAGAAATTACTGGAATGAGTTATCAGAGCAGAGTTTACATTATGGACTCTCACTGCGGGGTGAGTTTATATTACCCACTCACACTCACCTGAGGCGTGGCGGCTTCCAGAATTTTGTTTGACTTTTTTTAATGAGAATGGGAAAACAGAATTCTTAACTGAGATGGTGGTGCAAGCCAAAACTTTTAACACATGGTGCGGGGACAGGCTGATGACGTAAGTCAGTTTGTCCAGAGAAGGGGAGAAAAAAAATCACACCACTAAAAACTCCAGCGGCTGGGTTTCCAAATGTAACTTTGCTATTTTGTTAATTGGTGCCCGCAGACTCAGCCACTTTAACTCCACCAAACCAAATGTTCTCTGTCAGAAACCCCAGCAGCTCCGCAGACCACACCAAGCTGAGGTTCCCTCAGAAGCTCAGAGCCCCCCGGCGCCCATCAGGGAGGCTCCCAAGGCCGGGATCACCAGCCACAAGCACCGGGAGCACAAGAATGCCACCGAGAGGAGAGGGACTGGCCCCAGCTCAGCCTGGGGCTGGATTCCACCCACGGGGCGGCTGTGCTGTTAAAAGCAGAGCAGTTAGAAGAAACTACTCGCTCTAACACACCCTCATCATAAATGCATATTTGTGGTTCTCTCACTGTGTTCAGACCTTTCCCTTTATCTCATCAGTTGTACTTGTACCCTGAGCCAGAGCACTTGTCCACAGGATAACTTATCTGTATCTATCTAGGAAAAAAAAAAAAGTACACTGGAGCATGTTCTGATCAGTCAGAGAACCAGTAATGCCTTTTCCTAAATTTCAGCTAAAATCACACTCACAATCACTTTGTTATTCATTCTCAAGAAGTATATTCATTGGTTCTGAAGTTCCAATTGCATTTCAACTTATCATCTCCTTGATCTTTTGTTGTGACAAAATATGAAAAGCAAAACTTGCTTTAACCTCTTTATAACCCCTGTCTGTGTTATACACCTCTGCCGTGGCATCTTGCTTGGATCAAGAGCTCACTGTGACCACAACATCCTTCCCTCGACCTCTTCCAGCTCTGAACCCATATCTCTGCACCGGAAGAAAAATACACTCTTGATTAATCAGTTTGAGACTCATTTCCAACCTGAAACACTCAACCATTCCATTAAATACAAATAAATAAAAGAGAATTCACAGTGAGATTGGGCAGTTCAGAAGTTCTGCTCAATTAACAAGTCCTTGAAGCAATTTCGTGATTTACACAAAAGCTTTTTATTTCCAATGTGTTACAAACTAACAGTGCACACTTCTCAAATATCCAGTAGGATAAATCATAACTTCAATGGGGTTTATCACCTGTATTTATAATTGAATTACCCTGTTCCAAAATACTCTTCCTACTGCTGGCACAAGGACTGAAACCAACTGGAACACATTGTGCTGGGCAACCAGAAAGCCTTGAGCCCCTCTGGTAACATCCTAAAAAAAACTTACAAGCTACCAGTGATAACTTTAAAGAGAGAGACAATGACTCTGAGCAGTTTAATTCATTAAAGTCTTTTTATTTCTCATACCTTCACCTCTTACCAACGCACAACTCAAAGTTAATGACCATATTATAGTCCTAAAAAAATTAAATCTTTACTGTTAACCTGTTAATGCTGTAACAACATTAAACTGGCTTAAACCTTCACTTCAGGGTAATAAGAGATTTTTCCATTTATTTCATTATACGGCCCCAAAATTGCTCCCCTCACCAGCTGTACTGTGGGCAGGTGTGTGCAACAAACAACTAATAAACTACTAACTGGTACTTCTAGTATCATAAACTAATAGTACTGGCTTTCAAGTCTTTTAAACACGAGAAAATGAGTTAAAAACTCTGCAGTACGTAACACTTGTCCTGATAGACTTACCCATGTTCACGTGCACTTGTCAGAGCTCAAATTCGGTATTATGAAAACAAAAATTAATCTAATTTACTTTTAAACCCACTCTATCCCCTCGGGGTCCAGCTTTCCCCAGACAATGCTGCTTTACCCCGGTGCTCGGGGATAACGCCCGGCGATGCTCCGGGCACCGGGACCCAGGACGCTCGGCTCGCCGGGCTCCGCTCCCGTTCCCACCCCAAACCAGGGCATACCGAGCCCTCCCGTTCCACCGAGCCGCGTTCCCGGGAGCCTTTACTGAGCAGCTCTGGGGGTCCGCACCCGCCCGCACTCCCCGCTAGCTCCCGCTCCAGGCCGGAGCGTGTCCGTGGCCGCGGCCGGGCAGAGCCGGGGCCGGGAGGGACCCCGGGCGGGCCGCAGCCCCCCGCCGCCGGCCCCGCCGCCGGAACCTGTCGGGACACATTCTTGCGGCGGCCGCGGCCGGGCCAGGAATGCGGCCGGGAGAGCCGGGGCGGCCCCGCGCGGCCCCGGGGCCCCTCCGGCCGCGCATCCCGGGGCGGGGGCGGCGGGCGGGCGATGCCCCGCGGGGCCCGGGGCGGCCCGGAGCGCGGGCCCGGCGGTACCGGCGCTGGCCCCCCCCACAGCCTGCCACGGTCACTCACCCTTGGAGTAGAGCGACTTGGGGGACTCGAGGTCGAGGTCGGCGCTGAGCAGAGAGATGAAGTCCGAGGGCATCGCAGCTCCGCGGCCCGGCGGGGGCGAGGGGGCGGCGGGAGGAGGGGGGGCCGGGCCGGGGGGGGGGCGCGGCTGCCTCCGCCGCGCGCGGAGCGGAGCGGAGACACGGGCCGGGAGAGTGCGCTGGGCGCACGGCGGGGCCGCGGTCGGCGGGGCGGGCGGGCGGTCGGGCCGGGGCTGCGGGAGCGGGCGGCGCTCGCAGGGCCGGTGTGCAGCGGAGCGCGCCCGACGCCGCTCCGAGCCCGCTGCGCCTGCGCGGGGCACGGGAGGGGCCGGCGGGGAACGGCGGCGGCGCGGCCGCTCTGCGCGTGCGTGAGGGAGGCCGGGGACCGGCGGGGGCGGAACGGCCGCGCGTGCGCACGCGGGGGGGCGCGGGGGAAGAGTCTGGAAGGGGAGCGGGGGGCGCGATGGAGCCTCACGGGAGAGCCCTGCCCTGAGGGGAGCCGGGGTGAGGGGAGCTCCCGGGATCGGAGACCCGGGAGGGCCCTTCAAGGGCAGCCCCAGGGTGGGCTCTGAGGGGAGCCCCCGGGGTGAGGGGCCGGGCTGGTCCCTCAGGGGAGCTCTTCGGGGGAGCGCCCCGGCGTGACGGCAGCCGGCATGGACCCTCGGGGAGTCCCCGGGATGGAGCCCGAGTGAGAGGGCGGCAGCAGCGGTTGTCCCCAGTCCCTGGGGGACATCCGCAGCCGGGGTTGTGCCTCAGGGGGCTGTGCCCCACCCTCCTCGCCCCGTGCTGGGGGTCGTGATGGCACCCCGAGGGTCACGGGCCGGCTGTGGTGCCACCAGAGCTCCATCCAGCCGCAGGGCTCCGCCATGGAAACCCACCAGGCAGAGCTGCCAAACCCGCTGGCGGTTATTGTCAAAAAAAAAAGAGCTATTTCCAAATAACATGAAAATACAAAAGTGGTGTCAACAGTGCATTATCATTGACACTGATGGCAGCTGCCTGAAGACACAAGTGCCCCACATGTGGGGAGCTGGGAGAACACAAGCAGTGCGTTCTTGAGGGGGAATTTGGGATTCCCTTTCTCTGAAAGGTCTAAGAAGGGGGAGGAGGTGTGGAAAGGTGTCCCGCACAGACGTACGATTACTTTTCCAAAGTGTCCAAAATCTGCTTTGAAAGTGGGGAAAGGATGGGAAAATAAGAAGGGTTGTGTGTGAGTGGATGGAGGTGCCAGGCGAGTGCTTAAGCTGTGAAAAATGGAGGCGGAAGGAGCTGTGAACAGCTGCCGCGTGCCTCCGGCGCCGCACAGGGTCCAGTTTCCCTGGGACACCAAAAGGTTGGCTCCCGTCCCTGCTGCTGCCAGCTCCTTGCCAGTCTGCTCTCGGATCCCAGCAAAATCTCCCTCTGAAAACACTCAGTAGCTTCCATGGCCTCGGTGCAGCCCGAGAGCCGATGGAGAACCCTTGAGCCCCATGCCTGGCTGGTCAATCGGTCACTGTGGGATGGCCACACTGGTGTCCTCACCAAGCACTTGACCACAGTCCCACACATGTGACACCACTGAGTTGGTCCTTGGAGCACTGGTGCTCTGTCCTGCCATGTTACCCTGTTCTGCTGTGTCCCCTGCCCACAGGGCACCAGGCAGTGCCCATGATGTCAGGGTGGGACACACGTGGTGTCCCTGTCTCACCAGCCTTGGCAGGGCAGTGGCAGCTGCACAGTGCGTGGTTGGTGGCATTTGAAGTCAGTTCCTCTTTCATCCCAGACAAGCTGCTTTAGTTCCTGGAGCTGTCCTGGCTTTTCATCTCCTCCACCTGACTTCATTCATGGCGTGGCAGGAGGGCACAGGACTCCAGTACATCTGTGGATTTCATCCTGTCCATCAGCCATCAGAGCTGGTGACCAGCCCCTGCCCAGAGTGTGCCATGGAAGTCTCCGAGACCCTTCCCTGGGCAGTGACAGCCGGGATGCAGCCGTCCTGGTCCCCAGGAACACTCAGTCATGGCATACTGCAGTTCTGCTGCTGTCTCAGGGTGCTCAGCACAGCTCACTTATGCATTGTTCAAGTCAGGCACGAGTGTCCTTCCTAGTTAAGTCTTCCAAAAGGGTTTGCTCTGATCACTGAGTCCCTCAGCAAAATCTCCAGGAATGGGACAGCCATGGCTTCCCTGGGCAACCTGTGCCATGGCCTCACCACCCTCACAGGGAAGAATTGATTCCCAATAGCCCATCTAACCCTACCCTATGGCAGTGGGAAGCCATTCCCCCTTGTCCTGGCACTCCAGGGTCCCTCTCCAGCTCTCTTGGAGCAGACATACTCGGGGGAGCTGAAGGGAAAGGTTCCCCTTTGGCAATCTCCAGCCTGATGACTTCAGAAGGAAAGGGGGATTCACCTGTGCCAGGCAGAGATTGCCCTGCCTTGCAAGGGAGGGAGGAATGTCTGTCCATGAGGGGAGGGAGAGCTACTGCTATGCTGGCACTACAAACCGGAATTGTTTGGGAAGCACACAGGGAAAACAATGTAAGACTGTGCTATACTCACCTCCTGTCTGAGTGTTGAGGAAGACAGAGGCTCTTGGAGAAGGTGCCACCACCAGACGGGCTGTGGTGGGGAAGGAAAACAGATCTTAGTCCTGAGAGGGAAGTGGCAGAGGGAGCACTCTGAGACAGAGTGCTCAGGGATGGAGCAGTTCAGGATGGAGAAGGTGCCTTCGGGAGGCTCAGGCATCCATGGCTGGGCAGTGACGGGACAGCACCCAAAGCCCGGGCGCTGCTGGCCCAGCAGCAGCAGCTCCACGACAGCTGCTGGAGCATGTTTGGCTGTGAAGAGCTTTGCTGAGTCCTGGGAAGGGCAGAGCTGGGACACCACAAATAACAACACAGAACAGGGGTCAAAGCAGAGAAAAAAGGAGTCCTGGTGCTCCATGGAGTGAGGCAGGAGCAGCCTGGCTGTGCAATCCCACCTGTGCTCATCCAGCCTGGGGAACCTCCAAAGCACTGCCCTGGTAAGAGCTGGAAAGGAGAGAGGCCCTGCTGCTCCCAGCATTCCAAGACAGGGAGGCAATGGGCAAAGGCCAAATTTGGAGAAAGAATTAATATTTTGGTTTTTTGGGAGGACCAAACAGTCTTGGACAATAAGAACTTAAAGGACTAAAATGATTAGTCAGTCCATGGTGCAGCACAGAGCAGCAGGACTGGGGGGAATAACCACACCAAGGCAGGTCAAGAAAGCACATGTACAAGATTCCCTGGGATCCAGTCAGAGCCATAAAACTCCTCTTGTTTTATGGGCCCCAGAACATGGAAAAGCCGTGGGAGCAGGCTGCAGCGGTTCTGTGTCATTGAGGTATTTTCTCTCTTTATTATAAAGTTCCTCTTCCTGCAGAAGCAGCCGGAGAGCAGCAGGTGTGAGGGGGAAGGAGCCTAAACCAGGATTGTGGGGACAAATTAGCAGGTGCCTGCAGAATATCACTAACCCCGTCTGCGATTCCGGAGCCGACGTAGGTGTTTTATTTTCTAGCGGTGTTAGAAAGACTGTCAGAAAATAATTAGGCTCTGTCAACAGTTCCCCTATTCCCAGATTACTTACGACTTCGACTTCCTGACTCATTAGAGCTGCCGAGGCTGGCAGGAAACCTGTTTTATAGTAATTTCTGTTAGTGGTGTCCCTGGAGGAGAGACAACACGGTGCGGGTGACACCAGCGTGTGACACCAGCGTGTGACATTGGCGTTGACTTCACCCTCGTGATGGAGGCGCCGGGGCTGTGCAGGGTGGTTACTGCTGGCAGGAGACACTGTCCCCCTGTCCCCGTGCTGGTGACAGGGAACAGGACACTTGGCTGCGGGGCCGACGCTGGGCAAGGTCCAGCTTTAGGTGCACGGGATTTGCTGTGTCCTGAAAGCATTCCTGGTTCATGAGGGTTTTAAAAACAGAGGGGACACATAAATCCCATTAACAGGGTCTTTTCATTTAATCCTGGAATAAAGCCACCATAACCTCCCTGTGCCAGAGTGGGAGCTGTCATGTGCAAACACACAAGTTGGCTGTGTCAGGACTCTTCTGGGGCCCACTGGCCCCTGAATTTTACCATCTCTGTCTCAGACACCCTGCAAATCCTCCTCAGTGCTCGGAGGAGCAGGACCATGCGCAGTACTGACCCTGCAGCGCTTGGAAGCAGATTTAAAAATAGTTCTGAAATCTTGTTTATTTCTCTGATTTTTGGATCCAATTCCTCTAGATCAAAGATAAATAAAGTTTACAGTGAGACGGTGCTTGCCAAGAACACAAAGCCCAACGTTCCTCCCCAAAACTTGCACTTCCCACTCAGTTCATGCCCTTTTTCCCTACATTATCTCAGCTGAAATCCAGGACCAAAGCAGATGTTCCGTTGATTTTCCATGCCCTTTTCCCCAGTCAGCACCTTGCTGACCTCCAGCCCCCTCCTGTGAGGCTCCAACCAGGTACTGCTGCCCTGAGGCTGCCTATGGTACCGTGAGATCCATAATTAGGCAGACTTTAAGAGCCTGATTCTGCTGACAGCCATGGGAGTGGGATGTTACATCCTTTTATAAGCAGACATGCAAATAGGACACAAAATCTATGGTCTCCATGTCATCTTTCCATTGAAAACAGCCCTCCTACACACTCCTCTCGTGGAGGTGTGAGTGTGGGAGCCCTGGGACCACAGGGCAGTGGTGCCACCATCACACACCATGTGGGTTCTTCCAGAGAAAACCCCTGCCCATGGCTGCTCTGCCACTTGCTCATGGCCCTTCCAAAGGGGTGACTGGGATTGTCAGGATGATGCAGGGAGCTGCCCTGCTGCAGTTTTTGAAACTCCCATTGTAATCACATGGAATATTGTATGGACTCAGGAGCTGCTTGTACAGTGCTTAGCCCCAAACTGCTGCTTCCCCAACACCCACAGGGACCATCGGGTCACTCAGCCACACAAGGTGCTAATCATCCTTGGCACAGGCTCAGCACCAGCTTCTGCCAAGGAGAAGATTTTTCCTCTACCAACAGGAAGGCAAATCCCTTGCCTGGCACAACTCACCAACACTGGATATTTGAGCCCTGCAACATGGGGGTTACACACTCCAGGGTAACAGGGATGGAGTAACTAAACATCCCACACCTGGGGGGAAGACAAGGTCCTGTACCTGTTTGTTTACAATAATGAGTTTATTGAACACAGCAAACACACAGCCTGGCACCTCCTGCCAGGCAGACAATCTCCAGGTACAAGAAATGGCATTTAGTGGGTGCCTGCATCACGGAACATGCACCACCTCCCCCCAGGAACACCCTCAGACCTCCCACCCCTCCTCCACAAACCATCAGCCCAATTAACAGATACATTCTGCGTCATCAAGGAACTCGGGGCGGTGGAGAGGCAGAAAGGGCTGGCACTGCATTCCCAGGCAGCCCTACCAAGCTCACATTAACCACAGGAGCTGCCTCCGTGCTCGTATTTCCAGCTCCTCACTGAACCTCTCCTCCGCAGCCCCTGAAGGGAGCGGAGCACAGCCCAGATTGAATTCCACCCACAGAGGTTTCTGCGGGGTGAAAGCTGAGACGGCTTTGTCCCGGCATTGTGCGGAGGGAGAGCTGGCGGCAAACAGGGGCTGTGCGGGGTCAGCGTGGGGACAGAGCTGAGCTGCCTCTGGGATCCTTACAGAGTGAGTAAACAAGCTCTGCTAATGCCTCCCTCGCTGCCCGAGCCCTTTCACACCTGTGGGACCCATCTCTGAGCCAGGAAGGGAATGAGAAGAGACAGCGTCACCACACCAGAGGACACCTGGAAGCACTGGGGTCTCTCCAGCCACCTCCATCCCAGACATGCTGCCCCTTGTCATTAATGGAGAAGGGAGGAGACTTCAATGTGGCTTCTGCAAATACATCTCAAGCACCCTGAGGTCTGTGAGGAGCTGGCACATGTGCAGATAGAGGCTACTTGGGGTCCCACAAGGCACTGGACAAGGATCTTACCAGCTCCAAGAAGCCTTGGAACAAGACTGAGTCTCCCCTGGCCAATTAATCCATTAAGAGGAAAAAAAGGTTCCGTAACCTATGGGAATTGACAGGCAACTTCCCCAGCAATGGACCATCAAGAGCTCAGAGCAAGGGTCAATAATGGCAAGAAGTTCTTTAGAGCAACCAAAATGCAACTGAATGTAGAACACTGCCAGGAAAAGGGTATTAAAAAAAAAGTCTAAATCCAGGTAAAAGTGTTGCCTATGGAGAAAACAGGTGTGTTTCCAGCATCACACCTGCCCCGTTCCTCAGGCAAGCCTGGTGCTCCTGGATCCAAACTAGCTGACCTTTGTGGAATCTTACACTGCCCTGAACAACCTCAACTCAGCAGGGTGATACTGTTGCCAACATGTGCCTTCCAGCTTCAAAACCTTTCCCTAATACAGAATCCACTCTAAACTTCCCCAAACTGAGTTCATGTTCACAATTCTGTGTTAAATGTGAAGCCCTGGCAGCGCTCTTACTCCAAGGTCCCTGGCCTTCAGTTTTAAAAAGCAGACTGTAGGTCTACATCCAAGAATTTCTTCTACACAACCTGTGGAGGACACGGTAGTTTTGTGGAAGAGAGAAGAATCCCCATAACCCATGGGAGGTTTTCACAGCAGGACCCCAGGGTATCACTGCCCTTTCTGCTGCAATCCCAGGGGTGATCAGCTGTGCTGGAGGTCTGGATTGGGAGCCAGTGTCAGTGGCACAGCCCTGCTGAAGGGCAGTGGGCACCAGGACACCACTTCCCTTTATTGAGCAGACCCCAAAGCCCCAGATCAGTGTACTGGAAGAGCTGGGAAGGTTCCTGCCTCAGCACAGGAAGCAAACTGTGCACTGTCTGCTCTTCAAGGCCGACTGCACAACACACAAAAACAGGGCAAGAGGGAAATACTCTTCTCTATTCCCAGACAAAACCAGCATTATCCACAAATCCCAAATGCATTTCTTTTCCCTTTTCATTTTGGGAGAACAGACCACATTTAATTGTTTCCCCCATCTGGTGCACATTCACAGTACGTAAGAATGAGTTTAGTTTCCCATACATGTGTCAGATCATGACCTCAGGGAGAAAGAAGAATCTGCATTTCCAGAAGCCACATGCCAGTTCCCACTGGCTCTGCCACGCACAGCACGAAACACCCAAACCAACCAGGGTTCAGTATAAGTTGTTCACAGGATATGCATTCCAAAGGGACAAGTACAAATATTACAAAATGAACGGAATCACTTTTAAAATCCATGTATTTGTTTAACCGTTAAAAACAGACAGGAACACAAAGAGGTGGCCAAACCAACAACTCCCTGCCGCTCCAGTTAGTGCTGCCTGCACGCTCTGGGAATGTTCTTGCAGAACCAAACTCTGGACATCCTTTCTGGCAAGGGCTGGAGACAACTGGCAGATGATTCCTGACTGTGTGAAGGGCTGAGGCAGAGCCACAGGCCCAGGGCAGCTCTTTGATGGTGTCTGGCTTAACGCAAAGGCATTGAGAGAAAAGGTTGTCTGGGGTAATGTCAGAGAGCGAGAGAGAGCGAGAGAGAGCGTGAGGGACACCACACCAAGGGCAGGGAATAACAGAAGTTCCTCTTTCCCTGCCACTGCAAGAGGGAAGTACAACAGATCTGTGGGTCCCAGAGTTAGGATAAAGTTTGGAATTAGCTTGGTCCCATGGATATCAACATCACTTGACAGAGTCAGAGCTAAAAGCAAGGCAGGAAGGCTAAGGGCAGCAGAACTCCACGTGTTGCACACACACACACTCTCTCTCCCTCTTTTCAGGCTGTCTGAAGCCCCAGCAAGGCCAGCTCAGGAGCTTTTCCCATCTGCCATGTAATAACGATACATTAAACCTAAGACCAGTGCTCCAAAGATGGGGATCAGCCATGTCGACCAGAAACTACAGGGAGAGAAAAAGAACAACAAACTAGAATGTGCACACCACAGAAACCAGAAGAAAGCACCTAGTTAATCATCCATCCCCAATATTCATCCCTTGTTACACATCCAGGGAATGCCTGGGAGCTGTACCCACAGGCTGGCCCCTAACCATGGCCACAGCTGGGGCAGGCCCCACTGTCCCCAGGCCCGGGCTCTGCCAGCCCCCACGGGAGGCCCAGGAGTGGCCTCGTGCCTTATAAAATAGCAGCTGGATGGCTGCAGTTTCCAGCTTGGCACATCCAGAGACCAGTGGGGGGGGTTTGTTGTCGGTTTGGTTTTATTTTCCTTAAATAAGTCAGGCTGTAATTTGTGTTGTACAAACAACACTGTTGACTCAAGGATGGCAACGGCTACAGCTGTGCCCCAGTAAATCTGCCTTGCTCAGACTCCAGAGGCTCACCCTCAGCAGCCTCCTGAACAAAACCTCCTGCGTGAGCTGCAGGAGACCAGGGCCCTGAGCTGGTTTTATGGATTTTCAACTAGACTGGGCTGATCATGGTAAAATCCTCCAAAAACCCAGCCATCACTGTGTTGTGCCACCCCTGGGCCCACAGCGACCACCCAAACACCCGCTGTGGTTACAGAGATGCAGCCAGTGCTGTGCAACACCAGCACAGGGGCAGAGAATTCCAAACTGGCATGCTGGTTCTGCCCAGCGCAGAGCAGGGCCGGGCTCACATCCAGCAAGGGAGGTGCACACTCTGGCACATGCTTTGGAGGATCTGCTTGCCAGGACACTGCAGCACATCCCCAGGGATTTTCCTGCCCTTTGGAGTTAACACGCAGCTCTACAAACAGGGTCCCATCCCCTCCATTTCTCACTCTTATTTTCAGGAGATACTATACCTGGTTTGGCCTGAGGATGTCCTACTTGAATTCTGGAGGAGGAAAGAGTGAGTTAGCAGGGGAACAAAGAAACATTAAACGTGTGCTAATAAGACAAGCCTGAACGTGTGATTACAAATTCAGAGGGAAAATAACCTTCCTCTCCCAAGCACCCCCTGTCACCAGCGTGGCTGCTTTTGGGGATGTTTGCTGTCATCTTCATGTTCTTTCCATCAATCCAATCGGTCCCACCCAGGCACCAGCTTCATGCTGGAACTTGCACCCCTCTCAAAATAAGGCCTTGCTTATTGCATCACAGTTTTGGGGTGGTTTTGTGCTTCCCCCTTATTTATTTGTACATTACTGAGTCTCTCTCTTGCTGCCATCTTTAAATTACACTGGAACCTCCTTTAATACAGATGATGCACTCTGGAGAGAGCCCTCAGCTGTGCATAACCTGCTGGATTTACTGATCAGAAGAGAAAAACACTGGAATAAAGTATTTAACTCAGATCCAAGAGAGCTACTCTGATCATCATTGATTTCTGTGCACATTTTCAGCATGTGTTTATGAACTGGAGTTGAATGAAACAATAAATTTTAAGGTGAATATGTACATCATCACACAGCTCCATATCTAAGCATAGGCTTTACCCAGCCTGAGTTATCCTTGATTTCTCTGCAGACAGTTCCCTTCTGGATTCCTGCTGCTCTGCAAGTGGTCCTGCTCAGAGGAACATCTCCTGAAAGCCTTGTTGAAGGCAGAGCTGTGCCCTGTGCAGGCCTCCCAGCCCAGCCAGCTGCGAGGCACATGTTTACCTCCCAGCTGGGATTCTATTTATTGCCTTTTCCCTCTCCCCATCCCTTCCAAAGGCATTTTTGCAACACTCTGCCCTGTTCTACTCCAGGAGTACCTGAGTGTTAAGCAACACCACTGATCCCTGAGGCAGTTAACAGAGAATTCCTGTTTGCCAGCCAGCCCCTGTTGCTGTCTCCTGGCTCGGAGGGAACAACAAGGAAACCAGTTCCGTGGTCAGGACACAGCCAGAAATGCAAAAAATGGTCTGTGGCTCAAGGTGTGGAAAAAACATCACTGCTGCCAGCAGAGAAAGGGCACAAAAACTCACTTCCAATTCCACACTGAGGTGCCCACTGATGTTCAGAACAAAAACAAAGGTAGAATTTGCTTGGGAAATTTATTCGTGTGTAGTTTGCGTAAACATAAAGCCACAAGCTCCACAGGAAAAAAGAGTGGGGAAAAAAGCCTCCAAAAGACGTGACATTAAATAAAAGCAGAAAACTGAAATGCTGAGAGCTTACCTTAGAACCTTCCTTTTCACGATCACTCTGTCAGGCAGAAAAAGAAGAAGAAAGAGGTAAGTGCTGACTTCAAAGGGAGGCTGCAGCCTTTCTGAGGGAATTGTTCTGTACAAAGGTAATTGCCTGGGCTCAGTTTTCAAACAAGTCCTTCCTTGGCACCCAAAGGCAGGCAGAAAGGTGTCTGTGCCCCTGGGAACTCTCACCCTCCTGAGCTCAAATTTACAAGGCAAAGGTGGATTATGCTTCCACCAGCTACAGAGGGAACCCATGAATTCAGCCTCAGTGCCCCGATTTAAATGAAGCGAGAAATCTGTTCTGAATGGTGGGAGGAGAAGACTAATTTAGTTCAGTTTCCCCAACAGAAACCCTGGACAACACAGGGACTGCCTGAGCCCCTCAACTACTGACTTATTTCCCAAGACACAGCCTGGAATCTTTGTTTGGGGGTTACACTCACCAGTGGAGGCACTCACCGGGTGGACCTCTCCAATGTAGTACTGCTTCAGCATTTCCCTGGCATCTGTGGAATGCCCCACATCTTCAAAGCTCTCAGTGGCATCTCTGCCAGCTTGCTCAAGCAACACCTCTTCTCCACCTGGGTGCTGGAAGAGAAGATCCAGGTGAGCCCAGGGCTGGATGCAGAAAGGCAGTGAGGATTCCTTCCTCCCAACCCCACTGCTGGATGCCTCAAGCAGCACCATCAATAAAATCTGCCAGAGGTTCAAGTGTCCAACCTCTCCTCAGGAATTCACAGACACCACTGGAGGAAAGGATATTCTACTTCTTCAGGTACTACAAAAATGATGTTTGGCTGACTCTGCACATGGATGTGCAATACTGAACTTGATCCCGTGTGCAACCACCAGTGACATGGGGGGAGGAAATCATGAAGTACCACAAAAATGATACTGTTTAATATCATACAGTGATTTCAGAGATCCAGAGCCACAACAGCCAAATCCCCAGGAGCTCCACAGTGGCAGTGCCACTGCTGTGGGTGGCAGCAGTCACAGCTGACTCTCAGTGGGATGAAGTGGCACAAATCCCGGGTGTGGCTCTGCTGTCCCTGGTGGGCTGGGCTCTGTCCACTGTCAATGTGGCAGTTCCAGGCACAGCCTGGCAATGGAAAGCACAAACCACAGGCCTAGCAAAGGCCAATCCTTTACAGCCTGAGTGTGAACCACCAGCTAATCCAGTTACACCCATAAAGTGGTCACACGTCCCAGGGCACTCACAGGGACTAACCCAGTGTTCCAGGCCTTCAGGCAAGCAGCCCTGAACCGGAGAAGAGACGCTGGGGCTACATTTCAGATCAAAGGACCAACACACCTGCTTCTCTCTGTCACATCCTTCTCTTCCCACAGACACAGAGCAGTTGCCACCCCCCCTCTTCCTTCAGTTTGTCTGCTTTTGCTGCCAAAAGTCTGAATATTCCCTCCAGGCCATCCCACCTCGTACAAAACACAGGGTGGACACAAAACAGCCCCCTTGGTGGCTGCAGTGGGCTGCTGCAGGCAATCCTGCAATCCTCATATCAGAGCTCTTTATTTGGAATTGTCCTTTATTGTCCAGGTATGTCACCAAACTAACACAGAGCTTCCTCAGGAGCCACAAAGGGCAAAGTGGAAGGACACAGTTTGTCACAGGCAGTTACCAGGTGGCTGAGCTCCATGGCTCATTCCCTGTGTCCAGCTGCAGTTCTGGCTGCCCCTTCTCCCACACCAACCCTCAGGCTCACTGATCCCAGAGGAGTCAGATCAGGGACTGCTGGATGCTATCTGCTCACACTGCTCAGAACAGCTGTCCAGTTTCCAGCTAAGATCCACTGAAAAGCTGCCCATTCATCTGAGAGGTTTAGAATAACTCCTTAGGGTTGCCTCACCAGAAATCTCATACTTCAGACAGGAAAATACCTGCATTTTAAGCAGACAACCTTCTTTTCCTAATAATTCACCCTAGAAGGATAGAAAAAACCCTGCAGCAACAGGGAACATGCAGTGGATCTTTCAGTGACATCCAATCTCTCCACAGCCAAGAGACAAGAGGAAGAATAAAATTCAAGAGAGAAGGAGAACAGTAAAGTTCACTCTTCTTTACATCTCTGGCTCTGAAGCCTTTCTATGCACTTGCTAAATCCACAATTATTTATTCGTGCACATCTGTCTTTTACTGCAATCTCCAAGCCTAAAAGAAAAAGACCTTCAAAATATTTTGGCATCTCCTGTTTCTGAAGGGCTCTGTCCTCCAGACAGCACCTCTGCAGCCAAACAATTCCCACCTTGTCCTAGCCCAGCAAACATAAACCCAGACTATTTGTACAGGAAGTCACGGACTCTGCCACAAAACTGCCCAAAGCTGCAGCTCAGCTGCTGCAGGAAAACATGGAAACAGTGGTGCAAAGTGTGGGGGGGAGGAAGATTACTTCAGGGGAAACAATGGCTGGAAAATGTCCCTTTCTGACAAGAAACAGCCAAAAGCAAACCAGAAGGAGAGAAGTGACAATAAAACTGGGTTCTCTGTGTCACTGGACCCTCAGCACACAGAGAGTAACAGTGACTTGGAACTGAGGGCACACAGCAAAGGCCTCCGAGAGCACATCCCAAACCTCCCCAGGGAGAGAGCCTGGAGTCCCCTCCCCACAAACCCCAAGAACCTGTCTGCAAATGTCTGGCTGGGAACTGCTGGTGCAGACCTGCTGGAGACACAAAGGAGCTCAGCAGCAACACTAAGCTCCAGGACTAATTAGATCACTGTGCCAGGTAAGAGATAAGAACACCAGGTTGAGGAGGGGTGAAACTTTCATCCCTAGTGCTCAGAGTTAAAGAAATAAACCAGGAGAGGGAAGAGTATTCCTGTGCAATAATCATGTGCCAGCACCATCCAAGCCAGAACCAAGGACGAGCAGTCACCTGGAGGAATGACCCACACATCCTGCACAGCGCTGGTGTAAGGCAGGGAAAAGGTTTTCCAAAAACATCTCTGCCAAGCTGGGGCAAGTCAGCATGAGGAAACTCAGGTGCCTGGTGCTCCTCCTTCTCCTGAAGAACACTATACCTGAAAGCAACTGAGCCATTTGGGTCAGTGCTAGCACAACCCAGGCTCCTTCCAGCTGGGAACTGGAAATGGATTCCTGCTCACACTTATCAGGGGGATCAGGAACAGCAGCATGTGCTGAGACACGGAGCTGTGGGGGCTGCTGTGGCTTGTGGGCTCAGATAACAGACACAAGAGCTTCCTGGAGAAATGTGGATCTCCACACTCCCCTAGTCATATGTGAAAATGGACAGAAACTGTATCCCTCCAGCAGGACCATAAATAAGTCTCTTAGAGATTGTGCACAAGTTAAAAGCTCAGATTTTGATACTGTTGTGGTGAAGTGTGAGCCTGACAGACCCCAGAGCTCCTGCAGGAGGTACAGCTGCCTCCCTCCACCCCCAAGCACCCAGCCTGCTGCTCCAGCCACAGCCTGCACGTGCTTATCTAGAGCACTGCAACCAGGAGCAGTGACAGGTACCCTGGTGTGGTCCACTTACCCAGATCCGGGACAAAATAGATCAGCATAAGGCTCTCTTAGATTTTAAAATAATCCCATTCCATTTCAGGCACTCAGAGGCTCTCTGAAGCACAGGAGATTGCACCTCCCAGGAACACCTGCAGCACTTCAGCTGCTGTCTTTGCACATCTCCTGGATTTGGATTGTGTTCTTACAATTCAGTAAATTTTGTTATGTGACAAAATGAAGAAGATGTCTTCTTACTCCTATTACACATAATGTGAACTGGAAACTTTAACTGGCCTACACTTCCAGCAGCACATGGATCTCGGGTTGGCTGACCTGCAGTGTGTAATTTGCAGGAATTGTGAAGCCAAATTCAGCCTTTCAGCGGTGACTTCTTCAGGATTGCACAACCCCACCCACAGAACGTGCCAGCACTCTCAGCAATGCCAGCCAGATCTGTGAGCAAAGGCCAGGAAGGGCACCCAGCAGCTCCTGCTCCAGTGACCACACGGGGCAGGGGGACACACGACAGGCCCTGAGCTCTGCAGCTCCAGCTGCCCAGGGAACTGCAGCTCCAGAGCAGACTGGCACTGCTGGGCAGCTCCAGAGCAGACTGGCACTGCTGGGCAGCTCCAGAGCAGACTGGCACTGCTGGCTCCCAGTGCTCTGCAGCTCCAGACTGGCACTGCTGGTTCCAGAGGCTGCACGGTGCTCCCCAGCACTCCAGAGGGTAACACATACAAAGAGGATTTTTGCCAATAAATTAGGCCTTGATCTCCAGCTCCCCTGTGTCACTCTTGCCACAAGGCGTGTGCACAGCCCAGCGTTGTGTCAGCCACGCTGGCACAGCTCAACAGTGCCCTTATTCTTCTCCCTCTCCCTCGTCCAAGCAGGTCCTTTATGTCAGAAAAACGCAAATGGGAAAAAGGGCCTGGAAAGGACAGAGTGAAATATCATCTCAGGGTGAAACACCATCTCAAGGTGACACTCAGGGCACTGCTAAGCCTGGCAGGGACTGAAGTGTTTTTCTGGGCTCACTTATAATTCCAAAGGTGCCCCAAGGAGCAGGTCCCAGGCTCCATCTTAGAGAGAACATCGAGGTGAAGACTCAACCTCCCTGCAGTGTCCCCACTCTGAATCACAGCAGAGACAAGTGTAAGATGAGATTCACAGCTCCTGCAGTTGCTCCAGCTCATTCTGGCTCTTCCTAAACTCCAACCCAGCATTTTCTTATTCGGCAACCAGCTGTGAATGGCTTTTCCAAGTTTTTGCCTGGTCTTCCCCTGCACCTACTTAGCCTCTGTGCACCCACAACTCCCTCCCACCAAACTGTCCTGCTTCCACCTTGCACATCTCATCCCCCAAACTGCTCTGCCTGGAGAAGAGGGGGCTTGGGGGGACCCTCTGCCTGTCCACAGCTCCCTGACAGGAGGGGACAGCTAGGGGGCTCAGGCTCTGCTCCAGGGAACAGGGACAGGACAAGGGGAAACAGCTTCAAGCTGTGCCAGGGGAGGCTCAGGGTGGACATCATCAGGAATTTCATAGCGGAAAAGATTCTTCATTGGCAGGGGCTGCCCAGGGAGGGCTGGAGTCTCCATCCCTGGAGGTGGCACTCAGTGCTGGGGACAAGGTGGGGATTGGCACAGCTTGGACTCCGTGGTCTGGGAGGGATTTTCCAGCCTGGACAATTCTGTGATTTGGTCATTTTCTGGACCCAAAGAAGAAACCAGATTGTGTTCAACATCATAAATAAATAGTGAAAGCTGCAGAGCAAGGCACAGCCTCCAGCTGCCAGGTGATCAGCCCCTCCTGCCTGATGCACCAGTACCCTCTGTCACTCCACAGCACACAGGCTTCAACCACGTGGGCCTGGAGGGAAACCAGAGTTGAATTCAGTCCAGCAGAACCAACAAGCTGTAACAAGTGCATTTCAATGAAGTGTCTTCTTTGGAGCTGGTTCAGCCCAACCTTTGTACATTGCCCTGCAAATGCCACAAAGTCTCTCCTGTTATTTTAAACTGGGATAAACCCCTTAGAAATTTTAATAGAACCACAGAATCATAGAATATTCTGAGCTGGAAGGGACCCACAGGGATCATCAAGTTCAACCCCAGCCCTGCACAGACCGCCCAACAATCCCACCCTGGGCATCCCTGGCAGGGCTGTCCAAACTCTCCTGGAGCTCTGGCAGCCTCGGGGCTGGGACCATTCCCTGGGGAGCCTGGGCAGTGCCCAGCACCCTCTGGGGGAAGAACCTTTCCTCATCTCCACCCTAAATTTCCCCTAGCACAACTTCATGCCATTCCCACCCATGGCATTATTATTTTGTTACTGTTTATTCCCACTCCATTCCCAGCTCTCAACAGTTAGGACACCACTCTCAACCTTCTCAAAATCAGAACACAAACGCAGTGAGTCTTGAAGGATTTTCTGTCCCTACAGTCAAGGGAAGCGGAGATTTGGCAGAAGCTGCATTGTGTGCAAAGCCCTGGTGCGCGGTCCCTCGGGCAAGGAGCAGAGTGGTGGCTGCGGTGTCACTGTCACCTCCTCCTCCGAGTTCTGGGGTGCCTCTGCAGCCCTCACAGCCAAAGTGCCCCGATCCCGCTCACCCTTGCAGATGCGGAGTGAGGCCCGGTGACTGAAGGAAACCTCCCCGGGCCCTGCCTGAACAGATTCCCCGGGAACCCTGGAATGGCCTCAGAGGAGCCCAGCACAGCCCCTGCCCCCGGCTGCCCACCGCGACCCGCCATCCCGTCCGTCCCTCGGAAGCAGAGGCGCGGTCATGAGGCCCGGCCGGAGGCAGAGCCCGCACGACCCGGCCCAGCCCGGCCCGGGGAGCTGCCCCCGGGACACCGGGACCGCCTCGAACCCGGGCCGGGCCTGCGCGCCCCCTCCTCTCGCACCTGGCCCCGGCATCTCTGTCCCCAGGACAGCCCCCAGCCCTGAAGGGCCCTCCCGCCCCTCTGGGCCTCACAGACCCCCCGGCTCTCCCCGCTCCCCGCAGGGCCGGGCCGGGCAGCCCCACTGCAGGCCTCACCTCCTCCAGGAACCGGGTGACATCGTAGACGCGCCCGTGGATCACCAGCCAGGCCTCACGGCTGGAGTTCCGCTTCGCCACCTCCTCCAGGGTGAACACGGGCGCGGGCCCGTCCCCAGCCGCCGCCGCCGCCGCGGCCTCTCCGCGCCGCCCGCCCTCCATGCTGCCCGGCGCGGCTCCGCGGAACGCGCGGCCTGACCCGCGCCGGCCGCCGTAGTGATGGGAACGCCCTGCGCGGGTTCCGTCGTGCTCGGGGACCAATAGGGAGCAAGCCAGAAGGGGGGGCACTGCCAGCACAGCCAATGGGAGAGCGCGGCGGTGGCCGTGGGCCAATGGGAAGCGGCCGGAGCGAAAGGCGGGAAACGGCGCGCGAGCGTCGCCTCTGAGGCGGCACCGGGATCGGGACCTCAGCCCCGGCTCCCCCCTCGCCCCCGGCTCCCCCTTAGCCCCGGCTCCCCCTTAGCCCCGGGCCCGTCAGGCCCCGCTCCCCCCTCAGCTCCGGGCCCGTCAGTCCCCCCTCCACCCTCAGTCCCGGCTCCCCCCTTAGCCCCGGGCCCGTCAGGCCCCGCTCCCCCCTCAGCCCCCGTTCCCTTCAGCCCCCATTCCCCCAGTACTGGCTCCGAGCCGCCCTGTTACCACCGTGCCCATCAGCAACCCGCCCTCAGCTTTTCCAGTGTCCCTTGCAGTTCTTCCTGCATGTTTATAAAACAGGTGTGATCCCACAGCCTCGGAACGGAGCCGGTGACAGTGCAGCACATTCCCAGGCCTTGACTCCCCAGGTTCCAAAGCAAAGTTCACATCCAAGCCTGACGAGTAGCGCTGGGGAATTCTCTCCTCCCTCCAGGCACGTGGAGCACGGTCAGGGTCAGAGGCCGCTCAGAAGCACAGGGACCCGAGTCACTCATGAGCCCCGTGGTTTCCCTTTGTGAACTGGCATTTGTGGAATTTATTTCCTTGCACTTGCAGCACAGGTACGGGGCTGGGCGGTGCATGTTTGTTTAACAAGTGCTGAGGAGGCAGAAGGAGAGCCCAGCCGGTCACAAATCCCTCTAAAGGGAGCTCAGGTGAAGTTCTCTGTTTGGACAAGGCCATACATTCACCTCTCCAGATATTGGGATGTAAAAGGCTCAGCCTGTTCTGAAACCTCTCCACAGTCACCTAGTCAATATTAAATATTAAATATTGAGCTGCTGCTCCTTTTGATCCCTTCTGTCTACCTTTTCCCAGTCATCAGGGCCGTTTCCCTGATTCTGTGTGTAATCCAGGATTTTGTGTGTTTCCAGCTCCTTGTTGTGCCAGGCAGCCCCACTCTTGGCACCTCTCCAAACCAATGTCTTTCCTTCTAGATTCTTCCCTTTCCTTCTAGATCCAGCCCAGTTCCAATGGGATGAGTTACCTTTGCTCAGATTGGTTCAGAGTTTCTGTAATCTACTTCATGGGTTTCTTAGTAAGAGCCTTTGTGCTTCCTCCTCTCCATCCCTCATGCCCGGAGGGTTTCTCTGTGGGTTTTCAAAGAAATCTCATGACCCTCCTCCACATTTCCCTTGTCCCCTGTTCCATTGCTCCACTGCTTTTCTAAGGCCAGAATGGTCCTGGAAGGGACCTTAGAGCTCCCCCAGTGCCACCCCTGCCATGGCAGGGACACCTCCCACTGTCCCAGGTGCTCCCAGCCCCAGTGTCCAGCCTGGCCTTGGGCACTGCCAGGGATGCAGGGCAGCCCCGGCTGCTGTGGGAGCTGCTGTCCTGTCTGGTGCTCCAGCACAGAGCCTGCTGACCAGGGACCCTGGTGCTTTTCCTGTTCTGTTTCCTGCTCTAACTCCTCCAGAAGGATGTGACAGGCACGAGATCACGGCCACATGCAGATCCTGTTCCCTGGAATATTTTCTTTCATCTGTAATCACTTCATCAAAAGCCATAAATCAGTGAGGGGAGGCTCCAGCGTACAAGCGCGGCTGCAATTTGTGCCTTCCTGCCCAGTGCTTTGTTTGGCACATGGAACTCCAAAGCTTTTCCTGAAAAACTGATGGTGACACCACAGGAGGACTCAGTGAAACTGGAAAGTGAGGCCACTGCCATTCCTGGTCCTGCTTCCATCATCCCTGCTTCCTCTCTGTTTACTGGAGATGATTCAGGGAGCAAAGCAGTGGGTTCATTTTTGTATTTTCTCTGGAATTCACCGTTCCAGGCTTGTTTTCCAGTCCTGGGTGCTGTTAACACACTGCTGGCTAAGGCAGACCCTGAAGTGGTGAGGGAGGGAAGCCTGGATTGGGATGCCAATGCTGTGCCCTCCCCAGCTCCAGAAACACGTCAGGAATTGTCACCTTCTCCAGCTCTGCTCTTGTGACATCTGTCATGCCACCACCTCATCCAAACCCTGCCAGGAACCTGCAGAGACCTTGGGATCTCAAATCTGCCAGGTAGGATGGCAGGTGATCTCCTGAACATCAAAAGGGGTGACACCTTCCCCAGAGGGCACTGGAGGGGGAGATGGCAGCCCAGAGGGACACGGACAGGAGGCAGAAAAAGGAGGCATGGGGAGTTTTCCCAAGTGAGACCTGGCTTGGCCAAGGCAGGTGGTTCTCGAGTGGCTTTGTCCTGTTGTCTCATAGAGGAATCTCACTTTGCTTCCTTGGGAAACAACTTCAGGACTCTCTTTCCTGACCTTTGTGTAAAAATGAGTGAAATTACTCTAAATCCTAAACTTGTGCAGGGCCAGCGGGATCTGCTGAAGTGGTGGCACATGTGATGGAGCCGTGTGGATCACAGAGCTCCCTGGCACCCACGGGATTTTCTGCCCAGAAGAGCAAAGGCAGCCTCTGAAGGGCTGGGGCAGGACTGGTCTCAGCTGTCCCTGGGGATGTCGCATCCTTCAGGGCATTCCAAGCGTGTCCTGCTCCCACCCTGCTCCCCAGGGCAGTCCCCCCGCCCCAGGTGACCCTTCTGCCTCACACAGATTATTTTTATCTTCCTTTGTTTGCCAATATCCCTCCCAGTTTTTCTGTTTTCCATCTGACACGCGGATTTTTTCCCATGTGTGTTTCCTCCTGTCCTGGCCTGGGCAGAGGGAAGGGAGGATCCCAGATCACCTCATGCCAGAGGAATTTTCACGTGCTTTTCCATCTTAGGTGAGAGAGCCTCCAGGACAGAGTCAGGAATGTCCCCTGGGCCGAGGAGTCACCCCATGATCCAAGGATCAGCTCCCAGTGCCTTCGCCTCCAGGCACCACTTCTGCTTGGGAATTAGGGAGCTCGCTGGGAAGACAGGACTTGGAATTCATTATCCCGGTCTGAGTGACTGTGGGACAACCCATGCCCCAAAATCCTGCCCAGGGTCTCGGTTTGCTGTTCCAGGTGAGGGGGATCGGCAGGAGGCTGGAGCACAGAGCACAGGAGAGCGGGGTTTGTTTGGAAGACCAAAAAAAAGGCAAAAAACCCGTGCATGCACAGGCAGGGCGGCACTGCCAGCTCCGGGTGACACGAGTTTAACACACCCAGGCCTGCTCAGGTGACACACTCGCTCAGGGGTCTCAGCACTTACAGGTGGGCGTTTCGCTGCTGTGGGTGCCGTGGGACGGGCAGCGGGCCGACCCCGAGCCCGCAGGCACCGGCTGTGTCCCGGGCTGTGCCCCCGGCTCTGCCCCGGGCTGTGCCCCCGGCTCTGCCCTCGCCCGCGCCGCTCCCGCTGCCCTTCCCGCCGGGGCCCGCCATTCCCCTCCCAGCCGCCAGAGGGCGACAACGCTTAGCGGCGGCTTTGGCTCGGTGCACGCCGGGAGCTGTAGGCGTAGCTGAATTGGCGCGGTGCACGCCGGGAGCTGTAGGCGTGGCTGAATTGGCGCGATGCACGCCGGGAGCTGTAGGCGTGGCGGAGTTTGCGCGATGCGCGTCGGGAGCTGTAGGCGAGGAGCCCGCTAGATAAGGCCGCGCGCCGAGGGTCCTCTGGTGTCGTATTGTTGTCGTCACTTCCGGCGCGCTGGGGCCTGGCGGGATGGCGACGCGGCGGCCGACGCGGCGGGAGCGGGACCGGGACACCGAGGGAGACCGCGACCCTGAGCCTGACCGGGCCGGGATGGCGGCGCTCCCTGAGAAGACCGTAAACCGCTGGGTCCTGCAGTTCTACTTCCACCGGGCCATAGAGGCCTACCGCTCCGGGCGCAACCGGGATTTCCGCCAGTTCCGCGACATCATGCAGGGTGCGCGGGGCCGGGCCGGGGGCGACGGGGCCGGGCCGGGCCGGGGGCGGCGGCGCCCAGAGCGCTGCAGCCCTGACCAGCCGTTTGTCCCACAGCGCTGCTCGTGCGGCCGCTGGACCGGGAGCCGGACATGGCCCAGATGCTCCGCATCATGCAGCTGCTGTCGCGGGTCGAGGAGGGCGAGAACCTCGGTAGGCGCCCGGCCTCTCCTGCGGGCTCTGCGCAGCCCCGGTGCTGCGTTGCAGCCCGCTCTGCTTCCCCTGTCCTGTGTCCGTGTCCCCGCAGCTCCCGGAGCTGTGTCCCTGTCCAGAGCCGGGCCCTGGGCTGGAGCCCTGCAGGTCCCCGCGGGTGAGGGGTGGCTCCTCCTGTCTGTCTGTCTCTCTGGGGGGCTGAGAGCAGCATCCGGGGCTGGCAAACCCACCAGCCTGGTGACTCTGCTTTGCCTCAGGGCTTCCAAAATGCTGCCCTGATTCAGGGCTGGGCACCTGGGACTGCCTCCAGTGCTGCCTCCTGAGTTTGCCGTGGCTGCTGGGGGGGCAGGAATTGCAGTTCAGACACTTGGTAGTGCCTCAGCCCGGCTGTGGGGTTTTGTGGCACACCTGCGGGGTGGATGGCTGCTCCCGTGCAGGTGAATAACCAGCTCTCTGCAGGGAAGCACCGTGACCCCTCCCCAAATGTATGGATGCCAATTCTTACAGATTGCACCTTTGACAAGGAGTCAGAGCTGACCCCCCTGGAGTCGGCCATGCTGGTCCTGGACTTCATCCGTGAAGAGTTCTCTGTGGCAGACAGGACGATGGAGGCGGTGCAGAAAATGGTGAAGGAAGCTGTAAGATCTCTTCCTTTCTCAGTAAATACATGGTGCAGCTTTTGCCTCGTGTGGGTGCTGGTGGGAGCTGCCTCACGTGTGGGGTTCCCTCATTGTCTGCAAGCTCATACCTGCAGTGATGGGGAGTTCTGAGTGCAGCTGGCACTGAGCTGCTCCTGTGCCCTGCTTCAGTCTGTCCTTGTTGTCCTCTGTAGGCTATTGTTGTTTGTATCAGAAACAAGGAATTTGAAAAGGCTTCTGATATCGTCAAGAAGCACATGGGGAAGGAGCCCAGGAACCAAGTGAGTCCATGCTGGGATGAAGTGGGAGCTGCTGGTGTGTCCAGAGGGGGTCTGATGTGTCCTGGGAGGTTTGGGCTGAGGAGGCCAAAATGGAAACAATCCTTCTGGAGTGCTGGTCCCTCAGTGCTGCATGTTTGGGTTGGCACCTTGGAGCCCCCTCTGTCACTCAGCTTTCCTCACACACCTTCGTGGGCCTTCCAGACATCACCATTTATCCCTTGATGAGCCTCCAGCTCAGCTTCCCAGCAGGTTCTGGGAGCAGCAGGAGTCCCCATTCCTGTTCCTGCAGGCAGTAGGGATCTTGGGCACTGCAGGCAAGGAGAATTCCTGAAATAAGGTGGTTCTGCTGCTCCTTGGTTGCTGTCCCGTTCCTCTGGCCTTTTCCCAGCCTCATTTCGGTGTTAACTGGTTGTGCCTGGAGAATGCCAAGCAGGAGAGGCCCAGTCCTTGCCCACACCCTCGCTGTGGCTGGCACTGATTGCCCTGTCCCTGCCCAGAGAGTTCTCACCTGATCCTATGAATCCTTCTCCAGAAGAAGAAAAATGAGTGGCTGGCTGTGATCCGGGAGAAGAATCCCTCTCATCCAAAGGTCAAAAACTTCTCCTACGAGGAGTTCCAGCAGAGCATCTTTGAGTTCCTGAGGGGCTACATGGACGACTCGGAGCCGGCGCTGCTGACGGTGCGTGCCCTGCAGCACCCTAAACCTGCAGCACTCTAAATCCAGCCCCTTCCTATGGGGTTTATATGGTCAGAGAAGCTGTTCCATCCATGGAACGCCTTTGGGAGGGGATAAAATGGAATGGGAGCATGAGGAATCGTGTCTGTAATGTGCTGTGCTTTTTCTGTTTTCAGTTATTGAAAAAGACTTTGGACTCGGAGCACACCAGCAAAGCAAAATCCTCGCTGGGGACCTCTGAGTCTGCAGATGGGCTGAGGGACCAGGCAGCAGCTCCAGAGGCCCCAGCAAGGGCAGAGGGCCCAACCAACTCTCCAGAGGCCCCGGCAAGGGCAGAGGGCCCAGCCAGAGCTCCACAGCTTGCAGGAGCAGCAGAAGACCTGGAGGGAGCTGCCAGCCCTGCAAAAAGGGCAGCTGGTCCCACAGCAGCTCCAGAGATGATGGAAGAAGCTGGTGGCTCTGCAGCAGCTGTGGAACCTATGGAAGTAGCCACTGATCCAGCAGCCACACCTGAACACTTACCAGCAGCATATGATGTCCTGAAGGGCACTCCTGAGCCCATGGAAGTAGCTAAAGAACCAGCAGCAGCCCCAGAAACCCCCAGGGTGTCCACCAGGGAATCACCAAGGTGGGCACAGCAGTCTGGCTCTAGATTGTGGATGCAGTTGGCCTCAAGGTCTCTTCCAGGGGGAAATCCCCTGTGTCAAGGCAGCTCCTAATTCCCCAAATGCCTGCCCAGGCCAGCCCAGAGGTGGATCCTGGGGAAGGTGTTGAGTTTGGGTCGGTTGCTGACAGGAAGTGCTGCAGTGACAGGGAGGGGCAGTGGCTGCTCTGGTGGAGCAGCACTGGGAAGGGCAGGGGGCAGTGGAGCAGGAAGGTGTGTTCTTCACCTGGGGCGCTGTGCTGTGTGGGAGGGAGTGCTGGAGGGTTGGGAATGCCCTCTTCCATGGATTCGCACTGCAGGGCCAGGAGTTGGGGATGCCAAGTGGCAGGCAAGGCTGCATTTTGGGGCAGCAGAGCTCCCTTGGCAGTTTCCCTACAACCCTCCTGGTTGTGTTTATTTTATAGGCAGCCCCCTGGAACTGTAACCTCGTGTGGGATTTCTGTTCTGAGAGAAGCTTTCAAGATCCTGTCGGACTCCGGGGACTCGGACGCCCTTTTCACCAAACTGGACCAAACAGACTTGCCTTCCCCCAAGCAACTGTCTCCTTCTGTATCCCACAGAACCAAGAGATGCAGAGAAGTGGAGAATCAAGCTTCTGAGACCTCAGAGCCTCCTGAAATACCCCATAACATCAAAAACTTGTTCAGCATAAGCAATCTGATCGTGGAGTTGGACGGCTCGTCCAGCAAGTCGAGCGAGTGCCCCGACTCTTCCCAGGAGCACGTGGTCTCTTCTGCCTCCAAACCTGCTCCCAAACTGCCTGATGAGCCCTTGTCTGCCCAGAGTGAGAAGTATGAAGCCCCTCTTGTGTGCTATTGTCTGCTCTGCCCCCAGACTTGTCTTGCTGGTGTTGGTAGCCTGAGCACCAAACCCTGGCCCTGTGTCCCAAGATGAGTGTTGACCTTGCCTGCCAGCCTGTGTGGAACTGGGCACAGCAAACCCTCTCTTGCCCGTATGTTTGGCTTTAAAATTAATTATGGGTTAATGAAGAGGAGAAAATATTCGGGTCCTGCTGCTAGTGAGGTGCTGCAGCTGGTTCCGGCAGGTGATTCCAGTACAAGGAACACATTTTTCCACACTTCTCCCACCTTCAGCATCACTGGCCAGAGTCTGTAGGAGCATCCTTCTCTTGCTTCCCACCTCTTAAGAAATACAATGTCCAGGGGCTGGCTCTGCTTGCTTGGTGGCCCTGCACCTTCTGAACCAGTAGCCAAAGTAAACCCTCACCTGATTTCAGGTCTTTCCAAGGAAGGTGGAACAGCTCCTGTGGCACAGAGGAGAAGGACAGCTGGAGTGATGAGGATGAGCTCTTCGCAAATGCAGGTATGAGAATCCCCCTGGCAGGGATTACCTGTGCTAATGCTGGCAGGGGGTCACTCACAGGGGTTCTGCTGCTGCCTGGGTGGCTGAATTTTGAAACCAGAAGTCCTGTGGAAAGGCTGGGATAAAGGAATTGATTGGGGTGTATTGCTGTCACAGGGCGCTCTGACTGCACAGCTCAAGGCAGCCTCTCAGGGAGGTCTGTACCTCCCAAATTATGGGAAATGTAACTCTCTCCCTTGTTTTCCAGCATCACTTGAGAAAAACAAAGCCTCCAACAACTCTGGCTCCAAGAAACAGGTATGTGGAGCCTTAGGTGCTTCTAGCAGGCCCTGCAGTGGGGCAGTGTCCCTACAGTCTCCATGATCAAAGAGGCTGGAGCTGGGCCTGTCCTGCCTGCAGGGCACTGGGAATTTGCCTTTGGTTAAAGCAAGGTTTGCCAAATTCCCTCATGCTGAGGTTGTTGTTCAGCTGAGGGACGCGCATCTGGCAGCTGTTACCCAGGAGCAGGTCCCACGTTGGTGCCACCAGGACCTCTCCTCCTGGCCCATAGGAAGGCAGCTGCTGCACCACATCTGCAGTGCTGGGGTGTTGTGTCTGCCTTCCCTGCTGCTCCTGGCACGGCTGATGAGGGCAGCAGGCTCTCTGCCATGCAGCTGCTTCCTTGCTCTTCGCAGAAATGGACCATGGAGGAGAGCGAGTGGATCAAGGAAGGAGTGAAGAAGTACGGGGAAGGGAGGTGGAAAACCATCTGCCTGAAGTTCCCCTTCAGGAACCGCACGTCTGTGATGATCAAGGACCGCTGGCGGACCATGAAGAAACTGGGAATGCTCTGAAGTTGGGAGCCATGGGACTTTTGGTTTTTGGACCTGTTTGTTTTTTGGAAGCTGGAGCAGAGTGCAGTCTGTGCCAGCGTGGGAAGTCCCTCTGACACCAAACCCATGGCAGGGGAACCCAGGAGCTTTGTGCTCCAGCTGGATCTGCAAAGATCAGCGTGCTGCACATGGCAGGGGCTGTGCAGCCTCTCAGCATGAATCTAGATTGAGACTTCTTGTCCACCTGGCCACTGCAGCCTCTGGAATGAATCCCAGCTGTTTGCTCTGCTCAGGTGTGAGCAGAGGATGATCTCATAGGTGACTATTTTTGTGTTTATTGTCTGTTCACTGAATCACTTGTTTCAGCTGTTTGCCATCACTCCCTTGTGGAACAGGCAGCACTGAGTCCCAGCACTTCTGTGGGGAAGAGATCCAGGCAAGAGGATCTACTTGGTTTTTTTTGGGGGTGTTTTTTCCCCATTAATGGGGACTAATGTCTGAGGAGAAATTCCTTCCTTCCAGCTCTGAGGCTTTAAAAAGCTAAAATTACTTTGTGTTTCAGTACTTGGAACTGTTTGTTGTTTCCATGCTAAAATTTTTAGTTTTGTCTGACTTTTGTCATGTTTTCTTTGAACTTTTCCTGGTAATACCCTTGCTGTGTATGAGCTCCAAGGGTGCCACATGTTCCTGCCTTCAAGTGCCAAAGCTGGAACAGTCATTTGTAAAATAAAGATCCTTTTTTGTTTAATAGCAGGAGTTGTGAAAGTGTGAATATCTGCCTCGTGGATGGAAATGCAGCAGAAGGGCATGGAATGTGGGGCTCTCCCTTGCCCTCTGGGAGAGCTGGGTCGGGAGCAGCACTGCCCTGGAGCTGTGACATGGTGTACATGGGAAACAGGAGTTTCTGGGTTAGGTCAGGGGTGTGATACAGGGGCACTTGCTAAATTTAGTTTCTAAGTTTCTCTTGGCTGCTGTTCAGCCCAAGCCAGGGCTGGGAGAAGTCTTGTCTAGGACCAGCTGCTCCCCCTCTGTCCTTCAGCTGCAGGTGCTGCACTGAGTGTCCCTTGTCCCCTGGCTGTGGCCATGCATTTTCCTCCCCTTCCATAAATCCCTTCCCTTGAGAGCCCTGGGCACAGGAGCACCAGGTCAGAGATGTGAGTCACTGCTGGCCAGGGAGGGGCAATGCCAGCTGGGGGTGCCCTGGTGGCAGGAGCTGTGTCCTGTTCTTGCCTTGTCCAGGGCAGGCTCCTGCCCTGGCAGTGCAGGTGTCTGAGCTGCAGCTCACACAGATCACCTTGAGCCACGGCTGCCGTGCTGTGGTTAATGATTACCCCGTGCCTCACACTGCCCTGCCCTGCCCTGCCCTGCGTGGGGAGCCAGTGCTGCAGCCCCGGGAAGCAGGAGGATGCTGCTGCTGCTGCTCCTGGCTCTGCTGGGCCCCGCTGGCTGCCCCAGGACAGAGCCCCTGAGCGGTGGCTCCAGCCAGGAGCCGCTGTTCCGCGGCGCCGACCGCTACGACTTCGCCATCGTCATTCCCGCCGGCACCGCCGAGTGCTTCTGGCAGTTCTCACACCAGGGAGGAAACTTCTACTTCAGCTACGAGGTGGGTGATGGGGACGTGTCCTGGGACATGGCTGACACAGCCAGAAAAAGGCTGGGCTGGCTCCACCCCGTGCTGGTCCTGTGGCACATGGCATCTCAGGGACTGTGCCTTTCCTAAGGCAGTATTGTGGAATTGTTTGGGTTGGAGGGATCTTAAAGCTCCTTCCATCCTCTGCCATGGGCAGGGACGCCCTCCACTCTCCCAGATTGCTCCAAGCCCTGAGGGTTGACAATTGCAGGGATGGGGCAGCCACAGCTGCTCTGGGCACCCTGTGCCAGAGCCTCCTCACTCTCACAGGAAAGAGAATCTTCCAAATATAACCACCCTAATCCCTATCCATCATCAATCCCATGCATTTTTTTAAACTACCTGGTTTAAGCCCATGAAGTGGTGCTGGGAGCTCTGGCATTGTTGGAAGCTCTGCCCTTCACTGCCTGGCCAGAGGCTGTCGCACAGCTGAAGGTGCTGGCACAGCGAGTCCCTGAGCTCTGTCCCCTTCCCAGGGAAACTTCAGCACTTTCATCTCCTGTTTACACTGGGCTGGCTGAAGGAGAGCCAGGGCATGGCTGTGCCTGGCAGTGGCAGCTTTCCCCCAGCTCTGTGCTTGGCAGAGCAGCCCCACAGGAACACGTCCTCAAGGCTTGGCACAGCTCCATCCCCACACAACAGGACCCACGGATCCCCCTCGGGTGTTCCCTGCCTCCAGGTCCAGCGGGCGACGGGGATTGGCAACAGCAGAGCATCCTGGTGACAGCGAGTGACCCCAATGGCTTCCAGCTCGGAGTGTCCCAGGACGTGCGAGGACAGATCAACTTCCTCACCAAGGACACAGGTGAGCCCCAGCCCCTGCAGCAGCTCTGAGCCCGCCCAGCCAGGGCTTCCCAGAGCAGTGATTGCTCCTGCGGGGGCAGGATGAGGGCTGAGTGCTCGGGATGTGTCTGCCTGGGGCCCTTCCACCAGGGACCAACTACCCCCTTCCCTCTGCAGGTTTCTACCAGCTCTGCCTGGACAACCACCAAAACCACTTTGGCTTAATGCAGGTGTATCTCAACTTTGGTGTGTACTATGATGACTTCAACATGGAGCACAAGCAGCCAGCAGAGAGGAAGGAGCTGAACGACACCCTGGAGGCAATTGGGGTGAGGGTCAGGGTGTCCCAGCAGAGCAGGGATGGGCATGTCCTGCCCACTGAGCAGGGCCTTTGCTCGGGCTGAGCTGCAGCACTGAGCCCCAGGGGCAGCTCTGAGCACAGCTTTGCCTCTCCTGCAGGCGAGCATCCAGAAGCTGCACGTGCACACCTTCCACATGTGGCGCTTCTACAACTTTGCCCGGATGAGGAAATGGGCTGACTCCTTCCTCCTGGAGTCCAACTACAACTATATCAACTGGTGGTCCATGGCCCAGAGCTGTGTCATTGTCCTCTCTGGGGTGCTGCAGCTCTGCTTCCTCAAGCGCCTCTTTCATGCACAAACCTCGGGCAGCCAGAGGTGCTAGAGCAGGGCAGGGACCGCCCTGCAGAGCCAGCTCACCTGGCTGCCACTGTCCCACCACAGAGCAGGAGCAAAGGCTGGATTCTGCTTCCAGGAGGAGGCTGGAGAGCTTCCCCTGCTCCTGCCTCAGCTCTGGCCCTGGCATCACCCCAAGAAAATCAAAGGCCACACTGTCACCTGAGTTCTGTGGGCTGTGTGGGTTTGTCACATCCCTACCCACTGTGTCTTAATGGGCCTTTTCTACCAAACTCCCAATAAAGGAACCCGTCACATCCCTACCCACTGTGTCTTAATGGGCCTTTTCTACCAAACTCCCAATAAAGGAACCCTTGGCAGAGGCCGGGGAACAACTGCTGCCTGCTAAAGCCATCCAGGCTCTGTGAGACTAGAAGCTGCCGCCCCCTCCCTCCCTCCCCTGAAGCTCATATTCATTCTGAGGCTCCCCCCAACCTCATCAGTCCCTCCAAACATGCCCCAGTGCGTCACATTCCCCACAGAAGGAGCGAGGACTGACTCCCCCTGGACCTCAACACCAGACAACAGGCACTGAAAAAAGGATCAGGCTTTATGTGACAGGGCTGGGGCCAGGGCCCTGTCCTGCTATGGTGGCAGCAGCCCCCTGAGGGCTCTGGGGCTCTGTGCTGGCAGCTGCCCACACTTCCCTCCCACTCTGGGTGGGCTTCCCATACCCACGGTCCAGGACAAAGTCCATGCCAGCCCGGAGCACTCACAGACAGAGCACGAGGGTCCCTGGGGGTCCCCGAGGGTCCCTCATGTCAGCGTGTCCTCATTCCGCACGTACTCCCCAACGTCAGCTTGGTGGAACACCACGATGGCCAGGGGGTCAACCTTGCGGCACTCCTGCGTGGACTTGGCAGCCACCCCAAAACCCTGGGGGTGAAGGGGACGTGAGGGAGGGTCTCCCATCCCCTATCCCCCCTCAGCCCTGGCAGGGCCCAGGTGCTCACCAGTGGGACGTCGGCCATGGAGTACACCACCACACCCTGGTACTGCGCCGTGCTCTCCGTGATGCGGCCCAGCCCCGACTTCAGCACATGGTTCCCATAGAGGAAGGACTGCTCGGAGCCTGGCTTCACCCACACCTTGTACTGCAGAGAGGGACAGGGCTGTGAGGGGCCGTCGGGGCTGTGAGGGACCGCAGGGTGGGCAAGGGCCGCTCGGGGCTGTGAGGGGCTGCAGGGTGGGCAAGGGCCGCTCAGGCTGTGAGGGCCATAGGGCTGCCCGGGGCCGTGAGGGGCTGCCTGGGGCCGCTCCGGGCCGGGACCCACCTTGGCGTAGGGCGCGAGGAAGTCCAGGGCCGTGACGCTCAGCCGGAACTTCTGGGACTTGGTGAACTTCCCGAAGCAGGTGCCCGGCGCCACCAGGCTCTCCCGGGGCACGCTGGCTGCCAGCTTCAGCAGCTTCTCACTGCGGGAGTGGGGCAGTGCTGGGCTCGGCCGGGCCGCACGGGGGAGCGGGGCACTGCTGGGCGCGGCCCGGCATCACCCCGAGCGGGGCAGTGCTGGGCACGGCCGGGCCGCACCGGGACCGCCCGCTCCCCGCCCCGCCCGGCACTCACCTCAGGTAGTACACGCGGTCCCGGTGCAGGCGGAAGCAGTAGGTGCCATCGGGCCGGTCCACCAGCAGCTGGATGTTCTCCCCGATGCTGCAGGACAGACCCGTGAGCCCGGCCCGGCCCGGGCCCTCCTGCCGCTGGACCGCCGGGGCCCGGCCCTCCCGCTCCGCCGCCCGATCGCCGGTGACACCACCCCCTCGGTCCCTTTGGTCTCCCCGTTCCCCGGATCCAGCCGGCCCAGCCCTCCCGGTGCCCATCCCTTCTCCATGCCCGGTCTCGCCCGATTCCCGGTGCCCATCCCTCCCGGTCCCCTCGGTCCCGGCCCCTCACTATTTCCCGAGCTTCTCGAACACCGCCCGCGTCTCCGCCTCCGTCAGCGGCCGCATCTCCCGCGCCGCGCCGCGCACGCGGGGCCGCCGGGGCCGGAAGTGCCCGGACTGGAACCGGCGGTAGCGGAAGTGACGGACCCGGAACCGGCGGGCCCGGAGGTGACGCGGCGGCCGCGGCGATGGCGGCGGCGGCGGCGGAGGAGGCGCGGCTGCTGGCCTGGCTGCGCGGCCCGGCGGCGCCCGGCGGCCCCGAGCTTGCCGCTTATGTGTCGGAGCTGGCGGCGCTCGGGCTGGCGGAGCTGGGCCGGGAGCCGGCGCGGTTGGCGGCGGAGCGGGCGCGGGTCGGGGCCGAGACGCGCCGCCTCGCCTTCGAGCACTACCGAGCCTTCATCCGCTCCGCCGAGTGCACCGGCCGCGCCGGCCGCGGCTTCGGCGGCATCGAGAGCCGGCTCGGCAGCCTGCTGGAGCGGCTGCCCGCGCTGCAGGACGCCTGCCGGTGCGGGACGGGTACCGGGCACGAGGAGCGGCGGGCAAGGGCCGGGGATGGGCTGGGCTGGGGACCGAGAGGTGCGGAGCCCACTGAGGGTCGGGCCGGCTGGGAGCGGCCGGTGCGGGTGGGAGGGTCGGACCCACCCGCTGCAGGGAGGGCTCTCCGCTGATGCCATCCCGGCCCGCAGGACCTTCATGCGCGATGCCGAGGCCATCGCCTGCAGCCGGCGCATGAACAGCCTGACCCTGAACCGGCACACGGAGATCCTGGAGATCCTGGAGATCCCGCAGCTCATGGACACCTGCGTTCGGAACGGCTACTACGAGGAGGCGCTGGAGCTCACAGCCTACGTGCGCAGGCTGGAGAGGAAGCACAGCAGCATCCCCGTTATCCAGGTGAGCCCTGCGCTGTCTTTGCCCCGTGACTGAACCCCGTGTTATCCCACCCTGTGCTCCAGGTGACCCCCACGCTGCCCCGTGTCTGTACCTGCCTGAAGGCTCTGTGTTCCCCAGGGCATCGTGGACGAGGTGCGCCAGTCGGCGCAGCTGATGCTGAACCAGCTGATCCAGCAGCTGCGCACCAACATCCCGCTGCCCGCCTGCCTGCGTGTCATCGGCTTCCTGCGCCGCATGGACGTGCTCACCGAGGCCGAGCTGCGCGTCAAGTTCCTGCAGGCACGGGACGCCTGGCTGCGCTCCATGCAGGCCTCCATCCCCGACCACGACCCCTACGTGCACATCACCAAGACCATCGAGGCCTGCCGCGTGCACCTGTTCGACATCGTCACCCAGTACCGCGCCATCTTCTCGGACGAGGAGCCGCTGGTGCCGGCCGAGGCGGCGGCGCCGGGCGAGGGGGCCATCTTCCACAGCTGGGTGCTGCAGAAGGTCTCCGAGTTCCTGCGCACGCTGCGGCGCGACCTGGAGCGCGGCGTGGGCGGCCGGCTGGACTCGCTGCTGGGGCAGTGCATGTACTTCGGGCTGTCCTTCAGCAGGGTGGGCGTGGATTTCCGCGGGCAGCTGGCTCCCCTCTTCCAGCGCGTGGCTGCCGACGCCTTCAGCAAGGCGGTGGAGGAGGCGGTGGAGAAATTCCGGGAGGAGATGAATTCCTACACGCTGATCTCGGCTCCGGCCGCGCTGGGGGGTGGTGCAGGAGTGCCGGTGCCCACAGCCCAGCCTGGGACGCTGCAGCCCCCCATGGTGCTGCTGGACTTCCCACCCCTTGCCTGCTTCCTCAACGGGCTCCTCGTGGCCTTCAATGACCTGCGGCTCTGCTGCCCCATCGCTCTGGCACAGGACATCACCGCCTGCCTGGACAGTGCCCTTGGTGAGGTGAGTCTGGGGACGGAGCTGGGACTTGTCCTGGGAAATCATGGGCCAGGTTTGTTCTGAATTGGTTGGGAAAGCTCTGAGATCATCCGGTCCAACCATTCCCCCTGCACTGCCAAGGCCACCCCTAACCCATGTCCTCAAGTGCCACAGCTGTTAAATCTCCCCAGGGATGGGGATTCCACCACTGCCCTGTGCCAGGGCTGGATAACTCTCCTGAAGAAATTTTCCTAATATCCAGCTTAAACTTCCTGTGGTACAACTTGAGGCTATTCTTGTCCTGTCCCTTGTACTTTGGGAGCAAAGCCCAGCCCCACCCTGGCTGCCCCTCCTGTCAGAGAGTAGTGGAAGATGAAAAGGTCTCTCTCAAGCCTCTTTTTCTCCATGGTAACCCCCCCCCCCCCCCAGCTGCTCCTTGTGCTTCAGCTCCTTCTCCAGCTCCATTCCCTTCCCTGGACACACTCCAGCCCCACAATGGGTATCTTGGAGTGTCGCAGAACTGACCCTCGGGTTCCAGGTGTGGCATCACCAATGCCCAGCACAGGGAGATGGGTGCTGCCCTGGGCCTGTGGCCATGCTGCTGCTGGTACAAGCCAAGTGCCATTGGCCTCCTTACCCACCTGGGCACATGGCTGTCATCAGGTAACCCATCTGCCTCTCTCTCTCCCCAGGTGACCAAAACCATCCTGGCTTTCCACCGTGCTGAGGAGGCGGCTTTTAGTGGGCGGGAGCAGGAGCTCTTTACCCAGTTTTGCACAGCCTTCCTGGAGGACCTGCTGCCTTACCTGAACCGCTGCCTCCAAGTGCTTTTCCCTCCAGCACAGATTGCACAGGCACTGGGTGAGATCTCAGGGTTTGGTTTTCCTTGTGGGGGGGGGACACCCATGGCTTCCCCCTGGCACTGAGCGGGCCCTGTCCTGCTCTTGCCCCCTCCGTGGGGTCTCGTTGCCCACAGAGCCCCTGACCCCTCTCTCCCCATCCCCAAGGTGTCCCCCCGACGCAGCTGCAGCGTTTCGGCCGCCTGGGCCGCATCGACGTGGCCGCTCTCAGGGAGCCGCTGGCTTTCCTCCTTCCGCCGGCACCGGGCGAGGAGGAGCCGTCCCCGGAGGCCGCCCCGGACCCGGAGGGGGAACACGCGGCCGTGCCCACCGAGCCCGCGGAGAGCCCCTCCGGGGAGGCTGCGCAGCCGGGTGCCCCGGTGCCCACGGGGTAGCGGGGCTGCGGCCCCCGGTGTCCCCGCGGAGGCGGCCCGGGGCCGCCAGGGGGCGCTGCGGCGGGGCGGGTGCGCGCGCACGCGGTGCGCCATGGCGGTGGCGGCGGCGGGACGGGCCCTGCCGGGACGGGCCCTGCCGGGACGGGCCCTGCCGGGGCTCCCGCTGCTCCCGGCCCGCGCCTGCGAACACGCGGCGGGCTGGGACCGGCGGGAGCGCTCCTACTGGCGGGCGCTGCGGCGCCGGGTGCTGGGCCCGCCCGTGCCGCCGTTCGCCGCCCCGGTGCAGGTGGGAGCCCCGGTGCTGCGCGGCGCCGCCGCCGCCGTGTCCCCGGAGCAGCTGGGCGGCCCCGAGCTGCGGCGGCTGGCGGCGGCGCTGGCGGCCGGGCTGCGGGGCCGGCCGTGCCTGGGGCTGAGCGCTCCGCAGCTCGGGGTGCCGCTGAGGGTCTTCGCCGCGGAGCTGCCGCCCGCCCGCTGCGCCCGGTACCCGCCGGCGCTGCGCCAAGCGCACCGCATCGAGCCCTTCCCGCTCCGCGTCCTCGTCAACCCCGCCATCCGCGTCCTTGACACCCGCCTCGTCACCGGCCCCGAGGGCTGCGCCAGCGTCCACGGCTTCTCCGCTTACGTCCCGCGGCACTGGGCCGTCCATGTCTCCGGTACGGACCGACCCACCCTGCCCCGGGTGGGACCCCGCAGCTGCCCCTCCCTCGCACGGGTCCCTTAATTCTCTGATGGGTTCCCAGCACTCTCACAAATCTCACCACACGCAGGTCCCCCACTCTCACACAGTCACCCTGTTCTCTCACATCTCCTCCCACTCTCACACGGGTCCCCCTTTTTTCCCCTAATCAACCCCCAACCCACGGCTACCCCGGGTGCAGGCGTGGACGAGCTGGGGGTGCCGGTGAGCTGGGAGGCGGTGGGCTGGGCCGCCCGGATCATCCAGCACGAGATGGACCACCTGGATGGGATCCTCTACATCGACCGCATGGACACCCGCACCTTCACCAACGTGGGCTGGATGGAGCTGCTGGACTGAGCCTGGGCAAAGAACCAGTGCATCTCTGGGGGCTCCCACTCAGCTTTATTGCAGCCAATACAGACCTGTGGCCTCAGCCTGGCTCCGGCCCTTCCTGCCCATGGGTGGGCACAGGGAGGCAGCCGCGGTCCTGCCCACGCTGCCCTGGGCACCAGGAATTCCTTGTGGGTCTAGGAACAACCTGCTGCCAAGGCTGTGCAGGGGAGGGGCAAAGGGGGGATCCTTCCCTCTGGGGCTTGTTTGGGGCTCATGGTCACAGTGTGGGCACAGCACAGGAGGCACCGGGATGGGGCTGGGGGGTAGCAAGGCTGAGGGGAGCCCAGGGGCTGCACAGCACAACGGGTGTGGGCAGGTGATGCATCAGCTGGCGGCTGCTCCATCCAAGCAGCCCCCTGTAGGCACAAATCCCTGTCTGGGATGGCTGGAGTGCGAGGGACCCCCACCCCCCTGGGACAGGCAGAGGCCTTGGCTCTGGGTCAATGTATTTTGGGGTACAGGAGGTGGGTCTGGGCTGAGCCCCCTGGTGTGGGCAGAGCCTTGGGGAGTGGCTGGGCACCAGCTGAAGCACTCAGATTGTTTTTATTTTCATATAAACAAGACAGAACCCAAAGCAGCATTAAGTTAAAAAATAAAAAAAGAGCAGGAAGAAGAGTGGAGCGCAGCCAGGGAGGGCCCCAGCTACCCAGGCCATGCTCAGACCCACCCCGTGTAGTGTGAGCCCCGGGCCATGTCCCCGCAGTGCAGTGGGGCAGGAGTGAGCAAACACCAGGCAGTTTGGCACCGGGGAGGGGGGCACTGCCCCAACCCCACAGCCCCCGTGCCCCCCCGTCAACCTTCCTGTCCAAAGTCCTCCGTGAATTTCTTCACTTTGAGGAGATCCTCGGCATTGACGGTGGGGCGGGTGGTGGCCAGCGAGCGCAGCATGTCTGACTGCAACACAGGTGGGTGGGCACGTGGCTCAGACCAGGCAGGGGCACGGGACAGGACCCCCATGGCAGTGAGGCACCTCTGCCCCATGGCAGCAGCACTGACCACAGGTGGGAGCTGCCTGGCAGACCCAAGGCCCTTTCCTGTCACCCAACCCTCTTCTAGTGGGGTAAACTGGGGGTTTGTGTCCATCCCCAGGAGCCACAGCCCTGCCTGGCCCTCGGCCTGGAAGACAAGCAGAGAAGTGGCCAGGCCAAAGCCATGGAGGGGACACTTACCATGCAGACAACAGGCTCCATCAGCTTGTCACTGGGCACCTCCATCCAGGTCATTTCATTAGCCCCAGGGTCCCCGGGCGAGCATGGCGTCAGGAGATCATCCACGATAGCATCAGGGGTGGTGCGGGAGGGGCCACGGACCTGCACAGAGCCAGCGGCACGTGGCACAGAGCTGGGGGGGGGACAGCAGCCACAGTGCCCTCCCCTCCCCAGGACCACCCCCACTCACCTTCTTGAAGTGTGTGGCCGACTGCACCTTGCGCACGGGCTGCATCAGGGCGTCCCTGACGATGATGCTGATGTCGGCCCCCGAGTAGCCGTCGGTCTTGCGGGCCAGCTCCTGGATGTTGGCGTCCGTCAGGGAGTGCGGGGTGTTCCCCAGGTGCAGCCGGAACATCTGCGCCCGCGCCGCCTCCTCGGGCAAGGGGATGTAGATCCTCTTCTCGAACCTGGGGGCACGAGGGGTGAGCCCCAGTTCCAGCCCTGCTGGGGGGCTGCCACAGGGGCTGCATGTGGGGCTCACCTTCTCCTGATGGCCGAGTCCAGCACCCAGGGGATGTTGGTGGCACCCAGCACCAGGATCCCGTCGCTGCTGTTCCCCACACCTGCAGGCAGATGGCTCAGAACAATCTCCAGGGATTCTCTGAGTCCCCAGGTCCTCACTGCCTCGTCCTGCTCCCACCCATCCCTGGCACGGGCCCCCACCCACCCTGCATCTGCACCAGGAACTCGGTCTTGATGCGCCGCGCTGCCTCGCTCTCGTTCTCGTTGCGGGAGCCGCACAGCGAGTCCACCTCATCGATGAAGATGATGGAGGGCTTGTGCTGCCTCGCCAGCTCAAACAGGTTCTTCACCAGCCTGGGAACAAAGCAGGGGATGGGGTCCCCGCTCAGAGACCCTCCTCAGCAGCACGAGGGCAGCCCCACGTTCCTCCCATTCTGAGAACCCCACGCTGGCAGCAAGGGAAGTGCCACACCAGGGGCTGTGCAGCCCTTCAAGGGACTGTGCTCCCCCCTGGGACCCTGCTGAGGATTAAAGTAAATCTAATTACAGGGTATCAGAAATTATTAATGTAGAGTTAAGTTTAATTATTACTTGCTCACAGCTTGGCAGGGTGGGCTCTCCTCAAAGCTCGCTGTAGTGAGCTGTAAATGAATTCTGAGCATGGACAGATGGGAAACCTTCAGGTAAGAGCTGCAACTCTGGAGGGCCCCAAAGCTGCCCCAAGAAGGAGCATGAGAGCAGTTAATTAAGACAAGGAAACAGAATCTAGTTAAGTGTTAGAAGACCCCAGCTTAAAGTCGCTGTTGGACTGAGGGGCCTGAAAAGATGAGGGGGCACAGGCTGTGAGGGAAGAGGCCCAGAGATTGCTTTGCTCAGATTCCCTTGCTGAAGGCACCAGCTCCCAATTCCTTAATAGCCCCGTTACTGGGGTCCCCTGATGCTGGTGGCCCCTGCCCCAGCCTGGCTGGCCGGAGCACAAGGAGCCAGGCTGCGGCCAGGTCCCTGCTGCCAACTTACTTCTCACTCTCCCCCAGCCACTTCGACGTCAGGTCAGAGGATGACACAGAGAAGAAGGTGGAGTTGTTGGCCTCAGTGGCCACAGCCTTGGCCAGGTAGGACTTGCCAGTGCCAGGCGGCCCAAAGAGCAGGATCCCGCGCCAGGGCGTGCGCTTCCCTGCAGCAGAGACCGGGGTCAGCCCCATGCTGGGATCACCCACGGAGGGGTCACCTCCTGCACAGCCCCTTCCCACCACCACGGCCTCACCTGTGAACAGGTGTGGGAACTTGATGGGCAGGATCACAGCCTCCTTCAGGGCTTCCTTGGCTCCCTCCAGCCCGGCCACATCGCTCCACCGCACGTTGGGCTTCTCCATCACGATGGCACCTGTGAGGGTGTGACTCTGCTCACATGGCCCCACAGAGATGGGCACAGACAGCAGTGAGAGCCAGAGTCCCTGCCCACACCCCCAGTCCCGCCTCCCCTCAGCACAGCAGCTGTTTGGGGCGAGCAGCCCACAGGAACACATCCCTGGGCCCCAGTCCCACAGCCTGTCCCCCTCCCCACAGCCACCCCTGACAGGGCTGTCGGTGAATCCCTCCTAACCCCAGAGCGCTGAACCCATCACAGCCTCTCTCACCCATCAGCTGCTCCTGCAACTTCTTCTTCTCAGGGTTCTCGCCCTCGCTGTCACTGTCACTCCTGGGGACAGGGGATAGGGCTCAGGAGTGGGACTGGCACTGGTGTGGCAAGGGCGGTCCTGCCAGTTCCGTGGCCAGACAGGGGATCCCTCGCCCCCCCGTCCCCCACGCACCCCTTGTTGTCATTCTGTGCTTCTCGGACAGGCCTCTTGCCGTGCCGGTCCTTGCCCCGCAGGTACTCCTTCAGCTTCTCCGCCCGGTCCAGGTACTGCATGCACTTGGCTCGGATGCTCTCCTTGGCCTTGTCGCTGTGAGCCTCATCTGCAGGGACCCGCAGGCGTCACCCGGAGCCCCCCGAGCGCCGGAGCCCCCGCGCCCCCGGCCGCTCTGTCTCACATTTGATGGCGTGCAGGAAGTACTCCACGGCGTGCTGGTACAGCCGCAGCGCCTCCTCGTAGTTCTTGGCCCTGTCCTCCTCGGTGGCTTTGGTGACCAGGTCGATGGCTTTCTGCGCGGGGGGAGCGCCGTGAGCACCGGGGCCCGCCGGGGCCCTCCCCGCCGCCAGGGGCCGGGCCGGGCCCGCCCGCACCGCGGCTCTTCCGCCGCGCCCACCTCCCTCCCCACCGCGCCGGCACCGGGGCTCAGCAGGGCTGGGCGACCTCAGCGGGGCCCAGCACCGGGGCTGGGTGAGGCCTTTCCCCGGCCGGCACGGCGCCGGGCCCCGGTGAGGCCTGTCCGCTGGGCCGAGCGGAGGCCCGGGGGAAGGGGGCGCGGTGTCGGCGCGGCCAGAGCCCCAGCCCCGTCCCGGTGCCCGCGGTCGGTACCTGCAGGGTGGACGTTGTCATCGCATCGCCCGGTGCGGCCGCTCCGGCGGCCCCGGGACGGCGGCGGCGGCGGCAGCGACTGCGGCTGCGCCCGGCCGCGCGCCCCCTGCCGGCGGCACCGCAACCCGCACCGAGCGGCGCCCGGTGCGCGCGGCGAGCCCCGCCCACTGAGGGGCGTGGTTTGCTGAGGCCGCGCCCAAAGCTATTTATGTCATCGTGTGGGCGTGGTTTTACTGGTCACGCCCACTAAGACTCCGCCCCAGAGACTCGGAGTGCGCGGGAACTCCCCAAAAACACGTGAACAGGTGGGGGAGGTGTGTGTGTGTTCGTTCATGAGTGTTTACATGTGTTTGTGTGTGTTCATGTGGGTTTGTGTGTGCGTTCGTGTGTCTGTGTGTGTGTTTACATGTTCATGTGTGTCTGTGTGTGTGTTCATGACTGTTTATGTGGGTTTCTGTTCATGAGTAGGTTCTGTTCATGAGTTTATGCAGGTTTGTGTGTGTATTCATGAGTGTTCACATGTGTTTGTGTGTTTGTGTTTATGCATGTGTATGTATTCGTGTGTCTGTGTGTTTACATGTTCTCATGTGTCTGTGTGCATGTTCATGACTGTTTATGTGGGTTTGTGTTCATGAGTGTTCACGTGTGTTTGTGTTTACACATTTACGTGTGTCTGTGTTTGTGTGCGTGTTCATGAATGTTTATGCGGGTTTCTGTTCATGAGTGTTCATGTGTCTCTGTGTGTGTTTACATCTTCACGTGTGTCTGTGTGTGTGTATGTGTGTATTTTCGTGTGTGTGTGTGTGTTTACATGTTCACGTGTGTGTGTGTGCCCAGGTGCACACCCCTGTGTGCACGGTATTTGCACACACACTGTGCACATGTGTTCGGTATTTCCCTGTGCGCACACACCCCCACACCCCTGCAGGCACCTGTACCCACCTGTCCCACAGCTGAACTGGCCCTGATGCCCTGCTGTAAAAGTTGCCCCAGCTCCCTCAGAAATCCCCACAGAGACCCCACCCCAGAGATTCCCCCACTCCTTCCAGAGACCCCCCATCCCCTCCATTATCCCCAGAGACTCCCCCAGCTCCCCCAGAGACCCTCATTCCTCCCCCCATCCCCACACCAGACTCAAAATGAGACCCGGAGCCCCTGGAAAAGGCAATCTGATATAAATAGCGATTTACAAAGAATACAAAAATAGAAGGAGAGGGGGCAGCACCCGAGCCAGCACCCCACAGGACCCCAGAGCCCCCCGAAGCAGAGAACCGTGCAGGAGTTTGCCCGGGGGGTGCGGGGGTCCCGGCAGGAGGGGGGAGCCCTGGAGGTCCCACCTGGGGCCCCCAGCCCGCAGGGTGTGGGAGCTGCCCCCAAGGGGAGGGAAAGTACAAAAAGCGAAAAGTGCATCAATCTACATGTCCTGCCCCGGGGGAGGGACAGCCCCGCAGGGTCCCTGCAGCCCCGGGCACAGACACGGCGTTTGTTCAGCCTTTGGGAGATCCGGGGGGCACTGCTGGGGGGCATGGGGGGGAGGCCAAGCCCCAGGGACCGGGACCTGTGCCAGAGCACCCCCTCTGCACCCCTGAGTGCCCCCAGTAAGACAAACGTGTCCCCTCAACCTGAGCAGGGCGTGGAGACCCTGTCATGCAGCAATGGGGGGTCCCACAGCCCCAGCCCTGCCCCGTGTGGGAAGCCCCAAGGCAGGGGGACACGGGTTCCCCTGGAGGTGAGCTGGGGGCACGAGGGGTCCCCCAGGCAGGGGGCCCGGGCTGGCCCCGCTCCAAGGCACAGGCGGTGAGATCAGCGATGGCTTCAGCCCCGGGGGGATTAAAGCTGGTGTGAGTAACCCGACCCCCCAGCACTGGGGGACGGCAGCGCAGCCGTGGGGCAGGAGGGGCTGGCCCCCCACAGCCGTCCTTCCACACTCCCGGCGGCTCTCAGAGCAGCGATCCCAGTCCCAGCAAGGCACCGATGGGGCAGGAGAGGCTGGGGGGCCCTCTGTGACCCCCAGCTGGTGGTGACAGGGCGAGGGGGTTGGGGCACCTATGCCAGCAGCCCCATGCGGGTGACTTTGGCCGAGAGGAAGGTGTGCAGCACAAAGACGATGGGCTTGGGGCAGGAGTGCAGGTCCAGCGCCTGGGGGGAGATGGAGAGTGGTGTCAGCCCCCCCACATCCCACCGGGGACTGCAGGGCTGGGGGCTCCAACCAGCCAAACCCAGTGAGCCTGGGCAGCCGGGATGCTGCAGGGATGGGGGAAGCAGGAGGAAGCAGGGGCTCCCCTGGAGGAAGATCCCCAAACCAGGGGTCAGCCCGGCTGCCCCCTCCTCACCAGCTCGCCCTCGGGGCCCCCGAAATCCAGGTAGAGGGTCCTGATGCCGTCATCCGCAGACATCTTCAGCCGCTCGTAGGGGTAGCGGAAGAGCACGCTGGAGCCCGGCTCGTCCCGGGAGATGGTGAACCCGCCCTCGTAGTGGATGGAGAGCTGCACCTCCTGCCCGCCCAGCGTGCAGCCTGCGGGCACAGCCGCTGCCGTCAGTCCCGGAGGGGGCCGGGGGCAGCCATGGGGGGCCCAGCACCGCGGCACTCACCCACGGTCACCTCCTTGATGAGCTCGGCGGCGGCGTGGCAGCCCTGCACCAGGACGCGCGTCCAGGCCGACAGGTCGCGGTGGGTCTCCACGCGGAACACGTGCATCTCCACGCCCTGGCGAGAGCCCGTCCGCGTGGCGAACGTCAGCTCCGAGCCCAGCGCGGGCGAGCGGCGCCCGGAGCCAGAGTGCACCAGCCTGCAGGGGAAGGCATGGCCGGAGTCAGGGGTACGATGGCAGTGCTGGCACCGTGTCACCCCGTCACCCCTGCCCTGAGGCACAGCCACGGCCCCCCAGCCCAGCTCACCGGGTGGCCACCAGCGGGTAGCTGTGGCAGGGCGAGGCCCAGGCGTCCCTGGTCCAGGGCATCCCATCATACAGCAGCAGGTCCTTCTCCGTCACTGCCATCAGCACCGGCCGCCACTGCTGCCGCCCGCCGTCCAGGCGTGCCTGCCGGGCACGGGGCACCGTGAGGGGTGCGCCACAGCCCCGGCACCCGGCCCTGAGCCCACGGGCAGATGGAGCCCAAGGCAGTGGTTCCCCATTGCCAGGCAGCATCCACAGCACCCACAGAGATGGGCACAGAGAGCAGTGAGAGCCAGAGTCTCTACCCACATGCCCCATCCCGCCTCCCCTTGGTTTGCCATCCTGGAAACCAAGCTAGGAGCAGCCCCCAGGGGTCCTGCCCACCACACTGCCAGGCTGGCTGCAGCTCTCAGGCAGTAAATTCATGGAATAGGGAGGGTGTGATGAGGGTTTCCATCTGGAAAATCCCAGTGGGAGAAGGGGCTGAGGGCACAGGAAATGCTGCCATCACCGGGGCACAGCTGGATGGGAGAGCAGCAGAGCCAGAGCCCAGGCTGGGCTCTCTGGCTGCATCCACAGCCCCAGTGGCATCCTCGGCACATCCCATTGGCACTGCTGTCCCTGGGAGCCCCCCGGCACATCCCATCAGTGGTACCTGCTCGGCCAGCCAGGCGATGTGCTTCACCTCCCGGCCGCCGGCCGTGGGGCTGCCGGAGCCCAGCGTGGCGTTGAGCTCGGCCAGGACCTGGGGCAGCAGCGCGGTGATGTTGGCGTGCAGGGCGCTGAACCAGGCGTGGGCCGTGGCCGTGTCCCGGCAGCGCAGCACCAGCGTGTTCCGGCTGTCCGGAGAGTGCAGCTCGATCAGCCTGCAGGGGACGGGGACACGGCCAGGGTGGGACACCAGCACTGCCTGGGCCCTGCGCTGCAAACTGGCTGCACTGCTTTGGGGCTTCTGCTGTGCATTTCCACCTGCCAGGGCTTTTAGCACTCATTTTAAGGCAGAGGGGCTGCCAGGGGGCTGAGAGGGAACATGGCATAGCCCTGGCCCTGGCCAAACCCTCTGCAGTGTCCTTCCATAGCTCAGTGGGTGAAGCAGGGGGTCATGGCCTCAGCGAGGGGCAGCCCCTAGCTGTGCCCAGGGTGTCCATGGGGTGCAGGGTCCCTCACACTGGCACTGGTGGGCAGACCCAGTCCTGTCCTGGGGTCTCTGGGGAGCAGGGTCCCCCCCACCGGCGGCCCCTGTCCTCACCTGTTCTCCAGGTCGGGCATGCTGAGGTTCCGGGCAGCAAAGCACATCTTGAGGGGGATCACCTTGCGGTCACGGGGGCCCTGGTGCTGGGGGGACCCCGAGTCCTCGCTGCCACTCAGGCTGGGGGACTGCGGGGCCGCCCCCTCCCACGGCAGGTCTGACACCAGCGATGGCTTCTTGATGTAGGGGGTCACCTCCCGCATGAACTTCACTGTGGGGAGGGGGGCACAGTCAGGCCTGGGGAGGGTCCTGCACCCCACACCTCAGCCCTGTGCCCCAGGGTTGATCTGATAGGGCAATGTGACCCTCCCACACTAAGGCTTGGAGTGTCCTGGGGGGGTCCCACCCTGTCCGGGTCAGGGATGTCCCGAGTGAAGGACAGGGCTGACAGCTCATCCATCCCAGCTGCCGGCGCGGGTGTAGGAAGGGGAAGGCGCCACAGGACAATGGTGCTGGGCAGGAGGTCAGGCTGCAGCCCATCCTGGTCCCATCCCGCCCAGCCAGGGCTGTGCCCGCCAAGTTTCCAGCCCTGCCGGCGATGCTGGGCCGGCCCTGCTGCTCACGCCCCGACGGCAGCCAGAGGAGGAGGAGGAGGGTGTGCAGCCAAGACATCCCGGCTCCACGCGCCTCTCCAGGCCGGGAAGGAAGGAAGGAGGCACCAGCTCCAGCTCCTGCTCCCCCCGGAGTGTCCCAGCCCAGCACCGCCCCGCTGACAGCAGCCCTGGACCCCCGCCCGGCCCCGGCAGCCAAGGCCGAGGGAGGGACGCGCTGGGGACAGAGACGGGGCAGTGAGAGGGAAAACCAAACCAAACAGCAAATAGGCTGCTCAGCACCGGGAAACCAGGGGTGAAAGGATCCTGGAGCCGGCACAATGCCACAGCCAGGCCCTCTGGAGGGGGAGTGACACCGATGGTGGGGCCCAGGCTGTGCTGCTGCCAATCCTTCCCTGCGGGGCTGCGAGTGGGAAGGGGGAGCACGGAAGGGACGGCAGGGATGGAACTGGGCAGGAGACACCGGCCCCCGCCTTCCCGCCGGCTCTGCTGAGCCACGAGGTGCTTGCCCTTGCTGTGGGCAGCACAGGAGTTAATATTAGCTGCTGCCGGCGCGCTGATCCCGGGATTACCGCCGTCCCACACCCCTAATCCCGCTCCGGGCCGGGCGGGGAGCGCCGCGGGCAGCAGCACAGCTCCCGCTGCGGGGCTGCTCGGCAGATGTTTGCCAGATGTGGGCAGCTGCCTCCAGCACGGGGAGGGAGCTCAGCACGCGGGGCTGCAGCTCACAGCGACCCTGCGGTGCAGGCACTGACCCCGGTGCAGTCAGGAGGGTGAGAGGCCAAGCTCGGCAGGAGTGTGGGTGCCCCGTAGTGACCCAGGACTGTGTCCTCATGGTGGGGGCAGCAGAACTGGCTCTGTTTTCAGTGGGATGCATCCATGGTGCAGGCAGGACACGGAGCACCTTGTGCCAGGGGTTGGGGGCACCTGCAACCACCCCTCCTGCTTCTGTGGAGGCGGTGACCAGCACAGAATTGCACTGCCGCCCTGGCAGGGCCAGCACCACCACCCCGGCACAGGCGCTGCCGCCCCACCCACGCTCACCACAGAGGAAGCCCAGCTGTCGCCTGCGCCCCTGGCCTGTCCCGCCGCAGGAAGGCGGCAGCTCCGGCTGCACCACGGCACTGCCGGCTGCACACCGGCCTCACCGGGGCTCACCGAGCCCCTGCAGCCGGCAGGGAACACCACCAGCCTTCCCAAGGCTTGTGCCCGGCCGTGCCCCTGGCAGTGCCCAGGGTCCGCACTGCACCCACAGCTGCCCGCGGGGCGGAAGGGCTCCCTTCCCCCAGGGCAGCCAGCGGGGCCTGTGGGTGCCCGGGGAGGTGCTTGGCGTGGGCCCTGAGGCCAACCCAGCCCCCAGGATGGGTGACACTGACACCAGCCCCACGGAGATGCCGTGCAGGGCTGATGGTTTCCCCTCCACCACTGGCACAGGGCCCAGGAGAAGCTCTGGCACCTGCCAGGGTGGTCATGGCTCCAGGGCTGTGAGGAGGGATGGGGCTGGATGGCACGGCCAGGTCCCCCACCAGCTCCTCTGTGGGCTCTGCTGATAGCAGCTGACCACGGGATGGTCCCACCAGAACCATTGGAGCAGCTGTGCCCAGCACAGTGAGAAAGGAAAGGAAGGGAAAGGAAGGGAAAGAAAAGGAAGAGAAAGTAAGGGAAAGGAAGGGAAGAGGCGTCTGCCACGGCACCCGTGCCCGTGGCGGAAGCGAGGGACAAACACAGCACAGGGCTGGAGCTCCTGTGGGACAGGATCAAACGGCTGGCAGCAGGAGGAAGGACAGGCAGCAGGAGGAAGGACGTGCTGAACCGGGCACGGGGTCCTGTGGGGACCCTCGCTGTGTTCAACAGCAGCCCACGACCACAGCACCAAGCCCGACCCTGCTGCTCCACCTCGGCCCCTGTGGCACCCAGCCGTGCCCAAGCACCTTGAGCCAGCTGTGCCCACACCAGGGAGCCCAGCCATGTCCCCTCGTGCCACTGCAGTGTGCCAGGAGTGTGTGGCAAAGCAGCAGTGCCCATCCCTGTACCGTGCCCAACAGGCACCGTGCCCATGGAGCAGCCTCACACAGCGGGGGACAGACGGACGTGCCAGGACACCAGGACAGTGTGTGTGGCACCACAGCACTGTGGCACAGCCCACCCTGACCTACGGCACGGGGGCTGGTGGCCTCGCCGTGCCCCGTGGCACGAGCCCCGTGCTGTGCCACCGGGCTGGGCAGGTCCTGCCCGAGCTTGTCGGGCTGCTGGGAACAGGAACAGGTCGGGCAGGAGCCGGTGGCTCTGCCGGGCCAGCCCCGAGCCGGCTGTGCTGGGCACAGGGCCCGGGGACACCGAGCCTGCGGGGGCTGAGCCTCAGGGACAGGGGCAGAGCCTGGACCAACGCCCCGGGTCGCAGCCCTCCCTCGGGACACTCAACCAGCCTGGGCATTGCCACCAGGGATAGGGGACAACCTGTTCGGGGGGACGCCACAGCCAGGGGACAAGAAGTCTGTCCTGGGGGACCCCTGATCTGTCTCTGAGGGACCCAAGTCTGTCGTGGAGGAACACAATCAGTGATCACAATCCTGTCCTTGTCCCCAGCTGTGAGGGGTCCCCATCCTGCCACAGAGGGAACAGCCCGAGCAGGGGGGACACCTGCAGTCCCTGTCCCCGTGCCTGGGGGCCCCCCCGTGGCTTTGGGGGGGACACAGAAATGTGCCAGGCGTCCCTGGCGTCCCACACCCGGAAATGGGACCCAAAGGGGGTCCGGGAGGCCGGTGACAGCGGCAGAGAGGTGTGGTGGGAGCCGGTAACGGCGGGGAAGCACCGGGGCGGGGGACAGGAGAACACCGGGGGCCCGCACCGGGGATTCGGGGGGAGAGGAAGGGGTTGAAGCGTTACCTTCAAGGATGACCTCCCTGCCGGCTCTCTTCAGCGCCTGCACAGCTTGATCGTGGGTGGCATCGCGGAGATCGACGCCGTTAACAGCGAGGATGGCGTCGCCTAACCGGAGCGCTCCGCTCCTTTCCGCCGCCAATCCCGGGAAGATCCGTGAGATCAGCACCGGCATCCGATTCTCCCGACCTCCCTTAATGCTGATCCCGAGCCCTCCCGTCTCTGCTTTCACCACCCGCACCCTCCTCACGCCACCGGGTGCCGCCGCCTCCGCGTTGCCGTTCACCACGCCGTTCACCACCGACGGATCGCCGGTCCCCGGTTCCGCCGTTAAGCTCAGCGTTTCCCCGGTCAGTTCCGCCGACACGCGGATCCAGCGCTCCCGCAGGAGCAGCTCCAGCAGCCCCGTTTTACAAGCCCGGGTCCACACGGCCATGCCGCCGCCGCCGCCGCCGCCGCCGGTCACCGGGGAAGGGGCGTGGCCTGGCGGAGGGCGCGGTTTGCGGCCCCGCCCCCGCCCGCATGGCGCGCTGCGGTAGGCTCGGGGGCGCGGGAGGACGGGGTGGGGCCGCCCCGCCCCCACCGCCGCTGCCACCAATCAGAGAGGTGGCGGCTAAGCCGCCGCCGCTGTGATTGGCTGTGGTGAAGGGCGTGGCTTAACAAACCACGCCCCCCCCGCGCCATGTCTGGCGCTGAGATTTGTTTGGCGCGCTGCGATTTATTTCACGAGTTACGCTTTAAATCTCCCGTGTTCTCCGGGGATCCCCGATTTCTCTCCCTCCATCCTCGGGGAATGTCGCTTCCCTGCCCCACGCAACACCTCCAGACCCCCGTCCTTAGGGAATGAGGCTCCCCGGCCCCAGGCAGCACCCACGGACCCACAGGCTCACTGGGGAGAGAGAAGCCAACACTGGGATTAGACACTGTGAGAGAAAGGGGATGGAATTTGGGGTGTCACCTTGTCCTCGCGCCCCGGGGAGGAGAACTGGAAGGATATGAAAATCATGATGACATGATGGTGGAGTGACAACAGGAATGAGCCCTGAGCCTGGGCATGTACACAACAGTGAGGTTTTATTCCTACAGCACCTTAAGAAAATTCTTACAGTGCCCCAGGAAGGCAGCACAGAGACAGTTCCTGAAGCTGGAGTGGCTTCTTCTGCTCTCAGGTGCCAAATTTCTTCTGCTGGACAGGCAGAGGCAGCTGGGTTTTGAAGTCCATGATGGGTCGTTCCACCACAACCAGGCAGTTCTTGTCCAGCAGATCCATGAAGAGCAGTGGCTGCAAGGCAGGAGATGGGAGTCGTGGAATCAGGGAATGGTTTGGGGTGGAAGGGACCTTAAAGGAATCTCATTCCACCCCTTGCCATGGACAGGGACACCCCCCACTGTCCCGGGTTACTCCAAGCCCTGTCCAACCTGGCCTTGGGCACTGCCAGGGATCCAGGGGCAGCCACAGCTGCTCTGGGCACCTGTGCCAGGGCCTGTGCACCCTCCCAGGGAACAATTCCATCCCACTATCCCATCTAACCCTGCCCTCTGGCAGTGGGAGCCATTCCCTGTGTCGTGTCCATACCCTTGTTCCAAGTCCCTCTCCAGAGCTGAGCACCTCCCTGACCCCGCTCCCCAACACCATCACCCACCTGGAACTTCTTGCAGATCTTGAAGGCGTGGAGCTGCCTCTTCCTGGCGGTCTCTGGGAGCTGTTTGAGGGTGCTCTGGTTCATCAGGAGGGCGCTGTCGTCGGGCAGGGGCTGCGGGAGGGCAGCAGGCAGAGCGCGGGTCAGGCTCTGCAGGAGCCCCCCGGCACCCCCAGCCCTCCCGCCCGCTCACCAGGGACTTGTCGAGCACGCAGAGCAGGTAGGTGTCATGGAGCAGGATGTGCGAGGGGTTCTTGGGGTTGAAGGTGATGTGAGTGATGGGTGAGTCCCGCTCCAGCCAGGCGCGGTGCAGCCCCCGGCTCTGCACGGCACGGCTCCAGCTCGTGTACTGCCTCTCGGGGATGCTGAACTCAAACAGCTGCAGGGAGCACAGCAGGGACACGCTCAGGGCTGTCTGCTCCTGCCAGCAGCTCCAGCCAGGGCCGCGAGGCAAGCCAGACAGGGAAGGGAGCAGGACCACGAGAGCTCGACTAGCAGAGCTCCTACCTGCTGGTCCGAGTAGGCAATGACGAGGTTGTTGGTGCTGGGGTGGATGGCGAGGGCAGATACGGCACAGTCATAGTTGGGCACCACGCAGTGATGCTGCAGGAGGGGACAGTGCACTGACAGGACCTGCCAGGGCCACTGCTGACAGCTCTCCCACACACCCACCCTGACCAGAACCTCCAGGACTGCCTCTGACCCCCTTTCCCACACCACACCCACCCCAGCCCTGCTCCAGGGATGCAGTGCCTGCTGAGTTCCCCATCCCGTGTCCCCTAAGGCTGGGGGGTCACTCCCAGGCCCACCTTGAAGCTTTTCAGGTTGTAGATGTGGATGGCCCAGTCTCCACTGACAGCTGCCAGCCAGTGCCCGTCCGCACTCGGTGCCAGCAGGTAAACGGCCTCGGAGCAGCCTGCAGAGAGCCTCGGGCTCAGAGGGGTGCTGGCAGCTCCAAACCTCAGAGACACCCAGCCCCACATGCCCCCTGATTGCCCAGTGCCAGGCCACGAGGGCACAAACACCCCCCGGAGAGACTCACACACCCCTGAGGGCAGGAAAGGGGGACACCCCTCTCTGCACCCGCAGGGGAGGGGGATGCAGAGCCCAGGAACCCCCAGCCCCAGCCCAGCTCCCCCCAGCCCACACCTGAGGGCGGCCGCAGCGTGTGCAGGTGTTTGCAGCCCCCCGGCTCCAGCAGCTGGAAGACGTGGACAGATCCTCGAGCAGAGGCCACGAAGAGGCTCTCGGAGTCGGCAGAGAACTGGAGCTGGTAGGCTGGGGGCAGGAGCTTGGGCACTTTGGGGACCTGGCAGCAGGGAGAACGCAGCTCTGGCAGCCACTCCACTGCCACCCACATCCCCACGAGTGACAGTGGCCAGGCCAGCCCCCGCAGCCCCCCAGCCTCTGACCTTCCTGAGGCTGACGCTGTCTCCGTCGCAGCGGACGCGGTACAGCTGGAAGCGGGAGGCCGTGGAGTAGCCCAGCCAGGTGCCACAGGGTGAGATGGAGCTGCAGTAGATGTGCTCCGGGCCCTGGGAACACCACGGGACTCAGGGAGGCCCAAGGGACCTCCAGAGCCCAGCACACACCCCTCAGCTGCCCCAGGGGCACCCCAGCCCGCTCAGCCCTACCTTGCTCTTGAGCTGCACCAGGTGCTCAGGCATCCGGCACAGGGGAAGGACCTCGCCGTCCTTTCCTGGGGAAGGAACCACACGGACCACCAGTGAGAGTGGGGAAACCACACCGGGCTCTCTGAGCAGCTGGGGATCCTGGGGGAGCGTCCAGACCCTCCCCTGAGGCCCAGGACAGCTCAATCCCAAAATCCTGCTGGCAGCCTGGGCTCTGCCAGGGAGCCAACACCGGAGAGCTGCACCTGTGACTCACCGGTCTCCTCAGTGGAGCCGAGTCTCCAGAGCTCCAGGTACTGGGAGAACTGGAAGAGGAGCAGCCGGGCTTTCCTGGCGCAGGAGACGAGGCGTCGCTGCGTGGAAAAACAGGCAGGATGTGAGGGACACACAGCCGGGCACAACGGGCTGGGGCACAGCCGGAATGCCCTGGGGTGCTGGTGACTCTGAGCAGGGGGAGAGCAGGGAAATCAGGTCCGTGGGATGGGAGCCTGGAGATGGAGACCCAGCAGGACCAGAAAGACCAGCCTGACAACTTGCACTGCTCCTTGGCAGAGCTTCCAGATGTACCAGGAAAGGAGACACAACGGGGCAGAGAAGGGAGCCAGGCACAGGGAAGGAACCCTGGCAGGGTAATGAGGGCACCTGGAGGGGCAGGGAGATCCAGCCCTGCCAGCCCCACCAGCTCCAAGCCCCCAGTCCCTGCACCACTCACGTGGGGGAAGGTGAATTTTCGGAGCGCTGCGTCGTAGCTCTTCTTCTGCACCTTCTCCATCAGCGGGCGGATCACCAGCTGGGCGTCCAGGCCTGGAAGCCAAGCACAGATCAGCCCGGCCGGTACCGGGAGGGCAGACCCTGCCCAGTCCCGGTGCCCCCGGCAGGGCAGTCGTACCCCCAGAGATGAGGGCGGTGGGGCTGTGCGCCACAGCCCGCACGTCATGGCTGTGGAACTGGAAGGGCTTGGTCCGCACCCAGCGCTTCTCCAGCCCACCCAGCCTCATGGGCAGCAGCTGCAGATGGTAGGTGGCCCCGGTCGAAGTGCCCACGATCATGCTGTCCTCCTTCTGCAGAGGGGAAACGGCGCTGTGGGAGCAGACTGGGAACAATAGCAGGGCACTGCCAGGAGGCAGAGTGCAGCAGCTCCTGCTCCCTGTCAACCAGGGGGGACCTGTAGGTGTCACCCACCTGTGACACGGCCAGCGAGAGCACGGCCGAGGTGCTGACAGTGTGGGACTCTGCCAGCGTGCCCTGCTCCCAGTCCCAGAACTGCACCCTCCCAAAGGAGTCGGCGCTGACCACGGTGCCGCTGGACAGGAGGGCGATGGCCCACACCACGCACTCGCGCTTGGCCTTCTCCACGTGGTGGTTCACCATGACCCTCTGCACCGTCTGGCCTGCAGTGCAAGAAGGTTGGGAGGGGCCAGGGGATCCCCCGGTGCCTGGCAGGGCCAGTGGGTGCCGGTGGCCCTGGGGATGGGATGGGATGGGATGGATGGGATGGGATGGGATGGGGCTGCTCCCGGGACAGGAGGTACCTGAAGTGACGTCAATCACACGAAAGAAGTCGATGGAGCCGGCCACGATATGAGTGTCCGAGGGGTGCCAGGACAGGCACAGGACACGGCCTGGGGAGGGAGGGAAGCTCCGTGTGAGAGCCCACAGTCACCGGGACAGCCGGAGGGACGGTGCTGCAGCCAGGACCCACCTTTCCGCCTGTCCAGGTTCCGCTCGAACTGGATCCCCCCAGGAACCACCTGGAAGATCTTGACAGAGCCGTCCTCGCAGCCGATCTGCGGGGGCCGGGATCAGCGCGGGGCTCAGCAGGACCCTCTCCCCGTGCCGCTGGCCCCGGCGCCGCTCCCGGCGGGACTCACCGCCAGCTGGGTGCCGGTGCTGTTGGCCACCATGCTCCAGATGGGTCCCCCGCCGCCATCCAGGCCGCGGGCCGCGCTCAGCCCGGACAGGTCGTACTCGGTGATGTCCCCGCCGAGCCCGGCCCCGAAGAGCCGGTCCCCGGCCGCCCAGCACAGCGACTCCACCGACCGCGCCTCGTGCCCGGGGATCACCTGCGCAGGGACCGGGTCACACCGCGGCACCGGGAGCACCCGGTACCACCCGGTACGCATCGGCAGGGCCAGATAACGCCCGGTACAGCCTCGGTGAGGCCCGACACAGGCCCGGTACAGCCCCGGTGCGGATCCGTAGGGCCAAGCAACGCCTGGACCCGGCTCGACACGGCCCGGCTCGGCTCGGTACAGGCCCAGCACAGGCTCGGTGCCGATCGGAAGGACCAAGCACGCCCCGTACGGGCTCGGTACGCGGCCGGTAGAAGCTCGATAAAGCCCGGTACGGCTCGGTACAGGCCCGGTGCATCCCGTGCCGGCGCCCTCACCTTCTCCTGGAAGTAGTTGGCGGCGAAGTTGTACACCTCGACGGCGCCGTCGGTGCGGGCCAGGGCCAGGCGGGAGCCGCGGGGGTGGCAGGCGAGGCAGCGCACGCCCGCCGGCACCAGCCCGAAGAACCGCACCCGGTGCACCTCGAACTCGCCCATGGCGCTCCGCCGGCCCCGGCGCCGCTTCGCTCCCGCTCCGCTCCCGCTCCGCCCCACGTGCGCGCGGCGCGCCGGAACCGGAGCTGCCCCGGGGCCGCGCGGAACCGGAAGCGGAAGCGGCGGCGGCGCGGCGGGAGATTCGTGCGGGGCCGGCGGCGGGTGCGGTAGCGGAGCCGGGCGGCGGGAGCGGGGCGCGGCGCGGGGCGAGCGCACGGTGCAGGCGGGAGGGGTCCGGCCCCGAGAGACCCGGCCGGGCCGCCCCGGGCCGTCCCCGCCGCACCGGCGCCGCTGGAGGGCACCAGCGCCCCGCGGGACCGGGCGGCGGCACGGGGGGCGCAGGGCCCGGGGGAGGCTGCAGGGCCCGCAGGGGGTCTGGGCCTGGGGGCCTCGGGGAAGGGAAGGGTCTGGGCTCTGGGCATGGCGGCTGCGGCTGGATCTAGGGGGACCTTGGGGGACCGGAGGGCCTGGGGACATTCTATAGGGCCTGGGAGGAGAGGATCTCAGGATCTGTGGGCCCAGAACGGGGTCTGTGGGGCCCGGGGGTGGAAATTCATCCTGGAGCCCCCAGATGGGGAGGGCCAGGGGCTCCTGCTCCCCTCCCCGCTGCCCCTGTCCTGACCGTGTCTCTGCAGCCCCTGGCAGGCCCGGCATGGTGCAGATCGTCATCTCCAGGTGAGCCCCATGGGTCCCGTCCCCGTGGCCCCTGTGCCTGCTGGGGCCCGGGTGACCCTCCCCATGTCTCCCCCAGCGGTGGCACCGGGGCCCTGGCACAGTGGGTGCTGCTGGAGCTGCAGGGCGAGGTGGAGCCCCGGCAGAGCGGGGACCTGGCCGGGAGCCTGCTGGGAGACCTGCACTACACCTGTGAGGTGAGGCTGGACACCAGTGGGACCTGCCTGGGACAGTCCAGCCCAGCCTCACCCTCCGCTCTCCCCAGGGCGTCCCTGTGCTCATCGTGGGTCACCACATCCTCTACGGGAAGGTGGTGCAGCTGGAGAAGCCGTTTGCTGTGCTGGTGAAGCAGGGAGGAGCCTCCCAGCCCAGCCCCGTGGGGCCCCACAGCCACTACTACACCGTTACTGCCCTCATCAAAACCAAACTGCTCTTCAAAACCCGCCCCAAGCCCATCATCACCCACGTGCCGAGGAAGGTCTGAGGGGAAGGATGTGGGCTATGAACTGTGATCTGCTGCTAGAAAAAGCAGCAGGGACTTGGGGAGATCCAGGACCTCATCCCTGTCCTGCACAGGGGACTCTGGCACTGCTGGGTCCTGTGTCTGGGCACCCAGAGCCCTTCCTGGGTCACTTGTCACCCCCAAAATGACTCTTTTCAGAGAGCAACCAAGCTCTTGGCCACAGATGCTGTGGATCACCCCAGGGCCATGGCTTCTGGTAGGTAGGGACCTCCTGTGAGCCTGGGCAGGGGTGTCCCACCCAGGGGCTGTCCACAGTGTGCAGCAGGTCCCAGGGATCCATGGAGCTGCCAGAGTGGAGATGTCTCCTTCCATCCGCTCCCTGCAGCTGTAGGGACACCAGTGCCATGCAGGGACTCAGGACCAACCTCCCTCAAGTTGGGCAGGGGGTTCAGGGACCCTCCCCAAAACACACCACGTGTCCTCACTTCAAGTCTTTATTTCCACAACTCCGTCAGGATATAAAAACCAGCCTTTTCCACCCGAAATATGGAAAAAAATTCCCCTGGCAGGTTCAAAAATAAATAGATTTACAAACCATCTGCAACAATACCAAAGAGCTACAAAAGTCTTCTAAAAAACCTTGTATTAAATTAAACAAAAACCAGCTAAAAGCTCCGTCGTAGAAAGGGGGTTTTATCTAAGTCCTGAAAAAAGGACCCACAGGTGAATTCCCTGGGGAGGGGAAAGTTGGGAAGCACCTTGCCTAAATCCCCATCTCCCTACTGTTGGGAAGGTAGCGGGGTGGGAGTGATGGGGCCGTGGGGTGGCCAGAGCATGACACAGCCCCAGAGGGTCTCCAGCAACGCCCCGGCCGGCACACAGCCCCCCAGTTTTCCCAGTCTCTCCATGCCAGGATCCCCCCCTTGGCTCTTTGGCAAAGCTGAAGCAACCTGCTGCCCTCCTGGAGCAGCCAGACCCCCGAAAGGCCTGGGGGGCTGCCCATGGGTACGTGCCCGCACGCAGCCGTGGGGCAGAGGCAGCACAGCCAGCAGTGCTGGCACCATGCAGACACACTGTGTGTCCTGGGGTGGGGAGTGCTCTAGCACCACGGAGGTGGGACTGAAATCCCTGTAAAAGCACCGAGGGGTGGAAGGTTCTGGAGTGGGGTGTCGGGGAGCGCGGCCAGCAGCGCTCCACACCAGGATGCTCCATAGGGCACAGCTGGGATGTAGCTGGCAGCACCTGGCTGGGTGATGGGCAGCCCTGGCTCAGCTTCTCTGTGGCCAGCTTGGGATGGAAAAAGGAAAGGATAGGAAAAGTTTGCACCTTAATAGAGAATAAAAGCAAGATTTCAAGATCTGATGAGAAATGCCAAGGGTTGGGAGCGCTCAGCGCTGCCCAGCAGCTCCGGGATTGGGAAAAAGGGGCCTGGGGGTGTTCACTCCAGCACGTGGGATCACCCCAGCACCTGATGGTTCCGGGACGGGGAAGAGGGGACGGCGGTGGTTACCCTGACACGTCAGGTGGCCATGGCACCGGGATGACCCTGGCACGGGACCACCCCACGGTCAGACCTCAGTGAAGACCAGCCCACACTGCTCCTGCCTCTTGCCGCAGCGGCGGGCAACGATGGCCAGGTAAAGGGTGAGCAGGGCCACCCAGTAGCAGGCGTAGAGGATGGCACCTGAGACAAGGAAGGCCACCTCGGTCTCGCTGAAGAGGTCCTGGCTGTAGGCGGTGTAGGCCAGCCCGCCCAGCAGCACCGCCACCCACACCGACACTGGCAGCAGCCCCACGAAGTTCACCACGATGGTGCGGCGCCCTGAGGTGCCCCAGCCCGACTTGTTGATGGTGGCAATGGCGAAGATTTTGGCGGGCAGCAGGCTGGACATGTAGAGGAGGGCGTAGAGGGACATGAAGATCATCTCGGCGCTGCCGCGCAGGAAGCAGGCGTAGGTGGCCTTGATGACGCCCACCAGCTGCACCGTCAGCAGGAACAGGAGGATGTTCCAGACGCGGCCGCGGTAGAAGAGCTGGATGACGGTGGCAATGAGGAAGAAGGGGAAGAAGCCGGTGACCACCGACTCGTAGGTCATCCAGAGGTGGTGCTTGTGGAACCAGAGCGCGTTGTAGAGCCACTCGCGGAAGTAGGACTTGCTCCAGCGGGTCTGCTGGTTGAGCCAGCGCAGGTACCGCGTGGGCGTCTCTGTCAGGCACTTGGAGCGAGCCGTGTACTTGGTCCGGTAGCCCAGGCTGAGCACGCGGTTGGTGAGGTGCCGGTCGTCCCCGAAGCTGCACTTGCTGCCCAGGAAGGTCTGGTGGTACCAGTCCTCGAGGAACTGCTGCAGCAGCGCATTGCGGTACATGCCCAGGGGGCCGCTGATGCACTGCACGCACCCAAAGTACGACTGGCACGCGCGCTCCACGTTGAAGGCCATCCAGTACCGCACGCTGCTCAGGAAGGAGAGCCACGAGTCGTACTTGTTCAGGATCTGGGGAGGGGATGGATGTGAGCCCCGGCAGCGCTGCAGCCCCATGGGCCCCCAGCCCTGCCCTCCCTCACGCCAGGGTACCTGGACGTCACCGCCGACGCCGCCGACGTGGGGGTCGGCCTCCAGGATGCGGAGCATCTCGGCGGTGCAGGCGGGGTCCAGCACCGTGTCTGAGTCACACACCTGGGGGCAGAGGGAATGTGGAGCCCCGCTCCCGCCGCCCACGCGCGCCCGGCAGACAGCCCAGCCCACAGCCAGGCAAGCCTGAGCCACGGACGGCGAGACCAGGCAGAGCCCCGGAGACCGGCAGGCGATGGAGGGGAGCAGAGCAGCCGGTGGTACTGGGGCACCGCTGCCCAGGACACCCATCTCTGGCTGCTGACGCTGAGGGAGGACCTGTTCCAGTCACCACATGTGGGGACCTTGCACTTCGTGCAACACTGTCCCACGGGGTGACACCACAGCAAGCCATGTGCTGAGGAGGAGCTGATGGGACACCCTTGGGCAGCAGTCAACACCTCAGCCACCCCAGTGTGTGCAGCCCCCAGCCCTGGTGGCTCTAGGCCAGTGCATGGGGCCAGATCCAGTGCCAGGCACCCAGGTGCTACTGGGGATTCCCGGGGCACCTCTGCCCAGGACGCTCACTGCCCACATCCCCCAGCCCATGCACCCACCTGGATATAGTCCACGGAGTCTCCGAGCGCCCGGAAGGCCGTGTACATCACCTCCCGCTTCCCGCCCCACTTCTGGAGGATGCAGGAGTAGGTGTTGCTGCGGACCAGTGCCTGAACTCGGGCCAGCCCTTCCCGCAGCCCGGCCTCTGTCTCCCCCTCGCCCCAGGCGTGGAAGTTGCTCCTCCAGATGTAGCTGCCGGAGTGCTCGGAGCCCATCACGTCGTGGAAGATATCCAGCATGTAGGTGTCGTCAGGGCCGTTCCCGTCCACCACCATCACCACTTTGAGGTCGGGGAAGGCGATGCGCTTGACGGAGCGTAGGCACTTCGTCAGGTAGTCGGGGTCCTCCTGGAAGGCGGCGATGCAGAGGGCCACGGAGCGCCCCGGCCGCACCGGCTGCCCCTCGCCCCGCATGCGCCGGTGCTCCAGGAAGGCGAAGAGGCTCTGGATGAAGAGGTGCAGCCCCAGGATGGCCCCGTAGAGGCCGAAGGAGAGGTAGTGCTTCTCCGTGTGGATGAACTGGTACCCTGTGACGTAGGCGGCCAGGATTCCCCCCAGCACCGCCACGGCGAAGAGGCTGGTCCCCACGACACGCAGGGCCGTGGAGAGGCTCCCTGGCATCTGGGGGGACACGGGGCGCCATCAGGGCACGGGGACATCCTCCCCATCAGGTCACCCGGAATGCAAAAGCGGGGTGGCCCTGCTCCTCCGCTGCCCCACGGCCACCCTGTCCCTCACCGGCCACTGGTTTGGGGGTGACACCTTCCCAGTGCCTCCGCGGGGCCAGAGGAGGTGCGGGGGTCCCCCACACCCCGCTCTGTGTGTGCCAGGTGAGGTGCAGGGGTCCCAGGTACCCCACCGAGCACGGTGCCAGCACCCCCATCCACCCGAGCAGGAGCACGGCTGCTCGCAGGCGATGGCTGGGCTGGAGGACAGGGAAGGGCACGGGGATGTCAGGGACCGGGTGTCCCCGGGGAAATCACGGCCGCCCAGAGCCCTCCGCCACCCGAGCGTGTGCAGGGGACCCCCGGCTGCGGGGACGGCAGCAGCGAGACCCCCGCCCGCTGCGGGATGGGACGGACAGCGCGGGCAGGACGGGACTGAGGGGAGGCACCGGGACGCGGGCAGGGGGTGCGGGCAGGTCAGGGGTGCCCGAGCACGTGCTGGGGTGCGGGCAGGGCGCGGAGCCAGCCCCAGGGACCCCGGCGGCACCTCCCGGGCAGCCCCCTCCGGCTCCCCCCGGTCCCGCAGCCCCCGGCGCTCCCGGCTCCTCCCGGTCCCGCAGCCCCCGGCGCTCCCGGCTCCCGCTACCCCCGGCCCCGCAGCCTGCGGTGCTGCTGGGCTCCCAGCATCGCGGGGGACCCCGAGCCGGCACCAGCGGGCCGGGAGGGAGGAGGAGGGACCGGGACTCACCGTGGAGGTGCCGGTGGTGGTGGTGCCGCCGCTCCCCACCCGCCGCCGCCGCTGTGCGCCCGGCCCGGCCCGTGCGGCCCCTTTATACCGCGGCGGGGCCGGCACCGCCCGCAGCCCGCGGGGGCCCCGCCCGGCACCGGCACCGGCACCGGCACCGCCGGCACCGCCCCCGGCACCAGCACCGGCACCGGCTCCAGCTCCGCCCGCAACCCCCGGGAACCCGCCCCGCACCGGCAGGACCTGGCACCGGCCCCAGCCCCGCACTGCGGGAGTGATGACCGGCACCGGCAGCACCGGCAGCACCGGCGGCGCCGGCATCAGCAGCACCAGCGCTGCACCGGCACTGGCACCATCACAGGCATTACGGCACGGCTGCTATACCGGCGGCACCGGCAGCGGCTCCGGTGCTGCACCGGAACCGGCATCACCATCACCCGGCACCGGCATCAGGTGCGGGCAGGGCACGGAGCCAGCCCCAGGGACCCCCGGCAGGCGCTCGGGGTGGAGGAGGCACTGGGAGGGTGTCACCCTGTCACCCCCAAGGCAGTGACCGGTGAGGGACAGGGACCGGCCACTCCATCTCCCCCCGCCCCGCTCTTGGGACCCCTCTGATGACACCCACGCGTCACCTTCCTGTCCCACCGTGTGCCCCCGCGGCATAAGCCACCTGTGTCACCCTGTCCCCGTGCCCAGTGGGTGCCAGGGCAGGACCAGGGGCATCCCGAGGACAGCAGCACCTTGTCCCTGTGCTGGCCCGATGGCAGGGGACAACCAGCTCCTGGAGGGGCCATTCCGAGTCTGTAGGAGGCACAGCCACGACTCGGGGCTCAAATTCAGCACTTATGGGTTTTTCAGCCCAGCCGTGTCCTGCTGTGCTGGGAGCTGGGTGTGAGGAAATGCCGAGGCTGGCTCGGAGACTCCGAGCACCAGGAGCTGGGAAAGGGGATCCCTGCAGCAGGAGCACCCCGGCTGGGGACATGGCCAGGACTCCCAGCCTTGCAGGGAAGGGGGTGCTGGACACCCCACACCTGGCAGGACACAGGGCAGGTCCGAAATGGGGCTGTGCACAGTGGGGCTGGGCTGCCAGGGGAGCAAGGGGCCACCAAGCTGGGTCCCTGAGGACTCTGTTCCTCCCACACTGTGGGGTGCAGGAATGGGGCCCTTGGTGCTGCAGCGCTCATGGGGACTGCCCTGCCTGGAGGGAGGAGGTGACTCTGATGTTGGGGTATCCCTGAGCACGCAGTGGTGAGTGGTGGTCCCAGCCAGGTACCCTGCAGGGTCTCTTAGCCCCTCCTGAGCATGGAGAGGGGCTCTTGGTGCCACACCAGAGGGGCCCATCCTCAGACCCTGTGGTGAGGGAGCCCCCAAACTCTTCAGCAATCTTGTGGTGTGAGTACAGTGCCAGGGAGGGCCACAGAACTCCACTCTGGGGGTGCAGAGAGCAGAGCCCCCCTCCCTCTGGACTCCCCTCGGGGACAGCCACACATTTGGTGCTGCCTAGCCAAAGGGAGCCTGAAGCACTGGCTCAGGCTGCTTGCCCAACTCAGGGCTCACCCTGGGGGTGTTAGAGGGTCTGGGACATGACCATGATGGCACCCACGAGCTTTGCACGGCCCCACAGACGCCAAGGACACAGGGATTATTAGCACGTCTCAGTTTAATCCCACACCTCGTCCCAGCGAGGTTCCCCTCCCACCCGACACCGCCAGCGGCATCCTGCAGACCCCAGAGAGGAGCAGTTCATTGCCAGGGGCTCAGCCCCACTACGGCAGCACCACAATCTTCTTCTCCAGGGTCTGTGGGGGGAACAGGACCCTCCTCATGGCGCTGTCCAGCTCCTCCAGTGCCAGCTGTGCGTGCAGCACCGTGGCGGCGTCGCGCTCCGCCGTGGCCACGTGCTTCAGCAGGCGGTACAGGTCCCGCAGCACGTCCCGCAGCACCTGGGCACGGCACGGGGCAGGGTCGGCCTCAGCACCGCCCCTCGGCGAGTCCCGGCAGGCTGGGACTGCCCCTTCCCCCGGGGCACCGACCGCGGCCACCGCCAGCGCAGCCCCGGCCCCCCGTGACTCAGTTTCCCCACACGGCAGCAGCACACTGTGGTGATCCTTCAGCCCAGGGCCACGGGGGCATGTCAGGATCCCGGCTGTGGGGATTCCCCTGGGGAACTGGCTGTTTCCCCCACGGGAGCTGAGTCCCAACACGCTTGTTACTGGGAACTGCGGAGGGAGGCCACAGTGGTGGAAAATCCGGGCATTTCCAAGTCAAATCAGTGATGAACAACTCCCACACTCCCAAGAGCCGGCACTGCCCCAGCATGGCGTGGCACTGTCCATGGCACAGCCCAGCAGCTCAGAGGGACACCCCCACAAAGCCCCCCTTCCCCAGGATCTGTTGAGGGAACCCTTTAGTGGGGGATGCCCAAACTGGGCATCTCAGTCCCTTGGGACTTTCCCTGGAAGCCGCTTGGGAATGAGCCCTGCAGCCCCTACAGAGCACAGGCCCTCCCCAAGGTGTGCCCAGGAGCCCCTTGGGGGCTGTCCCTGCCCCAGGGACAGGCAGGGGCTGACCCACCTCAGTGACCTTCTCACTCAGCCCCCGTAGCAGCAGCACCACCACGTGCACAGCAGCTCTTCGCACTTCAGCCTCGGGGTCTGTCCGGGCTATGGCTGTCACACAGCAGGTGACCTGTGGGGACAGGGCAGGGGGGCATCACCAGGGGCTGAGAGATGCAGGGGATCCCATCGGAGCAGCCACTGACGCGCTGGCAATGGCCCAAGAACGAGGATGGGACCCTCGTGCCCTGTTGGGTGCAGGCTCCCAGCAGCTCCCCCCAGGGCCAGGCGGCACATGGATGCCTCAGGAAGATGGATAAGAGTCTGTATAAAAATCAGGCAGAGCCAAAGGAATCTAATTAAATCCCGGCAGTGACAGCCGGGAGAATTAGCAGAGCTCGCACCTTCCCAAAATAGCAGCGTGTGGCTCTCTGGCATCACATCAACTGCCGGGATCCACCGGTGCCGAGCAGGAACGGAGCAGCCCCGCTGCCAAATCCACGGTGTCTCACTCCAGGAGCACCGGAGGGGGCGGGGGTGTGAAGCCCTGGCTCCCGTGGGGCACAGACCCATCGCCTCCAGGGCTGCTGGGCCCCTGGGTGTCGGGCTCACCCCACTGGGATCTCCCAGCAGCTTCCGAAGCCAAATCTCAGCCACAGCCTGCAGCCAGGGCGGGTGAGGGCCAGCTCCCGATACTGATGATACCGATAATGATAATTAAGATAACGGGAGAGCAACAAGGTGTCATTAAGCGGGAGGTGTCTCTGGCAGGCACCACTTGTGCCCCCAGGTCTCCTCTGGCAATGGCTGCCACGGGTGGAGCAGGCACCTAAAAATCAGGGCTAGAAGGCTAGAACCTCCCTAGTGTTTGCTTCAGGCCCCATGACTTTTATACTCCACAATATCAGCAATTATCACTCACGTCCTTAATGGAAATGTCCCGTTTCCATATGGAAATGTCCCATTTCCACATCCTCAGCAGCCCAACCATGTGCTAACAAATGCGCTCGTTAAGGAGAATGCTCCGCAGGCAGGGTGAGGGTCAGGATGGGGCCGGTACCTCCTGGATGATGGATCCCAGCTGGAAGCCCAGGTGCTGGCAGAGCTCGCCCAGGTTGGAGAGGCTGCTGGCCCGCAGGGCTGCGTCGGGATCGCGGGCACCCCGCAGGAAGGCGCGGATCAGCGGCTCCCGGTGCCGGAACACCATGTCCCCTGCCAGGAGAGCAGAGCCCGTGTCACCAGCAGGGAAAGGCCCCCCCTGCCTGCCAAAGCCCTGGCTCCGTTGGGAACAGATGGGTGGGGCATCTGCCTTGCAGCACCACTGAACAGCTGGATGCAACATCTGGAGTGTGGCTTGTGCCCCTCAGCACACACCCCGTGTCACAGAACCTGGGGCTCTTTGGCACATTCCAGTCCTCCCATGGGGTCACTCATGGTCCTGCAAACACACCAAGTGTGAATCTCAAATTCTGGCATCATCCAGACCCAATCCCCTGCCCCAATTAGCACACAGAGGTGCTGTGGATGTGTGAGCTGCTAATGAGAGCTCACGCCCGTGCTCAGCATCCACAACCATCCCAGGAGCGTGGTCATCCCACAGCAGCTGTGTGCCCCACGGTGTGGACACACCTCCTACCAGGCAGGGCCTTGAGGGCTGAAAAGAAAGCTCCAGAAGGCCAGCTGGCCTGTAAATCCTATGTTTTTCCAGCTCTCTCAAGCTCTGAAACTCCTCGGACAATGGTGTCCTGCAGCAGATGGAGGCACTGGGGTGGATGCCTTGGGACGTCCCAGGGTGTGGGGACAGGAATGATCCTTGGGGCAGTGAGGGCCCCTATCACCCTGCACGTGGGGGCTCAGGCTGGGGACTGGCACAGGGTGGGGGAGCACAGGGCAGCCCCGTAATGCCAAGGACTTGCTGGGAATGTCTCATGCTCTGTGCCTGCATCCCAGGGCTCAGAATTACAGCAGTATGAGCAGTGCAGGGTGCTCTGAGTGGGATCCCCTCCACAGCCAGCAGTGCACCAGCCTCTGTGCCAGATGGCGACAGAAGGGGCATGCAACACTTCCTTTCCCCTCCCAGATAGGGAAAGCCACTCCAGTGGGACAGAAAACAGGGCTGGGCACAGGGCAGGAGCGAGGCATGATGGTCTCTTGGCATAGTAGGAGAGCTCAGAGCCACAGAGAGCTGAGGGGTGATCCTGAAGTGCTGGATAAACCCTTGCTCTCAGATGCTGAAGCTTTGCAACAGGAACAACCTGGTGCAATTTGTTCTATAAATATGCTGGCGAGCCGGGACGCGCCGGAGCAGCTCCCGCGGCACCGCGGGGAGAGCCAGGGCAGGACGTGCCACCATCCCCAGGGCAGCTTACAGGGACAACCTGCACCCAGCCAGACACTTGGACACTGCCTGGGGAGGTCTGGGACTGAGGGGCTCTGCTGCCCTGAACCCATCCCAGCAGTGAGGATGGACGGTGGCACAGCCTGGCACTGATGCCACAGCTGGCACAGCCCAGGGATGCCACTGGTGCCAGGGAATGTGGCACAGGCCACAGGAGAGTCACAGTCCCAGGACTCAGGGGGTCCTGGCCCTGCAGGGGCATGCCCAGCCGAGGCACAGAGTGCCCACCCAGTGACCAGGGAGCTCTGCCTGGCTGCCCCAGCACCGCGGACACTGGCTGCCACCTCCCCGGCCATGTACAGCTCCAGCTGTGTGCTCCCGCTGGCCAGGCCTCCTCCACAGAGTCAGACAAGACATTTTAGGACGTGTCCCAACAGCAGATGCCAGAAAGGCATCATCCAGCTTCTACCTCTGAGCCCGGCGTGTCTGGGCGCTTCCCAGCAGTCTCCAAGCCCGGTGCTGCCGACCGAGGGGATGGTGGGCTGCTGGCAGGACCCCTCATCCTGCTCCTGCTGCTGCCAAACCCCTGCCAGCTTCTCTTGGGCTTTCAGACCCTGCTCACCTTCTGACAACAAAAGTCCCCTGTGGCTTTCCCCCCGGTAATGGTGAGGCTGAGCAGTGCTCTGGCTGCTGGCAGCGGGCAGTGCCATGCCCACGGCCAGGGACTCACCCAGTGCCCGGGTGACACGCATCAGCACCTCGCCCAGCTTCATCCTGGTGACAGCAGCCATGGTGTCCTCTTTGCCCTGTGCTGGGCGCTCGTACTGTGCCAGCAGGACAGGCAGAATCCGCTCTGGATACTCACTGGAGAGCAGGGCAACGCCTGCAGGGGAGAAAAGCTGGAAAATCAGTAATTTAGCAGCTGGCAGCAGGTGTCCATTCACTGCTGCTGGGTATGCCCTTTGAGCCAGTGAGGACTTGCTGCACTGGGGCCAGCTGAGCACTGCAGCCAATGCTTGGGCACAGGGTCTGGTCACTGCTCCCAGATCTTGGCCATCAGCACACGGTGCCAGCGTGTCTCTGTCCCTGCTGCATTTACCTGGCCAGGACTGGGAGCAGGAGCCAGTGCGTGCTGCATGCCCACTGCATCTCCCTGGGGCTGACGAGAGACCAGATCCCAGATGCAGGGATCAGACCCTTCTCCAGCTCCAGTGCCCTCCCCTAAACACACTCCAGCCCCTCAATGAGTGTACTGTTATGAGGGGCCCAAAACTGACCCCAGGATTCCGGGTGTGATGTCCAGCACATCAGGACTACGCCACAGGAGTCTGGCTCCATGAAACCCAGCGGTGCCACAACCCCTGGCTCAGCCCCAGCCCTGCTGCTGTGACAGGGAGCAAGTGGGATATGGGGACCCATCTGGCACGGCCCCCAGGCCTGTGCTTGGCACGGCACGGCTCGGCAGGGCACAGGTGCCGGTGAGTCAGTGCTGCAGGAACCGCACCAGGGTTAATCACGGCAGCTGCAGCAGCGTTAATCACTGCACGTTACAGCCTTTGTGCTCCAGCCCCGGGCAAGGACAGGCCCGGCCCTCTCAAGACCGTACAGGCACTGGGAAGCACGGCATGAACTCCTTCCCAGCTGCTGCCAAAGGTTACCAACCCAACGGCAGCGGTGCCAGCATGGCCGTGGGCCAGGGGAATGGCACATATCCCTTCCACAGAACCCAGGGCACTGTGACCATCCACTGTCACCCAGGATACACAGTCACTGCTGCAGAAACACCTGCCTGCAATCCCACGGACAGCCAGTGCTGTGGGGCTGTGCCGAGCATGCTGGGGCAAGCACTGACCTGAGGGTTTCCTAGGAAGGGCTGTGAGTACTCAGCAGCTGCCACCTTGGCAGAGCCCTCAGGGAGCACCAGTGGGTCCCCCACCTCCTGGTCCTCTGCCAGCCTCAGCCGAACAGACCCCTCTGTGGGTGCTGGGGCTGTGCCCACGCTGTACTGGAACTGCAGCCCCAGCCTGTGGCACAGACCTGGCACAGGGATGGTGACCAGCTCCAGGGAGTAACAATGACTGGGAGATGACGTCTCCAGCTTCAGGAACTCGGCATGGAGCCCACATGTGGCCCCAGGCTTGATGGAACAGCACAAAGCCACAATCTGGGAGGGCAGGAGATGCCGAGCCCTCAGCCTGGCCATGGCTCTGCTGCTCTCCACTCCCAGGGCACAGCACAAACCTTCCCTGACAAAGGGCTGGCACTCGCCCGGACAGGCACTGCTCACCTTGGATGGCTGAGAGGTAGACAAAGGCATCCTCATGCTGCACATTCTCCAGGAACACCTGGAAGGAAGGGAAGTGCCATCAGCAGTGACCCTGGGCTGGGCCAGCAAGGCCAGAGGGCTCCAATAATGGTGACCATCTCGAGCCTGATGGCCTGTTCAGCACCAGCTCTGCCTCTGGTGGGGCACACAGCAGGGGACAAGGGACCAAGGCAAGGGACAGGGGCCTCAGCAGGAGCCCGGTACCTGCAGCAGCTTCTCCTGAAGCCGAATGGCCTCTGGATCCCTCTGGGTGACCAGGCTGGCGAGGCGGCGCAGGGCAGCTGCCCGGCCGGGGGGCTGGGGGTCACAGGCTGACACCAGCAGCTCCTGCAGCCCCCCCGGGGCCGGGCTGTCGGCTCGTGGGGCTGGAGAGGCCCCGGGCCCACGGCCCCTGCTCTGCCCCGTGCTGCTGTCCCCATGAGCTGAGGGGCTGGGGGCGCTGCCGGCAGGGCTCCGTGCTGCCGTGCCAGGCTCCCGGCCCAGCAGGCCCTGGGCAGCGGTGCCCAGCGTGCCGGGCGAGCAGGCGCCGTGGGTGAGGATGGCGATGCGCAGGTCCGAGGCCAGCTCCTGGGTGAGGGGCTCGGGGTAGGTGCGGGACAGCTCCTCCAGCAGCGGCACCAGGCGCTTCAGCACCGCGAAATCGCTGGATTTCAGCTGGCAGGGAGAGGAGCAGCGCTGGCTGTTAGCAATGGAACGAGGGGCCACAGCCTGGCATGCTCCCCGGAGGGTGGGCATGGGGGTGAGGAGCCCCAGAGCCCCAGCCCCAGGTCAGGAGCTGGGCTCTGGGCACCGCGAGCTCCTCTCAACCCAGCGCCAATCCCAGCCCTGGCAGCAGCCATGGGAGAAGGTGGGAAGCACATGAACCTGAAGAACAGCAGGGTCTGGGTATGGGGACCAAACCAGGGACATCCCTCCCACCAGCTCTCCAGCACAATTCCACACAAATTCAGTGCCAGACTTGCCATCGGTCCTGCCTGGAAGGATGCTCCCAGCACAGCAGCCATGACCTGTCCTGAGCTGGAGAAGCTCTTGCCCTAACCTGGATTTAACTGCTAAAATCTGGGATGTGAGGGTGAAAAGGGTGCTTTAGCAGAGATTTTGGATGATTGCATAAAACTCCTCGCCTGCTGAAACCCAAACAGTTCTGCAGCTCCTTCCAAAACCTTTCACATTCCATTTTCCAAATTATGTCACTCCCATTAACACAAAAGGGGGAGCAGGAACTCTCCTGGGAGGGGCCCACTGCAGCCACAAGACTCTGGCTTTAACTTCTCTTCAACTACAGTTCTTTTCCCAGTATTAGAAATTTAGCAATAAGAGACAATAAATAATCTTTTTCTGTTAACAGCTGGCTCTTCCGTAGGGCAAATCCAGGGATGAAACAACCCCAGCAGCTCAGTGATGGCAGCACGTTAATGGACGTGCCATTGCTCCCCATGGCAGGTCCACTGAGTGACACAGAGCTCATATATATATATAGGTATTACAAGGTAACTGAGAGATATAAATAACAATATAAATATGTATAAAATGTAAATATAAAAGTATAAGGGGATTTTCAAGGGTACAGCCCACATGGGAAGTTCACAATGCTCTGCAGCCAGAGTCTGTGACCGTGTGGGGATGCAGAGGGTGCAGTGCTGGTATTTAAAGATGCTGTATGTGACTGCACTGTTCTGACAGTGCCTTCTTAGGAGAGATAATAAATTAGTTAATTGGGCTCTTTGGGGGTACCCTGCTCTGATTGAATCCTTGGTCAGCACCCTGGCACTGCCCCAAGCAAAATAATTATATATCTATGTCTCTAGATGCATTTACAGGCTGTGACTCCGAGCCAGCCCAGTGACTCCGTGCCACTGCACCCTCAGCTGTCCACGGCAGTGCCAGCCCCCACCCCACAGCCCCCGGTCCTCTCCCTCACCTGGACGGCCCCGCCGAGCACAGCGGCCACGAGCCCCATGGCCATGGCGAGGGTCTGCGCCTCGGCCGCCGCGCCCGGGCCCCGCGCAGGGTGGGCACAGGCCCGCTGCAGCACGGCTGCCAGGAACTGCTGCACCTGCCAAGGGAACGGCCATCAGCAGCAGGGACTGCCCCCTGCAGCTCCTGCTGCCTCTGAGCCCAGCCGAGTGTCCCTGTCACGCACAGCTCTGAGCACAACCCCACACAAACGAGTAACCCATCCCACACAGCTCTGAGCACAGTTCCACACAAACGAGTACCCCCACCCCACACAGCTCTGAGCACAACCCCACACAAACGAGTACCCCCACCCCACACAGCTCTGAGCACAACCCCACACAAACGAGTACCCCCATCCCACACAGCTCTGAGCACAACCCCACACAAACGAGTCCCCCATCCCACACAGCTCTGAGCACAACCCCACACAAACGAGTACCCCCATCCCACACAGCTCTGAGCACAACCCCACACAAACGAGTACCCCCATCCCACACAGCTCCCCAGCACAACCCCACACAAACCAGTCCCCCATCCCACACAGCTCTGAGCACAACCCCACACAAACCAGTCCCCCATCCCACACAGCTCTGAGCACAACCCCACACAAACGAGTACCCCCATCCCACACAGCTCCCCAGCACAACCCCACACAAACGAGTCCCCCAACCCACACAGAGCACAACCCCACACAAACCAGTCCCCCAACCCACACAGAGCACAATCCCACACAAACAAGTACCCCCATCCCACACAGCTCTGAGCACAACCCCACACAAACGAGTACCCCCATCCCACACAGCTCTGAGCACAACCCCACACAAACGAGTCCCCCCCATCCCACACAGCTCCCCAGCACAACCCCACACAAATTCAAGGAGTGTTCAGACCCTGCTCTCAGGGATGCACAGGGTTGCATTATTGGGGTGTCCGTGCAGGGCCAGGAGTTGGACTCAATGATCCCTGTGGATCCCTTCTAATTCAGAATATTCTGTGATTCTGTAATTCTGTGAAACCCTTCCCATTTTCCTCCTGTTGCTGTGGCCCCAATCCCAGTGTGGGCTCAGCCAAGTCATGACCACAACTGGGACAAGGTGATGGTCAAACTGGTGGGGTCTCTCAGCAGCAGAAGTCCCCCTGGGGCTGGAGGAACAGAGGGATCCAGCTCCATCCCTGCCTCCTGCCTGGCTCCACCATGGGATGGAAGCTGGGATAGTCCCAAAGGGGAGCTCAAGGTGAGTCTGTATGGAATTGCCCTAGGTAAAGGCTTGGAAATCCCAGAGCCAAGGAGCTCCAGCCCCTGTCTACAATCCTCCACACCAGCCTCCCCCTTATCCTGCACAGCTGACACTCCAGCCAGAGCCATTTCCTGTGTTCTCACTTACTTTGGGATTTTTCCCACAATATTTTTATTCCACATGTAACGATCCTGCCTGGTTGGCATTGGCCTTCTCCACACTTGGCACCAACACCTCTGATCCCACAGGTTTCCTGCCTTCCTAACAGATCCTGAAATGAGGGAGTTGATGTTCTCCATGCCTTATCTTCTCCCAGACAAACCTGGGAAGGGTTTGGATCAGGGTCACTCCTACCTAACAGGTGTGTTGCAACAGAGGAGGAACTATTGTGTTCCTCTTTCAGAAAACAAAGTATGAGGGCAACAAGGTCCTCTTGCACCAAATTCCAAACTTCCACCCCCAGGGCACTGGGTGCAGGCAGGATTTCCTCCTCAGCTGCCAGATTCCTTAAGCACATCCCTTAAGCAAGGAGGGAGGCTGTGGGAAAAGGCTTGCTAAAGGCTGCATAAAAGGCTTAGGTACCTGCTGGGATAATTATTCCAGAGAAGAAATTCTATCAAACAGCAAATAAGTAAAAAAAAAAAAAAAAAATTTGAATATTTGCTCTCATAACACGGTGATACACGAGCTGGAGGGGGTTGAAGTTATATTTAATATTTTTAAAAAAAGGAAAATTCTGAATAAATAACAGTAGATTGCAACTGAGAAAAATGAAAACTTAAAAAATAATCTAGAAAAAAAAACATTTTAAAGTGGGAGGGACAAAAAAAAGGAAAAATAAAACACTGGGGCACAGTTGTGTCTCAGGCAGGAGGAGAGAATCCTTGGTGCAGTGAGGAAATCAAGTCAAGTTGACCTTGGTTATGGAGGAGAACACGTAAATAAAATAAATGTGCAGCTGGGGGGGCACAGCAGCTGCTGCTCCTGGGCTCCAGCTTTGGAAGGATGGACCCCACTTGCTCCTACCCCATTAGGGCCCCCCAAACACCCCAGGGAACCCCAGAGTGCAGAACCTGCTCAAAGCCTGTCCCTGTCCCAGCCCGGGGCCTCGCTGAAACACAACCCCAGGCAGGAGGATAATGGATTTTTTGTCTGCATTTCTTTGGTGGTGGGTTTTCATCCCAGACTCCTGGCTGGACCCTGGCAAAGCCCTTCCCCATTTCCCAGTGTCTCTGGGCCCTGCGGGTGGGTGTGATGGAGGCAGGTGGGGACAAAGCTGGGCTGGCTGTGTCCCCTCTGCTGCCGAGCACACAAAGGCTCCTTTGTCCCAAAGGAAACGTGAGGAAACCTGCCTGAGCCCTGCCCACGGCAGCACGGGGAGCTGGCATGGCCGGGGCACTGGGAAAACAGCAATAAAACACAGCATGAGGAAGCTAAAAGCCACAGGATCTGCAGGGATCTGCAGGGGATCCAGAGGGGAGTGCCAGGCTGCCCTCGGTGTCCAGCTGCCTTCCCCACCAACCCCATCCAGGGCACGCTCAGGGGGAAAGATTGTAAATATCCTTTTCGGGACCAAGGGGCACCAGTGGCCTTTGAAATGACAATATTTCATAAATTTGGCACTGCTCACTCATGAATACAGGAGCACAGTTATGCCAACCAGGTTGCTCCCATCCAACCTGGCCTTGGGTACTTCCAGGGATGGCACAGCCACAGCTTCTCTGGGCAACCTGTGCCAGGGCCTCTCCACCCTCACAGGGAGGAATTTCTTCACTGTACCCCTTCTAACCCTGCCCTCTGTTAGGGGGAAGCCATTCCCCTTTGTCCTGTCACCTCCTTGTATAAAGTCCCTCTCCAGCTCTCTGGGAGCTCCTTTAAGGACTGGAAGTTTCTCTGAAGGTCACTCTGGACCCTTCTCTTCTCCAGGCTGAGCAATCCCAGCTCCTTCAGCCTTTGCTCCTGGCAGTGTTCAGTGTTCAGCCTTTGCTCCTGGCAGTGTTCAGTGTTCAGCCTTTGCTCCTGGCAGTGTTCATTTGATGCCCCCAGGCTTTGCACCACCAACCTGCACAATGTCAGTGAACACGGTGTCCGAGACACCCTGGCACAGTGCGGCCACCAGCTGCAGGACCAGCAGCTTCCTCCCCTGCCTGGCCTGGTCCTGCTCCAGCTCCAGCAAACTCCCCCCAGGCTCCACAGCTGGGTTTGGAGCCTCCTCATCCTCCGCAGCCACCTGAGTCAGCTCCTGCCGGGAAGGGAAGGGAAGGGAAGGGAAGGGAAGGGAAGGGAAGGGAAGGGAAGGGAAGGGAAGGGAAGGGAAGGGAAGGGAAGGGAAGGGAAGGGAAGGGAAGGGAAGGGAAGGGAAGGGAAGGGAAGGGAAGGGAAGGGAAGGGAAGGGAAGGGAAGGGAAGGGAAGGGAAGGGTTAAACATCGGGCCAGCAATGCCAGGTGACTCCTCTCACCACCACCACCACCCTCCAGCTGCTGGATGAAGGTTTCTGAGAGCTGTCCACAGCTCCTGAGTGTCCCATCCCTATCCCCTCCTGGCACTATGGGCTGGGGCACAGAATCCCAGTCCAACCCTGCAGGGAACGGTGGGGGGCTCCAAGTGAGATCAAAGGAAGCAGGTATGGGGCCCCTCTTCTGGAGCCAAGGAAGCAACAGGGATTATTCCCAGCCTCCAACACACTTCAGACATGCTCCTGTAGTTAAAACAGCCCAGGGGGAGGATGAGGGTTAACCCCTTCAGGGATAGGGCTGCTCCCACTCCTTGGCTTCCCACCCAGCACACAGGGCTGCTCCAGCACATGCCATGCCCCAGGACACACAGGGGATGATCCTCCTTTTGCCTTCTGCTTGTCCAGAGAACCCCTTCCCACAGGTATGCCCCAGCCAGGGGCTGGCTGCCCTCACCTTCAGGCAGTGGATGAAGAAGTCTCCTGCCAGACCACTCTTCTGGCAGTGGGACAGGAGCTCCACCAAGCTCTCCACATGGCACTGCTCCAAGGAGATCTTCTGGTACAGGGCCTCATCTTCATCGCTGACAGGTCACTGTATCACCGGCACAAACACACCCAGAGCCCCCTGACACCCAGACTCCAGGGCATGGTGAAATCCCAGGCTGCATTTCCCTGGAAGCCTTCCTTCCCAGCACTTCCCAGCAGAGCCTGGAGGCAGCTGAGCCAAACATTGCCCAGGTCATTTGGGCTCTGCTTATTAACTAACCTGCACTCATTAACACAAACCATGAGCCCAAAGCATACATTTCATCCAGCCCATAAACACCATGATTAGTGCTGGGTAAGTTAGGGAGAGCTGTGGCAACAGGGGCATGGGCAGAGCCAGTATAGAACAAGTTTAAAGTAGTCCCAGTTTAAGCAAGGCAGAGCTGCTTCTAATTCTGGCCCTGCAGTACCTAAAGTTTATAAAAAGGCTGGAGAGGGACTTTGAGCAAGGGTGTGGAGTGACAGGACAAGGGGGAATGGCTTCCCACTGACCAAAGGTGGGTTAGATGGGATAATGGGAAAGAATCCTTCCCTGTGAGGGTGGGCAGGCCCTGAACAGGCTGCCCAGAGCAGCTGTGGCTGCCCCATCCTTGGAAGTGCCCCAGGCCAGGCTGGATGGGACTTGGAACAACCTGAGACAGTGGAAGGTGTCCCTGCCATGGGGCAGAACAAGATGAGCTTTAAGGTCTTTTCCAACCCAAACCAGTCTGTAATTCTAACTCAGATCAGGAAAAGCCTGAAAAAAAACCCCAAACCAAATGTATTTGTGGGGACTTTGCTGCATGTGCCCCCATCTCCCAGCACACCCCTGGGCACAGCTGTGCCTCTGCCTGCCCACAGTGCTGCCCGGCCAGCTCACAGCCCCTCTGCTCAAACCCAGCCTCCTGCTGCTGGACATCCCAGCCTGCGTGGCTGGAGACTAAAGGCTGCAGTTAACTCCCAGCATGGGCAGCTCTGCCTCCCCTCAGAGGCCATCTGCCCACACCAGAGGAGCTCTGTGGCTGCTCTGTGATGCTGGCACTGCCACAGTCTGTGCTGTGACTGTGCCACCTGTGCCCGAAGGACTCTGTTCACTGTGTCACCACACAGGCTTGGGCTGGAGGCTGGAAGGTGAATCTGGGGGGTATTGAGATTGGAAAGGCACATCCCCTTCCCAGACACTGCACAGCAGGCAGGAGTGCACACCAATGCTCAGGTGGAGCGTGATGCTTTGTGTGGCTGCAAGTCAGAGCTCTGCACCATGTCCAGGAAACCTGGGGGCTGTGTTGGCTCTGTGGAAGTGTCACCTGCCTGAGCCTGAAGGGATGAGACCCTGTGGGATGGCTCTGGCAGCCCCTGCTTTGCCCAGGCTCTCTGCCAGGAAAGCCCTGGGTGCCCAGTGACTCGGGGACTGTCCCACAGCACTCACCTGATGGTTTCCTGCACGACGACGGCAGCACCGCCCTCGCTGCCCACTCGGAGCTGGCACTGCGGGTGCAGGGTGGGCACGTGGCTGCTGAGCCCAGCCAGGCCCTCCAGCACAGCCAGGGCCTGCTCCCGCTCTGCCTTCTCCAGGAACCACAGCAGGATGTCCTGGCACGGGGAGCTGCCGAGGGGAAAGGAGCCAGTGGTGACACTGCTCTGCCCACTGCACCGTCCCTGCACAGGCTTGGGATGAGGGACATGACTGGAGTGCTCTGGAGCAGCCCTCCCTGGGATGCTCCAGCTCCTGGCTCTGGCAGCTGAAGGCATTTGTGCCTGTTTCTAAGGGAATCAGCAGCACATCCTGCCCTTCTGGCGCTCCCAGATGGAAGGATTTGGGTTCCTCCACACTTCAGGCTGGCAAGGAAGCACTGTGAACACCCTTGGCATGCCCTGCCTGCGCCTCATGCCGAGGTGACAAGGGCTGGTGGCAGTGCCAAGGGAGAGGAGGAAGGAGATGGGAGCACTGAGGTGGCACGGGGAGCCCTGCCAAGGAAAGAGCAGGTTAATGAGGTGGAGCAGCCGCACTGGGCCGTGCCAGGGGTCTGGAAAACTGAGCACTTCCAGGCAGCTGTGGGTTCACTCATCCCTGCCAAATTCCTTAGCAGAGGAAGCAGCGACTGCTGGCCCAGCAGCAGCGTGAGCTTGGCGTGTCCCACAGCTTGTCACGGCACTCGCTGCTCTTTGAAGTGATTAACGAGGCCTTTAATATTAAACAGCACAGGCTGTGTCTACACACACCTTTTAGGGAAAGCCTCCACACGCCAGGGTCACCAGAGCACTGTGCAACCCCACCAGGAATGCTTTTACCATGCTGGTCCTAACTCCAGGAAAAGCCTGGGGGGACCAAGGAGAGAGGACAGCCAGCACCTGGTCACCCCTGTCCCTGCCATGGCTGGCACACGTGGTGCTTCCCACTGTACACCAGCCACGGGAAGCTGGGCATTGGTGTGGGATCAGCTGCCAGGACTGTACCAGAGGAGAGTGATCCCAGATTGGAGAATGATCCTGTACTTCCAAGAGGCAGTGCTTAAACTGTTTTCCCAGTTTTTATGCTATTTGTAGATCCCTCCATCCAGTTTCCAGCATCACTACCTCCATCCATGGACAACCACAATCCCTGCTCTAGGCAGAGCCACCCTGTGCTCCTGAGGGCACGCTCAGCTCTACACAGAACATCCTGGCTTCAGGGAAAACAAAAACTAACGTGAGAATGGGCTGCCAGTGAGGCTGTGTGCCCTGCCTGTGGTTGCTGCCTGCTTGGAACAGAGTGCTCTGGGGTGAGAAGGAGGCTCTCTGCTCCTGCCTGTGCCCCGAGCGTGGCTGCTGGAGGAGGGTGAGCCCAGCAGATGAAACCCCAGCAGGAACAGAGTACAAAGCCTCCCTTACCGTAAGTATGACACATTCTGCCTGGCGAAGGAATAGAGGGAAAACACCACTCCCAGGACTGGCTGCAGGGATCCCAGCAGCAGGCTCGAGCTGTCATTCCCAACCACATACACCTACAGAGGGAGAGAGGGGCACAGCCAGGGGAGTCAAACACCTGCACGGGCAGAGGGAGCTCAGGAACACGTCTGAGCACAGGGCAGCTGCCAGGGAGGATGGCGGAGGGCTCTCAGCCTCCTCCTTCAGTCTGGAGGCTGCCTTCCCTGATTATGCCACATTCCCTATTAAAACCTGCCTTCAGCACCATCTTTCTCCAAGAATTTGCTTAACCACAGCAGGGCTCCAAGCTACAGGAAGGTTGCAGGCAGTTTTTGTGCTGCTTAGGAGTGAGATCCTGCCTTACCCAGGGATGCAACAGGTCCCCTGGCATGAGCAAATCTTCACTGAATGACTGTAAATCTCAAGCACAGAGATCAGTCACCAGCAGGGCAGCTGGGCTGGTGGGTGCTGAGCTGAGGCACTGGGCTGCTCAGGCTCTGGGAATGGTGTTGGTGCTCAGGGGGTATTGCAGGGGCTCTGAGGATGATGTAGAGGCTCTGGAGGGGTTGCAGAGGCTCTTGGGGACGTTGAAGAGACTCTTGGGGGGTTGTAGAGGCTCTTGGGGGGGCTCTAGGGGCTCAGGGTGACTGCAGAGCCCTGCTCCTCCCCTCCACCTCACCCAGCAGCCTCCCAAGAGGCTAAGAAATGGTCCCCAAGGGCCCTGCCCTGCTGCACTGCCGCACACAGACCTGTTTTCATGTGCTAATCCCCACGGAGCCATTCCTCCTCCCCAGACCCTTGTGTACACAAAGGCTCCCGATGAAGCCCCAAGGATGGTTTCTCACTAAGCATCAAATGACACTTGTTAGGCAAGAAACCCCCCCCAAATCTGGGGTCCCCTCACTAATCTGGCTGCTGTCAGGCCCCCAGTGCTCTGCCATTAAGGAGGGACCCACCCCAACCCCCCCAGCACTGCTCTGGGAGGGAGCAGCCCTCCAGACCGGTCTCTGCCTGCCAGCCAGTTACAACAGATCATTACTGGGAAAATACACAACAATCCCAGCATTTAAGAGCTTAGCCTGCCTCGGGGCATGCCAGGAAGCAAGTCACCAGCTTCTGAAATTTGAATTCCTGGAGTGGAGATGTCCTTGTGGGTTGGAACGTGCAGCAGGAAGCTGCTGGAGCCTGCAGTGTGGCACTGGGGTTACTGGGGGCAATGGCAGGAAATGAGTTATGAGGGGAGGTGGCACAGGAGACACCTCCACAAAAAGCCCTCATCCTTCACGGGAAGCACAAGGATGGACCTCACCAATCCCTCAATGCCAGAACCAAGATCTGTGCTCCAAGGAATGCTCAGAGCTCCTTACAGTGCCTAAGGGGGCTCCAAGAGGGCTGGAGAGGGACTTTGCACAGGGGATAGAGTGACAGGACAAGGAGCAATAACTTCCAACCTTAAGAGGACGGGTTGAATGGGATACTGGGAAGGAATCCTTCCCTGTGAGGGTGGTGAGGCTCGGGCACAGCCCATGTGGAGGCTGGGGTACTCCTGCAGATGAAGACCAGACAACTGAGCATGACTGCAGGAGACACTGATGGGGTTTGTGGGGCCCAACACACACTGAACTGCTCACCAGGTCTCAAACCAGCCTTTTCTCACCCAAAGCAGACATGGTACCTTGAGCACATCTTCCACACAGCTGCCCAGCTCTGCCTCTGGCACCAGCATGGCCCCTGCTGTCAAATCCTCCAGTGCCAGCTCTGAAAGCAAAGGGCACACACATGAGCCCCCCAAAACAGCCCAGAGCCCCCAGCAGCAGAACTGCATTCCCTGCACCCCAAAGCACTCCCACAGCTCCCTTCCCTCCCCATGGGAACAGAGCAGCCCTCATTAGCCATCCTAATTGTGCTGCAGTGTTGTAAACCCCCAAGGAGACAGGGAAATCAACACAGACCACAACTCCATGATGGATGATTCCCCAGAGAGCTGCTGGCCTGTGTGGGGAACCAGCAGCTTCTGTCTGCAAGCCCAGAACAAGGATGTCAGACTGGGAGAGGCTCCCAAGAAGCACAGGCAGAGCCAAACTGCTCAGCTCCCACGCTGCAGCGACTGCACTCAAACAGGAGTAAATATGGGGTACCCAGACAAACTGACAGGGTCAGCACAGAGAGCTGGGCTGCCACACTCCCCAGCCTGGCCTGAGAAAACTCCGATGGAATGACAAAAACCAGTGAGGAGCAGAACCAGGGCCCTCCCCAGTGCAGGTGGGTACCTGCAGCCTCGGAGCAGCGGCGCAGCGGGGCCAGCAGGGGCTGCAGCAGGTGCCTCTCTGCCAGCTGGGGCTGCTCCCTGGCCATGCTCAGCACCGTGGTGGAGGCCACACGCTGGAACTGCCGCGCTGCCACTTTGTCCTGGACGTGCAGCAAGTCCAGAATCTGCCAAGGAAAAAGAAACAAGGATCAGCAACCCCTCAGAGGGGACAGCCTGGCGCCTTGCAGCAGCCAAGGAGCCACCCATGTGCTGCTGTGCTGGCAGCTGGCATGACATTCTGTGTGTGGAAGAGCCAGTGTCCGTCCCACACATGCAGGACACCTCTCTGGGTCAAACCAGGAGCCTGCACCACTCCCAGAGCCAAAGGCTAAAAGCAAGAGCTACACACAGAGCTCTGTGTAGCACAGTGACAAGTCCCTCAAATGATCAGACAACATCATCCAGCATTTCAATAAAACACAGAAAATTCAAGAGTGGAAACGTCCTACTGCCAGGAAAACATGTTCACATTGTGCTGGCTTGAGCCAGGCCACACTGAAGCAAAAGGAAGAGCCCCAGCACCCTCCAAGCTGAGAGCTGGCTCCACATTCCCCAGCAGAGGGGATGAGGGACTTACCTGGGGGCACACCTGTCTGTAGTAGTCCTCAAGGGACAGGCACTGCTGGGGGCAGGCAGCCAGGATCTTCCCAACTGCATCACATTTCCTCCAGTCCAGAGCTGCTGCTTCATCACCAGCACCACCTACAACAGCAGCAGAAATCCTGGGTCAGCCCAACCCATGGCCAGCTCTGGCTGAAGCCAGGTGCTCCTAGCCAAAAAATTGGATTTTGATTTTGAGCTTTTATTGCTCTTTCAGGAGACAGCTGAACTTAAGGACAGAAAGGGGAAAATTGCTGTGCAAGACCCCTAATAGTGGAAAGCAATTCCTACAGCCAGGTGGGTGAGCCAAAAGGTGGGGAGAGGTTGTGCTTGGATGGTTGGAGTTGGCCAGACAAGATTTTGGCACTAAAAACCGTGGGATTCAGCTTGTGGAGAGCAACAGCTTCCTTCCCTGGCAGGACATGGAGAGCAGGGGATGGGATGGGTCTCACTGTCCCTACAGCTCCCACAGCCCAGCGCCCAGCACAGCCCCCACCACACTGGGACAGGGCACTCCCCAGGACTGATCCCACTCTGGACACACATACTGTGTGACCCCATCGAGGCACAAACAGGCTTGGAGCCTTTCAGTGTGGCCCTCTAACATATGTGTATCCCAAATTAGAGCAGTTTGGGAGCTCAGTGCAACGTCTGTGTGTCACCTCAGCCTGGCACAAGCCAGCCCCTACACCCAGCTCTTGTGGCTCTGCTCTTCTGGGGTGAACTGTCTCAAGACACCTCTGAATCTGTGATGCTGGGGCCCACAGCCCCCCACTCACCGTCTGTGGCCTCCAAGACACCCCGAACCACGGCCTGCACCCCGCTGGGCCTCAGCAGCCTCTCGGAGAGCAGGTGCCCGCAGAGCCGCCGCAGCCAGCCCGGAGCAGCCCCTGGGCACCTCTGCAAGGCAGCAAAGGAGCAGGTGAGGAGCCTGCCTGCACACACCTGTGCCAGCCCACCCCTGGGCAACAGCCCAGGCTCTGACAGAGAGCACAGCACACAGGCTTTGAATTGCTGCTTCATCCAGCAGCACAGAGCAAATCAGGGATTAATGAGAGGTCAGCCCTCAGGTGCTTAGCATGCTATTCCACCTCTGGAAGTGTCCGAGGCCAGGCTGGACGGGGCTTGTAGCAACCTGGGATGGTGGAAAGTGTCCCTGCCCATGATAGAGAGTAGAATGAAATGAACTTTGAGTTCCCTTCCAGGCCAAGCCATTCTGGGACTCTATGATTCTATTAAGGGCATTTTCCCCCGGGGACTTTCCTAAAACAACACTTAAGAGATTCCCCATCTCCTCCTCCCCGGGATGCTTTGGAACAGCCCCAGAGAGCAGCAGGTGCCCTGTGTCATCCCCTGAGTGGGAAGGGTGAGGTTTGGAGGAGCAGGAGCTGTGCTTGGCCGGGCACGGTGGATGCGGGTGCCAAGCCAAGGTGGCACGTGCGGCGATGACAGTCCCTGACACACCCACACTCCGCTCCTGCACAGCAGGGCTGGAATGCCAGACACCCAGCAGCCTCGCCGGCACTCGGGGACTGGCTTTGAAGGTGTAAGAGCATTCCCAGAAGAGCAGCATCCTCGGCGTGTGGGAACCACGGGGGGTAGGGACGCTGACAGCCCGGTGTCGGGGATGGCTCCGGGTACCTGCTTGGGCTGTCCCTGCAGGACGAGCAGCTCCTGCACGGCCAGCGGTTGGTAAACACGGTCCAGGATGTCCCCCAGGGCTTCCCGGCACTGCGCTCGCTCCGCGTCCGAAACACCCTGGAACAAAACACACCGGGGCTTTGAGAACAGCTCGGTCCGGGCGGTGTGCCGGTGCCCCGCAGCCCCTCGGCGGGCTCCGTGCCTCCCGTTCTTTCTCTGACATGGGGCAGGACACAGGAGGAACCGCCGGAGGAGCGGGCTGGGACACGCACGCCTGCCCTGGGGAGCGGGACACGGGCTGCGAGTGTGGCACGGACCTGGCAGAGGGCGGCGGGGCCGTGTCCCAGCGCGCAGAGCCCGCACAGGAGCAGCCGGAGATGCCGGGCGAGCAGAGGGGCGCCCAGCGCCGGCAGCCGGGCCAGCTCCACCAACGCGGCCACGGCGGCGAACAGCCGGGCCCCGCGGCTGCCGGGCGGCGGCCCCAGCGCCGGCCCCGGCCCGAGCCCCGGCGGCAGGTGCGGCAGCAGCCCCAGCCCCACGGCGGCCCGCAGCGCCCGCCGCACCGCCCGCTCCTGCCCCACGCTCAGCGTGTCGGCGCCGGGCGGCGGCGGCGCCCCGGGAGCGGCGGGGGCGGCGGGGCGGCGGGGGTGGCGGCCAGCGCGGCCAGGCGCTCCTTGAGGCACAGCAGCAGCGCCAGCAGCCCGCAGGCCGCCGCCCAACCCGGCTCCGCGCTCGCCGCCCCGGCCGCCAGCGCGGGCGCCCGGCACAGCACGGCCGCCCGGAGCTGGCGCAGCGCGGCCCAGCCCGCTGCCCGGGACAGCCGCTCCTCCAGCGCCGCCGCGTTCCTGCGCAGCGTCTCCAGGCACAGGGCGGGCTCCTTGCCGGGCTCGGCAGCACTGTCGCCATCACCGGGCGGCCCCAGCAGCAGCTCCAGCGCCTCCAGCACACAGGCCGGCTCCGGGCCCGGCTGCGCGTCGCCCGCCATGTCGGGAGCGCTGTCGGTCAGTGCCGCCATGCTGCGCAGGGCAGGGAAGGGGCGGGGCCGCCGCCGCCCGCCATCTTGGGGAGGGCGCGAGGGGCGGGGCCGCCCGGCTGCCGCCATCTTGGGGAGGTCGGGACGGGAGGAGGACGGGACCGGAGAGCGGCTTTGGGGGCGGGACTGGGACCGGGGAAATGGCTGCCACTGCCACCGCAGAGAGTGGGTGCGCTACTGAGGAGGAATCCTTTTCACTTGAGAGTGGTGAGGCCCTGGCACAGGGTGCCCGGAGCAGCTGTGGCTGCCCCTGGATCCCTGGCAGTGCCCAAGGCCGGGCTGGACACTGAGGCTTGGAGCAGCCTGGGACAGGGGAAGGTGTCCTTGTCCATGACGGGTGGAGTTGGATGATCCATACGGTCTCTTCAAACTCTAACCCTTCCGTGATTCTGCCCAGAGCAGCTGTGGCTGCCCCTGGATCCCTGGCAGTGCCCAAGGCCGGGTTGGAGCAGCCTGGGATAGCCGAAGGTGCCCCTGTCCATGACGGATGGAGTTCAATGATCCATAAGGTCTCTTCAAACTCCAACCCTTCTGTGATTCTGCTCTCCCTGTGGAGGGGGCCATGGCCACACCTGTGCAGCAGGTAAAGCCTTCAAGTACCAGCAGAGCCTCACACAGAGAAAAGTGGTTTGGTTTTCTTAAAACAATTTATTATTTCAATTCTATATAAAAACCATGCAATCAACACTTGGCCACTGCTGGTTTCCCAGCTTGCATTAGACCCTTTTCCCATGATAAAAAATACAAACCGTGACGACAGCTAAACACAAAGGTCAGTATTTTGGGAAAGCCCTTTGATTTTGGAAAGCACCTTTCAATGACTGCACGCTAATTACACCTGGCATGACAGAGGAGGGAATCAATCCATAATCTGGTGTACAGAAAAATAGAAATCTGCCTGTACAAAGTAGTATTAAATACAATTGTCAGTGATGGCGCATTCTTTGGTCAGTGTTGATCAAGTGCCTCATTGCACTTCTCCATCACTAGGTTTATGATCTGAGCCTGTGTGGGGCTGGCAGCATGAGGTATTTTGGAGAGCGCCAGTGAAACCCTTTTTCCCCTCATGGAAAAGGGAAGAAGGACCTGATCCTGCCCCCCCCCCCCACAGCTGGGAGCACCTCAGTTCCTCAGGATAGGGAATGGACTGAATTGGTCTATGCCCTGGAGCCAAGGGGGCCAGGAAACACCCAGACTACCCCAAAACCTCCCATCCCCACTGAGTCTGAGCTGGGGATGCTCACTCACTTTCTCAGTGAGGAAGACATGGGCACAGGGTTTAGGAGGGATTTGGCCACCCTGGAGAGAGACCAACGTGAGTCCAGAGGGGTGAAATGAGGTGGCAGCAGCGGGCTGGGGGTCCCTAATCGTCCTCCTCGCCGCCGCCGTAGAGCTCGGCCAGCTTGCGGAAGCGGCCGCCCCAGTCGTTGAGGTAGTCGTAGTCCTGGTCGCCGTCGGAGGCGGAGGAGTTGAGGGAGCTGAGCGAGGTGGCCTCCGAGCCGCTGCCCTCGTAGTCGAACACCAGCAGCGAGTCGTAGGGGGGGGCCGTGGGGTCCGTGTCGGCCGCCTTCAGGTTCTGGGGGAGCACAGGGGTCAGCACCCGCGTCCCCTGCGCTGCTGTGGCAGGGAGCTGTCACCCCCCGGGCTCTCCAGCACTCACCTCGTCGATGAAGTTGCCGATCTCGTCGGGGTTGGCGGGGCGGGGCCGGTACTGCGGGGCCGCCATCAGCGGGGGGGCCACGTCATTGCGGATCACCTCGGGCCGGGCATCCAGCCCCCGGTGCAGCTGGCTCAGGTCATAATCCTGGGGGGACAGGAGGAGTCAGGGATCGAGGGACAGCCATGGGCACCGCCACCACCCCTTGGTGGGCAGGGTCCAGCAAGCACAGCCATCCCACCTGGTCCTCCTCGCCGCCGCCCTCCTCGTCGTAGTGGTACACGTTGTCCCTCATGTCGTCCTCGGGTGGGAGCAGTGGTTCCTTCTCCACCTTCCTCTTCCTCACAAAGAGCAGCAGCAGCAGCAGGAGGACTGCAGGCACAGGGAGGGGGTGTCAGGGCAGCAGGCAGGGGGTGACCCGCACTCTGTCCCTCCCATCCCTGTCCCGGGTACTCACTGAGCAGTGCCAGGATGCCCCCCAGGATGCCCAGGATGGCGGGCACGCCCATGCCACCGGAGATGTAGGCTCTGCGCTCGCAGTTCTTGGCTGGCCCCTCGCAGCTGCACACCTGGGCTCGCACTGCTGTGATCTGATCCTTGCCCTGTGCATCCAGCAGCTTCAGGAAGATGTTGTACTCGCCCGGCTCCAGCTCCTTCTTCATGTTCAGCTTCACCTCGTCTTGGTGAACCATAGAAGCATTTGGGTTGGAAAAGGTCCCCAAGATTATTGAGTCCAGCCATCCCCCAGCACTGCCAAGGCCACCACTGACTCATTTCTACAAGTGCCATATTTACACAGCTCTTAAATCCCTCTAGGGATGGGGACTCCACCACTGCCCTGGGCAGCCTCTTCCAATGCCTGAGCACCTTTTCCATTGATGAATTTTCCCCAATATCCAACCTAAATCTCTCCTGGCACATCTCGAGGTTGTTTCCCCTTGTCCTATATCTTAGGAGCAGATCCTGACCCTCACCTGGCTGCACCCTCCTGCCACTAAGTTGTGGAGGGCCAGAAGGTTCCTCCTGAGCCTCCCCAGCTCCCTCAACCACTCCTGGTGCTCCAGCCCCTTTCCCAGTTCTGCTCTGGGAACACCCTTGGCACTGGCACAGGACTTTGCCCCGTGGCAGGTCCCCAGCCTAGTGCTCATTGCGGGCCCAGCACCAGAGCAGGTGGCACCCACCTGGTTGCACCACACTGACAGTCCAGTTGCTGCCAGAGCCATACATCAGCTCTGCCTTGAAGGGGTGGGTGTTGGGGGGCAGGTCCTTGTCGATGATCTTCAGCGTCTGCTCCTCGGGCTGCCGGTTGCAGATGTCGAAGCTCCGGGCCTCTGGCACGGGCCCGTTGTCATTTACATCCTGAAGCACGAGGAGCAGTGTCCCCGTGCCGGTGGCATAGTTTGGTGACCCTGTGGGACTAAGAGTCAGCGAGGCACCTCCATGGGGGTACACGGAGATGGACACGGGGGCAGCAGCTGGGCACCCTCACCATTGTCCACGGCCAGGATGATGGCCTTGTAGGTGCTGTTGATGGCATGTGCTGACTCCCGGTCCAGGGGCTGGGCTGCCGTGATGATGCCGTTCTCAGGGTCAATTTCCAACCACCCTGCAGGGTCACTGCCCATGCGATACCTGGGGACAGCCAGGGGTCAGCAGGGGGAGAGGAAGGGGCACACGGTGCAGTGCAGCCCCTCAGACATCCCAGCAAAGCCCCCGCCACCATCACCCTCCACTCACGTGATTTTCTGTCTCTGGTCCTTGTCGGGGTCCTGGGCTGTGTAGGAGGTGATCTGGTATCCCACTGGCACATCCTCCATCACCTCCACCTGCTTGACTGGGGGCATGAAGATCGGGGCTTCATTCACGTCCCTGACCACCACCAGGACATTGGCTGTGGCAAGATTCAAGGCCACGGTGAAGGGGACCTGGTTCTCCACTGACACCACGAGCTTGTACCGGTTCTGGGTCTCATAATCCAGGCCCTGGGGGTGGGAGAGAAGCGGGGTAGTGCCAGCAGGGAGTCAGCTGGTGCTGAGGCAGCCATGAGGCAGCAGGACCCACCTTGGCAGTTTTCAGGAGCCCATCGTTGGTTTTGGGGTCAGTGGTGATCTCGAAGTCGCCCTGTGGGTCCCCGCTGCGGATGCGGTAGACGGCGTTCCAGGCCGGGGAGCCTGGCAGGTCCTGGTCTGTCACGTGCAGCCGGGCCACCACCACCCCCACCTCATTCTCGTCCACTGACGACTCATACTGCAAGATGGGACAGGGACAGTCACCTGTGTGGCCCCAGGCACCCCAGGTGGGAGCTGGTGCCACGATGCCCGGGGAGGGCAGCAGCTGGGGCTGCGTGGTACCGTGGCAGGGTCGAAGACGGGAGGGTTGTCGTTGGCATCAGTGACTTTGATGATGGCAGTGGCAGTGTTGGTCAGGCCAAAACCTTCCTGGTCTGCAGCCTGGATGATCAGCGTGTAGTTGGGAGTGGTCTGCAGAGCAAAATCATCCCAGTTAGGGCTGGGGTGGGGATCGGGGTGTTTCCCTCCTCCAGGCATCACCTGCCTGCTCCTCCACCCTTCTCCAGCCTCGCTGTTTCCTGCTGGCACACAGGCAGCTGATGTCCCGGCTGCCCACCCAAGGGGCTGGTACTGTACCCACTCCAGGGCTCAGCAAGGCTGGGGGCTCCTGGAGGGTCCCCAGCATAGCTCCTGTAGACACCCCTACAGCCAGGGACAGTGACCCAGGGATGGCATGTCCCAGAACCAGATGGACCCCAGGGCTGCAGTATCCCTTTCTCCCCATGGCACATCCCACTGTGGGGCAGCCCAGGTTCCCTTGGGCTGTGGCAAGGGGCCCACCTCCCGGTCCAGTCCCGTGCCAATGACACTGATGATGCCGTTCTTGGCGTTGATGGTGAACATCTGCTGTGCACCCTTGGGCTCCTCGCTGAGGATGGAGTAGCCGATGATGCCATTGTTCACATTGATTGCATCATCTGCGTCCGTAGCGTTCACGGTCATCACAGATGTGCCTGGACATGGGGACAAGCCAGGGAGATGTTACTGATGAGACAGAATCCACTGGACACCCTGGCACTGCTCACGCTCAGGGCTCTGCGTGGTCCCAGCTCAGAGTCACCCACGTTACCCGGCTTTGCGTTCTCCTCAATGTAGCCAACAAAGACTTCCTGGGTGAAGACGGGCCGGTTGTCGTTCTGGTCAGTGACGGTGATGATGATCTCCATGGGGTCTTCCACGGGCTGCCCGTTGGCCGACACGGCGTGGGAGTAGAGCTGCAAGGGCACAGTCAGTGTGCGTGCAGTGCCCAGGACTGTCCCTGTCCCGCCACAGATGCCCCCTCACTCACCACGTATTTGTTCTTCTCCTCCCGGTCCAGGGGTTTGGTCACCTCCAGCCACCCCGTCTCCCTCTCGATGATGAACACACCCACGGGGATGGTGTCCGCTCCCTGCCCCGTGATGCTGTAGAAAACCTTGGTCTCCTTGTCCTTGTTGGATTTGATCTGGCAGCGAGGCAGGAAGAGGAGGGTGAGCCATGTCCCAGTGCCCCAGGGATCCCTCGGGGCCCTGCCCGGTCCCCACGGGCACACCCACCTGCACCAGCTTCTTGGGGAAAGGCCCCCGCTCGTTCTCAGGGCAGTTGATGGGGGGGATGACCCAGTCCCTCTTCTGCCGCCGGAGGCCGTGTCCGTGCTCCGGGAATATCAGCACATCTGGCACTGTGCTCTGTTGGGACAGTGGCTCTGCTCAGTGCCAGCCCCTTGCTGAGCGCTCTGCACCAGGGACAGAGGCTGCCGTGACCCCAGGGAGTGGGTCTGAGCGTCACCTGCTGCATCTGCTCATGGTGTCGGTGCTGGTGCCGCCGCCGGTGCAGTGTCACCTTGGCTGAATGCCTCTTGCCCACCGTGTCCCAGGTGTGCACAGCAAAGGTGATGTCCCGCTGCTGGAGCTGCAGGGGCCGGGTGGCAGTGACAATGCCATCCCTGCTCACCTTGAAGCGCGTGTCATCCGGGAGGAAGGCGGCACGGTGCGACTCGCCACAGTCCACAAAGCTCACTGGGGACAGGGGACCGAGTGGCAGAGGGTTCTGGGGACATGGGCACACACAGCACAGCCCCACCCCAGCACTGTGTGGGGTCACAGCAGTGGTGGGATGCTCCACACACAGTGACACATGCCCTGCCAGGATTCCATCCTGGGCACAACACACACTGCATCCCTGCCCTGGCTTTGGTCCCGGATGGGACACAGCAGGACCTACCGTGCCACAGGATCCCTGCCGGACAGTGACAATGGGGCAAGTGGCACCTGGCACAGCATGTTCCAGTCCCCAGCACCATGTATGGCGTGGCACCAGGCACGGCACATCCCCATATGGGTGTATCCCTGTGGCACAGCATGTCCCCAAGCATGGCATGTCACCACCACTGTGCCCACTCTGCCCCAGCAGCTTTTCCAATAAAAACAAGGGCAGCAGTCATCCACCTGCACTGGCACCCAGTGCCCTGGCAGCCAGGCCCCTCAACCTGCCCAGGCACCTCCGGGACCCCCAGCCCCAGGGACAGGCGCGGGCCCGGTGTCACTAGCTGGGCACAGTGGAGCTGGGCCACCAAGAGGCAGCGGTCAGCGGGCATCACATGAGCCGTGCCGCGCTCCCGAACAAACATCCTTTGTTTGGGACAGAGTTATTGGAGCCAGCGGCACCCGGGCTCCGCAGCCAGCGCTGCCTCCATCGCCCCGGCGTGACCCGTGCCGCGGTGGGCGGCAGGCAGCGCCGAACGGATCGGATCGGAACGGAACGGGGCCCGTGGGTTACGTCAGCCCACGAGCAGCCCAGGAATCCGGGGTGGCTGCGGGATGGAGGGGGAGCAATCGCTGCCCCCCTGCCCACCGCGGTGCCCCCGACCCGGCCCGGGAGGAGCCGCCGGCGCGGTGCCAGCCCCGCTCAGCCCCACGGCGGGACCCCCGGCCAGGGCGGGCGGAGCCGGCGGGGCCGGCTGGGCAGGAACGTGCCGGGGCAGGCGGGGAAGGAGAGGCAGCCGCGGGCGCAGCCGCCGTGCTCGGCGCTGTTCCAGGGCCCGGGGGGGTAGCGAGGGGCGGCACGGAGCCCCCAGCCCCACACTGGCTGCAATGGGCGCTCAGCGCTCAGCCCGCACTGGGTTCGAGGAGGGTGCTCTGAACCCGCTCCCCCCTTCCCGCTCTCCCCCTTTCCAACTCCCCCCCTTCCCACCTGGCTGTGCACAACCTGTTTTTCCAGCTTGGCTGAAGGAGGGGTGGCCCCAGCGCTCCTCTCCCCGGGGCTGGGAGCTGGGAGGGTGGAGGGGGGGCCCTCTCCTGGGAATGATGGGGGTGGGAGAAAAGGAGAGCTCAGGGAGTCCTACAGGGGGATCCCCCCACTTCAGTCCCCCACCACCACCTACAGGACACTGGGACAACCAGACTGGGACAACCAGGCTGCCAAGCAGGGTGTGGGGCTGAGACCCCGCACAGGGGATCAGGGCAGCCCCCCAGAGCCACCTCCTGTCCTGTGAGGTCTCAATGGGGCTGGGCACAGGCAGAGCAGGGTGTCCCCATCCCTGCAGTGCCACCACCCCGTGTGTTACACACGCAGCTGTGCCAGGGCAAGGGGCTCACCTCGGGGTGAAGGTGCTGCGGGTGACACATCCCACTGACGTCACCCCAGTTTCGCTGTGACTTCAGACTCTCGAGGTTTCTCCACCCAGGACCGACGGGCACTGTCCCAGCCCCCACCACGTCCCCGAGCCCCCCAAGTCCCCCTGACCCACAGAGCAGAGCCCTGGTGACGCCGCAGCCCCACGCAGGTGCTGTTGTTCGCCGCCCCGGCGCCGCGCGGGGCCTGTCTGGGCCTGTCGGAGAGAAAACATCGCGCTCAACTCATCAAGCTAATTACAGGCCAGCTTGTCAGCCCTGCCACAAGCTGTGGGTGCTCGGTGGCCCAGCATGGCCTGGCATCCACGAGGCTCGGCCACCCCATGGCTGGCATTGCTGTGGCACAGCTGTGACTCACTGGGTGCCACACAGGCCTCAAGGGCAGATGGTCCCTTCCTTCCTCCCACGCCCTGGCTGTGCCCGGAACCCAAAACTGAAAGTGCCGGTGCCAGACAGAGGATTTCCAGCAGGTCTCAGTGCTGTGGGGAAGTCAGCAGGGCTGCCCGTCACCCTGGTATCAGGCCCAGCCCTGATGGACGTTGGTTATTGCACGTTAATGATCAACCACAAGGCAAACACACACAATTCCTGGGGTAGGGGCAGGGTCCAACTCCTGGCTCTCCCAGGCGAAGCCGTTAGAGCTGAGGATGTTTGGGAGCCTTGGTGCAGCACTGGGTGCTTGGTACCCCTCGGTTCTGTGCCCACCCAGCCCACCCTGGCACACACACTGCAGTGCCAGCACCGCTCTCAGCCATGAACTGGTGCAGATGGTGACAGCCACTGCACACAGCCCCAGAGCCCACGCAGTCCCTTTTGGGAGCCCGGAGTGGCAGCAGGTCCCCAGCACAGGGGTCCCCAGTGCCCCCTTGCCACACCAGAACAGGGCTTTAGTGCCAACACAGTGGGACACCAACGTCCCCAAAAGCCCAGGAGCCCATCCTGGTGGCCGTCCCCATGCCAAGAGCTGCCCTGGGGGCGCACACAGTGGGTCCAAAGGGGGGCTCACCCTGGTGAACCCAGGGTGCCAGGTGAGGCACGGGGCAGGGAGGCGCCTGCGTGCCCCACACCCCGGCCTGCCGGCCCCGACAGGTCTGCGGTGCCTGAGTCAGCGCCGCCCGCGCCGGCGCGCCCCGGGGAGCGGCTGCCGCTGCCCCCGCGCCCGGCCCGCCGTGCCAGCCCCGGCACTGCCCCCACTGCGGCCCCAGCGCTGCGGGGACACACACCGGGCTCTGCCCCCTCTGCCACTGCCACCACAGCAAGCCTGTCCCCACCGCCACAGCGCCATCCCCACCGCCACAGCACTGTCCCCACGCCCGCGGCCATGCCAGCACCACTCGGGCACGGAGCCACGGCTTTTTTTGCCCACCCCCGTCCCGGACACCCCCCCTGTACCCATAGTCCCGTCCCCGTCCTCACAGCCCCCCTGTCCTCCGCAGCCTGTTGTCCCGCTGTCCTCACCCCGTCCGAGGGCCCGTCCCGCCGCCACGCTGTCCCGCGGCACCGTCAGGGCGAAGGTCTCGGCGGCAAAGCCGGGCTGGCACGACGCTGCCCGCTGGCACAGCCGCCGCTCGCACTGTCCGGAGAGAGACGTTAGCACCGGGCACGGTCCCGAGCGAGGTCCCGCGGCCCCGGGCAGGGTCTCGGCGGGGTCCTGCCGCCCATTCCGTGGCTCACCTGGAGCAGGAGCAAGAAGAGGCAGAACGGGACCGAGCAGCCCGCCCGCCGCCCCATGGCCGGAGCTGCAGCCGGTGCCGGTGCCGGTTGGTGCCGGAGGGATCGGGCGCTGCCGCCACGGAGTCGCAGGTGCGTCCGGTCCCCTCCCGCTCCCTCCTCGCAGGTGTCCGACCCCGCGAGAACCGCCCCGTCCCGCCCCGACGGGAGGCGGTCCCGCCCCGCCCGCACTCGGAACGCCGGTATTCCCGGTACCTCCGACGCCCGGTATCCCGGTACCCCCCTCGGTACCGGTGCGGAACTTCTCCCACGGTCCCCGGTACCCCCAGTACCCCACCAGCCCCCGGTACCCCAACACCCCCGGTGCTCTGCCGTCCCGGGTACCCCGGCTCGCCGTGCCTCTGACACTCCCCGTCCCAGCAACACAGCCCTCGAGCTTTCCGTGCCTCTCCCACCCAGGGCAGTGCGAGCAGGGGGTGTTGGGGGGTGACAGGAGCCAGGCACACCCCAGGGTGCCCCCATGCCATGGCCCCAGATCCCAGTTCTGCAGCAGGGGACAAACATCGTACCCAGGGACCCCTCGGGCAGGAAGGGCCCTCAGGATGCTGCAGTCCCCTGTACCACTCTGTCCAAAGCACAGCACTGGGGGTGACCCTAGGGAAGGGGACTCCCAGTAACATCAGCTGTCCCCATCCCATGTGTCAGGAGCTGATCCTGGAGCCAGTGTGAGACCCGCAGAGCTCGGGGTCCTGCCAGGGCGAGAGGCTGCTCTGCCCACCCATGCCAGCACCCATGGTCATCTCAGGGGGTTGGGGTGGCAGCAGGGCTCTCGCTGCCTGGGCCAGGGGAGATTTAGCACCATGAATGCCCAATGCCACCAGTGTCACTCCCATGAAGGACAGACTTGTGGTCAGTGCCCTGCCCATGTCCATCAGCACCCTTTGGGGGACATGGGCACTGCCCATGCATGGGTGACACTGCAGCTGTGCCACAGGTTCCACACTGCAGTGGGCAAGGGGGGACGGGACTGGGGCCAGCACCAATCTCCAGGGCACAAAGTGACACAGAGCCTGGAAGATCTAAAAAAACCAAATCCTTTATTAAAACTGACCCAGCTCCCATCCCCTTGTCCGCAGTATCACACGCCATCATTTCATACCTTAAAAAATAGATAATAACCACAAAAACGCAGGCGAGGAGGTGAGGGGGCTGCGCTGGGGTGGGGGGCACAGCAGGGGGAACCCCCAAGGCACAAAAGCAGCAATAAGGCAGGGGCAGCAGCGGGCTGGGGGTCCCTAATCGTCCTCCTCGCCGCCGCCGTAGAGCTCGGCCAGCTTGCGGAAGCGGCCGCCCCAGTCGTTGAGGTAGTCGTAGTCCTGGTCGCCGTCGGAGGCGGAGGAGTTGAGGGAGCTGAGCGAGGTGGCCTCTGAGCCGCTGCCCTCGTAGTCGAACACCAGCAGCGAGTCGTAGGGGGGGGCCGTGGGGTCCGTGTCGGCCGCCTTCAGGTTCTGGGGGAGCACAGGGGTCAGCACCCGCGTCCCTGCGCTGCTGTGGCAGGGAGCTGTCACCCCCGGGCTCTCCAGCACTCACCTCGTCGATGAAGTTGCCGATGTCGTCGGGGTTGGCGGGGCGGGGCCGGTACTGCGGGGCTGGCAGGAGGGTGGGGGCCACGTCATTGCGGATCACCTCGGGCCGGGCGTCCAGCCCCCGGTGCAGCTGCCGCAGGTCGTAGTTCTGGGGGACACACACACATGGAGAGGGGCAGAGTCAGAGAGCCCAGGCTGTCACCAGGCTCCTGACCCCCACACCCACCTGGTCCTCCTCGCCGCCACCCTCCTCCCCGTAGTAGAAGATGTTGTCCCTTGTGTCATCTTCGGGCAGCAGCAGCGGCTCCTTTGTCACCTTCCTCCTCCTCACAAAGAGCAGCAGCAGCAGCAGGATGACTGGGGGGAAGAGTGCCATCAGCAGGGACACGTGTGCCCCACTGTGCCCAGAGCTGGGCTGTCCCCACAGCCCCAGGAGCCCCACTCACGCAGCAGGGCCAGCAGTGCGCCCAGGGTGGCGAGGACGAAGGGCAGGGTGGTGACAGGCTGGGACCTCTGGGGACAGCCCTGTGCCTGCCCCTCGCAGGCGCAGACCCGTGCGGTGACAATGGTCACTTGGGCTCTGCCCGGCTGGTCCAGCAGCCGCAGGTACACGCTGTAGGTGTCGGGCTCCAACGGTGCCACCAGCTGCAGCGTCACCGTGTCACCTACATGGGATGGGGGGCTCACGGACGATGCACCAGGAATGCTGCCTCTGCCGAGGAGCCCCCACATGACGTTCAGCCCCCTGCAATACCTGTGTCCCCCACCTCCACAGCCCAGCTGTCCCCTGAGCCGTGGGTGAGCTCGGCGCGGAAGGGGCCGGTGTTGGGGGGCAGGTCCCGGTCGGTGACGGTGAGGAGCTGGGGCTGGGGGCTGCGCTGGCAGACAGTGATGTCCCGTGGCTCGGCCTCGGGGCCGTTGTCGTTCACATCCAGCAGGGTGAGGAGCAGCGTGCCCGTGCCCGTGGCCGGCGGTGAGCCTGGGGGGAAAAATTCTAGAGGGGGGGAACCTCAAACCCAGGACCCTCATGGGGACATGGGTGACTGAACAGGCATGGGGACGGGGGGGCTCAAAACCAAGACTTTCCCCGGGACAAAGACTGTCTGGGCAAGGGTGGGAACAGCGAGGAGTGATGCGGGAGGGGGCAGTCCCAAACCCAGGATCCTCAGGGGGCTGGGGTGCCCCGGGCAGGGGTGCGGCCGGGCAGCCCCAGCCCTGCTCCATGCTGGAGCTGATGTGTTTCCTGGTGATGGCAGCACGTGCCCCTCACGCGGGAGGGGGAACAAGGGCCCTTTCATGTCCCTCACCATCATCCACAGCCAGCAGCACAGCCATGTAGGTGTTGTTCTTGACAAAGGGGGACTCGCGGTCCAGCTGGTCCCGCGCGGTCACCAGGCCATTCTCGGGGTGCACAGCCAGCCAGCCCGCCGGGTCGTGCCCCACCAGGTACCTGGGGGCACAGGGGAGCTGGTGCTGTGGCGAGGGGCAGCAGAGACCCCCCAAACTTCCACTCCAACCCTGTCCCTGCTCACTTGATCCTCTGGCCCTGCGCCTTGTCAGGGTCCTGGGCCGTGCAGGCTGTGAGGGTCTGCCCCGGGGGCACATCCTCTGACACCGTGGCCAGCTGCACCGGTGGCACGAACACCGGGGCCTCATTGACATCCTCCACAGTGACTGTCACCGTAGCAGTGGCCATGGGCAGCTTCACGACAAAGGGGACCTCGTTGGCCACTGCCACGTGGAGCACGAACTGCTGCTTGGCCTCATAGTCCAGACCCTGGGAGAGGGGGAGACATGGGCAGTGAGAGTGGGACGGGCAGGACTCCACCTGGGCAGCACTGGGGTGACAGGGGGTGACACAGACCTGGGCGGTGCGCAGGATGCCCTCGTTGGTGGCAGGGTCGGTGCTGATGGCGAAGGCTCCCCCGTCGTTGCCGCGCAGGATGGAGTAGACGGCTCGCCAGGCCGGCGTGCCGGGCTCGTCCAGGTCGGTGACAGCCAGCCTGGCCACCTCCCGCCCAGCCACGTTCTCTGGCACGGCCGCCTCGTACTGCGGGTCAGGGGCACCGTCAGCACCATGGCCCAGCGGGCACCGGGGGGGGGTTAACACCCAGCAGGGGGGCCCACGTTACCGTTTTGGGGTCGAACTCGGGGGCGTTGTCATTGACATCAGCGATCTCAATGACGGCCAGCGCTGTGGTGGTCAGTCCCTCCCCATCCAGGTCAGCTGCCTGCACGGTCAGTGTGTACTCCCGCACGCGCTGTGGTGGACAGACAGACAGACAGATGCCGTGTCAGCCCCTGCCTGGGCTGGGCCCCTGCCCCCCGGTGCTGCAGAGCCCACCTCCCGGTCGAGGCCGCTGGCAATGACGCTGAGGGTGCCGGTGGCCCGGTTGACAGTGAACATTTGGGGATGGGGCTCCCGTGGCTCCTGGCTGAGGATGGAGTAGGCGATGACACCATTGTAGGTCTCCACTGCATCGTCCGCATCCGTGGCTGTCACCTGCATGATGGAGGTGCCTGGGGGTGTGGAAGCGCAGGTGAGGGGGATGCTGGGGGCACAGTGCCAGGGCTGTGCTCCAGGAACATGGCTGGTGGGATGCAGAGCTTCCCCAAGGCACAGGGTCCTACCTGGCAGAGCTCCCTCTGGCACAGAGCCCCTGAACACCTCCTGCGTGAACTGGGGCTTGTTGTCATTCTGGTCTGTCACCGTCACGATGATCTCCATCGGCTCCTCCACTGGCTTCCCATTCTCAGACACGGCGTGGGAGAAGAGCTGCGGGGTGGGGTGTGAGTGGGGGGCCTGACAGAGCACCCCAACATCCCCCTGGTGTCCCCAGGCAGGGACCTACGTGGTACTTGTCGATGTGCTCGCGGTCCAGCGGCTGCGTCACTTTCATCCAGCCCGACTCCTTCTCAATGGTGAAGATGCCCTCGGGGGGGGCATCTGCTCCCTGCCCTGTGATGCTGTAGAAGATCTTGGTGTCTCTGTCGCGGTTGGATTTGATCTGGGAGGAGATGCAGACCAAGGGATGGGCTCAGCATCCCCCAGCACCCACCTCCATGCCCAAAGCCCCTGCCCAGACCAACCAGTGTCATACCTGAACGAGCTTTTTGGGGAAGGGGCCCCTCTCATTCTCAGGAACCTTGATGGGGGGGATCACCCAGTCCCTCTTCTGCCTCCTGAGAGCAGCTCGAGCCCTGGGCAGCTCCTGTGGGGCGGAGCTGAGTGAGGGCACAGCCGGCGGGGGGAGCAGGGGTGGGGGATACGCGGCGCAGCGTTACCTGGGGGGAGCGCCTGCTCTCTGCGGGAGCTGGGGCAGGCTCTGGCTGGCCAGCGGCACACCGGGGAGAACCAGCATCCCGGGGGGGGACGGCGAGCGCCCTGCCCACCCCCGGCAGCCGCACGGGGCCCCCGTCCTCCCGCACCCCGACATCGGGCTCCTCCGTGCTGTACGGCCCCGCGCAGCCTCCGGAGCTCCCTGCGAGGGTGAGGGGTCAGGGGGATGGGGGGGACCTCTCCCCGACACCCCCGAGCCGCAACCACAGCTCCAGGACCCTGCAATCCCCCGGAGACCCGAGGCGGAGTGAGGCAGGGGGCGGTAGAAGAGAGGGAGAGGACACCGGGAGCGGGGCAGGGAACACCGAGCGCCGTACGGGAGCGCAGTGGAAGTTTCGGTGGAAGTTTCGGCTTTGTTTCACAGATGATGGGAAATTCCTGGGCGGGCAGAGCCCTGCCCCAGCCCCCTCCCGGTGTGTCACCCCCTCGGGGCTCCCAACCCCCCGTGGCCGGATCATCGGGCACTGAATCTCCCTCCCCCGCCTCCCACGCTGCATCCCTCGTGCTGGACACGGCCCCGGCTCCGCACCCCCCGGGGCAAGGATTAGGGGATTAGCGGAGCTGAGCCAGCTCCGGGCGGGGCCCCGGGCGGGGCCGGGGGGCTGCGGAAGGCGTGGAATGGGGCAGGGAGAGCGGTGCCCCACGGCTGCTCCACACCGGAGGGACCGAGCCCGAGGGCGGCGGTGTGGGGCCATGTGGGGAGCAGCAACCGTGCCCCGAGGGCAGCACCGGGGCCCCTCCCAGTCGCGATGGCCGCGATAAGGGACTTTAATGGGGCCGGAGGGGCATCAGTCACCCGGCAAGCGGGACACGAGGAGCCCGGGGAAGCCCCCAACTCCCGGCATGGGGAGCCCCCAGCCCCGCTCCCCAGCCGTGGCGCGCGTTGCTGTTCCCTCCGAAGGGCGGGCGGCACAGGGGGTACCCCACCCTGTCCTCGGGGGTCCCTCCGTGGAGGGAGGGCCCACAGGGCACCGAGCCCGCTGGGTGCCGAGGCGCCGGTCACTGCGGGGGCCGTGAGCTGCCCACCGAGGGGGTCGCAGCGGCGTGGGCAGACCCCCGCCTGTGCCCACAGCAGGGGCCTGGCAGCGCCCACCTCCAGTCGTGGCAGGCGTAGCTGATGGGAAAGGGATGTGAAACGGGATGTGGTGTCCACAGCAGACAGAGGTCGGGGCCGCTCCCTGGCACTTACCGCCAAGGAGAGCTTTTAGTGCTCCCGCGGCCATTAGACGAGCGCTGGCTCCGGCCGCGTTCCCGGGCAGCCCCAATCCCCCGGGAGCCGCCGAGCGAGGAGGGCACCGGGCCCGGGCCGAGCGCCGGCAGCGGGCCAGGAGCTGGCAGCAGCAAGACCCTGCCCAGCCTCGGGCCGGCCACAGCCCGCACCCCACGGCCGGAGAAGGGGGGCCCTGGGGCTCCCGGCCCCATTGCCAGCCCGGCGCCGGCCGCCCACCCTGCGGGGACCCAGCCCTGCTCGCAGCGGGCGCCGCACGGCTGGGCCAAAGGCGCTGGCATCAGCCGCCACCAGCCCAGGGAGAGCAGACGGGCACCGCCAGCCCCGCGGGGCACAGCCAGCCCCATGGCCGAGCCCCTCACCCGGGGACCCCGCCAGCCCCACAGCACCGCGAAGTCCTCCCGAAAAACAGCGGCCCCACCACCGGAGGCAAAGCGATCCTGATCCCGGCAGTGAGGGAGGCCCTGCCGCCCCCGCAGTGCTCGGAGCCCCGATTCCCGTCCCGATGGCGGCCCCAGGCCGTCCTCGAGGTGTTCCGGGGGTCCCGGTGCCGCCCGCCCCGACGGTGCGAGTTACCTGGGGCGGGGAGCGGCCCGCGGCGCAGCCCCGGGAGGACGCGCGGCGGGGCCGGGGACAGGGCGGCCGCCGGCAGGAGCGGGGAGAGGAGGAGGAGGATGAAGATGGAGAGCGGGCAGAGCCCGGAGCGCGGCCCCCGCATGGCCCGTCCGTTGCTGCCGCCGCCGCCGCCGCTCCGGTCGCCGCCCGCCGCGTCCCGCCCCGTCCCGCCCCGCAACGCCCCAGGTGAGGCGGCGGCCGCGCAGGTACCGCCCCGCCCCGGAGAGCGGCCCCAGCACGCCCCAGGCATCCCCCCGCAATGCCCTGGACCCCTCCATTACCCCCGGGACCCTCCTACCGGGGATTCACCCCCTACAACACCCCCGGCAATCCCCGTTACACCGCGGTGCTCCTCTGGAAACCTCCGGCAGCCTCCGATACAACACACCGGGCACCCCCGGTATTCCCCTGGAGCCCCACGGCAATCCCAGCACCCCATGTTACCTCCCGGGCACCCACCCGCCAAGATCCAGGCACAGCCCGGTACCCCTCGGGCACCGGCCGGTACTGGAACCTTCCATACCCTCCGGGCACACCCGGCCCCCTCTGAAATCCTCCTGCCAATCCGCGATACCTCCCGGGAGCCCTGGGGCACCGCCTGCAGCCTCTTGGAACGCCCTGGCAACTCTCGGCAATCCGCGATACCTCCCTGGTGACCCCGTTACCCTCCGGGCACCTCCCCGCTCTGTACCCATCGGCATCGCCTCGGAACCCCCTGGCACTCCCCGGCAGGCCCCGGCAATGCTCGGGCACCGCCCGCTCCCCGCCGGGCACCCCTGCTCTCTCAGTGCCGCCCCCCGGTGCCCCTCAGCGCAGCCCGGTGGACACGCCCGGGCATCCCGGTATCTCCAGGCACCCTCGTGGTGCCGCCATCCGTCCCTCCCGGTGTTCCCATGGCACCTCCCACCACCGCCCCAGCAGGAACTGCCCCCTCCCCGTTCCCCCGTGCCACCCCCGGGTGCCTCCTCCCCGTCTGCCGCCCATGGGTGCGCCGGAACTCCCGGGGGGGGGGCCCGTGTGTGCCCCCAGCCCCACTGCACTGGGGGTTCCCACCGAGGGACAGCCCCGGGGGCTCCTGGACTCCATCGTGCCCCCGGCTGGAGCAGCATCTCGTGTGCTGGGTCCCCCCGCAGGGCGCCCCCAGACCCCCCCGGGGCTGGCAGCTCTGCAGAGCCGGTTCAGCTCTCCCGGCCAAGGTCACTGACGCAACAGGGAGGGCTCCCAGCAGGCACCTGGGGGGAGCAGCCAGTGCAGCTGCAGCCATGGCACCCTGCAGCTTCACCCTCCTCCTCCTCCTCCTCCTCCTGCTGGGACCCTCGCAGTGGGGCCGGGGGTGCTGCATGGCCATGGCCCGGCGGGTTCGGGGCAGAGCCGTGTCACTGAGCCCTGCAGCGCCTCTGTCCGTCCCACAGGACGTGCTGATATTCCCGGAGCACGGACACGGCCTCCGGCGGCAGAAGAGGGACTGGGTCATCCCCCCCATCAACTGCCCTGAGAACGAGCGGGGGCCTTTCCCCAAGAAGCTGGTGCAGGTGGGTGTGCCCGTGGGGACCGGGCAGGGCCCCGAGGGATCCCTGGGGCACTGGGACATGGCTCACCCTCCTCTTCCTGCCTCGCTGCCAGATCAAATCCAACAAGGACAAGGAGACCAAGGTTTTCTACAGCATCACGGGGCAGGGAGCGGACACCATCCCCGTGGGTGTGTTCATCATCGAGAGGGAGACGGGGTGGCTGGAGGTGACCAAACCCCTGGACCGGGAGGAGAAGAACAAATACGTGGTGAGTGAGGGGGCATCTGTGGCGGGACAGGGACGGTCCTGGGCACTGCACGCACACTGACTGTGCCCTTGCAGCTCTACTCCCACGCCGTGTCGGCCAACGGGCAGCCCGTGGAAGACCCCATGGAGATCATCATCACCGTCACTGACCAGAACGACAACCGGCCCGTCTTCACCCAGGCAGTTTTCCACGGTTCTGTGCTGGAGGGAGCTGAGCCAGGTGGGACCACGGCCACCCCCTGGCAGGCAGCACTGGAGGGATGTGTGACAGGTCAGCAATAACCACCTGCTCCAGGCACACCGGTGCTGAGGGTGCTGGCCACCGACGCAGACGACGCAGTGAACTCCAGCAATGGCATTGTGAGCTATTCCATCCTGAGCCAGGTGCCGGAGAAGCCCCAGCCTGGGATGTTCACCATCAACAGCAGCTCTGGGCTGGTCTCCCTGGCCGTGCCGGGGCTGGTGGCAGAGGTGAGCCCCGGACTCAGCCCCCACCGAGCTCACCCCACACTTGTGGGTGACACAGCCTCTTGCCACAGGTGGTCCCTGAATACACCCTAGAAATCCAGGCTGCTGACCTGGGGGGACATGGGCTGCGAGCCACCGCCACCGCCCGCGTCAGGGTGCAGGTGAGAGGCTGAGCCACCCCCGGTGCCCCGGCGGTGCAGAGGGCAGGGCCAGGCTGTGCTGAGGCCGGTGCAGAGGGCAGGGCCAGGGTGTGCAGAGGCCGGTGCAGAGGGCAGGGCCAGGGTGTGCAGAGGCCGGTGCTGGCTCCCGACAGCCCCACGTGCCCGACTGCAGCAGCAGCGATGCGCTCCAGGTGCTTTCCATGGTGGGAGGCGAGACTGGGACGGCAGCCGGGCTGTGGCTCCTCCCGGCCCGGTGCCCCAGCCTCCCACCAGGCTCTGGGCCACTCGCCCCAGGGCCACGGCGCTGCCGGAGCGTGGGTGCCAGCGGGGCTCCTGGGAAGCCGCCCGTGCCGGCTCAGCCCAGCCGGGGAGGAGCACCCGGTTCTGCGGGAGCCCCGTGCCAGGATAGCGGCATCCAGCCACGCCAGCTCCACGGGTAGAGGCTGTGGCGCCAGGAAGGGAGGCCAGGGATGGCGTTTTGTGTGGGGGCACCGGCCGCAGGTCCCTGGCCCATGAGTGGGACACAGGAGAGCCAGGTAAGCTCGCCAGGGTGCCTCTGCAGCACCCCCACGTCAGCCGGTGCTGGGCTGGCAGTGGGAGCTGGTCCGGCTCCAGGGAGGCTGCCCGGTCCTGCCGGCTGCTGGGACGCAGCCCCAGACCGTGCTCCCACCCCATCCTGGGAGCTCCAGGAGAACGAGGGGCCTGGCTGCCCTCAGCAGTGCTGACCTTGGCACCGGGCAGCTCCAGAGAGCTGGGCAGGGTCAATGTCCGCCCGCACGTGACACCGTGGGCAGGGATGGGGCTGCTGGGACAGGGCTGCTTCCTCGTCGGGTCCAGACTGGCTGCTGTGCTGTGCTGAGGCCCACCAGGACAGGCAGGTGAGCACAGAGCCCTGCATCCTGGTGGGAACCAGCTGGCACCCACACAGTGCCTGAGGCTGAGCACCCTGGCATGGGAAGGACGTGGGTTTCCATATCCCAGCTCTGGGGAAGAGTAAAGTCAGGGGCTTGGCTGCAGCACAAGAAGGCAGATGGTGCTGCCAGGACAGGTCCCAGCCCTGCTCTCCTCTCTGCCATAGGCTGATGGCATGTCTGAGGTGGGAAAGGGCACCCTGACCACCCACGTGCTGAACACGGCCACGGGGCTGCCGGCAGCCGGCCTTGGCGTCCGCCTGGCCCAGCTGCAGGAGCCAGGGCTGCAGTGGATGGAGCTGGCACACAGGTACGAGAGCTGGTGGCACCTGTGGGGCAGGGACACTGCTGCCAGGGCTCTGTGAGCTTGGCCAAAGGCTCCTGTCACAAGTGTCTGCCCAGCCTTCACCTGGGGTTTGTTTGCTGGTGGCAGGGCTGGTGCTTGGGGGTATGGCCAGGGCAGGTTCTGGGGTGGGGCAGGGCTGTGTTTTGGGGTACAGCAGGACTGCCTTGGTCTGGTTTCAGGCACACGGATGCGGATGGGCGCTGCCAGCCCCTCCTGGCACCGGGACAGGCCAAGGCTGGCACCTACAAGCTGCACTTTGAGACAGCTGAGTACTGGCAGGGACTGGGGCACACCAGCTTCTACCCCTTCGTGGAGGTACGGAGAGTGGGGAGACTGGGACAGGTGACACAGCTTGTCTGAGGGCTGGGGCCAGGCTCAAGGGGCTGCACTCCCCTGGGCCTCACTCTGGGAGGGGGATTCCCACTGCTATCTCCTCACTCTCCCTCAGGTCGTTTTCATCATCACTGACCCGGCACAGAAGCTCCACGTCCCGCTGCTGATCAGCCCCTACTCCTACACAACCTACCGGGGCAGCTAGAGGGGCACAGCCTTCCCCTGGGGACGCATGAATGATGCCACCAAGGCCATTAAAAACTCCAAACAGCACCGTTTGTCTCAAAAAATCACCTTCCACTTTTGTGGGAACAGAAGCAGCCCCAGGGGCAGCAGGGTGGGGTGGGTGGGATGCCTGCAGTCCTCCAGCTGTGGTCCCCCTTGGGAGGAGAGGTTCCTGAAGATGCTCACTGGGGTCTGTTTAAAGACACTCAGCAGGAAAAGGGCACAGCCCCACTACCAGTGTGCCAGTGGGACCCTCAGTGCTGCCAGCATCAGGTGGGCACTGAAACAAGGCCAGCAGGGCCCTTCCCCAGTTCCTGCCCCGGGATGGGGAAGGACAGTGGCTGGAAACCCAGGTTGTCCAGGGGGATGCCAAAGGCTGTCAGCTTTGCCTCGAAGGTCTGCAGCATGTCGTTGTGTGCCTGCAAGGAAAGGGTCCCTGTCAGCCCCTCTGTCAGCAGAGGAGAGCTCCCTGCAGCCCCAGTCTGATTTCCAACCCCCAAGCCAAAGCCATGGAATCACAGAATCGTTTGGGTTGGAAATGCCTCTAAGATCACCGAGTCCAACTCCCCCAGCAGTGCCCAGGCCAGCACTAACCCACGTCCCCAAGTGCCCCATCCACACGGCTCTTACACCTCTCCAGGACTCCTCCCCGCCCTTACCTTGCAGACTCTGGCCAGCTGGATCTGCAGGTCCTGGATGGTGGCATTCTTGGAATTGAGCACATCCTGCAAGGGGAGGTTGGGATGAGGCTACTCTGCCCAGCCCTGGGGACGTGCTGGCCGTGCCCCGGTGGCCGTGGCGTGGCAGAGCACACGAGGCAGCACGGCCTGGGCAGCTGGCCACCACCCTGCCCCCTCTGAGTGGCACTGCCAGGGACAGCCAGCCCCGGGCAGGGACAGCAGCTCCCGATGAACACCACAGCCATCCCTGTCACTGGGAGCGCTGGCAGCACCTGCTCTGCTCCAGCAGCACCACCCTGCTGCCGCGGCACCGGGGAATTACAGGGAGCCAGGCTGCCCCAGGCAGCTGACAGGAGGAATTCAGGGACCCCAGCAGCTGCAGGAGAGCCCGACGCCAGTGATGCCATCCCAGGAATGTGTTTTCCTTCCACATGCTGGGAGGTGACACATCCGCTGCCTGTGCCATAGGCCTGGTATGCATCCCAGAGCGTCCCAGAGCCTCCCCGACTCCCCCTGCAGCGGCGATCTGGCTGGGGACAAGCAGGAGGGCACCAGGTGGTGGAGCCCTCGTTCCCTGTGTCTGTGCCCAACCCGCACAAGCGCTGCTCCCGGCTCCAGCTGCGGCAGGCTGCAGGAATGTGGGTCTCCAGGCTCTCTGCAGAGGTATTTTTAGCACGGCAGACACCGCAGAGCCCCAGGATCCTGTCTGCACCGTCCCCTTGGCCAGGCGAGGCTCACCAGGTGCAGCCCCCCCTGCACAGAGCCCCTGGGTGCCACTGGACCCGCTGGCAGTCAGCTGGCTGTGTGGCAGCACAGGGTGCCAGCAGTGCCATGGAGCCTGCGGCCATGCTCCTCCAGACAGGCCCCAGCTGAGGGACAGATCAGTGCCAAACTCCAACACCCACACGCTCCGCTCTCGAGGCAGAGCCGAGTGCCCTGCGGCACCACACGTGGCCCTGGGAGTGCTGGCAATGAGTGACAAGTGACGTGCCACCTACAGCCACGCAGGATGGGCACTGCTGCTTTCCAGGGACAGCAGGCACCCCACAGTGGGCTCTGCCCCCCAGATCCAGCCCTCGCCGGGCCCCAGTACCTCCAGCTTGTGCGAGACCAAGGAGAGAGCACTGGGGTCGAGGTTGGAGGCTGCAAGGACCTCGCTGAGCTCCACCTCCTTCTGCTCCAGGAGGGTGAGGAGTCCGTGCAGCTTCCGCTCCAGGAGCAGGTTCTTGTAGCCCGTTTTTTGCTGCACCTCGTTAATGGCTCTGGTGAAGTTCTGATAGAGGTCATCCCGCTCTTCCTGGACCTGTTCCAGTGGGCAGCACAGTGTCACAGCACCCTCAGGACCCCGGGGGACACGGGGGCATGCACAGTGGTGTGGAGCACAAACACGGCAGAAGACTGGTCCAGCAGCTCAGCCCAGCCGTTCCCCATGGCACCTGCAGCCCACAGGGAAGGCAGGTGCTGCAGCACAGCCTCCCCCCTCCCCTCCCTCTCTCCCTCTGTCCATGGTGCAGCACCTGCGCTTCTCCCTCCTCCTCCTCCTCCTCCTCCCCTCCAGGCATGGAATGCCCCAACGGGCTCCCTGCAGCACTAATTCAGACCCCAGCGAGGGCCCCCGGCACACGGGGGTCTCTCATCTCATCCCCACAGCTGGCAGCAGTCCCTGGCTTACAGCTAGTTAATAAGTGTCCTAATTAGGACACAGTCTCTCCTCCAAAGCCTATTTCTGAACGCTCTGAATCTGGCGCTGTCTTAATGATGGATTGTTAATGAGGCCTCGGATCAATGTTCATATTCCTGGGGATTTCTACGAATTGCAAATGAGCTCTCTCCTGACTCTTAAGATTTATCTGGGTTAGTGGGGGGGAGCACTGGCTCTGCAGGGCTGTTCCTGAGCACCCCAGAATGGGAGGGAGCGATCCTGGAGCCCTGGCAGAAGGAGGGGCCCGTGGCAATGCCCCCATCCAGCTCTGCCCCACACAGCCCAGGCAGCCTGGGGCCCTGCTGGAGCGTGCATGACTGCTCAGCAAAGGACAAGGCCAGGCCTGTCTGCTGACCGTGGGAGAGGCTGGAGCTGGGAGCAGCTTTGCTGGGAGCAGCGGTTATCACCCGACTCGGGATTAGCTTTGCAAAGCCCTGGGCTAAGCACAGCCTCTGCTGAGCCCCACGCCCTGTCCTCTGCAGAGGGTTTGCAGGAGGTTTGGAGAGGGAATGGGATGCCCAGCCCTGCCTGTAGGTCTCACCTGACTGAACCGCTGCTCCAGCACCTCGTGTTCCCACTGAAGGTCCTTCAGTTCCTTCTGAGCGATTTTCAGATGGGCTTTGGACTTCTGTGAATGGGAAAGGACGGTTAAAGAGCACAGGATTGTCTGGGAAGTGTTGGAGATGTGTTCTGGGAAGGGAGGAGAGTGAGCAGCAGAGAGAAAACCAGGCAGCACCCACATCAACCTGCAGTGGGGCTGCTCTCCCTCCCAGTCTCTCTTTGGATTCCCATCTGAGACCCCACAAATTCACAGTAAGCAGAACAAGACTTGCTTTGCCTAGCAATCACAGCACACCAAGTGGCAGAGCGCAGTGTTTTCCCTACAGGAACGAGCCCATGGAAGGACAGGGCTGGGCACTCACCATCAGGGCCTCCTTGTCCCTGTAATAGTTCACCAACTTCTTCTGCAGCTCAGCCACCAGCTCCTGGGCCTCGTGCAGCGGCTCTGTCAGCCCCTTATTCTCACGCACCACATCTGCCTTCTCCTTTTCCAGCACAGCCTCCTTCTTCTTCAGTTCTTCCACCTGCTCCTGTTCTTGGGAACATAAGTGCTGGCTCCTGGGACTGCCCAGCCCTTCAGAGTGCCCCAGACCCTCAGGACACCATCCCCACTCATGTACAGGCCACCAGCAGCACCCACAGTGACACCTGGAACAGCCAGATCCAGCTGACACCCTGGCAGGAGCAGTCCCTGGGTGCAGGGGTGGCACAGGGACGGGCAATACCTTCAGGAGGTTGATGAGTGTCAGGTTTTTGGCGGTGATGTCGTTGTAGTAGTTCTTGATGGCACCAAAAGCCCCCTCGTGGTTCCCTATCAGCTCGCTGATCTGGGTGTTTTTCCTCTCCTCCAGCTCATGGATCTCTGTCTTCCTCCGCAGGTCCAGCTCGTCCCTCAGTGCCTGCATCTTCCTCGTGTACTTGGCCTCCATCTCTGGGGGAAAATTGTCAGAGCTGGGGAAAAACTGGCTGAAACTGGGGAGGAAAAGTGACCAGAATGGGGAAGGGAGAAAAAACAGCCAAAACTGTGTGGGTTGGGACCAGCTGGAGCTGAGAGGGAAAAACAGCCAGAACTGGAGGGCAAACTAGACTGATCTGGGGAGGAAAAGCAGCTGGAAATTATGGGGAAAACTGGCCAGAAACTTGGGTGGGGGAGATCAGCCAGAACTGAGGTGGAAGCTGACCAGAACTGGAAGGAAAAATGGCCAGATGAGGGAAGGGGAAAATGGCCAGAACTGGGGAGAACCTGCCCCCATGTGCTCAAGGTGCTGCTTGGGAAGCAGAAGCAGCTCTCCCTGTCGTGCTCCTCTGGGATCTGCCTCGTGCCCTCACCTTTGGTCTGCAGCTCGAAGTCACTGCGCAGCCGGGCCATCTCCTCCTCGTGTTTCTGTGAGGAAGTAACTCCGTGTTGGAAGAAACAACCAAATCCCAAGCCAGCCCAACCCCAGGGATTCCCTCCTGCTCTTTGGGAAAGGATTCTGATCCCATGTTGATGCAAACAGTGGCTTGTCATTTCTCCAGCTGCTCTCACAGCTCCCCACTGTGGGAGAGGGGTCACCCAGGAACCCCTTCTCCCCATTCCTGCACCAGAAACCCCAACCCACCCCACAGAGAGCCAGGGAGGCAAGATCCCACTCCTGCTCCCACGCTGGGGATGAGGCACCTCACAGGACATACCAGGCAGAGTTTTGAGATGGCTGCCTCATTGGCCAACTCCTGCTCCTTCAGCCTTGTGTTCAAGGAGCGTTTCTCCTTCCACATCTCCTCCTCCTGCTCCCAGTGATCCTTCTGGGCCCTCCTCAGGGACAGGACTCCCTCTGCCTTCAGCTCCGTCAGGTTCTCCTGCTGCTCGTGCAAAAGGTGCTTCACCTTCTGCTTGTACACCTAAGGACAGGCCAGGGACAGGTGAGGGGCTCAGCAGGAGACACCTGGAACTGGGATGCTGGTGAGACATCCTTGGATAGCATCCTGCCCAGCTCCTCCTCCTCTGGTCCTTGGAGGAGGAGGAGCATCCCCTGCCCAAGGATGGCATCCCCTGCCCAGGCTCACATGGAGCCCTGCAGCCACACCTTGATCTCCAGCTGGTGCCGCTCCTGCGCCTCCTCCATCTCTCGGTCCCGGGTGCGCAGCTCCGCCTTCCTCTCCTCCAGCTCCCGGCGGGTGATCTCCCAGTAGCCCTGGATCCGGTTACACTCCAGCTGGAAGGAGTTCCGCTCCTGCCGCTCGCGGTCCAGCTCCTGCCGCAGGCGCACCATGTGCTGCAGCAGCTGCACAGCCAAGAGAGCAGAAAGGTGAGGGGCAGGCAGGCCTGGCACAGGTGAGGGGCAGACACAGGTGAGGGGCAGGCACAGGTGAGGGGCAAGCAGGCCTTGGGCAGGTGCCTTTGGAGAGCCCATGTCCCAGACCAGCAGGATGTGCTGGCTGTCACAGGTGTGGGGCTGTGGAGGTCCCTGACTAACCCAGCAGCTTCTGGAAAAGGAGTCACAAAACCTCACTGCCTGGGATGGGGCTCTGGCTGACAGTGTCCAGTGACACCAGTGACACCGATAACAGTGACACCAGTACCAGCATTCCCAGGTATTGGAATAAAACAAGGGAGACTCCATTTCCTTCATGCAGGAAAAGCCCAGTCTTTATTCACATAACTCATTTTACACAGTTTTCACAGACCTCGTGTTTAACATCTGTTGGCTGGCAGTTTTTTACCACTTTGTTTATTGGTCAGAAGGTGATTTGTGTGTAGGTGCTGAGGTGCAGGTTGTTTGCATTTTTCTTTTGTGGGTACTCATGGAACAGAGCTAATGTTTACGCAGGTCCTCTTATTTTTCACCCAAGAACAGGTTTTTATGTTAGCACACTATTCATTCCAAGTTAGTGTTTGCATGGGAACTTGCAAAGTACTAGCTGCACTCAGAAGAAGTGGCAGGCTAACAATCAGTTTAACAGAGCAGGCCTGGTTTTATGAGGCCTTTCTTTTATAATTCTTCTATCCATCACAACACTCAGGTGCTTAGATACTTCTGGTTCATGGAATTGTTTGGGTTGGAAAAGCCTCTAAAATGAAGTTCAACTGTTCCTCCAGCACTGCCAATGCCACCCCTAACTCATGTCCCCAGGTGCCACATCCACATGACTCCTAAATCCCTCCAGGGATGGGGACCACACCTCTGCCTAGGGCAGCCTGGGCCAGGGCTGGACAACCATTTCCAAGAACGAATTTTCCCAATATCTAACTTCAACCTGCCCTGGCCCAGCCTGAGGCCGTTCCCTCTCCTCCTGTCCCTGTTCCCTGGAGCACAGCCCAACCACCCTCGCTGTCCCCTCCTGTCAGGAGCTGTGCAGAGCCACAAGGGCCCCCCTGAGCCTCCTTTGCTCCAGGCTGAGCCCCTGCCCAGCTCCCTCAGCCTCTCCCTGTGCTCCAGACCCTTCCCCAGCTCCCTCAGCCTCTCCCTGTGCTCCAGACCCTTCCCCAGCTCCATTCCCTTCTCTGGCCATGCTCCAGCCCCTCTTTCTTGTCCCGAGGGGCCCCAAGATTCTCAGCAGTGCCCAGAACCCAGGGCTGGCGAGCAGAGGGAGGGACGAGGCGGCCGCTCCTCCCCAGAGCAGCAGGAGCCGCCCTCCCCAGCCCCAGGCAGGCGCCAGTGACACAAGCCCGGCTGCTGTCCCTGTCACCCTGTGCACCTGCTGTCCCCGGGGCTGGCCAGGCGCCGGGCAGGGTCCCGAGCTGTCCCCTCCCGTCCTGCCCGTGCTCCCCCGGCGGTGCCGCTCACCTGCTCCTTGCTCATGTCCTCCGGGTCCAGGCCATCCACCACCGCCGGGCCCGTGCCCCCTTTCCCCTTCTTTTTGGGTCCCTGAGGACAGAGAGCCAAGCGCAGCAGGTGAATGGGTGAGGAGGACACCGCGCTGCTCGGGGCCCCGGTGCCGGTCCCGGAGCACCCCCGCTCTCACGGCAGGGACCGGGACAGCGGCCACACCGAGCCGGGAACAGACCCATGGGCTGCCACTGCCGACCCAGCTCCGCGGTGAACCCCGAGGCACCTGTACCCGACATAACGCCCGAGCAGCGTCCCCGCAGTGCCGGGCACGGCGCCGGGGGCTCCGAACCCTCCCCGGGAGCGGACCGGGACAGGACGGGGCTCGCAGACATCGGGGCGCGGGGCTCCACCGCCCTCCCCTGCCCGCACACCCAGGCTGCTAGACACCCTTCAGCAGCCGCCGCGGTTCTGCCCCCGGCCCCGGTTCTGCTGTTCCCGGCCCCGGTTCTGCTGTTCCCGGTCCCGGTTCTGCTGTTCCCGGTCCCGGCCCTGCTGTTCCCGGTCCCGGCCCAGTCCCGCTCTCACCATGGCGGCGGCACCAGCGTCTCCAAGCAACGGATTGCAGGTCCCGCGAGAGGACGGCGAGATCTCGCGAGAGCAGCACTGCGTGAGACACGCCCCCTAGCAACGCCACGCTCCGCCCTGGCAACGGAGGCGGGGCCAGCGGGGGGAGCGGCGGGGCCGCGGGGGGAGCGGGGGGACCGGGAGGGGAGCGGGGGGACCGGGAGGGGACACCGGGGAGAACCGGGGAACATCGCGGGCACCGGGCGGGGAGGAGGCGCCGGGGGGCCGTGTGGGAGAACCTGGGGACCGGGGTAACCGAGCGGATCGGGGGAACCGGGGAGTTCGGGCAGGACGGAGGGGACAAACCCGGGGGGTCCACTGTGCCCGGGCCAGGCTGCCCCACCCCCGCGCCCACCGCTGTGACCGGGGCTGTCCCCACAACTGCGGCACAGCCCCGGCTCTGCTCCCGGTGCACTCCCGGTCCCCGAGCCCCCCCGCTCCTCCCGGTCCCCTCCGCGCCCTCTCTTGTCCCCCGGTGCTCCCGCCCTTCGGCTCCGCCCATCCCGGTGTCCCCGCCTCCGGTGTCCCCGCCCCCGCCGCGGCGGGCAGGACCGTGCGGGCTGCGGGCTGGCACCGGGCCCGCTCAGCACCGGACCGGCACCGGCACCGGCATCAGCCCCGAGCCCGGCCCATGGCGGTTCCGGCAGCGGCCGGCACCGGAGGTGAGGGCGGGGGCAGAGCGGGGAGGCTCGGTCGGACCGGCACGCCCATCACCGTGGAACCGGGCCGGGCCCCGCGGGGCGCACAAGGAGATGTAGGGCGGGGGTGCAGCGGGAGGAGCTGCATGGGGGCTGCACTGGGGGGCACAGGGGGGCGCGGGGCCGAGCTGGGGGTGCCCGGCTGCAGGGGAGGGGGATTGGGGGGCGGGGACCCGACATGGGGGGGCCCGTGCCGGGAGAGTCGGGGACGGAGGGACAGAGCAGTGGGGTACCCGGAGAACGTGGGGGGACGCGGGGTGTTCATGGGCCCGAGAGAGCCCTGGAGTGCCCCGGGGACTTGGGGGGCAGGGGGGTGCTCGCAGGGAGTGGGGTGCAGGGCGGTGACAAGGGGAGGCAGCGGGGTGGCCGGGTGGTCACACGGAGCAGGGGAGCGCACCGGGGATCTGGGCTTGCAGCGGGGTGCCCCGGGAATGTGGGGGGACACTGGGGTGCCCGGGGGTGCACAGGGGCGGTAGGGGGCTCACAGGACATGCAGGAGCTCTGGGATGCCCAGGGGAGCAGCGGGGTACACCTCGCAGCCATCCCGCACGGCTGTGGCAGTGCCGGTGTGCGGAGGGTTTGGGGACAGGGAGGTGGCGGTGCCGGTGCAGCCGAGGGGGCCCGGAATTCTGGGGGGGCCGCACCTGGCGACAGAGGCGGTGCCAGGGCTCCCCTGCCCGCCCGTCCCTCCCGCGTGTGGCCCGCACAGGACCGTGCCGTAGCCGCCAGCGTGGGGCAGCCCCGGCCGTGGCACCGGGGGAGCGGCGGGACACCGGGCCCGTGGGGGGACGGTGCCACCGGGGCGGGCTGCGGGTGCCGCGGGGTGCCCGGTGCGGGGGGTGCCGGTACCGGTGGCCGCCCGGCTCTGCGGTTGCCGTGAGTCAGCAGCACACGGCGTGCGGGAGAGATCCCTGATCCGGCCCCGCTCCCGCCAGGCAGCCGGTGAGCCCGGGCCGGAGCGGGCGGTGACACTGACGGTGACACTGCCGGCGACACTGCCGGTGGCACGGCGGGACCATGCAGGCGGAGGCCAGAGGGGAATTCTGCAGCCGGGAGCAGCGCCCCGGTGGGTGCGGGCGCGGTGCGGGCAGGGGGCCGCGCTCCTCACGGTGACACGGCACGGTGTCACCCACGGGGCTGGGCAGGTGGCGGGAGCGGGCAGCGCCGTGTCCGCCGCGGGGGGATCCGCTCTGCCCTGTTCTGGAGCGGGATGAGGAGCCCATTTCCCGGGACCAGGGACCACACCGTCAGCGCGGGGTGCCCGATGTCCCCTGCGGGGTCAGGATGTGGCAGAGCCAGTGTCGGGGCAGAGGGCTGCTGCTGTGCCACTGCTGTGCCACTGCTGTCCCATGGTGTCCCATGGTGTCCTGCCCATGTCCTGCAGCTCCGTGCCCCAGCAGAAGGAACTCCCCTTCCCCCGTGGGTTGGAGCTCTCTGTCCCTGCCCCGCTGTCACCATCCCGGTGGGAGGGAGGCGATGCCCATCCCTGAGCCGAGCCGCCCGGTAACTCAGTGGCGGCATGGTTCGGTGCTGCCAGGGCACCGGCACCGACCTCGGGGGACAGGGTGCAGTATCCCCCCCGGGGCACACAGGGCCTCCTGGCACCCCCGGTGCCCGCTCAACCCCGAGACACGGCTGTGCCCCCGCTGTGTGCCACAACCGCGGGCTGCACCACCACCGTGTGCCACGGGCTGTGCCACGGCCGCCCTGTCCCTGCGGCTCCCCGCGGGGACAGTCCCAGCACAATCCGCCCTTGTCCGGCCCCGGCACAGCCGCGCTTTGTCTCGCCGACACAAAGGGGCTGCGCGGGGAGGGGGGCGCGGGGCGGAGGCTGCCAGCTCCGACACGAGGGGCTCGGGCAGCTCTGCCCGTGCCCCGCTCCTCCCGGGGGTCCTGCTGTGCCCGGCCCCTGAGCCGGGCACCCCGGGGGCCCCAGGAGGAGCTGCCCTCGCTGATGCAGAAGGTGCTGATGTGGCAGAGCTTGGCAAGGAGCCGCTGGTCTCGGAGCGCCCCGCAGGGACCCCCACGCACGGGCCGGCCCAGGAGACCCCCCGAGTCCCCGCGGAGGAGCAGGGGGGCATCCCCATCCCCAGCGCCGGCCTGCTGCAGGTCACCGAGCGCCGACGTGAGTGAGGCCCTGAGCTGCGGTCCCTGCCCGTCCCTGCCAGCTCCTGCCATCCCTGCCCGTGCCTGAGGTCCCCTGCTTTGTCCCTGGGATGTCTGCCTGCCCATAGCGTCACCTGCCTGTCCCCAGCACCTCGGGTCTGCTCCGGGGTTTCCTGCCTGTCCCCGACAGTCCCCTGCCAGCCCTCGGGGTGTCCTGCCTGTCCCGTCTTCTGTCCTCACCTGGGGTCTCCTTCTTGTCCCTGGGGTCCCCTGGCACCCCTAGAGTCCCCTGGTAGCCCCCAGCCAGTCATGGTCCCCCCCAAACCCCTCACGCCCCCAGCTCCCTGGTCCCCAAGCAGCGACCCCCGCCTCCCGGTGGGTGCCCAGCTGTGCCCGGTGCCCGCAGAGCCCCTGAGCAGCGTGTCCTCGCTGGAGGTGCACTTCGACCTGCTGGACCTGACCGAGCTGACCGATATGTCGGACCAGGAGCTGGCCGAGGTCTTCGCCGACTCCGACGAGGAGAACGCGGCCGGAGAGACGCCCGGCGGTGAGCGGGGCTCCGGGTCCGCCGGTCCCGGTGTGTCCGCCCGTCCCGGGGCGCCGCTGACCGCCCACCCGCCCGTGCGTCCCGCAGGGCTGCAGCCGCCGCCGGTGCCGCGGGCCGGGTACCTGCGCTCGCCCTCCTGGACCCGCGCGCGGGAGCAGGGCCGGGACAAGAAGCACCTGAGTGACCCCGAGCTGCCGCCGGGACCGCCGGGACCCCCGGACGCCTTCCTGCCCGCCGAGCGCCCGCGGGAGCCGTAGGGACAAACCCGCCGGGGGACACCGGGACACGCCGGGGCTGGTCCCGTCGGTACCGATGGAGCCCGTCCCCGGGCGCAGGACTCCCGCTAGCCCGCCCGGAGGGCAGAGGCGGCCCCGGCCCCGCGGCGGGGACGTACCGGGCTGCCCTCAGCCGGTGGCCCGCGGCCCGGGGGGAAACCGGGCCGGTCCCGCCGGTCCCCGGGAGCGGCACGGCCTTGGCTACCGGGAGCGGCGGATGGGGCAGCACGGGACGGGTCGCACGGCTCAGCGCGGCCCGACGGAGCGCGGCCGGTGCCGGTGCCCGCCCGGTTCTGATGTAGCAGTGCTGTGATCCGGTAAAACCGACCGACCGACCCACCGCCGGCCTCTGCCCGTCTGCGCCGCCGCGGGGGGGAGCGGGAGGAGCTGGGGGCACGGAACGCCTCGGGAGCAGCGGGAAGGGGGGTGCCCGGCCCTAGCGGGTACCGGGGCAGCGTGGCCGCGGCCACTCTCGATGGGCGGGAGACCGGCGGTGACCGCGGCACATCCCGCGCAGCGCAATTCTACCCCGCGGGCGGCGCCGGCCCGCGGACCGGCCCGGGACCGGATCGGTGCCGGTGCTCGCCCCCGGCAGCCCCAGGCTCGCGGGAGCTCCCGGGCTGCCACCCCCGGGCGTTCGCACATCCTGCCCGTGCCCCCGGTGCCCCCCTCGCCGCCCGAAGCAGGGACACGAGTGCTGGGTTGCGCAAAGAGGCTCCTTAATGCTACAGAAACACCGGCGGGAAGGGGAGGCAGTGGCTCCACATCTCACCCGGTCCAGCCCGGGGAAGATCCCGCAGCATCCCCCCGGGGCTCGGCCCCGGTAACGGTGGTGCCGTGGGCTGGGGAGGGACCAGAGTCCGGTATTGTGTGGGAGGGACTTGGTCCCATCCCGGTGCCAGGGCTGAGCCCTCCTGCCAGCACCTGTCACTGCAGGACAGCAGCACCATCCCTGCCTGCAGCCCGGTTCCAGGCAGGGGCGGCAGGAGCCGCTGTGGGGCCTTTACCGGATCCCGGTTAACCCCATCCTGCCCCTCCGGTGAGGCTCTCCACGCTCTCAGGAAGGGCTGGGCTTCAGCAGTGATTCCTTCCCGGCAGTGCTGCCGTGTCCATGAGCACAGGATCGCAGAGCCAGGCCCACCCCAGTCCCCACACCACCACCGGGCTGATTGTGTCCATCCCAGGGCCCTGTGGTGGGTGGGGTGGGGGCAGCCTTGGGCCTGAGACCCCGCAAAGGGGCCAGACCCCCTCAGGGCTCCCCCTCCGTGCCGGAGTCCTGGAACAAGGATTGCTTCCGCAGGCTCAGCCGGGCGCACCGGGGGCACGTGGTGGAGTTGTCGTAGTAGCAGTCCCTGGAGAGGGGGGGGACAGTGCTAGGTCACCCCCTGCCTCCCCCACGGCCCCACATCCCACCCCAGTGTGCCACGGTACCTGTGGAAGACGGCGGAGCAGTCAGCGCAGACCGAGGTGTGGCTGTCGAAGGGGAAGAGCACATCGCCCTCCCGGCACAGCTCACAGACAAAGCCCTTGGCCTGGCACCGCTGGGGGAGCAGGTGACAGTGGTGACCCTGCCAGCCCTGCCCTGGCCCCACGGGGGTGTCCCCACGGCCCTGCCCCCCAGCACGGGCTCACCTCGCAGTCCAGCTTGATGTGCTTGGCAAAGAGCGTGTGGATCTCGGTGAGGGAGCAGCCGAGGCGCCCGGCCTCGATGTCGATCAGGTCCTGCAGCGAGTACATCTCATCGTTCTCCACAAAGTGCTGCCGGTCCTGCAGCTGTGGGGAACAGGCCACTGTGACTGCCACCGCTGTGTGACCACCACTGCTGTGTGACCACTACCATGGTATGACCATCACTGCTGTGTGACCATCACTGCTGTGTGACCGTCACTACTGTGCAACCGTCACTGCTGTGTGACCATCACTGCTGTGTGACCGTCACTGCTGTGTGACCATCACTGCTGTGTGACCGTCACTGCTGTGTGACCACTACCATGGTATGACCACCACTGCTGTGTGACCATCACTACTGTGCAACCGTCACTGCTGTGTGACCGCCACCAAGTTGTGACCTTCACTGTGGTGTGAGCACTGCCATGGTGTGACTGTCACCACGGTGTGACTGTCACCACCACGCCTGGCCCTGGCCCCCTGACCTGCAGCAGCAGCCGTGCCTCCATGGCCTCCTTGCAGGTGATGAAGTAGGGCTTCATCAGCAGGATGTCCTGGCGCAGCTTCTGCAGGGGACACAATGGGAGGGGTGGCAATGGGGACAGGTATGGGGACAGAGTTGGGGACAGGAATAGGACCATAGGGAAAAGGGCAATGGTAGGGGCAGGATGAAGATGAGGACAGGATCGTTAATAGGATGGAGACAGAAGCATGACAAGAAAAAGACCAGACTGGGGCAAGTTCATCCCTGTTACAGTCTGGGCACCCTCTGCCCCAAACTCCCACCCCACCCTGCTTCCTCTCTGTGGGGTGCCCCTGGGGTCCCCCCACCTCCTGCTCACTGCACAGGCCCCTGTGGTGTCCCCTGCCCTTGTGGAGTGTCCTCCCCAGCCCCAGCACTTACCCGGATTTCCACCAGCTCCTCCACGTAGTTGAAGAGCAGTGGGTTGATCTCGCGCAGCTTCAGCACCGGCCGCGACACCATCAGTGCCAGGTACCTCATGCTGCACCGTGACACCTGCCAGCACCGCCAGGGCCACCTCAGCACCTGCCAGCCCTGTGCCACCACCTACAGACCCCTGCCAGGGACCCATCACAGGGACAGGGCCCTGGGGCACAGCCCTAGGGACAATCCCTGGGGACATGGCTTCCCCTCAAGTGACCTCTGCGCAGTGACCCCATAATCAGGGATGTGGCCCCCATGACCAGGGCTGTGGTCCCCCAGGTGACATCTACACAAGGCCATGGTCCCCAGGGATGTGCAAGGTCAGGGATGGGATCCCCCAAGTGGCCTCTACCGAGGGAGATACCCCAGGGACCCCCCTGACAAAGGACACATCTCCCAAGTCACCTCTACCCACAGATGCACCTCCCAGGGACCCCCACGAACAAGCACATGGCCCCCAGGTGGCCTCTGCTCAGGGGTTCTGTCCCAAGGGACTCCTGTGACACCCAGGGTGGCCCCACCCCACCTTGCGGGGCTCGAAGTCCCAGTTGTGGATGGCCCGGGCGGGCACCACGGCCAGGTCGTTCCAGTGGCAGCTGGAGCAGTAGTAGAGGCCGGTGTAGTCGCACTGCCGGGCCTCGCTGGGCACCCCCCCTGTGGTGGCACAGGGCTGGCACGGGGCTGGCACCGCCACCGCCCTGCTCTCTGCTCACCCCACACCCTGCGCGTGCCCCCAGCACACCCAGCAGCACCTGGGGACACGGCAGGGCCCCAGTGTCACCTTCCCCACATCCCCATCACCCCCAGAGCCCACACACTGCCAGCTCCTACCAGCCCCATGCACCTCCCAGCCCACAGCCCCTCAGCCCAGGCAGCCCCAGCAGCTCCCCCAGCCTCACAGAGCCCCCCAGGGGAGCTCAGCCCCCTCATCCTCAACCCCTCAGAGCTTCATGAACCCCCCAGCCCTACAGCCCCAACCCTACAGAGCTCTCAGCTCCCCCAGCCCCACAGAGCCCCCAGCTACCACATCTCCCCAGTTCCCCCCAGTTCTCCAGCTCCCCCAGCTCCCCCCAATTCCCCCATCTCCCCAGTTCCCCCCATCTCCCCCAGTTCCCCCAGCTCCCCCAGTTCCCCCCATCTCCCCAGTTCCCCCATCTCCCCCAGTTCCCCCATCTCCCCCAGTTCCCCCGTCTCCCCCAGCTCCCCCAGTTCCCCCATCTCCCCCAGCCCCCAGCCCCCAGGGGCTCACGGAGGGAGATGGGGGCCCGGCACTCGGCACAGCGGTAGTCCTGGCTGTCCAGGCCGCTCTCGGGGCAGATGCTGAGCTGGTACTCCGCCTGGTGGCTGACCTGGGCCCGCACGCACGGCCGGCTCACCAGCGGCAGGCACTTGCTGTGGCAGCGGTAGTAGCAGCCTGGGGGGCACGGCTGGGTGTCAGTGCGGCCGTGGGGCACACAGGGACGTGCAGGGGGTGTCCCAGACGCACCTGTGCAGGTGTACCAGGTCTGGATGAGCCCCCAGATGATGGTGCTGCACTTGTCACACATCTGCTTGACGCTCTTACTCTTCTCCTTGTAGAAACGGTGCTCCAGGACCACCCGGATGTTGGGCTCATCCTCACCAGGGTCCTGCAGGGGCAAAGGGGGGGTCAGAGAACTAAAGAATCACGGAATGGCTTGGGCTGAACCTTAAGGGTCGTCCCTTCCACCATTCCTTCCCTGCCATGGGCGGGGACACCTTCCCCCGCCCCAGGCTGCTCCAAGGCGGGTCCAACCTTCCAGGATGGGTGTGAGCGCGGAGCCGCAGCCACAGAGACCCTCTGTGCGCAGCACCAGCCCCACCTTGAGCTCCTGCAGCTTGAGGCGGAGGTGGATGAGGCGCACTACGGCGTCCTTCTGGCGCTCCGAGTGCTCGGGCAGCGCCAGGATCACCCGCTTGCACTCCTCGATGGCGCGGCGCAGCTGCGGCACGTCCGACGCCAGGATCAGCCCCTGCCGGCACCCCCCGAGGAGGAGGAGGAGGAGGAGGGTCAGCTCAGCCCCCCGTACCCCCCCCATCCCCACAGCACCCTCCCCACTCACCACGGGCCGGGAGAAGTGGTCCTCGGCCAGCCCCAGGTCCAGGGCGCCCTCGGGGTCCCCCGGGGGGGGATCCGGCTGCTGGGCTGCAAAGGGGGGGCTCGTGGGGGGCTGAACCCACCCCAGAACTGGGGCTGGGCCCGGCTGCCATCCCCGTGTGGGACAGGGAGGGGTGGGTGGGGAATCAGCACCCACCTGGGGCAGGGGGCTCCCCCTCGGGGCGCTCCAGCTGCTCGGGGCTCTTGTTGAAGGGGTTCAGGTGCGCCTGGCGGAAGCGGGCCAGCCGCTCGTCCGACGCCATTGCCACCGTCCTGCTGGCCAGGGGACACTGCCTCAGTCAGCCCAGCACGGGCCGCGGCAGCAGCACGGGCACCCTGGCACCCACAGCCTGGTACGGGCACCCTGGCACCAGCACCCTGAATACCATCAGCACCCCAAATGCCAGCACCGGCATCCCGTGACAGGCACCTGCACGGCATCACCAGCACCCACACCCTGGCACCAGCACAGTCACCCCATGCCAGGCACCAATAGCACCTCAGCAGCACCGGCACCACCCCTGCCATGGCACTGATGTCCCAGCACCAGCGACACTGTCACCAACACCCCGTTACCAGCGCTGACACCCCGGCTGGCACTGCCACCTCAGCACCGACGGTTCCCACGAGCAGCAACAGCCGGTGCACCCACCGGGGTACCAGCACCGGCACCGGCACCCCAACAGCAACGCTGAAACCCCGTCACGGGCACTGACACCCCCAAACCGACACCTCCTCACTGCCACCGACACCCTCGTACAGCCACAGAAACCCCAGCGCTGCCACAAACACCGACACACCGGCAGTGACATCGACAAACCGGCACCCCGGCACTGCCACCGACACACCGGCACTGGCACTGCCACCGACACACCGGCACCGGCATTCTGTCACAAGCACCACCACCCCAGCACCGTCCCCGTCCCCGACACGTCGTTGCTGGCACCATACCCCGTCTCCGTTCCCATCTTCCCGTCCCTGTCCCCGTGTCCGTCCCCGCGGACAGACGCGTCTCTCCGCCTCCCACGCCCGTGCCCCCGCCCTGCCCCGCCGCCACCGCCCGCTTCGGCCCGCGGTCACCACGTACCGGCACCGTCCACGCATCCCGGCCCCCCGAGGGCCCCGCTGTCCCCTCCTGTCCCCCGCTGTCCCCTCCTGTCCCCTCCCGTCCCCCGCGGCCCCTCCCGCGCGCCCACCAGGGGGCAGCGCCCCCGCCCCGCTCACCGCGCGCGCCGCCGCGCCCGACAGGCCCCGCCCCCTGCCAGGCCCCGCCCTCTGCCAGGCCCCGCCCCCGCCCCCTGCGTGCTGCCGCCCCCTGCCGGCCGGCAGACCGCACTGCACCCGCCGCGCCCGGGCGGGGCCGCTCCGCGACATCCGCACTGTCCCCACCGCGACAGACCCACTGCTGCCAGTCCGACAGCCCACTGCTGCCCACCACCGACAGCCCCCAGCTCCAGAATTCCCATCCCCACAACCTACACCCTCCCTCCCCACTCTCTCCACTCCTACAGACCCCACCCCTACAGCCTCCATCCCCAGTGTCCCCATCGCCACAGCCCCCAGCCCCACTGTCTCCATTCCCACAGCCCTTGTTCTTATAGCCCATAGCCCTACCGGTCCATGGCCTCCAAAGCTGGGGGCTCAGAGCCAGGAGTGTCCTGAGTCCTTCACAACTGGGCACACACCCGGCCCTGGGGAAACACCCTGGGGTCCCCGGGGCCTGTGCTACCACCTCAGATTGGGGAACAAAGGGCCAACTGTGTCCTGGCACAGGGCCACACCCCCCGAGCTTGGAGAAGGGTGACAGTGGGGACAAAGGCACAGCCCGCCTGGGGCAGCTGGATCTGAGGGGCAGAAGGGTGGGGGGCGCTGCATGGGGGCTTCCCAAACACCGCCCCTGGCTGGCAGTGGCTGGGGGGGCTGAACCGTGTGGGTGTCCCCTGTCCCCCTACCCAGCAGGCACAGACAGGTACTACCTGGACAGCAATAAATTTATTAAGTATTCAAAAAAAATAATAAGACACAAACCAGTAAAAAACGAAAAGGGGGGAGGTAGGAAGGGGGGCGAGGGGCCGAGCCGGCTCAGGGGGGGACGGGGTCAGGAGACACTGAGGGGATGGCAGGGGAGCAGCACCTGGGGCTGCAGCAGCGCGAAGCCGGGGGGGCTGCGGGCAGTGCCGGGGGGCGGCGGGCGTCACTTGGCGCCCTGCGCCTCCGACTCCTCCTCGTCGTCCTCGTACATCTCACCCTCCTCCTCGGCCGTGGCATCCTGGTACTGCTGGTACTCGGACACCAGGTCATTCATGTTGCTCTCAGCCTCGGTGAACTCCATCTCGTCCATGCCCTCGCCCGTGTACCAGTGCAGGAAGGCCTTGCGGCGGAACATGGCCGTGAACTGCTCCGAGATGCGCTTGAAGAGCTCCTGGATGGCCGTGCTGTTGCCGATGAAGGTGGAGGACATCTTCAGCCCCCGCGGCGGGATGTCGCACACGGCCACCTTGACGTTGTTGGGGATCCACTCCACAAAGTAGGAGCTGTTCTTGCTCTGGATGGCCAGCATCTGTTCATCCACCTCCTTCATGGACATGCGGCCACGGAAGACAGTGGCCACGGTGAGGTAGCGGCCGTGGCGGGGGTCGCAGGCGGCCATCATGTTCTTGGCATCGAACATCTGCTGGGTGAGCTCGGGCACGGTGAGGGCGCGGTACTGCTGGCTGCCCCGCGCCGTCAGCGGGGCGAAGCCGGGCATGAAGAAGTGCAGCCGCGGGAAGGGCACCATGTTGACGGCCAGCTTGCGCAGGTCGGCGTTGAGCTGGCCGGGGAAGCGCAGGGAGGTGGTGACACCGCTCATGGTGGCTGACACCAGGTGGTTGAGGTCGCCGTAGGTGGGGGTGGCCAGCTTGAGGGTGCGGAAGCAGATGTCGTAGAGCGCCTCGTTGTCGATGCAGTAGGTCTCGTCCGTGTTCTCCACCAGCTGGTGGATGGACAGCGTGGCGTTGTAGGGCTCCACCACCGTGTCCGACACCTTGGGCGACGGCACCACGCTGAAGGTGTTCATGATGCGGTCGGGGTACTCCTCGCGCACCTTGGAGATGAGCAGCGTGCCCATGCCCGAGCCGGTGCCCCCGCCCAGCGAGTGGGTCAGCTGGAAGCCCTGCAGGCAGTCGCAGTTCTCGCACTCCTTGCGCACCACGTCCAGCACCGAGTCCACCAGCTCGGCCCCCTCTGTGTAGTGACCCTTGGCCCAGTTGTTGCCGGCACCGCTCTGCCCTGGGAAAAGAAAAGAGGCTCCGATGGCCGCCGGCCCCCCACGCCCACGGCCCGAGGGGACCGGGAGAGGATCAGGGCTGGGCCCAGCCACTGCCGCCGGCAGCACCGGGGAGATCTGACGCCGGGGCGGGGTGGGAAGCAGGAACCGCAGAGGTTTGGCGGCGAGCCGGCGGTGCCGGGCCCCGCGGCGCGGGAGGGGCGTGCCCGCCCAGTGCCCCGGGGACGGCGACTGGCCGGGCTGGTCCGAGGACACTGGGGCTCGGGGGAACATCGGGGGACGGCGCACCCCTCCCTCTCCGGGGACCTACCAAAGATGAAGTTGTCGGGGCGGAAGAGGTGGCCAAAGGCACCCGAGCGCACGCTGTCCATCGTCCCCGGCTCCAGGTCCACCAGGATGGCGCGAGGCACATACTTGTGAGCTGAGAGAGACCCCATGACGGGAGGGGACCTGCTGCCGCCCCCCATCCCACCCCAGAGGTGTTCCCAGCACCCTGCAGGGTTCTACGGGGCTACCTGCACAGGTCGTGTGCCCTCCAAATCCCAGGGGCTCCTGGTGTGGGTGCGTGTCTCGTTACCCCCAAACAATGGGGGTCACATGGGGTGAGTGCACATGTCTGCCCCCATTCCCTGTGGGCTGGGGGGATGTTGGTGCTTTGTCCCTCCCACACCACAGGATCCTACAGGGGGAGCACAGGTGTCCCTCTATCCACAAACCACAGGGTCCCATGGGCTGGGTGCATGTGTGGTGTCCCCCCCACACCACAGTGTCCCACGGGGTGGGTACATGTGTCATCCTCCACCCAAACTACAGGGTCCCATGAATTTGGAGGCACAGGTGCCCCTGCCCCCCCACAGGACAGGGTCTGAGAGGTGGGTGCACAGGTCTGCGCTCCCGGGGTCCAACAGGGCGGGGATGCAGGTGTTGTGTGTGACCCCTCCCAAACCGCAGGGTCCCGTGGAACGGGGTGTACACGATTTCCCCCTGCCCCAGTCCCACGGGGGTGGGTGCACGTGCCTGCCCGCCCCACACCTCCATGGGATGGGTCTGTCTGTCTGCCCCCCTCCCCACCCCAGCAGACCCAGCTCCTTCTGCACTGGGGGGGTCGCACTGGGGCCCCTCCCAGCCCAGGGTGGGGGTGCCGGGCTGCCCTGCCGGGGGGGGGTTCCAAGGGGGGGTCGCTTACAAGAGGCCTCATTGTAGTAGACACTGATGCGTTCAAGCTGCAGGTCCGAGTCCCCCACGTAGTTGCCGCTGGGGTCGATGCCGTGTTCGTCGCTGATCACCTCCCAGAACTGGGGAGGACGGGGAGCTCAGCAGGGCGGGAGGCACTGGAACACCCCCAGGCCCCCGGGCGAGGCACGGGGCGCCAGGATCCTCCCATCCCTAGGCAGGGCTGGGTGGGGCAGGAGGCCCTGGGATACCCCAAACACTGAAATCCCCGGGCGGGGACAGGGACAGGCGGGGGGCACCGGGACTCCCCAAGCCGCTGGGCAGCTCTCGGCGGGGCGGCGGGCACCGGGATCCCCCAAGCACCCAAAATGCCGAGCAGGGCAGGGGGTATGGGACTCCTCAAACCCCGGGACAGGGCTCGGCGGAGCGGGGACAGGGGGATCCCCCAAACACCCAAAATGCCCAGCAGGGCGGGGGGCACCGGGACCCCCGGCGGCGGGCGGGGCGCGGCGCGGGCGCTGTCCGCGGTGCTGACGGACAAAGGCGGGGGGCGGGGGGCGCGGGGGGGGCGGGGCGCTTTGTCCTCCCGGTGCGGCGGCGGGGGGGGAGGGGAGCGGCTCTGCCTTTGTCCGCCGCCCGGCTCCGCCGCGGCGGGCGGGGCGGGGCGGCGCCGCCGTTACCTTGGCGCCGATCTGGTTGCCGCATTGCCCCGCCTGGATGTGGACGATCTCCCTCATGGTGCGGCCGGGCCGGAGCGGAGCGGGACGGGAGCGGGCTGGGGCCGGGAGCGGAGCGGCACCGGAGCGGAGCGGCACCGGGAGCGCGGGGGGCGGCGCGGCCGCCGCCGCATCCTTTATAGGCTCCCGCCGCCGCACCGGGCCGGCCGCTGACGTCACCGCCGGCCGCAGCCAATCAGCGGCCGCCGCCGCAGCGCCGCAACAGCCCTGCGGCACCGGCACCGCCCGCCACGCCCCGCCCGGCCCCGCCCGCCGCCACGCCCCGCCGCAGCGGAGCGGGGACCCCGGCACGGGCGGGGGGCACGGCCCGGGGGGCGCCCCCGGCACCCGCGGGGAGCGGCGACACCCCGGGGACCCGGGCGGGGACCCTAGGACCGCCCGGCGGCGGCGGGAGCATCCCGGGGCGGCGGCGGCGGAGGCGGGACGGGGGGACACACAGGGGACACCCCTCCCAACGGCGTCCCGGAACGGGGAGGGGTGGGGACAGGGTACGGGAGGGCCACCCTGGGGGTCCCGGTCGGCGGTCGCCCCGCGGGAGCGGGGCCGGTGCCGGTGCGGGTGATGAGGTGGGCGGCGGCGGGCGCGGCCCGAGAACAAAGGCGACGGTGATGGGCCCTTTGTCCGGGGGCGGCCGGGACCACCCCCCGCGTAGGATCCAGCCTCCCGCCGCCCAGCCGGTCCTTCCCGGTTCCCGCCGGGAGCAAGTGACCCTTGAGCGACCGGCGGGACCGGGAGGGACCTCTCCCCTCGGGGTTCGCCGGGGCCGCCCGATGCCAGCCACAGCGTCACTGCAAAGAGCCTTTATTGGGAACCGCGAGTCCCTCGCCCCGACCGGGCACCCCGCGGCTCGTCCCGTCCGTCCGTCCGTCAGTCCATCCGTCTGCCCGTTTCAGGGCGGGGGTGGCCGTGCCGGTACCGTGTCCCGCTGCCTACCAGGAGCACGTCACCACCTCCTGCAGCGTCCGCCGGAGCTCCTGGCTCCGGAAGGCGTAGATGAGGGGGTCAATCACCGAGTTACAGATGATGAGGATGAGGAAGAGGTTGAAGTAGCTGAAGAAGCAGGTGCAGAATGGGTTGGTGGGACAGGTGACGATGAGGATGAGGTGGAAGAAGAAGGGCCCCCAGCAGATAAAGAAGACACCCAGGAGGATGGTGAGGGTGACAGCACCCTTCAGGCTGCCACCACGGTGGGCAGTGGGTGGCTTCTGCTGGCTGAAGATGCTGTGGAGGTGGTGGCGGGCCAGGGCGAACATGTGGATGTAGAGCACCAGCATGAGGACCAGCATGAAGAGGAAGAAGCTGATGAGGCAGAGGAGGACGGTGTTGCTGCGGTAGTAGGCGATCAGGATGGCGCCGGAGACGGTGCTGGCCAGCCAGACGCTGGCCATGGTGACCACGGCGCGCTGCAGGGTCATGATGCTGTGGTAGCGCAGGGCGTAGAAGATGGTGATGTAGCGGTCCACAGCGATGACCCCCAGGAAGGAGAGGGACGAGACCACGGAGCTGCAGATGAGCGTGTCGATGACGCTGTCCATGTGGCGGACGATGCTGGGGCGCATCACCAGCACCCCGTGCTCCAGCAGCAGCATGAAGAGCATCTCCGCCAGGTTGCTGATGCTCACCAGTATGTCTGACACCGCCAGGCAGCAGATGAAGTAGTAGGTGGGCGAGTGCAGGTTCCTGTTCTTCAGGATGGCGGCCACCACCAGCAGGTTCTCCACCAGGCTCACCAGCCCCAGCGCCAGGAACAGCTCGTTGGGAATGTCCAGCCCCTGGCACCAGCTGCCGCCGGCCCCGACCGTGGTGTTGCTGTGGTTGCCCTCGCTGGCATTCGAGGGCTCGCGCAGCAGACGCAGGGGGGCCAGCGTCGACATGAGCCCCTCCTCAGCCCCGGGGCCCCCCGCGGCACCCGCACAGCCCCCGAGCCCCTGTTGTGCCCCGCCAGTTCTCCCGCGGCGCCCGGCGGCGAGGCCGAGGGGATGCCGAGGAATTGAGGACGGGAGGCCTGGGATGTGCCGGGGGTGCCGTGCGCCCGCCGGGACCCTTGGGTGCTGCTCTCTGTGCCAGCGCTGCCCGGCGTCCCACGCCCGCGGGCCCAGGGTGCTGGGGAAGAAAGGGCCCTTTCTCTGCCCCACTTTAAAGCGGCTCCCGCAGCTCCTCCTCCGAGGAGGGTGGGCACCTGCGTGAGGGAGGCACCCTGGTAGTGAGGGGGGCTGCTGCCGAGGCCAGGGCTGAGACACCCCCAGGGTGGCCCTGGGGACCCCGATTGCTCGGGATCACCCACCGTGTGCCCAGGGGTCTCAAATGCCTGGGGTGGTCCATGCACCCCTGGGGTCATGCACCTTGGGAGTGCTGCCATCGGGGTCCTCTGTGCCCTGGGGGAATGCGCACCTTAGGGTCCCCATGTGTCCTGAGGTCCTGTGTCTGCTGGGGGGGACCCCCGAACCCTGGGGGTCTGCATATCTTGAGGGGTCCCCTGTGCCCCAAGGCCTCTGTGTCCTGCGGGGGTCAATGTGCTCCTTGGGACTCGTGTCTTGGAGGGTCCCACCTGCTGTGGGGGTCACCCACACCCCCTGAGCTATCCATGCACCTCAGGACCCCTGTAGGACCCTCTGCACGGCCCGATCCAGGCTGTCCCACGCACTGGGACTGGGAGGGTCCCATTCCCATGGCCCCAGGGGAGATGTTGTACAAGGGGGCGGGCATGGGACGCGATAGGGATCGTCCAGGGCACGGTTAAATGGGACAGAGCAGAGCACGGCGCCGCGGGGAGGCTGCGGGGACAGGGCCCAGCTGACCATCATGTGCCTTGGGTCCGTGTTGATGCCTGGAGCCGCGGGCTGCCAAAGAGCCATTCACAGCTCCTCGGGCAGGCCGGTCCCACCGGGTACCCACTTCCGCCGGGAAGCCCTTCCCTCCGGCAGGGATGGAAACGGCTCAGCTGTGCACAGCGGGCCCAGGCTGCCCCAGTGCCAAATTACGGGGATGGGATCCCATGGGATTTGGATGTACCAGTGGGGAATGGAGCCAGGGTGGGCTGGCTCAAGACTTGGGGTCTGCACACCCAGCCCAGCTACATCCTCCAGGGAGGTAATACAGCAGGAACAGGGATTTATTCCATGTATTCACCATTACTCAGCAAAAAAGGGAAAAAAGCTTTACGGGAACAAGGATGAGTTAAGGTTTGACTGTGGCTTACCTCGCTCCTTGCTCTAGGTGAAGGTGAGGGAATAAAGGAGGGACAAACAAAGAAGGGGGAAGATTTCTTCTCCAAACATAAATAAAAGGCTGAAAAAGCTGCTCCTTGCACAATTCTAGTGGCACAGGGGACTCTCAGACCTTTGGAAGGCTCAGTGTAGTGAGGGTGCAGAGTATTTTGTGGAGGGAAGAAAGCTCCAGGCTACGGGAAGCACAAAGGAGCTGAAGAAGAGGGCAGTAAAAGCCCTCTGGGAATTGAGGACAAGAGCCAGGAGAACAGGGAGGGGAATAGGATGGAAATTGTGTGTAGAGGAGGCCAGAAGGGGACTAAGCTGCCATGGGGACAAGGGACAGCTGCTGTTGATTAGCTCGGACATGCTCAGACAGCCCTTGTCCCCTGTTGAGAGAGGGGCCCTGAACAAGGCCCATGGCTGTGGCTTCAGCCCCCCCTCCCTGGATGGAGGCCACGCTGCCATGGCTGCAGCCCCCTCCTCAGAAGAGCCCATTCCCACAGCCAGTCCGTTTGTGTGACTTTATTGGAGTGCGACACAAATGGGGGGTGACAGCAGAGGCTCTGGGCAGGGAGGGAGGGACAGCCCGGCTCAGTCCCAGTCGCCGTCGCCCTCGGGATTGTCCTCGCGGGGCGGCTCCTGGAACTGGATGTTGGCCAGCATGTCCCGCATGGCCGCCATCAGCCGGTTCACCCCCTGGTTGAGGTCCTGCGCCGCCCCGGCCTCGTCGTCCCCGTCGTGCCGGATGTCGCCCTGCAAGGGAGCAGCACAGCGCTGGCAGGGACAGGGACAGGGACAGCACCGCGGCCAAACCGGCAGCAGCAGCTCCTGGAGCAGGAACACCATGGGGGAACGGTGCACCCAAATCCCAGCCTGCACTCACCTGCAAGTTAAAATTTGGCAACAGCGAGCGGAAGAAGAGGGATAAAGTGCTTTCGTTGGAGGGATGGCTCGTCCTGGAAGACACAAGTGGCACCATGGTGAAGGTACAGCCCAGTGGGATGTGGGCGGTGCTGGGAGAACCATGGTGCAGCTGGAACCAGCCCTCAGGGAGGGAACTGGGGAGTTCCAATGGGACTCTGAATTCAGGCAACTCTGAGCAAACCAGTCAATAAAAGCACAACCAAGGCCAGGTTGGAAGGGGCTTGGAGCAGCCTGGTCTACTGGAAAGTGTCCCTGCCCATAGCAGGGGGTAGAATGAGATGAGCTTTAAGGTCTTTTGAACCCAAACCATGCCAGGATTCCATGATCCTACCAGCTCTGCTCTGAGTGGACTGGTGTGGAACACACACATGGCATCACCCCAACACCAGGACTGGCTGTATTTAAATTTCCATTTACCCCAAACCCTCCCAATCAGCCATGGCCTGGGTTTTCCCTGGCTTTTGCCCTATGGCTGGGAATGGCCAGTGGTGACCACCATGGGAAGCAGCAGGACCAGTCCAGCCTGTAGCTCTGCCTGCCTGGAGCACCACAGCTCTTCCTCTGCCATGGAGGAGATGCCAGCCCCGAGTGCCCGCGTGCAGCCTGGCCTGGGGCTGAGGGCATGCAGGGGACCCAGCCGGCTGTGCCAGAGCAGGAGGCGGTACCTTTCCGGGCGGGTGTAGGAAACAATGGAATCCAGAGGAGGCAGGGGGTCAAACCCCATCACTGGCTGGGAGGTCACCTCCTGCAGGGAGAGGAGAAAGGAAGGAATGAAGGAGAAAGGAAGGAATGAAGGAGAAAGGAAGGAATGAAGGCTGCATCCAGCAGCAGCAAACATGGGCACCCACAGAAGCCATGAGTGACAGGGGTTAGGATGGGCCCAGCAGGGACACAAGCGCCACCACAGCCCCTGTGGCCCATCAGGCCCCTCACCAGAGGCAGGGCTGCTGTGGCCTCCTTCATCTCCGAGAGGATGATGTGCCGGTAGATGTTCCTGGGAGCGCTCTGGTACCGGATCTTCCTCCTGAGACAGGGAGGGGACAGAGCAGTGAGCCCTGAGCAGGCACATTCCCATTTCTGCTGCTCCAGGTGCAGTGTCAGCAGCTTCCCTGGCTCTGGGGAACAAGGCCATATTGGATGGAGCTGGCTTAGAGTGAGCCAAAGGGGGTGGGAGCTGCTGAGCTCTGGAGAAAGAGCAGAGAGCTCAGGAATGAGCAGATTGACCTTGGTTTAGGACACCTGACAGCTCTCTCCTGTTTCTCAGCACTGTTCCTAAGCTCTCACCTGCCCTGTGTGGCTATCCCTGCCCTTCCAGGCCACCCCTCCACCCTCTCCAGGATGTTTCCAGGGTACAGGTGACAGCCAAGCCTGGGGAAGGCAGTGCAGGATATGCAGTGCAGGTTCAGCTCTACATTCCCATTTGTGAAAAGCATGGAAGGGCCACTGCCTTCCTGGCCCCATGCTGTGACCTTGGCATCAGAGCAGCAGCTGTGGGGCTCTGAGCCCTGTCCCAGACAGGGAACTGCTGCTGCCCAGGACAGACCCTCTGTCCCACTCTGTCCCTGGCACAGGAAGCCCGTCCTGCACCCTCTGTGCTCACTTGTGCTCGGCCTCCTGCACCAGCGCGTCCCGGGCGTCCACCATGCGCAGAACCTCGTGGGCGTGGGGCTCCAGCCAGGCCATGACAGCCGGGTCCTTCCACAGGGCGTGTGTCCTGCCCACGTACAGGGATGTCAGCTGGTTCAGGGCGGGCGACTGGCTGTGGGAGAGGGCTGTTAATCACGGCATCCTCCTCCTCCTCCTCACGGGATGGTCAGGGCTCAGCTCTGTGCTAGCCTTTGGCGTGGGAAGAGGAGAGGACTCGCAGGCTCCCGCCTGGATACTGCCATCCACCTCCACCAGAACTTCTGCCTCCATCTATTTTTAGGCTAAGCAGAGCCATGAAATGAAGGAACACTGCCCTGGCCTGAGGGAGAGCCTTCGCACGCTGAGGAAGACCATGAGTCCAGGGAAGGCAGACTGGTTGGAGACAGCCTGCCCTGGGAGGACACACGCGTCACCCTCCCTCCCTGCACACACCAACAGGCTCTGGGCTGAACTTCTGACCCGTCCACCTTGGGCTGAGGTGGATCTGTCAGCCCCATCCAGAGGCCATTATGGAAATCCATTATCAAAAGGATTATCAAATGAGGCATTACCAAATGAGCCTGCTCAGGAAACCCAAACAAGCTCTGCATTAGCTGTCTGAGCATGCAAGATCCCCGCCGCCGGCAAAATCGATCCCTTCCCTTCGCTGAGAACATCTCCAGGCCTTACCTGATCTGGGCATTCAGCCCAAAGAAGGGGTGGGAGGCGACCCTGGCATCGGGCTGCACGCTGCAGTGATCCAACAGCGGCATCAGAACTGCAAGACAAAGGCAGAGAACTCATCTGGACCTGCTGGTGAGGGGCAGTGTGGGGTGGGGTCACCCTCCACTCCTCAGGGCCAGAACCCCCTGGGGCACCAACAAGGACACAAAGAGAGGGTGAGGACACTGCTGGTCCCTGTGCTCACAAGGGCATTATTTCAGTCACCCCAACGAGCAGCCTAAAAGATGTTTCCAGCCTCCACAAACTGAATCTCTGTTGGAGAGCTGGTTCTTCCTGCTGCACACACCCTCCCCTGGGCCTGAGGGCTGTGTGCTCCTTTCATGGACAGCAGCATCCACAGGATGAAAGGGAGAGTGATGGGCACCCATGGGGAGAGCACATCCAAAACAGAGCTGTGCCTTGGAGGGAGAGCCAAGGAGACTGGCTTGTCCTTGCTCCGGGCAGCCCTGAGGAGGTGAGACATCTCCCTGCTCCAATACTCCAGCTCTCACCCTCCCCCAGCCTGCTCACCCCTGACCACTGCTGCTGGAGGAGCATTGGCTGCTCTGGGGAGGGAGGACAGAATCATGGAACCACAGAACTGAAAGGCTGGAAAAGCCTCTAAGATCATTGATCCCAACCACTCCCACAGCACTGCCAACACCACCCCTAACCCGTGTCCTCAGGTGCCATGTCCACAGTTCCTCCAGGACTGGGGACTCCACCAGTGCCCTGGGCAGCTGTGCCAGGGCTGGACAACACTTCTGGGGAAGGAATTGTTCCAAATACCAAACTTTGAGGCTGTTCCCCCTTTTTCTGTCCCTGTTCCCTGGGAGCAGAGCCTGACCCCTCTGGCTGCCCGCTCCTGTCAGGGAGTTGTGCAGGGCCAGAAGGACCCCCTGAGCCTCCTTTTCTCCAGGCTGAGCCCCCCAGCTGTCTCAGCTGCTCCTGATGCTCCAGCCCCTTCTGCAGCTCTGTTCCCTTTCCCAGACAGGCTCCAGCCCTGGGAAGGAGCCCAGAGCTGCACTCTCCCCCCACACTGGGCACAGGCACTGCCGTTCTGCCCGACCTCTTCTGCTCTGACTCAGGGCTCCCTCCCCAAAGGCCCTTGGCAAATTCCTGCCTCTGCATCCCTGCCGGGAACGCAGCCCTGCCTGCCGGGAACGCAGCCCCGGCTGTCCCAGGAGGACAGTGACAAAGCCCTCGCAGGGGATGGCCTCACCAGAGGGGACAGACTCACCGCTTGGGAACATGATGAGCGCGAGCTGGATGAGCCGGGCCGCTCGCTCCCGGGCCTGGCTCCGCTCCAGCTCCGGGCGCTCTTCCTGCTGGCTCAGGAAGAAATAGGCCAGTGGCACCGAGAAGGCAAAATTGGGCAGCTGGGACAGATTCCGGTGACTCTGCAGGATCAGGGACACAGAGGTACCGAGAAGTGATGCTGACAGCAGAGCTGGGCTGTGCAGGGCCAGGGCTCTGCCTACTGGGGCTAAGTGAGCTCCCAGCTGCTGGCTCCGTGCCCCCACAGCTGAGTGAGCAATTTTCAGTTCTAACAACTATTTGCAGGACCCAAGGATTACAGGAACCAACAGCCCAGCCCTTATGGATCATTCCTATGGCTCTGGGCTGGCAGCTGGGCCGTGAGATCCCCTCCAAAGGGCTCACCTGGTGGGGAGCAGCCCAGGCAGCCATGCCCTCACCTGCTGGCCACTCACCTCCCACTCCTGGAAGAGGCGGGTCAGGAAGGTGTATTCCCTGGCCCGCAGGGACAGGAAGTCGATCAGCAGCAGCACACAGAGAGGGTCATCCTCAGGATCAAGGCTTGGGAGCAGGGGGAGAGAACAAGCTCAGTGTCACAACAGCTGAGAGAGCTGCCCTGATTTCTGAGTCAAACAGCCTCTCCCAGTGACATCCAGTGACTCAGCAAGTGGAGAGAACAGGAACACATCCTGCATGGCCAGCAGGATGACAGAGTGGTGCTCTGTGTCCCTATAGAGGGGACAGTCCCCTGCCGCCACCCAGGAGGAGGACCCACTGCCACACTTTGCTGTGCTGAGCCTCCAAGCTCAGCCATAGTTTGGCAGTCACAGGCCACCCAGGGCCCCTCCTCACCCATCACCTCTCCAAGAGCACCAGCACATCCCAGCACAGATCCATGCAGCTCTAAGGGGGATGATGAGCCCACACCAAGCCCAGGAGCAGCAGAACCTGTCTGGGGTGACTGTCCCCCCCCAAACCCAGGCACTCCACCCTCAGTGGAGGCATCTACCTCAGAATGAGCTTGCAGAACTCCAGGGCTGTGCGGGGACAGCCCCTCTTCTCCAGGAACATCAGGTGTTTGAAGAGAGCCAGGAAGAAAGCTCTGCATGGGGAACAGCAGCAGGACTTAAGAGGCCAGATGTGGAAAGTAGTAGTTTGTGCCACTCAAAAAAGGGGACACAGTCATCAAGAGCTTCACACCCTCAAGCATCACATTGTGGTGTGGCATGGGGTGCCACAGACACCCCCATGCTCCCATCTCTTGTTTTTGTAATCTTTTTTTGCAAGAACAGGGACAGAAAACTCACAACCTGCTCTGGAGACTGGGACCAACACAAGTAAATCCCCCAAGCCCACATCCTGCCTTGTTCCAGGGGTGTGGGGACAGGGACACAGAGTGGGGAGGCCCAACACCTGAACTGGTGATACAGGCCACTGATGGCACAAAGTATGTCAGCCAGAGGGACTGAAATGTGAGCACCCTCCAGGTACAGCAGTTTGGGAGAGATGGCTTGGGTCAGCTGACTGGAAAATTCCCAGAATAAAGTCACCTTTCCCAGCAGCTGCAGAGCTGGAGTTACATAAAGATCCAGGCTGGGAGGAGTGTGAGTGCTGGGGGTGATGGCTGGAAACACACAGCAAGGATTTTTGTGACCATTTTGGGCTAAGGGGTACTAATGGCATGAGGAGGACATGACAGGGAGGGACAGTTCCTACTGCAGGAAGGAATCCCTTGGGAAAAGGGATGCTTTGTGCACAAGCTTCCATGCACAACTGCCTGTGCTCCAGCACCATCCCAGGAGCCCCGGCAGAAAGGGACACTCAGGGGTCTCCCTGGGTGAGCAGCAGTGTGAATCTGGGTGGCTGTGGCCAAAGGGGCTCCAGCTGAGCCCCCTGGTGCCCAGCCCTGCTGACCTGTTCTCTGGGCGCCGGTAGTCCAGCCTGCAGGTCCCGCTGGTGAGGCTGAACACGGGGTGGAAGGCGCACTCCAGGCTGTACAGCGCCCGCTCTGGGGACAGCAAGGGCACTGTCAGGGACAGGACAGGGACACCAGCCCAGCACAGCACTGCCCAGCACTCCCTTTAGCCCCAAAGAGAGGAAACCAGCTCATGCCCAGCCCAGCCAGGCACAAAGACGCTTCACACAATGTGGTGGCAACAGGTACCAGGGCAGTGAGCACTTCCACGTTGGATCACACTCTGGGTGGGAAAAGGAACCATTCTGGGATTGAGGCTGGTCCAGGAAAAGCCAAGCTGCTGCTAGGGAAGGGTTTCACAGCAGCACATCTGCTCCTCACCTCACGCTTACCTATGAGATCCCGGGCCATCTCCTGGTCCTCCTGCATGCGGCACACGTCGCTGAGCTGCAGCAGGGAGTCCACGTGGTAGGGGTTCATCTGGAGCAGCAGCTGCACAAGAGCATGGCAAACACTCTGTGTCACTACCAGTGGCTCAGGGATTTGGTCACTCACCCAGGTACCTTCCAGCAGCCAGCTGTGTGACACACAGTGCCAAGAGCTCCCTTAATCCCACCCTGCCAGATCCATCCCGAGCTGGAGGGGCACAGGGAGCTTTGTCCCCACCACGTGCAGGATGGGAGCCCTCAAAGGCAACCTCCCCTGGGCTGCTCCCTCCCAGCTTTTCCAGCAGAGCCCATGCCAGGCCTTCGCTCATCTTCTCTGCCCTCCTCCAGATGTCTCCCAGCCCCTCTATTGGAAAGGAGAGAACGAGATGCAGGCACTGTTACAGGTTTGGGGTTTTTATCTATCCTCCAACAGTTCTGAGCATTTGATCAGGTTTTGCATCCTCTGGATACTGAGAGGACATTTGGACACATCTATTACAAATCCAGGAATCGGCAGTAGTAATGGAGAATAATAATAAATAAATATTGACTTCCAGGCTTCAGAAGACAAGTTTCTTACTTCACTAATTATATTATAAATAAGCTTTTCTCAAGTACCTAAAACCTCAGTTCAGTAAAAAATACTGAAGCTACAAATCTTCTCACAGTTTAGTTTGGGGATTTTTTTTTTCTCCTAAAACTGAAAAAATAAAGCTTCCAAAGCTCCAAAAGTTTCCATCTGCAGGGTGGGGACTCGCGGGACCACCAACAGCACAAAGACTGGATGTTCCAGGCTGGCCCAGCCCTTGCCTGATGCTTAACCTCTTCCTTAAGGGGTAAAACTCTTTCAGCTCCTTCCCAGTCCACTTCTGGGGGAACATGGAGCTCTGTGATGGGAAAAAGCCAAGAAAAGGTCACCAAGAGTGACCTTTGAACCTACCAGCAAGTGCAGAAAAAACACTCACTGAACAAGAGGCTCCCCAAAAGTGATGTTTTATGTGCTGAAACCACAGCAACAAGGCAGAGCTGGGCTCCAGTTATGCCAGGACTGTGGTGACCATGGACAAACTGTCTGGAATTGCCAAATCCATCTGTTAGATCTTACCCTTGATGGAAAAGAGAAGACTTCAAGCTGTACAAATGTCCTCAACTATAGCCCGACCCCCTAAGAGGGTCAGAGCTTCCAGATTAAAACACCATGGAAAGCCTCTCCTGTGTGGGGGACTGAGCTTGAGCTGTCCTTGGGACACTCACTGCTGCACAGGAATTACTTTGGCTCACTTAATCCAAATCCCTCAATCCAGGCAGAACTGCTGAGCTGGAGAGAGCCCCACGGCCCTGAGCCGAGGGTGGGAAAGCAGAAGGAAGTAAACTTTATTTAGCAGACAATGGACTCTTTAAAGAACATCTCCAGGGCATGTATCCCAGCTCATGTGGCCAGACCTTTCAGAGAAACATCCCTCAGTTATGGTTTAGTTGGGTGCAGAGCAATTTTGCTGTTGCTTATCACTCCAAACTATAAATGTTACCATACAGCTTAAGGAGCTCGGACATGCATGAAGGACTCCCCACACAAAAGCCTGTTTTGCTGAAATACCAAGAAAAGACACATTTTTCATCGTTGCAGGAGTTTATAAATAGAACAGCTGTTAGTTTGGATTGCCAGTTCATGATGGGTTTATACAATATTCCTCCTTTCCCAGCTAAGAGCTGAGACAAGGGGGCTTTGTTCCCCCCCCCTGCAGCCAAAGGGACAGTTCCTGTGGGCTCCTCTCTCAGAAGGTGACCTGACACATGCTTGGCACAACCACCAAGGCTCAGCCACCAGCCACCAGACCTCCTCTGCACCAAGGAAGTCACTGGTTAACCAGGTGACAGCCCAGCTCAGCACTCAGTGCTGCCTCACCCCACACAGAGGGACACTGGGCTCTGCTCTCCAAACAAGTCCTAACAGCCCAAACAAGCCTGGAAATAAATAATCCAAGGCTCTGCAGAGGGATCTGGACAGGATGGATCAAGGGGATGAGGCCAGAGGGATGAAGGACAACATGGTGACATGCTGGGTCCTGCTTGTGGGTCACACCAACCCCATGAATGAAACGGGCTGGGGGAAAAGTGGCTAGGAAAGGACCTGGGGTGCAGGAGACAGTGGATGGACAGGATCCCAGGTGGGCACCTGGCCTGTGTCAGCCAGGTGTGGCCACAGCACCAGGGCAGTGCTCATCCCCTGTGTTGGCACTGCTGGGGCACTTCCAGCCCTGGGGTCAGTTCTGCGCCCCTCACCCCAACACAAACACCAAGGGGCTGGAGCATGTCCAGGGAAGGGCAAGGGAGCTGGAAAAGGGTCTGGAGCAGCAGAAACAGCAGAGGGAGCTGAGGGGGCTCAGCCTGGAGAAAAGGAGGCTCAGGGGGAACCTTCTGGCTCTGTAACACTCCCTGACAGGAGGGGACAGCCGGGGGGGTCAGGCTTTGCTGAGGAAACAGCTTCAAGCTGTGGCAGAGGAAATTCCTTCCCCAGAAGTGCTGTCCAGCCCTGCCCCCAGGCTGCCCAGAGCAGGGGTGAATTCCCCATCCTTGGAGGGGTTTAAAAGCTGTGTAGATGTGACACAGGCTGGGGTGGCCTTGGCTGGGGGAACAGCTGGCTTAGAGCCTTTCCAACCCAAATGATCCCACTGGAATGCACCAGCCCAGCTTCCCAGGGCAAGGGGCTGCAGGAGCACAGGAGGGACAGCAGGACCAAGCCAACGTACCACGATGTTGTTGGGGTCCATGGACTCCACAGCGTCCAGGAACTTGAACTGCACCTGCTGGTACTCACGGTGGTGCTCGAAGGTGAAGTGCTGCACCCCCCTCCGCGTGTCCAGCAGCTGCATGGTGATACCTGCAGGGTGCAGGGGAGACCTGGGTACCCCAAGAGACCCTCCTCTGCTCTCTCACACCATCACTGGCTCCATAGACACATGTGGTTTTGGAATCTCTTTCCCCCACCCATGAGTCCAAGTCTCAAACCCACCCAAAAAGCCCAGGATGCTCATCCTCCCCAGGGATACTTCTGATTATCCAGCAATTCTGCTGCTAAGATGGGAGCACCCACGCCCTGCTACCTCCAAAAGAAGGGGAAAACAAACTCAAATCATGTACAAAGTAAAAAAACCTCAAATCAAAGTACAACTCCACAGAGCTCTCTGCTGAGGCAGGAGGTGAACTCCTCCACCAGCTGAGGAGCAGGTCCCTCTTAGATTCCGTGCCCTGAGCAGCATCCATGGCACATGGGCAGGGGCTAAGGGGGCAGGAGGCAGCCCCAAAGAGGGCAGGAGGCAGCCCCAAAGGCCTCACCTGTCTTGCTGTAGCGTGGCCAGGTGTTCTTGGGAGCTGTGAGCCACATGCTGCGGACGTACTGCCGCTGCCTCTGCCTCGGCCTGGGGAGGGAACACACAGCTCACAGCTCCTCTGCACAGACAGCAGCAGGAGGATGAAACCATGTTAAAGGGAAAAATGAGGTCCTATTTCTTCCCCACAGAGAGCTAAACACAGCTGTGCCCAGAGCTCTGTGTCTGCCTCCAAGACACAACACACCTGGGCTCAGGCTTTGCCTTATGTGCACCATCTAGGCCAGCCAGTGCCTGCAGCAGCTCCACTTCCAGAGCTTCTCTCCCTGTTTTTAACCCTGCCAAACCCTCAGCTGCCTCTGTGCAGCTTCCCAGGTCCAATTAGGAGAGCCCCACATCCCTCTGACTCATGTCTCTTCCCAGTAGGGCCTTCAAATGTCCACTGGATTAGTTTAAGCTGTACTCAAAAATGCACTATTTATTGGCTGAGGAGCAATTCAGGATCAAGGCTACTCCAAGGGAGTCACACCTCCTGAGAAAGGGATCATAGACTATCCTGAGGTGGAAAAGACCCACAGAGATTATTATGTCCAACTCCTGGCCCTGCACAGGACAATCCCAAGGAACTGCAGTTTCTTCCTCAAGCACCAAATGCTCCTCTACAGACTCTCTCCCTCCTTCAGCTCAGACCATCCTCGGTTTTCCAAGCAGCTCATGGAAGTGGGGATTTTGTGGATGACAGTGAGCACAGTGCAGTGGATAAATGCAGAGACATCACACCCAGGGAGCAACAGGCTCCCTGGGCCCCTGGATACAAGGGGCATGAGATGCTGAAAGTATTCAGGGTTCACTTTCTGTCCAGAGGCTCAGGAATTGCAACAGGGGACAAAACACACAAAATCTACGTGCCTGCAGTCTGTGAACTTGAGTGAAAGGACTTTTTGAAAAGTGGTTTGGAAATAAATGAGAGGGGAAAGGAGCAAAAGAAAAAGCAAATGCCAGTAAAAGCCTGGAGAAGTCTTTCCCCACCTTGTACATATCACAGAAAATATTCCTCTGCCCCAAAAGCAACTATTAAATGAATAACACATCCTGAGCCTGGGATTACCTGCCCAGGTGTGGCACTGGGGACTCCATGAGCCCTGCCAAGGGCAGGACAGACACACCTCCTCAGATTTGGAAAGGGTTTAATACGAAATTCTGGACTAACCTCTGGTCCCCGAGCACAGCACGAGCCCCAAAGTATCTCTTCAACTCATTCTCTGGATTCAAGTTTCTGAGAAGGTGGAAAGAAAAAAGAAAAGCTCCATCAGTTAAAAAGTGCCACACTCAAGTCTCTCCATCAACACTCAGCACCCCAAAGTGCCCCTGGAAAACCCCCAAACTGTCCCACACTCCCCACGGATCAGACACAGCATGGAGAAAGGAGACTGAAACTGCCAGCACTGGAAGGGAAAGCCCTGCTCCATGGACAGGCTTCCTCCCTGCCCTGCTGCAGAGCTGGGGAATTCTGCTGCTGCCCTCTCCAGGGCAGCTGGAGCCTTGGCTGGGATGTTCCCGGGAGAAGCCAGGACTCAGGAGCAGAAGTGAATCCCATGGCAAGCTCCACACACCAGGGCTACTGGCACCTCTGCAGAGGATCTGAGGCTGGAAGGTCCCTCTGGGGACTAATCTGGTCCTGCCAGCACTGCAAGCAGGCCGGGCAGCAGAGAATCCCCATCAGAACCAAACACAGCTCCCAGAGGAGCAGACAGGAGCAGGGATGTGCACAACCATCGCGACCCTTTCAATCAAGGTGTGGTGCTCCTGGCCAGGTCACGCTGGGAGGGTCCCAGCTCCGTTCCTCAGGGAGCAGATGCCCCTCAGGCCGAGGCAGGGCCGGCTGGGAGGCAGCAGTACCTGTGCTCCACGTAGAGCAGGGGCCGGCTGTCGGTGCTGACCCCGCCCTGGCTCTGCGGGGCCAGCCTGGGGTCCTCGATCCTCTCCAGAAGGCTCTCGATGTCCTCCAGCTCGTTGTCTTCCTTCAGAAAGGCAAAGCCAAGGCCTTTGTCACAGGCTGAGTCACAGCAGCCTGCAGGTCACCCAGCACACATCACACCCAGCTGCCTCCCTGGGCCAGGGGCTGTGGCTCTTCAGAGAACCCAGAATGGTTTAGGTTGGAAGGGACCTTAAAGCTCATCTCGTTCATGTCCCGTGGGCAGGGACACCTTCCACTGTCCCAGGGTGCTTCAAGCCCTGTCCAGCCTGGCCTTGGGCACTGCCAGGGATCCAGGGGCAGCCACAGCTGCTCTGGGCACCCTGATGCCAGGGCATCACCACTCTGCTCACATGGAAGAATTTCCTCCCCATATTCCATCTAACCCTGCCCTCTGATAGTAGGAAGGCATTTCCCCTTGTCCTGACACTCCAGGCCCTTGTGCAAAGACATTTTAAATATTTAAATAACCAGCCTTCACCCTCTACTGTCCATGGAAACACCAAGATGCTGCTGTGAGCCTTGTGACAAGGTCTCAAACACTCACATGGCTTTAATCCAAGTCTCCCATTCCCCATTTTCCAACCACCCCAGGAATCCATCCAGCTGCTCACATCCAACAGTTATATAACACTTTAACCCTGATTTCCCTCCATTTTCCCCCAACAAACAACAAGTGACACATTTCTTACATGCCTGTTTCACATCCTCCTCATGATGTCCATGGGTGGAACACAGAATTCCATTCAGGACACCCAAACAGCACTGCCAGGCTGCCTTTTCAAGCTAAATTTAGCCTATGTGCGTGGAGTGTACACAGGAAAGGGATAATGTGCTCTGCATGGAACAGAGGCTGTATTTATTATCCCTCACTGCCTGGGTCTGGGTGTCCCCCCAGCCTCCAGCTGGCACATGTCCCCCTGCTGCTCAGTATTGCTGGATTGGGAAAGGAAACAGCTCTCCAAGAGGGTTCTCCACCTCAGAAACTCAGAGTGGCATTCCCAGGGAGGAGGTGGCCAGCTGGGTGCTGGCCCTGCTGTCATGGCTTAGCCCTTCCCTCCAGAATCCAGTGGCTCAGGATGCTGACCAAAGACTCTCCCTGGAGTGAACAGGGAGGTTGGACTCCACCATCTGGGAGGTCTTTTCCAACCTTGAGGATTCTGTAATTCTGTGGACAGTTCAGACTCAAACTCACCAGAAAACCAGCTCCCACCTGAACCCCACTCCTACTGAATGAAGGAGATCAAGGACTTCAATCCATCTGCTACTTCCAGCTCTGGGGTGCCCAGCACTGGAAGGACATGGAGCTGCTGGAATGAGTCCAGAGACCTGGAATGAGTCCAAGGGCTGGAGCCCCTCTGCTCTGGAGACACCTTAGAGCCCCTTTCAGTGCCTAAAGGGGCTCCAAGAGAGCTGGAGAGGGACTTTGGACAGGGGACAGAGTGACAGGACAGGTTGGACAGGGCTTGGAGCAAGCTGGTGTGATGGAAGGTTTCCCTACCCATGGAGGGGGATGGAATGAGATGAGCTTTAGGGTCCCTTCCAATCTAAACCATTACAGGATTCCATGATCCTAAAGAGGCTTCTTAAACTCTAAATTTTGAAACTGCTTTTTTTGCCTTGAATCTCTCCTACAGCCACCTCAGAATTCCCACTTTGCCAGCCTCACTGGAGGAACCAGCCTGGTCCCTGACTCAGAACACACACACACACACACACACAGACATACCACAGTCTCTCCTGCTGAATTTTTCTTTGTTTTCCTTTTCTTTTTTTTCTTCCGTGGCTTGTTACTTGTTGCCAGCTGCAAAGACAAAGGAAGAGCTGTCAGCATTCCCAGGGCTGCCAGCTCCCTGGGAAGAAGAGCATTTCCCACAGGGATCAGCACACTGAGGGTCCTTAAATGAAACCAAAATTCACCCTTTAGTGTTTGTTAGTGGGTGGAAGTCAAGACACATGGAGAAAATGGAGGAAAGCATCGAAGATTCACAAAGGGTTAAACCTCAGCTGACTTTCACATCAATGTCTGAGGCTATGAAATCAGGAGAGAAACAAGTTTAGCTGTGCCAGGTGTGGAGGAAATGCCTCAGCCTCTCTCAGTGCCCAGGATAAGCTGCATTTCTGCTTTTCCAGGGTGCAGGACAGTTCCCAATTTCAGTCCCATTTCCACAGAAACCAACACCTGACAAAGGTCCCAGTGCCAGAGTTCCTCTCCCCACAAATGCAGCTGCTCCAGCTCGGGATGCTGGGGGCATTCCCTAACCTGACTGGCACAGCTGGCAAGCAAATACATTTCCAGGGTCTAGCAGGTAACTCAGCAAGGGATCACAGCATCATGGAACGGTTTGGGGTGGAAGTGACCTCAAAGTTTATCCAGTTTTTATTCCCTGTCTAAGCAGGGACACCTTCCACTAGACCAGGCTGCTCCCAGCCTTGTCCTGGCTCTACCCAGCAGCAGCAGCTGCCTGCCCAGGGCTCCCATGTCCTACCTGGAGCTCTGGGAGCAGCCACAGGTGTGCCCTGCAGTGCTGGCACAGCCAACTCACCAGGTCAGGACCCCTGGAGCCACTGCTCACACAGGGACACACTGCCCAGAGCACCCACAGCCCCTGGGCTGGCAGAGGCCACTGGCACAGCTGGAATGCACACAGAGAGTGGACTTTGCTCCCCTGCCACCCAAAGCAGGGACACAAACCCCAAACGCACAGCAAACAAGTGAGACCAGGGGCCAACCCCCCTTGCTCTCCCAACCCTCTTCTCTGGTGAGATCTGGGCAGGCCTTGCCATGGGAAATCGTTAAATAAATGAGCCTTTCCTTACAAAATCCTGCAAGGAGACACTTCTGGGCTGATACAGACCACAGGAGGAATCTTGATATCCAATGACAACAAATCATTACGGGCAAGAAGAGGTTCAGTATTCAGGTGACATTCTTGACTGCCTGAATTACTCACATCCCCTGTTCCAAAACAAATGCCTCCTTGAGACCACTCCTGGCCTGACCTCAGTGCTCACATGGACACAGCACAACATGGACACAGCACAACCTTCCTTGGGTGCCTCCCCTCTGCAGCTGCAGAACCCCTCTGGATCCTCTACGCAAACCCAGCCCCAGCACCACCGTGCCCACCCTCCCCAGGTGTCAGTTCCCAGGCTGAAGTGCACGTCCCTGGCAGCAGTTACCGTTCTGTCTGGCTGCTCAGCCTCCTGTCCCTCTCTCTGTCCATCACCGTGTGTCTCTGAAGGGGTCACAGCCCCCTCCTGGCTCCTGTCTCTGCTGCCCTCGGGGCTCCCTCCCGCTGGGTCCTGCTCGCTCAGCCGCTCCTCTCCGGCCGCCGCCTCATCCTCCGACTCCTCAGCTGGGATCTGCAAACACAGGGACGAGCTGCAGGGACAGCATTCCCCAGGGATCTGCTCCAACGCTCCTCCTGCACACAGATGGAGGTTTGGACCCCCCTCGTGTCCAGTGTGTCAGCCAGGGGCTGCCCGGACAGTCCCACGCATGTGGAGGGGAGCACAGGACCCCCATGGTCTGTCCCCTCATGCCACGGACTCTGCTCTGCCCTTGGGGGAGCTTCCAAACCCAGCCTTGCCTGTGCTCACACAGCCCGGCCTCGGAGAGGGACAGGGAATGGCTGGGGCTGGAAGAGGTGTCTGCAGAGCAGGACTGGGCTCTGTCACCCCAAGGACCCAAGCAGGGCCCATCTGACATCCAGCACTGGGGTCCTGCAGTGCTGGGAAGGTGGCAGGGATCGTCCTAAAAACATTTTCACGAGTCCAGCTCTGACAGCATCCAAACCCAGCCCTCCCAGGCCTCTCTCCCATTTCCTCCCAGTTCAGTCCCAGTTGCTGCCCACCACCCAGACCGATCACTGCCACCCCAATCACTGACCCCAAACCACTGCCATACACATTGTCACCTCTGCCACCCCCACTGTGAGCCCCCCTCAGCCACTACCCCCCTGCTCCCTCCAGTGACCCCCAAAGCCCGTCAGCCTCTGCCCCCGGGTCACTGTCACTCCAGCCACCCCCAGTGACTGTCACCTCAGCTGTCCCCAAGTAAGTGTCCCCAGCAATGTCCCCAGCTGCGCACACAGCTGTCACCCCCAGTCCCTGCCCCCCAGTTCTCCTCCCAGTCCCTGCCACCCCAGCCACTGTCCCCCGAGTCCCTGCCCCCGCAGTCACTGTTCCCCCTAGTCCCTGCTCCCCAGCTGTCCCCAATCGCTGCACCCCGGGGCCTCCCGGCTTTGGCCCCCCTCACCAGCTCGAAGCGGTTGCTGACGGCGGCGCGGGGCGGCCCGCGGGGCCGGTTCCCGGGGGCTGGCGGCGGCCCCCCTTCCCGGGCACGCTCCGGGCCGGGGTCGGTGCCGAGGCCGAGCTCGCCCAGCCCCGGCCCCTCCTGTCCCCGCTGCTCCCCCCGCAGCCGCCTCAGGGCCCGGCGCGACATCGCCCCCGCCCGCTGCGCGCCTGCGCCTGCACTGCGCCTGCGCGCCCGCCCAGCACCGGCCCCGCCCACCCTCGCCGCGCGCAGCCATTGGCTGATGCTAAGCAGGCCACGCCCCCTGCGCGCCGTGATCTCCGTGGCGCTCCGTGCGTGAAATGTGTCCCGGAACGGGGAACAGGGAACCGGGACACGAGGAAACGGGGAACGGGAACCGGGCACGGCCCCGGGACACGGCTGAGGACCGGGGCACGGGCCGCGGCTGGGAGCGCTCGGGAGTGGGGAACGCGGTGTTCCCACGGTGCTGTGCGGAGTCACGGGTGGGCACAGCCCGGGGGGGAAGAGGGATGGCGGTGGGAGATGCGCGCGCTGAAACGGAGTGCCCCGATCCCCCCACGGCCCGCAGCACCCTTACCCCGCTCCCCCGTGCACTCAGGAGCAGCCACGCGGCCCCAGGGCAGCCCAGCAGGTTTATTATGGAGGGGACGTACAGAACAGCCATGCCAGCCCAGAGCACCGGGCACCCCGGCACAGCCAGGGCTTGGCACAGAAGCGGGGAACGCAGGGGCTGCGGGTGTCCCACGGCAGGATCCATCCCCCAAGAGCCGCCCCGCAGCGGGATCCGTCCTCCCGGGGGCTGCGGGTGTCCCACGGCAGGATCCATCCCCTCGGGGGCTGGCGGCGGGGACACGAGGGGATGGCAGGGACAGCGGGAACGGGTCCTTTCGCCCCTTGGTCCATAACGTATATAAATATAGAAGCTGTGTGTATCCATCCTATGTATATATGTACATCGGGGGGCTGTGCCGGCCGGGGTGACCGGCACCTCCGCGGCGACCGTCACCGGGGCTCCCGGCCCGTCCTTCACGGGAGCCACGCGTCGCTGTAGAGGGAGCGCGCCTTGGCGTGGCGCCGGTTCGCGGCGCTGGCGTTGAGCACGGCCACGCTGCGGCGGCTGGAGCTCACCACGTCCGTCACGAACCCGGCGCAGTCCGAGCAGACGTCGCGCAGGACCGAGCCCTGGGCGTAGATGTGGGGGAATTCCTCCTCCACCCGGCGCCAGCACGGCCCCGAGAGCGAGCTGCGGCACAGGGCACCCCGTCAGCCCCCGCCGCAGGAGGAGGGGGACGAGGAGAAGGAGGGAGGAAGGCTCGGGGACTCACTGGAAGGGCTCCCTCCGGCGCAGCGGCGGCGCCTTGGGCAGCAGCGAGCCCGGCAGGCTCTCGAAGCCCAGCGCGTAGACGGGGATGTGAGCCAGCTTCTTGGAAGGCATCTTCATCTGCGGAATGCGGGAGTCAGGGCGGGGACAGGGACAGCGACAGGGACGGGATAGGGATAGGACAGGGCTGGGATAGGGATAGGCACACAGAGATGTGGATAGCTCAGAGATAGGTACAAGGTGGGACAGGAGTGGAGTGGGATGGGGCAGGGACAGGGAGAAGGTGGGGCAGGAGAGGGACAGGGTGAGGAGCAGAGACAGGGACACAGTGGCACTGCCCAGAGCTTGTCCCTTACCTTTAGACTGCAGGAGCTACAGACAGACCTGGGAACACAGAGAGAGGTGGGTGAGAGGGCCCATTGTGGGGACCCTGCTGCTGCCCTCCCAGCCCCGTGACACAGCACAGCATGGCACAGTTTGGCACAGCATGGCACAGTTCAGCACAGTGCTCACCGCTTGCAGAAGAAACACGATGTGGGCCAAGAGAAGAGAGGAAACTTGGCCCTGCAGCAGCAGCAGACCTGTGGGCAGAGCAGGGTAAGCTGGGGGTAGGTGGGCCCCCCAGTCCCTCCAGCCCCCATCCCCATTCCTACCTTCCCCCTCCGCAGGCTGCTGTACAGCTCCTTGCTCTGCAGGAACTTCTCCATCTCAGCCTTGACCAGCACCCTGCGCACGTTGATCATCTCCTCCACTGTCAGGGCCAGGCTCTCCACAGGGTGGCTGAACTCCTGTGGGACAGGGGGGATGTCACACTGCACTGTGGCACAGGGCACGGTCCAGAGCACTCCTGTGCCAGGGCAGAGCCTCCAAACATGGGCAGAGCATCCCTGGCATAGGCAGAGCATCCCTGGCACAAGGACCCCCCAGCCGCCATGTGTCCTCGTGCCAGGCTGCCCTGTGCCCACGGTCATGCTTGCCTGGTGTCCCCAGCCCCAGTGCTCCCAGCTGGTGTCCCCAGAACCCACCAGCCAGAGGTGCTTGGAGCTGCTGGCGGGGGCAGCGCTGGATCCATCCTCTGGCCTCTCCTCCACAGCGCCGAGGGCAGCCCGGGGCAGGGCTGGGCCATCTGGTAGTGGGTGGCAGCTGGCAGGGACGGAGCCTGCAGGGAGGGACAGAGAGGCCGTGGCAAGGACGTATTGCCTGGTGCCACCGCCGCTGACAGGCATGGCACAGAGCCCCGGAGATAGGGACATGGGCACCCCCGGCAGTACCTGAGCGGGGCCGGGGCTCGGGCTGCAGTGGCTCTGGGTCCCGGGGCACAGCCTGGTCCCCCCCCAGCTGGCTCTGCAGCTGTGCCAGGTCCTGCTCCGAGAAGGAGCGATCCCGCTTCAGCGGCACCTCCGTGCCCGGAGAGTCCTCATCCTGCAAGGCCATGGGCACCGTGTCACCGAGGGCACCCCGGCACCCCCCGTGTGTCCCCACTTCTGCAGGGTTTCCCTTGCCTCAGAGAGGTTCATCTCCTCCATCTCGGCCAGGGTGGGTGCCTTGAGCAGGACGCGGGGCCGTGGGCGCGCGGGGATGGCGCTGGCCGGGCACAGGGACAGCTCGAGGCAGGAGCTGGAGCTCAGGCGGCCGGCACAGGCGTGGGGGATGCAGGGCAGGGAGCTGTATCCTGAGGAGAGATGGGCTCAGCACTGTGGGGGTGGCACACAGGGGACACAGCACAGTGGGCAGGGGACATCAGTACCTTTCTGCTCCACGGGCCGCAGCTTCCGCTCCTGCCTGATCTCCTCCAGGATCTTCTCATGGAGCGTCCTCTGCTTCTGGGGTAGCGGCCGCAGCTGCCGCTCTGATGCCTGCGGGGTGCACAGATGGGACCTCAGGTGTGGCCATGGCTCAGGGATGGCACCCATGGGACCTACCAACACTGTCATGCCAGGGAGGTGGCCCGGCGCTGGCACTCACCTGCTTCAGGGGGGGCCGGGAGCGGATGAAGTCCAGTATGAGCTCGTGGGCATCTTTCTTCACCCGGGGGGGGATGTCTCCATCCACCTGGGGAGGGCAGGGGGTCAGCGCTGGGCTGGACAGTGGCAGGATGGGGGGTGAGGGGCTGGCACGGCGGCCACGCTCACCATGACCTTGCGGAGTTTGTAGTTACGGGCACGGATGTCCTGCATGAGCATCTCAAAGGGCGTGAGCTGGTACTCGGTGGGCAGAGGGTTGAACTGCTTCTCCTGCACCTTCTTCAGCTTCACACCGTGCCGCAGCTCCCGCATCAGCTGCACCCACAGCCGGGCCTGGGGGGACACACAGACACGGTGTCAACACCCTCCTGGGACACACGGACACGGGGTCAGCACCCCCCCGTGCCCGGCACAGCCCCGTGCCCGGCCACGCTGCCCTACCCAGTCTGTGTTGCGCAGGTTGCCCAGCTCCGCCGCCGGCCGCTCCTCCTCTTCCTCATCCTCCTTCAGCTTCTGCAGCAGCTGTTGAGGCACAAGATGCTGTCACCTTGTCCTGGTGGTGCTGAATGTCCAGCCAGGACTGTGCCACGGGCCTGCAGCCCTGAGGTGAACCCCAATTCCTGATTCCCAGCCAGCACAGCAGGCTGGGAGGGGCTGCACGGCCAAACCCCGGCATCAGCAGCCCTAGCTGGGATGGGCAGAGGGGGCACTGCAGCCTGCCCAGCCCCTCGTCACTGCAGGTGGCTTCCTCGGCAGGGCCGTGGTGGCAGCGGGCACCCACGCTCACCTCCTTGGCGTCGCGGATCTTGGCGAGGAAGGCCATGAGCTCCACGGTCTCAGCGAAGAGGGCTCGGCACACAGCCTGGTAGTGCGCGGGGGCGCCGGCGGGGTCGGCCAGGCGGGCGGCACAGCAGCGCATGGCCTGGCCGAAGGTGCGCACGGAGCGAGGCTGCCCCTCGCCGCCCTCCTCCTCCTCATCCTGCCCCCCATAGCCCTCGTCGGCCGTGGCGCAGCCGCTGTCCTCGGAGTCGCTGTTGGTCATCAGGTCGATGAGCTGCTCCAGGCGCGGGCTCAGCTCCCGCTCCTCGTTCTCGTCCAGTCCCCAGTCCAGCGCCCGGTACACGGCAAAGCCCAGCGACTGCACCATCTGCGGGGGACAGCAGCGGCAGGGGACGGCAGGCACGCTGGCACAGCTGTCCCCGGCCCCTTCTCGGTGCTGGGTCCCGTCCCAGGACCTGTGAGCCCCGGGTGAGGGGAGCAAGCGGCCGTGCCCAGCCCACAGCGGGCTGGGATGGCAGACGGGGCAGGTCACCGGCCCCCACGTACCTGGGCTTCGGCAGAGGGCGTCAGCAGCGCGGGCAGGTCTGGGGGAGGAGGGCAGAGTCACCGCACGGCCCCGTGCTGAGCACCCCACCCTGCACCACCCAGGGATGCGGTACCCACCCACTCCACCCTGAGCTGCTCACACCCCCCCTGCTCCTCCCTCCTTCCCTGGCTCATTCTGTGCCCTCCTGGTCCCAGGGCACGGCTCCAAGGGACAGTGGGCACTGCACGTTGAGCCCTGCTATCGACAGGCTGCCACAGCTCTCCCAAAGGGCACACTGAGGGGGCACAAGCACCCATGTACCCCTCATCACCAGGGCTGGAGGGAGCTGAGAGCTCTGCGTGCATGAGGAGATACCCCCTGCACCCCTGTGGGATGTGGGCACTGGCATTGTGGACAGCAGGAGTGTGGGCACCAGCAGCACAGGCACGGCAGCGTGGGGACTGGCAGCCACAGCTGGAGCATGGCACACACAGGGAGCCCAGGACACGCTTGTGGGCAGCTTGAGCCCTCCTGGCAGCTGCAGGGAAAGGAACACAAGTGGCCTCTGCAGTGTCCCCAGGGCTCCCGGCTCTGCTTCCCTCATCATTAGCTCTGCATTGAGCTGATCAATGCGGCAGCCACCAGGATGTGCCAGTCGTGTGCCAGCCGTGTGCAAGCCAGGAATGGACAGGAAAGGCAGCACAAGTGGTGGCCCTGCTATGGTACCACAAACAAACCCATCAAAAAACCATGTCCTGGACTGTGCCCGGCTCCTACCGCAGTACCAGCCTCTGGGATGCCACCCAGTGAGTCCCAGCAGCTCCTGCCAGTCACTGGGGCAGAGCTGAGGGGGAATTCCCATAGAATGGGGGACTGGAGCTGTTCCAGAAGGTGCTGCTGGCTCACCCAGCCCGGATCCAGCCCTGTGCCCTGGCAGAGCTGCAAAGCCATGTGCCAGGCTGGTGCCACCACCTGCAGTGGCACCCAGAGGCACCCGTAGCCCTCCCAGCCTCAGGCTTCACTGTGAAGACTTCACTGGTTCACCCCTAGGGAGGTGGCTCAGGTTGGCACAGAAGCAACCCAGGAGCAGGAGGTGGCACAGTGGCACTGGCAGGTGGCACTGGCAGGTGGCACCGGCTCCAGCCCTGCGGTGGCTCAGGGCAGGGCGTGGGGCCATTCCCATGCAGGACCAGTGCAGCCGGTGCGGCCACGCCGTGCCCGGCTGCCATGGGCACGTGCCCTGCCCGTGCGTGTCCCTGTCCTGGGCACGGAGCCACCTGATGCACCCCGGTGTGTGCTCAGCCCCCTGGCACTGAGGACACACGGTGACCCCGCAGTGTCCCTGCCCAGTGTGGGCGAGGTCACACAGCGACCCCACGGCACCAGGAGCCATCCCCGGTGGCCTGGCTGTGGGGTGGAGGCGCTGGCCACGCTCCAAGTGCTCCCCGTGGCTGTGTGGCCACCCGGTGTCACTGCTGGCAGCCAGCCCGGTGACACCCAGAACCGCCACAGCCATACCTGGCAGCGCAGCCACCTGCGGGAGGATGGCTGGGAGGGCAAAGGTCGGGGATGGGGTTGTCCCTGTGCCACTCCCGGGGCCTGCAGCGGGGGACAAGGTCCCTGTGGTGCCCGTGGATGCGCTGTATGGGTGTCCATGTATCCGTCCATCTGTCCTTGCTGTGTGTCCTGCAGCCCCATGGTGGCTGCCAGGACCACGCAAACACCCTCACCTGGCTCCAGCCTCCCTGGGTCACCCAGCGCCAGTGACCTTGTTGGTGCCAGTGCCGGGAGCAGTGCCACACCAGTCTGATAGCAGTGCCCACCCCCTCCCCGGGGCAGACCCCTGCACCGGTACCGGCAGTGCTACTGTCAGTCCCCTTGCGGGGCCGGGGCTTGGGGCTCACCCCCGTCCCTGCCGGTGCCGCCTTCCTGCTCCCCGGCGCCGGGACCGGCCCTTTTCCCCGTCCTCACAGTCTCTCCGGTGCCCCCCTGCACTGCTCCCTGCTGCCGATGCCTCGATGCTTGCCCCCCCTCTCCGGTGCCACTTCTGCCCATCTGCCGCTCCGGTACCGGTTCTTCCCCGCCGGGGCCTCTGCGGGTGCGCCCCCCGCTGCCGGTACCCCCGGTCCCTCTGCGTCCCCGACGCCGGTGCAGCACCCCCTGCCGGTGCCGGTAAGTCCCGGTGCCGGTAAGTCCCAGGTCCCCGCTCTTTGGGCTGGTAAGTCCCGGTGCCCGGGTCCCGGTGCCGAGACATCCCGGTGCCAGTAAGCACCGTAGGCTGCTCCCGGTGCCAGCAAGCACCGGTGCGGGTAAATGCCAGCGCCTCCCTCCTTGCACCAGCAAGCCCCGGTGCCGGTAAGTCCCGATATCCCGGATCCCGGTGCTAGTTAGCTCTGGTGCCGGTAAGCTCTGATGTCCCCGTGCCGGTAAGTCCCCGTTCCCCGATCCTTGTGCTGCTAAGCTCCGGAGCAGGAAAGCCCCGGTTCCGGATCCCAGTGCCGGTAATCTCCGGTGCCCCGCTCCCGGCGCCTCTCTTTCGGTGCCGGTAAGCCCCGGTGCCCCGCTCCCAGCGTCGGTAAGCTGCGATAAGCCCTAGTGCCAGTACGTCCCGGTGTCCCGGGTGTCGGTGCCGGTAAGCCCCGCTAAACATTGGTAAACCCCGGCGCTCCGCTCCCGCGGTGCCGATAATTCCCAGTGCCGCCAAACCCCGGTGCCCCGCTCCCGCTGCCCGTAAGCCCCGGTGTCCCCCGGTAAGCCCCAGCAAGTCCTGATGCCCGTAAGCCCCGGTAAACCGCGGTAAAACCCGGTAAACCCCGCTCGGCGGTGCCATCCCGTCCCCCCCCCCCCCGCTCGGGCGCCGCCCGTTCCCGCCTCCCCCGGCGGCGGCGGCCCTCACCGTGCGGCGGGGCGGGCAGGCGGAGGGAGCCGTCGGCGCGGAGGCGGATGTCGGCGGTGCGGAGCGGCGCGGGGGCCACGGGGGCGGCGGCGGCGGCGCGGCAGCCCTGGAAGCAGAGCGCCCAGGCCTGCTCCTCGTTCAGCGGCTGCTCGTAGCACTTCAGCACCTCCTCCAGGGACAGCTCCCGCGGCGGCCCCGCGCCCGCCCGCGCCATCGCCCCATCCCGCACCGCCGAGCGCGGGCGGGGCGCGCCGGGCGGGGGAGACGGGGCGGGGCCGCGCGGGGCCACGCCCCAGCAAGCCACGCCCACCCCCGATCCCCATCCGCACCGCGGGCGCGCGGCGGGGGCGGGACCACGGATGGGAGGGGCGGGGCGCTGAGAGAGACCACACCCCCCGCACCGGCACCGGCACCGGAACAGGCACCGGCACCGGCCCCGCCGCAAGCGCCCGCTGGGAGGGGCTGAATCGGCGCCGGGGGACACCGGGCGGCTCGGGACGGCGCGGCGTGAGGCCGTACCGGGACGGGCGGTTTGGGATGGTACCGTACAGTAACGGTGCTGTACGGTGGGGCACGGCACGGCACGGCACGGCACGGCGCGGTGAGCTCGGTACGGTCTGGCATGGCACGGTGTGACGCGGAACGTTGCAGCACGGCTCGGTACGGTGTGACATGGCTCGGTATTGTTTGGCACAGCTTGGCACAGAATGGGATGGGGCAGCAGAGTGTGGCGTGGTACGGTGTGGTATGGCTCAGCATGGCACAGCTCGGCTCGGCTCGGCACGGCTCAGCAGGGCACATCAGAGCTCAGTGCCATGGCACAGCTCAGCACAGTATAGCTCAGAACAGTACAGGAAAGCTCGGTACTGATGGCGTGGCTTGGCATGGCACTGAGCTCAGCACGGTGTGGCACGGCCCAGCACAGCTCGGCCCGCCCAGGCTGCAGGCTGGGAGCAGGGCAGGGTGCACTGGGTTAGCTGGGTGCAGAGGGCAGGGTTCAGGGCACACAGCTGGGCACAGCCGTGGATTGCAGGGCGTGTGACAGGGGCAGTGCCAGCGTGGGCACAGAGCAGTGCTGGTGACACCCGAGGGACACGAGACCCCCCTGTGCCCCAAGAGGAGCAGGGTGGTCCTGGTGCGTGGCTCAGCCCCAGCCCTGGCTCCTGCCCCACGGAGCCCACACACCACATGTGGGGCAGCACACGCAGGGACACGATGGCCTTGGCACCAGGGTCACCTGGGGACACTCGAGCAGGAATCAGGGCAGGAGCACAGGATGGCACAGGATGGCACAGGATGGCACAGGATGCCGGTGCCCATGGGGACTCCTGCCACAAGGAGCCTGCCTTGTGGGGTGCTGGGAGAGCCCTGGGGCACTCGGCTGGGATGAGGAGCTGGCACAGGGAAAGGGCCAGGCTGGGACAGGAAAACTTCCTGGGGGGAAGGACCAGAGCTCCAGATGCCAGAGTGTGGTTTGGGCATGGCCAGGAGCAGCAGGAGCTGGGTGAAGGCGCCAGGATGAGCTGGAGTCTCTAGGGAGACAATATCCCATGGGAATATGGTGTGGGGTTGGCATCCCACAGCCACTGGGAAAGTCTGACATGAGAGCAGGATCACCTTTGGGCACACGGGGAGGGCAGGACAGTCCTGACAGAGCAGAAAGGACAACCAGTGTATGGGAAAGGTCAGAGGGAGCAAATGAACACTCTCCTCATGATGAGCTTCCCATTTCCATGATGGAAGGAGAATAAAGCCCTGGCTCAGCTCCATTAACCGATGAGCATAAACTGGAATCAATCCCAGAGCTGTGCTGGGAGGGCTGGGACAGGGACAGAGCTGACACACGGCTGCTCTCCTGTCCCACACGGCCAAAGAGCTGCTGCAGGGCTGGAGATGTCTGTCAGAGAGCTTGGGATGAGCAGAAAAACCCTTCCCAGGGAACATGAACAGTGCAGCTCCATCTCTGGGGCAGAAACTGGGATAATGGAGCTGGGATAGTGGGAAACACAGCCCTGCATGCTGCCCTGGGGTTTGAGAGACGGGAGAAGGGATTTAGGTGATCCAAGGTGTCCGTGCCTCTCTGGGAACGCTCAAATGCACCGTGGGCAGGTGGTACGTGCTGCAGGAGTTGGGAGCACGGTGCCAGTGGCATCTCCAGCTGGATCCGTGTGGGATCCTGCCCAGCTGCAGCCCCTGGCCATGGCGCCGACATCTGTCTCTAGATTGAATCACAGAATCACAGAATCACAGAATAATCACAGAATCACAGAATCACAGAGTCACAGAGTCACAGAGTCTCAGAATCACAGAATCACAGAGTCACAGAGTCACAGAATGAGGTTGGAAGAGACCTCTAAGATCATCGAGTCCAACCCATGCCCTAACACCTCAACCAGACTATAGCACCAAGTGCCATGTCCAGTCTTTTTTTAAACACCTCCAGAGATGGTGATTCCACCACCTCCCTGGGAAGAACATTCCAGTGCTTTATTATTCTTTTGGTGAAAAATTTCTTCTTAATATCCAACCTATCCCTCCCCTGAGGTAGCTGGAGACTGTGTCCTCTGGTTCTGTCAGTGCTGCCTGGTGGGAGAGACCAACCCCACCTGTCTGCAGCCTCCCTTCAGGAAGGTGTAGAGAGCACTAAGGTCACCTCTGAGCCTCCTCTTCTCCAGGCTCAACAGCCCCAGCTCCCTCAGTGGTTCCTCACAGGGTTTGTGTTCCCAGCTCCTCACCAGCCTTGTTGCCTCTTCTGGATGCGCTCAAGCATCTCAGTATCCTTCCCAAACTGAGGGGCCCAGAACCTGGACACAGTGAGAGGTTTGGATGCCCGGTTTACCCGGAATCAGCTGCTTTGGAGCCGGGAACAAAGCCGTGCCGAGCCGTGCCAGCTTTCCAGCGCCTCCGGACACAGCCGGGGCGGCACCGTCGGGGATGGGAGCGGGAGGACGTGCGGCGTTTGAAGGAAAAGCCACCCTGCAGGATTCATGGGAAGGCATTTGCATGATAAAGCACGGAGCCCTTTGCTTTGGGTAAATCTGTAATTAATACTGAATCGGTGTGTAATTAAAAGCTACCGGCATGGAAAACGCAAACAGAAGCCAAGCGTGTGTGTGTGGATGAGTGAAATAGAATTAAAGCCGAAAGAAATAGGGGGAAAGGAAAGATGGAGTGCTTGGGAAATGGTGTCAGAGCGCTCTGGGAGGGTTGGAATTTCTGGCTCGTGCAGTGTGGAAGCAGGGTAAGGTGGGGAGCTGGGATGGAGAGCAGACAGAGCCCTTCCCCTGCCACCTGCAGCAGGGCCGTGCCCCTCTCTCCCCGTGGGGAATCCATTCCGTGGGTCTCAGCTCTCATATGCGAAATAAAAATTCCTCACAAAGCCACAGGAACCTGGGATGAGCGTGTAGAGCACCTGTGGGGTGGACGTGCCTCTCCTGCTTTCCCTCCCTGCTGCAATAAACTGGGAACATGGAAGGAGGGAGCACTGTACTGGGCAGTTTGCTCCTGCTGGATGCTGGCCTCGGATACAGCCAGAGTTTGAGGAGGGGACACTGAGAGACACCTTGGGGACATTTGTTACCACTCTAGAGGCATTTTAAACACCTTTGGGGACCTCAGGGACACCATGGGGACCTTGGGGACTCCATGAGGATCTTAAGGTCATCCTTGGAAACTCCCTGAAGACCTTTAAGGCATTGCAAGGACCTTGGGGACGCTGGGAATAAACTCTGGGAGCACTCTGGAATGCCAAGCTCCCAGTCAGATGCCAGCTGGGGCCAGTCATGATGGGAGATCCCAAAATCTGGGGCTGCCACAAGCTTGCAGATGGCACTGGGGGTTAGGGTGACTCGGGAATGTGGCCTGGCCAGGGTTCCCAGACTCAGTGGGATCCCATGGCACTGCCCATGCTGGATCTGCTTGCATTGCTGGGAAGTCCTCCCTGCTCCTGGCATCATGTGCTGCTGACTCACACCCAGCACTGCAATAAACCATCCCCGGCCAGCCCAGCAGGAGCTGCTTCCTGGTGCTGGACACACCCTGGGGACTTCATCTTTCCATCAGGAATCACCACTGCTGCTCCAAGCCATGGTGGCCAACAGCAGCAGTTCATCATCAGGAAGGATCAGATCAGAGGGGAAAATCCCTCTGGGAATTCTGCTCTGCTCCCTGTGAAACTTAGTGGCCATTCAGGACCTAAAGAGATCTGAGGAAAAAGAGGGAGAGGGGTTTTGGACAAGGGATGGAGTGCCAGGACAAGGGGAATGGCTCCCACTGCCAGAGGGCAGGGATGGATGGGAGACGGGGGAGGAATTCCTGGCTGGGAGGGTGGGCAGGCCCTGGCACAGGTGCCCAGAGCAGCTGTGGCTGCCCCTGGATCCCTGGCAGTGCCCAAGGCCAGGCTGGACAGGGCTGGGAGCAGCCTGGGACAGTGGAAGGTGTCCCTGCCATGGCATGGAATGGGACAAGATGAGCTTTAAGGTCCTTTCCAGCACAAACCATTCCCTTCCATCCAAACCCTTCCGCAATTCCATTATTTATTCTCCCAGCAACGCTGGTGATTCATCCCTTTGGGAATTCCAGCCGCTCCTGTCCCCTTCCCTGGGTGGGATTAGGGTCAGCAGCGTCCTCACGGCTCGGAATCGGATCGGCAGGATCGGAACTCCCCACCGTGTCCCACACCCTCCGAGCTCACAGCCGGTGCGGAGCGGGTGCCCTCACCGTGTCCCACACACCCGCAGCCGGTGAGGAGCGGGTGCCCTCACCGTGTCCCACACACCCCACAGCCGGTGCGGAGCGGCTCCCCTCACCGTGTCCCACACACCCGCAGCCGGTGCGGAGCGGGTCCCCTCACCGTGTCCCGCACACCCGCAGCCGGTGCGGAGCGGGTGCCCTCACCGTGCCCCTCGCCCGTGCTTCCCCCCGCCCTCCGTGCCCCGCTCCCGCCGCTCCCGCCGCCCTTCCCATCATGGCCGCGCCCACCTCAGCCGCCACCGAGAGGGCGGAAGGGGGCGGGACCACGCCGCGCTTCCAACCAATAGACAGAGGCGGCAGGGGGGGCGCGGCACGGCCTCTGCACCGTTCCAGCCAATGGGCTCGGCGGGCTCGGCCGGCGGCAGCCAATGGCGGCGCGGGCTGGCGTGGCGGGAAGCGGCGGCCGCGATGGCGGGCGCGGGCGGGAGGAGCTGGCGGGACCTGCTCGGTACGTGTGGGCCGGGGCGGGCCCGGGGCGAGCTCCGCGGGGACAGCGGAGGGGACGGCGGGGGTGAATGTCCCCCCTCTGCCTTCGTACACCCCTTCTCTCTCCCCGAACACACCCCTCCCTCTGCCCACGTGTCCCGCTCCATGCATCCCGCTCTGCCTTCCTCAAAGCCGCCGTGCCCCGGGACACAACATCTGCCCTCGTACACTCCAATCCCTGCCCTCATGGCCTCCGTGCCCCGGGACACAACATCTGCCCTCGTACATCCTCCAGTCCCTGCCCTCAAGGCCCCCGTGTGTTTCCCTCACACCCCGCTGTGCCCTCATCCCCAGCAGCAGGAGCAGGAGGTGGTTTTGGGGTGCCCTGGGCACACGCTGCTCTATAAACCCGAACTCCTCAGCAGGGAGAGCCAGGAAGAGGAGAAGCCCCTTTGGGAGCGGAGCAGAGCTCCAGGGAGCGGCTCTGCGGCTGCTGGACCAGCACCAGAACCTGGCTGAGCTGCTCCTGGAGGTAGGAACGGGACAGCTCAGGGGGTCGTGGCCCAGCTGGGGCAGTGGGAGAGCCCAGCTGGAGGTGGGCTGTAGAGTCCCTGTCCCAGGAACACAGTGCTCCATGGTACCTGGAGAGAAAAACCTGCAGTATAGGAGTAAGATGAGGCTGAAAGCTCTATGTCACAGAAATGGGATCGTTAGCCCTTCTCCATCAATGTTTTACAGGCTAACAATGGTTAAGCATGGTTTGGGACAAAGGGAAATCCAGCACATTTTCCTTTGAGTCAGAACTGGCTTCTTGTGAATCTAGGGAGGACAATTCAGAAGAGACTTGGCTTTCCTCTGAATTACCAACCACGTCTGGCTGAAATGACTGTCCTCATGACAGCCTTATCCTGATCCACTGTTCTGATTCAGCTGTGTTCTCCCTCTCCTCACACACTGATTTTACAGTTACAACAGATAATGCAAATATCTCCCACCGTTCAGGATCTGTCTTTCTCTTGAGAATATTTCCCTTCATAAAAAGAAAAAGGGGATTTAACTAGAAAATGATCCAACATTTGGACATGTTTCATCAAATATTTATGGCCACATGGCTTCACAGAAAGATAAGGATTATAGAAATTCTGCTCCTGGTGCTGCTGCTGAGCCCTTTGGTCCCTGGGGATGAGGAACTTTGACCCGTATCTCCTTTTTTATGAATAAACTGACAATAACTAAGCACACATCTCTGGTAAGGTGAAATCTGTGCTTTTCCACTCCCACCTGGGAGCTCTGTGTTAATTTCACTTCAGTTGCTCCCGCAGTGCAGGGATAGGTTTGGAAATGTGTGTGACAGACATCTAAGAGTTTTAAGGTTTTATTTGTGTTCCAGGTGGGAGATTCAGCCAAGCCAGGTGTGCAGGATGGGGCAGAGCACCGGGGAGTGTCACCAGAGTCATTTATAGGTGAGCACCTACCAGGCCAGACGTGGGGAAGAACCCTTCCTCAATATTCAGTTTTTGCCTTTATGTGCGACCCCAGTTTTACTTTTTTTTATTGTTCTGGTCTTGTTTCTTGCTTGCCTGGTGATGACAGTCTTGTGCTTTGCTGTTTAGTCTCTGTTCTGCAGGAACAGGCCTCAAAGCTGGGTGTGCCCACAGCGACCTTGGCAGCCAAGAATGCCGTGGCCAACGTGGAGCGGATCTGCCAGGATCCTGCCAGCCCCTCCAGAGTCCCACTGCTGAACTCCGACCAGAGAGTAAGGGAAAAGCTTTATCTTTAATTTAGCAACAAAACAGCACCGCTAGGTTTCACTTTAAGCCCAGTTCATCTGCTCTGATTAAGCCCCAAACACGAGCGGACAGTTATTCACTGAGGTGCTCGATTTGCTTGCAGAAGTACAAGATAAAAAAGAAGAGAAGTTTAGGCCTTTCCCCTGAGTTCCCTCCATCATTTGACCCTTTAAAAAGCAGCAAACAGAGCAAAGCAACAAATTGTTTTTCTGGGAGTGTGTTATTCACAAAGGGAATTATTTCTGCTTCATTTCCGGGGCGATGCCAGAAGAGGTTGACCTGCTTGCTTCAGACAGTGAAGGATTTGCTGGCCAACAACATGTTCTGTCGTTCCCTCTTCTGCCAGGAAATGTGGAAAATGAAGGTGAGAGCTCATGGAGAAGCACTGTGGTGTTACACACCATGAGGATTCATCCATGGGATGTGGCATCTCTGAATTCCTGAGAATGACTGGTTTTCCTGACCTTCCAAAAGCATGAGCTGAATTACACATGGTGGGAGTTTTTTGGTTGTTCTGTTTATTTTAAAGCAAGTTCAGTGGGAACTTCCTTGTGTCTGCAGTGGGATTTGCTTTCTCAGCTCAGTGGAGGTTTGGAATGATTTGAATCATTGGGAACTGCTACAAAAGGGTCATTGACAGCACTGTGGTGATCAGGTGCTGCTTTTGGGGTCCAGTGCAGAAACTCCCAGCTGACTGTGGGGTGAGACAGTCCCAGAGCCCTCGTGTGCTTTGCCAGCAACATTCCAAGTGTCTTTGGCATCCTGGCTCTCCGCTTTGTTTACCTGGGAATGGTGATAAGGCAAAGTGAGGGCACAGAGGAAGAAACCAGATAGCAGATAACAGCTTGTGCTGCCTCACAGATGGGATGTCTTGATTTCACTTGGGTGTATTTTGTGGAGACAAGTGGTGCTGTGAGTGGAGTCAAGGGCTTTTTATGAGTGGGAGGGTTCTGATTCCTCACTGCTCCCGTGGGGAAGGAGGAAAGGCTGATCTGCCCAGATAAAGGGCTGTGCTCTGGTCTCAGATATCCTCTGCTGAGCTGAAAATAGAACCTGTGTGTTTCACAGGCTGATTAGGATCTCCTGGTCCTGGGGCAGACATGGGATAACTGCAACTGAGGGTGTTACAGTGAGAATTAGGTTGTGAAGACAAAGAATGTGGGCGAGTTTGGGGTCAGGGTGAGAGGCAGCTGCTGGTCATGGCAGAAAGCTCCTGGGGCTTTGGCTTTTCCCTGTGCCCAAGGCTCCCAAATGCCTCTTCCTTCTCAAGGTGGGGAGGTTTTGTGGAGGCATTGGTTGTGCCTGGAATGATCAGAAGCTGCTGCTGCTGCACCTTTCCCCTGCCAGGTGCACCCTGCAGGGCTGCTTTGCTGGCTCAGGACTCCCCTGGATGTGCTGTTCTGGGCAGGAAGGGATGTTACAGGGCAGCAAGTACACCCACACAGGAGTGGTGCCTGGTGCAGATTTTTGTTCATTTTCCCTTTGTGTCCATCAGCCTTTCTGCCTGGATGATTGCAGAGTCTCTCCTTGCAGTCTCTTGCAATCCCAGCTCTGCTGGGATATGGACTTGAGAGTGACAATCTTGTTCCACAGGGACTAATAAGCAGTTAATAGACTAAAAGACAATTCTCAAATCTGGATCTGGATCTGCATCAGCAAAACCTGAACCTGAGTCATGTTGCCTGTTTCCTGGGGTATCCCTGCTCCTTTAAATCTGCAGAATCATTCCAGAGGGAAAAGATGAATATATTCATTACTTGTCCACAAAAAATTTAAATGATGATGCATCTACAACCCTAAACCTCCCAAAATCTCTAGAAAATACAATCTCTCATCACCAGGTATTTGCTGTGTTGTCAATTTTAATGCTGGATGGTTGGAATAAACAGAATTCAGCTTTATTTCTCATGTACCATGTGCAATAACCAAATGCTGAGTGCCCAGTGCAGGCTGTGACCTGCTGCTGCCATGTCCTCAGGAGCCCCTGGTGCTGGAGGCCGTGTGGCACCTGCACAGCAGTGACATCGTGGGCCTGGCAGAGCTGCTGGACAGGTGAGCAGGGCCCTGGGGGGCTGCAGATGTAGCTGATCCCCTAAAGCCTATTGGGACATAATCAGGGATTAGTCATGAGTATTCTGGAGTGAGGATATGGTCAGGTGCTGGCCAGGGATCAGATTAGCAGGATTTAGGAGCTGCTCTGGGCTCAGGGGTTACTCTGGGGTAATGAGCCCAGTTCAGTGCAGTGGCTCCTTGGTGGCCACCAACTGGACTTGAGAAAGTCTTGCTCTGCAGAAGGTGGGTGCTTCCATCTTCACCAAATCTTACACCTTTTTGGTCTGGCAGAGTTAATCTCCAGAGAATTGTTGGTCTTAGAATTTTGGTTTTCTATTTTTTGCCCCCCAACAAGTGTCCAAGACCAAGCTGGGCAGGGCTTGGAGCAACCTGCTCTAGTGAAAGGTGTCCCTGCCCAAGCAGGGGGTGAAACAAGGTGAACATGAAGGTCCCTTTGAAGCCAAACCATTCCATTATTCCATGATCCAGAGCTAGCAACTCACCCATTTGTGAAGTTCAGGTTGTCTCCTTATTGTGTCCCAGTGATTTTCTAGGTTCTGATATTGGTTCACTTCTCTGTTCACAATGAAAGCAATTCAAGGGAACCAAAGGCATAGATTAAGAATTTAATTTCTTTTTTGAAGCATTTATATCTGGATGTCTTAGACATTGGAACTGAAATTCTTCTAGCAGAGGTTTCCCAATGGAAACTTTCATGTCAGGGATGAGGAAATACTTGGATGCACAATTTCACCCACACTTTTCCTTTGCATAGGTGTGTGTGTTGTGGGGCCTTTTTATAAAGCAAATAATATAAAAAGCAACTGTAAAGCAAATGTGCTGGTCCAAAGTAAATAAAGGAAGTGGCAGATTTAGGGCAGAGGGCACAGGTGGAGGCAGCCAAGCCTTACAGAAAGCAGGAGGGCTTGAACTGAAGGTGCTTTTGTGTTGCAGGAGCCCAGCAGGCCCAGCAGCAGTGGAGTGGCTCTGCAGCAGCCTCTGTGGCCTCTGTGAGCAGGCTGGGGACATCTCCTGTGGGGACATGGAGCTGGCACAGAGAATTCTCTCAGGCAAGGCCCTGGGCTGGGTGCAGGGCAGAACCTCAGAGGTGGAACCATGCAGGCCTCACTTTGTGTTTCCTAACCTCATTTCTCTGGGGAATGTATTTTTTTATATGTTTAGCAAATGTAACAAATTTTCTCCTGTTAAAAAATGGTTGGTTTGAATTTTTCCATCCCTTAGAGTTAAGGTGACCCAAGAAAGTGTCATTGTGAGGGGTGTGGTTCAGGGATGACACACTGGCACTGTGACACTCTGCAGAATCCCAGAGAGATTTTGGGCCAGAAATATTTCAGAGTTCCATTTCTCCCCTGTCCATTTCTATTGTTTATTTTCTTAGTTTGGTTAGGAAAACATCTCTCCAGTGTCTGAGTGTGGACCAGTGCAGCTGGTCAAGTACAGCCCCTCTGAGTTCTGCAGAGGCCATGGAGCACAACTGCAAATCCTTTAGACTTTATAATCCTTGAAGTTCTGGATTCTTTCTCCTGGGAATAATTTTACTCCAGGACAGCAAATGATTCCTGTTAGTGGAGCCTGTTGGGACAGGTGGAGGGGAAGGAGCAGGTGACTTGTGTGCAGAGGGGATGCTGAAACACCAATTTTTTTCTTGGTCTGCAGACTTTGCCATCGTGTTTGTTCAGAATGGCTTTGAGCAGCCTTCAGAGCTGGGAAGGAAGGTGGAATTCCAGAAGGTTGCCTACGTAAGGACAAATGAAGCTGGCTGCAAATGGTGCTTTAATAAAGCAATTCCATTGATCTCTGGCTCTTGCTGAGTACAAACAATTCAGGGCTTGGGAGCTGCAAGGAGAGGGTGCTGGTACAGGTGCAGGAGTGGGGGAAATGGTGAAACCAGAATTGAGATTTTTATGTATGGAGAATTGCTCCAAGGTGGCACATCAAGGGTTTTTTAAACTCCCTTTCACCTGGATTGCTTGGGTGTTCCATTTGAATATGAGACGTGGAATGCTGTAAGGTTGGAAAGTGCTGCCCTTCTGTCTATTTTATCTGTTCTGTTGCACAGCCTAAGGTCAAAGTGAAGCTTTAAGAGGGACAAAACTCTTTGAGTCAATTTACTTTTTCTGCATTGAACTGCAGCCCTTTGAAACTCTAAATCCATTAATTTGTCAATTTTGTACAGATCTGCCGTGCTGTCTTACAGAGGATGCTGGCATGTGAGTATTGCTGTGATCCCAGCTTTGTGCAGCCACTGCTGGCTCCAAGACTTCTATTCCTTGCTCACTGCTGAATCCCTAAGGAGAAATCCTTTGCCTGGCTGCTTTGTCTGTGCTGTTGTGCATAATATTTATGTCACTGATTTTATTTGCCTCTGCTTTCCCTGTCGTTCTCCTGAAGTGTCTCCAGACACTGCAGATAATTTCTTGCCTTTTATGCTACTTTTTTTTCTGCTCCCAACTGTAACATGATATAGATACCTGACCCCATTTGCTGATTTTTAACAGGTTTGCTTGGAAGCAGGTGGAGCACAGAGGTTAGGCCAGGATCAGCTTTGCTGCTTAGATTTATTTTTTCTGCCGAGTAAATTAGACTTTGAGGTGACAGCATTGAGTCCTTTTGCTGACTCACTGTTTGGATTTGCAGACCAATGTTTTCTGAAACCTCTATTTTTATTCTGAGCCAAGACATCTGGTGTAGGTGTGGAGTCTTTAAACACCAGTGTTCATGAACTGCAACGTGCCTGCCCTGGCCTGAGCTGCCCTGCTGCCTCTGCTGAGGGCTCAGTGCAGCAGCTCCTGATTTACCAGCAAATCCTGATGCAGAAAGGCTAAACTCACTCACATGGGGTTATTTTTGTCCTGTGTCACAGCTGATCCTCACGGGGAGATGCTGTACCTGCTGCTGTCCTTCCTGTTCCTTACACACCCCTGGCTGGTGTCACCTGCCAGTGCAGCTGCTGTCACTCCTGTCTCCTTAGTGACAGCGATTCCTGCTTTCCCTGCTGGCTCCTTTGCTGCTCGTCTGCTGCAGAGGCTGCTGCTGTCTCTCGGCTGTAAGGTGACCCCATCCAGGCCAGGGCACCTCCCTCTGTCCCCATGGGCACTGCCAGCCCCATCCCCTGCCCCAGGTCTCACAGGGAGCACTGTCTGTACGCTGAGATGCTCACAGACCTTGCGAGTTCTTCTAAAAAGAGAAAGCTGCAAGTGCTTTATTATTTAATATGCATGAATCCCATCTCAGGTGGCCCTTTAGAGTTGAAAACCAACCCTTCTGAGCAGAGGAGTAGTGATTTTGGAGGAGGAGGAGGAGCAGGCTGTTGGCAGGCAGACAGGAGTCTGCATCCTGCTCTTCATTTGCCCTTCCCGTTTGCGCAGCCTGTGTGCCTGCAAAATGCATGCCAGCAGGTTTATGTAAGATATTTTATTAGTCCATACTTTTGGGTCACCTCTGAGGGGTCCCACTTCATTAATCTCTGGAGAACATTAGGATTTTTAATGTAAAAGAATTCCCTATTAGTAAAGACCTTCCCAGGGGGAGAAGGACAGGCTGGCAGTAGCATGGGAGCAATGTGTTCACTGTAATGATCTGGCAGTGCTGAACTGCTGGGCCTGAAGATAAGCTGAGTTTATCTCCTTTGCTTTATTCTCCCCTACTTAACCTTAAAGTATTCCTCAGCAGGAGAGGAGAGTGTTACATCCTAAAGCTCTGGTGGCATGTGAGGGATGTCTGCTTCGCTGCCCCTGCTCAGTACATTTTCTTTTCGGGTTTTTTTTTTTTTTTCCTTAACGAAATGGTTTGAATACACAAACCAAGCTCCTTTAACAGTTGAAAGAGGAGGGTTTTCAAGGCGGGGTGGCACAAAGCAGAAGTGCTGCTGCAGCAAACTGCAAAGCAAAGGCTTTCCCAGTCTGTGGGCTCGGAGAGGTGTGGGCTGATCATCGCCAAGACAACGCGCTGCGCAAGCTGCCAACCTGTTTGATCTCTACCCGTCCTTTTGGGGCAGATGGAGCTTTTAAAGGAATTCCTGCCATGCAAATGGCACATTACAAACGCGTGGCCCTCCCCCAGCCTGCCCTTTGTCTGGACCGGGGTTTGCAGGGTGCTTAATTCAGCTTGTGCAAATCCCTGCCTCCAGACAGGCTGCACGGTGCTCACACTCATTGGGGCTGGGTTTGGAAATGAAATCCTGATTTACATGCGTTTTTAGATGGCTTCATTATTAGCATGTTCTTGGGAAAGGTTTTAAATTGGTTCAAGGTCAGTGGTAATAGTTTCTGAGTCCCTGTGTCACTTTGGAGAAAATCTGGTAAGAATTTAGCACTGCTGAGTGGCTTCTGCACATTTCCCTAGCCGGGTCACCTTTGCAAAGGGGCACAAATTGCTGATTCCCGTTAATTCCCATGTGGGGTTTACACAGTTCTTTTTGTCATAGTTCTTTTCTCATTGGGTTTTTGTGTGTTTTGGGGTCCAGGGGTGCTTGATGCTGTCGGTAAAGAGAAGCAAGAAGATGTTTCCGTGGTGCAAGCTGTGAGGTTCTGGTAAGAAACGTTCCAAACAGCGTCAGGGGGAGGTTTGTATCCATTATTGCACTTCTTACTGAAATAGGAGCAATGCTGTGGGGTGTTTTTTACTTATTTACACACACCCCCACCTCTCCCAGTTCTATTTGTGCTTGGCATTCTCCTCTAATAAAATATGTGCAGACAAAAGTGCTTGTAAAAAAGATAAGGGCCAGGTAGGAAAGTGGATTCTGGCAGTGCTGGAGCCAACCCTGGACCTCCCTTTTGTCATGCCAGAAATTCCCCATCAGGTTTCCTCACTGCTTCTGAGCAGAAACGCCTGGAAGGTGAAATCACCTCAAATTCCTGCTTCCAAACTTGTTTCATTTAACTGCTTTGTACATGTCACCTTCAGCCCCATGCAGGGATACCCCTCAGACTCACATTTAATCTGATGGCTACAGAGTGCTGAGTAACCATTCATTGTTTTGGTTTTTTTTTTTTTAATACACACCAAAAAGTATATATTTGTGTCAATTTGAGAAGATGGATGTAGGATAAAAATCAGTCATTCCCCCTGAGCTGCACCTGGCTGTTCCTGTTTCATCAGCAGCTGGTGGATCATATTATCAGTACCTGGCTGATAACAGTGAATCAGTGCCTGGCTGATCACCTGACACTTTCTGGTATCTCCTTGTCCTTTGCAGGCTGAATGTGTTCAACGTGCCCCTTTATGGAAGTGTGGCTCACCCAGACTCCTTGAGGCAGTTTTTCAGACACACCCTGACTGAGGTTCTCACCTACAACCCTGTGCTGAAAGGTGGGAATGGCCAGGGACAGGGGTCTCCAGGTGTCTCCAGGTGTTCCCAGATGTGTCCAGAGCTCTGTCCCACACTGAGTGGGGCCCAGCCTGGAGGATCCAGAGCCAGAGCAGCCTCCAGGCTTCTCAGCTCCTTCCTGGGGTCTGTATAGGCAGAGTGCCAAATCAGGCAAAAAAAATCAGCTGAGGGTCATAGTTCAGGAAAAAATTTTGGGCAGGAAGGTTCTAATCCTGGATCAGTAATCGTGAAGCTTGATATTTTTGGGAAGAAATATGTTTGAGCTATGAAATCTACTGTGCAGTCCCCAGGAGCTGTGAGCTGGAGCTGCTCGTCTGTTGTGTGGGAGAGCTGTGTCATTGCTGGCTCCCAGATGAAAGAGGTTAATGAGGGAAAAGCTGATTCCTTGCTGATTCTCTGTGCATGTGCCATGTCAGCCTACACAGGTGGGATCACAAAAACAGCTCAGGGGTGACAGAGCCATGAAGGAATGGCCCAGTCCCTGTGCCACAGCCCCATGTTCCAAGGACTGATGGGAGACAGAATTCCACTGGGCAGTTTTTAGAGGGAAGCCTGTGTGTTTGGGTGTTGTAAAACCTGCTGCTGTTTTCTTTCTGTGGGTGCAGTGTCTGATGCCATCCAGATGCAGAAGGAGTGGAGCTTTTCCAGGACTTCTCCCCTGCTTACAGCTCTGTATCGCAAGGTACCTCTGCCTGGTGTTACCCAGAGAACTGTCTTATGTTGGGTTTATTTCCACTGGAAAATCTGACATCAGATTATTGGAAATTAGTGCAACATTGTCCAGTTGCAGCATCCAAACCAGTCACCAGAAGCTCTGGGAGGAGGAAGCATGAAGGAAAAGAGCAACAGTGGTTTTTGCTAGCGCAAAGCAATTAATGAGAACAAAGATGCTGATTGGAGATGTGAATTTTCACTGCTACAGTGAATGTGGAGATGTGAATTTTCACTGGTACAGAGTAAGACATGAGTTCTGAAAGAATGGGAATTTTACTGTTTATTGTAGCTGGTGCTGGTTCCAGTCCAGGCTGACATTTGGGCCTGGGAAGCTGATCCAAAAGCTGCAGGACAGCCTGATAAAGTCTCAGAGAAGCCTGTCAATCTTGTGTGTATTCCCCTCTTTCTTGCGGCTCTATGTCCCAGCTAACAGGAATTGCCCTCCCTCCTCCAGCTGCTGGTGGCATTCAGCGTGAAGGAATCCATCTGCCAGCTGCAGCAGGTGCTGGAGACCCACGAGGTGAACTGGCAGCACGTGCTGTCCTGTGTGTCCACGCTGGTGGTGTGCCAGGCTGAGGCTGGGCAGCTCTTCAAGGGTAGGTGGGCACTGCCAGCCTGGGTGTGCCCCTGCTGCTGGGGGGGAGCAGGGGTCAGCACAGGGGCTCCTGCAAGGAAAGAGCAGCAGCAGCACAGGACATCTGCCTCTCCACCAGACTCCCCATGTCTGTGGTGATGGGAATGCCAGGCCTCGTGCCTGCCACTTCTCTAACTCTGTGTACAGCCCAGGGTGGTGGTTTGATAATTACCTTCATCATTAATTGGCATAGTGATTACTGAACTTTAATTCTAGCTCACCTGTGCTAGCAGAGCTTGTTTGTGAGAATTCCTTACTAATTATCCCAGTGCTGGACTCTCTGCAGGGAATCCAAGTGTGTTTGACAGTTGAAAGTGCATAAAAAAATAAAATCAGACCCCAGAGGTCCTCCAGGCTGCAGTACATGTCCTGCCTCATGTTTTTATCTCAGATATTTTTCTTCATTTTCTGCAGAATACACAGCACTGTTGTCAGGAGCAAAGTGTGAGGTTATTGTTTTATGTTCCTAGATCTCCTGAGCCATCTCCTGCTCAAGGCCTTTGGGAATTATGACATGGAAAATATGATCACTGCCTTCCTGATTGCTCGTCAGGCTGCTCTGGAGGGCCCTGCTGTCTTCATGCCTTACTCTGAGTGGTTTAAGGTGAGACTCAGTGAGGCCTGGCTGGGGAGCTTTGTTTTAATTGTGTCAGGCAACCTGTGCATAAGGAATGTTCTGCTGTGTGGAGGGAGCCTTGTCCCAGACAGGATAGACAGGAATGAGAAAGGGGAAGAAAAATAAAAAAGTAAAGTACAAGGGATTGTATTGATATTAGGAATGATTGAATATTTATTACTGCCTTTGTGTCTGCAAAGAACAAATTTATTTGGTTTTCCCCAGTTTTCCCTCCTTTCATCTTTTAAGTCCACCTTGCCTGTTCCAGTTATTTGCTAGGAATGCAGACATGTAATTCCTGTTATTATCATCCCCTTGGATGGGTGTCAGTGTCTTGATAAGCAGCACTGTTGTTATTGCATAAGTTGGGGGTTATGGCAGAGGAAGCATTCCTGTTTCCTGGAGGTTTGCATGCAGCTGTAATTGCTGTGTTTGACCTTACAGATAATTGCTTGTTGCTTTTAACTAAGCCAGGTGGGTATTTTAGGGATGCAAATCTCCACGCAAATTCAACCTGGAAATTCCTTTGTGTGAGTTTGCAAATCTAAGCTCAGCTTTGGCTGATAGAGTGTCCAGGAGGTATCAGAAGGTAAACTGGTTGTGTTCTTGTAGCCCCAGACTGGTTGTTTTCCTTAGAATGCCCAGATAAACCTGTGTAGAACCCTGCAGATTTGTGGTTCCCTCATGAATATCAATCTTCTGGTGCATCTCAAAGGTGCCTTGTTCGGGTGTTCTCATGGCAGCAAACTTTCACAGAGGCTTCTGTAAATCACCATGATCCAAAGGAGCCCCTCTGCTCTGGAGCCAGCCTGGCAGAGCTGGGGGTGCTCCCCTGGAGAGGAGAAGCTCCAGGGAGAGCTCAGAGCCCCTAAAGGGCTCCAGGAGAGCTGGGGAGGGACTGGGGACAAGGGATGGAGGGAAAGGACACAGGGAGTGGCTCCCACTGCCAATGGACAGGGATGGATGGGACATTGGGAAGGAATTCCTGGCTGTGAGGGTGGGCAGGCCCTGGCACAGGTGCCCAGAGCAGCTGGGGCTGCCCCTGGATCCCTGGCAGTGCCCAAGGCCAGGCTGGACAGGGCTGGGAGCAGCCTGGGATAGGAAGTGGAAGGTATGGAAGGGGATTGGATCTAAATGGTCTTTAAGGTCTCTTCCACCCAAACCATTCCATGATTCTATGAACTTTCTCTGGAGACTTTTCTCCAGAAAGGTTCTCCTGACAGAAATGGGATGTTTGGGATTGGAGTGCTGGGTTGTGGCACTGCTTGGATGAGGATTCTCTCCACACTGCAAGGCTGCCTTGCCATGTTCCCCTGATCCAGGCTTCCTTTGGGAATGCTGGTGGCCACCACGGGAGCAGTAAGAAATCTCTGGTCTTCCTCTTGGAGTTCCTGTCAGAGCTGGTGCCCTTTGAAGCTGCCCCATACCTGAAGGTGAGCAGGTGCTGACTGAGATGTTTTAGGTCCAGAGTCACTGTCCTTGTGCCTTTCAGTAGGTTCAGCTCATTAGAAATGTTGTTATAGCGATTGCATTACTTCTGGTTCATTATTCAAACCCCTTTCTTCCTGCAATAAGGAAGGACGGGATTATTTTTTTGATGGGGAGAATTCCTTTCATGGAATTAAGTTTGAGCCCTTCACTGATTTTTGTTTGCTTGTAGTTGGGAAGAATTATGTCAGTTGCCATGAAAATGATCTATCCTTAACCCAGCAATAACACCTTCTTTGGGGAGAATTTGAGGTGAATGAGTCAGAATGAGTTGGAATTTTACCTGGCAATGGCAGAGCTGGCTGTGGCTCTCCCCCTCCAGGTGCACATCATGTTCCCCCCGTGTGTGCCCAGCAAGCACCGCTCGCTGCTCCTGGACTACATCAGCCTGGCCAAGACGCGCCTGGCCGACCTCCAGGTCAGCAGAGCTTGGGCAAGGGCTCTTTGTGGCTCTGTCCACCCTTTGGGGCTGTGACCACCTGCACCTCTGACCTCCCCAGGTGGCCATAGAGGACATGGGGCTCTATGAAGACCTCTCTGCCCCCGAGGAGGCCGTGCAGGTAATGCTGCTCTGTCTCAGGTTTCTCATCACTCATCCCTTTCCCTCTGGAAAAGCACTGAGGTTATCAACCCTCCTGCCACTCCAAAGCTGAGTGTGCTGCCAAGCCTCCAGCTTTGAGCCAGAGGTTTTGGTGGCCATCAATGCAGGATCTCCCCAGTTTTCATGGAGTCACATTTTACAGATATCTCGATTCTTTTCAGTGGAGCACTCCATCTCTGTGGTGTGGGACCAAAGTGTGGGTATTGAAAGGAGATTTGGGGGTGGATTCTACACTCTGTGGTTCATGATAAATTCTGGGTAGCAACAATAATTTATAAGGAAGTGTTTGGCTTTATTATTCCTTCCTACATTTGGATCAGAGGAAGAGGCCTCACTTACATGATTACATTAAATACAGGCTGTAGGCAGGGTAGCTGAATATAATACAAGAAACCCAGTCCTGTGATGAACTCACAGGCATAAGTGAGGATTTAATTTAATTTTTCCAAGTCTGGTCTGGTTGTCAGCTGAGAAACTTGTTGCAGCTTGAGGTGTGTTACAACTCAAAGGAGAGAAACCCGGGGTGTCAGTGCCTCTGCCTGCAGGCACAGGCTGGAAGTGGAGATGGTGTGTCCTAATTCCACATGTACAACTGAAATAGAATCACAATACAGCACATTCAGAGCAGAAAGGGTAAGTTCATCATCACCCTTGGTTTCTCACATCTTCCTCCCCTGTGAGGCAGCCCCAGGCCCAGGCTCTCCGTGATGTGGAAAAGGCCCTTCAGATATTTGAGAGCACCAGGAAGATCCCAACCTCTGTGATAGAAGCCAGGTACTGTGTGCTTCTCAGCTCCCCCTGGGGTTAGCTGGAATCATAATAACAACAACAACAATAATTGTAGAAGCCAAGTCTGAATCAAAATAAGGAAACAAGAAAAATTGAGGATGTGAGCAAGGGAGGTTTGGGGAAGCTCTTCCCACTTCCTGAGGAGTCATCTCAATAGAGGACATTTGTGGGGAGAGTGAAAAGGCACATTCCCCTGTGCAAAAGAAGTCCAGAATTATTACAATAAAAAGCAAAATGAAATAAATTTAAAACCATTGGCTAATCTGAACCTGGTTTGTCTGTGGTTATGCACATTACCATGGGCATGTTGTATTTGCAGGAGCCAAATTAGCTCCTGAGGTGTGGAGATGGCCCTTTGGACCTTTGGCATGGTTAATACTTTGCTCTGTTTATTTTCTCAGCATTTTCAGACGCCCATATTACACTTCCTGGTTCCTTCCAGCTCTGCTCACGCCCCGTGTGGTCAGTATTTGGCTTTTTTCTCTCCCCTCCCATCAGCTGTGTGTTTGTACACAGATAATTTGCCCCTGCCCTGCCTTTTCCTCTCTTGCAGCTCCCAAAAACCCCAGATGGACGAATGGCTTTTATAGACTCCTTGAAGAGGTATTCACACATCCCAGTGTTGTTTTCTGTGCTGCTGGGCTTTTTTTTTTTGGGGGGGACATTTGATATCAGATTATCAGAGGCTTTGACACCTTGGTTACAGCCAACCTCTTGGCAGGGCTTGATGGCTTGCAGGTTGTGCATGGAGGAGTTTATCTGTGTAGTCTTCAGGTGTGTAATCAGTCCTCTGGCCACTGAAACAATTATTTGGGAGCCCTTCTGGCTCCAGGCCAGGTACATTTTTATGCAAATCTTGAAGGACACAGCTGAATGTAAAATTTCCCCAGGAACAGGAGCTCCCTCTGTGAAAGGCTCTTTGGGAGGGGGTAAAGGGGGAGTGAAAGATGAGACTGAAATGTCTGCTAATGCTCAAGGGGCACCAGGGTGATGCCTCAGGAGGACACAGCCCCTCTCAGGACTCCAGCTTGCCCTGCCTGCATGTTTCAAAGTGCTTTTCTGCACTGCAGGAGCAGCTTTAGTTTACATCCAGTAGTTCCTCTGTAACCTCTCATGAAGGAAGAATGTTTGCAGCACTGCCTGCAAATGAGGTGCTTGGCCCTGCCTTGTCATTCCAGTCTGGCTCTAAAATTAAAGGCTGGATCATTTAGTGAAATTAAAGTAGTGGGGGAAGCAGCTGAGTTCTGGGGAGCCTCCTGGGAGTGCTCTTAGCGCTGAGTGCCTGCCCTGCAGAGGGGAGGTCACACCTTGGCCTCAGCACGTTCATGTTTTACATCTGTGAGTGCTGCATCTCACAGCTCACACTCTTATGGGATCTTGGACATCAACTAGATATGAAACAGGCATGAAAAGATTAATTAATGGCATGTACACTACTGGGTTTGTGTGTGCTACACCGTGTGCAATGCTTGCTGTGAGAGACCTGGGTAGAAATCTCTGCCCCCCCATGTCAGATGATTAAAAAGGCTTCAGATGCTCTTTATGCTTCAGAGTCCCTCTAATTACATTTCACAGAAGGGCTGTTGTTTGTGCTTATTTAATAAAGGCAGTTTGTGGTTATGCAGGGTAATAAATCTCTTCTTTTTCACAGAGCTGACAAAATACCTTCAAACTTGTACTCCACATACCTGCAAGCCTGTCATGTCATGAAAGAGAAGGTGTTACAAGGTAAAAAATGCAACATTTACTATGGATCAATGTGAAATGGTAATTTTTCCACTGCTGCCCTCCTGAATTGAACATTTTCAAAGATTTATGGCCGAATAGGTATTTAATCCACATAAATAAGTGTTAATGTTGTATTGAGGTGTTCAATTCTTACTCCTGCAATGACTTTTTCTGCCAGCCCTGCCTGGGTGGGATTTTTGCAGTGCCTGGGAGCCCTGTTCTGTGCTGAGGCTGCAGATGCTGCCTGAGCCTGAGCTGGCTGAATTCCACCCCCAAGACCTTTCCATGAATCAGCACTGCAGCCTGGGCTGGGGATTGCTGTGCTGGGAGCCTGCTGTGCTGATCCCCTGGGCAATGACACTTGTGCTGCCCTGGCATCCTCTTCTGAGAGGGGATTAGGGAGATCTGGGGGGGCAGGAGGGGCTGGGAAAGGATTGCAGCTCCTGCTTTGCACATGTTTGGGTGGGAGGTGAGCCCGGGCCCCAGCACTGCAGCTTTACTGGGCAGGACTATGGATATTTAATGAGGAAATTTAATGAGGGTATTTAATGAGGATATTTAATAAGGATATTTAATGAGGGTATTTAATGAGTTCTGCTGTTCCTGTCAGCAAGTGGGTGCTTCAAACACACCTTCTAAGGGTTTGCACACAGTGCAAAGGTCAGGCTGGGCTGCAGGGAGGCTCCCCACAGCGTGGTGGGGAGAATTTACAGATTCATGCTCTGATTTTGAGATCAATGTGTGGCCGAGCCCTGCTGGGGCCTCTGGGGCTTCCTGGAGATGCTGTGGCTGCAGAGGCGTGGCAGAGGCAGCCCTGGGCACCGCGGATGTGCAGCGGGATGGGGATGGGATGGGATGGGATGGGATGGGATGGGATGGGATGGGATGGGATGGGATGGGATGGGATGGGATGGGATGGGAGGGGATGGGATGGGATGGGATGGGATGGGAGGGGATGGGATGGGATGGGATGGGATGGGATGGGATGGGATGGGATGGGATGGGATGGGATGGGATGGGATGGGATGGATCCCTGCCAGGATGGGATGGGATGGATCCCTTGTTGCTGGGATGGATTCCTGCTGGGATGGGATGGGATGGATCCCTCGTTGCTGGGATGGATCCCTTGTTGCTGGGATGGACCCTCAGGGTCCCGGCAGCCATGCAGGGTCCCCGCGCTGCCGCTGGGCTCTGGTGGCGCTGCCCGGGCCCTGTGCCGCCCTCCTGAGCAGCCTGAGCCCTGTCCCCTCCTGTGCCCTGAGCTCTGATCCTGTCCCTGTGCCCTGCCCCATCCCGGGTTCGGCACACAGGGCAGGGCTGAGCTCTGGGCAGCCCCAGACCCCGCTGTCAGTGCTCATCCTGCTCACACTGGTGTCAGTGGGCTCCAACACCTCATTTTACAGCCAGTATCAATGTCAATTGATATTGTTATTTGTTATTTGGTTTTTATTTGTTTGCTTTGTTGTTTGCTGGTCTTGCTGCTGGCCCCTGTACAAGGAGCTGTTCCTGCCTAACAAACTCTGGGGGGTTTGGGGCTGTGGCAGTCACTGCTGGCATCTCTTTCTAGTGGGAAAAGGAATTTCCTTTTATTCCTTCTCTTAAACAAGAAGGCAGAGTAGCATGGGAGATCTGGAGAAGCTGATGCTGTACCCATGCTGTAATGTCTGTCTGCATTCTGAGCCTGACCCCAGTCTTGAGGACAGCAGATGTTTCTGTGAGGGGCAGAGCTAAAGGAAGTGCGAAGAAAACTCTGAAAACAAAACTTTTTCGCCTCTCGCCTTTAAAAACCGAATTCCTTTTTGCAACTAGGCACAAACCCATAAATGATTAATTAAATAGCACACTCTGAGTGTAAAAACAAAGCTCTGTGTGTGGCAGACTGACAGTTTGGGGTTTGGTTCAAGCTTCAGGAAAGGTAAATTCTGCTCCTGCAGAAAGTGCAGGCAGAGATTGCTGAATGCATTTCCTCTCCTCCCTGTCCAGATGACTCCAATGCAGATCCCAGCCATTCCAAGGAGCCTTTGGAGCAGCTGAAGGCTGAACTGGCTGAGCTCAGGACTCTGGTTGTGGAGCAGGCTCAGTGGGAAGGTATGAGGGAGCTGCTTCTCATCAACTGTCGCAAAAACTGCCTGAATAAAGTGTGGCTGGTGCTGGCCAAAGGCACAGCAGGAGCTGCTGCCACTGGCACCTGGTAATCCTTCAGAGCTGATAATCCTTCCAGCTGTGAATATGTACATGTGAATGTCTGATGTACCCCTGCCTCATCTGGGGCTTATCTTTGTGATAACCACACCAATCTCTGCTGCCCCACTCCTGGGGCTCACCTGGTGACTGGGCCCCCTTTGGAAAGCATTTTCCCCTCTGGTGAAAACTGCTCCTGGGGTGTGTTGGTAATTGTACTGGTAAAAAAATAATGCTGAGGATGCTGATCCACCGTGTCCCAGCCAACATCTTTTGCTTATTAAAGCTTTTCCTGACATCCTTTGACTCTGACTGATTCAAGTTTGTATTCTGCTTGTTCTTGCTGCTGTGGGGGGTTGTGAACGCTTCACACCCGCTCTCCTGGTCCCCCTGTCCCCACAGAGGTGGCCGCTCAGCTGGCCGTGGTTTCGGACAGACTCCGCGGTGCCCTGGGTGACGGCAGCGAGGACAGCGAGGACAGCGAGGCTGCCCCTTGCAATTCCCGGCTCCAGGTGGCCGTGCCTGCCCCGGGGCTGGCAGGGTGTCCCCAGAGGGTGAGTACCAGCTGGCCGGGTGGGGCTGGGCAGGGAAATGCATCTGCATGGGAGGTGGGAGAGGCTGCTTTGTCTGCAGGAAATGCACTTCTCCCTGCACAGACTATTCCTGGGTTTTAACCACCTGGAAGTTGCTGGATGATGGGATCTGGGGATATTTCCTAAAAGGCTTTCCTCAGCAGCCTTGCCTGGGTGTTTGTTGTGTGCTGGGGTCATTCCTGGGCTGTTATGGGCTTAATTTTCCATCCTTAGTGGCAGTGGACCTGTGTTGCAGACATCTTTTATGAAAAATCCTTTCCTTAGGATTTTTCCCTCCTGAGAAGCTGAGAGGCCTCAGGAACAAAATGTAACCAATGGTTATCTGCTGCTGTGGAATGCAACAGGTGCATCTGGGATTGGTCTCATGTGGTTGTTTCTAATCAGTGGCCAATCACAGTCCAGCTGGCTCAGATTCTGTCAGAGCCACAAACCTTTGTTATCATTCCTTTCTATTCTTAGCTTAGCCAGCCTTCTGAGGAGAACTTTTTCTTCTATTCTTTTAGTATAGTTTAATGTGATATATATCATAAAATAATAAATCAAGCCTTCTGAAACATGGAGTCAAATCCTCGTCTCTTCCCTCAACCTGAGACCCCTGTGAACACTGTCACAGACCTGTACAGCTTGGAGTGAATCTCATTGACCAATTTCTTTCCTTGTTTTAGTGTCAGGAAATGTAATACACACAAAGCAGAAAACCAGGCTCAGGCATGCAGCCTGACAAGCAGGAATCAGCAGTGTGGGGTTTATTCCAGGTTTATTCCTGGTGCTCTTTATTTCAGGTTGTTGATCTTCTGCTGACATCATTCTGCCAAACCCTACTAGCTGCTTCCTCTTTCAACCCTCCTGACAGGTAAGATGGGAGTGGGAGAACCCAAACTGGGTGATAACAGAATTCCAGCCCCTGTGCAGGGCTGAGGAGGGGCTCTGGCTGTTCCCAGCCCTGGTGCCAGGCTGGCAGTGCAGGTGGAGTGTCTGCACTCCCAGAACCAATGCACTCTGAGGCACAGCAGTGCGTAACACAAGTTTCTTGGTTGTTGCAGATCCCTTCAGCACAGTGGCCTTTGTCTCTCTGTGCTCTGTGCCAGGGCTGGACACCCCACAAAGTGCTGGGGGCTCTGCGTGGGGGATGGCAGTGGAGCCAATCCCTTTGGTGCTGGAATTCCTCCCCTGGCAGGGGCTGGGTGGGCTCTGGGTGGGCTCTGGGTGGGCTCTGGGCTGGCTGAGGGGCAGAGGCAGCAGTGCCTGCCCTGGAGCTGGAGCTCAGCTCCTCCTCCTCCTCCTGGAGCAGAGCCTGTAAACCTCATGGGCAGCATGTCAGTGGAAGATCACTTTGTTGGGCAACAAGGGCGTGCTGAGGAGCTGGCTGGGCTCCCAGCTGCCCTCCCTGTGCCTGGGCAGCCAGAGCATCCTTCCCTCTCTTGCACTGCTCTGCCCTGGAGGAGCTGAATCACTGTGTAAAACCTGACTGAAAACTCCCTGTGACAAACAGAGTCCCGGGAAGTGGTGTCTGAGCACAGCTCCCACCTGGCCTGCTCTGAGGATGGGTTTTCTTATCTGGGTGGGAAAATCCCTCCCTGCCCTGTTTTACAGCAGGGCCTTGCCACAGCAGTTCCTTCTTGCTTTGTGATCCCGTTTATTGCTGTGCCTCTGTTCACCTGTGCCCCAGGCAGCTCCTCCTGTCCTTATTGTCCCCCCAGAGGCCACTTTGGCCATGGGAGATGCCAGCAAGGGTTTGAGGTGCCCACAGTGCCATCCATTGTGTGAGGCTGGGGGCTCTGCCCAGGTACCCCAAGGTGCCCCTTGCTCTGAGCCCTGGAATGATAATTGTGCTGTGTTTACAGACAGGCCTGGAGCAGCTCCAGGCTGTTTAAGCATCTTTAATTACCTGTTCCTGTGTTGGGGATGGGTTTAATGAGCTTGTGGTTTCCCCTGCTGCAGGCAGGGCCCGTGCCTCTCCCTGCTGGTGAAGATGATGTGTGGACACAGGAATCTCCTGCCTGCACTCCTGGCCAGGCTCTGCCAGCTCCTTTATCACCAGGTCAGCTTTCCAGCCAGCAATCCTGCAGAATTCCATCCTTCCCCATTTCCTCACCTGGGGGCATGGACCTGTCTGGGCTGAGCTGTGGGAGACCTCACTGCCCTCCAAAAAAAAAATATCCCTCCGAAAATATATCCCTCCAAAACCAAAAAACTCCAAAAAATACCCCTCAAAAAAATATCCCTCAAAAAAAGAAACACCCTCCAAAAAATACCCCTCCAAATAATTATCCCTCCAAAAAATACCCCTCCAAAAAATACCCCTCCAAAAATAACACCCCTTTAAAAAAACTCAAAACAAACCCCTCCAAAAATATCCTTCCAAAAAAATTACCCCTCCAAAAAAATACCCCTCAAAAAAAAAAAAAAAACCAAACCTCAAAAAACAAAAAACAAAACAAAACAAAACAAAAAAAAAAAAAAAAGAAACCTCCAAAAATACCCTCTTTTGGTCAGGGAGTATGAAGCTGCCCTCAGGAACACGAGGGGAATTTTTCCCTACAGAAACGATGCTTGTGGAAGGTTAATGCATTCTGAGACATTTGAACAGAAGCTAAAATAGGCAAGTTTAGGGAAGAGACAAAAGAAAAATGGTAGAATGCTTCATTCCTGAGCTTCCACGTTGAATAATTCAGTTGTAAAAGTTTAAAAATAAAGCTGAGGTACCCCTGTCTGGGCTGCAGCACTGCAGGGTTTTGTTATTAAAGAATTGCTTGGTTTATTCCCTCTACCCTGTGATATTGCAAGGGTGAAAATAACAGGCTGATAGATGAAATTAGCTGTCAGAGAGGCTAAAAAGCCTTGAGAGTCCCCAAACCTGAATTTACAGTGAATTATTTCAAGTTCCTGCATTACAGAAAGCTCCAGTTCTGCTGTGGGTTGTCTCTCATCTGCTCGATTTTTGCTGCACTGCTGGGGATCAGAAACAATGTTCTGCTCCTTCACTAAGTCTGAGTATTTTCTGAAAGGTGTTTTGGTACAAAAAAAGGTTTTTCAGAAAGGTGTTTTGGAACAAAATGTTACAATAATACAAGTGAAGCATTACAGTGTCAAATAAATTTTAAATGTTACAAAGAGACAAAAGATAAGAATTTTACCAGTGAAATGTTACAAAGTTACCAAAAATATCTTTCCTGCTCTTCACGTTTTTTACCTCGCAGGGTCCTTCCCTGGGTGCTGCTCACATTTTAGGACTGGCAGCTTTTGTGATCCACTTAAGTGAATGCAGAGCTTTAATTCCTGCAGTGGAAGCCGATTTTGGGGCCTCTCGGGCTGTTCCTGGAAAGGCCCTTTCTGTCTCAGAGTACTGGAGCTCCTTGCTGGTGTGCAGGACAGAAGAGTCATTTGTCTTCTGCTTGAGGTGAGGTGGGGCATCCCCCCCTCCCTGCTGCCCAAGGTTTTTGGGATGCTGGGAAGGCTCCCCTGGAGGATTTCCAGAGCTTTTGGAGGTGGTTGAACCCACCAGGCAATGGAGTTCTTTCCTTTTCTCTCTCAGGTTTTGCACTGCAGCAGCAGCTTACCTGATGTGCAAGTTTTCCTCCTGCTCTCATGAAGATTTCTGTGCCTTGATTCCTCCTGGCCTGATTAAAAAGGTAAAAAGGAAAAAGTTTTGCTGTAACTTATGAGAAAGTTCGGTCTCAGCCCAACTTCCTGCTGCAGGTCCCTGGGCAAACGTCACTTTCACCAAGAAAACAGAGTAGAAATAAATCTCTGTGCCCTCCCCTCTTAGCCCTGGGTGCCTCTGCTCCCTGGGCAGCTGCACACAAGCACAGGTGGCTCTGGGGATGGGTCTGGGGCAGACACTGTGGTTTTATTCCAGCTGCAGCCCCTCCTGCAGGATTTGCTGGTTTTATTCCAGCCGCAGCCCCTCCTGTTTTTATTCCAGGTGCAGGATTTGCTGGTTTTATTCCAGGTGCAGGATTTGCTGGTTTTATTCCAGCCGCAGCCCCTCCTGTTTTTATTCCGGGTGCAGGATTTGCTGGTTTTATTCCAGCTGCAGCCCTCCTGTTTTTATTCCAGGTGCAGGATTTGCTGGTTTTATTCCAGCTGCAGGATTTGCTGGTTTTATTCCAGCTGCAGCCCCTCCTGTTTTTATTCCAGCTGCAGGATTTGCTGGTTTTATTCCAGCTGCAGGATTTGCTGGTTTTATTCCAGCTGCAGCTCTCCTGTTTCTGTTTTTATTCCAGTTGCAGTTCCTGGTGCCACGGCTGAGCTTGGAGGCTCGGGGATTCCTGTGTGAGGAGGCCAAAAGTGCCCTGAGCTGGAGCTCCCTGTGCTGCCCCTCTCTGAACCACAGGAGAGCCAGCCTGTGCTTGTGGAGGCAAGCAGGTTTCCAGGAGCTCTTGAAGGAAAAGGCATTCCAGGTATGAATCTTTTCCATCACCCACATTCACCCTCTAATTCTCACTTTTTTAGATCTGCCCTTTGCAGTTTCCTTATTGGTGATTAAAAGCTTCTTGTAAGAAGTTAGTGCCTGAAAGTTAGAACTGAATACCTGAAGAGTTGTCTGACAGCTGAGTCGTGTGGGCTGGGTGTTGTTTGATGGGGATGATAAGGTGGAGAGAGAAAACCAGAGGTAAAACTTTTGTGTCCTACTTCTTGGAAAGGCTTGGCAAGCTCAGGAAGTGCAGAGCAGAGGCCTGTCCATCACCCTGCTCCCTGCTGTGCTCTCTGGGAAGTGGTGGAGAGGCAAACAACTGGAAATCCTTGCTTTTCTGGTGCTTTGTGTAATGGCAATGTTCCCCTGAGCCAGCCTGGCTCAAACCATCCCAGCTTTTCCCTTTGTGCCACCCTTGCAAAGTCTCTGATTTGACAGAGTCTCTTTTTTTAACTACTTCCTCTAGAACCAGTTTGTGCAGAGGGGTTGGTGGTGTTCCTGGAATGGCTCCTTGTGCCTGGCTCAGTGTCCAGGGCTGTGTTCCAATCTCCCTTTGGTGCTCACCCTGTCTGACTGAGGGCCTTGCCTCATTTTGCCTTCATTTCTAATAACACAAGTTCACCCTGGTGCCTGGGCCTGAGGTGCTGAGTGTGTTTGGAAATGTCAGAGGTGGGGGTGTGAGACAGGCTTCATGGGATCCCATGGAGTTTGGAAGGCCAGCAGGGTTTGGTTTTAACTTGAATTTTAATTTTTTGGTAAGAGGAACAGCACAGGAACTTCCTTGGGTTGATGTCTCTTGTTTCATGTCTCTCAATCCACATGGGATTGTGTCTGGAGATGAAGTGAGGTGGGTTTTGTGCTCTGCACAAGTTATTTCCCTTGCTGTGCTTCCCTGCTCCTAAATCCTGGCTTTTCCCAGCTGTCTTTCAGGGAGTGGCTGCTGCTGGAGCTGGAGGTGTGCCCTGAAAGGACATTCTCTCTGCTTCAGAGAGGTAAGGCCAAGGGGCTCTGCTGGAAGGGAATGGTCCAAGAGTGTCCCATCCAAATGAGGGAAAAGCCCTGAGGATCAGGGAGTAAATGAGCAGTTGCTGCAGGATACAAATGCCTGTTGCCTGCTGGGGTTTGTCCTGAGTTCAGGCACTGCTGGAATGAGGTGTGTCCGTGTTTCCACTTGAGCAAGGCCAGCTTGGAGCAGCCTGGCCTGGTGGAAGGTGTCCCTGCCATGGCAGGCTGGGACTGGATGGGCTTTAAGGTCATTTCCAACCCAAACCATGCCATGGTTCTGTGGGGCTCACCCTGCATGTGCAGCCCTTCCAAGCCACTTGTCACAAACCCTCCCTGATGCTGGAAGCCAGAGCTGGGTGGGGTCTGCTGGAGGACTCCTTATGTCTGTATTTCCCTGGGGCCTTTATCTGAGCTCACATCACTCACCACTCTTGATGTGTGAGCTTCCCTCTACATCAAGGGAAGGGCAGCATTCCCTCAGATTTCCTCCTTTTCCCCACTGCAGACAGGATTTCCATTACTGGGCCATCTATCAGAGGTACCTCCCTGCACCTTCTGCTGCTGGTGGCTGTGATGGAGACCTGGAGAAGGCCTGTGGAGTCATCCTCAATGCCATCCTGGACTCCTCACACAGGTACTCAGGGCCATGCCTTCCCTTGCTGCGGGTGGCACTGAGGCTGGGCCCTGGGAATTTGTCCCTTCCTGGGGCTGGGGCCACCATTCCCTGCTGCTCTGGCTGAAGGGGCAGTGGGAGGTGGCCCTGGGTGACTCCCAGGCTCTGCTGTGGGTGGCAGAGCTCGGGGGCTGCAGCCACAGAGAGGCCCTGTCTGGCTGTGTGTTTAAAGCTGACTTTGTACTGAGCTCTGTGTGGCCAGGCAGGCAGCAATGCCCCGGGGCCGTGGCTGGAGCTGGAGAACCAGGAGGGAGCTTGGAGGAGAGCCCCTGTCTCAGCTACAGCTCATTCATGGCACAGTGTTTGGGCTCTGTGCTCCTCTGAAGCTCTGACTGTGCTGAGCTCTGCTTTCCCCTGGGCCAGCAGGGGCAGTGCCTCGTGTGTCCCCATTTCAGGCTGGACCTGGGTGCCTGTGCCCCCTCGAGGACGTCGCTCAGCCCCGAGATCCTCTGCAGGCTGCAGGTGACTCCACACTCTGGGGTGGCTGTTTAGTCCTGGAACTTGACCAAAGAATCCCCTCAGGCTCACTGTTGGTGAGGCTCTGAGCTGTGAGCCGAGGTGTGGGGACCTGAGGGGTTTTTCTTGCTGGTCTCTGGTTGCTTCAGAGAAGCAAAGGGGGTTTGGGAGCAGCCTGGTGCGTGGCCCTCACTGGTTTCCCCACCCCCTGCTCAGGAGCTGGTGCTGGAGCTGAGGTGCAGGCCAAAGCTGCTCCCTGGCTGCTCAGCTGCCCAGAGACACTTCGTGTTTGAGCTCCTCCAGGGGAGGCTGACAGGCAGAGATCCAGAGCAGGGATCTGCCCTGGGAGAGCAGCTCTGGAGGCAGCAGGAGCTGCTGCTGCACAGGAGGTGAGAGCAGGCCTGAGCCCTGGGGATGCCTCCAGGGCAGGCTGGGGTGTGCAGTGTCCTCCCCTCTGCTTCCACAGCAGGTGACAGTGACACTGCATGTCATGGGGACAGCTGTGCAAGGGACACTTATTCCCTGGCTCCCACTGGAATTAGCTGTGTGCTTATTCCATGTGCCATCCTGGGCTGCCAGCTGCCCTGGGTGTCACACACCCTCCTGGGAGGCTGATTCTCCCCCTGGCAGTAACCTCAGCTCCCATTCTTCCCTGCCCAAGGATTCTGCTGGGGCTCCCTGCATCCACCCTGGTCACCACGAGCTGGAAGGGGAGCAGAGCAGTGCTGGACTGTGACAGCTTCTTTTGTTTTGTGAACGCTGAGCTGGTAGGTGTTGTGAGCCAAATGGTGATTGCTCCTTGCTAAATGCTCTAGATAAAGACCTTAAATTTGAATTTATGGAAGGAGGTCACATCCAAACAAACCAGAAAATGTGTGGCTGCCCCACCCCTGGAAGTGTTCTAGACCAGGTTGCTCCAGCCTGGTCTATGGAAGGTGTTCCTGCCCATGGTCCCTTCCAACCCAAATCATTCTATGATTCTGTGACTTCATTTGGAATTGTGGTGCCATCTGACACTATAAAGAGCAAATCCTTGGGAGTCACTTTGTTTGGTGAAGTGGCTTACAGACCAACTTACAGTGCTTCTGTGGAGGCCTGGGAGGGGCTGAGCATGAGCCCTTCTCCAATCCCTCTCATGCCAGGGCCTTGAACTGTTTTGCTGTAGAGTGAGGTCCTCCTCATCCTCCTGAGAAGCATCCAGGGACATCCCTGCAGCTCTCTGGGAGGAGGTCATTTGACGTGCAGGTCCCTCAGGACCCTGCTCTGTGCTCCATGAAGAGCTGATTTCTATTTATTCATCCTGACTGGCCTTTCAGGCCCTGCTGTGCTGTCCCATTGGGCACAGCCAGAAGCCTCTGTTCCCCCAGGACTGGATCCATCTGCTGCTGCCACCCTGGGGCAGGGGCTGTCAGCCCAGCTCCCCGGCACTGCCCTGCACACAAACCACCTCCCACCAGCTCAGCTCATGTTCAGCAGTCCCAGGGGGTGCCTCTGTGCTGGCTGAGCCCCGAAATGCTCTTAGGAAATCCTGTTCCAAGGGAAAGGAGCGATGGTTTTGCTGATTTTGCTTCCCTGTCTTTGTGTTCCTGCAGAAGAACGTCAGCTCCCGGGGCTACGCGCTCTCCTACGACATCACCGCTCACTTCTTCAGGGTAATGCTGCTCCTGTCCTCTGCCTGCTGGCCCTGCCAGAGCTCTCCTCCTTTGCACCCTCCTTTTGAGAGCTCTTGATTAATTCCCAGAAGAGCAGGAACCAGGAAAATGAGGGGGAGCAGCAGGAGGAGGCGGTGCTGGAGCTGAATTTCAATACAATGCAGCAAAGCTGTGCGGGGAGGAGCTGTTGGTAGATGTTGCTTTTGCTGAGCCGTGCTGACCCCTACAGTTGTCTCTGATTAGTTTCCACAGCTCAGCGAGGCACTGGAGCAGCACACAGGGATGTGTGGAGCCATCCTGTCACTTGTCCCCTTGCAGGGCCTGCTGAGTGCCAGCCTGGACTGTGAGGATGCAGCAGACGGGGTCGACGAGGCTCTGGCCACGTGTCAAACCAAGTGTCCCGTGGTGCTCCTCTCTGCAGCGGTGACTGATCTCATTTTGGTGCTCTGATCTGGGGGGAATGCAGCTCCAGCTCAGAGAGTTAAACACTATCCAAGTGTGTAACATTCAACAGAATGTCTCAAAGACTTTGGAAATTGTGTTTCCAGGGTATTTTTGAGCCCTGGGTCCCAGTGATCCCAGCCCTGGGCTCCTGGGTGCTGCCACAGGGGCGGTGTCAGAGTGGGAGCTGGGAGGCTTGTGCTGGTCTCTGATGCCCTGTGTGGGCTGGTTGTTACATCCAAGCAACCAAAATGCCCCAAAACCCCAGGTTTTATTCTCTGTCCTGTGTGTAACTCCCTGTGTGCAGTTTTCCACAGGGATTCATGTTTTGGTGCATGTGTTGAGCTTGGCCATCACCCTGTGGAGCAGCTCTTTCATTCTGGCTGCTCCTGCAGAGGAGTCCCAGGGCACCATGGTGTGAGCACACAACTGACCCTCTGCATTTCCAGGATGTGAAATTTCTCCCATTTCTGATGTGTGCATGTACACCTTGGGCTTTTTCACTGAGGAGAGGGGAAGATCCCCTTTCTCTGAGTCCCTGGCCGTACCTGACTGCAAGCACTGAGCACCCCACTCCTAATGCTGCTGTTTCCATCCTTGTCCCCAGCTCTGGTGGCCGAGGCTGGAGCCAGCACTTTGCTCCCAGTGGAAGAGGCTCTTTGGGGCTCCCCTTGCAGGAGAACTGGCCAGGCTGAGGGGCTGGCACAGCTCAGGCACCAGGTGTGTGTGAGGGATGGAGCAGGGAGCTGCTCTCCTGGGGGATGCGGGGCTCTCGTGGGCTGAGGCTGCCAGGACAGCTCCAGACAGACTCCTCTGGGGGCCTCAACTCCAAATGGGTGAGGATGGTTGAGTCTGGCCCTGCCTGTGTGGTGTGGGTCACAGTGCTTCCCATAAGCACAAGGGAATCTCTGCCCAGGGGGCTGAAGGCAGAGCCCTGGTTGGGCAAAGCCTCAGCACAGTCTGGAGTCATTCCAGGAGCTGCCACACCCTTTGCTCCCTGCATTGGGGGAATCTGGGCTGCTGAAGCTGCTCCCTGGCTGCTTCCTCCTTTACCTCTCCCTACACTGTCAGTGCTCTGCAGCTTTTCTCCAGAATTGGGAATTTCTGTAAGAATCTCCTTGCAGGTTATGGCAGGTGATGATCACATGCTTCTGTAGTATGGAGTCTCTGCTGATAAAAGAGATTGGAGAATGCTTCTGTCTGCTTCTAGACTTTGGCTTCTTTACAACTGTCTCCATGAAGAGAATTATTTATTTTCTTGTCCCAGTCACAATTTGCACCTTTGCCCAAGTCCCCGCTTTCCTCCTCATTCACAGCAGGACTTTTCCCCTTTTTTACCTGCAATCCCATGACATGTTTGTTCTGTTTCCAGGTTCCTCTGCTCAGGAGCAGCTTTCCCTGTCTCTGACCCGCCCTGGCTCTCAGCTGCCTTCCTGCACGGGGCCATCCTGCAGCACTCACCACGAGGACGAGGGACAGAGGCACTGGAGAGGCTGGGGACTGGTGCAGAGCAGGCAAGGCCGGGTGCACTTCATCCCTCTGCTCTTTCCTACACCTGAAAACCACAAACAGGGGGTCTCTAACTGAGAGAAGTTGTCCTGAGATAGAGCTGCACCCCTGGTGACCCCTGTTGGCAAATCTTGCTGGTGGATAGTTGATAAAAAGTGGCTGTAAATTGCCAGTTGCTAAATTCTTATCCTCGAGGCAAAGTTGTTCCAAGCTCTATCTTTTACCTCAGACTCTGGCTCCTGGGAAATCTGTGAAGGCTGTTCAACAGCTGCTTTAAAAACTGGAGCTGGAGAGAGCCCTGCAGAGAGGGAGAGCTCAATCCATGGTGTGCCAGGATTCCCTCTCCCTCCAACAGGAGCAGTCCTTGTGGATTTTAGCTCAGGCAACTTGGCTGGGAAGTTAAGGAGATGGAGGACATTTGTGAGACAGCAGTGCAGGCATTTTAAGGCTCTGGGAAGTTGTGCTGGGATTCCCAGAAGAGATTTCCTGAGGGTTTTCCCAGGTCTGGTGCAGGAAGTGGCTCAGGCTGTCACCTCAGTGCAGGGGGAATTCTCTGGAAGGCTCTGCTGAGGAGGGAGCTGGGCTGCTGCCCTGCAGGTCTGGCTCTGATTTTCCAGGGAAGAGCCAGGGTCAGAGCTCAGCCTGGGGAGTGTCCCTGTGCCAGAGGGACACAGGTGACAGTGCTGAAGCAGAACCTCAGGTTTACTCTGGAGGTTTCCTTGCTGCAGGCAGCAGCTCCTCTTCCTGTGGGATTGACTCCTCCACTGATTGCACTGGGCTGGAGCCAGAAGCTGCCAGCCAGGACCTGGTGTCACTGAGAGCACACAGGGAACAACTGCAGCTTCCACCTCAGGATCCCTGGAGGCTGAATTGAATTCCTGCCAGGGGCAGTGAGAGCCATGGGAGGGCTGGGGGTACCTGGGGTCCCAGCAGCTGAAACACTCTGTGGTTCATCAGGTCCAGGCTGGGAAGGCACCTGGTGAATGTTTTATGTTCCCTGACTGGAAAGGCCAAGTTCCAAGTCACCCCTACAGGCACAACTCACAGGCAGCCTCTTTTCCTTGCAGCTCCTTGTTGCTCTGCTGTTCTTCTCACTCCTGGATCTCATCTCAGCCAGAATAGCACCAAAGGTGAGTTCAGTCCCAGGGAACTCTCCTGGCACTGGATGTGTCTGATCAGCTTGGTTTGCTGCCCAAAAATGCTTTGTAGCAGCACTGGGAGGGCTGGGAGCTCGTTCTGCCAGGAGGAAGGGATCAGCAACACCCCAGACAAGCCTGCTGAAAGCCCTTCTGTTCCCATCAGATTAAACCTGGCTTTTCCTCTCCCTGACGTTATCTCCCTTTCACTGCTTTTATTTCTCCTCCTGGATGATTTATTATTTCCAGTTTGCTGATCAGACTTTGCACCTCCCAGGTAGTGCAGGAACCTCGTGTCTCACTCAGCTTCTGTGCAGCATCTCACAGCTGTCAGATGATGTTTTTCCTCAGGCTGGAATGTGGTACTTCATGGGAGAAGGGCTGCCCAGGAAGGAGGAACATTAGTTTCCAAATGGTTTAATGCTATTTGTGAAGGAGCAGAGATGACAGGCTGCTTCCAGAGCTGCCTGCCCTGAGCATCCTGCTGCCTGTGAAGGCTTGTTTCTGCCCCTGTGCTGTCACCTCAGCTTTGAAGTGCAGCCATTTGGGGAGTCACCTCCCAGATGGGATCAGGGAGCAGATTCAAGGCACAAAGAACCACTTGGTCTCAGTCTGCCCTTGGGAGAGTCTGTGGGAAGAGCCAGGGAGGAGAGAAACATCCTGAGCAGACAGAGCTGGTGTTAATCCACGTGAAATGAGTAATGAAAATAAACCCCACAATAATCCCAGGACATGATGTCACTAGAAAGGTCAGGAGGGACAGAAGCTGCTCCAGTGGGGTGGGTGCAGGATGTGCAGTGGTCTCTTGGTTAATCCAGGTTGGATGGGGCTTGGAGCAGCCTGGTCTAGTGGAAGGTGTCCCTGCCCATGGCAGAGGGGTGGAGTTGCGTGATCTTTAAGGTCCCTTCCAACCCAAACCATTCCATGGTGCAGCCTTGCCCTCTCTCAGTGGAGGCCTGATTTGGTGAGGAAGGCACAGCCTTGCTCTGGTGCCCAATTCCCCTGGGGGAACCCAGGCTGCCAGGTGAGGGAAAGACTTGGGGTGAATTCCTGGGGTCCTTTAGCAGAGCACTTCATGTGCAGTCTCTCGTGGGGGCTCCTCCCTGCTCTGATGCAACCACAGCCCAAGAGCAACGAGGCCTCTCCTTTCTGACACCCAGGAAGGAGTGGATTTCCAGACATCTCTGGAATGGTCCCTGCAGATCCTGCAGTGCCTGCAAGGGAGGGGCACAGCCTGGCCACTGCTCTTCCATTCAGCAGAGGGAGGTGAGTCCTGTCCCCAGGGGCTGCAGGGACGGGTGACCCATCCCTGGGTTGGAGTGTCCCTGGGAGAAGGGGCTGCTGGGCCTTTGGAAGCAGCACTAAAAACACTTGTGTGAAAGCTGAGACCATCCTGCTCCTACCCCAGAGTACGGCAGACCCAGCTGATGGTCAGGAATGACTGAAATCAGTCTTGGTCCTGCTGGTAGGGAAAGCCCAAGGGGACAACTTCCTTCTCTTGCTGGTCCCCACCCCCAAGCACCTGCATTTGTTGTGGCCTGGAAGGAAACTGTGCCAGCCCTGTGCTGCTGCAGGGGCAGGAGGGGTGAGGTGGGGCCCTCTGAAGGCCTCAGTGTTTCTCTGTGTCCCTGCAGCCCCTGGGAGCTGCCATGTCCTGCACAGCGCGGCCTCGCAGCGGCACACCCGGCTCCTGCCCCTGGCCTTCTACAGGTACTGACTGGGCTGGGAGGGGGCAGGGGGGCATGGCTGGCACCCACAGCAGCTGGCACAGAGCTAACAGCACTGCTGGCCTGTGGGTGAGCACAGTTACCCCTTCCCTGAGCCACAGAGAACCTCATCAGGCTCGGTGCTGTTTGAGGAGCTCTGCACCTTTTGCTAAAGAGCTGTGCCAGCAGTGTCCCTTCAGCCCTGTGCTCCAAACACAAGGTTTTGGAGCTGGCTTTGCCTCCTGGGGTGGCCCTGCACACCGTGGGACCCAATCAGACAGGGCAGAGCAGCAGCTGTGTTTGCCTGGTGCCTGTGTGTGTGCGTGGACCCAGAGCTAACAGAGCCCATCTGTGACCCCCTCCAGCCTCACCCCCAGCTTCCAGCAGGAGCTGCTCCAGCAGGAGCCCACCTTCCTCAGCGTGGCACTCCAGATGTACATCCAGCTGCTGCAGCTCTTTGTGGAAGGGCAAGTCCTGCCACAGTCTGATCAAGACCCCACAGAGCACGTAAGCAAAGCCTGGACTCCTTTCTTCTCCTGTCACAGACTCCCAGAATGGATTGGGTTGGATATGACCTTAAACCTCCTCCTGTTCCACCCCCTGCCCTGGCCAGGGACACCTCCCACTGTCCCAGGGTGCTCCAAACCCTGTCCAGCCTGGCCTTGGGCACTGCCAGGGATCCAGGGGCAGCCACAGCTGCTCTGGGCACCTGTGCCAGGGCCTGCTCACCCTCACAGAGAAAAATTTCTTCCTAATATCCAGTCTAAATCCACCCCTCTCCAGCTCAAAACCTCTTGTAACTGATCCTGTTCTTCAGCTCTTCCCTGCAGCAGCACTTGCAGCATCTCTCCTGTTCCCACCTTCCCATACAGAGCAGAGGGAGCTCCTGCAGGTTCCTCATCCCCTGGGACAGAGAGAACTGCCAGGGCTGCTCCCAAACCCCAAACACCCCCCTGCCCTCTGAGCTGTGACAGCCTCGGGTGTGGGGTTGTGGCTTCTGCTTCTCTTCTGGAGCAGGGGCTGGGCTGAGGGTGACCTTCTGCCTCCATTGTCTCTCCTGTGTCGCGCAGGATCCCCTGGAGCTGATCTCTGCAGCCCGGCAGTTCCTGCTGGGAGCCATCCCCCACTGCCCTGCCCAGAGCCTTGGCAACATCCAGCCGGTAGGAGCAGTGCTCTCCCTTCCTGCCAGTGAGAGCTGGGAGTGCTGCTGCAGCTCCCCCGGGCACTGATCCCCTACCTGTGCCAAGCCTGTGCTCCCCTGACCCACCTGGGGATGCTCAGTGCTCCCCTGACCCACCTGGGGATGCTCAGTGCTCCCCTGACCAGCCTGGGGATGTTCAGTGCTCCCCTGACCAGCCTGGGGATGCTCAGTGCTCCCCTGACCCACCTGGGGATGCTCAGTGCTCCCCTGACCCACCTGGGGATGCTCAGTGCTCTCTGTCTCACCTGGGGGTGCCCGTGCTGCTCTGACTCACCCGGGAGCAGGGGCACACCTCATGCCCAGCCGTGCCATGGCCTCCTCCACATCCTCCACCGTTCCCAGCACATCCAGCCCTGCCCTCATGTGGCCGTTCCTGCTCGGTCCAAGGGAATTGTCAGACACAGCCACAGCCACGAGGGGAACTTTCCCCCTCCTCTGCCTTTGCTTGGCTGAGAAGGCAGCAAAAGGCCCTGGCATTGCTGGAACTGGCTTTGAGGAAGCTGGAGCAGATCTAATCTGGCTCCCTGCCCTCTCCCCAGCTCCTCAGCACCTGTGAAGAACTGGACCCAGAGCTGGCAGCCAGCATCCTGCACTTCTCCCGGCCTGCTGTGGATGTAGAGCTGGAGGAAGAGCTGGAACTCTTCTGAGGAATGGACTCAGCCCAAGACCTCACCTACACCTAACACAAGGAGCCACTTTTCTCACCTGGGCCAATTTTTTTCAAATTACTTTGTAAATAATTTATTACAAGCATAACCATGAAGCTCTTGTTACAATAAAAAGTAGGTTACAAATTTTCAGTTTAGACTTGCTTTGGGACTCATAATTATGTTGTTGGTTTTTTTTTTTTCCTTCTTTTCCAAAACAAAATGTCTCCTTAAAGTTGTCCCACTGTCCTCTGTCCCCCTGGAGCCCCCAGGGGCACCTCTGTGCAGGCAGGGAACAGTTGTGGCCAACTTGGTTTGTACAACGTGTGCGTGGGGCTGGGGACACGGAGGTGCTGCCAAGGTCCCTCCCCCTGGGATTAGACACTCTGAGTACAACACTGCTGAATCAGACGTGAGCATGGCAATCACTGCATGAGAACAAGCCTTTCTGAGCAAGCTGAAGCTAATTCCACCGAGTTCTTTGGGAGACTAAAACGTAGATTAAAAATTTCCGGTGCCGGAACGGCTCCTACGGGGCTGGGCTGGGCTGGGCTGGGCTGGCTCGGGCCCCTCAGGTGGGCTCGGGCTCCGCAGTCACTTCTGGCTTCACGGCCTGGCCCTGCGCAGTCCCTGCAGGAGTGAGGAGCAGGAGGGGCTCTGGCTCCAGCGCCTTGCCCTTGTCCTGAGCCTGGGTCAGGGGGTGCACCATGGACATGTGCACGTTGAGGTTGTGAGCCTTCTCGAAGCGCTTCCCGCACTGGTCGCAGGCGAACTCCAGCTCGGCCTCGGCTTTGTGCTTGGTCATGTGGTACTTGAGGGAAGCGCGCTGGCGGCACTGGAACCCGCAGATCTCACACCTGCCGGGGCACAGGGGCTCAGCACCAGCTGCTGCTGCTCCCTCAGCCAGCAGGGCTGGGGCTGGAGCAGGTGCTGGGAATGGACACTTCATTGCATCACTGAGTCCTGGCACAGTTTGGGTGGGAAGGGACCTTAAAGCACATCCCATCCCATCTCCTGCCACTATCCACATCCCCCACACCTTCCACTATCCCAGGCTGCTCCAAGCCTCATCCAGCTTGGCCTTGAACACTTCCAGGGATGGGGAGTCCACAATCTGTGCCAGGGCCTCACCATCCTCACTGGAAAGAGTATCTTTCCAATATCCCATCTAACCCTGCCCTTTGGCAGTGGGAAGCCATTCCCCCTTGTCCTGTTACTCCAGAACCTTGTCCCAAAACCCTCTCCAGCTCTCCTGGAACCCCTTTAGGCCCTGCAAGGGGCTCTAAGGTCTCCCTGGAATCTTCTCCAGCCTGAACACACACAGCACTCTGAGCCTTTTCTCATAGCAGAGGTGCTCCATGATCCTGCCCTCATTCATTCCGTTTAAAGTGATCCAGGCAGGATGCTGCCAGCTCCAGGCAGGGTTTGCATCCCAGATTACAGTGCCAGGGTCAGTGACTGACCCCTCTATCCCACTGGAATCACTTACTGCAGGGGCTTCGCTCCCGAGTGCCGCATCTGATGGACCGAGAGGTGTTTGCGTTGCTTGAAGGTCTGCCCACACTCATCACAGATATAGTTCCGTACCTCTGCCACAGAAACAGGGAGTCATGGTTCTGCTGAGCTCCTGGGATGGAACTGTATCCTGGGATGTGCCCTGCACACGCAGCTGCCACGCTCCCTGTGCGAGTCTGAACCCCTCCCCTGCACAACAGCTTGTTCCACGTTCACAGGCACACAGGGAGCCCCGTGTCCCCTTCCCCCAGAGCCTCAGCACCCCCTAACAGGGCACCAGGAGGGTGTGTGTGCCCTGCCAGCTGCTGGGACCCACCTGTGTGGATGAGCTTGACGTGCCTCTGCAGGTACCGGTCGATCATGAACACCTTGTTGCAGCCAGGGTGAGGGCAGGGCCTCTCCCGCACCTCCTCGTGGTGCTCCTTGATGTGTTTCTGCAAAGCAAGGACAGAGCTTCTGACAGGGAGCAACTTGGATGCCCAAAAAACATCGAGACCACCAGGTGCAAAACCAGGATTTGCATCCCAATCCAGCCCTGGCAGCAGGGGCTTCAGCAGGACACAGTGCAGCCTGTTCCAAGGGCTGCTGTGAGCCAGAGGCAGGGTTCAGGATAAAACAGGGAGAGCCAGAGCCTGGAAAAGGCCAGCACTCCCAGCAGGCTGCTCTTAGTGGCTCACTGCCTCCTGCAGAGCAGGGTGGGGAATTAAACCCAGCAGGGATCCTCTGCTCAATGTAAGTGGCTCCAGAGTGCTGGGAGCCACCAGTGTGGGACAGGAGCAGAGCCCGAGCTCACCTTCATGCCATCAGCCCCTCTGTAGACAGCGGTGCAGCCCTGGTAAGGACACTTGTAGATGGTGGGCAGCTCCTCCCTGCAAGCAGAGGTGTGTGAGGTGTTGTGGCTGTGGGGCTGCAGCCCAGCCCAGTCCTCAGGGACCGTCCTTACCGTTCACATTTGATTTTTTTTTTCCAGCCTGGCTTAGGACCCGGCTTCTTCCTTATTTTGGGCTCTTCTGCCTTCTTTGCTTCTTTACTGTCACTTTTCTTGCCAGAAACCCTCCAAGAAAGAACAGGACAGTGGTTTAAGACTTGATCTTGGTTTTAGACCCACCAAAGTGTCCCCAGCTGTTCGACCTGCTGTGACCTGGCAGAGCAGAAGCACACACAGCCCCAGGTACATGAGCCAGGCTGTGGCTGTGCCAGGCTGGGGATGAGGGCCCAGCCAGTTTAACCCAGTGGGGAGCTTGGGGGCATCTCTGTGACCCGCCAGGCAGGAATGTGTAGGGAACAGAGCCCTAAGGAAAGACATGTCAGCCCCACAGGGGTGGGCACCAGCTCCCCACCCACCCTGAGAGCCCCTTACTTCTTCTCGGGGTAAGGCTCGAAGGAGTCATCTGAGGACTGCACGTTTCTCTTCTCGCTTTCATCATCGCTCAAGAAGTCCCTGAGAGGGAGAAGCTGCCCTTTACCAAGGTGACCTCAGGCTGACCCTCAGCACCAGCAGTTCCCCATTCCCAGCACATCCATCTCCCCCAGGGCACGTGTTCTCCTCCCCGTCCTCTCCCCAGGCAAACACAGCGCCGGTGAACGCAGCAAGGACCCAAACCAGGTCCTTTTAAGGCTAAATCTCTGCAAGAATAATCAAACCACTGTCAGGAGAACAAAAAAATGGCTGTTACTGAAAGGATCTATTCATGGGTGAGGGATGTGGCTGCTGCTTCCTCTACTGGGAAAAGGAATTTTGTGGAGCAAGAATGTCACACAATTGTCTGGTGCAGGTTAATGAAGCAGCAGGTCATTCTGTATTCCCTCAAATGTAACAGCCACAGTTGGACTTTCCTTTTTCCTCCTTTTAGGCCTTAAGCCATACAAGAAGCAATTAATTCCTGAAGACAGGAAATAGGCAATAAATCCTTGCGGCCCTTTTAATGTGACAGCTGACAGGCTCAGCTGACTCGGGAGTCATTCTGCACTTGGCCCTTTAGACTCTCAATGCCTGGATTCGTGTATTTACAGCCCCATTCCAAACCCCTGTGTTAGACTGAGCCAAATCCTCGCTCACAACAGACTGCAGAGCTGCCAGGTCCCTCCCTCTCCCATTTCCCAGTTAAAGGCTCTCCCCAGGAGCAAACAAGGTGGTTTCTCCACGTGCCACCCCGTGCCTGCATTCCCGCTCCCACTGCTCTCCCACAGCAGCTCCCGGCACGGCTCCTTCCCCAGCAGAGAGGGGACCAAGCAGGGCCAGGATCGCTGGGAGCAGCCCGCAAACATGGAGCACACGTGTGTGCAAACCCCCCAGAGCACAGGAGGGAGCTCAGAGCCCCAGTGCCATGAGCTCTGTGACGGCTGCAGCAGAGCCACTGCTCCGAGCCCCCGGCGCTGGTGGAGAAAGAGCTCTCCGGGCTGGGGGTTCCCACTGGCAAAGAAGACATTTAGGCTATGTTAAACCCACTCTTCTCTCACCCCTCAGAAAGGTCACTGAACTCGTCTTTTACCCGCTCATCCGACGTTGCAGACAGAACCTGCTTCCCACTCAACTGGCCTAGGGAAGGAAGGAAGGAGAACACGGTGGGTTACAAGGAAAAGCAGCAGAGCCCCAGCGGCCGAGGAGGAGCCGCCTGCTCCGGCTGCACTCGCGTGGTCACACCGTGGGGAACACGTGCTCCGTGGCAATCAGTGACTGCTTGAACCAAACTGTCCCCTCTGCCCAGAAACAGCTCTCCCTGTGCTCCACCCTGACCCTGCAGCTCCCAGGAGCAGCTTTTGGTTCCTCCTGTGACACCTGTAACTGAAAGAATTGTGCCCAGGCAAGTCCCAGCTGCCATTCTTATGTCCAGCAGCTGACATCTCCTGTGGGTGCTAGAGCTAAACACAGCCTCACTTCTGGAACTCAAAACGGGTGTTAATTCCTCACTTCTGTTAGTGGTGTTTGGGGCAGTGCACCCAGCCCACACCCACTCAGCAGTTTTCCTTTAGGGGCAGAAGGGCCTCCTGGGATTCAGTATCAGCTGCTGCACAGCAGGGAAACCCAGCTTCAGGGTCGAGGCAAAAGAAACATCTGGCAAACATGGTGCTGAGAAACCAGTGACCATTCCATATCCCCAGGAAGAGCCTGGCAGCAGGGTCTCCCCTCTATCAGAATGGGAACAGCACACAGGGCCAGGACTATGACCCTGTGTTCTCCTGTCCCTTCTGCACGGCTCAGCATCTTCTTCCTCACTCAGAGGCCAGTCTCTGAGCACCTCCCAGAAGGATCTGTGCTCTCCTTGAGGAACAGCAGTCTCCAAGAAGAGGCCCCAGCCCCTTGTCGCTCCCTGGGCCACCTCTCCAGCTCCCTGTCCTTCCCCTGAGGCCAGGACAGATCTCAGGAAGCAAATCCCTCACCTGTGGCAGTGCTCAGAGGGGAGATGGGCTGCGGCAGGGCCTGCTCCCGGACGGAGGCGGCGCCGTCCAGCCGCGAGGGAGACGGATCCCTGTCCTGCGTGGGCTCCTTCTCCAGGCTCAGCGGCACCGCCGTGCTCCCTGTGCTGGCGGGCTGCTGGCCAGGAGCTGTCCTTGCTGCAGCGTGCTGGGCGTTGGGAGCGGGAACAGCCTCGGCACCATTGTCAGTCAGGCGCTGCTGCGCCGAGCCCTTGCTCCAGTCGCGCTGGGCGGCCGCGGCGTTGTCGAGCAGCGCGGAGCCGCAGTCCGAGCCCGTGTCCATGATGTAGTCGTGGCCGTCGGCGCAGCCCCAGGAGGCGCGGAGGACCCCGCAGTACTCGGAGGAGAGCACGCTGCGCAGCGCGGGCACCGAGGCGCAGCCGCCCGCGTGAGCGTGCGCCCAGCGCACCAGGCTGTGCAGGCACTGCGGGCTCGACGTGATCAGCTCCACTGCCCGGGGAGAGGAGAGGCAGCGCAGTCAGGCCTGGGCACGGGGGGCACGCGGGGATGTGGGTCTGCTCCCCCCACCCCAGGGCTGCCCCACAAGGCAGGTAGGGACCCACCCCGTTTTTCTTCCCAAAATTTCATTTCATTCACTGGGGCAGTGCCAGCGCTTGCTCCTGTTTCCTCACAGAACCACTGAGGCTGGAAACAACCCCTGAGATCACTGACTCCAACCCATGACCAAACACCACCCTGTCAGCCACTCCAGAGCACTGAGTGCCACATCCAGTCTTTCCTTAAACATCTCAGGGACAGAGGCTGCACCATCTCCCTCCATCATTCACAGCTGAAAGGGTATTTCCAATTGTCACCAGTGTCCGACACCAGCTGGGACAGGTCTGGCACTGCCACCCAAATCTGCTCTGTCTGCTCTTCCCACCCCCAGGTGAGCCTCTGCCAGTTTGGCCCAGCTCAGGAAGGTGAAGATACTCCTGGGCAGCCAAAGGGAGGAAGGAGAACCTTAACCAGCTGTGTCAAAGGACACCAGAGCCCTTCCAGACGTGGTCATTTCCCACCACCCATCATCCCAGCCCTCCACTGGTGCTGAGGCAGAAAGAAAAGGAGAGTGGGCACTCACCCAGGCAGGAGGCACCTCCTTCCATACCCGGCTGTGCCTGGACCCCGCTGCTCCTGCAAAAACCAGAAGGGCACAGTGGGGTTTGGGGGTCGCAGAGGGACCATGGGGCAGCATGGAAGAACAGGGGTCAGCACGGGGGAGCACGGGGGAACAGGGGGCAGCACGGGGCACTATGGGGGAATATGGGGCAGCATGGGGAAACACGGGGCAGCACGGCACGGTGCTGCTCCCAGAGGTGAGGAAGGCCACGTACTTTCCTTTGGACTTGGCGTGGCCCGTGGGCGAGGCGTTCACCCTCTGGATGAAGGTGCGGAGGACGCTGCGGCACTTGTAGAACTGGGCATGGCATTTCTTGCAGACGAACTGGGGCAGCGCGGGGTCCTGCCGCACCGCCACGCCCACCAGCCGCTGGAAGTCGGCGAAGAACACCTGGTCCACGCGGCGCTGCTTCTCCGAGCTCTCCCCCAGCACGGGCACCTTGCCGAAGGCATGGCGCAGGCTCCGCGAGGAGAACTTGCCGTGGCACAGGCGGCAGTAGCCGGTGCTCAGGGCTCGGCCGATTCCTGCCCGGGAGGAACAAACGCGGCTGCTGAGGGGTGGCACCGAGGCAGCCAAAGGTGCTCCCCTCCCCTTCATCCCAGCTGCCGCCCAAGTCCTGCCTTCAGCAAAGCACGGAAAATCCAGGCAGGAAAAGACCTTTCTGAGAGCAGCTGACCCAAAATCAGCCCTTCTGACCCCACTGTGCCAGTGGCAGAGCCTGCTCCGCGCTGTGGGGTTCCGGGGACTCTGCCAATGCCATCCCTTGGTTTCAGCAGCTCTTCCCGGGTGTTTATCTCCCAAGGATTTACATCTGGCATTGTGTCCCTTGGCTGCCCCAGCGCTGGCTGTCCCATCCCTCAGCTCCCCAGCAGCGCCCTGGCGTGGGGCAGTGTCACCCAGCAGTGTCACCTGTGCCATCCCCGCTCTGTGGGATGATCTCCATCCCTCTGCTGCACCCCAGGTGTGATGGGAACCCCGAGCACGGCCCCCTCCCGGCCCTGATCCAACCCAGCCCCACTCCGAACCCTGGGATGGAGCGGGCTCCCAGGGCTGCCGGGAGCGATGGGGGTCTCACCACATCCCGCGAGCTGGTGACAGGGATGGGACAGGGCAGCGCCTCCCGGGGCAGAGTCTTGGGGGGCTGAACCCCCTCGACTGAGAGTGCCCCGCATGCCAGCCGCTGTCCCGGGGCAGCGCCGGTGTCTCAGCACGCACCGGAGCCGTTGGAGATCCCGCTTATCTCCTGTCCCAGCTGCAGCACACCCGGGTATCGGCCACCCCAAACCCCAAACCGGGACGGCACGAGGGTCTCAGGCACCCCAAACCCCAAACCGGGACGGCGGGAGGGTCCCAGGGACCCCCAGAGCGGGATGGCGGGAGGGTCCCGACCACGCTCAAACCGTGATGGAGGGAGGGTCCTGGTCACCGCCAAACCGGAGCAGGCAGCGGCCGAGCACCCCGAGATAGCGGGAGGTGCCCCCACTCTCCCTCCCCGTGAGCCGAATTCCTCCTTACCTTGCCGTTACCGGCACCGGGATGTTCCGTGTTTCAGAAGGCAGAAACTCCACACAAACGGGCAAATTCTGACCCGCCGCCCGCTCGGTACCGAGCCCCGGGACGGGGGCTCTGACCCGGCCGTGCGGAGGGAGCCCCGCCACACCGAGCCTCGCCCGTACCCGGTGCTCGCAGCCCGTGCCGGTGGCGGCCGGTCCCGCCGGTGCCCCCGCGGCGGCTCCGGCCCCGGGGAAGCGGCTCCGGCCCCGGGGAAGCGGCTCCGGCCCCGGGGAAGCGGCTCCGGCCGTGCCCCCGCTCCCCCCGCCCCGGTCCCCGCGCTCGGGCCTCACCTGCCTCCGGTGCGCAGGCGGCGGCCGCGGGGGGCTCGGCGGGCTCGGAGCCGCGGGCGGCCGTGCCGGGGGTCCGGCGGGGCGCGGGGGGGGCCCGGGGGCCGCCCGGGGCCGCCAGGAACCGCCCGCGCCGATCGCGCTTCATCGTCCCCGCCGGGCCCGGCGACTCCGCCCGCCCGCAGCGCCCCCGCCGGCCGGGGGGACCCGCCGCGCCCGGTCCGTCCCGCCGCGCTCCGGGCGGGCCCGCGGCCCCAGCGCGCCGTTCCGGGCGGCCCCGCGGCCATGGCCGCGCCGGGGGGCGGCGAGGGGCCCGCGCCGGGCCGGGGGGGCCGCGGCCTGCAGGGAGCCATGAGGGCGGCGAGCGGCGCCCTGGGCATGGACAGCGCCGGGCGGACTAGGGTGAGCGCGGGCACGGCCGGGGAGGGACCCCCGGGTTCGGCCGCAGCCCCGGGACTGCACCCCCGGGGCTCTCCCCGCATCCCCGGGCTCAACCCCCATCCCCGGGGCTGCATCCCCGGCCTCCTCCTGCATCCCAGGGCTCCTCCTGCATCCCGGGTCTCCCTCCGCATCCCCGGCTTCTCCTGCATCCCTGGGCTCTCCCCGCATCCCGCGGCTTCGTCCCCCGGCCTCACCCCCAGCCGCAGGGCAGCACCCCCGCTCTCATCCGGCATCCCCGCTCTCATCCGGCACCCCGGGGCTCCCCCCGCGGCCCCGGACTCAGGCCCCACTGCCGGGGCCGCATCCCCGGGCTGACCCCGCATCCCCGGGCTCCCCCATCTCCCGTTGGGAGCCGGAGCTGCGATCCCCCGAGGCCGGAGGGGCTCCCGAGCTCCCCTCCGCGGGGTCCCTGCTCAGCCCCCGCCTTGGCAGGAGGCGTACGTGGAGTACCTGAAGAGCATCACGCTGATCGCCCAGGCCCTGCAGGAGGAGGCGGCAGGGACAGGTAGGGCAGGACCCCGTGTGCCCCCCGCGGAACCAGGGCGGTGGGTGCAGGTCCTGCAGTGCCCTCAACGCGCCCTCCCCACAGAGAACAGCGAGGGGGTGACCCCTGACACCCCGAAACTGCTGAAGCTGGCGGAGCAGTGCCTGGAGAGGGTGAAATCCATTGCGGCGGCGCTGGGTGAGTGAGGGGTGCGGGTCCCGTTTTGGGGAGCCGGGTGCCCCCGCAGGGCCAGGCTGGTGGTGGGGCACAGGCGGCCTGTCCTGCCCTCTCCCCAGGGAAAGCCCAGGTGAAAGCGGCTGCACAGGAGCGGGGCGGGGGCCCGGCGCCCCTCCCCAGGCACCGCCGCGTCTGCTCGGACGAGGGGGGGAAGCTCTCGCCGTTCCTGCCCCCGGAGATCTTCCAGAAGCTGCAGATCGCCGAGGCACAGAGCGCACGGAAGTACGGGGGGCTCGGAGCTGGGAGCTGGGACATGGGGTTGGGACAGAGGGTGGTGGAGCTGATGGGGGGCTGATGTGGGCTGGGATATAGGGCTGGGATGTGGGAGACTCAAACACAGTGAGTAGGACATGGGGGGTTCAAACACGAGCGGTTTGGGACACGGGGTCTGGCAAGAACTGCCACACAAGGACTGGCGGTGGCCCCATGCCCGCCTGCGGGGTCACGGAGCAGGATGTGGTCCTGGCACGTGTCCTGTGCCCTGTGGCGAGTGCTGAGGCTGTTCCTACAGGGAGCTGACCCCGCTGGAGGAGGCCTCCCTGCAGAACCAGAAGCTGAAGGCGGCCTACGAGGCGCGGGTGGCGCGGCTGAACCCAAGCCAGGCTGTGCAGAAAACATCCCTGGCAAGTGGGGGCTGGGGAGGAGCTGGGAGCCAGACAGAGCCGGCTGCCAGGCAGGGAGAGGGTCCCTGGGGGACCCCCATTCCCCACTGGTGTCCATGGGGCGTGGGTGGATGTTCCCAACTCCCCTCCTGCTCTGCAGACGCTGTCCCTGCAGCGGCAGATGATGGAGAACCTGGTGATCGCCAAGGCCCGGGAGGAGACTGTATCCTTCCCAGTGGGATTGCTCCAAGAGCCTCTGCCCTGTCCTGGCTGTCACCCACCCCACACAGGCCTCTGGGGTCCCAGCTGGGGGATGGAGGAGGGTGAAGGGCAGTGGCTGAGTGGCTCTGGTCCCTTAACTGTGCCTGGCCCAGCTGCAGCGCAAGATGGAAGAGCGGCGGCTGCGGCTGCAGGAGGCGGCCAACCGGTGAGTGGGGATGTCACTGCGGGACCCTGAGCTCTGGGGACACCCAGCGGTGCCCTCACTGGCCCGGGCTGTCCCCAGGAGGTTCTCCAGCAGCGTGGCACTCACCCCCGAGGAGCAGGAGCAGCGAGCACTCTACGCTGCCATCCTTGAGTATGAGCAAGACCATGTGAGTGTGTGCCAGGGGCTGCTGGCAGGGCAGGAGGCTGTGCCACGGGGCAGGAGGCTGTGCCATGGGGCAGGGTGCTGCACCATCCCATGACCAGCCCTGGATACTCCCCAGGACTGGCCAAGGCAGTGGAAGGCGCAGCTGAAGCGGAGCCCGGCGGATCTCTCTGTGGTGTCAGGGCTCTTCTCCTGCCTCCTGAGGTACTGCTGGGGTGGGCATGGCCCTGCCAGAGCGAGGGGGCTGTGGCTGCTGCCGGTGCCCCCCGCCCACGCCACCCCTCTGCCCGCAGCTGCCCCGAGCACCCCATCTCGCAGCTGCTGCGGCGGCTGCAGTGCGCGGTGTACGCCCGGCTCTACCCCGCCATCAGCCGCGGCCCCGCCGACGCCTCCCCCGCCTCCCCCTCGGCTCTGTCCTTCCTGTCGCTGGACGCGGGGGGCTCCTCGCTGCCCGCCGAGCCCGGGGCCCGCCGGCTCCGTGCGTCCCGCAGCCTGCACTGCATGTTCTCGGTGCCCGAGCACGGCCCGGCCGCGCTGCGGCACAGCCAGTCCAGCACCCCCCTCGCCGACAGCGGCGCCCCGGGGCCCGCCGAGCCCCCCGAGCCCCCCCGGGAAAGCTCCTTCGAGGACCTGGAGCGGTTCCTGGCGTCCCCTGAGGGCTGGGCCCCCACAGAGCCCCCGGCCAGCTCCGGGCAGGACACGGCGCTGCCGGAGCTGCTGAAGGGCGTCGTGAGGGACATCCACAATGCCATCGGTGAGGGACAGCCGAGGGAGCGGGGGCGGACGGGGGGCACAGGGTGGGCAGGATGGGGGTCCCAGTGTGGGTAGGACAGGGGTCCCAGCGTGCTGCGTGTCTCACCTTTCCCAGACAGGCTGCTGGCTCTGACTCTGCTGGCCTTCGAGGGGCTCGGCACCGCCGCCGGCAAGGACCAGTGCCTGGCCTGCCTGGAGGAGGCTTTCTTTCCCCCGCTGTGGGCCCCGCTCCTGGCCCTTTACAGGTACCACGACCCCTCTTTGGGGGGTCCAAGACCCACTGACCCCTTCCTGGCACCCCCCGTCACCTCCGTGCCCGCAGGACCGTGCAGCAGCCCCGCGAGGCGGCCCTGGCACGCAGCATGGAGCGGCACCGGCACGCCGGCCCCGCCGACATGGGGCTGGCCTCGCGCCTCTTCCCGCCCGGCCCCGGCCGCCCCGCGTACGCCTCGGCCGTGCAGGACCTGCGGCTGATCCCGCTGGAGAGCTGTCCCCGCAGGAAGCTGGAGTGCATCGGTGAGCGGCGCTGGGGGCGCGGGGCGGGCGCCCGGGGTGGCGGCGGCCCTGACGCCCGCCCTGTGCCGCAGTGCGGGCCCTGCGCGGCATCTGCGAGTGTGCCGAGGAGTACTGCGGCACCCGGGACGGCCGGAGCCTAGCCACGGCCGCCATGTGAGTGCAGAAGAGCACGGGGAGCGAGGGGCAGGTGTGGGACCTGAGGCCAGCGCGGTGTTGGGGTGCCAGTCCCTGTGGCCAGCACGGCTGATGGCTCCTGTTGTCACAGCGGGGCAGACGACCTGCTGCCCATCCTGTCCTACGTGGTGCTGCAGACGGGGCTGCCCCAGCTGCTCTCCGAGTGTGCGGCCCTGGAGGAGTTCATCCATGAGGGGTACGTGTCAGGGTGCCGGGCCGTGCAGGCACCCCCGGGCTCAGGAGACCAGCACTCTCCTGGGACGGGGCTGTGAGGGCGGGGAGTGGGTCAGAATAGCAGGAGGGCTGAGGGGCGGTGGATGTGATGGTGTCCTGGTCATGGCAGTGTCCCAGCCATGATGGCGCGGTGCCCGTGGTGGTGTCCCGGTGGTGACAGTGCGATGGCTGTGGGCACAGGTACCTGATCGGGGAGGAGGGATACTGCCTGACGTCCCTGCAGAGCGCCCTGTCCTACGTGGAGTCGCTGCAGTGAGGAGGAGGCGGCGCGGGACCCCCAGACCCCGGGCAGGTGCTGCCGCCGCTCCGCGCGTCCTCCCGCCCGGCAGGGGGCGCTGTGGCGCGGGGCTCGGCCCCACCCCGGGGGCGGTGTTACGGCTGGCGCGTGCGTTCCTGCCCGGTGCGCGCGGAAGGGGAACGGGACGGGAGCGCGAGCGGCCGGGACCGGCAGGTGCAGGGGAACCGGGACCGGGGCGGAACTGGGGCTGGCTGGGAACACCGGGAGGCCTCGGTGCAGGAATACGGGGGGAACCAGGGCCGGGGAGTGACACCGGGGGAAGTGGGGCCAGGGAGGTGCCCGGGAGGCCTCGGGGGAGCGGAGTTCCGGAGCCGAGGCTTTGGCGGGGGATCTTCACAGGTTCAGGAGGGGGTCCCGGGGAGGGGTCTCACGCTGCTGTACCCGCAGGATGTGTGCAGGCTCGGCGCTGCGGCAGGAGCACCGGCAGGACTACGGGCCGGAATTGCGGCAGGAGTTCCACCGCGAGTACCGCCGCTCTCTGGAGCGGGAGTTCGGCCCCGCCGGGACCTGCCCCGGCCCCGCCGTGGCGGAGCGGCTGCGGCAGCGGCTGCAGCAGGAGCCGGCGCTGCTGGAGGCCCTGCAGGAGGACGCCCTGGCACTGCTGGCCCGGGGGCTGCGGGACCACCCCGACCCCGGGCTGGCGCTGCGAGGCCTGGCCAGCGCCTTCCGGCTGCTGGAGCTGGCGGCCGTCAACCTCTACCTCTTCCCGTGGCGCCGGGAGTTCGGCACCATCCCGGTGAGGCCCCGAGGTGGCGAGGGGATGGTGTGGGGGTACCCAGACACCCTCAGCCACGCTCCCCGCTCTCCTTGCAGACCTTCTCCGGCGCCTATGTGCACCTGCTGCGCCCGGCGCTCCCCGAAGCCGACCTGCTGCGGAGTTTGGGCCGGCTGGGCTATGAGCGGCGGGACCAGCACTGCCTGGCCGTGGGCCGGCTGCCCCCGGGGCCTGCGCTGATCGCCGCCGCTGTCGGCTTCCTGGCCTGCCGCCTGGAGTGTGAGATCCTGGCAGAGCTGGCACTGCAGCTGCGACAGCCCCGCGCCGAGGAGCTGCTGGAGGCACGGCACTGGCCCGGGGGTGCCAAGGGGCACCTGGAGATGCTGCAGGACCTGGGGACACGGCCCAGGGTGGCTCCAGACTGTGGTGACAGCGTGGATCTCTATCAGGAGAGGCCAGACAGCCCTGAGGACACGGGCAGCAGGGACACAGCACTGTGGAGGGACCCTCAGGATGTGCCCACGAGGGGCTGGGGCCGCTGTGACAGCACACTTGGGCCAGAGCCTGTGGGCAGCACTGATCCGGACACCTCCTCTCACCTCTTCCCAGAGCCGGAGATGGTGGGGAGTGGCAGAAGGCCCCAGGTCCTGGGGGAGCCCCGGGATTCCCCCCAGCCCACAGCAGAGCTGCCCTGCTACCAGCTGCACTCATGCCTGCAGCAGGGCATGCTGCCCTCGTACTGCTGCAGCACATGCCGGCAGCTGCACGGGGGCGGCTGCGCCCTGGGCCGCGCCTGCCGCAGCCGGCACCGCGGGCAGGAGCTGCATGGGGAGCGGCAGCAGCGCCTCTGGCTGCAGCGCACCGAGCTGGACATGCTGCTGGCCCAGGGCTCTGCAGCCAGCTCCTGACACGGCCCTGCTGCTTGGCACAAGGACCCGGACTCGTCGGCCCCCGAGACAGCGGTGCCAGGCCCCGCTCCAGCCCAGGCACTGCTGCTGTAAATTATTCTGTGCATCAGTAAAGTGGCTGCCTCAGCATGGCATGTTCTGTCCTGGTGAGGGGGAGCAAGATGCCTGGGCCAGGGGAAGGGGTGCAGTGATACCTGACAGCACGTGACCCTGCAGGAGCAGCTCCTGGCTCCCTGAGAGTGGGGACCAGGATCCACTTAAAGGAGGGCAGAACCTGAGCTGTCATGGAAGTATCCTTGTGCCCAGGGTGACACAGAGGAAGGAGAGCAGAGCCACAGCTTCTCCCACTCCTGCTGGCACCAAAGAATCAAGTCACTCTACACACTGTTGCCACTGCCAGATGCTTTTATTAATGGCAGAGTCGGGGTTTCCCCCACAGACAGCACAAACCAGGACCCGCCTGGGACGGGACTGACCCTGCCAAGCCTGGGCAGCCCTGGGCCCCATCTCTCTCCTGGCTCTGGGGCCCTGCACAGCTGGCTGCAGACTGGAGCCTGCCCTGTCCTGCAGGGGCAGATGGATGGAGGAGCCGTCCCCATGGCGCTGGGACTCTTGGGCTGAGAGAATCGCCCTCAGCCAGGACACGTCAGGCCTGTTCCAGGGCACAGCTCAGGGCTTGCTGCGCTTGGCCTGGCTCTCCACGGCCGTGCTGGCCGCCCGCTTGTTCCGGTGGTGTGGGAAGGTGGGCATCAGCTCCGGCTCACAGGCTGTGGGGCACAGACAGGGGTCAGCAGGGCCCAAAGCCTCCCAGCCCTGCCCTGCCCCAGCACGGGGAGTACTTACGCAAGGGCTTCTCCTTGAAGTAGGAACTCTCCAGGCAGTCCTTGGCCGTAGCCCTGTGGGGACAAGGACAAGTGGCAGGGACCACCCCAGCCTGGGGGACAGTGTGGGGCAGGTCCCTGCCCTGCCCACCCCACATCCTGCCTGGCTCTTACCTTTTCTTGGGGTCATACATGAAGAGGAAGTTGAGCAGTCGCAGCCCAGCCTCTGAGAGCCAGGGAAACCTGTGCTTGAGGTTGTTGTAGGGCTGCTTGCGCAGGGTGTACTGCGTGGCCAGGGGCAGCTTGGAGAACCCCTGGGGGAAACTGAGTGTCAGGAGGGGCCAGGGGAGCACCAGGGAAAAGGGACAGGGGGAAAATGGGCAGGGAGCTCTCACGGGCCAGATGTTCTCATTGGGTGTCCCCAGGAGCTGCACGATGAGGTCGATTTGGTGGATCTCAGAGGTGCCTGGCAGCAGTGGTTTGTGTGCCAGCAGCTCGGCCAGGATGCAGCCAGCAGCCCTGCAGAGCACAGGAGCCTCTCCAGTGACCCCCCTGCAGCATGCAGCCCCCCAGGCAACCTCAGCCCCTCCCTTACCACATGTCGATGCTGGTGGTCTGGGTGGTCATGCCCAGCAGCAGCTCTGGTGCACGGTACCTGTGCAGGGGACACTCGGTGTCAGAGCTGGCACCAGCCCATCCTGCTAGGGGACCCACCCTGGCACTGCCACTCACCACAGGGTCACCACTTTGGGGGTCATGGGCTTAGGGGGCATCCCGTAGGTGCGTGCCAGGCCGAAATCAGCTGCAAGAGAGAGAGACAGGAGGGAGCCCAGCTCTAAGCTGTGATCATGGCACAGAACAGCCAGGGCCCAGTGCAGGTGCCAGGACTCACCTATCTTCACACAGCCCTTGTCAGTCATCAGCAGGTTGGAGACCTTCAGGTCCCTGTGGGAAACAGCAGCTGGAGCTGAGAGACCACACAGAAAATCCAATCCCATCGTTCCATGGCCTCCCTGCCCTGCCGGTGCTCCCAGGACATGGGAGGTGTCCCCAGACCCCCATTTGTCCCCCCAGCCCCAGCCTGCCACTCCCACCTGTGGATGATGTAGTTCTCATGGAGGTACTGCAGGCCCTTGAGCACCTGCAGGATGATGCACTTCACCTGGGGACAGAAGACAGGAGCTGTCACCTCTATGGGAGCAGCACTGACTGGACACAGCCCAAACCCACTGGGGTGTCCTGCAGTCCCTCCATCCCTGTGTCCTTCCAGGGGGTTCTGGGTGGACATTTTCTCCCAGCTCTGTTTCCCTGTCATTTTGTTCCAGCCCCAAACCCAGCCTGTAAAGTCCTGGAAGGCTTCCCTGAGAGTCAGCAAAGCCCAGCTCCATCAGAATCCCTGGAATCCCCCAGCTCAGGGTCTAGGCTGCCCTTCACAGTGCCCACATGGAATAGCAGCACCCTCTCATGAGTGCTGGAACCAAATCCTGCCCCAGCCTGTACCTGAGCCTCTGAGAAGGGCGTTTGCATGTTCTCCAGGAGACTGGCCAGGTCCTGCTCGCAGTATCCCATCACCAGGAAAATGCTGTTGGACACAAGGCAAGGTCAGAGCCTCCCCCAGCACAGCTTTGGCTGCTGAGGCAGCTCAGGCCTCCAGGGAAGGTTTGGGAGGCACAGGGAGGACAGACAGGGGACTCTCACCTCTCCAGGTGGTTTCCCACAACCACGTCCTTCAGCTCCACAATGTTGGGGTGCTGGAGCTGCAGGAGCAGGGTGATCTCCCGCAGGCTGCTGATGGGCATTCCTGGGAAGGGAGGGAGGAACACAGTGCTGCAGAACAGCCTGGAGGCAGAGCCAGGACAGAGCCACCCCTGTCCCCCCTGCTCCTCCATTACCATCCTTCTCGTTGTCCATCCGCACCTTCTTCAGTGCCACTGTCTCGTTGGTCAGCGTGTCCCGGGCACGGTCTGGGGACAGCACAGGCCACCTTGGCACCAGGACACACACCTGGCTTTGTCCCGACCCCACCTCAGCCCCCCCACTCAGCCACAGGGGGGAACTGTGGGGGCTACAGGCACCTCCCGACCCGAACCGTGCTGGGATTCCACACGGGGAATGGCTCCCACAGGGGAGGGCAGGGATGGACGGGATATCCGTAAGGAATCTTCCCTGTGAGGGTGGGCAGGCCATGGCACAGGGTGCCCAGAGAAGCTGGGCCGCCCCTGGATCCCTGGCAGTGCCCAAGGCCAGGCTGGACAGAGCAGCGTGATCTCGTGGAGGGCATCCAGTGGAAATGCCATCCCTACCCAGGGCAGGGAGTGGAAATTAACCCCGAGAGCCCTTCCCGGTCCCGCACGGCCTCTCCCGCCCGGGAAGCACAGCCCGCACTCACACACGATGCCGTACGTGCCCTCTCCGATCCGGTTCAGCTTCTCAAACTCCTTCACGCTGCGGCATCGTCCCAGCTGAAGCCAAAGAGCCGCGTTCAGCCCCGAGGGCTCCTCACCGAGGGCTCCTCACCGAGGGCTCCTCACCGAGGGCTCCTCACCGGAACCCCCCGCCGGTCCGCAGCCCTCCCACCCCCCGGGACCCGCCGCACTCACTCGATCGGCCGCCGGGACCTCGAAGAAGCCGTCTCCGCGCAGCCGCCGCAGCCGCAGGGGCTCCAGCTCAGGCTCGGCCGGTGCCGGTGCCGGTTCTGGCCCCGGTTCTGACGCCGCCTCAGCCGCTGCCATGTCCGCGCACGCACGCTATTATGCTGCCGCAGGCCCCGCCCACCCTCAAGCCCCGCCTACATGCATTAAGCTTCTGGAAACCGTTGTTAGAGAGGGACCAATAGCGACCCTGGCCTGTGATAACCCCGCCCCATTTAGCCCCGCCTCCTCACAGTCCCGCCTTCAGTCCCGCCCCGTGTCGGATTTTTGGCTCCGCCACTTCATGCCCGACTCCCCAGTGCTTCCCGCTGCCCACGTGACCTGGTCCCACCATCCCCGCTCTCGCGAGACTCAGCGTGCGCACCCCGGAAGCGGCGGCGGCGGAACCCGGAAGCGGCGGCGTCACCCGGAAGCGGCGGCGGAACCCGGAAGCGGCGGCGGCAGAATGGACGGTACCGGGGGGTTGGGCGGTACCGGCGCCTCCTGGCGGGGCTGGGGCAGCTCGTTAGGGGTGGGGCTGGGGGTGAGGGTCGGAGTCGGGACTGGCGGCCGGGAAGCGTGGGCGGGGTCGCCGGTCATCCGACACCGGTACCGGTCCCGTTGCTGAGTCTTTGCTCTCCTTCCTTTCCAGACACGCTCTTCCAGCTGAAGGTGAGAGCAGCGGAGGCCCTTCCGCCTCCTTTCCGTCCCGTTCCGCCGGTCCCGGGGGAGTCCCGGGCCCTGTTCCGCCCGCTGGCCCGGCCTCACCCCTGCAGCGGGCAGGGGGTCGGGCAGCCGTGGCCAGTGAGAGGTGGCAGGGGTGGGACAGGTGGGCACTGGCAGGGTGGCACAAAGGGGAGCAGCTTCCCAGTGCCAGAGGGTGGGGTGGGATGAGATATGGGGAAGGGATTCCTGGCTCTGAGGGTGGGGAGGCCCTGGCACAGATGCCCAGAGCAGCTGGGGCGGCCCCTGGATCCCTGGCAGTGCCCAAGGCCAGGCTGGACAGGGTTTGGGTCACCCTGGGGCAGTAGAACTGTCCCTGCCATGGCAGGGTGGGGCTGGATGGGCTCTGAGTCCCCCCCAGCCCAGAGCAGTCCCTGACTGTCCCTGCTCTGGCCCGCTCTGCCCCACAGTTCACGGCTAAGCAGCTGGAGAAGCTCTCCAAGAAAGCCGAGAAGGACTCCAAGGCTGAGCAAGCCAAAGTCAAAAAGGTGTGTGGGGCCCATCCTGCCACTGCCATCCCCTCCTGCCCCCGTGTGGGGCTCATCCTGCCCTGCTCAGCTCCATGGGGCAGCTGCCGTCCCCTCCTGCCCCGCTGTGGGAGCAGGGCAGGGCAGACCCTGCTGGGGAGGGGGACATGGCTCACACAGCCCCACCAGCGGGGTCTGGCTGGCTCTGGGGTCACAGCAGGGCCGTGTCCTGCAGGGAGCCCACCCAGGGCTGCGTCCCACAGGCTCTCTGAGCATGGCAGCCCAGGGAGGGCTCTCTGAGCAGGCTCTCTGTGCGTGGCAGTCCCAGGGGTCTCTCTGAGCAGGCTCTCTGTGCGTGGCAGGCCCTGCAGCAGAAGAACGTGGAGTGTGCCCGTGTCTATGCCGAGAATGCCATCCGCAAGAGGAACGAGGGGCTCAACTGGCTGCGCATGGCCTCGCGCGTGGACGCCGTGGCCTCCAAGGTGCAGACTGCAGTCACCATGAAGGGGGTAAGCTCCAGCCCCGGGGGGGTGTTCACAGGGCTCTCAGGAACAGGGGAGAGACGAGGATCTGACTCTGTTGGAATTAAATACCAGTATAGCCAGATGGATCATGCCTGGGCTCGTCTGGCCCTTGCTGCTTGACCAAAGGCAGCAGCTGTGGTGGATTCACCCCAGAGACACCTTTGGCTGGCTGGGTGTGTGGTGGTTTTACCCCAGAGACACCTTTGGCTGGCTGGGTGTGTGGTGGTTTTACCCCAGAGACACCTTTGGCTGGCTGGGTGTGTGGTGAATTCACCTCAGAGACACCTTTGGCTGGCTGGATGCTGCACCTGGATGCTTGGGACAAGTCCAGGCATGCAGGAGCTCAGGTTTCCCTCTGTGGAGAAGCTTTAAGGTGATGGTGAAGGAAAGGAGTCGCTTCTGATGGAGGGTTTGGATCCAGAGCTTTATTCTGGCCCACAGGCCTCTGAATGCAGCACCAGCTCCCACAGAACTCCCTGAGCCCGTGGCTGCTGCTCCTTTGAACCCCGGGGAGAGGGGCAGGGAAGGGGCAGGGAGCCACCAACCGGGTACAGGAGGGGAGGGACAAAGGGACAAAGGACACCTGGATGGCCTAATGCCCCCCAGGGCTGAGAGGCATCTTTTGGACTCTGCCAATCACTCTGGAATGCCAGGACTGACAGACAGTGCTCAGCAGGGGTCAGGGTGGGGAAAGGAGAGGTGATTGGTACCTGGGGAAGGACCGGGAAACTGAGGCAAGCTGTGACATCACACTGACACGTGACTCCAGGTTTGGGAAGGCTGGTTTATTATTTTATTATATATAGTGTATTAAAACTATACTAAAAGAATAGAAGAAAGGATTTCATCAGAAGGCTAGCAAGGAAAGGAAAAGAGGAATGATGATAAATTCTTGTGACTAACCAGACAGTTTGAGCCAGCTGACTGTGATTGGCCATTAATTAGAAACAACCACATGAGACCAATCCCAGATGCACCTGTTGCATTCCTCAGCAGCAGATAACCATTGGTTACATTTTGTTCCTGAGGCCTCTCAGCTTCTCAGGAGAAAAATCCTGGCAAAGGGATTTTTCAAAAAATATCACAGCTACCCATCCCCACATGGAGCTTCCCCTCTCTCTGCCTCCAGCCACCTCCTGGCACTGTAGGACATGAAACAACACAAGAGCACACAGCGCTGCTCTCAAGGTGGAAAAAGGGAAATTTATTTTCTGACTCTAACATTTATAGATTTCTAAAAGTGACAGTGGATTGGAGGGTGACAGTGCCACCTCTCCAATGACATTGGGCAAACCAACAGTCCATCAAATTTCTCCTCCTCCATAAAAGAATGCAAACCAATAAGTTATTTACAGAAAAGAAATAACAGAATTTACAGAAAGTGTATGAGAAAGTTTGCTACAAGAATGTAAACATCTAAAGGCTTAGAAAATCTTAAAAAATCAGGGTGACAATCCCCAGTGCCCCCGTGTCCCCAAATGACCCCAGCAAGGCTCTGGTGGTCTCAGACCCCTCAGACAGGTTCATCCTACCTGGGATGGTGTCAGGACAATGCTCGGGTTTGTCTGCAGCCCTCAGAGCATCCCTGAGGGAATCTCCTCTTGCAGGTGACGAAAAACATGGCCCAGGTGACCAAGGCTCTGGACAAGGCCCTGAGCTCCATGGACCTGCAGAAGGTGTCGGCAGTGATGGATAAATTCGAGCAGCAAGTGCAGAATTTGGATGTTCACACGTCGGTGAGTGCTGGGCAGGCAGGAGACAGAGGGTGGGGTCCTTGCTGGGTCTGTGTCCAGCCAGGGGGACAGGGCTGTGTCTGTCCCAGGTCATGGAGGACTCCATGAGCTCGGCCACCACGCTGAGCACGCCGCAGGAGCAGGTGGACAGCCTGATTGTGCAGATTGCTGAGGAGAACGGGCTGGAGATCATGGACCAGCTGAGCCAGCTGCCCGAGGGGGCCTCGGCCCTGGGGGAGAGCTCTGTGCGCTCCCAGGAGGACCAGCTGTCCCGGAGGTTGGTGCTCTCCCTGCTCCTGGGCTTCCCAGGCTCCCTGCCTGGCCCCAAGGGGAGGAGCTGGCCCTTCCTGGGGCTCAGAGGGGCTCCCTGGCCCTTCCTGGGGCTCAGAGGGGCTCCCTGGCCCTTCCTGGGGGTCAGAGGGGCTCCCTGGCCTCGCTGCCTGCAGCTGCTCCTGCTGCCCTGACCCGGCTCCCTGTGCTGCTCTCCCTGCAGGCTGGCTGCCCTGAGGAACTGAGCTGTTCCTGGGGCTGTGGATGGCACTGCTGGAGCAGGACCCCCTCCTGCAGCCCCCCCTGCCTCGGGACTGTTCTTGGGGGGTGACAGCCCTTCCCTGAGCCTGTGGCCATCCCGGTGGGAATGCTGTGCTGGATTCTGGGGGGCTTCGTTTGGGGGTGCTGCTGCTGGCAGAGCCCCACATCCTGTCTGTGGGGAACACTAAGGGGATTTGTCTCCCTGGTCTCGGGATGCTGCTCCCCAACCCCTCTGTCGTTCCCTGTCCCTGCCCAGAGCTGAGCTGTGGGCTGAGTTCCTCAGGGGCTGGCTGGGAGGAGCAGGAGAACCTGCAGGGGTCCCCAAATCCCGGCTGGGCGGGTCGGTGCCTTGCAGGAAGGGGCGGTGCCAGCGGGGTGTCCCCTCCCTCGCTGTCGCCGTCCCGGTGCCCTGTGCTGCTCCGCGTCCTCCCAGCCACACCCCCAGCCCCGTACCACGAAGTGCCCTTTGGAACACCCTCCCTGCCCAGCCCTGTGCGTGTCAATCCACACATTCCCCAGGCACTGCCAGCTGGAAATGGTTATCCCGGCCCTGACTGCCAGTGTGGACCAGTGAGGAGCCATGGCCAGCCCTGGGAGCAGATTGCAGCAGCTGTGGTGGCTGCAGACACGTCCCCAAATGTCCCCCTGCTGGGTGGGTGTGACAGGGAGTGCAGAACCATCCCGGAGCAGCTCTGCCTCCATCCCTGTGCCTCGTCCCTGGGTATCCTCTGTCCCCTTGCTGCTGGCACCGGGCAGGGGCTGCTCTCCGTGTCCCCTCCCGCTGCTCGTCCCTGTCCCTTGTCACCTTCCCGTGTTGCTGGAGCTGTTGGTGCCCCTCCCACGGCACTGCTGGATTGCTGGAAGCTCTCCAGGAAGGAAGTCCCGTTTCCTTTGGGTCTCCAGGAGGAACTGTCACCTCTGGGGGATGTCGTGGGGCCACCTGCCTGGCACAAACACTTCCTGCTGTGCTGATTGTTTTTCCTGAGTTCAGTGGCCTTGGAGCGTGTGGCTGGTGACACAGAGCCTTCCTCTCCACCGAGGAGGAGGAGGAGGCAGCTTTGGGCTACAGCAGAGCACTGGATCTTGTCCCACCTCTCGAGGGGCTGGGTGGGAAGCTGGGGGACCCCGGAGATTTGTGCCTGGCTCCCTGCACAGTGTCCCTGCAGCCCTGGGGCTCCAGACCTGCCCCCTGTCCCTTCCCCAGGCTGTCTCTCTGCGGTTTCATTGGTGGGGTTTTTTTTAAGCTTGTCTTATTTGCCTTCTTTTTGCCCAAACCGTGTCCATGCCCTTCTGTGGGTTTAAATAAACAATCTCTGAACACCCCAGTGTGTGTTGGGGGTGTGCATGCACACGGGGTCTGTGATCCCCCCTTGTCTGATTGTGTCCCCTGCCCTGGGCAGGACCTGGTGCCAGGGGCTGCCCTGGAGCTGAGGAGGAGGAGGGAGGGACTGCTCTTGTTCCCAGAGCCTCTGCCCATGCCGGGAAGTGGCTCGGGGTGCCCACTCTGGGGATTCTGGAGGGCGAGGACAACCCCCTTCCCTCACTCCTGCAGGGACCTGTCCCTTTCATGTGGCCAAACGGGGGCACCAGGGTGAGCAGGAGCTCGGAGCAGCTGGAGCCCAGCTCCCTTCCCCATTCAGGCTGGGCCAGCCCAGCCCCCTGCACCGTTCCCCAGCCCTCGTGGGGACAAGCTGGGCCCCCCGAGGGGAGACCCCGGGCTTGTCACCGCACCGAGGTGGCACCACGCCCATCCTGCCATCAGCACCTGCCCACAGCAGCCTCGATGGCAGGGACGGGGCTGAGCGTGCAGCCTTCCCTTCCCTTCCTTGTTCCCTTCCCTGCTCCCGTCCCTTCCCCATCCCGGCTCCCTGCCCCGTGCCCGGCTGGCAGGCGGCTCTGTGCCTCAGCCAAATCCCGAATGGCACAGGAAGATGGCTCCCCTTCTCCTGCCTGTTCTCCCGCCTCCGCTCCCAAGACAGGCTGTTCCTGAATGCCAGAGGAAATTGCTAAGGAGATAATTAAGTAGCCAATTAATTAGCTAATGATTAATGGAAGCATCCTGCGGAGGCAGCTCCGCAGCCGCCCTGGCCAGGTGCTGCCGGGATGTGTCACTCCCGGTGCCGTTACAGCTTCCCGGTGTGCGGGGCGGGCAACGCCGGGACCCCGCGGCTCTGCCCGGCCGGTGACACGCCGGGATGGCCGGTGACATGGGGGGTGCCCGATGACACACCAGGATGGCCGATGACATGCGGGGATGCCCGGTGACACGCCGGGGTGACCCAGCATCCCCAGCCAGGACCCGGCTGTGCCGCAGAGCCGCACACGGACGCTCTCTCGCTGCTGCCGGCGCTGCTCGAGCCACGGTTTTATTTTGCCGGCAGGTCCGGCAGAAAGGAGCGCAGGATCGTGCCCTGCCCGGCGGGCCCGGGCACGGTGCCAGGGCCGCGGTGGCAGCCGGGCGCTAGGAGAGCACGGCCAGGAGCAGGGCCAGTGCCAGCGGCGGTGCCAGGGCTGCGGACGGGGCCCGGGCGGTGCCCACGCCGCTGGAGTACCCGTAGCTGGTTCTGCACGACCCCTCCAGCTCCTCGAAGGCGATGGGGGTCTCGTGGGCAGCCGTACCCTGCAGGCTCCTCTTCACCTGCCGTGGGGACAGGGTGGGCTCCCGCTGAGAGGGGCACGGAGCCCCTGCCACCCCACCCTTCCCTGTGCCACCCCACACCATCCCATGCACATCCCATGTGTCCCCGTGCCTCCCCGTATCCCCATGAATTCCTGAGTGCCACATGCCCTGATGTTCCTCCTGTGGCTGCTGCCCCAAGTGTCCCTGTGCCACGTGTCCCTGTGTCCCATACATCCCCATTCCTGATGCTCCCAGGGCCACTCGTGTCCCCACAGGTCCCTTGTCCTGTCCCTCCCTGTGCCCCTGTGCTTCCCATGCCTTGCTCACCTCCTCCACTCTGCTGAAGACCCGGAGCAGGTTCTCAGCCAGGGCTCCCCTCACCTCCTCCTCAGTCCAGTTCCTCGCCAGCAGCTCGGCCACCAGCATGGGATACTTGGAGACGTCCTCCAGGCCAGTGGGGACCCTGTGCCACCCCGCAGCTCACAGCTGGGCCACCCCCAGCACCCCCAGCTACCCACACAGGGTGCAGGGGCGGGTGCCCCCACCCCTCAGGAAGTGCGCATGGTGGGGTCACGCTGTCCCATCCCATCCCACACCATCACCCCCTTTACCCCGTGACCCCGTCGTAGTCCCCCCCGAAGCCGACAGCCTGGGCACCAGCCACCTTCTTCACGTGGTCCATGTGGTCTGTGGGGGGACACGGGGGTGAGCAGGGCAGGGGGGGTCACTGCCACTCCCAGCCACCTGGGCACCCCCTCACCTGCCACGTCGGACAGCTTGGCCTTGTCACTGCAGGTCACATAGGCGTTGTAGAAGTTGACCATCACCAAGCTGCCCGTGGAGGCCTGGGGGGAAACAGCCCTGAGCCCCCAGAGCCCCCCAGAGCCCCCAGTGTCCCTGGCTGTGCCCCACGCTCACCACCAGCTGCAGCACGTCGTCGGGCACATTGCGGCGGTGCTGGCAGATGCTGTAGGCAGAGGAGTGGCTGAAGATGACAGGGGCCTTGGAGATGTTCAGCACCATCTTCATCGTGTCCACTGAGACGTGGGCCAGGTCCACGATCATGCCCAGGCGGTTCATCTCCTCCACCACCATCTGCAGGGACAGGGGACAGGGCTGGGGGGCTGACGGGGCATGGGAGGGGTCCCCTCTGGGCATGTCTGGAGCTGCTTGGGTGGCTTTTGGCTGGGGGGACAGAGGGATGGATGGATGGATGGATGGATGGATGGATGGATGGATGGATGGATGGATGGATGGATGACAGATGGATGGACGGATGATGGATGGATGATGGATGGATGGATGGATGGATGACAGATGGATGGACGGATGATGGATGGATGATGGATGGATGGATGGATGGATGACAGATGGATGGATGGATGATGGATGGATGGATGACAGATGGATGGATGGATGGATGGATGGATGGATGGATGGATGATGGATGGATGATGGATGGATGGATGGATGGATGGATGGATGGATGGATGGATGGATGGATGATGGATGGATGGATGGATGGATGGATGGACGGACGGATGATGGATGGATGGATGGATGACGGATGGATGGATGATGGATGGATGGATGGATGACAGATGGATGGATGGATGGATGGATGGACGGATGATGGATGGATGGATGGATGGATGGATGGATGGATGACAGATGGATGGATGGATGATGGATGGATGGATGGATGGATGGATGATGGATGGATGGATGGATGACAGATGGATGGATGGATGGATGGATGATGGATGGATGATGGATGGATGGATGGATGGATGGATGATGGATGGATGATGGATGGATGGAACACTGCACCCAACATGCGGCCAGTGGGTGCCAGTACCACATTCCTCCAATGCCACTGATCCTGGACACCACTGATGCTATTCCTCACCTTTCCAAAGGGTGAGAGGCCATGGTGCACAGGTTCTTCATCGTTGGTGTCCACCAGCCAGTTGTCAGCCCTGCAGAGCAGGGAGAGCATCAGAGTGGCCACACCTCTGACCACATCCCCCCGTGCCAGCGCTGCCACCCTCTGTGCCCCCGGGGGGCCCTACCAGGGGGTGTTGCAGCTGTGGGTGAGGGTCATGTAGCGGGCACCCAGGCGGTACAGGGTGCGCAGGACGCCCAGGCTGCTGTCGATGGAGTGGCCACCCTCCACCCCGATCAGGCTGGCCACCTTCCCACTCTGGAACGCCTTCCGGATGCCTGTGGGAGGGCGGGGACATCAGCGGGGGCGGGCAGGCCCCTCCTCACCCTCGTGGTGCCCATCCCCGCTGTGCCCGTCCCCATGCCCGCTCACCGCTGCTGTCGGTGACACAGACGAAGGTCTCGGGGTACAGGTCACACATGCGCTGCACCACGTCCATCTGCTCCAGCGTGCGCCTCACCGCGTCCTTGTTCTGCGTCTCGCAGGGCACGAACACCGACCAGAACTGCCCGGGCACCCCATCAGCACGGGCATCCCATCAGCACAGGCACCCCATCAGCACAGGCACCCCATCAGCACGGGCACCCCATCAGCACGAGCACCCCAGCAGTGTGGGCACTGCGCACCCCACTGCCCAACCCCATGTCTCTGCCAGTCCTGGTGCTGCCCCAGGACCCCCAGTGCTCACCCTGGTGCCCTCCCTGACACCCCTGCCCTCCCCAGTGCCCGTCCCAGTGCTCCCACCTGCCCGCCCACGTGCCCCTGGCGCAGTTTGGGGATGTTGGTGTGGGTGTCATTCAGCAGGGTCAGGTTGGCTGCTGGCAGCCTCAGCTGGTTGTTGAACTTCTGAAGGAGCTGCCAGGGCAGGTCGTTGTGCCTGGGCAGGGACAGGGTGGGCACTGAGGAGTGACCTGGCCCTCTGCCCACTCACCCTCGGGCTGCCCACCCTGCTGGCTGGCCACACACACAGTCCCCTCATCTGGCTGTCATTCCATCCATCCATCCATCCATCCATCCATCCATCCATCCATCCATCCATCCATCCATCCATCCATCCATCCATCCATCCATCCATCCATCCATCCATCCATCCTCCATGCCCCCCAGTCCATCTGTCCCCCCACCTGTCCCCTCAGCCACAAGCCCCCCAAGCAGCTCCAGCCCAGAACTGCAGACAGGTCACTCCCAGGGGACAGTGCCATGTGGGACCCCCCAGAGGACCCTCCCCTGCACCTTCCCAGCCCATCATCACCCTCACACCCAGGGGAGCCAACCCAACACCCCTTCGACAGGGATGTCACCGCAGGGACATCCTGGCACGCACATCCCACACCCAGCAGTGCCACTGGGGAAGTGCCAGGGTCCGGGCTGGTGCCACTTCCTGCTCCTGTCATGGTCCCACATCCCCGCTCCCCCGGCCCTGCTCCGTGTTCCACAAGGGAGTGCTGCAGAGGACCCGAGCCTCCCGAGGCTCCCGAGAAGGGACCAGGGACATCACTCAGCATTGAGCAGGAACTTCCCCCAGGGCAGCCCAACCCCGCTTCCCGTACCCTGCCCGCTCCCGCCGGGCTGCGGCGCCGGGGATCCCCTCGGAGCATTGACGGATTGACGGTGCCACGCGATCCCCGGGAAATCTGTCCCCTGTCCCTACACAGCCCTGGGGTGCCTGGCACGGGGATCCCCTGGGAGAGTTGCTCCCTGTTCCCGCACAGCCCCGGGGTGCCCGGCCCCGGAATGCCCCCGCGGGCTGTCCCAGCAGGGTTTCCCAGCTGGGGTTTTCCCACACCGAGGGAGCAGCCGCGCACGCTGCGGGGCCAGGTGACCTTTGCTCACCCATCGATGACCGGCGTGGTGCTCATGATGCGCTCGGCCTCCTCCAGGTGCTGCTGTCCGGTGCTGGGCAGTGCCAGCGCCAGCACCAGCACCCACAGGCTCCCACCGGGCATCTTCTCCTGCTGGCTGCTGCTGGGGACAAGGGGGGACCTGCCACCCCGGTGAGACCACACGCACTGGGATGGCCGCTCCGCGCTCCTCCGTCCCCTCCCGCTGTCAATGAATAACCAGGAGGGAAGCGTTTCCCCTCCCTGGCTGCCCTGTGCCCGCTTGGCAGTGCCAGGGCTCCCTCCCGGCCTCCCCCAGCCCAGCCCCGGTGGCCGGGCCGTGCCTCGGCCTCTCCTCCGAGCCGCGGGGACGCTCCCAGTCCGTCTAATGAAGCCCAGATCCTTTTCGGTTGGGAAAGTGCCAGTCCCATCCACGCCTCAGCCTCCCCGGCAGTGGCATCCCCCGGCACCCCCAGTTCGGCGCTGGCACCTCCGACACCCCAGGCACCCCCAGCCCCGCTCACCCCGGCCCCGGGACACTCGGGCAGTCCCTGCCTGCGATGGCTGTGAATGAACTTTTCCGGCTTGCGTGCGGTGACGGGGCTGGGATGGGCTCCAGCCCCCCCAGAGCCACCCCCGCCGTGGCGCCGGAGCAGCCGCATGCCCGGGGGCAAGCAGCAGGGTGGCACGGCCGAGCTGTGGGGTTGCTGCTGCTCCTCCGTGTGCGCTTGGGTCCCCCGCGCTCCGGTCCCGCTGCAGCGTCCCGAGGGGAAACTGAGGCACCGCCGTGCTGCGGGTGCTGCGCATCCCTGCTGGCTCCAGCTGCGCCGTCCTTCCCAGCAAGGCCTTGGTGGCGCTTCTGGGAATGGCACGGAGCCACGTGGAGATGGCCGGTCCAGCTGGAGACCTCATGCTGGGGTGTGCCGGGATGGGAACCCCCTCCTGCGGTGCCAGCCACGGGGAGCCCGGGGTGGGGCCGGTGTGGGGCTGGCATCCCTCGGGCTTCCCGGGCCCTGCCCGAGGTGACGCGGCCCCCTCGTTTCTCCCAGCTGGGTCTGGGACGGGAGCACTCCCATCCCACCCATCCCGTCCCGTCCCATCCCGGGTGCGTGCAGCCCCTGCCAGCCGCGCTCTCCCGGCGATGGCCCCAGCGCGGATTCCCGGCTCCCCGGCAGGAATGTGCCGGGGGGTTCCGGCCCCCCGCCCGCCGGGGCCGCTTCCTCTTTCTGCGCTATTTAAGCGGCTCCCGGCGCGTCCCGCCCGGCCGGGCCATGGAGCGCATGGAGGTGACCGAGACCTTTGCGGGCATCGCCCTGCCCGGCCACCTCCACACCCAGGAGTCCCTCGGCTTCGCCGCCGCCTTCACCTTCCGCCCCAGCGACGTGCTGATCGCCACCTACCCCAAATCGGGTGAGGGCATGGGGGGACACGGGGACAGCGAGGGGACGCGGCGGGACGGGGCTGGGGCGGGAGCTCTCCCGGAGCTGCCGGGGCCTGGGAGACACCCGGAGCTGTCCCCGCGGCCACCCTTTGGCACAGCACGGGGACCCCCGGCCAGGAGGTCCTGCCCGAGCCCCTGTCCTGCTGCCCCAGTGTCCCCGGCCCCAGACTGGTGTCCCTGGGGGCTCAGGGAGGGGGCACACGGCGCTGCCAGCCCAGCTGCTGGTACAGGAGGGGTCGGGATGGGACGGGACAGGCTGAGCCGTGCCTTGCTGTGCCAATCCGTGTTACCTGTGCCAGTGCAGTGCCATGCCGTGCCATGCCATGCCATGGTGCCGTGGCCCTGCCCTGACGGCCGCCTCTGCAGGCACCACCTGGATGCAGGAGATCCTGACGCTGCTCTTCAGCCTCGGCGACGCCCGCCCGGCCAAGACCATTCCCAACTGGGAGAGGGCGCCGTGGCTGGAGCAGATCTACTGCCGGGAGGCTCTGCGGGACACCGGGAGCCCGCGGCTCCTCACCACGCACCTGCCCGCCCCCGTGCTGGCCCCCGCCCTGCAGCGCAGCAAGGCCAAGGTCAGAGGGGTCCCCAGGGACATCCCACACCCTCGGGGCTTCCCAAAACCGGGGAAACGCCGGGGGATTTCTGAGCGGGGGAATCCCCCAGGCTGTGGGGGTAACTCTGTGTCCCTCCAGGTGATCTACGTGGCCAGGAACCCCAAAGACGTCGCTGTCTCCTTCTACCACTTCCACCACCTGGCCAAGTTCCTGCCCGATCCCAGCTCCTTCGATGCCTTCCTGACGCAGTTCCTCGAGGGCACAGGTAGGGACGGGGGAGTCTGGGGGGGGGACTGAGCCTCAGGGCGCCCCATCACCCCCCGCCTCCCCGCAGTGCACTACGGCTCCTGGTTTGAGCACGTCAAGGGCTGGCTGGGCCAGCGGCACCTCCTGGACATCCTGTTCGTCACCTACGAGGAGCTGCACCAGGTGAGCCCCGCCGTGTCCCCATCCCCGTCCCTGTCCCCGGCGCCCGGTGCTGACCGAGCTCCCTCCGCAGGACCTGCGGGGCACGGCGCAGCGCCTCAGCAGCTTCCTGGGGTGCCCGCTGGCACCGGGCACGCTGGCAGCCCTGGAGCAGCACTGCAGCTTCTCGGCCATGCGGGACAACGCCATGGCCAACTACTCCCTGATCCCCTCCGAGATCATGGACCACAGCCAGGGCCGCTTCATGCGCAAGGGTGAGCGGGGCTGGGGGCGTGGGGCACGGCGGGGACACCGCGGGGACAGGGACCCTGACTGCCTGTCCCCTGTGTCCCTCAGGGGTGGTGGGGGATTGGCGCAGCCACTTCTCCCCCGAGCAAAACGCCCTCTTCAACCGGCGCTACCAGGAGGAGATGGGGGACACGGAGCTGCCCGCACAGTGGCCCATGGCCTGAAGGAGCCGGGCTTTGCGGGGACGCCGAGCCCTCACCTGCTGACAACCACATGGGGACCCTGCAGGGGCCCTCCAAACACCCCCTGTGTCACCCCCCCATGGCTGGGGCGTCTGGGGGGGCAGGCACCGTCCCTCCTCCTCCCGGGGCCCGAGGAGCTTTTCCGGCCGTGCATTGTGGACATCCCCCTGGCCTCGCTCCCCCCGGCCCGGGGCTGTGGCCGTGACCCCTCTTTCCGCCCATCCCGCCCTGCGGAAATAAATATTTATTGCTGTTCCCTGGAAGGCAGCGATTCCCACGGGTGCGAGGAGGGAAGAGCTGCTGTTATCCGGAACAGCTGCTGTTATCAGGAACACATCGGGGTGGGGACGCATCACCGGGGACCTCATTAACGGCCGGGGGCAATGACCGGGGGGGCAGCACGGGCCGGGCGGGGTCACAGCGTGGCGACAGGGCTCGCCAGCGCAGCTCGTGGCACGGAGCTGGCTCCTCCAGCAGGAGCCAGGGCCCTCCACCCCCGAGTCTCCCTCCCAGCCGATCCCCTACCAGTGCCCCCTGCCCCGGCTGGATGCTCCCCCTGCCCAGCTCCCCTGCTGGGGTGTTCGCACCGAGGGGCTCCTTCCACCCTGCACCCTGGGGTGTCCCGGGCAGGCAGCAGCCCGAGCCCCCAGCCCCTCTCTGGTCCCTATCCAAGGAATTGCTCCGTGGAGCCCCCGGGGCAGCAGAGGCTCAGTCAGTAATTAACTGGCTTCCTTACCAGGAAGGGTGGGGGCTTGGCCTGGCACCACCAGGACCCCTGGCTAAGCCTGGCTGACAGGGGGGACCTGGTGAGACCCTCCTTGGGCACTGTAGCACCAGGGTCCTGCCACTCCTGCCCCCTCTGCCAGCCTTGTCAACCCTGCCACCTGTGCCAGCCTTGTCAACCCTGCCACCTGTGCCAGCCCCTCCTGCTGGCTGGGGACAGCCCAGCGAGGCATCTCTGGACACTGCCAGCCCCGTGGGTCCCTCTGCACCCACCCTCTGTCCCCAAGGGTTGGGGTGCCAGGGCGGCTCCTGCCCGCACAGGACCGGCCCCTGCTGCATCCTCCGGCAGGTTTGGGTTTCCACGGCAACAGCCGGGATCCCGCCCTAAAGGGATGAATCAGGAGCTATAAATAGGGGCTGGATGGGGGTGCAGGTACCACACCCCTGCCCTGCCTTGTGCTGCCAGCGCTGCTCAAGGGCCAGCAGAGCTGTCCCGGAGAGTGACACCCAGCTGGGGCCAGCCTGGCACCTGCACCCAGGGACATGGCAGCACCCTGGAGCCCAGCTCAGTGGCACCTCAGGTGGCCCCTACCCCATGAGGCTGTGCCAGGCTCGAGTTTCAGTCCCTGTGGTGGCCTTGGGCACACCCTGCCCCTGGGGATGTCACCTTGCCAGGAGCATCTGCTGGCACCGTGCTGGCAGCATCAGCACACAGCACATGGCAGGAGGGTGGCACAGTGCCTGGCACGTGGCACGTGGCACAGCATGATGCATGGCACATGGAACATGGCACAAGGAACATGGCACACAGCACGTGGCACATGGCCCAGGGCACACAGAACATGGCACAAAGAGCATGGCACCTGGCACGCGGCACAGGGCACACAGAATCCATCACATGACAAATGGCACATGACAAATAGCACATGGGACATGACAGAGCACATGTCACAGGTGACTGTGGTGCATGGCCCATGGCACGTGGCACAGGATACACACAGAGAGCACATACAGGGCACACAGAACACAGCTGGGGACACAGGGTGTGGCACAGGTCATACAGCACATGGCATATGGCATGTGGCACACAGCACACAGCACAGGGCACACAGCACAGGGCACAGGGCACACAGCACGTGGCAGCAGCCGTGTGCGGGGCAGCAGGGCCCGCTCCGTGGCCGCCTCTCCCCTCTCCCCGCTCCGTGCCCTGGACTCGGGGCCGCGGCGCAGCGGGACGAGCTCCCGAAGATCCCGAGCTCCCTCCCTGGCACATCAAAGCCGCGGCTGCTCCGGCGCTCCCGGCTCGCTGCCGGCCACGGACACCGGGACCGGGGCCGCTGGGGCCGCCCTCGGCTCTGGTCACCGGGTGGGGCAGCGCGGCGTCACTGCGAGGGGACACGGCAGCACCCGGAGCTGCCAGCCTCCCACCCACCCGAGTGACCCCCCGAGGGTGGGGTCAGACCCAGAGAGCAAGAGGGTGGGCACAGGGTGGTGCTTTATTGGGGGGATCATGCAGCCTCCGAAGGTCACAGTGGCAGAGAAGCGGGGACCGAGGGGACCGAGGGGACAGCAGGGTTGGATCCGGGCCACAGGACTGGACGGGCAGTGCTGGGAGTGTCCTGCACTGGGGGGCCGGGACCTTCCCCATGTCCCAGCCGGGGATTTGTGGCAGGGCAGGGCCTGGCAGGGACCCCGTGTGTCCCCAGGCCACAGTGGGAGAGGGGAGGGGTCTCACTGGGGCACGTTAGGCTGGGGCTGGGGGCCTTCACTGGGGCAGCCAAAGCTGGGGGCACTGGGGGTGTCTCACAGGGGAAACTGAGGCTGGAGTCGGGGCCGGGGGTCCCTCACTGGGGAAAAGCGAGGTCGAGGGTCCCTCATTGTGGGGAGCCGAGGCTGGGGTCGGGGGTGGGGGGCCGGGGGCAGCGCGGGGGGAAGGCCTTGTAGCTGTAGTACTCCACCACCTGCTTGGGCACCTCCGCCAGCACGCACTTGGCCAGGGCTGTGGGCGACGCCTGCGGGACACCGGGACACCGGGCTGAGCCGCGGGCACCGGTCCCTGCGCCGCCAGGGGCCGAGGGGAGCGGAGAGGAGCGGAGGGAACGAGGAGGGAAGAGATGGATGGGAGAGGGGAAGAGGGGACTGGAGGGGATGGAAAGGGAGGGAGAGAACCGGAGGGGACAGGGGAGGACGGGAGGGGAGGGAAGAGCCAGGAGGGGGAGGCAGGAGCTCGCCGCTGCCCCACTCACGTTCTTGAACTCGCGGAAGGGCACGAACTGGACGATGTCGCGCAGCACGGGCTCGCCCTTGGGGGAGCGCAGCACGCCGTCGTCCCCGTCCAGGATCTGCATGTCCGTGAAGTCGGCGTTGCCCACGCCGACGATGATGATGGACATGGGCAGGTAGGAGGCGCGGACGATGGCCTCCCGCGTGTCCGCCATGTCCGTCACCACGCCGTCGGTCAGGATCAGCAGGATGAAATATTGCTGGGGGGACAGGGACGCTCGGGGGCTGCCCGACCCCCGGGTGCAGGGTCTGAGCCCGGCCCCGGCGGGGCAGGGGGACCCACCGAGGCCTCCTTGGTCCGTTCCTCATCAGCTGCCACTCGAGCCACCTTGGAGATGATGGGAGCCACGTTGGTGGGGCCGTAGAGCTGGATTTTGGGCAGGCAGCTCTGGTAGGACTCCACGACGCCCTGGATGCCTGTGGGGTGTGCGAGGGGTGAGGGGCATCCCTGCCATGGGTCTGGCCCCTCTGGAGCTGGACTCACCCTCACACTCATCGTTGTCAGGGTTGAAGTTGATGGCGAAGTCGTGGGAGACCTGGAGGGAGGAGGGAGGAGGGAGGGGGCAGCTGGTGCAGCCCCTACCACAGCCCCTGGTGTCTGCCAAGCCCCAGCAGTGCCACAGCCGAGGGTACCCAGAGGGACCAGCACATCCCTGGGGTCCCACAGACCCCCTCACCTCGTACTTGGGGGGGATCCTGGCACCAAAGCCCAGAGCTGAGAATTTCTTATCGCTGCAAGGGAAGGGTGTGAGGAGCTCTGGTGCCAGCCCTGAGTGCCTGTCACCAGCAGATCTCACCCCGAGGTGGGTGTCACCAGTGTGTGTGGCCCCGGGGGACCTGCCAGAGCCACCCACCTGTCATAGTCCTGGCAGATCTCCCCCACAGCCACCAGAGCCTTGAGGTACTCGTTGGGCTGGTAGGGGTTGATGTAGTGCAGGGAGCAGCTGTTCCGGGGGTCCCCGTTGGAGGCCGTGAAGTCGATGGCCACCTGGTGGGGTGGGGGGGACATTGGGGTCACCCAGGGTGAGCAGGGCCACTGGGGTGTCCCTGCTGGCGGGGAGGGGCCGCTGCTCACCGTGAAATGGATCTGGCAGCCGCCCATGATGTAATCCAGGAAGGAGTAAACCCTGTGGATCTTCCAGAGGGACCCGCCTCAGGCGGCCGTGCCCCACGGAGCCTGGCATGGCTCAGCACAGCCTGGCACAGCCTGGCACAGCTCCCAGGCACTCACCTTCAGGTCCAGCAGCACCACGACCCCCGAATTCTTGTAGTTGCGCTTCTTGATCTTGTACTTGGGGTTCATGCAGTCCCACTGCACCTGTGGCACCGGCACCCGCGCTGCCTGCGGCCCCCCCGGGCACAGCCCCGCCCGGCACCCCCACCCCGGTGCCACTGTGCCCCGTGGGGACCCCACAGCCCCAGAACATTGTGTCCCAGTAACCCTGCACCCCACAGCCCCAGGGTGCAGCTGCCTTGCCCCACTGCCAGCCACCCCATCCATGACTGATCCCAAACCCACCATCCTTCCCCAAACAGGAGGGCAGAGAGAAGAAAACGATGCCAAACCCAGAGGAGGAGCTGGAAGGTGGCTGCTAGGACAGGCTCTGCTGGCAGCACACAGGGTGACCCCAGGCCATCCCCATGTCCCCATGTCCCACCTTGTTCTCCCCCATGGCCTTCTGCATCTCCTCGAAGGTGGTGAAGAACTCCCCGATGAAGTCGTGCTTGCCCCGCGAGTCGTAGTCCCACACCACACACTGTGATGGGCACAGCTCAGGGGTCACCAGGCGGGCTCAGCCCCGTCCCCAGCACTGAGGGGTCCCCAGCACACCACCAGGGAAGCTGGGGTTCAGATGCCCCCAGGGCAGGAATAGGGGTCCCCATCATTCTTCCTCACCCTCAGCTTCCTCTTCTCCTCACAGCTGCAGAGCGAGTTGAGGGAGACTTTGAAGGGCTCCCAGATGGGGCTGAGGTTGTTCTTCACCACCTGCAGGATAGGGGTGGGGGCTCAGCGGGGCCGGGGAGCCCCCGGGGTGGCCGTGGGGGCCCGGTGCTGCCACAGCCCCACCTCGGTGCGGTACACCAGCTGCTCACTGCGGTCGTCGTCGATGCGGTAGATCTCCAGGAAGGGATCTGACTTGCTGAACAGGTCCTGGGGGAGGAGGGTGAGAGAGAGCAGTGTCCCCTCGGCCCTTTCCCCCCCAGCACCCAGCTCACCTTGTCGTCCAGTTTCTTGGCACGGAAGGCGAGCTCCACGTAGCCGTTGTTCCCCGAGATCTCCTCCGAGATGATCTGAGAGGCAGCCGTGGGTGCTCAGAGCCTGGCACAGCTTTGCCCCCCTGCCCACCACCCTGTGCTGCCCTGGCAGGGGACAGGGCCCCACGTGCCTCCCTGGCACAGCAGGGACCTTCAGGATGGGCAGCAGATGCCACTGGGGACCCTGAGCCCTCCCCAACCCCAAGAGTCTGTGCCACCCTACTGATCCAGTCCAGTGCCACCCAGGTGTCCCGGTTTGATGCTGTCCCAGTACCCCAGTCCAGTGCCATCCATGTGTCCTGACTGGTGCCATCCCAGGATTCCAGCCCCGTGTTACCTGTGCACCCCATCCTGGTGCCACCCTCGGTTCGGTGCCACCCCAGCGCCCCTGCTCAGTGTCACCCCCCCAGTGTCACCCCCAGCACGGGCCTGGTGCTCACCGTGATCGTGGACTTGCCCGCGAACTTGCCGTACTTGAGGAACAGCGGCTTCGTCACCCGTTTCTGAGCCACGATCTGCGGGAGCCCAGCGTTGGGGAGGGGACACGGCCGGGGGGTCCCCGAGCAGGGGGGTGTCCCCAGGCTCACCTGGCCCACGGTGCACTCCATGCCCCCCAGGAAGTCGTCGTCGTGCGTGCCCACGCCGGCCTGGCCGTGGCTGTCGTACACCTCGAAGCGCAGCTTCTGCACCTCCTCGAAGTAGTAATCGACCGTGAAGATCTTGGCGAACACGGGGTTCAGGTTGCTCTTGATCACCTCGCTGCGATCCACCTGCGAGGGGTTGGCACAGGGCCTTGGGGTGCCAGGGCTCACACGGGGATGTGGAACGGGGGCTGTTCTGAGGGGAGGTGAAGGGATGGCACATGCCAGGCTGAGGGGTACAGGGATGAGGGACGGGGCAGTGAAGGGTGAAGGGATAGGGGTGCAGGGAATGCAGGGAAGGACCAGCTGTGCCCGAGTGAATGGCATTTGGAGGAGCCCCTTGTGCCCCCCACAGCCTCCAGCCCTGGGTGTGGGACACTGCTCCCACTGGGCTCCCTGTGGTCGTCCAAGGGGATACTCTGCCTCTGGCTGTGCTTTGCCACAGCTCTGCTGGAGCAGGAGCAAGGGGCTGGTGCCAGGACAAGCCTCTGTGCCCATCCTGGGGGTTGCCAGCCCCCAGCTCTGGTGGCCCCAGTGGGCAGAGGGTGCCCAGCATCTCCTGGCCCTGCTGGCAGTGGGTGCTGAGCAGTTCCGGAGCCTCCCCCGCACTCATCCCTGCCAGGGTTGACTCAAGGGGACACATCCTGGCCAGGGCACCCTGCCAGCCCCTGGCCCCTGCCCACTGCCTGCTCAGTCCAGCATCATCTGTCGAGCCCACACTGCTGCCACCCTGCCGTGGCCACCCGTGTCCCTCCTGTGTGGCACTGCCAGCCCCTCGTTCTGTGGGAATGTGGCTGTTGGGTCCTCAGACCCTCCGGACCCAGGGCCTTAGAGCCAGCAGCAGAGCCGGGTTCAGGCACCTGGTCTGGGGCACACAGGCTGGCTGGGACAGGAGTCACTCCACAAGGTGGCTCAGGAGGGACCCTCTTGCCTCCTGGAGCTGGCTGGTGTCTGGTACAGCACAGCCTGGAGTGTGGCACAGCATGGCAGAGCACACAGAGCGTGGCACAGAGCACTGTGGCACAGCCGGGTACAAGTGTCTGGCATGGCAGAGCACACAGAGCATGGCACAGAGCACTGTGGCACAGCCGGGTACAAGTGTCTGGCATGGCAGAGCACACAGAGCATGGCACAGAGCACTGTGGCACAGCTGGGTACAAGTGTCTGGCATGGCACAGCACACAGAGCATGGCACAAGGCACTGTGGCACAGCCGGTACAAGTGTCTGGCATGGCACAGCACACCGCAGCTGGCACGGTGCCCTTGTCCCCCCCTCCCTGCCCGGCTCCGCGCTGGCTCGAGCCGAGTCGATGACACGCCGAGGGATTTAGCGCTAAATCCGCCGGCTGAGCGGCCGCGATTAGAGCGGGGCCGCGGCGCCAGCCCGGAGCTCAGCACGGGGAGGGATGGAAGGAGCCGTGCCAGCCCCACTGCCAGCCCCAGCGCCAGCATCAGCCCCAGTGCCAGTGTCAGCACCAGCCCTCCAGCCCTGAGCCACCCCAGGGGGCACTGGAGCCACTCGGGAGCCACTCGGGAGCGGTGGGCACCACGCCCGCCCCACTCCCCAGCCCCACTGCAGCCCCATCCACCCATCCATCCTCACAGGCTGCTGGGTGCCCCACAGTGCCCTGCCCACCCTGCTCACCCCCTGGACCCCATTCTGCACCCTGCAACCTGTTCTGCACTGTGCACCCTACTCTGCATCCCTGCTCTGAGCCTTGCACCCTGTTCTGCACCTTGCACCCCATTCTGAACCTTGTACCCCTTTCTGACCCTGTTCTGCACCCAGCAGCCCATTCTTCATTGTCTCCTACACCCTGGTCTGAACCTGCACCTCGTCTGAACCCTGCAACCTGTATTGCACCATGCACCCTACTCTGCATCACCTCCTGCCCCCCTGCTCTGCACTCTGTACCCTGGTCTGAACCCTGCACCCCGTACTGCGCCTAGAACCCCTTTCTGCACCCTGTACCCCCTTCTCTCCCTTATCTCTTGTACCCTGCTCTGAACCCTGTACTCTGCTCTAAACCCTGCACCCCTTTCTGCACCCTGTACCCCTTTCTCTCCTGTACCCTGCTCTGTACCCTGTACCCTGCTCCCCACCAACTCCTGCACCCTGACCCCCATTCTGCACCCTGCACTTCACCCCCCACCATCTCCTGCAGCCCCCCACATCCTGCACCCTGAGCCTGGGTCCCGCCCTGCCCTGCCCAGCTCGGTGGGTGCCAGTAGTGCCCCCCTCTCTCCTACCTCCATCCACTGGCCCTGGGACTGCATCAGCAGCAGGACACAGGGGTCCGACTTGTTGAGGGTGTCTCGGTCCAGGAGGTGTTTACAGCTGACCCGCAGCTCCACCTTGGAGAGCACGGCCAGCGGGGCCTGCGGGCACGGCTCGGGCACGCCGCCCATGCCGGCGGGGCGCGGCGGGGCACAGGCGGCCCCGTGGGCGAAGGGCATGGCGGGCTGTCAGCGAGCGGGGCAGGTGCCCGTCATGCCCGGGGCACGGCGCCCCGCGCTGCCCGGCACGGCCCCGCTGCCAGGACAGGGGTCCCGGGACAGCTCCGAGCCGGGGGGGCCGTTCCAGTCCCGATGGCTCCGCGGGGCTCTGCAAGGCATCAAAGCACGGCGGGGTGAGTGGGAGCTGGCACGGCCCGGGTACCCCCAGATCCCAGCCAGCACCGTGGGCACCGCTGTGGGGGCTCACTCGGTCCTGCAGGGCCGTGCCCAGCTCTGTCCCAGCCCCACCCCAGCGGCAGGATGAGTCCCGAGGGGAGGGGGGACCTGAGTGGGGTGGGGTTCCCACCCTGGAGTGCGCCGTGTGGGGCTGTGGAGTAGGAACCCCTCCAGCCCCTGCGGGCAGCACCCCCAGCCCGGACAGGGCTCTCCGGAGGGGAGTGGGGACACCAACTCCGCGTCTGTGGCACCAGGTGACGATTCCCCCGTGCTGGGGACAGCGTCCATCCTGCCCCCGAGGCTGGCAGCACTCAGCCGGGCGATGCTGCCTGATGGGGCAGCGAGGGGCTCTGCCAGTCCCGGTCCCAGTCCAGGGCTTGTCCCATCACCTGCAGGTGCTGGGGGCTCCTGGCAGGGGCAGGGCAGAGCAGCGTTTGCCCAGCTGTGCCCTCACATGCCCAGCCCGGCCGAAGTTTCCTGGGGAAGTCATGCAGTGCCCAGGCCCTCCCTGGCACATGGCTCCGGTGCCCCAGCTCCGGTGGGCACCGTTCCCCTCCCCGGGATGGCGGGCACCGCTTGGCATCACCCACCGCTCAGTGGAGGAGACAGCGGGTCCCACCCTGCTCGTCGCCCCCTCACCTGGGTGCCGGTGGCCCGGGCTGGGCACGGCAGGGGCCGTCCCGGGGCGTGCCCGCCGTGCCGGTGTGCCCGCCGTGCCGGTGTGCCCGCCGGAGCTGCTGCCGCTGCCACCTCCACACAACTGACTCAAGCTGCAGCTCGGGAGCGGAGCCCTAAGAGGGAGATGGATGACAAGCTCCGTTAACTACCTCGCTGCCGGCTCCGGAGCGGAGCCCACCCCGCAGCGGGGCTGAGCGGGGTCCGCAGGGTCCCCAGCACCGCAGGCTGTGCCAGGGCAGGAGCTCCTGCTCCCAGTGAGACCCACACGGCACAGCCACCGCCCCCCGCCCTCCCCAGTGCTCCCCATGGGGACCCCAGGGCCACCTTGGTCCTGGCCCCCCACACTCTGAGCCAACAGCCCAAGCACAAGGGTGGGGTCCCCCCAAACCCAGGGGTGCCCTCCCCACATGCTGGGGCATCCAGACCCACATTCCATGCACATGGAGCCCCATGGGCTGAGTCCCCAGCCTGGGATCCCCCACCCACCCCTGTCCCCCCAGCACTGCGGTGCTGTCAATCCAGCTTTATGGGAGATGATGTAATTAGCTCAAATTTGGAGGGATTAAAATGCAGATAGGGCTAACAAGCACGAGGGCACCAGAGGGCCCGGGCTTCGGGAGCTAATCCCCCGTCTGCCTGGCAGAAATAGGCCACCCTCCTTCCCACTCCCCCCAGAGCTCCAGCACGGCTCGGTAGGGCAGGAGGCACCAACCCACAGTGGGACATGGGCTGGGCAGAGGGGCTGGAGGGACACCGTGGTGATGGGACACAGACAGCACCTCACCAGGCACATCTCACCTTTTTGAACTGCCCAGGAACCATGCAGCGATGCCAGGATTCCAGCACTGAGTGTCCCATCCCATCCCATCCCATCCCATCATAACAATGGGCTGGGTGAGTGCTCCCGGAGGAGCTCTGATCCCACAGACACATCCCAGGGATCCATCAGCCCCTGCCCAGGGACAGGCAGAGCCTGGGATGCCCCCAACAGCCACGAGATCAGCCAGAACCCTCCAGTTTCTCCTGAGCTCCTGTGATGCCACCTAAAGTATCACAGAACCATTTGGGATGGAAAGACTCCAAGATCAGTTCACCCTCTCCCCAGTACTGCTGAGGCCACCACCATGTCCCCAAGTGCCACATCTACCACAGGATGGTCTTTAACCAATGAAGAAATAGCTAAAAAGTGGCTTAGAACTGAAGCAGGGTCTGAGCCAAGGGCCAGGAAGTGAAGAATGGCACAGCAGCACAGTCCAGCCCTGGGACTTGGCTCCATCCAAGCCCAACTGAGGGGCTGGGCCACACCTTGCTCCCCCCTATACACCCCCAAAAGTGGGGCAAGCCTGAGTGACCTCCACCATGACGCCCAACTTGTACAGCTTTGCCTCACAAAGAAGTGTGGAAATGATCAAACCAGGAATAGGCACGGAAGGCAGGGAAGGTGCAGCAGACAAAGCCTGGCAAAGAGAGGGAACCTCAAAGCCCCTCAGAATCAGAGCAGAAGGCAGCCCAGGCTGCAGCCCTGACAAGGCAGAGGAGTAGGCACAAGGCAGGTGTTTAACTCGCTGTTGGGAAATGTGGAGCCTCCAATGACAGCCAAGGAGGCTTCCCACGCTGGAACACATCCCTGCACCGCCACAGGCACACGGGGCGGCTCTGCTCGCTACATGTGCCCCAAAACCACAGCACACCGGGCTCTCTACGGCTCTTTATTGACAGTTCTGGGGAGAACAGTTCATTTCTTCTTCTCCACGTCCTGCTCCGCCGCTTCCTTGGCGCGCTTGGCGCGGATGCCGAAGAGGCGGGCGTTGGCCCGGGCCATGCGAAGGCTGGCAAAGGCCTTGAAGTTCTTCTCGTCCTCCGAGATGACACGCGCCTTCTCCCGCTTGAAAACCTGCGGGGAGAGCGCCAGACAGTCAGGCTGCCCCTCGGAGTCCAGGCTTCCCACCGTGGTCTCTGCGAGAGCAGCGGGAACAGAGCACTCGTGCCATCCACAGGCCCTGCCCTCAGCTGGGATCTGCCTTCCCGCGGGCTCCTCACCGGAGCAGGAACGAACACAAGCACCACGGGAAACCTGAGTCAGCTTTCACAGAATCACAGCTTTGTTAAGGCTGGTAAAGACCTTTAATAGCGAGCTGTTAGCCCAGCACCACCATGGTTACCACCAACCTTGTCCTCAAGTGCCACATCCACGTGTTTTTTGAGCATTTCCAAGGATGAGGACTCTACCAACTGCCCTGGGCAGCTGTGCCAGGGATGGACAGCCTGGCCAGTGAAGCAATTTTCCTAATATCCAACCTAAACCTCCCCTGGCACAGCGTGAGGCTGTTTCCTCTAGTCCTGTCACTTGTCACCTGGGGGGAAAGCCTGACCCCCTGCCAGCTCCACCCTCCTGTCAGGGAGTTGTAGGGAATGACAAGAGGTTTGTGACAGTACTGGCAGCAGCTCTGGGAAGCAGACAGGATTTAGGCACAAATGGTGACCACAGAACCTGCCTGAGCACTCCCACCCCAGCTGAACCCAAAGCACCCACAATTTCCCAGTTCTCTCAAATACTTGTTCCTGATTTTCTTTTGATCTGGGATGGGCAATGCCTGGACACAGCCACCCTCAGCTGTGAGGCAGCAAGGACAGAACCCTCTCCCTCTCCCCAAGTCCAACCTCAATCACGTCACTCACAGAACATGATTAAATGACACTCACATTCTTGATGGGCATGACAGGTCCTGTGAGCTGAGTGGCCATCTTGAGTTCCTCTGGCTGCACAACAGAAGATGGGAATGTTAGAAAAACAGAATTTAAACTTCTCTGGCTAAAACCTCAGCTAAAGCACAGCAGGTACCCAGCTTAAACATGGTGCTAATGATCCTGCCAGGAGCTGTAACACTGAATGGGAACAAAGCCAGCTTGGCACTGCTGAGCTGCACCAGCGACCCACGCTGTGCCCGGATCCGGCCAGAGCAGCAGCGGCCACAGCTCTGCCAGCTGGGACAGCTCTGACACCAACTGTGCTGCTCTCAATTTACACAGCATCATCTAGGCTGGAAAATACCTCCAGCATCATCCAGTCCAACCTGTGCCTGATCCCCACACTGTCACCAGCCCAGAGCACTGAGTGCTACATCTGTTCCTTCCTTGGACAGCTCCAGGGATGGGGACCCCAAACCTCTCTGGGCAGCCCCTGCCAGTGCCTGACCCCCCTTTCCAGGAAGAAATTCCTGATGTCCAACCTGAACCACCTTCCCTGGCACAAACCGAGGCCGTTCCCTGAGCCTCCTTTTCTCCAGGCTGAGCCCACACAGCTCATATACACCCAACACATTCCTCAGCAACTCCTTCTCAAGTTGATTCCAGCTTCTTGGAAGAGCATGTCATCAGACAAAAATGACTGAACGTTTACTGAATACAGCTGACTTCCAGCAAACACATCTGAATCAGTGTTTCAGCTCCAGGCTCTCCCTCCCTGCTCTGAAGATGGAGTTAAGCAGCTTGGAGCTGCCAGATTCTCCACAAGATGGAAGGACAGTCTGAACTCAGGCTCTGTGTTCCCTGGATCTACTGGCAGCAGAGCCAGGGAACACAGCTCTGCTCTGATCCTGGAGAGGTTTTAATGAAAACCATTTTTGAATGTCAATAACAATTGCCTTCTGGAGCCTGCCTGGCACAGAGCTCTGGAGCCACTCACAGCCTGTCCCTCAGCCTTCCACCAGCAGGACTGACTCCAAGGGGAATTTCCAGCCACTGTGACAATTTAGCTCTCTAAACTAAAACTCAACTGGCTGAGCAAGGAGCAAAGCTCCAGGAATCAGCACCTAAACAAGCCAGCAGCTGCTCAGCCAAATGCCTGGTTGAAGAGTCAGTGCAACCGAGTGCCCTGTTAGACTCGACCCTTCCAGGCCTGGCCTTGTGCTGGGCTCAGAACCATGGTGGTCACACAATGGAGAAGGCTCAAGAGCTCTGCCTGACACCAAACCTCCCAGAACAGGACACACTTCCAGCAGTCAGGTACTCACAGAGCTGTCTCCCTTCTTGGGCATGGCTGGCTTCCTGGGGAAGAGGATGAGCTTGGAGTGGTACTCCTTCAGCCTCTGCACATTGGCCTGCAGGGACTCGGTGGATTTGTTCCGCCTCCGGGGATCCACGGAGATCCCGATAGTCCGGGCAAACTTCTTGTTGATGCCAGCGAGCTGAGGAGGGAGGAGAGAGCAGTGTCAGCATCCCACAGCTCCCACCAGCCAGGCAGGGACCCCAGCACGGGGTGCAGGCTCTGGAGGAAGGCTGGGTATCAGCTCAGGGACAACCAAGGGTATCCTGCTGTATCTTTGTGCTTAAAATGTTGCTCAGGCTGATTTTTGCAGGTGGATTTCCCTGGAGGAGCAAAGTGCAACCCCTGCAGGACACATCTAAACCGGGATTCACACAGATGTTTATGAGTCAGCTTATGGACAACTCTGGTTCACTGAATACTGGGAGCTCCATTAAATCAGGATTTTTCTTCTAACCATCTGAAACAACCATTAAATGATGTCTATTTTTTTAGACTACCTTAAACAAAAAACTAATTTTCTGTTTGAAGACAAACAGCTGCATCCTGCTTTGTGTTCCACCATTACCCAAAAATTAAAAAAAAAAGCAATGAAGTATTTGGCACCCAGAAGAACAATTTCCCTGCCTCAGTGCACCAATTTCAGTTATAAATGCTTTAATTAAGACACTGAGCCAGGCGCAGCGGCAGCTGGTGCTGCCAGGGAGCCCTGATGTGGAATCTGATCAGACACACAGTGGGTGCCTCTGCAGACCACCCTTACCTGCTCAGCACACCTGGGCAGGTCACAGGGACAAGGAACAGAGGACAGGAAACACCTCCCACTTTAATCCAACTATCTGGGCTTTCATCCAACTATTATTACTCCAGCTACTCCGAGATGCTGTGCTGAATGGTTCTTCCTCCTGGTACAACATCCTCTGCTAATCTTAGAACTACATTGAGCTGAGTTTACTTGGTCCTTGACTGGGAACATTGGCTAAAATATTTAGAACTAGCAGAACAATGTTTCATAAACAAATAATTTAATGAAGATGATCTTAGTCTTCTACCTCTCCTAAAAAAGTTTAGGAGACTCAAGGCTCCTTCAGAATTCAAATTTCATAGTCTCTGAATAGTCTGGGTTGGAAAAGACCATAAAGATCTTTAAGTTCCATCCCTTGCCATGAGCAGGGACACCTTCCCCTATCCCAAGCCCTGTCCAACCTGGCTTTGGTCACTTCCAGGCATGAAGTAGTCACAGCTTTCCTGGGCACCTTGTGCCAGGGCCTCCCCACCCTCACAGGGAAGAATTTCTTTCATATACCCAAACTAAATTTCCCTTATTTCGGCTTTATTTTAACAGAATTTTAAATTACACTCTCAGATAAACAGACATTTACCTTTCAAAGCACTCTTCACACTCCCACTCCACCATCACAGGTAAGACCATTTTTCCTTGCTCCCAGAGCCAGGAAATCCACAGCCTTCCCTGCCAGGTAGCAACACCTGAGGAAGTCACCTTGTGCAGGACAGGACAAGGAGCTCAGCTCAGACTTTATTTGCCTTTTTGAATGAGTGCTCTGTACTTACTTTAAGCTCCTCCAGGCTGAAGCCTCTGCCAGCACGGACCTTTTTGTGGTATCTGATGGTGGGGCACCTGACGATGGGCCGGATGGGCCCGGCCACGGGCCGGGGGGCGATGCGGCGAGCCTTGGCCTGGCGAGCCTTCCTCCTGGAAGGGCAGGGTCACAGCATCCTTCAGCTTGGGAAACACCTCAGGGGATGGAGCCCAACCTGTGCCCGACCCCCACCTTACCAACCCAGCCCGGAGCAATGAGTGCGGCATCCAGCCCCTGCCAAGCCCTGACCGCCCTTTCCAGGAAGAAATTCCTTGTGATGTCCAACCTGAGCCTCCCCTGCACAAACCCAGGCTGTTCCCCCTCCTTCTGTCCCTGTTCCCTGGGACCAGAGCCTGACCCCCTCCTGCCAGGCAATTGTGGAAACCCAAAAGGTTCCTCCTGAGTTCCTTTTCTCCAGATTGAGACCGCCCCAGCTGCTCCTGGTGATCCAGACCCTTCCTAGTTCCATCCCCTTATCTGGACAAGCTCCTCAATGTCTATCGTGCAATGAGGGGCCAAATGCAACACCGGAGTTCCAGGTGTGACATCAGCAGTACCACTACAAGGGACAGGGCCTGTCCTGGTCCTGCTGGTCACAAACCAAGCGTCACCAGCCTCCTGCCCACCTGTGACACCCACGGCATCTCTACGACATGCGCCACTCCCGCCTTGCAGGGAGGCACCTCCTGCCCTGCGATGGCTCCGAAACGAACAGCCGGGTCGGGCCGGCAGCTGCTGCCATCAGAGACCCAGGGAAGAGCGTTCATCACAGTGGATGCAGCGATTCCGGAGATGTCTCATCACTTGGCAGCGGCTCGCCCAGAGCACGAGCGGGGGGTGGCGGAACAGATCCACGGCGTCCCGACCCCGTAAACGGCGCCGCAGAAGCCGGGACAGCGCCCTCCCGCGGACCCCGGAGCTCCGGGACTCACCTGCGGAGCTTGCGGGCGGGCTGGTTGAACCAGGTGGCGACTCGGCGCTGCCAGTCCTTGTGGAAGTGGGGCTTCAGGATCATCCCATTGCGGCTGGGCGCCATGGCTGCGGCCTGCGGACACCGGCACGGTTAACGCGGGGACGACCCAGGCGCCCCTGAGCCCGCGGTCCCCGGCCCGGCGCGGCCCCATCGCCGCCCCCGGGGCCTCCCCCGCGGCCCCGCGCGGGGCTGTGGCGGCGGCGGGCGCGGCCCCGGCGGGCGGATGGCGGCGGATGGAGCCCCCGGCCCTCACTCACCTCCCGCCACGACAATGGCGACCGGAAAGGAAGCGCTGGCGCGGCGGCGCCGGAAGTGCCGCGGCGGCGCCCAATGGGCAGCGCGGGAGCGGCCCGGAGAGGGGCGGGGATAGCGGGGGGCGGCGGCGGCTGCTCCGTGCCCGCAGCAAAGATGGCGGCGGCTTAAAGGGCCCGCGCACCGCGGCGGGAACGGGGCCGCGGGGAGCGCGGACACGGGGAACGGGGCTACAGCCAGGCTCGATCGGCAGCAGCGGCTCGATGCCCTCTCCCGTGCCCTGCACCTCCTGGGCAGGGCGACGGGACGGACACTGGGCAGGGGTTCCGCTGCTCCCAAATCCTGAGGGATTCCCCATCCACCCCCAGAGCAGGATCCCGCTCCCTGCTGCCCTTTTGGGGTAGCAGCATTCTCTCGCAGAGGCAGGAGAGGGATCTCCACCGCCTGGGCAGATCCCAGGTCCCACAGCAGTGGGATCCACAGCCTTTGCCCGGGAGCAGTGGCACAGCAGTGCTGGCAGCAGCCCAGAAGCCACCAAGGACCCTGCGCTGTCCCCCCAGTGCGCTGCTCCCACTGTCACCCTCAGCTCCACAGAGCTGAACCCCCCTCCCCACAAAGGTTCTGTCAGTTAAAAAAAGAAAATCAAAGAAAACTTGAAATTTCATTTGCTGCTGGAAAAGGAAATTCAAAGAGTGAGACCGGGAAGAAACAAACAAATTTGGAATTAAAACATCCAGGCAGCAGCGTCCAAAATGTGGAAAGTTACTTGTGTCCCTGAACTCAAGGGCAATCACTCCCTGGGCGCTGAGAGACCCCTGGGATTGAGCTGGGACAGGGGAGAAGACACAGTGCAGAACATCTTCACATTGTCAGGGAAGCAGGGGGCTCCCAGCTCCAGCCTGACCCGGGACAGGAGCCTGGGACTGCGACAAAGGCCCCAGGGCTGGGAGCCGTCACAGCCCAGGCTTGAGCTGGGGTCTTTCAGGTCACAGACAGTCCTGATGGAGTAACTCCAGACAATAATCCTTCCTAAAAGTGCAGCCAGCCAGGGCACTCCAGGCAGCAACAACCACTTTAATGCTTTCCCTGATGAACACCAGACAACCCTGTCAGCAGGGCCCGTTTTGCAACAGCCACGAGGATGAAAGAGCTTTTCCTGAGCATTCCCAACAAACACACCTGCTTTTGCTGGATTTCCAAGAGCACCTCTGCAGCTCAGAACATCTTCCCATGTGTGCTCAGAGTCACCCTCTGCACAGTTGGTTTCTATGTCCCACTGCTCAGCTCTTTTTGCCTCAACTTCTGCTTGGGAAAAACTTGCTGTAAAAGCTGGACATAAATTATTGACCAGGGAGAAGGAGGCTCTTGTCCTGTACCACTCCACAGCTCTAATGAGCTTCATGTGTGCCAAACACCCCCGGAGCCTGACACATTGTACACACACAGCAGCACGTTGTGGGCAGTTTATTCCAGCCAGGGCTGTTTGTGTGTTGTGTTCAAAGGTTACACAAGAACTGCAGCTGCCCAGCTCAGCCCCACAGGGGTGTCCCCATGCTGAGGGCACAGCCCTGCCCTCCTGCCATGGCACAGAGCACAGCCAGAAGTGGCTTACATGGGACTTTCCACCCACTGGAATACGTTCCCTGCTCCTGTGTACGAGAAACTTCCACAGCAGATCAGACTCACCCAGCTCCTAATCACCACCACCCCGCTAGGAATCAACTCTGAAATCCTGAGGAGTTCTCCTTCCTGCAGGATAAAGCTCAAAGAGCTCATGTAGCCATCCCTTAAACTTGGGGTAGCAGCAGCAGCAGCACAGCAATTCCCTGCTCAGCACCTTTGATTCTGGAGCTGAGAAGGCAAAAGCTCTGTGTCCAAAAGAGCCCTCCCGTTCCACATGGAGGGGGTTCACACAGGCCTCAGGCGTGGTTCCTCCTCCTCCTCGTGGCTCGGTGGCTGGGGAGGTGTCTCCTCCTCCCTGGTGTCCTGCTTGTCCCTCTCAGCCTGCAGCCAGCTCTGAGGAGCAATCATCTTCTTGGGCCCGTGGGGCGGGGGCCCGATCAGCGCTTCGATGTCATCATAATTGATCACCTCCTTCTCCAGGAGGGCATTGGACAGCTGCAAAGGGGAGGGAGGCAAAATCAGGGATGGAGCTCCCAGAGAGAGCAGAGCCCTGCTTCTCTGAGCTGGTCTGAACCATCAGCTCAACTCAGCCCCCAGCACCTGCAGCCCCCCAGGAGCAAGCTGGCTGTGCCACCACAGATGGGGTGACCCCAAATTCTCCAGGCTCCAGCACTGTTCCCAAGAGCATGTTTGGCCAGGAATACACAATGAGACTGCAGGCAACAAAGCAAGCTCTTGGGAATGATTTGCAAGGAGAGCTCCAGGAACAATGAGAGAAGTGTCCCTCCTGCCACTGTCACTGCACCTGTGGCCCTGCCCAAGAGCCAAAGCAGCAGCATGGAGACCTCTGGCAGACCCAGAGCCTTCCCTGCACACACAGAACTAACAAAGAGCTGCCTGTTCCTGCAGGCAGGGGCTGGAGGTCAGCACAAGTTCCTCTCCAGAAGAGTGGAATTCTCTGGCCCCTCTGGCAGCAGCACCACCCCTCTGGAACAGCAGGTGGCTGTCCAGAGTGGAACTGCTGGATCCTGCTGACGAGATGTGACACGCTGGCCTGGCAACCGAAACACTGACTCTGGAGATACTTTGGCTGCACTTTAAAGTTTTTTTCTGTGCTGAGCCTCTAGCAAACATCTGGCTGCTGTTAGATGGCAGCAGCAGGACAGAGGAGCCTGCAGAGACACTCCTGAGGATCCCTGCTCCAGAGGTGCCAGGGCACTGTCCCGGGGACAGCAGCGTGTCCCAGCTCTCTCCTTACCACGCACGGGAGGCCTGACACTGAGTAGCTGAAGGGGTTGTTGTTGTTGTTCTTGTTTGTTTAAAAAGAGGATTTAAGGAAAAGAATTGCTTGATTTGCAAAATAGGCAACATTCAGTTGACCCCTGGTCATTTTGGAAGTCACGGACTGGAATTCTGAAGGGAAGTCAAGGAGATGCAGAGGGTGCTGTGACCCAAGCTTGGCGCAGCACTGGGCACAGAGCTACTGGCACAGGCAGGGATGTGCCAGGGCGTTTGGCTGGATAGGGACTGTCAGGACACAAAGGGGAGAAGGCAAAGCTCTGTCTCTGCAACAAGGATTCTCTGGTGTATCAGACATTAAGGAGGTGAAAACTGCCTGGAGTCATCAGGAAGCAGGAACCAGCCCCCGTCAGCCAAGGCACCATTTTCCTGCACCAAAGCCAGACACTGTCCACCTGATCACTGGCTTGGCTTCCCAAAAACAGTCACTGTCAGCTCTCCAGAAAATTGCACTGCCAAGAGGCAAGCAGAGAAGTGCAGGTGAAGGACACAAATTCCAGCTTTGATCATTTCCACAGAGCACTCCTCCTCCTCCATCTACCCTGCAAACACCAGCTGGTGTGAGGAGGCAGACTACTCACTGCTGGGAAAGGCACACACATTCCTCCCGTGCCTGCTCTCAGTCTGGGGGATACACAGTAAACAGTCACTCGTTCCCAACACTCCCACTACAAGACTTTCTACGAGAGAGACAACACTGCAACAGCTGAGCTACAGAGCACAGAGAACAGCAAAACCACCAGTTAAAAACACCCAAACCACCCAACAAACCCCCACACAATTCAGCTCACGGTTTGCAGCTTGTCCCGGTTCTCCAGCAAGAGCTTTTCTGTGCGCCTGTAAGCCTGAGCCACCAGGGTCTTGGCTTCCTTGAAGAAAGAAGAAGAGGGAGTTGGGGTGTAGGTGGCAACAAACACAATGTGTGGCTAAACAAGGAGAGCGCTGAGGGATGGAATCTGCAAACTGAGCCAGGCAGAATGTGGCTCCTATCAACAGAAACTATGGATAAACTGGCTGGAAAAAGGCCCAAGGAGTGCTGGAGATAAGGGGCACTGAAGTCTTGCCCTAGCACAGCTCGATGGGAAATGCAGATTAAGGCTGTCCAGGAGCTAAAGGTGCAGCTCAGCACAAATCCCAAGGAAGCACAGCCATGGTGCTTCTGAAATAGAGCTTTTTTGTTTCCAGCTTTTTGACTTTTGAACTAAAGCAATGTGTTTTTTCAGCAACGAAGCCAAATTTCCTGTCAAAACAGACTGATCTGCAGTCAGTTGGACCATCTAACCATTGGTTAGATCTGCTCTAGGAAGTGCACACGTCTACACTGTGCAGCTGTAACTTTAAGACACAGGTTTCTTGACATCTCAGCCCTGCACAGCACAGGCTGCTGGGCTGAACTCACAGCCAGGTGGGATTCTGCCTGTTCCTGCTGCCCCACTGCACAGCCCTGACACATGGAACAGGTCACTGCTCACTACTGGCCAACAGCAAAATGCAAATTGTTCAGGTGTAAACCACTTGCCATTTTTCAGAGAAGTGCAGAAAGCAAAGAACAAAAAGAAACCCTTAGCCCAGGGTGGCCTTACGTGGTCCATCATCTGCAGCAGGCCCTGGCTGAAGGGGCGCCGGCCGATGCCAGGGGCACTCTCGGGGTCTGGGAAGGAGATCTGCCCGATGCTGGGCACCATCCCATACTGCTTCACCATGGCATAGGCAATCTTGGTCACCTTCTTCAGGTCATCCTGTGCTCCTGGCCAGGAAAGACACACACACTGCTGGCCAGCTCTCAGCTCGGGGCAGGAAGAGCACATCCTGCACAAACACATGTCCTACCAGTGGAGAGAGCAGAGGACCCACTGCAGCCCGTAGGGGAGAACACTCAACGCACTGAGGGACCTTCCTGCAGGTCCCAGGAGTGACAGAGTGACCCTTCTGTGGCCAGCTCACCTGAGTCCAGACCTCGCACTGCCCACAGAGCAACTTGGTCTAGTGGAAGGTATTTCTACTCATGGCAAGGGGTGAAACGGGATGGGCTTTAAGGTCCCTTCCAACCCAAACCATTTTGCGATCTTATTTGGATTTAACTAGTTAGAAAGAGCAAAGAAAGTTCTAGGTCTTCTCAAGAGCCTCATCAGTAACTGCAACTGTGGCCTTAGGCTTTGGGACAAATCTGAGACAAGACAGTGAAAACCAGCCTGAGACCTCCATCTTGCGAGTGTCAAAACACACCATGTGACATTTCTTCTTGCCAGCACAGGAAACCTCCATCCCTTGCTCAGATCCCCCTGGATCTCCACCTGCCCGTGCCAGGCTCTGGCTCCTCACCTGTGGTGACCTTGTTAAAGGTGATGGCCTCGGCCACTCTGCCCCCCAGGGCCATGCACATCCTCTCCAGCAGCTGCTCCTTGGTGAACAGGTACTGCTCCCGGGGCAGGATCTGCGCAAATCCCAGAGCCGCGTTTGTCCGAGGGGCTATGGACACCTGCAACACAGAGCAGCTCCCTCAGCTCAGAGAGCTGCAGAGCTCTCCCTCCAGCACCACAGGGAGGGCAGCAGGAGGCCTCTGCATTCCCAGTGAAGTTTGTCCATAGCCACGGACAGGTTGGCCTCCAGAGCCACGGCTAAGGACAGCAGCGTGTCCTCATTCCTGCACCGAGGACTCTGCCTTCACACACAAACACACTTCCTGCTCAGGAAATCAGCCTTAACAGCAAGTCACAGAAATCCTGAAATTTAGGAGCTACTTTGGAGTGTATAGGCCACACCGAGTTCACTGATTCTGCTCCAGAATCCCTGAGACTACCTGCAGAAAGACAGGAACCTTCAGAAAAATAACAGCCATTTTCCCCACCCACTAAATGAGAGTAATTAACACCAGTTCTGCTTACACAATGGGTCATTCAGAGTGAATGTGCTACTGGTAACTGGCCAAGGAGCTGTCACCCTTGTCATTTCACTCCCCACCTCCCCCCAGTGTCCCTGCTTTTGGAGGAGATGTGCACAGATGACATCCCAGGGTGCCAAAGAGGCCTTTCCCTGCAGAGAAGGGCTTCGGGCAGACAGCCTCCCAGTCTGGAAAACACATCTCTCCATCAGTATCAGAGCAACTCCTGCAGGGGCTTCACTGCCTGCAACGTGCTGGGAAAGGGATCACATTTGGATGTGTGTACACACGGAGCAGCCTGGAAGTGCATGACTGAGCAGCAGCACCAGGAGACTCAGTTGCTTGTAATTTTTAATTGCAAGGCTTCTCCTATAGCTGTTAATCAGCTTTGCACCAGCACTATCATCAATGGAGCCTAATAATGGATTTCTCTACAGCATAAATTAGGGACATGGTTTATATAATCACAGAATCATTAAGGCTGGAAACGTCCTCCATGACCATCAAGCCCAACCTTCAACCAAATCCCACCAGCTCACTGAACCACACTGTGAAGTGCCACGTCCACTTGTTTTTGAACATTTCCAGGGCCAGTGACTCCACCACCTCCCTGGAGAACCTGTTCCAATTCTTAACCAACCTTTCAGTGAAGAATTTATTCCTAATATCCAGCCTGAACCCCTCCTAGTTTAGTGGTGGGCTGGGCAGTGCTGAGTAGTTGGACTCAATGCTCTCAGAGGTCCTTTCCAAGGAACATGATGCTGTATTTGCCATTTACTTTTCTGCAGTAGCACAGCCCCAGGCTCACAGAGCTGAGCAGAGCTGCACACAAGTACCACAGAGCAATCTTGGACAGGGAAGCCCCTGGGACTGCTCTCCCTGGAGGTGGAGGTACCTTCATGACAGCCTCAGTGTGCTCCAGCAGCCACCCAACCAGCGCGTGCCCGGATTCATGGAATGCCACCACCTTCCTCTCTTCTGGTGACAAGATCTTACTTCTTTTGGCAGTGCCTGTGGGAACACACACCAGGGTTTGATAAGTTATCAACAGGTGCAACCAGTGGGGCATAACCTGGTCCAGTCCAGGGCACAGCCCGTGGCTGAACCGTTTGTGCTGACTCTGGAGAGGGGGAGGCAGCAAAACCCCTTTAGCTAAAATGTTTGGAAAAGGTGCTCCCTGGCCCTGAGGTGGAAAGCAATCCATGCCTGGGACTGCTTGAAAACCCTGGCAGAAACTTTTCCCACTTCTCCTTACAACAGACTTAATCATTAGACAAATACTTTGACATTTGATTTGATCACAGCTCAAGAACCTTGTTCCCACGGCTGGATCTGTAAAAAGGCAGCTTACTTTTTTTTTTTGTGTGGAAAAAATCTGAAAACAACACAAAAAATTGCAAACAACAAAACCCAAAATGAGACTAGCTAGAATCTCACACTCATTTTGCTATTTTCAGTCCCTTAGGCAGAACAAGAGAGAAGAAAGATGTTGAATCATATATACGAGGTCCCAGTTGAGAAAATTGTGCATTAAGAGTGTTCAAATCAGCTAAAGTCCAGGAGTAGATACAGAAATCCTTCTCCAGAGCCTGGAAATGTCTCTGATTACACATGGCATGCTCCATATGAGCTTATTCAGGCTCCTGAGACCCAGCAAATGAAGCCATAACTCACACTTAACCCTTCCTCCAGGAAGGTGATTTTTCAAAGTATCTTTTTTCCAACTCGGCAGAGCAAGTTCAAAAAGGGTTTAAAAAAAACAAAAAACGAATGGAAGTAAAACTTCCAGCACATAGGAAGAATAAGTACAGAACACACAGTGTGTCAGGCACTAATTACAGATCAGAATGTTGGATGCAAAAATGTCCCAGGGTTTGCAGGGCAGAGTCCCCACACAGAGCCCAGGGCAGCGGAGGGGAGAGCAGCCAGTCAGAGCCAATATTGCACCAAGCTTGCTTCATGTCTTGGAAAACAACATTCTATTAACATGAACTTTTAAACGAAGTCAAGGGTTTTATTAAACAAGGAAACAACAAAATTAGCGTGGCAGATCTTGTAAAATTACTGCTCAGAGACCCTGGAAACTGCTGTGCCCCGCCAGGCACGATGGAACAGCAGATTTAATTCCAACTGCCTTGATTTTCATCAGTCAGAGCCCTACCCTGCCCCCAGCAGAGTGTGAGCATGGCCCTGTATGGCTATTTCCACAGAAAGATGTATCTATTGTCTATAAATATATGAATTTATATATATATATATATATATACACACACACACAGACACTTAAAAAATCCCTGCCAGCCCACTGAGGGAGGGACTGTGCTCTTCACAACAGCACACAGGGTGCCCACCAAGATTATTTCTTTTCCTACATAATCTCCAGGCATGGAAGTCCCCTGAAAGCCTGCAGTTATCACATTCATGACTGACACAAGCCACCCAGGAAACAACTCTGGTGCATCTCTGCTGGCCTTATACAAACCCCCAAGAAAACAGGCTCCATCTTCTAAAGCCAAGCCCTAAAAGCCTCTGTGTGCTCAGCAGGTTTCTACCCTCACTCCCAGGAGATCTGACTGACTGCTTTCTGTTCCCAAACTAAAAACACAATGGGAACTACCACAGAGAAAAGTTCTTGCTCCTCCCTTACAGCAACACAAAGCTTTAAGGCTGACAGGGCCTCTGGACTTGCAGAGCTCCCTTTTGATTCCACCCCACTCTTATTAAAACCAGAAGCTCCTAATGGAAAGCACAGTAATATCTTCTTTCTTTCAAGAAAAGCTTTTATAGGAACTGAAATGCCCTCTGGATTGTGAAACCCAGAAGCATTCCTATGACATGGAAAGGGTACATTTAATACAGGGGCCTGGGGGGTTGTTTGGGGTCTTTTAGAATCTGTCTACAAAAAATAGCCAGTCCTGCTAATATGAGAGAATCTGATTAAGCAACAAAAAGACTCCGTGGCTTCCTACACACACCAGAGCCTGAGTGAGGCCAGGCAGCTTTAACTGCCAAAGCTCATGTCCTGCCATGCCCCAGCACATGGATCCCAGAGATCCTTCTGCTGCCAGCCCTCCCAGCCTTCCCTGCTTTTTGCTTTATCTTCCCAGTCTGGGGAACTAAGGCGAGGCTCAGAAAGAAAAGGCAAGTGAGTCCCTGCAAGTCTGGCGCTTGTGCTCCTGCAGATGGGAAAGCAGAGCACATCTTTACAAGAGCATGTGGTGCCAGGACAAGGGGGAATGGCTTCAAACTGAAAAAGAGGAGGTTTAGTTGGAATATCAGAAAAAAACAAATCTTCCCTGTGAGGGTGGGGAGGCCCTGGCAGGGGCTGCCCAGAGAAGCTGTGGCTGCTCCATCCCTGGAAGTGCCCAAGGCTAAGCTGGATGGGGCTTGGGGCAACCTGAGATAGTGGAAGGTGTCCCTGCCCATGGCAGGGGGTGGAATATAGAGGACTTTAAAGTCCCTTCCCACCCAAACCAGTCCAGGATTCTGTAATCTTTGCTGCAGCTGATGAGAATTTCCCTGTTACAACTACAATTGTCCCCCTGTCCACTCTTGGGAGCTCCTGAGTACAGTCTGGGATTTGTGCTTTTAACCAAAGCACTCCAAGGGTTTTGTTTTTCTGCAACAGGTGAAGCTGTGAGGAATTTTCTCAAACATCTTATTTAAAATGAGGACTTCTCTGAGTGTTTTCTGATAAAGCAAACACTCAGGACCCAATTCCAGGATCAGGAAGTAACTGATCCAGTACAAACATCCTGTTCCACACGTTCCACTAAAAAGGCAGAGTGCCAGTCCGTGTGCCCAGGCTCCTGCTGGGAATGGAGCCTGGAAGCAGTTCAGTGTCTGATTATGAGATCCACAGCTTGGCTCCAGGGCAGTTCAGCCCAAAACCCACCAGATCCAAATCCCTCAGGTGAAGTCTAGAGTCCTGGGAACTCTTTTCCCCTCCCTACAACACAAAGGGAAATCTCCAGAGGTTCCTCTCCTGGCAGTGGCACAAGCAGCAGGGAAAGGCCACAGGATGTTCTCAGAGGGAGAACAGTGCTCCACTGTCTTGCAGTTTATTCTGCCAATTCATCAAAGCCTAGGCTTGGAGGGCAGAAAGAAAAATTTCTAATTTCTTGCTGGTGAGGATGCAGAGACTATTTGCTATTGATATTTATGTAGCAGGTGTCCAGAGCAGCAAGAAAAATTCAGTGATATTGTAACTCTTCTTGTTAAAAAAAACAACAAACAACAACCCACAACCCCCCAACCTTCTAAACTGAAAAAGCAACAGGGATTCGAATTTTCCTCTTTATTATTTTGTCAGTGGCCATTTCCCCTGAGCTATGGGTTCAGACTCCTGCAGATTCAGGAAGATGGAGCCATTTGGGGTCTTCTTCAGAGAACTTTCTGTGATTGTCATTGGAGACCTTCAGGCCAGAGCACACTCTGGACCCATCTGTCTTTCTGGGATGTAACCCCTTCACCTGAGCAGAACAGACCCTGAGGCAACCTCAGGAAATGCTGCAGCACTGGCACAGGCAGCCCAGAGCAGCTCCTGGATCCCTGGCAGGGCCCAAGGCCAGGCTGGATGAGGCTGGGAGCACCTGGGACAGTGGGAGGTGTCCCTGCCATGGCAGGGGTGGCACTGGATGTGCTGTAAGGACCCTCCCAACCCAAACCAGTCCACAGTTCCATGGAATGGCTGCACCTCTCACCTGCAATGACTCTCTCCACGGCGTACTCGAAGTTGGAGGTGTCGATGGATTTGTGCCCCTCCCTGGCAGCGTGGAGAGCAGCTTCATTGCAGATGTTTGCTATGTCAGCTCCTGCAGACACGAGTTCACAAGAGTTACACTGGGTCTGAACAGGACACAGAACCCAGAGGAGGAATGGGCACAAACAAATCTGGAGAAGGACCTAAGGAAGCCAAACAGCCTGTGCTCTTTGTTCCTTGGGAACAGAGAGCAACCCCAGCCTGTGGTGTTGATGTTGGATTTGAATAATACAACTGCTTTGGCAGGGAATGCTGATACCACCCAGAGCTCAGCAATCCAGGAGCAGGCTGAGGCCAAGGCTGGCTCCCAGGGACAGGGCTGGTGTGGGCAGCGGGCTGGCACAGGCTGCTGCTCTGCTCGACCTCGGAGAGCAGAGAAGGAACATCTGTTCCCAGTTTGTGTGGGTGGGTGATGGTGGCGGGGGGCTGCTGAGAGCAGACACGGAGAGGCAGCGTGCTGGGGCCTGGGAGAGGGGAAACCCAAAAGGATATTCCAGGAACTCCACATAAACAGGAACTCTGGAGCCCCTTGCTCAGCACTGTTTCAAGCTCCCAGGGACCCACCCTGGAAGCAGGCTCGATGCAGGAGCCAGGCAGAGCTGTCCAATTTCTACTCTGATCAGCAAAATAATTCCTACTTGTTCCTTCCATCACTTTCCTGGTAACATAAATCAATTTAACAATCTCTCCTCTGAAGTGCAGCACCTCCTTAACAGCTTTGACAGGAGCATGACTGGTTCCTTCCCTTAGGAGTTAGGCACCTGGGCATTGTAAAAGGGTGTTTTCCCTACCTCCCCACCCTGCTAGTCCTACATATTTCAGAAGATTGAAAATAGTAATGAATTACTGCTCATCAGAGCTCACCAGGGAGCTGGTCAGGTTCCCAGTATTTTTTTCTGTTTTCCACAGAAATGGAGAAAGAAGCCCTTTTTGACCAAAACTCCCTGCTAGACCCCCAGTACCCAGGAGCTCCAGGCTGAGTGGAGCAGGAGCACCCAAGGACACATCATACCACTGAATCCTGGGGTCAGCTCTGCCAGGTGCTGCGAGTAGAAACTGCCGTCCTGGATCAGCTTGAGGCCCTTCAGATGGTGCTCAAAGATCTCCTTTCTCTCCTGTAAAGAACACCCAGCACCTGAGCCCAGCCAGGGGTCACGACGGGGCCCTGCATTCATGGCACGGAGCAGGGTGGTGGCACCGCCGGTAGAGGGGACACTGACAGTGCCAGCAGAGGGCAGGGCTCTCCTTGCAGAGTTCCAGTGCTCCAGCAGCCCTGATAAACACCCAGCTCTCAAATTCCCAACAGATGCACGAGGCTCCCCTGAGTCACAGCTTTCTCTCTCAGGGCCACTCTCCCCTCCTCACTCTCACTCTGATCTCTCTTAACTTCTCCCTCACCATATAGGCCCTCTCAGGAAGGAGCTCTGACTGCCTCGACCTACTCCTGCACAAAGCACAAACTGCAGAGCCCATCCAGCAGCTCTTCAGCCTGCACCCATTTCCCAGATGGAGGTGGGGGTGAGATGCTGCTGGCGAGCAGCCACCAGTGACTCATTCAGCTGGTCCAGGAGATCCTGACTCAAACAATGGGCTCAGTTGCCAGGGTTTTTCCCCTTCCTCCTTCAGGGCAGCTGCACAGTTCATGCTTCCGGGGCCAGATTCTATCAGGCATTTAAGGTATTTTCACTGAAAACTCTGCGGAGGACAGTGAAGCACAGATGGGAGAGGAAGAGCCTGTGCTGGCACAGCACACAGATCCTCACTGCAGCTGAGCCTATTCCCAGAACTCTGCTACAAATGTCAACACAGCAGACATGGAAGCCTCTTGTAAATGGATTTAAAAAGCATTCAGAAGGAGAAAGTCACTTAACAGGCTGCCTAAAGGAAAATGAGGAGCCTTACAAGGATAGGGAGGGCAATAAACCTACAGAACAAATAGTGCTCAAGGCACATGACAATTTAAGCTCTCACACCAGCCAATTGCCAATTAGGTGCTTCCCAATTTCCTGAAGAGAAGACACAAACATAACTCTGCATCTGCATGGCAAAAGGAACCTCACAGAAGAATTCACTGCCAAGGGTCTACCAGAGCAGAGACCTCCAGACCAGTGAGCTGTCACTTCAGAGGAGTGGGCCACTGCATCAGCACCACAAGTCCTTGATTCAGAGCACAGAGGCTCCACATCTCTACCTCCTCCAAGCTCAGCCTTGCCAGGCCAGTGAGACCAGCAAGGGCTGGGACACCTCAGTCACAGGAAGGACAAGGCAGCTGGTGGAACATACCTGCAGTGTGGGGAGATCAATAAAGATGTGCCTGTCCAGCCTGCCAGGTCTCATCAGGGCGTTGTCCAGGACATCGGCGCGGTTGGTGGATGCCAGCACTATGACGTGATCCGTGGTCCCCATTCCTGCCAAAACCAGGACCAGAGCAGGAGGTTTGCCCCAGCTCACTCTGCACTGCAGGCACACAGTGGGCTGGAGGCAGGAGATGGAGTACCCAGCTTTACACAAAGCCAGAGGGTGTGCACAGCACCCTTTGGGGCTGCTGAGGCTGAGTGCCCCCTGCAGCTTGGAGCAAAGTCAGGAAGGAACCTCCCAGGTGACCCAGGCCAGTCCTGGTTATCATGGATACTCTGAAATCTCCTTTTCATTTACTTAGTAAGTCTTGGCTTAAGACTTCTTTTTCTCTTCCTATTGCCACACTTGGAAATTGCTCCAACTAGAACCCAGAACAGAACCTCTGTTTTGATGAGTTCACAAATGCCTTCTCACCCCCAGGATAAGTCAATTCCTGAGCCTTTAGCTCCAGATTGTACAAGCAGCATTTCCTAGCTGAAACAGCCTTTTCCACAAATTTCCATGGAAAGCCCTTTCAGTTTTTATTTATTTCAGCCTTCAGTCACAGACAGGCCACCAGGGGAGGGAGAGGCTTTCCTATGAGCTGCTCAGAGAGAGGACAGCTTTGCCACCCAACAAGGGCCATGTTACAGAACGAGTTGTTCTTTGCCTCCTCACCTCTTTCAGGCACTGTGCAGGGCCCTGCACAGACCAGCCCTGCAGAACCCACACCAGACACAAAACACAACCCAAGAGCTTTGCACTGATTATCAGCACAGAATTTGGCCAAGACAGTAGGAGCAGCCTCAATAGAAGCATCAAAGACAGAGAGGACTTCCTGGGGAAGGGAAGGCAGGGCATTGGCAGCTGCAGGAGGGCAAAGAGGAGCAGACTTTGTGCTGCCTGGGTGAGGAGCCAGATCTCCCATTGAATCACTGCCCCACACAGTTATTTATTGCAATCCCCCAGGTGCCTGCAGGCCCCTGGGCATGAGTCACCTGTTTCCAGCACATTCCCCAGCCCTGGCACACAGCAGCCTTCCCAGGGAAAGGACACCACAGTCCCATGTGCTTCCCTCTGCCAAGTCCCACGCTGTGGAGAGGCGGCTCCGTGCACGTAAGCTGGGCCAGTTTCAGCTCTCAGCTCCCGCAGAAGAGCTGCCAAATGTGTCAGCGTGCGAGAGCTCAGCACAGATCAAGGCTCCAGGTGAGGCAGGGGACTGGCTGTGCCAGCCTGTGCTGCAGCAGACCCGGTGCTCCCTCTCTGCAGGCTCCTGCCTAAATAAGCTGCCGGAGAGGATGAAGCCCAGCATCCTTCAGGCGTGTATCACACTGCACTCTGGAGTGGGATAAACAAGCAGAGACTGGCAGGCACTCCAGGAATGGCAGGATTAGATGGCACAGTGCATTATCTGCCTTGCAGCTGGGAAGACTCTCTTAAAATAGGTCTGACTATTAGAACAAATAAAAAACCAGAAGCACTGGGAGCATCCTCCTCACATCAGCTTCTGCCCCACTTGCTTAATGCAACACCACCTGGCATGTCACAGGCAAAGATCAGCCAGAGGAACAGGCTACAAAAACAACACCTCATCACATCAACAAATGAGAGACAGCTCTGAAAATGCAGCCTGAAAAAAAGAGTTCCTGCAAGGGTCACAAAGGAACCACTCCAGAAAGGAAAGGGAAAAAGGGTCTACTCGAGCTGCGAGTGCCCTGCTCCCCACTGAGCAATACACTGCTTGGTGGGCACTGTGTCAGCCTCCAAAAGCCTTTGGACATCTCCTGGGAGCAGTGGCACTGAAATGGGGCCCCTTCCTGAAGGAAGCCTCAGGGCTGCACATGGCACAGCTCGGGACTTGTCTGAGGTTCCAGGTGAAGAGCTGCTACCAAAAGCCATGCTGCATTTCCATTCACAAACCCCCAGCTCAGGCCAGGACTGCCAAAGCTCCTCTCAAAGCATGCAGAACAGAGGAGAGATTTGGGTCACATTCCTCCTCCACTTGTGTGTGGTTTGAGAGGGAAGATTCACTATTGAAAGCGGGCACCTGCTCCGGCAGAGCCGGGCTGTGTGCGTCACTCCCAGCGCTCACAATCAGCCTTTGTGGAGAGGCTCCCGGCCCCTCCCCTTCTCCCAGCACGGCCGGTGCTTCCCCAGCCCACAGCAAACCGTCAGAGGGAAGGAACCTGAGGCTGCTCAGGAACAGCCCCCGATTTCTCCAAATGTTCACACCAATGTGACTGAGCCCCAACCTGCATTCACCCTGTGCAGCTCATGGGGCACTCAGCTCCCTGCAGAGCTCTGATCCTCCTTCCCTTGCTCTCCCTTCCCTCCAAGAAATCTCATTCAATCACAGAAATCCAACAATCAGCGATGACTCACTGATCTGCTTTTGTGCATTTTTTCCCTCCAATTAACACCTATCTCGGGTCTATGGTATTGTCTTGCCTTCAGCCCTCAATTTAGGCTCAACCAGAGCTCTCAACCTTCATCTCAAGGCTTCCTCACAAACACTCACCACTCCTGGGGCAGAACTGCTCCCCTCCTAAACAGGTCATTCTCCATCAACCTGGGAACTGTTTTGCTGTGCTGCACGTGGCACACCAGTGTTGTTTTAGGTGACACACTCCAGTGACACGTGCCAGGATCCCTGCTGATGCCATGCTCCCAGCACCAAGCTGACATCCTTGCCAGCTGTCTCCTGTTTGACACTCTCAACTCCTTGCATTGTTTTTTTTAGTGTGTGTTTGATAAAGCACTGAGCAAAATGAAGGTCTCTGTACATGATCTGTGCGAGACACGAATAAAGAATGAGATAATATAGATTTAAAAATAAACCAGGCAGCACACTGCAAACAAGGGACTATAAAGTACACACTGAGGATAATATTTACCTTCTAAACTCACTTTCCAGTTGAGCTGAACCCTTATTTCTGCACTGAGACTCACCAGGAAAACACTCTGGAAACCACACCTAATTTTTACAGACTGATGGAAATCAGACATTTTCATTTTTAGGATAGAGATGTGGAATGTACTAACTACATATTCCTGAACAGACATGCAGGCTTCCATTCAATTCAGAGGCCAGCTCACCCTAAAACTGTTAGGGGAGAAAAGGACCCACCCAAGCCAGGACTGCTGGGCTGTGTTAGCACTGGCCTTTCCTGTCAGGATCATCTACTTCACTGGAAACACTCAGTACTGAGCCAGCAGTTGGAACCTGGGTCTGGGGATGTTTTTGGTGCATGATGGCTTCTAGTTTTTCATATGAAGAGTGTGATGAGACAACATGACAGTCAAGCTATGAGTCACAGTTACAGTGAAGGGAAAACTGAAACAAACTCTTCCTCATGGGCACGTAGTTGGTTATTCCTCACCCTGAAATAGTAAGATTTAGTAACAGCAATATTGCAAGTTGGGTCAGTGCTGCAGGCTTGGACAGAGAGAGCCAGAACTGCCAAAGAAGCATTCTTTGTGTGAAGGTGTCTGAGCAAAGGGCCAATTCCAGGTGCACAACAGTCAGAAACCAAACCCACGTGTGGCCTCAAACCAGGACTTGTTTGCAAAGCTTATCTCCCTCATCTCAGAGATCCTGTGGTCAAGGCAGACAACAAAACATAAGGCAGTGGACAGGAGAATTGATATATTACTTCATTTCTGTCCCTTTAGGACAGCTGAACTCTAAACTCCGACAGGCTTTAAACCACTACTCGTCTCAGACTGGATACAACAAGTATCCAACAACATGTAATGGCCAGCTGGACTGAAACTCCAGGGGGTTAAAGTTTACTGGATTTAGGGACTAGTGATGGGGCACATGGGCTCAGACTGGTCCAGACTTCAGCAAGACAACACCGCAGAGGTCAGGCAAGTTCAAGCAGGACAAAGATGAACAGGCCAACAGCTGGACCTCTGAGGAGAGAAGGGCAGGGAGAAACACTGACCATCCATTTCCACCAGCAGCTGGTTCAAGGTCTGCTCCTCCTCAGCGTTGGCAAAGCCAGAGACGTTGGTGGAGCGCTTCTTGCCCACGGCGTCGATCTCGTCGATGTAGACGATGCAGGGAGCGCGAGCCTGCGCCTCCCGGAACAGGCTCCGCACACGAGCAGCTCCCAGGCCTGCAGCGAGGGAAACACGGTGAGCCTGCTAGATAAAGCTGGCAGCAAAGCTGGAGAGCAGCACTGCTGGCCCTCAATGAGGCACCTGAGACCAGACAAACCCTCCCAGAACTCGTGTTTAGTCCTCAGGCTCAGTGCGTCCTGGGGCTGGGTTTAACTGGGCTCCTAAACCTGCAGGGACTCCTACAGCTGCTGCAAGAGGAGCTTTGCTCCCAGCTCCCAACATGGCCTCCTGCTCCTCCCATGGCTCAGAGCAGAAATAGTCAACATTTTCCTGCATACTGACCCTCCTCGGGTCTCAAGAGATCTGTGAGGAAGGAAGAAAAGGAGAAGGATGGAAATCCCAAGGCACAGAGAGGCCCTACTTTCCCCATCTGCATTTCCATACAAGGAAGGAAGCCTCAGTCAAGGGCTTTAATAATAGGTACAGGGAAGCCAGAGAGGATGCTTGCAGGTGAAGGACCACAGCTGCACTCTGTCAGAAAGCAGCAACCAGAAATGCACTTCAGATAGTACATAATTAAGGAACTGCATCACTGAAAGCCTTTTATATCTTCAGTCTAAGTATCCAACTCATCCTCCCCCTGCCAAGCCCTGTCCTTTGCAGGAAGCCCAGCCAGCTCCCTCCAACTCCACAACAGACAAAGAGAGCACCTCACCTCCAATCACCTCCACGAACTCGGAGCCTGCCATGGCCAAAAACGGCACCTGGGCCTCTGTAGCCACGGCCTTGGCCAGCAGAGTCTTCCCACAGCCTGGTGGGCCCAGCAGCAAGGCGCCCTTGGGCACTTTGGCCCCGAGCTGGAGGTAGCGATCAGGATTCTGCAAGGACAGCAGAGCTCGGTCAGAGCCACAGCTCATACCAGGCACCTGCACCACAGTGGGGCTTCCCACAGCTTCCCCAAAACATTTTCAGCCTGGGCAACTCTGAGCTGCCAACGGGAGCAGCTCCATCTGCATTCCCGTTGTAGAACTGGAGATACAGAGCTTGTTTCAACAGAGGCTGCCCAGAACCATGAAGGATGAAGAGGAGAGCATCCCCACCCCAGGTCACCCCTCTATCCCAGAAGGAGGGCAGCAAACGTTTGTTTTGTTCTACTTTTACATACCTTTAAATAGTCCACAAATTCCTTAACTTCCATTTTTGCCTCATGCATTCCTGCTACATCCTTGAAGCCAATCCCTTTTCCAGATTTCCCATCCACAATGGTGAAACGAGCCATCTTCAGCTGGTTCTGGGGAAGGCAAAACAAGGAGCAAACAACTCTGAACAAGGCCACAGTCTGCAAAGGCTGTTTGCTACATTTTGGGAGCCAGCCCAGCCCAGGGAGACAGCCCAGATGTCCCTACCAAACACCACGAAAGTCACCACCAAAGCACTGGTGTTTAACAGCTTTTTGCTCTGGAGAAAGTTCCCAGATGGATGGTTGACTCAAACTTTATTTATCCACGTTGGGAAGAGACAGAATAAACTTGCAGTCATAGTCCCAAAACAATCCAGTTCAAACTCCATGTAGACCAGGCAGGGATGATTATTAAAAACATGCAGATGTCCAAAACCTGATTTGGGATCTCCTCCCTGATTTCTAAATGCTCTGATCCTTAATACACATGGGACAGTCAGAGTTCCAAGGAATATGTGTTGATAGCAAATAACTGTCAGTGGTAAATAATTGCCAATACTTGTGAAAGCACAGACACTTTGCACAGTCTTTGATGTTGCTGCTGGTTTCTGCTGGAAACACCCCAGGCCAAAAGTACAGGTTCTTAAACTGAACAGCCACCATGTTTCCATCTCCTGATGCATGTGAAGCCACAACGAGAGTCAAAACAAGAATTCAGTTAAACATCCCACTCATAACTGCTCAGTATGTTCTACTCAAAGCAGCTACTCAGGAGGCTTTTTCTTTCAGAAGAAAGTTTATGCCTTCTGAGGCCTCAGAAACATCCAAAGGAAGAGTTAAACTCAGGGCCTGGCTGTCCCCACTTAAGCAAGGACACAATCTAGTCCTCAAGGCCTCATTACTCAACACTTCTTTAAAATATTCCTTTTCTCTGAGCAGCTGCATCCTTTTGTTCAAAGAGAATCTCAAAGCCAAAAGAGAACTGCGGAGGAGACTGAGTGGGAAATCCAACAAGGGACTGAATTCACTGTGTTTTCATCCCAATCCCTGTGGTCAGGGACAGAGCACCCCAGGCTGATTCCTACAGCTTCATCAGCTGATCCAGGCCAGGGTGGGAGAGGGGAGGAGGAGGAGGTTTGCCTGGTGTTGCAAGCGAGGCATGCAGCAGGAGCAGAACAGGCCAACACATAATGAACTCCAGAATCTGAACATATTTTATAAATTGAGAACTCATTTTGCAGAAAGCAGCAATTCCTACTTCTGGCTGTATGGGAGGCATGTTGGCAGGGCCCAGTGAAAAACACCATCTGCAGCTGCAGCTCATTAGCAAGCTTTGAAAACAGCAAACTGGACTGAAATTCCCTGAGCTCAGCCCTTCTGCCATTGGGAAGGGAAGGGACCTCAGCTAAGGCCAGTTAAGGTACCAGCCAGGGAGATGATCAGCACAGGATGCAAGGTGTGGCACGGCTGGAGAGTCCTTGGCACCAGTTCATCCTCATCCTGCACTGACTTTCCTGGGAAAAGGGGAGGAGATAACCCAGCAGAAGCCAAGACTCCCCACAGGCTGCAAAACATGCTCAAAGCCCAGGCTACTCACAAAGGCGTTGAAGCCTCCGGCCCTGCTCGCCACCCTGAAGAGGCGGAAGATGCTCCACAGCATGGACACGGCCACCAGTGTCACTATCAGGGAAAGGACATCACTGAAAGGACAAAGACAAGAACAAACTGAAGCATGCAGCTTCACCTGGTCAATATTACCAGACATGACTACTTGTAAAGGACATTCAGGCTACAGTGCAAACGAGCAGACGTGATTAAGAACGTGGAACTTTCACAGGTTTTTACACAGATATATAAAACCCCTAACCCCAACCATTACATAACCTAAGAAGTTAAGCAGAGGACACTGGCAAACATTGCCTACAGCTGTGGAGGAAATTCGACCTCACCATCCACTTCAGAGGCATTTCTGCTTCTAAAACAAGCAGGACTTCCAGGCACTCAGATCACATGCGGAGCAGAATCCACGGGGGCTGGCAGTGCCTCCAAAGGGAGCTCACTGCAGAGGACAGTGCCTGGTAACAATAGGGATTCCAACCCTCCTAATCCTGGCAGAAATCACACTGTGGGTCTCCCATTAAGAGACTGCTTGATCCTACTCAGTCAAATTTCTCAGGAGTCCTTTATGTCAGAAAAAAAAGTGCTCCAGCACCAACACTGTCAGTCTTCTGAATCCTTTGGAACAACATTGCATTAGAAGGGAGATGGAGAGCTGCCATGACACCCCAGGTCTAACACAGTTTCAGGACAAACATGCTGAGGACAAATACCCTGTAAGCTCTAAACAAAGGATGTCCCCAAGAGCAGGAAAAATGATCCTGTGCCAGATGACAGGCTGAGATTGGTGGGCCCCTGTTCTGCTCCACATGCCTGAGGAACCATCCGGCCTCACCACACTTTTGTGCTTATCTTTACACCAGGAATGTGTGTTCCACCTCTCACAGAGGGATGATTTACTGAAGCAAGGGACCAGCAGAAGCTCTATACCCAGCTGCATTTGTTTCTGCTCAGTGAGAGATGCAATGGCAACACTGAAACCTGAAAGTCACCTTCAGTTTGTCTGCTCTGCAAACAGGATTAATTCTGAAACACCCCGAGTGCCCACAACGTGGAGCGAGCTGAGCCCTGCAAAGGCTCTGCACCTCACAGGCTCCAACTCCAGACTGAGAGCAAATCCTCCAGACATTCATCAGGTCTTCTGAGAGACTTAACAGCCCATCACAGCTCTTAAAAAATGGTTTAAAATCTCTTTTGAGGAGCAGGGGAAACAGCTTGCATTGGGGGCTGATTGTCTGTTCAGTCCTCTCTTCCTGTTACATGCAAGTCTGAAAAAATTGGCAAGTTCTGAATTTGAACTGAAGGTCTCATACTGCATGATTAGTTAAAAAAGCTTATCTTCATCTATTCAACTATATATTAAAAAGATCCAAATGTTGATGAGAGGATGAAATCCAGCCCAGGTATCCACTCAGACACAAACTTCACGTTTTTACAAGGTGTCTGGGAGGAGGAATTACACACACTGGCCATCTCCAGTGGGAAAATCAAAGCATTATAATGGGGAAGGAAGGCTTAGTGCATCCCCAGCCTTCTCCACAGCCCAGGCTGTAACATCATTTGTTGCCAAGATTTCTATCACACTCCACACTAGGATAGTTGATTATGAGAACAAAAAGTCCTCAGCTGAGCAAGAACTCAATGACCCTGACCTGAAACATTTTTGCCTGTTGCATGTTGCAATTACAGAATTCTTAAGACCCTCACTTCTCAAACATTAATGTACATCTAAAGCACCTTATCTTTCAGAAACATTCATTCAATGCTCCAAATCCAAGCTCACTTTTCTGTTCTGTATTTAGATAACATTTAGCTGAAAGTCACTTTTTTCCAAGCAAAGGATGCTGTCACCAATACAAGAGCAACAGTAAGAACAAATTTATATCATACTTTCCGTAAAAGCCAGGGTGTTTGTAGGAAATGGGGATTCTGTCTTTCTCATCAATATTCAGCTCATCCTCCACAGCTCTGAGCTTCTCTTCGAATTTGTCGATGTTTGCCACGCGCATGGTGTAGAGCAGGGTCACGTTCTGTGGACAGGCAAGCCACAGCAGCAGGGAAATGTTATTTATTACATATCAATATCTGCAAGGAGCAGAGGGGCACAGCATGGACAGGTCAGGAAAAAATTAGCCTCATGCTACACCCTTTGCTCCTGCATCAATGGATTCGGGAGCAATGACTGACACCAGGGCTCCAAGTGAATTTAGGAACCCTCTGGTCTTAGGAAAAAAGGCTGATGGGAGTTTGGCAGAACACTCATGCCTGAAACCCAAACAGCAGAAAACTTCTGAAACAAAATCCAATCATAAGAGTTTACAATCTCCTGGATACCTTCTCCCATATCAGACTGAGCTGGTAGAAGAAAACTGAGTTTCTCCAGCTTTTTAGACGTACACAAGATTTTTTTTTCCCCAAGGCCATTATTAATTATTTTTACAATTCAAACCGGAAGTCTTAGTTTCCAGTTGCTTGAAGCCCCCCGAACTTCAAATACAAGAAAGAAAAGAACTAAAGCAAGTTTACCAGCTGGAGTTTCACTGACCACTAATTCAGTCACCTTCAGCAGTATTATCTAAGCCCACTGCCAGCTGCAGGGAGTCACTCACAACTTGTCCGTGTGGAGTTCCACCCGGGTGCAGATAAATCTCCACGATGTCACTCTCAGGCACCACCTCGATCCTCTGCACCTCCCCCTTGGCCAGCATCTCATTCACAAAGTAGTTCCAGGAGATGTTGGTCCCCTCCCTGTTCTCGCCGATCATGAAGCGAAGCATCAGCACCACGAAGGTGAGGATCAGCAGTGCCCGCAAACGCTCCAGGTGCATCTGGTTTTCCCTCCTCCTGCGTTTCTCCTCCTCTTCAGAAAAAAAGATACCAGAGGAAAAAGGATTAGTGTGTAATTGTGGAGTTTTCTGATCCAAAGGGATAATTAAATGGCAAAGATTAACACAATGGTACTTTTGAGGGGGATTTTGTGCTGCATGTTTGGTTTCCCCTGAAGGACTGGGCTCCCATGGTCCTAGTGCACCAAACCCACTAAAATCCCACCAAATATCACTCTAGGCTAAAATGAGACACTCTCCTGCCTGGTCCCATTGGGACAGAGTCAAATAAAGCCACGGGATCCTTGTTGCTAAAAATCAAACTGCAGAATTACTACAACTCACTTTATATACAACATGGCTCCACAGTGGAAAATACTGGGAGTAATCCCAGCGTCCCTGGTAAATCCCACAGCACATTATTGTCTCCAGGTGAGCTCTGATCTCCTGGCACCTGCACCACAACTCCAGCAATGCTTCCACTACCTCAGTAAATACCTGCATTTGCAGAGAATGGGAGATAGCACAGAACACAAATACACTGCAAATCCATCTGCCTTAACCAAATTCCCTGGATTTTCTCCCATACAACTCACCTCATGTTTCAGAGGGTTTGATAACTTGCCCACAGTAAGGATCTGTATCCAAGAGGGATTCCCATGCTGGATGTGCTTTCCCACACTTTTATTGTACTATGGCCACACTGAAGCAATGACACATGGAAAAGGGATGTTTTACTTCAATTATCTGCCACCAAATATTTTTTCCAGTCTCACAACACTTATTTTTTTTTTGCACTGCTCAGGCAAATTTACAATTCTGTGGGCTGTAAAGGGCTGTCACAGCACAGTTCAATGTCAGCTGCTGGTCAGTGTTTGAGTTGTTCAAATGACAACAAATATCTCCTCCTTTTTCCAGTCACATGTGAGTGTTCCCAATATATAATTTAGCACTTGCTCTTGATATAAAATTTAACAGCAACAGCACCATGGCACACATAAATACCCTTCCACATCCAGAAATAAATTCATTCTGTGCCACTGGGCTCTAATGCACCAGTGCTGCAGCTCAGATTTGATTTATTTGCAAATTCATAACAAATGTCCTGACACCAGCATTTATCACCGGCCACCAATTAGGCCCTACACATGCTGCAACAAAACCCAGGGACAAACATATGACCCAGGCAGCTGCTAAAAAAAGTCCTCTGTCCTTCAGAGGCACAGCCTCATTTTTCACTGCTTCCCAGCCCTGCTCCACTCTGAACAGGAAAGGCTTGTTCCTAAATAGAAACAATGCAGCTTGGCAGAGAAGTCATCATTTCAGAGGGCCGTGACAAGCTCAGGCTCCGTGTCCAGCCCATCCGCTTTGTTCTCTCCTGCCATCCCCTCACCAAGTGTTATCTGCTGCATCCAGCTTTGTTAGCACTCAGGAATTCATCCCAAGGCTGCAGGATGACATCCACTACTGTCTTATTAGGGAAAATTAAAATATATGATAAGACTTAAGTCTGCACAACATCCTGGAAAGCTGAGCAGGTTCTAAATAAAAAGATTTTACAGAGAAAAGAAACTACTTAAGGAAAGTGAATCCTGACAGGAAAAGCCCATCTATGGCTGTGCAAGTTCCTTGGGGGTGTCAGAGTCAGCTCCTGCTAGAGCACTTTCCTCTATTTCATTTCAGACCAAGTGGAGGCCATTAACCTGCTCTAAACACACAGTCAGGGGTGTGATCACAAAAACATCACCCAGGGGAAAGCTGCCCATGAAACATCCTGACACAACTTCTCCCATTTCTATGAATTAGATTTTTCTAGGGCCTTTAACCTGCAGTTGAGTAATTTCAGGAGAGAACCCCATTTCTAGAAAGTTGCAAGGCAACAGCAAGCTTTCCTCTAGTCTCATTTAATCAAGTACAAAGCCATCTATTTCTCAGCTACGGTGAGGCGTGACTGTCTGTACAGCACAACATCCACCCTGCACCACAAGCCACCCCACAGCACTCAGAAACCAGTCCCAGGGACTGATGTGACACTTGCAAGCAGCAGCTGTGGGAATACTTCCAGCTTCTGAGTCTCCACCAAGCAATGATTTGCCATTAACCCCAAATGTGAACTCTCTGATTAAAATCTTTGCAAGGGCTGCGGTGACAGTTTGAAGAGTTCTGTGCAATAATTACAGCAGAGACAAGTGTTCCCCTGGAGACACGGGGCAGCACTCCCCTCCCAAAGCCAGGCTGTCCATTAATCACAGGAGGAGAGGCAGGGAGCACAGCGTGCTGCTGGATACTGATGTGAACAGCTACAGCACTTCCAGGTGCCTGCTCAGTCATCCCCTGGCCTCACACACCAGTTCCACACTCCAGTCCTTCCCAGGACTCTGAGACCTGCACTCAACCCTCACTGAACCCTTCATCCCAGTTATCATCAAGGAAAAACCACTGCTCTGGCCATAAGGACACTGCAGTGACATCAGCCAGGCTGTCAGCAGCAGCTGACCTCTGACTTCAAAAGCAACAAATCCAAAAGAGTTCAACTATTAAGCGCAACAAAGCAAAATCCAATTGATGATACCCAGGTAAAGGTTTAGAAAATAAATTATGAAGTTATATTACAGTCTGTAATGACATTAAGTGCCTCACAACTTGCAGTACAAAGTTCTGGAGGCATGGCAGGGGGTTGGATGATTTTATGGGGCCTTCCAACCCAAGCCTGTGATTGACAGGTTAAAACTAATTTTCAAAAAATTCTTTACATGCCTGGGGCTTAGGAGAGTAAGACATGGAAAAAAACTATCTAAAAAGACTGATTTAAAAAAGAAAAACAAAAAAAAAATTAGTAAAACTGCTAAGAGCTCTTGAAGGCATTTATATCTAAATTCTGTGATTCACTAAAAGTAGGGGTATTTCCATATTGAAGGTAAGTGAAATATAAGCAAATAAAACCAAACCCAGCTTAAATGACTGGGTTTAGTTAATACAAATTTATTAAGTCAAAATGCTGTACAACAAAACCTCCCAAAAAAAGCCAGGTAATATTACTGTCCCCCTTCATAAAGGGGCAATGCCAAGGCAAACAGCAGTGGGAGATTTGCACAGGAAGCAAAGTGGCCCACAGAGAGTCACTTTTGTGATCTTTCACCCCTTGATTAGATATTAGGAGAAATTCCTTCCTGGGAGGGTGGGCAGGCCCTGGCACAGGTGCCCAGAGCAGCTGGGGCTGCCCCTGGATCCCTGGCAGTGCCCAAGGCCAGGCTGGACATTGGGGTTTGGAGCAGCCTGGGACAGTGGGAGGTGTCCCTGCCATGGCAGGGTGGCACTGGATGGGCTTTAAGGTCCCTTTCAACCCAAACCATTCCAGGATTTCTACCATCTGTTATCTTCCAGTCCATCACCTAAACCAAAATACTCCTTCCAGCTTGCTCTTAGCCCCAGGTTTGTACAGGGGGAAGGTGCAGGTACAGGGAAGCAGGAAGGAGGATCTTGCTCCCTGTGTTTCAGTAAACCCTGGGACTTTTGGCACACACGTACCATCCTCCTCCTGTGGAGATTTCTTCTTGAATCCTCCATTCTTCTGGCTGCTCCCCTGAGAGCTGGATGTAGCAAACCAGGAGGTGCTGCCTGCAGGCAAGCAGAGGTCAGAGATTGTTTTGATGGCACAAGGGAAATAATTTGGAGGAATTTCTTTAGTACTGAACCATGGACACAATTCCCAAGGCACAGCCATTGCAACACTGGTGTGGGCAGTTAGAAACACCTCACACTTGGGATTGGAAATGCTTATTCAAGGAAATATAGGTAATGGAATTAAATCATGCTGAGGAATACTCCAATAAAAGCCCAAAAAGGCTACAAACACAAAGTCTAACGACCCCAGTACTTCTTTAATCCCCTAAGCTCCTCATGGGAAGGTGCCACTGTTCATTCCTGGCACCAAACACAACCCTGGATCCCTGCAAACACCCCCAGCTTCCACATCCAGGAACAGAATACCTTTGCTGCACCTTCAGGAATGCAGGGGGAAGGACAAGAAAGGTCAATTCTCTTATGAAATCAGACCTTTTCCCTTCCTGATCCTCAGGACTCACCCAGGAGATTCCAAAGTCTGACTGGATCCCGGATTATGAATTGTTTTTTTGTCAGGACTCTGCCGAGACCTTGACGTGGTAGGGAAAGCGTTGGTGCCAGGAGGCTCTGAGGAAGGAGAGAAAGAAAAACAAGACAAAAATTGGAACAGTGTATGGCTGCTGAAGCTTTGTGTGCCTCCCTGAGACTCGGATTCCTGAGCAGGGAAATGCTGTGGGTGAGTGTCAGGACAGCAGCTGGGAGCCCTGGATGGGATTCCTGGTTGGGCACTTCCCACTTGATTTGGGAAATGTTTATAACCCGGAGCAAAGAAAGCACAAGTAGAAATAGACAACCCATGCTCAAAACACTTAAGAGTTCATCTCTTTCCTCTCTGTGACTGTTTTTTTTGTTCTAAGGCATGTTGGAAAGCAGTTCTTAGAATGTAAAGCCCCTGGATCCCTGGAAGTGTCCAAGGCTAGGATGAACAGGGTTTGGAGCAACCTGCGATAGTGGAAGGTGTCCCTGCCCGTGACAGGGGATAAGAATAAAATCCCTTCCCACACAAATCATTCCATTATTTCCGCGCTGTTTCCCAAGTCAGCGCCCAACAGCGCTGACAGGACGGACCTTCGGGACGGCACAACCGCAGGTCCCTCCCGAGCAGCCCGAACGCCCCTCTCCCCCGTTCTTCTCCTCTCCCGGTGCCCCCGGTGCTCGATGAGGCCCTGCCACCGCCCCGTTACCTGCAGGCCGCGAACCCCGCCGAGGGCACAGCCGCGGGGCCGGGCCCAGGCGGCGGCGGGCGGCCGCCAGAAGGCGCAGCGGCCGCGGAGCAGCCCCATCCGCAGCAGCAGCGCCATGTCCGCCGCTCCCGCTCCCTGGAGGCCTCAGAGGCCGCGGCGGCGGGACGAGCCCGGACCGGGCCGCGACGGCTCCACCGTTACCAGAACCGCGGCCTCGGCAGGGCCGGAAGCGGCCGCTGAGGGCCGGGCGGCCATCTTGGAAACGGGGGCGCGCTCCGCGCTGCCAGGCCTCAAGATGGCGGCGGCGGCGCGCGGGGGCTGCCGGGAAGGGTCGCGCCGTTCCCGCGGTAACGGGGGGGGGAGGGGGGGGGGGCACGGTCTGAGGGGCCGCGAACGGCCTGAGGGCCCGGCCCCTCCCGCCGCTCCTCCGGCGGGCTCTGCGCTGCAGGCCAGCCCCAAACTAGGGCCGGCCCGCTCACGTCTCATAGAACAGACGGTTCCCCGCCAGCCCGGGCTTTCTCCAGGCTCTCCAGCGGCCCGGCCTTGGCCTGGGCCCAAGTTATTTAGGCAGGAGAACAAACGGCTGGGAGGGGCGAGAGGGTCCCTGTAAGGTTAGCAGAGAGGCTGCAGCCACCGCTGGGGGGGCCTGATACTGGAGTCTGGTGGTGTGAGCACACAACCAGGCCGGCTCTGAGATTTTATCCCCCCTAATCCCATGTAATTGTAATGCCTGGGAAAAGAAGGAACAACCTCTGCAGTCTTAGTTTCAGCAGCGAGGAAAGAGACCAGCTCTCTCCCTGTGCAGCTGTTGCTGAGGAAGGTTCCCCTTCTGACAGCCCGAGGTAGGAGTGAGCTCTGGTAGAAAACAGCCTGGGTGTCTGTGATGGGAGTGAGGGACTGAACTGTGCTCTGAGGGAAAGGGAGTGAACAAACACATAGAAATTTATGTTTACTTTGAGGGTGGTGAGGTCCTGGCACAGGTTGCCCAGAGAAGCTGTGGCTGCCCCATCCCTGGCATGTTAATGTCCCCTCACGCCTGGAAATCTCTTTGTTTCACTGATTGGATCAAACAGTTCAATTTACACACACCCAGATCGGTGCCAATTAGAACATGAGGGCTGTTCAGAGGGGATGTGGCAGCTGGGGGCACCTCCACCCACAGATCCCACATGGAACACCCCGGGAGGCTGCACTGACTCCCAGCTGGAAGATCCAGGCCTGGATGTGACCAAGCTGTGCTGAATGGGGAGTACTGGTTATTTACAGACACATCACAGAGCTGGAGTTGACACAATTTCTATCCCTTTTTTCACACTGTGCTTCAAAGGCAACCAGATGACAGAGCACCAGGAAAGCTGGACATAGAGGCTGTGGCTTCCCCTGGAAGTGCCCAAGGCCAGGCTGGATGGGGCTTGGAGCACCCTGGGACAGTGGAAAGTGTCCCTGCCATGGCAGGGGTGGGACTGGATGGGCTTTGAGGTCCCTTTCCACCCAAACCTTTCCATGACTCCACGAAGGAGGGCTGGGGTCTTTGCCTCACAGGTGCCAACACAGAGTGGTGCCAGGAAGGAGAGTCAGGAGGTTCTGCCCTGTGTGGGCAGCCCAGGCTGTCCCCTCCATGCATGCCAGAGGTGACCTTGGGAAAGGTGGCTTCAGTCACTGTCCTTGGACTGGCAATATGCTCCTTTGGGAGTAAGCCATTATTCTGAGAGGCCAGATATAACCTGACCCAGGCTTGGCCTTGCTGGGATGTGCTCCAGCCATGACATCACCCACTAATGCCACGTCTGTTTACCACCAGGGAAAGGTGCTGGATTGGAGGCTGAAATCCCTGCTTTATCTCCTGAGCAGGTTAGGAGCAGGAAGCAGCATTAGCAGCCACATCTTGTTCTTTTCAGGCCAAGAGAAGTCAGTTTCCATGGGAAACACAGCTCTGCTCTGTCTGAGAATTCCCCTCTCCTGTTTCCAAGCTCCCTGTAAGACACTCCTGCCCTCTGGGGCTCAGGAAGTTCCTCAGCCCCCCCAGCCTATCCCTGACTCACAGCACCTTGCCAGGGGGGTAAATGGATACCTGCAATCAGGGGGCCACTGCGCCATCCACAGACTTCTCATCAATGAATCAAAGGATTCTATGCAGAGCTGAAGGTGCTGGAAGGTAAATTCAGACCTTTCACAGGATGAAATTTCCCTCCAGCAGCTGAGCCAGGGTTTTGCTCTGGCAGGACAAAGCACCCAGCTCTGAGGGCCCGGAGCTTCCTGGCATCCCCCTGCACTGTGTATCTCTGTCATGCACCAGATGGGATTTTTTTGATTACTTCTTGGCAGATGACGAATCAAGGTCAAGGGATAGACGCTCCTCTTCAGCACAGCAAGGCCAAGAGCTTGGGAAAACCTTAGGGTTTTCAGCAACAAAGGATGTGCTTAAAAAACCACATGGTTTTCCCTCGAGCACAGTAAAACTCCTCACCAGGAAAGAGCTGCTCAGCCTTTTTCCATGAGCCAGTCCAAACCCATCACACCTTTTCACTCCTCCAGGAACAGCTTGGGATCACAGCGAGTTCCAGTTCCATGGGCACTGACACTGCTCCTCCCTGGGGCACAGAGCCTCCCCAGCCCCAGGGCGAGCCTGGGACACGGCACTGGGGTACAAATCCATCTTGGGGTCACCTCTAAAGCCCTGGCAGTGTAAGACAGGCAGGTGACAGATGGCTGGAGGCAGGGGATCATGGGGACTCGGCCACCCCACGGCAGCCACCGCTCCGTCTGCCAGCCGGGGCTTAGGAGCCTCCGGGAAAGCCAACACGGGGGAGAGGGAGCAGCACTCCGAGAGGGGCAGGGTGAGGGGCAGAGCAGGGGAGAGGGGCAGAGCAGGGTGAGGGGCAGAGCAGGGGAGAGCGGGCAGGATGAGGGGCAGAGCAGGGGAGAGGGGCAGGGTGAGGGGCAGAGCAGGGGAGAGTGGGCAGGGTGAGGGGCAGAGCAGGGTGAGGGGCAGAGCAGGTGTGAAGGGCAGAGTAGGGGAGAGCGGGCAGGGGTGAAGGGCAGAGCAGGGGAGAGGGGCAGAGCAGGGCAGAGGGACAGGGTGAGGGGCAGGGCGAGGGGCAGGGCAGGGGAGAGTGGGCAGGGTGAGGGGCAGAGCAGGGTGAGGGGCAGAGCAGGGGAGAGTGGGCAGGGTGAGGGGCAGAGCAGGGTGAGGGGCAGAGTAGGGGAGAGTGGGCAGGGTGAGGGGCAGAGCAGGGTGAGGGGCAGAGCAGGGGTGAAGGGCAGAGCAGGGGAGAGCGAGCAGGGCAGAGGGGCAGAGCAGGGCAGAGGGACAGGGTGAGGGGCAGAGCAGGGCAGAGGGGCAGAGCAGGGCAGAGGGGCAGAGCAGGGCAGAGGGACAGGGTGAGGGGCAGGGCGAGGGGAAGGGCGGGGGGAGGGAGGTGGCTGTCGGTGACTCAGAGCAGATGACTCTGCAGGGGTGCACTCCCGGGAGAGCTGCTGGAGTGAGCGGGGCTCGGCGAGGCCGGGAGCCCATCTGTGTGCGGGAGGTGGCTGAAGCCATCTCCAGAGCCCTCAGACCAGAGGAGGTCACTAAGCTCCGAGTGAGCAACTGTCACTCCACACCCCTGAAATCCATAAGCAGCCTGGAAACCTAAAGCCTGTCATTAGTAATGATACAAACAGTAATTAGAGCCGGGCTGTCATGAGTTCACACCTGGAACATCAATAGAGGCGTTTACCCAGCAGCAGGAGAGCGCTTCCCCCCAAATCCATCCTCTGAGGATGCACCAGGGACAAAGCTCCACGGACCACTCTTCACACAGGCGTAAGTAAATCCTGCTGGGAGCCTTGCAAACAGACTTCATCCACCACAGCAGCAGCTCCCAGCTTTGAGGGATCCAAAAATGCTGCTGCTACAGGAGCTACATCAGCTCCTGGGCCGTGGCTCTGCCTGTCCTGATCCCAGTCCTGGTGCTTCACTGGGACTCAGCTGGGTGCTCAGTGGGCTGCACCAAAGAATTAAACCTTCAAAACACACAGATCTGGGGGCAAGCAAGCTGTGCCAAGGAGTTACACCTTCAAAACATTGCAGATTGGAATATGAGAGAGCTGTTCCATGAACTTAGCCTTAATTACATCTTGTAGAGCTCTGAGCAGCCACCACACTATAAGGCAGGTGAAAATCCCCACTTTTATTTCTTTATGGTATCACAGGTGGAACAGCTTAAGTTGGAGTGTCCTTAACAACAATAACAACAGCAGAGAAATACAAGGATGGTTGAAA